>NC_044389.1:0-1257083 GCF_006542625.1 Nomascus leucogenys | reverse complement strand
AACTCCATTATTGTTTCTCCTGTAAATATTCAATGAATGTTCTTCGTTACTTTTTAGATATTTCACTTATTTATTTCTAAACCATATAAAATATTTAGGACTTACCATACTTGTTTTGAATTTTATTCTTTAACATGTTTATTTCATCTTTATTTTGATAAGAATAAATTGTGTATTTTTAGTTAACTTTCATTAAGATATTTTTGCCATATTTCCTCCACACAATTTATGAATTTTATATATATAAGCTATTAATAGATTCAGCCCTGGCATAATTTCACTTTATATGCATTATTTTGTAAGGAATTGTTTTATATTTTAACATTTAAACAATCATATTAGTAATAGTAAGTTAGACTTAACACTATGTTTTCCTAGTTTGTTTTATCACTTCCATTTGTTAAAGTAACATTTCCTACTTGTATTGAATTTTTCTGAGAATTTTTGGTTGGCTAGAGTACTTCTTTAAGTAATGCATTTTCAACAAAGTACATATGTAGAAAATCTGCTGGATATCTGATAATTTTCCATTCAACTTCAACATGAATTAGATGATTACCTAGATATGAATTTTTATGTTGACTGTATTTTTCCCTCAGAAATCCTAGGAGCGTATTCATTTCTTTAAGTTTACAAAGAAAAACTTGGTTTTTGCTTATGTGTTTGGATATGAATGTTTCTCTTGCTGAATACTTTCAAGAAATTTTTAAAACAATTTTTCTTGACACCATGAGTATATACACCTGCTATGTACCCATAAAAATTTAAAATAAAAATGTAAATAATAAAATTTACATTAAAAATATTTTCTTGAAAAGCAAATAACCTTGTTATGTTCAGATATCTGTGCAATTTATTTATAATATTTGGTGATTCTTTTAATTTACAGATACCATCCCCTGATAAAAATTAGAAGCAACAAAAATACCTTCCTAATAATCTCTGACATACAGAGTTGAAAGGAATCAGAAACAATGAGTAACATGGTTGAGAAGCACATAATAAGCTTCTCAATTTTAGATGTTACTCAACGTATTAAAGAGTCAATAAGCCCAAAGGTGCCAAATGTATCAAAGGAAGGTCAGTTAATAGAAATATTTATCAAATAAAGATCAACTAAAACCTCTTCAGTGTCTTTCAAAATGTTGTCAAACATGTAATATAACTTTTCTCCATTCCCCACTGTTGATCATTCTCATTACAATTTTGTGTTAAGAAATAAATCAAATGTGTTGCTTAGTAAAAAGCTTACTAAAATTCTTACAGACAGTGAAATTACAATAAAATAGCAAACATGATTAAAAGCAACATTTGTATATTCAATGATTGTATTTCTTTAACTAATATTTCAATTTTAGGAAAGACTCTTCAGATAAATTCCAAGTCAAATAACTTTAAATGACAATATTTATTGTGAATCTATGAAGTTGAGCACTTATATTGTTTATATTTTGAAATATCTACTTAGGCCTATCAAAAAGTGTAATAAATACATTCAAACTTCCTTGTAGAGTTAATCAAAAGTCATATAGGGTGGCACAAATGCTAAGGCAATAATGTTAACTACAATCTGAAGATAAGCATAAGAAACACAAGTTGCTTTCTCTCTGGCCTGTAATGTTTCAGAGTTTTATTATACCTCTCTTTAGTAATGCATCAAGATCTGGAGATAAGAAACAAGAACAGAAAATTTATCTCCATGAGATGTTTTGTCTGCAGTATCAATAATGTGCAGGTATTCCTCATTTCTCTAAGGTCACAGAATTCACCACCAAAATTGCTGTGACTTCATAAGCACTGTGATACTAACAGACTGTTGTGTCATAGTCATCATTCCCACATTCAAAGTATAACACCTGTTTCTCAACAGCAGGACAATTATACCCAATTAAATAAGATATATTTTTAAATATAACATAGCTAATATTGCCTTGATTGCAGAGTTGTTTTGCCCATTTATATCCTGGCAGAAAAGAAGACTGGTACTCAACCTATGTAAAATAATTTTTTAAAAAAGGTTGCGAAAACACTCAATATAATATCTGACCATCATCCCAGATATTTATGTTTCTAACATCAATTGCTATCATTTCTATTTGTTGTATAATAATCCTAGATTCCAACAGCAAGACTACTAAGAAATTGACTTATTTATAAATATTATTAGAATTAACAAAATTCAAATTTAGAGTCCATAAATGAGTTGTGATGTCTCCTATTGCAAAAAGTACTGATTTAAATCTCAGTTTCTAGAGTCATCATCTGTAAATGCCCTGATGATCTATTAAGCTTGTGAGAAGTTGCAAGGCATAATCTATTAAGATCACTTACATAATGCTTACATTATTTTCTATGCTGAAATAACAAATTACCACAAACTTAGTGGCTTAAAACAAAACATATTTATTATCTCACAGTTTCTGTGGACCAAGAGTCTAGGTGCAACTCATCTGTGTCTGATGACTCCTGTGCTTGAGAAGGCTGGAATAAAAGTGCCAGCCAGGCTGAGATTTCATTACAGGCTCAACTGGGGAAGGATCTGTTTCCCAGTTCCCTCTGGTTATTTGTAGAATTTATTTCCTTGTGGATATTTATAGGATTTATACAAGCTTGTTTCTTCAAAGCCAGCAAAGGAGAGAGAGACAGAAAGAGAAAGAGAGAGAGAGAGCAAACGAGGAGAGAGAGAGAGCACAACTCTAGCAAGATAAGCACTATATATATTCAAGCACACTTAATCATACACATTCTATTACCTTTGCCACAGTCTACTTCTTATGAAGAAGTCAAAGGTCCCACCCACACACAAGGGGAAAGCATTTCATAGAAGTGTGGCTACTGCAAGGTAAGACTCAAGTGGACCACCTTAAAGGCTGTCCACCATGGTGCTCAGGTGGGAAATTATTCTGAGCATTTGATTTCTTTGCTATCTAAATTGGAGTATCTCTGGTTTGCCATATGATTCTTTTAACAAAATTAGAGAGATCAGCTGGAACAGCATATTATTTAAAGAATTTGTTCTGGTTTGCATAATTATGACCTACTAACTTGAGAATTATAGATAGTGCAACAGTTCTCTGAACAAAGTGGCACAAAAAATAGTACATAATGAAATAGAAATATCCTTCACTGCTTGTCATAGATTTTGATAATTCTATGCCACAGGAAATTCAGTAATAAATTGGTTAATTGATAATTAAATATATTATTAAATTGCAAAATTAATTCAACGTAATTATTGTCTTTGGAGGTAAGCACATATATTTCCTTCATTATCAGATTATTTCTGTATTTTATAAATTAATTTAAAGCAAACTGTGTTGTTACTTAATGCCAGCATAAAACAATTTCTAAGACTCTTAATTAATTTTGAAATATTAGAGGTAATCAACAAGTGACATTGGTTACATTTAATGGAAGTAATAATAATATACCCGACCACTAAACTAGTATAGGGAAAATTTGAACTTAAAATTAATTAAGCTTTTTATGAGAAAGTTAAGTCGTCTCGCCTAAGCTTAATGTTATGCTTTTATTTATATTCCAGTCAGAGATAAAAATCAAGGAGAAATAATGTACTTGTCTTTCAAACAAAAATGAATAAAGTAATCTAATGTGTCCAAGGATTTCCCTTGATTTGAGATATTAACTGACTTAGGTCTGAATATTATTCTTTCACACAGGATTAGTATTAAAAGTCTTGAAATAGTTTTATAAGCTTTTACTGAAACTTTGTTACTACCTTTTTATGATTAGTAATTGCTAGCAGCTAGAATGAAAATATTTGCATTTCTCTGCTTCATATTTTAAACCTAGGAATTAGTCTATACCATGACACAGCTTGATTTGCTAAGGCAAAGTTTGGCTAGATGGTGCTAAATTTGCTGAAAACAGCAAGCACAATAAGAAAGGCATAAAGAGGTCTGGGCACAGTGGCTCACGCCTGTAATCCCAGCACTTTTGGAGGCCGAGACAGGTGGATCACGAGGTCAGGAGATTGAGACCATCCAACACGGTGAAACCCCATCTCTACTAAAAATACAAAAAAAAAAAAAAAAAAATTAGCTGGGCGTGATGGCAGGCCCCTGTGGTCCCAGCTACTCGGGAGGCTGAGGCAGGAGAATGGTGTGAACTTGGGAGGCAGAGCTTGCAGTGAGCCCAGATTGCACCACTGCACTCCAGTCTGGGTGACAAAGCGAGACTCCATCTCAAAAAAAAAAAAAAAAAAAAAAAAAAAAAAAGAAAGGCATAAGAGGGCTGGGCATGGTGGCTCATGCCTGTAATCCCAGCACTTTGGGAGGCCAAGGCAGGCATATCACGAGGAGATCAAGACCATCCTGACCAACGTGGTGAAACCCCGTCTCTATTAAAATACAAAAAAAAATCAGCCAGGTGTGGTGGCACACGCCTGTAATCCCAGCTACTTGAGAGGCTGAGGCAGGAGAATTGCTTGAACCCAGGAGGCGGAGGTTGCAGTGAGCCGAGATCATGCCATTGCACTCCAGCCTGGGCAACAGGGTGAGAACCCATCTCAAAAAAAAGAAAAAAAAGAAAGAAAGAAAGAAAGAAAGAAAGAAAGAAAGAAAGAAAGAAAGAAAGAAAGAAAGAAAGAAAGGCATAAGAAACGCATAAGTTCCTTCTCTCTTATAGTCTCCCTCTAGTACTCTTCTTCATTAGAACATAATAGGAAACCATATCACAAGGCAAAACATATGGTTTTCTAGCCCAAGCTTCACAAACTGAGTATAAAGGTAGAGGAGGGTGATATGGCCACACTGCTCAGATCAGCAGCTGGGAGTGTTATGAGCAGTCTCATCTGTAGTTTCTTCAGAGCTGAACATGGCTACTGAAAGCTGCTTCATTGAAGAACATGGCCATTCCTGGATAGCCTATATCTGATGACTGTTCACCAGCTTATAAAGGCTTCACCATTTTGGCTTCCTGTGAGACAACTGTAATGAGCTCTATACAAGCTAGAGCTCCACAGGGCACTAGGCAGAGTTTTATCATTTCTGTGTTACAATTATTGCGGCTCAACTTCTCCCTCATACCAGTCCTACCTCCCACCCTTCCTTCTACCAGTGTTTCTAATATGCCCTGCTTGTTACACTCAGTCTCAGTGTCTGCTTCTGGAGCACCCAACCTGGGGAAGGCAGGTGTAGAGCCGAGACAACAGCTTGGTAAGCAGTAGAGTCCACCTATTTGGCTAGTCAGTATCTCATCTAAATATATCCAAAGCTATATATGACAGTAACAAATTTATACTTCCAACCAACAATTTCTCCTAATAATTATTCTTTGAACACATTAAGACATACTCATCCTCTTCTTCTAAGGGGGAGACCCAAAGTCCCAGGTCATTTCACTCATTGCTAGATGATAGTCACAGTGTATGTGTCTGGAAGGTGTGAATTTTATTCCCCAAATTCAGTAACAGTCCCATCTGAATGTTCTTGAAACTAAACACAAAATTATAATGTTAACCACTAGAACCATCCTATTTATGATAATAAATGGCAGAAGGGAGAGAAAAGAAATATCATATTCATTAATAAAAACAAAAGTACATACATAATAATAGAAGAAACCACTCATAACTGATACTGCCTTCATTCCTATAACTAATGATGAGTCTCTGAGATGAATAGTTTCAACGTCTACTTCCTGCTTCCATCTGTACTACCCATTCCATGATTTCTTTACCTCAGCTTTTCCTAAGATTCTTTATCTTGTGAAGTGACTCAAACCTTCATTTTCAAATTATCTGACTCCACAGTGATGATACCTTTTATGATTGCTACAAGACAAGAAGTATCAAAAGGCACCCACCCCCGAGAATACACAGGTCCTCTATTCTATCCCACATTACTTAAAAGCAGCTCAATTTCTCCTTGGTAATTAGGATCAGTCACCTCAACCAGTATGTTAACCCTCTTCTTTATATATTGGCTCAATGTCATGTGGAGAACCAAATGGCTAGGAAGCAATCTCAACTTCCAATTCAATGAAATCACTGTTGGGTTCCTTGATGGAAATACTCCTCTCTTGACAAGTAGGACCTGCAAATCAACAGCTTTCAAAGCTGTGGAAACAGAAACCAAAAAATTCTGTGAATGGGTTGTTAGGGAGATTAATAAGCGTCAACCCTTCCATTTCCCTTTCCATATTCTGGCTATGGGAGAAATAAATTGGTCACTTGCAAGGTAAAAACAAATCTTCTCTGTAGACTCATAAAGCCCTATCTGTTGGTTACTCTCTTTACCATTGTTGTAGCTACTGGGGTGCTTACACAGACAGGAAGGCATCTTCAGAAAGCAGTTTGAAAATGAGTGCTCTAGGAGGTTTGTAAATTGCACTCTACATGACAGAAACCATTGTTCCCAGCCCATGCACCAGATATCGGGGGAACCCGCCCGCAATATCTCAAGGTATTTTCTACTTTCCCTAAGTGTCGGCCAATCTGAGAAATAAAGAAAAAGAGTACAAGGAGAGGAATTTTACAGCACATATTGGTAGGTCCGTGATGCCCACCTGAGCCACAAAACCAGCAAGTTTTATTAAGGATTTCAAAAGGAGAGGGGGTGTATGAACAGGGAGTAGGTCACAAAGATCACATGCTTCAAAGGGCAAAAAGGAGAACAAAGATCACATGTTTCTGAGGCCAATAAAGATCACAAGGCAAAGGGCAAAGCAAAGGTCACAAGGCAAAGGGCAAATCAAAAACTCCTGATAAGAGTCTGTGTTCAGCTGTGCATGTATTGTCTTGATAAACATCTTAAACAACAGAAAACAGGATTCAAGAGCAGAGAACGGGTCTGACCTCAAATTTACCAGGGAGCGGTTTTTTCCCCACCCTAATAAGCCTGAGGGTACTGCAGGAGACCAGGGTGTATTTCAGTCCTTAACCACGTAAGACAGATGCTCCCAGAGCAGCCATTCATAGACCTCCCCCCAGGAATGCAATTCTTCTCCTAGGGTCTTAATATTCCTTGCTAGGAAAAGAATTTAGTGATATCTCTCCTACTTGCATGTCCGTTTATAGGCTCTCTGCAAGAAGAAAAATATGGCACTATTCTGCCCGACCCCGCGGGCAGTCAGACTTTATGGTTGTCTTCTCTTATTCCCTAAAATTGCGGTTATTCTCTTCTTTTTCAAGGTGCACTGATTTCATATTGTTCAAACACACATGTTTTACAATCAATTTGTACACTTAACGCAATCATCACAGTGTACCTGAGGTGATCTACATCCTTAGCTTACGAAGATAACAGGATTAAGAGATTAAAGTAAGACAGGCATAAGAAATTATAAGAGTATTATTAGGGAAGTGATAAATGTCCATGAAATCCTCACAATTTATGTCCTCTGCTGCGGCTCCAGCCGGTCCCTCCGTTCGGGGTCCCTGACTTCCCGCAACAGTACTGTCTCCCAACCTTTGTCATAATGGTGTCTTAAATGACTACTCTACTAAACTACCAATCCAGCCAGCAAAATAGTAATGTAATTAGCATAGTCCTATCCCCAGCTTTATAAGGCAGCATATAGAAGAGTGGGTCTAAAGCCAAGAAATAGCATATTGACCAGCAAAACGCCCCTGCAGGAAGGATTCACGTGTACCTTACATGTCTGTAGATTACAAGTAGAGTTTAAACTTATTCTAACTATTATGATATCAGAAAGTTTTAAGTACAGCAATGACACAATTTGGTTTCCCTTTTGAAATACCACTTGGGCTACTCTGTAGAGAAGAGCTGCTCTCTTTGGATGTGTTACATAAGATAGAGAAAGATAAAGATATTGTGAGGTAGTTATCGCTGTGATGGTTAATACTGAGTATCAACTTGATTGGATTGAAGGATGAAAAGTATTAATCCTAGGTGTGTCTGTGAGGGTGTTGCTACAGGAGATTAACATTTGAGTCGGTGGACTGGGATAGGCAGACCCACCCTTAATCTGGGCAGGCACCATCTAATCAGCTGCCAGTGCGGCTAGAATAAAACAGGCAGAAGAAAGTTGAATGAGCAGACTTGCTGTCTTCCAGTCTTCATCTTTCTTTCTGTGCTGGATGCTTCTTGCCCTAGAACATCAGACTCT
The DNA here is from genome assembly GCF_006542625.1 of Nomascus leucogenys. Classification (NCBI taxonomy): domain Eukaryota; kingdom Metazoa; phylum Chordata; class Mammalia; order Primates; family Hylobatidae; genus Nomascus; species Nomascus leucogenys. Next base: position 1,248,992 of record NC_044389.1, on the reverse strand, counting down.
AAGTTCTTCTGCTTTTGGACTCTTGGACTTACACCAGTGATTTGCCAGGGGCTCTCAGGACTTCAGCCACAGACTGAAGGCTGCACTGTCAGCTTCCCTACTTTTGAGGTTTTGGGACTCGGACTGGCTTCCTTGCTCCTCGGCTGCAGATGACCTATTGTGGGACTTTACTTTGTGATCATGTGAGTCAATACTCCTTAATAAGCTCCTCTTCATATATACATTTATCCTATTAGTTCTGTCTCTCTAGAGAACCCTGACTAACATATTAGCCATCCAAGAGAAGATTATGAATAGGCAATAGGATGATCTGGTGCTCAGTGAAGTGGCCTGCATTCCTCATATAAATTTGAAAGTCATCAACATATTGAGTCTATATAGGTAATATGATTTAAGCCAGAGAATGGTTAAGATCACCCAGGGAAAAAGTGTAGCTAGACACATTGAATGACATAAAGATTAGGTAATGGAGCGTTCCAACCTTTTTAAGTAAGGTAGGAATGTACACTTCTTGGGAGTCTGATTAGGTAAAGACTCTGGAGGCTAATTGCTCTAGAACATTGTTTTCAAATACTTATTTTTAAAACTTTCCTAACATAAAACCTGGTAAGAATAGATTGTCTCTGGATTAAGTTGTGGGCAATGGGCTTAGTTGTGGGCTCAGTTTCCCATCTATGTGACACTTCTCAATGTTAGCTGTGGCTCTGAGGCACTCATGTAGACTTGCAGCCACTGGCAGAAAACAGTTTGAAAATTCTTGTTGTAACAGGCAACTAAAAGTGTAAGTATGACCCCTTGTGTGTAGAATGGACACCTGCCTCCAACAATGTGGATGTTGTGGCCCAATAATCATTACAGAGTTAATTAACAATTCTGAAATGTCTGTACAAGTGGGAGGCTCAAATTTATTCACTTTAAGGGTCTTTTACCTGCTCTGCCCAGCTTTTCTCCCTGAATTATTCCAAACAAGTACATTGTCAGGGCTCAGATAAGAAGCAAATCTTAGGCAATGGAATTTTCTTCCAAGTATCAATGAAACAGTATATCAAAATTACAGGCTATAGAGAGTTTTTTTTTTCCTCTGTAGTATATTTTGACAAATTCTATTGATCATCATAAAATACCTTTTCCTGAGAGCCTCTCCAAAGGAATTAAGTATGTCTGAAGCAGTGCCCAAGATTTGGTATTTTCAAAAACTCCACTGATGATTCTGGAGATCAGCCCCATTTGGGACCTTTTGAATGTCACTAAGAGGAATCTCTGCTCTAGCAAAGACTTGGAACCAACCCAAATGTCCAACAATGATAGACTGGATTAAGAAAATGTGGCACATATACACCATGGAATACTATGAAGCCATAAAAAATGATGAGTTCATGTCCTTTGTAGGGACATGGATGAAGCTGGAAACCATCATTCTCAGTAAACTATCGCAAGGACAAAAAACCAAATACCGCCTGTTCTCACTCATAGATGGGAATTGAACAATGAGAACACCTGGACACAGGAAGGGGAACATCACACACCGGGGCCTGCCGTGGGGTGGGGGGAGGGGGAAGGAAAGCATTAGGAGATATACCTAATGTAAATGATGAGTTCCGGGTGCAGCACACCAACATGGCACATGGATACATATGTAACTAACCTGCATGTTGTGCACATGTACCCTAAAACTTAAAGTATAATAATAAAAAAAAGAGGAATCTTAATGATAGTAAATTTGTAGCAGTGCCTCACAGCTGAATTATCTGGTAAGTGAAGGGTTTTGGCATATGGTCATAACAAAGAAAATGTCACGATTATTTTACAGTGTGAAATTTTGTACCAGATGAACAACTGAAGAGAAGACCATTGAATTAACAGTAATGTTGAACTGATTGATCATCATCATACCCAGAAGAAGGCCCGCTGCACTTAGTAGATGTGTCAATCTTCATATAGAGCAGCTTGGTTGTCTGTGATGACTGCCCACCTGACGAGCCAGCCATCCACTGTGAACGTCAGAATGTTTTGCGGACACCCTTTGCTGGAGGCATCCAGGACCCAGAAGACTATCTGACATCTGGACATCAGAGTGGGAAATTGTCAAGGGCTTTCAGTTTGGTCACTGTGACATGATCCCTTTCATGATCCATGCCATTTCCCTTTTATTGCCCAGACAATTCAGCTGCAAGGTTTTGTAATGAACCAACTCTCATTAATGTCTTTCTTATGGAAATTTAGAGAACAAGGATAGAGAACAAGGATATTTGTTAAGTGGTATTTAGATGCAATTTCCCCCCAGTTGGCAATTCTGCTAAATAAATAAATGTGTTCTACAAACAAGTGGTGGATGTATATGCATTTGTTATTGCTTAAATAAAACAGGTGTTTGTTAAGCAATTAATCATATTTTTACCACAAGTAAGTTTGTGCTTTCTGGGAGAGTACGGTTTAAAGAATCTTGTCTATTATTTTGATTGTTTATGAGTATAAGAATTATCATGAAGGTCTTTATAAACTAATACCTTGGGTAGAACGGTTGATACCTCTTTCAAATCCTCATGTAATAAGAGATTTTGTAATACCTCCTAGAGTCATATGCAGTCAGTGAGGGATCAGAGTTACAATGCAAAACATTATTATATGTATAGAGCACCTACCTGAAACAATCCCCCACATCACACAAAATGTTAATGTCCCATACTCAAAACTGCTGTGGAACGGTAAGAAACATTTATATTATGAAGAACTGTGGATCTTATTCATACCAATACAGAATCAAACAGAGCAGGCTAACTCTTTCCCCTTTCTCTATGTTGGGATAGATGCTTTTAGGAATAGTAAATCAGGATTTTGACTGTAAAATAACAACAATAATACAATAACAACAAAACAACCACCAATAGTGGCATTCATCATTATAGTGAACATTATTGTAGCTTCTGCTTAATAAGAATCTATAAAATACTAGGCAGAGTGTTAACACTTTACATTCTCTTTAAATTTTAATTACATATAATTATCTCAATGGTTCCATAAAGAAGATATCATCATCCCTATTAAACAAATGGAACACTGGGAAAATACATAGTTTGCCTAAGGCAATGCAGCTAGAAAGTGATGGAGTTAGGATCCTAACACGAGCTTTTCTTAAACTGGATTAGACTTGAAGATGACTTTGGTTTGGCTGGTACAGCACTGCAATGGACTTTTATTTGCATATGTTTAGGGCACTATTCTCCTGTCTTTGTGTTCCAGTGCTCCTCCTTGACTGCCTTGTTTCATGCTAAGTGCATATTTTATAGTGGTCATTTTCATTCGTTTGCTCATTTTTTGGCTTACGTATTAACTATATATTTCCAAATTATTTTCTCAGTAGTTGCTGTAAGGATTAAAATGTGCACCTTAATTTATCATAATCTACTTCAGAATAATACTACATTAACTCCACTAAAACATATAACTGCAGCATCATTCCTCCTCTATTCTATATGCTATTATTGTTACATATAGGACATCTATATTTAAGTCCAGGCTGGGTGCAGTGACTCATTCCAGCACTTTGGGAGGTCAGGGTAGAAGGATCACTTATGGCCAAGAGTTCAAAACCATCCTGGCCAACATAGTGATACCCTTTCTCTTCAAAAATTAAAAAAAATAAGCTGGGCATGGTAGCACATACCTGTAGTCCCAGCAGCTAGGGAGGTTGAGGCAGAAGGATTGCTTGAGCCCAGGAGTTCTAGGTTGTAGTGAGTTGATATTGCACCACTGCAGAGTGAGACCATGTCTCAAAATAAATAAATAAATAAATAAGTCCAGAAACACAGGGCCATAATTATTGTTTTTTGCAATTTCATGTTTTTAAGGTAGCTTAAAGAAAAAAGACAAATACATTTATATGGTTTTTTATATTTGCATCCAAGTTTACTATTTAGGGTATTCTTCGTTTCCCTCTGTACGTTTTAGTCACCAGCTAGAATTGTTCCCTTTCAATCGGAAGATCTTTTAGTACACTTTTTAAGGTGTGTCCCTAGCAACAGATCCTTCTAGTTCTGTTTTTTCTGGGAATATCTTCATTTGCCTTCATTAAAAACAAAATTATGGAGGTATATTTTGCTTATCATATAATTCAGCCACCACAATTGCACAACTCAAAGTATTTAATGTAAATCTACATTGTTATACAACTATTATCATAAAACAATTTTAGAACATTTTCACCACCCCAGTATGATCTATTGTGTTCCTTATTACCTCACTTCTCAACCCAAGCTAAGCACTAATTCACTCTCCATCTCCATAAAATTTCATCTACACATTTTATGAAAAAGGAATTCTACAATTGTCCTGTGGTCTCCTCCACCAAGTATAATGCTTGTGAGCTTTATCTGTGTTATATACACACCAGCAATTTGTTTTGCACCCTGCTGAGCATTAGTACTGCAGAGATACCGATACTCTGTCCATCAACCCAACAGTAAATGACAGCTAGGATTGGGATCCCTTCTCACCATTAGTAATGCTATTGAGAACATTTGTACACAAATCTTTATGTGGGTGTATATTTTAATTTCTCCTGACTAAACACACCCAGGAGTGACATTGCTGGGTTATATGATAAATTTATTTTTAGCTCTCTATGAAAAATGTCAAACAAATTTCTAAAGTGTGCATGTCTGTCCACTTTTCCACCAGAATTGCGTGAAGATTTTCATTTCTCCACATCCCCACAAATAGTTGTGATTTTTTTTTTTTAATTAACGTCATTCAAGTGGGTATAAAATAGTATTCTGGTGTGGTTCCAACTTGCACATTCCCAGTGACTAATAAAGATCAACATATTTTCACATGCCTATTAGCTACTCATCTATCTGCTTTGGTGATATATCTACACAAATTCACCGCCCATTTTTTGATTGAGTTGCTTCCGTATTTTGAAATTTCTTGAAGCTTATTTTGAAGTGTAAGTTTCTTTGTATATTCTGGATGTGAATATTTTTCTCAGATATGAATTTTACAAATATTTTTTCCCAGCCTGTTCCTTAATTTTTTGTTTTGTTAGCAGTGTCTTTTGAAGGACAAAAGTGTTGACTTTTTGTAAGATTCAATTTATTTATTTTTATGGACCATGCATTTAGATTTATGTCTAAAAAATATTTGCCTAATGCAAAATGTTGAATATTTTCTCCTATATTACCTTCTAAAAGTAATATCATTTACTTTTAAGTCTATGATCCATTCTAAGTTAATTTTTGTATAAGGGTCTTTTTCCATATGGATATCCAATTGTTCCATCACCCTTTCTTAAATTGGTGTAATTCCTGAAGGACATTTTTTGTTGAGTAGGGAAGTCTTGATTGACAGATTGCCTAGGTTCATTTAGGTTGCTATAACAAAAATATCAGAGTGGAAAACATCAACAACAAACACTTAGTTCTTACAATTCTAGAGGCTGATAAGTCTAAGGTCAAAACACTGGCATATTTGGTGCCTGCTGAGGGCTCCCTACCTGGTTCATAAACAACCCTCTTCTCACTGTGTCCTCATAGGGCAGTAGGGCTGAAAGAGCTCTCTGGGGTCTCTTTTATAAGGGCACCAATCCCATTTACAAGGGTTTCACTTTCATGACATAATCCCCTCCTAAAGATCTCACCTCTTTATACCATCACATTGGGGTTAGAATTTCAACATATGAATTTTGGAGGCATATATTCAGTCCATAACACAGGTTATAATAATTTTCTCTTGTTGCTGTAACAAATTACCACAAATTTAGTGATTTGAAGCTACATAAATGTCTTATCTTACAGTTGTACAGGTAAGAAGTTTCATACAGGTCTCATTGGCCTAAAATCAGGTTGTCAGCAGGGCCAAGTTCCTTCTGTAGGCTCTAGCGAACAATCTATTTTTAGGCCCATTCCAGCTCCTAGTGCCCTTGGCTTATTTTCCCCTTTCTCCATCTTCTGAGCCAAAACTGCCAGGTGACTTTTTCCAAGACCACATTGTTCTGACCTTAATTTCTGTCACCTTTTCCACTTCTATTTTTATTTTTATTTTTTTTAAATGGAGTCTCACGCTATTGCCCAGGCTGGAGTGCAGAGGCATGACTGGCTCACCACAACCTCCATCTCCCAGGTTCAAGCAATTCTCCTGCCTCAGCTTCCCGAGTAGCTGGGACTACAGGCACGTGCCTCCACGCCCAGCTAATTTTTGTATTTTTAGTAGAGACAAGGTTTCACTATGTTGGCCAGGCTGGTCTCGAACTCCTGACCTCATAATCTGCCCACCTCAGCATCCCAAAGTGCTGAGATTACAGGCATGAGCCACCACACCTGGCCATCTTTTCCACTTTTAAGGACCCTTGTAGTTACATATGCTCACTGTTTATATTCAAGATAATTTCACTATTTTAAGGCCAGTTGATAAACTTAATTTGTACTTTTAGTTCTGTTTTGTCATTAACATTACACATAAGGGTCCAAGGATTAGAACATGCACATCAGAGATGATCAAACATGCACAGATTTATTTTTCTTTCAGCACTTTGATTATGTCATGTCACTGGCTTTTGGCCTCCATTGTAACTGATGAGAAGTCAGGCACTAATCATATTGATGCTCACCTGTATGTCATGATACTTTTTTTTTTTTTTTTTTTTTTTTTTTTTTTTTTGCTGCTTTTAAGTTTTCTGTCTTTGGATTTCAACAGAATGATTGTAATATATCTAGGTGTACATGTCTTTGCATATAATCTACTTGGGTTTCTTAATGCTTGGTGGCTATGTAAATTGATGCTTCCATGAACTTTGGAAAGTCTTCATCCATCAATCCTCAAATATTTTTTCATTCTCTCTTCTTTTGAGTATCTCATTATATATGTGTTGGCAAGTTTGATGTTATCTCAAAGATCTTTGAGACTCTGTTTATTGTTCTTTAATAGTTTTCATTTAGTTCTTTTGGCTGAACAATTTTACTCTTTTCTTTCCTCAAATCAAACCTGCACTGAATTCCTCTAGTGAATATTTTATTTTGGTTTTTGTAATCTTCAAATCTGACATTTTCATTTTTTCTTTTACGCAATGTTTATCTGCTACTTGTGAATTTCTATTCATTTATTGTTATCTTGTTTTTCTTTAGTTCTTTAAGCATGATTCTTTTATTTCTTTGCACATGTTTAAAACAGCCATTTTAAGCTCTTTTCCTACTAAATCTAACATCTTTAAATAGAATATTAAAATGTAGTTTATATTGACTTTTTCTACTTTCTCATGACAGTGTAAAAAGTTTTTTTAATTGACTTTTTATATTGGTCAATTTGAATATATTGAATAATTTTCTTTTTATATTGGTCACACTTTTCTGTGGTTTTTTTTTTTTGCATCTCTTTTAGGTTTTGTTAAAAACTAGATATTTTAAACATTATACTCTTGCAATTCCAGTTTCTAATCTTTTCTCATAAAGATTGTTGTTGCCGTTTTTGTTTTTTTTAGCTTTTTAGTTTGTATGTTTTCTTGTTTTTTGTTTTATAATTTGCCTAGATTAATTCCTTGAAATCTGTTTCCACTGTGGTATGCAGCCACTAATATTATCTCTGCTCAATTTATATATATATATATATATATAGTTGTTTTTATTTTTAGACCTGGGTTCTTAGAGGTCACTGCTGTGCTTCCAGTGTCATCCAATGACTCTATAGAGGGTATGCCCAACCAACACAAGATTTATTCCTTCTCTTGATCTGTATGTTGGTAGGAGAGCACATTAAAAATTCAGACCATTTTTAAGTCTTCCCTTTCAGTTCATGCTGGTATTTTGTACACATACCTGCAAAATTGGCCAGGAACTCCTTGTCTCAACCACAACCTCAGAATAAAGATTTTCTGGCCCTCCATGTATACCCCTATCTGAGATCATAATTTTGGGCAGCATCATTCCTGGCCATTGGTCTATGCTCCAAAATTAGTTATCTTCTTTCAATGATTGCAGAGAAGCTAATGGGTCTTATGGCCTGCCCCATGCAGGCAGGCGTTAAAAGAAAAACTTCAGACAAATTAAATTTAGCAGAGTTTATATGAGCAAAGAAATGATCAATGAGTTGGACAGCACACTAAATCGGTAAAGGTCCAGAGAGCTTACTCAGCAAAGTGGGCAGGCAGTATTTATAGTCAGAAAAAGGAAGTGGCTCATTGTTCAACTCCCACTTATGAGTGAGAACATGCAGTGTTTGGTTTTCTGTTCTTGTGTTAGTTTGCTGAGAATGATGGCTTCCAGCTTCATCCATGTCTCTGCAAAGGACATGATCTCATTCTTTTATATGGCTGCATAGTATTCCATGGGGTATATGTGCCACATTTTCTTTATCCAGTCTATTATCGATGAGCATTTGGGTTGATGAGAACTCATGGACACAGGGAGGGGAACAACACACACTGGGGCCTGTCGGGAGGTGGGGGGCAAGGGGAGGGAGAGCATTAGGTCAAATACCTAATGCATGTGGGGCTTAAAACCTAGGTGACGGGTTGATGGGTGCAGCAAACCACCATGGCACATGTATATCTGTGTAACAAACCTGCATATTCTGCATATGTATCCCAGAACTTAAAGTAAAAAATTTTTTTTAATTTTTAAAAAAAGAAAAGAAAAAGGAAGTGGTATACAGAAGTAGCCTGATTTGTCACAGCTTAGCATTTACTTAATGTGGACATGTCTGAGAATTTGCAGCTGTGATTGGCTGAAAGCTCAGCTGCTATGATTGACTGAGACTCAGTCGCTTGTTACTCTCAAGCTAGGTTCCAGTATGTTTACCCATTAAGTTAGGCTACAGTTCACTACAAACGGAGGTAGCATTAAGCCAAACTTTAGTGAAACAACTTTCATGCTTTCCCGCCTTTTAGGCAGCCTCTCAGTTTTGCAAGATTAACCAAAACCTTGGGCACTGATATCACTTTCTGTCACTATCATAATTAACTTGTTTAATCTCAGTATGAAATTCACAATGGCAAATTATTTAAATGATATTTTATGCTTTATTCTAACTATAATGAGACCATTTGATGTGCAAAGGATGGCTGCGTACAAGCATTTAGGATTCTTGAGAGGATATGACACATCAGGGAGACTATTATGATGAGTATTATCTAGAAGATAATACCCAGAAACTAAAGTGCATCCCTTACAACAGTCTCCATGACCCAAAGTGGAAAAAAAAAAGCGATTCAAAATTTAGAAAATAAAGATAGTTCAATAATATATACATCCAATTGATTATACTCTTTGTTTGGGGCCTGATGGCAATTAAGGACTATACTTTGCTGTAAAATGGCCTGATTTTAAGATTTTAAAAGGTACCATTTTTTTTTTTTTTTTTTTTTTTTGTCATTAGCCTGGTAACACAAGGCATAGTAACCTGGAGACCCACTAAAAGGGATGAAAATTTAAAAACTTTGGAAGGGCCAACCTTTCCATCCACTATTTAGGATGCTTGCAAGGTAGCTGTTATCAGCTCTCATAAACACATCATGTGTTTCTTCCCCCTGAGAAATTTCCTTGATGTATTTGGTGACAGTATTTAGAGAAATAGCAGTAGCAGCCACCTTTGAAATAAAACTTCTTGTATATTAAAATCAAGGAAAAGATAAGTGCAAATTCAGTTTTGTTCAAAACCATACACAAAACCCCAACATGGGCATAGAAGATATCTAAAGCAGTGTGATGTTCTGTTAAGTAATTCTGTTGAGCACAAATGTTCTCATTGACTTTTCAGAGAGGGGCTTCTACCCATCTGAACCCTGGAAGATCTGATTTGCTATAAAATCCAAGATTTTTCCCAATTTATAGATTAGTTTGAAATTTCATTGCGTCCATCACCTCACTTTCACCAAGCGTGAGCCCCCAGAATCTCCATTTAAATCTTTACTCAGTAGACACTAACTTATCTTAACCTATTCCAAGGGTTATACTAATTTTGGTTATTGACCGCTTTCACCTCTGATTATCAGAGGTATTATTAAGACTTTCAGAGAAAGCTATTCAGAAGGCAGGAGTGAGCCAGGTCAAATAGGAAGATCCAAGCCAGTGAAGACGTATAAAAGAATAAGCAGATTCTCTACAGACTTGATATAGGCCCCTGAGAGCTGGAAAAGAGGGCCATCTAGTGGGGTCTGAACAGAGGTCAGTTAAATTCATCCATCCATAAGTCTGCATAGCTTCTGAACAAGGTCCAGTGGGAACTTACTTTTTTGTGGTCTCTTTGTAGCTGAGTGGAAGGATGAATAGCCATATCTAGAGACCTTACTAGATTTAAATAAGTAACATTATACAACCAATTATGCATAATCTCATAGGTAATCTTCAAATCTTGATTACATGATGTTTGGAAGACAATATACATTTTGCTGGCATCATTTGTGCAGGTTTTCTATGTTTGATGGCAATTAGAATATTAATTGGAAAGGTAAGGGTATGATTTTCAGCGAATTTAAAAAGACAATTAGCAGTGATAGCTAGAATATCAAGGATAACTTTCCACTCTACTTTTGTGGATTCAGGGTGACTCTCATTGGGAACAGAGAGGTAATGGCATTCATTAGTAAATTTTTTCCTGATTTGGGGACATTAACCCACAAACTCAACAAAGTCTCCAGTTTACTGTTGGAGTATAAGTCTTAGCTGAAGCCACGCGCAAGTTATAGTCCCACGGATTTTCTTGTGAGGAAAGAGAAGGGATTAGGACAACAGAAAACAGGGAAAGAAGGAATAAAGGTATGATTTCCACGATGGAAGAGAAGTCTCGATCTGTGATCTCGGGAAAGCTGTCAATACCTAGGTTGCCATCTGCTTTTGAGGAAAAACTTTCCGGGTCGGTCTTACTTTAGAGTATCCAATAGGCATATTGTTTAGGAGTCTGGAGCAGATATTTTGAGTTCAGAGATGCAGATCCAAGTCTCTAGGCCCTAAAGTTTTGCTGCAGAGAAGAACCTGATATGGTCTCTTCATACAGAGTTCAGGAGTAGTCTTTATGTGGTGTCGTTTCCAAAAGAGCTACTATCTGGGTTTTAGATCTGGTCGTCATCAGTAGGTGGGTCACAAAGAGCTTATTTTACTTGGTGGAAATATGCTTTAGTGTAATGCATTAAAGCTTTGAACTATTGAATCATGGCGGACGTTTCAAGAGTGGGAGACACATAAGGTTCTATGATTAGGGGCATAGGCCTTCCAGTAACTATTTAAGAAACGGTGAACCTATGTTTTCCAGTGAGAGTGGATCTGATTGCTGTCAATCGGCAATACCTTTACCCAAGGCAAGTCAATCAATTCAGTTAACTTTGCCTAATGCCCTTGCATTTATAATACCTTATTTAACTATTTTACAACTTTTCTAGTAAAACAATTAACTCCATCACTGGAGACTTCATTAGGAAACTATGACCCTCAAGGGAAGGATGTTTTCTGATAACCCTTTAGCTACTATTACAGCATCATCCTTTTGCACGGGAGGGCTTCTATACAAGCAGAAAACTTGCATAAAAGATGGCAGTTTAAAAAAATCCATCTGTAAGTATTCAAATAGCCCAGCAGGTACTGGAACTATATCACCTGAGATTTTTGTTGTTTTACCAGAATTATTGGTTTGATAATCCAAACATTGGTGATAAATTATTTTAGTAAACTTAGAACAGTCCACCAGTTTTTCCATAATTTAGGTCATTGTATCTCTACCATGATGAGTCACTGATTGCAGAACATTTGTTACTAGAAAGTTTAAGAATTCAGGAAGGATAAAATAGACATTCCTGCTCTCCATGAATCCATGTTTAACATTAGAATTATGTCCTCTTAAACACCAATTTTGTTTCTCCATTTCAGATGTATAGCACAGTTTGTTGTAATGTTATTATAAGTAATTTGGTTTGATGCATTCTTATGGACCTCATTCAAATTTCATAACAACAATTTCAGTAGTGGCTGACTTATGAAAATCTGTGAAATTATTTCTTAGCTATTTCATTAATTCTTATTCTGCTTGATGTTGGGTTAGCAATTTTATGAATAATCAGTTTCCTCTTTAGAGATCAAGAAATTCTTACTCAATATAATGATAAGACCTTAAAGTTATCAGATACTTGTACTTGTCATCATTCCTTCCATGAATCTTTTTGAAGATAAAGAACTTTAGGCTTATAGCTGCTCAGGAAAGTATTTGAATAAGCAAATAAGCATCTGTTAATGACAACACTTAAAATAGCTATAATTTAAGATCAGATGAAAGTTTATTATTATTATTATTATAATGATGCACCTGACAAGGAAGTATGGTTATTTCTGCTGCATACAACCTTTTAAGATAATCACTGGAATTATGACTGATAGTGTTACACCAGGACTATTAGATTTCTAAGAATTTCTTATAATTTCTGAAACACATATTAATAACACATCCAAACAAATATAACTTAAAGTTTTAGCATTACTTATTAATTAACAATGTTTCCCATATAATTTAATATATCAAATAAGCCCAATTAGTTTAATATCTCTCCTTTTATAAGGAAATATATCAAAAAGCCCATCTAAAACATCCTAAAGTTAATTTGAGATCAAGAAAAATACCTAATTTATAATTAGATTTTTGGGAAGTTTATCAAAAATATCAAACATTTAAAACACTTGACAAAATAGAATCCCAGGTCACTGTGAACAGCAGTAATTAATTTAACCAAGGTCATTAAAAGCCTTCAAAGGGAAATCAAGTTATATAGTTGTAGAAAACTTAGCTCTTTTAATAAGGAGGACTCAGCTTTTTTAAGTGAACAAAAATATAATAAAAACAACATGAAACACAGGAAGTTAACTTGATAAAACATAAAATCTTTGTTTTCTAGGTCAATTATCTAGAAAGTAAAGACCTTTTACAATTTTCTATTAAGGGTAGACCAATACTCTAAGAAGCCTTGTTGTTTTAATACAGAGGATCAAATTCTAGTTTTGCATCAGTATACTTTTAATATTGATGTTCATTTTCTAGAAGCCAGCTTGATCATGCATAAAACTTCTTTCACAAGATTGATCTTCTACATACCTTCTACAACTTTCCCATCCATTCAGTTTTTGTCCTATATGTTTTTCTCTTTTCATTTTGGAACAATAGTCATTCTATTTTAGAATAAAAATTACTTTTTTTTCTTACCAAAACATCCTATACTTTACAGCTTGTCCTTACTATGAGCACATCTTAGCTTTCTTGTATATTTGTGTATAGAATTGTTTTCTTTATCATTTCTAGTAATTTTAGGTACATATAGTAGTTGGAATTCATATCTCTTAGTGACCTTACTGTCCAGGAAAAGCTAGGAAGCAAGCAACTGGGAACTCTCTGTCATACCAACAACCTCTAGATTGGCAAATATATGAATAATTATTTCTAGAAACATGTACTTTTTCATGGTGCAGTTTATCAATGTAGCAAATAACCTATTTACTAATGGTTCCAAAAATTTCTAGTCTCTCTGTAATAAGGAACTGAAGATGAGGCAAAATTTCATCTATATCCTCTTATGTGCTTTTGGTTTGCTTGTTGGTTTGCTGGTTTTGGCTAGGACTGAGAATTAAAATTTTGTTTGTAAAGATTTCCCTCAGCCTCTGCTTTTCATTCTTGATAAGAATGTTAAAACCTTCTGATATAGAAAAGACACATTTTACATGGGAATATTAAATCTCTTTAACTCACTTTTAGCAATTATGTTTGGATTTCTTATAAAAATAAGATACTAAGTAGCTGGTCATCACTTTTTTTTTCTTGTTGACAAATTTCATAATATAGAGATAATATGCTTATGTTGCCAATTAACCTAGGTAGGAAAAGTTATGCATGTGTATTATATACTGCTGAAAACTCTGAAGACATGCCTGTTTTAATCAACTCAGTAATATTCTTATTTACCAAACATTACTCAGCTCGTATGAACTTAAAATTATTTGTGTTAGTTATAAGTTTTCCAAGAGAATGCTTTATTTATATAAGCACTTATTTTGCATGAAGCCAATTAAGTAAAGCTCTTTTACAATTAAATTTTGCAGTATCATCAGAAGACAAACACACATACATATCATACATACAGACATACATGAACAAATAGACAAAAACAGATCTTATAGCTTTCACTCTAATGTTTTAGCCATGTGCCAATTACAATAATACAAGCTGCTAATCTATAAAAGGTTATCCCAATCCAAATTGTTTTTCTGGCCAGTGAAACAAGATTTCATATTCAAATGGGTAAAGATTTCATGAATATTTGTGAAAAATAGTTGAGTTTTTAAAATTTGTTTTCTGTAAGAAGTCTTTTAAATGGCAATTTTTGATTCACTTAATCTTTTAGTTGTCTCTGTATATCAGTTAAAGAATGTGTTCTTTAGCTTTTTTTTTGTAATTGTGGATACTTCCTTTTTTTCGAACTTTGCAAATGAACCATTTTATCTAGGTAAAATTTCCCCACTGAGGCCACTAGCTGCTATAATTCTAAGTTGTCCTTGTTAAGGTTAACTCATTTTTTCCAGAAATACACAGGTTCTGGGCCTATAATTTTTGTATATAAAGTTATCCAATGTCCCAGAAAGTGGCATCCCAGACTCTTTAGATTTCAAGGAACTCATTCTCAAATTGGACATACCTGAGGCCTCTAACTGGATCCAATCTAGTTAGTTCTTGAATCCAGTTCATTCCTGGACCAAGTCCAGTAAATATTGATCAAATAAAGTCAAACAGCTCAAAACACAAATTTATGGAGCTCAAATCCAGGAGAGAACTCACCCATTACCTCAGTTTCTGTGAGCGATAAATGGGAACAGTGAGCCCTAATGAGTACCTTTTGGTGACCTGGTGCTCCTTGGAGTCACTGGAGTTCTACTTTGAATCCCACTCTGACATCAATCTGTTAAAAAAAAAAAAAAAGAAAAAAAAAACCTTTGTTTGTTTAAAGTCTGTTTTGTCAGAAACTGGGATTGCAACCCCTGCTTTTTTCTGTTTTCTATTTGCTTGGTAAATTTTCCTCTATCACTTTATTTTGAGCCTATGTGTGTCTTTGCACATGAGATGGAGCTCTTAAAGACAGCATACCAATGGGTCTTGGCTCTTTATCCAGCTTGCCATTCTGTGTCTTTTAACTGGAGCATTTAGCACATTTTCATTTAAGGTTAGATTGTTATGTGTGGTTTTGATCTTGTCATCTTGATGCTAGCTGGTTATTTTGTAATTTCCTAAGTGATAGAAGCAACACAGGTGAAAGGATCATTTTTCATTATTCATAAGATGCCCGTTCAGCCACACCTGAGTTTATGTTAATGAAGTGATATTTGGAAATTCCCTAGATAATCCCAGGTTGCAGGGGCTTGGTTGCCATAGAAATCA
Organism: Nomascus leucogenys; assembly: GCF_006542625.1. Lineage (NCBI taxonomy): Eukaryota > Metazoa > Chordata > Mammalia > Primates > Hylobatidae > Nomascus > Nomascus leucogenys. Next base: position 1,233,605 of record NC_044389.1, on the reverse strand, counting down.
ACTAGGTAACTAGATAACTGAAACCTTCAGTACCAATCAGGTCTTTGTGGAAAGGAGATGGGCTAACAGTGAGTTGATCATCAGTAGCCAATTATTTAATCAATCAAGTATGCCTACATAATAAAGCTTCCAAAATGCCCTAAAATAACAGGTTTTGTAAAGTTTCTGGGTCACTAAATGTATAGAAGATGGTGCACCCAGAAAGGGCATGGAAGCTCTGTGTTCCTTTCTTCATACCTGATCTATGCTTCTTTTCCATATGGCTGTCCCCTAAGTTGTATTCTTTTATAATATATGGGTAATAGTAAGTAAAGCACTTTTCTGAGCTCTGTGAGCCACTCCAGCCAATGATTAAACTTGAAGAGGGGACTGTGAAAACCTCTGATTTATACCCGTTCATTCAGAAACACAAGTAACAAACTGAACTTGTGATTGACATCCGAAGTTGGGGGCAATCTTGTAGGGCTGAAGCCTTAACCTGTGGGATCTGAGGCTATCTCAAAAGAGAGAGTATCAGAACTCAGTTAAATTGTAGGGCATCTGGTGTCATAAAATTGGTCCATGTGAGGGAAAATACCTACATATCTGGTCACAGAAATATCCTGCATTGAATATGAATATAGAAAAAAAACAGTGTTTTTTTCTATATAATCATAGTTATCAATCAAGAATTGTCTAAGTATTTTAATTATAAAATTATTAAACACATGAGATTAGCAGAGAACAAAAGCCACAATATTTTGTAAATAGATGCAGATAAATATTTGATGATAACAATCACTCATTATGGTTTAACAAATGAGTCTGAACAAATCAGGAGTATTAAAAAATCTCCTTGCCTAATATTTATGAAATACATACAAAAACATTAAGCATAGTAACCATCACAGTTTCAGTTTAAACTTGTTCTAAAAATCCTAGCTAATATATTAAGTGACATAAAAGGTAAGAAAAAAATTCAAAAATGTGAGAGAAGCATAAACTGTCCTTATTTCAAAATAATACTACTCTTGCCAAAGAAAATCCAGCAGGCTTAAAATAAAAATCTTTAGAATTTATGACAAATTTTAGGATACACATTTGCTAGACATGAGGTTGCTACACAATGAAATGTTTACACTGAAATCAATAGTGTTCCTTTATATCAACAATCAATGAGAAACAATAATTTATTAAAGATAACATTGATAGTAGTAACAAAACTTGTTAGAAATCTAGTAATAAATCTTAAGAACAAAGAGCTAATGTTACAGGAGAAAAAAAAAAGAGGGAGCTTATAAAGAGACCCTCTTTCAAAATATGTCAGAATATTAACCTGAATACTCATCAATGGTAGACAGGATAAAGAAAATGTGGTCCATATACACCATGGAAAACTATGCAGCCATTAAAAGAATGAGATCATGTTCTTTGCAGCAACATGGATGGAGCTGGAGGCCAACATCCTTAGCAAACTAATGCAGAAACAGAAAACCAAATACCACGTGTTCTCACTTACAAGTGGGAACTAAATAACGAGAACACATGGACATAAAGCAGGAACAAAACATGCTAGGGCCTTCTTGAAGAGGGTATAGGGTGGGAGGAAAGAGAGGATCAGAAAAAATACAAGTTGGCTCTATGCTTATTACCCGGATAGAATAATCTGTATGCTAAACCCCTAGGACACAAGTCAACCTACAAACAAACCTGCACATATACCCCCAAAGCTAAAAGTTAAAATAAATAAATAAATCTTATTTGATTCAGAAAAATATGTCAAAATAGTGTATGTAACCGGTGTACAAATCAGCAGAAAGATATCTGCTTATTAACAAAGCATGGGGAGTTATCACTGATAGATAAATAGATAACTGTGTTCATGTTATTAATAAAAAATCTGTTCCAAATGCATAATGTTATTAGGTTTAAAATCAAATTGTCAACAATTTTAAGGGAAAATCTGAGATAATTTTTATAACGTCATGTTAGACGATATTTTTTGATTTGAATTTAAAAAGTACAGATCACAAAGAAAACTGTCTATATCACTTTGGAAAGCAAAGACACCATCACATATGTTTAAAATGTTTGAAGCAAAAAAAATAATAATAATAAATAAAATGTTTGAAGCTGGAGGGAGGGGCCAAGATGGCCGATTAGAAGCAGCCACAGTTCACGGAATTCATAAAGAGGAATGAAAGGGCGAATGAATTCAGCACCTTCAACCGAAATACCCAGGTTCTCACATTGGGACTGACTAGGCAATTTACTCCACCCACAGAGAATGAAGCAAAGCAGGGTGGGGCAACAGCCCACCTGTGAGTGGTGTGGAGCCAAATGAACCTCCAGCCTTAGTCAAGGCTTGAAGTGGTGAGTGATTGTGCCACTCCGCCTGGGAAACCATGCTTCTCCCATGAATCTTTGCAAACCATGGATCAGGAGATTCCCTTGTGAGCCCATGCCACAAAGGCCTTGGGTTTGATACACAGAGCTGTGTGGAGTTTTGCAGAGTAACCACTCAGGCACACACAGAGACCCAGGAATTTTACATACGCTGGCTTCAGTATCTCCAGCAAGGCAGGAGATCCATTTGTACATATCCCAAGGAAAGGGCCGAATCCAGTGAGCCAAGCAGCATCATTCTCCAGGTCCCACATCCACAGCACCTTGCAAGTTAAGATCCACTGGCTTGGAATTCCAGTCAGCCAATGGCAACAGGCTGAAGTCTACCTGAGACAGAGAGAGCTCCTGGGGGGAGGGGTAGCCATCACCTCTGCTATTCAGTAGACTCAGCCTTTTCATCCTGCCAGCTTTGGAGAATCCAACAGTCCAGATGAGGAAGGGTCTTCCACAGCAAAGCACAGCTGCCTTGGCAGATTGTGGTCAGACTGCTTATTTAAGTGGGATCCTGATCCATTCCTCCTCACTAGGGAGGACCTCCCTGCCTGGGCTTCAGCAAATTTAACCAGGATTCTTTGGACCAGACGAGGAAGGGCTCCCCACAATGCAGTATACCTACTCTACCAAAAAGCAGCCAGACTACTTCTTTAAGAGGGTCCCTGATCCCATTCCTCCTGACTGGATGAGACCTCCCAAAAGGGGCCTCCAGCCACCTCCTACAAGCATGTTCAGGCTGGCAATGAGTCAGTACCACCCTGGTACACAGCTTCCAGAGAAAGGAGCTGGCTGCCATATTTGCTGTTTTGCAGCCTTCACTGGTGATACCTCCAGGTGCAGGAAAACCCGAGGCAACTAGGGTCTGGAGTAGACCCCAGGAAAACCCCAGCAGCCCTCTTGAAGAGTGTCCTGACTGTTAAAAGAAAAACAAACAAGCAGAAAACAACAAGAACAAAAATATTAACAAATACCTGGCAAAAACCCCATTCAATGGTCAGCAACCTCAAAGATTGAAAGTAGATAATCCCACAAAGATGAAAAATAATCAATGCAAAAACACCGAAAACTCAAAAAGCCACAGTGCCTCTTATCCTTCAAATGACCACAACACCTCTCCAGCAAGAGCACAGAACTGAGGCTGAGATGGCTGAATTGACAGAAGTAAGCTTAAGAAGGAAAGTAATAACGAACTCCACTGAGCTAAAGGAGCATGTCGTAACCCAATGCAAAGAAGGTAAGAATCATGGTAAAACAATACAGGAGCTGATAGGCAGAATAGCCAGTTTAGAGAAGAACATAACTAACCTAATGGAGCTGAAAAACAACACAAGAACCTCACAATGCAATCACAAGTATCAATAGCAGAATAGACCAAGCAAAGCAAAGAATATCAGAGCTTGAAGATGATCTGTCTGAAATAAGACAAGCAGACAAGGATAGGGAAAAAAAAGAATGAAAAGGAATAAACAAAACCTCCAAGAATTATGAGATTATATAAAGAGACTGAACCTACAACTCATTTGGGTACCTGAGTGAGATGGGGAGAATGAAACCAAGTTGGAAAACATACTTCAGGATATCATCCAGGAGAACTTCCCCAAACTAGCAAGACAGGCCAGCATTCAAATTCAGGAATTGCAGAGAACCCCAGAAAGACACTCCATAAGAAGATCAACCCCAAGACACGTAATTATTCATCAGATTCTCCAAAGTCAAAATAGAAAAAATGTTAAGGGCAGCCAGAGACAACGGCCAGGTCACCTACAAAGGCAAGCCCATCAGACGAACTGCAGACTTCTCAGCAGAAATTTGACGAGCCAGAAGAGATTGGAGGACAATATTCAACATTCTGAAATAAAAGAATTTCCAAACCAGAATTTTATATCTGGCCAAATTAAGCTTCACAAGTGAAGAAGAAATAAGATCCTTTTCAGACAAGCAAATGCTAAGGGAATTCATCACCACCTGCACCACCTGCCTTGCAAGAGTTCCTGAAGGAAGCACTAAGCATGAAAGTAAAAACTGATACAGCCACTACAAAAACACACTGAAGTACACATACCAGTGACACTATGAAGCAATCACATAAACAAGTCTACAAAATAACCAACTAGCATCATGATAACAGAATCAAATTCACACTTAACAATACTAACCTTTAAGAAACCCATCTCATGTGCAAAGACACATATAGGCTCAAAATTAAAGGGATGGAGGAAAATTCACCAAGCAAATGGAAAACAGAAAAAAGCAGGAGTTGCAATACTGGTTTATAACAAAACAGACTTTAACCCAACACAGGTCAAAAAACACAAAGGGCATTACTTAATGGTAAAAGGTTCAATTCAACAAGAAGAGCTAACTATCTTAAATATATATGCACCCAATACAGGGGCACCCAGATTCATAAAGCAAGCTCTTAGAGACCTACAAAGAGACTTAGACTCCAGCATAATATTAGTGGGTGACTTTAACATCCCACTGACAATCTTAGATCATCGAAACAGAAAACTAACAAAGATATTTAGGATTTGAACTCAGCTCTGGATCAAGTGGAGCTGATAGATATCTACATAACTCTATACTCAAAACAGCAGAATATACATTCTTCTCATTGCCATATGATACTTACTCTAATATTGATCACATAATTAGGAGTAAAATACTCATCAGCAAATGCAAAAGTACTGAAATCATAACAAATAGTCTCTCGGATTATAGCATCATCAAATTGAAACCCAAGATTGAGAAATTCAGTCAAAACCATACAACTACATGGAAATGGAACAACCTGCCCCTGAATGACTCTTGGGTAAATAATGAAATTATTTGAAACTAATAGGAAGAAAGAGACAATATACCAGAATCTCTGGGACACAGCTAAAGCAGTGTTAAGAGGGAAATTTATGGCACTAAATGCCCACACCAAATAGCTAGAAAGATCTCGAGTTAACAGCCTAACATCACAACTAAAAAAAACTAGAGAACTAAGAGAAAACAAACCCCAGAGCTAGCAGAAGACAAGAAATAACCAAGATTAGAATGAAACTGAATGAGATAGAAATAAGAAAAAACCCTTCAAAAAATCAACTAATTCAGGAGCAGGTTTTTTGAACACATTAATAAAATAGATAGAGTGCTAGCTAGATTAATAAAGAAGAAAAGAGAGAAGATTCAAATAAACACAATTAGATATGATAAGGGGGATATCACCATTGACCTCACGGAAATACAAACAACCATCAGAGACTACTATAAACACCTCTATGCTCATAAAATAGAAAATCTAGAAGAAATGGATAAATTCTTGGACATATACAGGCTCTCAAGACTGAACCAGGAAGAAATAGAATCCCCGAATAGACCAATAATGAGTTCTGAAATTGAGGCAGTAATAAATAGCCTACCACGCAAAAAAAGCCCAGGACCAGACATATTCACAGCTGAATTCTACCAGAGGTACAAAGAAAAGCTGGTATAAATCCTGCTGAAATTGTTCCAAAAAACTGAAAAAGACAGACTCTAACTCATTCTATGGCGACAGCATCATCCTGATTCCAAAAACTGGCAGAGACACAACAACAACAAAAAAATTTCAGGCCAATATCCTTGATAAACATTGATGCAAAAATCCTCAACAAAATACTGGCAAACTGAATCCAGCAGCACATCAAAAAGCTTATCCACCATGATCAAGTAGGCTTCATTTCTGGGAGACAAGGCTGGTTCAACATACAAAAATCAATAAATGTGATTCATCACATAAACAAAATTAAACTCAAAAACCACATGATTTATAGATGCAGAAAAGGCCTTCAATAAAATTCAAGATCTCTTTATGTTAAAAACTTTTAAAAAACTAGGTATTAGTGGAACAAACTTCAAAATAATAAGAGCCATTTATGACAAAACCACAGCCAGTATCATACTGAATTTGCAAAAGCTAGACGTATTCCCCTTGAAAACTGGCACAAGACTAAGGATGCCTTCTCTCACCACTCTTATTTAACATAGTATTGGAAGTTCTGGTCAGGGCAATCAGGCAAGAGAAAGAAATAAAAGGTATTCAAATATGAATAGAGGAAGTCAAACTGTTTGCAGTTGACATGATCCTATATCTAGAAAATCCCATCGTCTCAGCCCAAAAACTTCTTAAGCTGATAAGCAACTTCAACAAAGGCTCAGGATACAAAATCAGTGTGCAAAAATCACAAGCATTCCTATACACCAACAATAGCCAAATCATGAATGAACTCCCATTCACAATTGCTACAAAGAGAATAAAATACCTAGGAATACAGCTAACAAGGGAAGTGAAGGACCTCTTCAAGAAGAACTATAAACTACCGTTCAAGAAAATAAGAGAGGACACAAACAGATGAAAAAACATCCATGCTCACAGATAGGAGGAATCAATGTCGTGAAAATGTTCATACTGCCCAAAGCAACTTATAGATTCAATGCTATTCCCATTAAACTACCATTTACATTCTTCACAGAATTAGAAAAAAACTACTTTAAAATTTATACAGAACCAAAAAGAGCCAAGACAATCCTAAGGAAAAAGAATAAAGCTGGAAGCATCATGCTACCTGACTTCAAACTATATTATGAGGCTACAGTAACAGAAATAGCATGATACTGGTACAAAAAGAGACATATAGACCAAAGGGACAGAATAGAGGACCCAGAAATAAGACCACACATCTACAACCATCTAATCTTTGATGAATATGACAAAAACAAGTAATGGGGAATGGATTCTCTATTTGATAAATAGTGCTGGGAGAACTGGCTAGCTATAAGCAGAAAATTGAAACTCAACTCCTTCCTTACACCACATACAAAAATCAACTCAAAATTGATTAAAGACTTTAATGTAAACCCCAAAACTATAAAAACCCTAGAGGAAAATTTAGGCAATACCATTCAAAACATAGGGATGGGCAAAGGTTTCATGATGAAAATGCCAAAAGCAATTGCAACAAAAGCAAAAATTGTCAAATGGGATCTAACTAAACTAAAGAGCTTCTGCACAGAAAAAGAAACTATCATCAGAGTGAACAGACAACCTACAGAATGGGAGAAATTTTTTGCAGTCTGACAAAGGTCTAATATTCAGAGTCTACAAGAAACTAGAAACTTAAAGAAAAAACAAACAACCCTATTAAAATTGAGCAAAGGACATGAACAGACACTTCTCAAAAGAAGATATACAAGTGGCCAAGAAGCATATGGAGAAAAGCTCAACATCACTGATCATTAGAGAAATGCAAATAGAAATCACAATGAGATACCATCTCATGCCAGTCAGAATGGCTATGATTAAAAAGTCAAAAAACAACAGATGCTGGCAAGGTTGCAGAGAAAAACGAACAATTTTACACTGTTGGTTGGAGTTTAAATTAGTGCAACCATTGTGGAAGACAGTGTGGGGATTCCTCAAAGTCCTGGAGGCAGAAATATCATTTGAGTCCGCAATCCTATTACTTGGTATATACCCAGTGGAATATAAATCATTCTTTTCTAAAGGTACATTCATGTATCTGTTCATTGCAGCACTATTCACAATAGCAAAGACATGGAATCAAGCTAAATGTCCATCAGTGACAGACTGGATAAAGAAAATGTGTTACATATACCACAGAATACTATGCAGCCATAAAAAGGAATGAGATCATGTTCTTTGCAGGGACATGGATGGAGTTGGAAGCCATTGTCCTCAGCAAAGTAACACAGGAACAGAACACCAAACACCACATGTTCTCACTTATAGGTGGTAGCTGAATTATAAGGACATATGGTGGGGAACAACACACACTGGGGCCTGTTGGTGGTGGAGGGTGCAAGGAAGGAGGGCATGAGGAAGAATAGCTAATGGATTCTGGGCTTAATACCTAAGTGATGGTATGATTTATTCAGCAAACCACCATGGCACACATTTACCTATGTAACAAATCTGCACATCCTGTATATATACCCCTGAACTTAAAATAAAAGTTGAAGAAAAAAAGTTTTTAAAAAAGTAATCTGATAATCAAATCTAAAAAACATGAAATAAAATAAAACAAAATAAAATAAAATATACCTGCAAGCATTAAAAAAGGCTAGAGGGTGATACAGAAATGGTGTAAATAAAATTTTTCATTCCCTAATTAATTATATATTTAAATGTAGATTTCTCACCAGTTTCCATAATAAAAGATTAATAAAGCAAAAGTCTTTGTATTGTTAATCCATAAAACTGGTCTTTGATTATTCTTAATTCTAAATGAAAAATCATACAGAAATAAAAAGAAATAAGGCAAAAAATTACAGTTACTTTACAAATATCAAAAAATGTTAAAGCTAAAAATAATGTCAAAGGATTTCTTAACCTTGCTCACAAAATAATAAGTTGTTTGGAATATATTTACTAATTTTGTCATAATTTTTTCTTTAAAAGTTCACACTAAGGCTGGGCGTGGTAACTCACGCCTATAATCCCAGCACTTTGGGAGGCTGAGAAGGACGGATCACCTGAGGTCGGGAGTTCAAGACCAGCCTGACCAACATGGAGAACCCCGTCTGTACTAAAAATACAAAAATTTAGCTGGGTGTGGTGGCGCATGCCTGTAATCCCAGCTGTTCAGGAGTTTGAGGTAGGAGAATCGCTTGAACCTGGGAGGCAGAGGTTGCAGTGAGTTGAGATCACTCCATTGTACTCCAGCCTGGGCAACAAGAGCAAAACTCCATTTCAAAAAAAAAAAAAAGTTCACACTGAGCATCAAGAAATTAAATATTACTGATAATGTTGTATATCTCAAAAAATTCTCACTAGCAGTGTAACTTTTGGTATTATTTTAGAGTAGAAAGTACATGCAAACATGTTTAAAAGTGTTTAAGTTCCATTTTTATTCTTAAAATAATAGGTAATATAAACTTGTTTAAGACAAATTTTATTCTATACTGCTATATTTTTAACAAACTGATTCATTTCTTAAAATATAATAGGAAAATGAGGAAGTTTTTAATAAGTTAGGAAATGAAGCTTCCTTCCAAAACTGAGTACATGTGACAAAGAAAAATTAAAAATGTGCCCCTAGCTTTTGCTCTGTAAATGAAAAGAGTAATTGAAAGAAAATACTGCTTACAAACTAATTACATACTTTTCTAAGACACCATTTTTTAAAAAGTATAAGACCCATCTGGCTTGACATTTGCAAAATTCCTATAATTAAAAGAGAAGGAAATAAACAGAGTGGAAGTTATTTGAGGTTTTTGTACACTTTACTAACTTTTCTATGCTTTGAGTATTACTGAGGAGTCTATAGAAATTATACTTTGCTGAAACTTAAGGTGCAAAATTTTGTGGGCAAAATGATGAGTCCCTGATTTTTTAGCCTAACATAACTTTGGCTGCTTCCATTGCTCATTATAAACCTGACTGTATAATTTTATCTTTTAGTTCAATGAGTCAAACATGGCTAAAATCGGACAATTGTATGTCTTGGACCATTAAACTGCTAATGGAACTATTTTAGCTAACTTATTTAATTTGAATCATTATTATTTCATTTGAAATATGTTTTAATTGATAAAATATGTGTTTCATGTACTACTCTAGGTGCTAATATATAGCACTGATGGAGACAGTGAGATTCTTGCTTTCATGAAGCATATTTGATACTTCTTTTAAATTTGTGGCACCAAGCACAGAAAGAGAAACTCAAATTCCAGGATCAAGCCAAAACAGAGATTTGAGCACCTTCCTTCTGTCTCAGAAGGGATATATAATTGTCTTCCTGATTTTTTATTTAGTTTAAGCCACTTGGTATGATCTGAAATAGTTTTAAAAAGGTGCGTTCACAGCCGGGCGCGGTGGCTCACACCTGTAGTCCCAGCTCCTCAGGAAGCTGAAGCAGCAGAATCGCTTGAACCCGGGAGGCGGAGGCTGCAGTAAGCCAACATCATGCCACTGCACTCCAGCCTGGGCGACAGAGACTCCGACTCAAAAAACAAACAAACAAAAGCAACAACAACAACAACAAAAAAAACATGGTAAGTTCACATCTTCCTTGTCATTGGAAGTAAAAGAATGACAAACAGGTGAAAGATTTTTGTCTGCTTCTGGCAAAGCATAGAAATCCATGTGTGGGCTGGGTGCAGTGGCTCACACCTGTAATCCCAGCACTTTGGGAGGCCAAGGCGGGCAGATCATGAGGTCAAGAGATCAAGACCATCCTGGCCAACATGGTGAAACCCCATCTCTACTAAAAATACAAAAATTAGCTGGGCATGGTGGCATGTGCCTGTAGTCCCAGCTACTCTGGAGACTGAGGCAGGAGAATCGCTTGAACCCAGGAGGCAGAGGTTGCAGTGAGCCAAGATGGCGCCACTTCACTCTAGCCTGGCAACAGAGTGAGACTCCATTTCAACCAAAAAAAAAAAAAAAAAAAAAAAGAAAGAAAAGAGAAGAAAAGAAATCCATGCATGTAGTTTATGAATCACATATAGCATTATTTTAAGTTTTAGGTAAAAGATGCTTATGCAGTTTGTATATAGGCTAGACAATATTTTAGATATATTGAAAATACTGGCCTATTTCTTTTAAAAACACAAAAAGGAGATATGGCTATTATATGAATTTTACATACAAAAATACCCATTCACAGAGATGTTAAGTGCTTTGGCTGAGCACAAACTGCTAGCATGCACCAGAGCCAGGATTTGAATCTACACAGTTGGACTCCGGAGTCCATGTTCTTGACTACTGCAGATGCTACTTGTTTAAATGCTACATATTCAAGGAGTTGTTCCTTGGGACCTCATGTGAACTTCGTGCGGAAATATCAAAGACATTTTTTTTTTTTTTAGCTACTGGGAAAGAGCCAATTTTTATAATACCTCAAAATTTGCCAAACTGGTAGACAGACCATATTGAGCAAAACTAATTCTGCAACTGTACTTTGTAACTAAAAAAACTCCAGTTGATTCTTTCTTCTGTAAGCCATGGGAGTATGTGTTTAATAGTTTACTGAGTCTTAACAGGCCTTGAAAGGCTGTCAAAAACCAATTATGTACATTCAGAAAGGCAGAGTAAGAAACGCTGCAAATAAGTCCTTACATAAAATCAACAAGAACACTGGTGATGGTCAAAAATAACTTTTTGAAACTCTTGAAATTAACCAATGGCTTGCAACAACCTCAGGGATATTTATTCAAGAAAAGCTGCTGAACCAAGGTAAGAACAGCAGAGTTTATGATATTCAGATTTGACCTATTCTCATTCCCAACTCCCTAATTCTATAGTTGCCTTGAAAACTGGTGGCTGCTAATTTAAAAAAAAAAAAAAGATTGCAAACAATAATCTGAAAAACAGTAGTATTATAGGCACCGGAAGGAGTAGATGAGTTTGGACCTCCTAAAGAAGGCCTATTCCCTATTTTTATTATTTGACCAGTCTCACAGCTCCTTAGGAAAGCTTCATTTGCAAGTGGTATGTTATTATTTGACCTGATTTGGAGCTTGCTCTGTGGGGAAACCCTATTCTCAGGGAATTTGATGAAAGTTTCAAAGGCAGTTGTTCAACATCACAACTTCCTAAAGCTGAAAATATGAGTTGGTACAAACAAGAGCATGGCCAAGACACAAAAGGAAGATCTGTGGAAAAAGATGTCCATGAGAGGCTTTGAAAAGTTCTGACATATTTCTAGTGTGCCAGAAGACAGCACACACTTGCAGGGATGTGCACATACCAAAAAGGGAAGGCCTGAATCTATTATTGCTGGCTAAAATGGAGAGTTTGCAGAGGCAGGCAAAAAAGACTAAGTCAGAATTTGGAACCGCTTCATTATAGAAGGTATATCCCAACACAAACATACAGAATTCTCTCAACGAGGGAGGTTAAGGCTTTAATGTCTCAAAGAATTTAATGAAATGTCTGACCATCTCACTAGATGATCACTAAAATAATTGATCGGATACTTCAGCAGCTACACCATACAAGGAATATAGGACTTTACAGGATTAGCCTAGGAAAGTATCAAGCAAAGAAACAGCAGCAACAAAAACAATGAGAAGAACAAAAATCAATAGCGATAAACTATAAAGAACTGAGGAGATCTGATGTATAGGATTTCCACCCTATAGTACCTAAAATGTCTGGTTTTTAGTAACAACAATAAAAATATGAGGCAGGAAAAGAAAAATGTTGCCAATACACAAGGTAAAAAACAGCAACCATTAGGAACCATTCCTAAGGGGTCCCAGGTGTTAGGCTTACTAAACAACGACTTTTAAATCAGTGATTAAGGAGATTAAAAACTGATATCTAAAAAAGTAAGGAGAAATATAACAATGATGTCTCACCAAGCAAATAATATCAATAAAGAAAATATAAAAAATTGCCAAAGAACAATCGTAATGTTGAAAAATGCAATATCTAAAGTGAAAAATTCACTAGCAGGATTTAACAGCAGTCTGCATTAGGAGAATAAACAACCAATGAACTTGAAGCTGGGTTAGTTGAGAATGGTCTGCAGAACAAAGGTAAAACCAAAGAAGAAAAGGTCGCAGAGCCTCAGAGACATGTGAGATATCATTAAGCATCCCAATGTACACATTACATGAGTCCAAAAAAAATAAGAGGATAAGGTAAAAATACAGAATAATATTTGAAAAAATATGGATGAAAACTTCTCAAATTTGATTAACAAGAAATTAGCTGCGCATCTTGGTGCATGCCTGTAGTCCCAGCTACTCAGGCAGCTGATCTGAGAAAAATCACTTGAGCCTAGGAGGGAGAGGCTGCAGTGAGCTATGATAATGCCACTGCCCTCCAGCCCGGGTGACAGAGACAATCTGACTAATGTTTTTATTAACTTTCTTGTAGAGACAGGGTCTCAGTATGTTGACCAGGCTGGTCTCGAACTCCTGGGCTTAAAGGAGTCTTCCACCTCAGCCTCCCAAAGTGCTGGGATTACAGGCATGAGGCACTGTGCTTGGTTGGAAGCGCTTTCTAATTGAACTCATGCTATAAGCCCAGGATTATCCTGATAGCAAAACTATTAAAGACACTATAAAAAGAGAAAGCTATTGACCAATATATCCTTTATGAACATAGATACAAAAATCTTCAACAAAATGCTAGCAAACTAAGTTCTACATCATATTAAAAGCACTATACACCATGACCAGGTAGAATTTATTTCAGAAAAGCAAGGATGGTTAAACTTACAGAAATCAGTCAAAACAATACACTGCATTAAGAGGATTTGCATACCAAAATCTTTAAAATACTGCTGCAAGAAATTAAACAAGACATAAATAAATGAAAAGACATCCCATGTTCATGGATTAAAATATTTTTAAGATGGCAGTGCTACCCAAAATGATCAAAAAATTTAGTGAAATCCTTATCAAAATCACAATGACTTATTTTTGCAGAAATAAAAAAGTTTATATAAAATTCATGTGGGTTCTCAACTACTGATTGATTTCTAAACAATCTTGAAAAAGGAAAACAAATTTGAAACAGTCACACTTAATCTTACTATAGATACAGTAATTAAAACAATGTGCAACTGAGATTAATATCAACATATAGATCAATGGAATAACATTAAAAGTTTAGGGGAAAAACATATATTGATGGTTGATTGATTTCTGACAAGAATACAAAGACCATTCTGTGGGGGAAAATTATCTTGTCAATAAATAGTATTGGGAAAATTAGATAGACACATTAGATAAACACATGAAAATGAGTTATTCTGGACCTCTGTCTCACGCTGTGTCCAAATGTTAACTAAAAATGGAACAATCTAAATGTAAAAGCCCATATTATAAAACAGATAAGGAATTTTTATTTAAAACATATAAATAACACTTAACGACAATTAAAAACAAAAATACCCCAATTATAAAACGGGCAAAGGATTCGAATAGACAATTATCCAAAAAAGATATAAGTAGCCAAGAGGCCAGCCTCAGTGTCTCACACCTGTTATCTCAGCACTCTGGGAAGCCCAGGTGGGAGGATCACTTGAGACCAAGAGCTTGAGGCCAGCCTGAGCAGCAACATGGTTAACCCACATCTCTGTCTCTCTCAAAAAAAAAAAAAAAAAAAAACCACCAAAATGTGGCCTAGAAGAAGCACATTAAAATATGGACAACATCAATTCATTCAGGAAATGTAAATCTAAACCAAAAAGAGATGTCACTTCATCCCCAGTAGAAAGGCTAATATTAATAAGTCACACAGTACCAAGTCTAGATGAGGAAGTGGAGAACTTAACACTCTCATATACTGCTTGTGGAAATGTAAAATGTTGCAATCACTTTAGAAAACAATTTTCCATAATTTTGACATCAAGTTATTCTATGACCTGGCAATTTCACTGATAGATACATACACAAGAGAATTGAAAAATATGTCCATGCAAAAACTTGTACATGAAAGCCCATGTGAGCATTAAAAAGAATCATCATCATAATAAAACAACTCAAATGCTTATCAATCGATGAATGCGTAAACAAATGTGGTACAGTATATCCATAGAATGCAATATTCTTCTACTATAAAAAAGTACTGATACATGTTACAATATGGATGAAACTCCACAGAAGCTAGTCAGCTGGGTGCAGTAGCCCACATCTGTAACCCCAGGAGTCTGAGATCAGCTTGGGCACACAGCGAGATGCCATCTCTATTAAAAAAAAAAAAAAGCCAGAAAAAATAAAAAAGCTAGTCACCAAATACCACATATTTTATGATTATATTTATGTAAAATGTCCAACAGAAGAAAATCTAAAGACAGAAAATAGATTAGTGGTTCCCTAAGGCTGAGGAGAGGGTATAATGGGTGGCTACTAATAGGAGTGAGTTTTCTTTAGGGAATGATAAAAATGTTCTAATATCAGATTTTGGTGATGGTTGCATAACTCTGTGAATATGCTAAAAATCATTATACTTTAAATGGGTGAATTTTATGGTACTTAAATTATATCTCAAAAAAGCTATTTTTAAAAGCTTATTATTTCTTCAGCTTTTATATTTTATTATTATCAGAATGTATCTTACTGTACAAAAAGCCCCTGGAAAGGGATTAATACCCAGAATATATAAAGAACTTCCACAACTCAACAACACCAACAACAATCCAATTAAAAAGTGGTAAAGGATTTAAACAGACCAAATAAGATATACAAACGACCAATAAACACACAAAGAAATGCTCAGCATCACTAATCCTTAGGAAAATGCCAACTCAAAACCACAATGAGATATCCCTTTACCCCCATTATAATGGCTACTATCAAGAAAAATATTAAATTAAAATTTAAATGAAAACAAAATACAAAATGTGGTTGAAGATGTAGAAAAATTCTAACTATGTAATTGCTGATGGGAATATAAAATGATATGCCACTATGAAAAAGAGTTTCATAATTCCTCACAAAGCTAAACACAGAATTGCTATATAATCCAGTAATTCCACTTCTAGGTATGTACCCAAAAGAATTACAAGCAGAAATTGAAAAACATACTTGTACACCAATGTTCATAGCAGCATTATTCCCAATAGCCAAATGTGGGAAACAACCCAGTTGTTCCTCAACAGTCGAATGAGTAAATAAAATGTGGCACATACATACAACGGAATATTAATCAGCAATAAAACAAGTGAGGTTCTAATACATGCTACAACATAGTAGAGCTTTGAAGAGATTATGCTAAGTGAAATAAGCCAGACATAAAAAGACAAATATTGTATGATTTCACTTACATGACGTATCTAGAACAGACAAATTTATAGACACAGAATATACATTAGAAATTACCGGGGATGGCCGGGCACGGTGGCTCACGCCTGTAATCCCAGCACTTTGGGAGGCCGAGGTGGGCAGATCATGAGGTCAGGAATTCAAGACCAGCCTGGTCAACATGGTGAAACCCCATCTCTACTAAAAATAGCTGGGCGTGATGGCTGGTGCCTGTAATCCCAGTTACTTGGGAGGCTGAGGCAGGAGAATTGCTTGAACCCAAGAGGTGGAGGTTGCAGTGAGCTGAGATTGTGCCACTGCACTCCAGTCTGGGTGACAAAACAAGACTCCATCTCAAAAAAAAAGAAAAAGAAAAAGAAAAGAAATTACCAGGAATTTAGGGGTCAGGATATGATAAATTACTTAATGGTTACAGAGTTTCTGTTTGGTGTAATGAAAAAATTTTTAGAAGTAGTTAGTGGGTGATGGTTACACAATATTGTGAATGTAGTTAATGCCATAGAATTATAAGCCACTAAAAACATTTTAATGTAGTAAATTTCGTGTTATGTATATCTTACCACAATTGGAAAAATAATAAATAAATAAATTATCCTCCCAGCTCTCACATTATCATTCACTTAGTAATATTTAAAAGCTCTCCCATCTGTCTTGAATAACTCCAGCTGCCCTTTAAAGTTATTTACATTTATTTGACCTTTGTGGAGGATGAAATTATAAAGTCTCCATTTTTATAATCTTTCTCATGCTTAAAATTTATTATAAATATGAACGTTTGTCTGCCATCCAAAATCAGCACAAAGCATTTTAATCTCCTCTAAAATATTCTGTACTTCAGCATTTTTCCTACATCAGAAATGTTTGTCTGTGTTTGGACTTTTCCTTGTTTTTCTCAGGTTGGAGACAAACTAAAAAATGTATTTCAGGGAGAATGGGACACTGAATATATTGGAAAAGCTATTTTTTCATGAAAATTAGATATCTGTACTTATTTTTTAAAATATAGTGTGTATGGCTTTTTTTGTCTTTACTCATAACTTCCAATTCTCATTTTATTTTTGTTCCTAATTTGCAGTTCACATTTATTCTTGGTAAATTATTGCAGACAAGTAATTTGTCTCAAATTCTATTCTGTAACATCTAGTCACTGTTCTAAAGTTTCTTTTAATTTTTAATTTCGTCTTGCTAAGTGCTGGCCACCTTCCTTGGTGTCTGCCATGCACTTAATAAAAATGCCCCCAATCCATCTCTCAGGTCAGGCTTGCCATTTACCTCTCAGGGATGTAGTAGAGATTAATGAGATCACTGTTCCAATGTTCTTTAAAGACTTGCATTTTGAGGCCGGGCGCGGTGGCTCACGCTTGTAATCCCAGCACTTTGGGAGGCCGAGGCGGGCGGATCACGAGGTCAGGAGATCGAGACCACGGTGAAACCCCGTCTCTACTAAAAATACAAAAAAAAAATTAGCCGGGCGTGGTGGCGGCGCCTGTAGTCCCAGCTACTTGGAGGCTGAGGCAGGAGAATGGCGTGAACCCGGGAGGCAGAGCTTGCAGTGAGCCGAGATTGCGCCACTGCACTCCAGCCTGGGCGACAGAGCGAGACTCCATCTCAAAAAAAAAAAAAAAGACTTGCATTTTGGAAGAGCTATGTCAAAAGTCACAAAAGATTTGTACTATGAATTGTTCATGAAAAATAAATTTTATAATTTTTTAGTAAATGTGAAGAACATTAGATATTCAAAAGAATGGATCCAGGTGTTGAAAAAATGACAGTAGTCGAGGCTGGAATACCCTTACTGTACAGAAAATTGCAGGGCTGATGAAGAATTGAAATCAAAAGATTTGAAAGGTATAAATATTTCAAAAAACAAGTTTTCACTAACACATGATATCTAATGAAAAACAAAAATGAAAATTATACAGGGGTGATAATATCCAGATCAATAGTAATTTTCAGTTTTTGAATATTTTTATAATACTACCTAAGTAGTCTTAGAATATTTTGAAAATGCATATTAAGAAGAGAAAATTATCTATAACTTACAACACAGTTTCACCAACATTTTGTCATTTTCTTTGATTTTTAAGCTATATATATTTTAAGTGATGCTGAATAAATGCTATATTTTAAGTACTATATGCTAATTTTCAAGGTATTTTAAATGATATATAACAGTATTCCATACTATATAGAAATATCAAACCAAAAGATAAACATACAAATGAAGTTATACAGATTTCTGCCACTGTTAAATATTTTGATACAGTTCAGTAAACGGTTTATGCATTTCAAAGTTTTCTGTTCTTTTTTAAACATAATTAATTTTAATGACTTTATTACATAAGAACAAATGCTCATTATATAAAAATCAGATAATGAAATGTATAAAAAGAAATAAATTAAAAATTATAAATAATGCCACCAGACATCACTGCTAATATTTTGTGTATATATATATATATATATATGTGTGACATATAAATACAGATACAGACATCGTATATATCTCTTTCTCTCACTATATATGTATACGCAGACATACAATATTTTTTAATCACCTATATATAATTAAATAATTCAAATTTAAAATAATTCAAACTTAAAGCTGTTGGAACTTTAAATTATTTTGAGCCTTGAGAGGAGTATAGTTATTCAGCCTGAGTCACATGGCATGTGACTTCAATGTCTGCCTTTTTGGTCCCTGTAAATTAGGAAGGCCACGAGCCACCAGAGATAAGACCTCCCCAGATCATTGCCCTTCTTCACAAAGTAGTAATCTTCCTTGCAATATAGCAATCTGTAATTAATCATATCACTGTGGCATATACCCTGGTCCTGTATGGAAAATGTAATCCTGCTGAAACAGCTCTGTCTCTGTTTGTATAAGTGAAACCTTCACTTCTCCACTTTGAAACGCATACCTCATTCATTTGGAGTCAGTGTTTCTGGATGGCCAGCCTCAAGATTTGTGGTCAAATGAACTCCATACATAATCATACACCCTGAATCTTATTATTTAAGGTTGACATTTTGGTAACCATGAAGGGACCTGACGTGAATATCTGGTAATACTTGTTACTTTGCCAACAGCCAGAGACTTGGTACCGGCATAAATAATTTCTGTTTATCCAACCTTGCTGGGGTCAACAGAGATCTTTGGGAAGACCCCCCTCAAATCCCAATCCTCCCAGGCTTAGCTGAGGATTCGGACATTACTCAAACTACACACATTTCTAACTCAACGGAGCTGGAATTGAAGCATTACTACGAAGTAGTAGCTTCATTTGCTGTTCTCTAGAGATTCTGCTAATTGAGGATTTGTGATTTTCCCTTTTCTCTGATGTTAAGGTTTTGTTTGGAATCACTCCATAGAGTTTTTAAACCTTTTCTCACATTTGAAATTTTGGTCAGGGAAACAAAACAGTTTCTCTCTGAAAAGAGGGAGTGAATCTTTGTGGCTTAAACAAAGATGAGTAATCTTTAAAATTGGCTACATTCTGAAGCTCAGTTCAACTGACAAACCTATAATACAAGTGTCCAAAATAATACAAGGTTTTCTATAAGGATAAGTTCTGAAGATAAGAGACACTGTTCCTCCCAGCTGAAAGGCACCTTAAGTGACTAAGGTCTTACGGAAGTGTTGGAGCTTATCACTCACAGTGAAACGGTCTCACAAGTAGTCTATTAAGAAGAACAGGAAACCTTGCTTAATCTGGTAGGCACAAATAAAGGCTGATCACCTGGTACCCTAAGCATCCAAGTTTCCTGGGACCATTAAGACACATAAAAAGGAAGAATTTACTCAAAGGTAAAATATTGAGCAGCTATTCTGATAAGCAGCACACTTATTCCAAAGCAACTCCCATTAGGTCTTTTTGGTCATTCAAAAGGAAAGTCTAAATTATGGGCAATCATACTTCTAAAACTGAATCTTCCTCCTTAAGGAGGGAGCTATCATTGGAAACACCAGCTGAATTTCTGTTAAATCATCATGGCACCTTGTCATGCATGTAAGACCAGAAAAATGGTCTCATATAAATTTCAAAGACCCCAAATTACATTGGCCACAAAGGGGTACTTTTAAATAAGTGAATTAATTTATCTGCGTGCTCAATGAGAAAAAAACAGCTCTAAAATAAAACAAGATAACTGGAGGAGCTATTTTCAATGATACTTGAAAGCATTTAAAAGAGGTTCTGATAAAGTCATTTCTTTGCAAGGGGAAAAGATTGTCTGAAACAATTTCTGAATCGAAAAAGGCTGCCAAAATTCCTCCTCCTCCTTTGTCTTCACCTTCTCTTCTGTTAGAATTTCCTTGTCTGCATCTACCTCCCCTTTCTCCTCCTCCTTCTTCTGCTGTTCTGGCTCCATTTCAGGAACATCCTGTGTCCAGTAAAGGAGAACTTACCTTGGTTTATCAACTATGGCTAAAAGTAGAACCCAAAGGCATAATTAAAGAATTCTTGGATCCTTTTTAGAACCTTATTGGATTTTCTAGAGAATTCAAATCAAACATTCAAACTTGTTACCCCAGATTCTCTGATTTTTATCAGTTGGTTCACGTGTTAAAGTCAGACAACAAAGCGAAGGATTGGATAGCAAAAGCAAACTGCAGGAATGTTATGGAGGACTTCCATGAATTTTCTGAACCAGATTGTGAATGGGCCCACGATACTTCCCAATCTTTACTAGATGTTATCCCCTTAGTTTTCCAAAGACCAGTGATTAGAATAAAATACAACAATGCTAACACGATCTTGATAAGCCTGTAATGTCACATTGTGAAAGATTTGAAAAATTATTTAAGCAATATTCAGGCCTATTAGAAGAAAGGTATGCTAATCACTAAAATTATACTCTCCTTAACTCAAACTTTATAAGTAGATTAGATTAAGAATTTTAAGTAGATTAGTTTGAGAATAATTAAGAGACAGAGCCTCAGTTGAGCTACCTCTGAAGCTCATGATCTAGTCAATTTTGCTGATCAATGTCCTGTACTCTAACCAAGCAAGAAAAAGAAAAAGGAAAACTACACAGGAAGGAAATCAAATAAGATCATGAGCTCACCACTAAAACGATTGGCCCACCCATTTCTACGCCCTAAGCATCCTAATAAGTTCTAAAACCAACCGAATCTCCCACTTTGCAATTACTGCAAAAGGCCTGGGCATTTTACAAAGAATTGTAGAAAATTAAAATATAAAGAACAGTTGGAGGCTAAAGTAAAAGAATAATAGAGATACTCTGAGAACTTGAAAGGGAAATGAAAATTAATTTAAATGAAGAGCAAACATATGCTTTTATTGACACTGAAGCTGCATTATCAGTGGTAAATCCCACTTTATTGTAAGGGTCCCATTCCTCAGAGTAAAAAAGCAATACAAATGGTAGGTATAACAAATCCTCCTATGTCAGCATATAAATCTAAACCTATTATTTTACACTTAGGTCCTCTGCAAGGAACACGTTTTCCTTTTGGTTCCCTCAGGCTCCATTCATTTGATAGGGACTTTTTATAATTATACAATATCCATATCTCTTTCTCTCAAAATGGGAAATGTATTTAGAATTAAAAGATAAAATAGAATTATTAGGATCAAAAACTTTTTAAAAATTTGATTTTTTTAATTCACAAATTGCAATTCGTATTGTCATGGAGGAAATAAAATTGTTAAATAATGAATTGCAAGAGTGGTTAAATATAGTACCTGATTAGTCATGGTCAAAATCTTCCACCAATATTGGGAAAATTATCTTGACCACACCAAGTAATATTTAAATAATCCATCAAAATCTCTTTCAAATCTTAAGCAATACTTTCTAAGATTAGAGGCCTCAAAGGGAGTAAGACCTATAATTTTGGATATAAAAAGAGGCTTGATTGTTCCTTATACAAGCCCATGTAATACTCCAATCCTCCTCATAAGAAAACCAAATTGTAGATAACAGAGATTTGTACAGGATTTGAGGGCAATTAGTAATATAGTTATTCCTTGACGTCTAGTGGTATGAAACTGCCATGTGTTGTCAACTGCTATCCCAACTGAAGGTGAGATGTTTACTATAACAGACCTACGTAGTTCATTCTTTAGCATTCGTGTGGACAAATATAGACAATTTCTCTTTGCCTTTACTTGGGAAGACAAACAATACACATGGACCATCATGCCTCAGGGAAATACTGACAGCCCAACTTATTTTTTACAAATATTGAAAGCAGGCCTTTCACATGTTGACACCCCTAAGAAATCTACTTTGATGCAGTATGTAGATGTTTTACTTCTCTTCTCAGGGAATAAACAAGCCTTCAAAGAGGATGACATTTATTTGCTATGACAATTAGCTTCAAAATGACACAAGATCTCAAAAGAAAAACTTCAGTTCTGTCAAAAACAATTAAGATATTTAGGTAATCTAATACCAAAGGAAGGACTTTTTATCGATCCAAATGGAATAGAAAGAATATTCACCTTCCCTACCCCAAAACTAAGAAACAACTGAGGATTTTGGAGTTGGCAGGATACTGCAGAAATCGGATTCCAAACTTCTCTTTAAAAGCTCAACCTTGCTGTATCCAAGTATGTTCTAGTGATGGTTTGTATGTTCTGGTACTAGAGAATTTCCATGCAGAAGACCGCCTTAGCAGTAAGTAAAATTATTTTAGAGAAAATTTAGAGAAAATATTTAGAAAATTATTTAGAGAAAATTATTCTAACTTGGAAAGTTTCTCTAGAACTTAGTAACAACAGAGATACTCATTTCACTGGACAGATAATCTTGTCGGTGTGCAGAATTTGGCCCACTATCCAACATCTCCATTATGCCTGTCACCCCCAGTCTTACGGGTTAGTGGAAAGAATAAACAGAGTAATCAAAACTCAGTTTGGCAAAATTAACTGAGGTTTTTAAAATGCTTGGTCAAAGGCTCTTCCATCAGTTTTGCTCAACCTAAGATTAACCCCTTTTAGTAAATACCAACTGTCTCCATTTGAAATTGTACCATACAGACCTATGAAATTGTCTCTAAGAAACTGTGAATCTAAGATACTAAAAAGGGACATGTTGTATTAGTTTAGTGGCCTTATAAAAACTGTAATTCAGTAAAAGACTTTCTACAGTGAGTTCCTGGGAGACAAAAAAAACTCAAGGACCACAGACTTTAGCTAGAAGATTTTGTCTATTAGAAATGGCATCTTTTAAAGGACTGTCTCCAATCAAGGTGAAAGGACCTTATTAGGTGCTCCTAACGAACCCTTGTGTCACTAAACTAAATGGAATTGTTTCCTGGATATACATCATTCACTTAAAGAAAGTTACTTTGGCTTTGCCAATTTAGACTTCATGTCAAACTGGTGATCTACAATTGGAATTCTCCATAACCAACAAAGATCAAAAGAAGATGGCATCTGAGGTAATCGGCCTTCCGAAGACACAAGACCAGGCCTGTATCCAAATGAACACTTTACATTAGTAATAAGTAATACTTGAGGAAGGTCTTCCTTTATAAATTTCCACTAAATGTCTTTCTTTTCATCTCAAATTCTTGTATTTTGTTGCTACCATCACCAGCTGTGGACCACAGAGCAAACCTCTTCTTGCAGTGGGCTCAGCACTGTGGTAATAGATTACACAAAACAAGAAACATTTGTTGGGTATGTAGAGTCTCCTGCCTGTTTCTGATGGTTTTGGCCTACCCTGGTGGTATCTCGTCTCCAAGGACAAGATTGGATAGAATATCAGAAATATGTCCATATTTCTCAAGAACAATCATCAGTACTTAGCACTAGTATGACTAAGGATGCTGTGCATCACTGGCCTATTAATATTGCTTTACAAAGCAAAAAGCATAGAAAAAGAGTTTTGAGAAAAAAAAAAAAAAACAGAAAACAAAAAGCCCCCAATTCATTAATTGTAACACTGGAACTGCCCCAAATGAGGAATGAAACAATGACATTGTCCCAACTGAGAGATAAGACAACTCAATTTCAGCATGGCATAACACAAATTTGGGACAGTTTTATCTGACTTACCCACTCCTTTGGCTAATTTAGTCAGCTTGCCCATTTATGTTGGGAACAGATAAATCATACTGAGGATACCCCATTCAATAGCACCAGAGATATGGGATGGATACCCAAAGAACAGTGTATCCCCATCATTATGCTACAAAGTACGAATTGGCATGCTACTGAATGAGCACAACAACTGGGTTCTTATTGGTTAGCTCCAAATAAAATGTCTTGGCTATGCAGCACTAATGTATGACCATGGTTACCACCAGGATGGTTAGGATGATGTTCTTTGGGTTATGTTGGACACAAGGTTGCGTAGGTCATACCCTGTCAACATCTGCAAATTTTCCTCATTCACAATCTCATTGGGTTAATTCTATATTTCATTGGTATGATCATTCAGTTTCCACCTTCATGCTACAACTGGGTATTGATAATGTCATTTAGCATAAAGAAGCCCTAACCAATTATACACAAATGATAGCTACATGGGTATTTTGTTATTAAACAATAAAGTTATCTTATGAGAAAAAGCCATATTACAGAACCATGTGGCTTCAGACATACAGCAGCCCAAGGGTAAACTTGTATGATCATTAAAACTGCGTGCTATGTCTATATACCAGATAAATCAGATAATATTATTAAACCAATGGCTAATATGAAAACCCAAATAAATAACTTTTGAATCCAACACCCTTTCTAAACAATTGGCTAAGCAGTTGGTTTGGATCTTGGGGAACTTGGTGGCAAAAACTCTTACTTACTCTAGGAATTATAATCATTTGTTGTGTTTTATTGTTTTTGTCTTCGTTTTTGCTGCAACATCTCTTTGCAATGGAGTAAATAAATGCATGACCAAAAAAACTAAAATAATGGTTGCTCAAAGAATTGCATTAATTGAAGATGTAGCTGTTTAGCCTGTTTTAAGTCACAAATTCACTTTCTTTATGTTGTCTTAAATTTGGTCTCTATTTTATAGCCTGTCTAATTACCCCTCGTTACAGGACAATATATTTTTAGGAATAAGCCTTCCTAGTGATGTGGGACTAAACTCTTGAACATAAAAGAAGTCAAAATTATTGAGCTTTGACTTGGGAAATTAAAAATAAATAAACTTTAAAAGTTGTTAAAAACTTCCAAACACTTTAAGCCTTGAGAGAAATGTACTGTGATCTCAGCCACATAACATGTAGTTGTAACTTCTGTTTCTTAGAATATAGATGGGCTCCCTTCATCTTCATTCTTGTTCTGTAAATGAGAGACCAGAGGCCGGACATCCTCCCCTTTCAATCACTAATATTTGTTACAGATACTGTCTCCTTTACTGTCCTGTACCTAACTCAGACTGACAGCACAAAAGGCACCATGATGGTTATATCTTCACTGTGGAATGTTAAATATACCTTTCCCAAAATAAAAAAAGACCACTCTGACTAATAGATTACTCTAACTACGTATTATGCCTTATATAGAAAGATGCCGAAATTCACTTAAGCTTCCCAAACCTTATCTATACAAATGACCCCAAACTCCTACACTTGGGAACACTGATTTTCATTCTTTGGCAGACATTCTCAAACTTTGTGTTTAATAAACTAACTATCTTTAAACTAGATTCTGACCTTTTTGACTATTTTTGGTTGACAGAACTTCTAGAACCATATCTCCAACCCTAGAATGACTTTGGCGTATTAAATTTCTTGAATGCTAAACTTTATCCTGTAGAAAATCTGGGAGTCAATATAAATACTGTGTTTTTTTTGTTTTGTTTTGTTTTGTTTTGTTTTTTTGAAACAGAATCTCGCTCTTTTTGCCCAGGCTGGAGTGCAGTGGCACTATCTGGGCTCACTGCAAGCTCCGCCTCCTGGGTTCACGCCATTCTCCTGCCTCAGCCTCCCGAGTAGCTGGGACTACAGGCGCCCGCCACCGCGCCCGGCTGATTTTTGTATTTTTTTTAGTAGAGACGGGGTTTCACCGTGTTAGCCAGAATGGTCTCGATCTCCTGACCTCGTGATCCGCCCGCCTCGGCCTCCCAAAGTGCTGGGATTACAGGCGTGAGCCACTGCGCCCAGCCCCCAATACAAATACTTTGTAAAAAATATTGTATATTCAAAGGATCAATCTGTTTAAAGATGTTTACTGTGTACACATATTAGGCACAATGATACAGTAACAAATTAGGCTACTTTTCCTATTTCTTGCCCTTCAGCAAATCACAATCTGGTGGGGGAGACTCATATATACACAAATCACTATAATAGAGTAAGAAACATTAAGCACATGCACAGATAGATTCCTAAACATTGGTACTTGCCCAAATTGTTATACTACATTGAAGACATCATTATAGAGTCATAAACATTTAGTTATAGCAACTAAGGGAATGATTAATCCTATCTGTGTGAAGGGCTATGAATGCTTCATAGAAGTGTTGATTTGTAATGACAGCCTTGAAAATTCATAGAGTTCTGTCAACTAGTGAGGAAAGACAAAAACTAATGTCTCCTTTTTATTTTTTATTTTCTTACCTTAATTTTTAAATGTTTTAAATGTTTTGAAGATGCTCAGTACGTTGAAGTTTTCATTTAAAGAAAACCCAAAATATTTCACCCCAAAATACACTTCTTTGACATACTTCCAAGATGGCTATTTGGAGGGCCTGCAGACAAAAATATCCCTGAAAAGCTGCCTTTTATGGAGGAGATTTGCATCTGTGGAGAAAAATCTACTTTAGTGAAATAAACAGCCAGGCTTTTTCTGAGGTCTTCCCCCTTATCTAGATCTAGGAAATACGAACACAACCACAGGTTCCTATCTATTTTTTCTGAGAGCTGCTACCTGTGAGGTTTCATCTGTATAACAAGACCACCTTTGCCACCATGCCTTACCTTCTTTCTCCCTATCACACCCTGTCTTGCCAAGCTCCAAGCCCTTATTCTTTCTCTAACCTTAAATGATATAAAAGCATCAACCATCTGGCTCTTCTTTGAGTTTTCGAATCTTATATTATGCCCATGAACACATGTGCATGTTAATAAATTTTGTATGCCTTTTCTTCTATTAATCTGTCTTTTATCAATTGACTTCCAGTAAGCCTTCAGATGGCTAAGGGGAAGTTTTCCTTTGGCTCATACAAATAGCTCTAAGTCATACTTGGAGAATAGATTTTTGTACCCTTGAGAGCAGAGAGCCAACGTGGGTCATACTAGCCTTATAAAGATATTAGGACTTTTAACAATATTCAGATCACGGCATATTTTTCAGTACCCCAAATCTCTTTTTATCAACATGGAATTTAGATAAGATAGAGGTTAAACTCTGATTTGCATTAGCTATGAGGTAGATTTAGGATTGGACTGCCTTTAGTATTTTTAACAGAATGCTTCCAAACAGAAAATACAATTTACATTTAAAATAAAGCAATGCTTTTAAAAGCTGCCCTTCGGGTTATGCTAGTCTTTATAGAAAGAATGCAAAATTTCTATGTGACCTCACCTTCTCATTCACATTCACAAAGAAGACACTGCCCAGAGTCAGAGTAAATATTTCATGGTGATTTAGCATCTTTATATCCTAACCCCTGATCTTCATCAGTGGAAACCTAGAGCTACTTTGAGGATCAGAGCATGTATGAGAGTTGCCATAGTCCAACAGTACTACAGTAAAGCTTATGGCAAACTTTGAAGGAAGCAAAGTAAATTTTGTATAGCCTCTGCCTTTCCTTTTTAAAAGCTCTCTCCCCAATTATCTCTAGTTCCAATTGCCCTGGGCCATTTATCCTGGCATTCTTCACATACACACAAATGACTTGTTCTCAGGCAGAGCTCAATTTATTCTCACTAAATTGAAATGATTATGGTTGAAAGTACCCCTCATGAAAAGTGCACTCTAAAAAATCAGAAAGGCTTTTAAGTCCAAAGGAGGCAATCACTGATGATGTGGTTTCTGGTACCACAATCAGTAGTTGAAGTAGATGTTTTAGATGTGAAAATGTTCTTAATGATTCCTGATTCTTTGTGGTTCTGTACTGAAATTTCATGAATTTTTTTCTAATAATATTGTAATATTGTATTATGATGTGTTTGTGTGCCTTGATGAACTGTGCGTATCTAGCACAAATGAAATATATAATGGTAAAAAACTTGGATTTGGAATCAGATAGGCTTGAAGTAACATATAATAGGGTTCAAATTCTGGTTTCCAGTTAAGAGTTGGGTGGACTTTGTCAAATTTCTCAATATTCCCAAGCTTCTTTCATCTGTAAATAGAAATAGCACTATTTAAATTACAAAATGAGTCAATTTATGCAAAATCTCAGTTGAATGTTTAGTAGAGTTATAAACAATAGGTATTTTTTAATGTGTGCTATAGACTGAATATTTGTGTCTGTTCAAAATTCATATGTTGAAACCTAATCCCAATGTGATCATTTTTGGAGGTGGAACCTTTTCAAAGGTGATTAGGTTATGAGAGTGAAGCCCTTCTGATGGAACTAAGGCCCTTATAAAAGAAACTCAGAGACCAAAACATAAAGATGAGTCAACTCATATCGGAAATCAGATTTTCCAGATTCAGAGTACTCTTACATTTCCTTTTCCGTGGCTTTACTGGGCACACTCTTCATATCCCTTCAATAATCTCTCTAAAAATCACTAATCAGAGAAGCTTTCTGTGACATCCCAAAATACATAGACAGGTGGTTGTCCTACTTGATGAAACCATACATACTAGTTCATGGAAGCTCTTGTCACTTTGTAATAATGTATAATTTTGCTCATCTACATTCTTCATTGGAGTATGACCTCTTAAAAGAAAAATGCAACATTGTTTTAGCCTGAATTATCTAAGAACCTGATAGAGGAAGTCAGACGTATGTAATTTATTGAGGAAACACTCTCTGAAGAATGTGAAGAAAGTAGGCTAGGACAGAGAGCTAAGCAAAAGTGTCATCTGAGCCTGGAGCCATCCTGCAGACTAGCCCCACAGAGAACTCTGGACAATGAGTTGCACCATGAAATTTCTCCCACTTTGAACCACTGGCATCCAGGTCAGTCAGCCATTGCCTGAGGGCTGCATGAGGAAGGGCAGTACCCTCACAAGCAGGAACTCCTATTTATTCCACAGCAATTATCTTGAGGAGAGAGTAGCTGTGAATCCTTGACAGCCATCACTACAGCAATGGAGGATGAGTGTGATGGCTCAATGAAGGAGATCTAGCCAGAGCAATGACTTGTAAACTTATCAGTCTTCACATCCTAACATCTACTTTCTTGTTTATATAGTGAATGGTTAAAATACTCTATCATTAAATGAATTATCAGGCTATGTCTATGAACAAAGTGCTGTACCGTGTACTGAAGGAGATACAAAAATAAATCCTTCACCTCAAGCTTTTGAAGTGAATGCTGAACTATGTCGGGGGAATGGGGAAAGGAGGAGGTGTGAGATAAAATTACTAACACACAAAATAAGACAGAATATGACAACTTTTACAAGACAGATACATAGATTAATTGGGAAACTACAAAAGAGCTGTAAATCCCAACTCAGAGCAATCAGGAAAGACTTCAGGGAAGAAATGGAACTTGTAATCTTTATGAATACATTGATTCTTAGGAAGGAAAGAAGTAAATATTTCAATTGGGAAGAGCTATATCAGAGACAGAAAGTTCTGAACTGGGGCAAAAGAAGAGGTTGTTTTGCTGCTGCATAGAGTACATATAATAGTGTGTACATTTCATAGTGGAAGAGTAATGAATATGGCTAGGAAGACTGTTAGGAGTATAAATGTGTAAGGTATTGAGTGCCTAGCAGAGAAGTTTAATTTTTACTCCATAGGTAATGAAAAGTCACTGGAAATTTTTTAACATGGAACTGAGGTTAACAGTAGAGAGCTTTAGTTTTAAGCTAGCAAGACTATCACAGGATGGTTTGGATTGAGGAGGTAATGGGGTGGAATTATAATGCAGCCTTGAAACATGTTTTGAAATTAAATGCTTCAATCTCTCTGCTTCTACATATAAAGTTGCATTTTTTCAAATATTTAGTCTATGCAATTCCTTTTGAAGATTAAGTGAAGAAATAGGTTTACCAAACACTGTGTTTCCAGGTCATATGTAAATTCCCTTTGTTGAAGCACATTTTTAGAAAAAGCACAATATATTAGAATTGTAACGTATTTCTGACCTGTAATATATCATAATCAAGTGCTGACAGTATATGGACTCTCCAGTATTTCTTTCTTAATGTCAAAATATAACCAGTGGTAATTTATTTGACTTATTTTATCTTAGACAAATAATCCTCAATTGCAACAAATATTTATTTCGAGTTTCTTGGTGCTTGTCTCAAGAAGGGACAGTGAGGAATCAAAGTAGAATGCCCAACCCTCAAAAAACAAATCGAGTTTGTGGGCACATTCTATGTACTAGGCTTGGAGTTATGGAGACGCTTGCACAGACAGTCTGCATATTTAGTAAATGCTCTCATTTTTATTCATAAGTAAATAACCTAAATTTATATATCCAGAAAGTATGAGTCAAAATTCAAATCTTGTTTTAATTACGAACCCAAAGCTCTTTCTGTATATCTATTGGTATACATAGCATAGCATCTATACAAGTAGTACATCTATTAACAGACAGATATTCACATGCAAAGACCAGTAAGAACATACGGTAGCAATCAATAAAGGGCAGGGGAATAGTGACAGAAAATAACTACAAGTGTACCGTAACTGTAAATGTTGAGATATATGTAACACACTCTCTCCCTTTCCATAATTCAGTTCTAATTTCCACCTTATCCCCAACAACCTCTTGTATTCCAGTGATGGAGGGCTAGTACAAAACCGTATCAGCTTTACAGACAATACATAGAAGGTAGATAATGGGTAGATTGAATGTTTTATATCATAATTAGTATTTAGAGATACTCGGGATTTTTACATATGTTTTAGACATCAATTTGCATAATTTTCATTTCTCGGTTAAAATATTATGCACTTTACTTAATAGTGTAAGTAATTTAATATTAATAGATGTATTCAAATAAATAGGTTTATTCTGTAAGTCAGTATTTTGCCTGGAAAGAATTTATTATTGCTAATCCTTACAAAGTTTTCCAACCTTAAGTTTTGTAGTTGTCATTTTCAGTGAGAAAATTGAAACTACAAGAGGTTAAGTAACTTGCTCAAGGACATATATTACTAATTTAGAATTGTCACTGTTAGCCAGGCATGGTGGCTCACGCCTGTAATCCCAGCACTTTGGGAGGCCAATGCAGGTGGATCACCTGAGGTCAGGAGTTCGAGACCAGCCTGGCCAACATGGTGAGACCCCATCTCTACTAAAAGTACAAAAAATTAGCCAGGCGTGGTGACACATGCCTGTAGTCGCAGCTACGGAGGAGGCTGAGGCAGGAGACTCTCTTGAAGTGGGGAGGTGGAGGTTGTAGTGAGCCGAGATTGTGCCACTGCACTCCAGCCTGGGTGACAGAGAGAGACTCCATCTCCAAAAATAAAAAATAAAGGAATTATCACTATTGTCCAGGTCTTTGTGACAGGATATTAGCTTTAAAGAGCCTGTTATCTATTTATAGAAATATACTCAAATTAAAAATGAATAATAATGAAAATTGTATGCATGTTTCAATGACCAGAGAGAACAGTCATTGTATTAGTTTCCTATTGCTACTATAACGAATTACCACAAACATGGTGGCTTAAAACAACAGAAATTTACTATCTTGCAGTTCTGGAGGTTAGAAGTTCAAAATGGATCTCACTGGGCTAAAATTAAGTTGTACACAGTGCTGCTGTCTCTCTTCTGTAGGTTTAGAGGACAGGCCTTTATGTTCCCTTTTCCTGCTTTTAGAGACTGCCTGCATTCCTGGGTTCAAGGCCCCCTTCCACCTTCAAAGCCAGCAATGGCTGATCCAGTCTTTCTCACCCTATATTACTCTGATTCTCTGTCTTCTGCCTCACTTTTTTACATTTAAAGGACTCATGTTATTACATTGGGCGCAACCACACCATCCAGGATAATCTTATACTAAGATTTTCAACTCACTCACATCTGCAAAGTCTCATTTGCAATAAAAGGTAACATATTTACAGGTACTAGGGATTTTGACATGGACGTATTTGTTCCCATTGCCCTGCCTGCCACAATCAGAAAAGGTTTTTTTGAGGAAAGTGAAATGTAGAACTTGGCCTATAAGAAATTAATCACTGGCTGTGCGCAGTGGCTCACGTCTGTAATGCCAGTACTTTGGGAGGCCGAGACAGGCAGATCACCTGGGGTCAGGAGTTCGAGACCAACCAGGTCAACATGGTGAAATAATCCCGTCTCTACTGAAAAAAAAAAAAAAAAAAAAAAAAAAAAACATAGCCAGGTGTGGTGGCATGCGCCTGTAGTCCCAGCTACTCGGGAGGCTGAGGCAGGAGAATTGCTTGAACCCAAGAGGCAGAGTTTGCAGTGAGCTGAGATCTCACCGCTGCACTCCAGCCTGGGTGACAGAAAGAGACTCTGTCTCAAAAAAAAAAAAAAAAAAAAAAAAAAAGAGAAGTCAATCATTTTGCCTTGTGAAAAGAAGCATATTACTGAATATATCATATTATCATAAATATATTAGCAAAGAAGAGAAAGCAGGCTATGAGTAAACAGGTCCAATAATTTCCACATTGTAGGCAGAAATAAAGTGAAGGAGGAAAGACCCGGGAATAGGAATCTGCTGAATCTCCGTAATGTCTCTCACAATGACTTCCTGTTTGTTCTCTAGACAATACCCTAGTCTTTTCACCTTCTGTTGCTACCTAGGATCCTGCATCTAAACGCCTCTTTCAATCCATCCCACGTTTTACATCTCATGCGTCATCGTCCTGCTCCGAAGCTTCTGTTTGTCTCTATTATGCGTGAGATAAAATTCAAAGTCTTCCACAAAATGGACTGTACCTAACTTTTTAGTGTTAATGTACTTTTTTTAAAACAGATTCTCTATTGTTGCCAGCATGTCTTTTCGTGGTCCTTGAACATGCATTCCGCATTCTTCCTCTACTCAAAACAGTTTTCTTGCCAGGAAAGTCTGGAGTTCTTCTTCTTTCTAAATCCTATCTGTCTAATTTGGCCAGAGATTTTTTCTTATTTCCCCGGATTTCATGGGTTGACACTTTCCTAATTTCCAAGACGCTTAGTGTCTACTCTACATTTGTCACAAAATGGCCATATATTTGCTTTCTAAATGTAGGTTGATATTCTTAATGTAAATATCCTATCTACTCAACTACATTCTAAATCCCTTACAATTAGGGACTGTACCATATCCTCATACTCTCAGTGTTCCCAACCCATAGCACATAGCCTTACTTATAAATAGCTCTAATAGATGTTTGTGGATGATTATGATGACTTTTATGTTTTGAAGAATCTAAAATTTATATACATAAAAGCCTGCGGATATTTGGTTATTTGCACATAATAGAAATATGGTCAGGAGCCATGGGGGATATAGGATAGTTCGGAAGCCAGAAGATTGATGGAGTTACCATGACAAAAACCATAACTTTTAGCATGCTGGTCAAGATTCTGAAATGAGCCCATAGCAAGAGTTAAATGTGGCTGGGTGCAGTGGCTCACACCTGTAATCCCAACACTTTGGGAGGCAAAGCGGGGAGACCACTTGAGACCAGGAGTTCAAGACCAGCCTCGCCAATACGGAGAAACCCTGCCTCTATGAAAAATACAAAAATTAGCTAGGCATGGTGGTGAGCGCTTGTAATCCCAGCTACTCAGGAGGCTGAGGTGGGAGAATCACTTAAACCTGGAAGGTAGAGGTCGCAGTAGGCTGACATTGCACCACTGTGCTCCAGCCTGGGTGACAGAGTGAGATACCATCTCCAAAAAAAAAAAAAAAAAAAAAAAAAAAAGTTAAATGATGCAAAGATATAATAAGTAGTGGTGGCTCAGATTCTTCCAAATACTGTCATGTATATTTAAAAAATTTAAGTACTCATTACATTATAAGCAACTTATGGATAAAATTCCTGGGGATAAAGCCAACCACCATCTACATTACTGCAAAAATTTAAAAGTTCTGATATATCATATTTACTATAGTTTTATATCACCAAAAATGGTCATACAACTCAGAATATATAATACCTTTCTAAGCAGATTCTGTTTTTTGTTTATCTTGAAATGATTTTTAGTTGAGAGGAGACATGAAATCACTTTTCAAGAACTGGCTCCAATATTTCTTACTCTAGAAAACCTTTTCCAAATTATTTCAGAATTAGTCATCTTTATCCATCCAAAGTGCTCCTCTTTCTCCTCTGCTCAGCAGGGCTGCTGATTACTACTGAGTCTTTCTTTTCCCAAGGGACAAACTACAAATCACTCTAAGGAAATGAATTTAGAAATTACATACTGAGCTTACATCTCTCAAATACTCCAGGCCCTCAAATTCTACTTGTGTTGCTTGCTCCCCAGGGACTGAAAACAGTTATTTTTTGAAATACATATTCCCAGCTTTTATAATTGTTTTTAGCAGAATGGATTGTACATTACCTTCTCTGTCATTACCAAAAGTAGAATATCTTTTCCTTAAATTTTGAATTGTAACTAAAATTGACCATAATTATTATGAAATAAACAATTTGACCAGGTCCTTATAAAGTTGGCTATTATTAAAAAGTTAAAAAAAAAAGATGCTGGTGAGGCTGCAGAGAAAAGGGACTGCTTATATACTGCTGGTGGGAATGTAAATTAGTTCAGCCATTGTGGTAATCAGTCTGAAGATTTCTCAGAAAACTTAAAACAGAACTACCATTCAACCCAGCAATTCCATTACTGGTTATATACTCAAAGGAAAATAAGTCTGTCTACCAAAAAGACACATTCACATATGTACATTAGTAAAATATTCACAATAGCAAAGGCATAAAATCAACCCAGGTGCCCATAAATAGTGGATTGGAACAAGAAAATACGGTACATATACACCATGGAATACTACATAGTGATAAAAAAGAATGGAATTATGTCCTTTGCAGCAACATGGATACTGTGAAAGGCCATAATCCTAAGCAAATTAACAGGGGAACAGAAAATCAAATATCATATGTCCTCAGTTATAAGTGGGAGCTAAACACTGAGCACACATGAACACAAAGAGGGGAACAACAGACACTGTGGACTACTAGAGCAGGGAAAGAAGGGGATATGGGTTGAAACACTACCTATTGAGTACTATGCTCGCTACCAGGGTGACAGAATCTGTACCATAATCTCAGCATCATGCAATATCCCCATGTAACAAATCTGCATATGTACCCCCTGTATCTAAAATAAAAGTTGAAATTTTGAAATAAGTTAAATGATCAATAAAACTTTATTCCATAAGCATCAATATATTAAAAATAATAGCCTTGATAATTATCATAAATATTGGCTTATATTTAGAAAAATGTAAAAACATTCTCTACAGTTAGTACAATGGCATTAATAGTGACAGGATTCTAAGAATAAATCTTTAACATCAGAGGTGTATGTATTCTGTCACTCATCTGATGCCTCTCATTCCTTATCAAAAATGCTGCATACTTCAGATACAATGTCCATTTCAGAGATCTGATAGATGGATATTGTTATTTTTGCATATAATTCTAGTTTCTATTCTTCATTCCAGTTCTTTCATAAATGTGAATTACCCAAGGAATTCATTATTCTTAATTTAGGATGAAGTGCTCATCCACTTTATGAAACACTAGACATAACATTCTTTTTAACTAAATCGTCACACAGCAAGTTATATGTCACTTTCTGGATATCAGTCCAGTTCCAGTGAACCAATAACTAGCTTTTTAAACTACCAATATTCAGTTTATCTAGTTTAGTCTTATTTTTCCACTTTTCTTTCTGTGGCAGGAGTTCTCACATTATTTAATGGGGTTCCGAAGGACAGTATTGTCACACACACTGAAGCATGGAAGATTTGCACTGTGTCTTCAATCTGAGCAAAATTATTAAATGAGCACTCTGTTAAAAGTTAAATTAATTAATTTACTATACCCTGAAGTTATTTCACTTGTATGACTACACAGAGTTGTATAAGAGAAACATATTATCTATGATGCATTCATGAATTAGCACTCTAAGGGTATTAGAGAAAATGTAGTGTATTGAGACTACCAACAAAATAATTCCAAATTTAAAAATATAAAATATTTATATTTGAAAATTAAATCTGATATATAAAAAGGTTAACTTTGGCTTTATTTCTCATCATCAAAATCTTGAAAATGGCACATGGTGGGGAGGAATCCCCAAGACAGCCAAATAGAAACAGCTCTGGTCTGCAGCACCTAGACAGACTAACGCGGAAGGTGAGGGATTTCTGCATTTCCAACTGTGGTACCAAGTTCATCTCACTGGGACTGACTAGGAGGTGGGCGCAACCCATGGAGAGTGAGAAGCAGGGTGGGGCAGCACTTCACCTGGGAGCTGCACAGGGCAGGGGGACCCCCCATCCCACTCCAGCCAAGGGAAGTGGTGAGGGACTGTGCTACCCACTAGGGGTGCAATGCTTTTCCCCATGGATTTTTGCAATCTGCTGATCAAATCAGGAGATTCCCTCCTGAGTCTACACCACCAGGATGCTGGATCTCAAGCACAAATTTAGGCAGCTGTTCAGGCAGGCACTGAGCTGCGGGAGTGTTTACATACTCCAGTCATGCCTGGAACTCCAGTGAGACAGTAGAATCATTCACTTCCATGGAAAGGGGGCTAAAGCCAGGGAGCCAAGTGGTCGTGGTCAGTGGGTCCCACTCCCACAGAGCCCAGCAAGCTAAGAACCACTGGCTTGAAATTCCCACTGACAGCACACAGTCTGGAGTCTGCCTGGGGGAAGTGGTGACTGCCATTACTGCAGCTCTAGTAGGTGGTTTTCCCCTGACAGTGCTAAAGAGACTGGGAAGTTTGGA
Source organism: Nomascus leucogenys (assembly GCF_006542625.1). Taxonomy (NCBI): domain Eukaryota; kingdom Metazoa; phylum Chordata; class Mammalia; order Primates; family Hylobatidae; genus Nomascus; species Nomascus leucogenys. Next base: position 1,196,465 of record NC_044389.1, on the reverse strand, counting down.
CTGGGCGGAATTCCCCACAGCACAGCAAAGCAGCTATGGCAGATCTTGGCCAGACAGCTTCTTTAGATCGTCCTCAATGGGCAGAGCATCCCTGCATGAATTTCAGCAGCTCCAGTCAGGGGCTTACTGAGAGAACTCTCACCTCCCTGGGACAGAGCACCTTGGGGCATGGGCAGCCACCATCTCAGATTCAGTCTGCCTGCCAGCTCTGAAGAGATCAGCTAATCCCAATGAGGGTGATTCCCCCAGCCCAGCACACCAGTTCCGCTAACGAACAGGCTGCCTCTTCAACCAGGTCCCTGACCCGTGCTTCCTGACTGAGTGAGATCTCGCCAGACACTTCATACAGCACAGCTCCGGCTGGCAGCACGTGGGTGCCCTTCTGGGAGGAAGCTTCCAGAGGAAGGAGCAGGCAGCAATCTTTGCTGTTCTGCAGCCCCCACTGGTGAGATCCAGGCGAACAAGGTCTGGAGTAGACCCCCGCCAAACTGCAGCAGACCTGCAGACAAGGGGCCTGACAGAAGAAAAACAAACAGAAAGCAACAACAAAAACACCACCAACAAAAAAGACCCCACAAAATCCCCATCCAAAGGTCATCAGCCTCAAAGATCAAAGGAAGATAAATCCATGAAGATGGAGAAAAACCAACACAAAGTGCTGAAAATCCCAAAAACCAGAATGCCTCTTCTATTCCAAATGATCATAACACTTCTCCAGCAAAGGCACACAATGGGGCTGAAGCTGAGTTGGATGAAGTGACAGAAGTAGGCTTCAGAGGCTGGGCATGGTGACTCACACCTGTAATCCTTGCACTTTGGGAGGCTAAGGCGGGTGGATCACCTGAGGTCAGGGGTTGGAGACCAGTCTGGCCAACATGGCAAAACCTCATCTTTACTAAAAATACACAAATTAGCTGGGTGTGGTGGTGGATGCCTGTAATCCCAGCTACTCAGGAGACTGAGGTAGGAAAATCACTTGAACCCGGGAGGTGGGGGTTGCAGTGAGCCGAGATCACGCCACTGCACTCCAGCCTGGGCAACAATAAAAAATAAAAATAAAAAAGAAGTAGGCTTCAGAAAGTGGGAAATAACTGAGCTAAAGAATTATGTTCTAACCCAATGCAAAGAAGCTAAGAACCATAAAAAAAAGATTATGGGAGCTGTTAACTAGAATAATCAGTTTACAGAGGGACATAAATGATCTGATGGAGCTGAAAAACACAGCACGGGAACTTCATGATGCAAATGCAAGTATCAATAGCTGAATCAAACAAGCAGAAGAGAGAATATCAGAGCTTGAAGACTATCTTGCTGAAATAAGGCAGGCAGACAAGATTAGAGAAAAAAGAATGTAAAGGAATGAACAAAACCTCTGAGAACTGTGGGACTATGTAAAGAGGCTGAACCTCCAAATGATTAAAGTACCTGAAAGAAATGGGGAGAATGGAACCGAGTGGAAAACACTCTTCAGGTTATCGTCCAGGAAAACTTCCTTAACCTAGCAAGACAGGCCAATATTCAAATTCAGAATATCCAGAGAACTGCAATAAGATATTCCACAAAAAGTTCTACCCAAAGACACACAATCATGAGGTTCTCCAAGGTTGAAATGAAGCAAAAAATGTTAATGGCAGCCAGATAGAAGGCAAGGTAACCTACAAAGAGTTCATCAGACCAACAGCAGACCTTTCAGCAGAAACCCTACGCATCAAAAGAGATAGTGGGCTGATATTCAACATTCTTAAAAAAAAATTCAAGCCAGAATTTCATATCCAGCCAAACTAAGCTTCATAAGTGAATGAGAAATAAAATCTTTTTCAGACAAGCAAATGCCGAGGGATTTTGTCACCACCCGGCCTGCCTTGCAAGAGCTCCTGAAGGAAGCACTAAGCATGGATAGAAAAAACCATAACCAGCCACTATAAAAACACACTGAAGTTCACTCATGATTTGGCTCTCTGTCTGTTATTGGTGTATCAGAATGCTTGTGATTTTTGCACATTGATTTAGTATCCTGAGACTTTGCTGAAGTTGCTTATCAGCTTAAGGAATTTTGGGGCTGAGACGACGGGGTTTTCTAAATATACAATCATGTCATCTGCAAACAGAGACAGTTTGACTTCCTCTCTTCCTATTTGAATACCCTTTATTTCTTTCTCTTGCCTGATTTCCCTGGCTAGAATTTCCAATACTATGTTGAATAGGAGTTGTGTTCACAATTGCTACAAAGAGAATAAAATACCTAGGAACACAACTAACTAGGGATGTAAAGGACTTTTTCAAAGAGAACTACAAACCATCTCTGCTCAAGGAAATAAGAGAGGACACAAACAAATGGAAAAACATTCCATGCTCATGGATAGGAAGAATCAACATTGTGAAAATGGCCATACAGGCCAAGGTAATTTATAGATTCAATGCAAGCTACCACTGACTTTCTTCACAGAATTGGAAAAAACTACTTTAAACTTCATATGAAACCAAAAAGGAGCCCGCATAGCCAAGACAATCCTGGGCAAGAAGAACAAAGCTGGAGGCATCACGCTACATGACTTCAAATTATACTACAAGGCTATGTAACCAAAAGAGCATGGTACTGGTACCAAAACAGAGATATAGACCAATGGAACAGAACAGAGGCCTCAGAAATAACACCAAACATCTACAACCATCTGATTTTGACAAACCTGACAAAAACAAGCAATGGGGAAAAGATTTAATAAATGGTGTTGGGAAAATTGGCTAGCCATATGCAGAAAACTGAAACTGGACCCCTTCCTTACATCTTATACAAAAATCAACCAAGATGGATCAAAGAATTAAACATAAGACTCAGGACCATAAAAATCCTAGAAGAAAACCTGGGCAATACCATTCAGGACATAGGCATGGGCAAAGACTTCCTGTCTAAAACACCAAAAGCAACGGCAACAAAAGCCAAAATTGACAAATGGGATCTAATAAAACTAAAGAGTTTCTTCACAGCAAAAGAAACTATCATCAGGGTGAACAGGCAACCTATAGAATGGGAGAAAATTTTTGCAATCTATCCATCTGACAAAGGTCTAGTATCCAGAATCTACAAAGAACTTGAATTTACAAGAAAAAAACAAACAACCCCATCAAAAAGTGGGCAAAGATATGAACAGACAGTTCTAAAAAGAAGACTTTTATGCAGCCAACAGACATATGAAAAAATGCTCATCACTGGTCATTAGACAAATGCAAATCAAAACCACAATGAGATATGGTCTCACGCCAGTTAGAATGGCGATCATTAAAAAGTCAGGAAACAACAGATGCTGGAGAGGATGTGGAGAAATAGGGATGCTTTTACACTGTTGGTGGGACTGTAAATTAGTTCAACCATTGTGGAAGACAGTGTGATGATTCCACAAGGATCTAGAACAAGAAATACCATGTGATCCAGCAATCCCATTACTGGGTATGTACCCCAAAGATTACAAATCATTCTATGATAAAGACACATGCACACATACATTTATTGCGGCACTATTCACAATAGCAAAGACTTGGAACCAACCCAAATGTCTATCAATGATAGACTAGATAAAGAAAATGTGGCACATATACACCATGGAATACCATGCAGCCATAAAAAAGGATGAGTTCATGTCCTTTGGAGGGACATGGATGAAGCTGGAAACCATCATTCTCAGCAAATATTACAAGAACAGAAAACCAAACACTGCATGTTCTCACTCATAAGTGGGAGTTGAATAATGAGAACACATAGACACAGGGAGGGGGGACCATCACACACCAGGGCCTGTCAGGGGGTCGGGGGCTAGGAGAGGGATAACATTAGGAGAAATACCTAATGTAGGTGACAGGTTGATGGGTGCAGCAAACCACAATGGCACGTGTATACCTGTGTAACAAAGCTGCACATTATGCACTTGTACTCCAGAACTTAAAATATATAAAAATAAATAAATAAGAAAAAAACACTGAAGTACACAGACCAACGACACTATGAAGAAACTACATCAACAAATCTGCAAAATAACCAGCTAGCATCATGATGACAGGATCAAATTCACACCTAACAATATTAACCTTAAATGTAAATGGGCTAAATGCCCCAATTAAGACACAGAATGGCAGGCTGGATACAAAGACAAGACCCATCGATGTGCTGTATTTAAGAGACACATTTCATGTATAAAGATGCACATAGACTCCAAATAAAGGGATAGAGGGAAATTTACCAAGCAAATGGAAAGCAGAGAAAAGCAGGAGTTGCAATCCAAGTTTCTGCCAAAATAGACTTTAAACCAACAAAGGTCAAAAAAGACAAAGAAGGTCATTACATAATGTTAAAGGGTTCAATTCAACAAGAAGAGCTAACTATCCTAAATATATATGTACCCAAGACAGGAGCACCCAGATTCATAAAGCAAGTTCTTGGAGACCTACAAAGAGACCTAAACCCCCACAAAATAATAGTGGGAGACTTTAATTCCCCACTGTTCGTATTAGACAGATCATCAAGACAGAAAATTAACAAAGATATTCAGAACTTGAACTCAGCTCTAGGCCAAGTGGACCTGACAAATGTCTAAAGAACTCACCACCCAAAACCAAAAGAATATACATTTTTTTTCAGCACCACATGGCACTCTAAAATTGATTACATAATTGAAAGTAAAACACTCCTCAGACAATGCAAAAGAACTGAAATCATAACAGTCTCTTGAACCATAGCACAATCAAATTAGAAGTGAAGACTAAAAAGCTCACTCAAAACCACACAACTACATGGAAATTGAAAAACCTGGACCTGAATGACTCCTGTGTAAATAATGAAAGTAAGGCAGAAATCAAGAAGTTCTGTTAAACCAATGAGAACAAAGAGACAATGTATCAGAATCTCTGGGATGCAGCTAAAGCAGTGATATGAGGGAGATTTACTGCACTAAATGCTCACATCAAAAAGCTAGAAAGAACGCAAATTGACACCCTAACATCATAACTAAAAGAACTAGAAAACCAAGAACAAACAAACCCCAGAGCTAGCAGAAGACAATAAATAACCAACCTCAGAGCAGAACTGAAGGAGATAGAGACATAAAAAACCCTTCAAAAAATCAACAAATCTAGGAGCTGTTTTTTTCAATAAATCAATAAAATAAATAGACCATTAGTGAGGCTAAAAAGGAAAAGAGAGACGATTCAAATAAACACAATAAGAAATGATAAAGGGGACACCACCACTGACCCCACAGAAATAAAAACAACCATCAGATTATATTATAAACACCTCTGTGCAAATAAACTGGAAAATCTAGAAGAAATAGATACATTCCTGGACACATACACCCTCCCAAGATGGAACCAGGAAGAACTTGAATTCCTGAATAGACTAACAACAAGTTGTGAATTTGAGGCAGTAATATATAGCCTACCAACCAAAAAAAGCCCAGGTGCAGATGGATTTACAACTGAATTCTACCAGAGGAAGAAAGAAAAGCTAGTACCATTTCTTCTGAAATTATTCCAAACAATTAAAAAAGAAGGACTCCTCCCTAAATTATTTTATGAGGCCAGCACCATCCTGATACCAAAACATGGCACAGACAATACCAAAAAGGAAAACTTCAGGCCAATATCCCTGGTAAACATTTATGCAAATACCCTCACTAAAATACTGGCAAACCGAATTCAGCAGTACATCAAAAAGCTTATCCACCATGATCAAGTTGCCTCCATTCCCGGGATGCAAGGCTGGTTCAACATACGCAAATCAATAAATGTAACTCATCACATAAACAGAACTAAAGGAAAAGACCGCATAATTATCTCAATAGATGCAGAAAAGGCCTTGTATAAAATCCAACTTCCCTTCATGTTAAAAATTCTCAATAAACTAGATACTGAAGGAGCATAACTCAAAATAATAAGAGCCATTTATGACAAACCCACAGCCAGTATCATACTGAATGGACAAAAGCTGGAAGCATTACCTTTGAAAACTGGCATAAAACAAGGATGCCCTGTCTCATCACTCTTATTCAACATAGTGTTGGAAGTTCTGGCCAGAGCAATCAGGCAAGAGAAAGAAATAAAGGGTATTCAAATGGGAAGAGAGGAAGTCAAATTGTCTTTGTTTACAGATGACATGATCCTATATCTAGAAAACCTAACTGACTGATCCCAAAAGCCTCTTAAGCTGATAAGCAACTTCAGCAACATCTCAGGATATAAAATCAATGTGCATAAATCACAAGTGTCTCTATACACCAACAACAGACAAGCGGAAAGCCAAATCATGAATGAACTCCCATTCACAATTGCTACAAAGAAAATAAAATACCTAGAAATTCAGCTAACAAGAGAAGTGAAGGACCTCTTCAAGTAGAACTACAAACCACTGCTCAAGGAAATCAGAGAGAACACAAGCGGATGGAAAAAAATTTCATGCTCAAGCATAGGAAGAATCAATATCATGAAAATGGCCATACTGCCTAAAGTAACTTATAGATTCAATGCAATTGCCATTAAACTACCATTAACATTCTTCATAGAATTAGAAAAAAATATTTTAAAATTCATATGGAACCAAAAAAGAGCTCACATAGCCAAGACAATTCCAAGCAAAAAGAACAAAGCTGAAGGCATCACACTACCTGACTTCAAACTATTGTACAAAGATACAGTAACCAAAAGAGCATGGTACTGGTACAAAAACAGGCACATAGACCAATGGAACAGAATAGATAACTCAGAAATAAAACCACACATCTACAACCATTTGATCTTCAACAAACCCAACAAAAACAAGCAATAAGGAAAGGATTCCCTATTTAATAAATAGGGCTGGGAGAACTGGCTAGCCATATGCAGAAAACTAAAACTGGATCCTTTCCTTACACCTTATACAAAAATTAACTCAAGATGGATTAAAGACTCAAATGTAAAACCCAAAACTATGAAAACCCTAGAAGAAAATCTAGGCAATACCATTTAGTAAATAGGCATGGGTGAAGACTTTATGATGAAATCATCAAAGGCAATTGCAACAAAAGCAAAAATTCACAAATGGGATCTAATTAAACTAAACAGCTTCCACACAGCAAACAAAATTATCATCAGAGTGAACAGACCACCTGCAGAATGAGAGAAAATTTTGCAATCTATCCATCTGATAAAGGTCTAATATCCAGAATCTACAAGGAACTTAAGCAAATTTATAAGAATAATCACCTGACTTCAAACTATACTATAAGGCTACAGTAAACAAAACAGCATGGTACTGGTATCAAAACAGAGATCTAGACCAATGGAACAGAACAGAGGCCTCAGAAATAATGCCGCATATCTACAACTATCTGATCTTTCACAAACCTGACAAAAACAAGAAATGGGGAAAGGATTCCCTATTTAATAAATGGTGCTGGGAAAACTGGCTAGCCAAATGTAGAAAGCTGAAACTGGATCCCTTCCTTACACCTTTTACAAAAATTAATTCAAGATGGATTAAAGACTTACATGTTAGACCTAAAACATAAAAACCCTAGAAGAAAACCTAGGCAATACCATTCAGGACATAGGCATGGGCAAGGACTTCATGTCTAAAACACCAAAAGCAATGGCAACAAAAGCCAAAATTGACAAATGGGATCTAATTAAACTAAAGAGCTTCTGCACAGCAAAAGAAACCACCATCAGGGAGAACAGGCAACCTACAGAATGGGAGAAAATGTTTGCAACCTACTCATCTGACAAAGGGCTAATATCCAGACTCTACAATGAACTCAAACAAATTTACAAGAAAAAAACAAACAACCCTATCAAAAAGTGGGCGAAGGATATAAACAGATACTTCTCGAAAGAAGACATTTATGCAGCCAAAAAACACAGGAAAAAATGCTCATCATCACTGGCCATCAGAGAAATGCAAATCAAAACCACAATGAGATACCATCTCACACCAGTTAGAATGGCCATCATTAAAAAGTCAGGAAACAACAGGTGCTGGAGAGGATGTGGAGAAATAGGAACACTTTTACACTGTTGGTGGGACTGTAAACTAGTTCAACCATTGTGGAAGTTGGTGTGGTGATTCCTCAAGGATCTAGAACTAGAAATACCATTTGACCCAGCCATCCCATTACTGGGTATATACCCAAAGGATTATAAATCATGCTGCTATAAAGACACATGCACATGTATGTTTATTGCGGCACTATTCGCAATAGCAAAGACTTGGAACCAACCCAAATGTCCAACAATGATAGACTGGATTAAGAAAATGTAGCACATATACACCATGGAATACTATGCAGCCCTAAAAAATGATGAGTTCATGTCCTTTGTAGGAACATGGATGAAGCTGGAAACCATCATTGTCAGGAAACTATCGCAAGGACAATAAACCAAACACCACATGTTCTCACTCATAGGTGGTAAATGAACAATGAGAACACATGGACACAGGAAGGGGAGCATCACACACCGGGGACTGTTGTGGGGTTGGGGGTTGGTGGAAGGATAGCATTAGGTGATATACCTAATGCTAAATGATGAGTTAATGGGTGCAGCACACCAACATGGCACATGTATACATATGTAACAAACCTGCAGGTTGTGCACATGTACCCGAAAACTTCAAGTATAATAATAATGAAGAAGAAGAAGAAGAAGAAGAAGAAGAAGAAGACGACGATGACAGATAGTGCAAAAATAAATAAATAAATAAATAAATAAATAAATACAACAATTAGCCGGGAAAAGAAAAAAAAGAATAATCAAACAAGCTGTTGCAAACACTCCCCCAAATCTGGCCATAAGCAGGCCCCAAAACTGGCCATAAACAAAATCTCTGCAGCACTGTGACATGTTCGTGATGGCCATGAAGCCCACGATGAAGGTTGTTGGTTTACAGGAATGAGGGCAAGGAACACCTGGCCCACCCAGGGAGGAAAACCGCTTAAGGCGCTCCTAGACCACAAACAATAGCGTAAGCGATCTGTGCCTTAAGGACATGTTCCTGCTGCAGATAACTAGCCAGAGCCCATCCCTTTGTTTCAGCCCATCCCTTTTTTTCCTGTAAATAATGCTTTTAATTGATCTATAATCTATAGAAACAATGCTCATCACGGGCTTGCTGTCAATAAGGTGGTAAAACTCTGTTCGTGGCTCTCAGCTCTGATGGCTGTCAGCCCCCTGATTTCCCACTCCACACTCTGTGTTTCTGTGTCTGTGTCTTTAATTCCTCTAGCATTGCTGGGTTAGGGTCTCCACGACCGAGCTGGTCTTGGCACAGCCTCATTAAAAAGTAGGCAAAGGATGTGAACAGACACTTCTCAAAAAAGACATACATGTGGCTGACAAACATACAAAAAAAGCTCAACATCACTGATTGATATGGTTTGGCTGTGTCCCCACTCAACTCTCATCTTGAATTCCCATGTTTTATGGTAGGGACCTGGTGGGAGGTAATTGAACCATGGGAGCTGGTCTTTCGCATGCTGTTCTCATGATAGTGAATAAGTCCAACCAGATCTGATGGTTTTGAAAACGAGAGTCTCACTGCACAAGCTCTCTTGTATGCCACCATGTGGGATGTGCCTTTCACCTTCCATCATGATTGTGAGGCCTCCCTAGCCACATGGAACTGTAAGTCCATTACACCTCTTTTTTTTTTTTTGTAAATTGCCCAGTCCTGGGTATGTCTTTATCAGCATGGTGAAAACAAACTAATACAACAAATTGGTACCAGTAGAGTGGGGCGCTGCTGAAAAGAGATCTGAAAATGTGGAAGAAACTTTGGAACTGGGTAACAGGAAGAGGTTGGAACAGTTTGGAGAGCTCAGAAGAAGACAAGAATATGTGATAAAGTTTGGAACTTCCTAGATAATTGTTTAATGGCTTTGCCCAAAATGCTGATAGTGATATGGACAATAAGGTCTAGGCTGAGGTAGTCTCAGATGGAGATGAGGAAGTTGTTGGGAACTGAAGCAAAGGTAACTCTTGTTATGTTTTGGAAAGAAACTAGCAGCATTTTGCCCAGGCCCCAGAGATTTATGGAACTTTGACTTTCAGAGAGATGATTTAGGGTATCTGGTGGAAGAAATTTCTAAGCAGCAAAGCACTCAAGAGGTGACTTAGGTGCTGTTAAAGGCATTCAGTTTTAGAATGGAAACAGAGAATAAAAGTTTGGAAAATTTGAGCCTGACAATGCAATAGAAAATAAAATTTTATTTTCTGAGGAGAAATTCAAGCTGGCTGCAGAAATTTACATAAGTAACAAGGAGCCAAATGTTAATCACCAAGACAATAGAGAAAATGTCCTCAGGACCTGTCAGAGACCTTCGTGGAAGCCCCTCCCATCACAGGCCTGGAGGTTTAGGAGGAAAAAATATTTTCATGGTCAGGGTCCCCATGCTGTGTGCAGCCTAGGGACTTGGTGGCCTGCATCTCAACCATTCCAGCTGGGGCTGAAAGAGGCCAACAGAGAGCTCAAGCTGGGGCTTCAGAGGGTGTGAGCCCCAAGCCTTGGCAGCTTCCACATGGTATTGAGCCTGTGAGTGTACAGAAGTCAAGAAATGAGATTTGGGAACCTCTGCCTAAATATCAGAGCATGTACGGAAATGTCTCGATGCCCAGGCAGAAGTTTGCTACAGGGTAGGGTGCTCATGGAGAATGTCTGCTAGGGAAGTGCAGAAGGGAAATGTGGGGTTGGAGCCACCACACAGAGTCCCTACTTGGGCACCACTTAGTGGAGCTGTGAAAAGAGGGTCACTGTCCTCCAGACCCCAGAATGGTAGATCCACTGACAATTTGCACCATGCTCCTAGAAAAGCTGCAGACACTCATAGCCCATGAAAGTAGCCAGGAGGGAAGCTGTACCCTGCAAAGCCACAGGGATACAACTGCCTAAGGCTGTGGGAGCCCACCTCTTGCATCAGCATGACCTGAATATGAGACATAGAGTCAAAGTAGATCATTTTGAAGCTTTCAGATTTGACTGCCCTGCTAGATTTCAGACTTGCATGGGGTCTGTAGCCCCTTTGTTTTGTCAATTTCTACCATTTGGAATGCCTATATTTACCCAATGCCTGTATCCCCATTGTATCTAGAAAGAAACTAACTTGCTTTTGATATTACATGCTCATAGGTGGAAGGGACTTGCATTGTCTCAGGTGAAACTTTGGACTGTTGACTTTTGAGTTAATGCTGAAATGAGTAATGAGTTAAGATTTTGAGGGACTGTTGGGAAGGCATGATTGGTTTTGAAATGTGTGGACATGAGATTTGTGAGGGGCCAGTCACGGAATGATATGGTTTGAATGTGTCCCCACCAAAATCTCATCTTGAATTACCATGTGCTGTGGCAGGGACCTAGTGGGAGGTAACTGAATCATGGTGGCTGGTCTTTCACATGCTGTTCTTTTGATAGTGAATAAGTCCCATGAGATCGGATGGTTTTGAAAATGGGAGTCTCCCTGCACAAGCTTTTTTTTTTTTTTTTTTGAGACTGAGTCTCACTGTGTCACCCAGGTTGGAGTGCAGTGGTGTGATCTCCACTCACTGCAACTCCTGCCTCCTGGATTCAAGCAATTCTCCTGCCTCAGCCTCCTGAGTAGCTGGGATTACAGGCACCTGGCACCATGTCCAGCTAATTTTTGTATTTTCAGTAGAGACAGGGTTTCACCATGTTGGCCAGGTTGGTCTCGAACTCCTGACCTCGGGTGATCTGCCCGCCTCAGCCTCCCAAAGTGCTGGGATTACAGGTGTGAGCCACCACACCCTGCCAAACTCTCTTCTCTTGTCTGTCGCCATGTGAGACGTGCCTGTTAACCTTCCACCATGATTGTGAGGCCTCCCCAGCCACGTGGAACTGTTAAGTCCATTAAATCTCTTTCTTTTGTAAATTGCTGAGTCTTGGGTATGTCTTTTATCAGCAGTGTGAAAACGGACTAATATACTGATCATTAGAGAAATGCAAATCAAAACCACAGTAACATACTATATAACACCAGTCAGAATCACCAGATTTTCAAAAAGTCAAGAACAAATGCTGTCAAGGCTATGGAGAAATAAGAATGCTTTTACACTGTTGGTGGGAATGTAAATTAGTTCAACCATTGTGGGAGATAGTGTGGTGATTCCTCAAAGACTTTGAACCAGAAATACCATTTTACCCAGCAATTCCACTACTGGGTATAAACCCAAAGGAATATAAATCATTCTAGTATAAAGATACATGCGTGGGTATGTTCATTGCAGCACTATTCACAATAGTAAAGACGTGGAATCAATCTAGATGCTGATCAATGATAGAATAGACAAAGGAAATGTGGTACATATACACAATGGAATACTACACAGCCATAAAAATGAATGAGATTATGTCTTTTGCAGGGACATGGATGAAGCTGGAAGGCATTACCCTCGGCAAACTAAAGCAGGAATAGAAAACCTGACACCACATATTCTCAATTATAAGTGGGAACTGAACTATGAGAACATGTGGACACAGGAAGGGGAACAACAGTTACTGAACAACAGTTCACCCTGTCGGAGGAAGGGAGGGGGAGGGAAGCATTAGGGAAAAGAACTAATGCATGCGGGGCTTAATACCTAGGCAATGGGTTGATAGTTGTAGCAAACCACCATGGCACATGTTCACCTGTGTAACAAATCTGCACATCCTGAACATGTACCCCAGAACTTATTAAAAAATAAAATAAAAAATATTATGAAGAAAACCTAAAATGACCCATAGGTCTTTCAACCAGTCAATGAATAAACAAACTGTGGTACATTTATATGAGAAAATAGTATTTGGTAATAAAAAGAGAAAAAAATTCAAGTGATTCACCCAACATTACAGATGAATCTAAAATGTAATATGGTAAGTTAAAATATAACATGCTAAATTTAAAGCCCAAATGGATACATACTGTATAATTCCATTTATATTAAATTTCAGATATGGTAAGACTTCAGGGACAGAAAACATTACTTTATAACTTTATTACATTTTGAGAAAGGAAAGGCTATAGAGACAGAAAGATCTCAGCGGTTTGCTAGAGATTGAGGGTACAAAGGGACACAAGAAAATATCTGAGAGGTGACAAAACCATTCTACACCTGGATAATGTTGCTGGATTTCCAGCTGTATATACTTCTCAATCCTCATAAAATTATACACAAAAGAGAGTGAGTTTTATTTTCTGTGGATGTTTCCATACATTTGACTAAATAAATATAAACTTTTATTTTATAGTAATGCACTTCTTAACATGATACTCTAAGAAAGGCACAAAATCATTTTTGTGGATTTTTGCCAAAAAATGTGTTGCCTCAATCTAATCATGAGAAAATACTAGACAACAAACTGAGAATTCTACAAAAAAAGACTGGCCAGTCTCTCCCCAAAATATCAAGGCAACAAAAGTCAGAGAAACACTCAAGGATTGTTACAGACTTGAGGAGACTGAGGAGGACTCACAACTAAATAAAATTTCAAGTTTTGAATTGGATACAAGAAAATGTTCATTAGCAGGACAATGGACAAAATTTGAATAAGGTCTATAATATAGTTAATAATATTGTATAGATAGTAATTCCCCGATTTAGATAATTTTACTATAATTATGTAAGATGTTATCACTAGAAAAATATGGGTGAAGGGTAGGGGAACTATGCATATCCTTGTTGCAGCTATTTGTAAGTCTAAAATATTTTAAATTAAAAACTAAATGGTCTGGAATTTTAAGTCCTTGGTAGAATGTATGAGATGGTGGTAGCCTTCTCTTAGAAACAAAATTGTGTAAAACTTGTATAAATTTAAAAAATAATATTTTAAGGCTGTGCAATCATTAAGCATAAAATGCTTGCCCTTTTATTTCCTGCGCAAAATTGCATGTCTAGGGATGACCTAAAGATCAAGCTTTCAATAAGTAGAAAAATACTCTAAAAAGAACATAAACCAGCTGAGTATCCGATGACTATTGGTCCTGAAACCTAGAGAATGCTCAAATATATTTTTTATATTACAAACTAGGACGTGCTGATTTTGAGGTGGAACAGGAGACTGCGAGTGAAAGGGTGAAAGGCAAGGGTCAAGGCCCCCACAGTCAACAGGCATGAGCTTTTTCTATGATTCTAGTTGCCTGCACGGCATCTGTCATCGAGGTCTTTCTAGAGATCCTGTAACTTTCCTTTGTCTACCACAGATATCTCTAACAACATGAAATCTCACAGATCTGATGGCCAAAAAGAGTGGATCCTCTTACAACATCGTCTGAGTCAGACAAATTCACGCTAGAGGAAACTGCAATAATTCTTTCTCTTAAGACACTTATAAAATTTTGAATTCACATGTGTTAGTGGCTTAAGAGTCAAGCTTAAGACATCCCAAAGTTACAATTTTCAGAGTAAAAGAATTAGACGATTGGTTTTTATAACAAGCTAATGTGAGCCATGCCCAAGCTGGAGCTGTGCAGAAAAAAACAGTGGAATTACTGACAATCTTGCTTGACAATTTGTATTTAGGAGACAAATTTTTGATGAGGAGGGGAAGGATCTGAGAAATGTGTCACGTGAATCTAACTAAAGCTGCCACCTATCCCTGACTCAGCTCAATTATGATGGTGCTGAGATAATCACAACATTATCATACCTACATCATAGAGGAAAGTATGAATTATCTCTGGGGAAAAATAACATTAATTTCTATTTCTATGTTTTCTTAAACAATGTGTGAGGCATACATTAAAAAATATATATATATATAGTATATATATTGACTTGGCCAGGCGTGGTGGCTCATGCCTGTAATCCCAACACTTCAGGAGGCCGAGGCGGGTGGATCACGAGGTCAGGAGATCAAGACCATCCTGGCCAACTTATGATGGTTTGACTTACAAATTTTTCAATTTTAGGATGCAATAATGATACACATTCAGTAGAAATCATACTTCAAATTGTAATTTTAATCATTTCCTGAGCTAGCAATATACAGTACAATACTTTCTTGTGATGCCAGGCAGCAGCAAGTTGTAGCTCCCAGGCAGCCACACAATCACAAGGGTAAACCACCAATACTCTGTAGTGTGCTGTGTTGCCAAATGATTTTGCCCAACTTTCGGCTCATGCAAGTGTTCTGACCATGTTAAAGGTGGGCTAGGCTAAGCTATTATATTCAGTAGGCTAAGTATATTAAATGCATGTTCAACTTAAGATATTTCCAATTTATGACGGTGTATTGGGACATAACCTCATTGTTAAGTCAAGGAGAATCTGTGTGTGGTGAGGCAGAGGGTGGAGGCAGCAAGTGAAAGGGCAGAATGAAAGACAAAAGAAGAGAAAACAGAAGCAGATTAAAAGAATAACAAATGTTAAAAAACAGGACTTTAAAAATAACTAAAACCCCACGTGCAAAGACACATATAGGCTCAAAATAAAGGGATGGAGGAATATTTACCAAGCAAATGGAAGGCAAAAAAAAAAAAAAAAGCAGGGGTTACAATCCTAGTCTCTGATAAAGCAGACATCAAACCAATGAAGATCAAAAAAGACAAAGCAGGGCATTACATAATGGTAAAGGGATCAATGCAACAAGAAGAGCTAACTATCCTAAATATATATGTACCCAATACAGGAGCACCCAGATTCATAAAATAAGTTATTAGAGACCTACAAAGAGACTTAGGCTCCCACGCAATAATAGTGGGAATCTTTAACACCTGCTGTCAATATTAGACAGATTAATGAGACAGAAAATCAACAAGGATATTCAGGACTTGAACTCAGCTCTAGACCAAGTGGATCTAATAGACATGTATAGAACTCTCCATGCCAAATCAACAGAATATACATTCTTCTCAGGGCCACATAGCATGTATTCTAAAATTGACCACATAATTGGAAGTAAAACACTCCTCAGCAAATGCAAAAGAAGTCAAATCATAACAAACAGTCTCTTAGATCACAGTGCAATCAAATTAGAACTCAAGATTAAGAAACTCATCAAAAACTGCACAACTACATGGAAATTGAACAACCTGCTCCTGAATGACTACTGGGTAAATAATGAAATTAAGGTAGAAATAAAGAAATTCTATGAAACCAATAGGAACAAAAAGACAACATACCAGAATCTCTGGGACACAGCTAAAGCAGTGTTAAGGGAAATTTAGAGCACTAAATGCCCACAACAGAAACCTGGAAAGATCTAAAATCAACACCCTAACATCAGAATTCAAAGAACTAGAGAAGTAAGAGCAAACACATTCAAAAGCTAGCAAAAGACAAAAAATAACTAAGATCAGAGCAGAACTGAAGGAGATAGAGACATGAAAAACCCTTCAAAAAAAAAATCAATGAATCCAGAAGCTGGTTTTGTGAAAGATTAACAAAATAGCTGGACCACTAGCTGTACTAATAAAGAAGAAAAGAGAGAAGAATCAAATAGACACAATAAAAAATGATAAAGGGGATATCACCACTGATCCCAAAGAAATAAAAACTACCATCATAAAATATTATAAACACTTCTATGCAAATAAACTAGAAAATCGAGAAGAAATGGATAAATTCCAGGACAAACACACCCTCCCAAGACTAAACCAGGAAGAAGCTGAATCCCTGAACCAATAACAAGTTCTAAAATTTAGCAAGTAATTAATAGCCTACCAACCAAATAAAGTCCAGGACCAGACTGATTCAGAGCCAAATTCTACCAGAGGTACAAAGAGGAGCTGGTACCATTCCTTCTGAAACTATTCCAAACAATAGAAAAAGAAGGACTCCTCCTTAACTCATTTTATGAGGACAGAATCATCCTGATACCAAAACCGGGCAGAGACACAACAACAACAACAAATTCAGGCCAATATCCCTGATGAACATCAATGCAAAAATTCTCAATAAAATATTGGCAGACCAAATCCAGCAGCACATCAAAAAGCTTATCCACCACAATCAAGTTGGCTTTATTCGTGGAATCCAAGGCTGGTTCAATATACAAAAATCAAAAAATGTAATCCATCACATAAACAGAATTAATGACAAAAACCACATGATTATCTCAATTGATGCAGAAAAGGCCTTTGATAAAATTCAACATACTTTCATGCTAAAAACTCTCAATAAACTAGGTACTGATGGAGCATATCTCAAAATAATAAGAGCTCTTTATGACAAACCCATAGCCAATATCATATTTAATGGACAAAAGCTGGAAGCATTCCCTTTGAAAACCAGCACAAGACAAGGATGCCCTCTCTCACAACTCCTATTCAACATAATATTGGAAGTTCTGGCCAGGGCAATTAGGCAAGAGAAAGAAATAAAGGGTATTCAAAGAGGAAGAGAGAAAGTCAAATTGTCTCTGTTTGCAGATGATGTGATTGTATATTTAGAAAACTCCATCGTCTCAGCCCCAAAACTCCTTAAGCTGATAAGCAACTTCAGCAAAATCTCAGGATACAAAATCAATGTGCAAAAATCACAAGCATTCCTGTACATCAAAAATAGACAAGCAGAGAGCCAATCATGAGTGAACTCCCATTCACAATTGCTACAAAATGAATAAAATACCTAGGATACAACTTACAAGGCACGTGGAGGACCTCTTTAAGGACAACTACAAACCACTGCTTCAAGGAAATAAGAGAGGACACAAACAAACGGAAAAACATTCCATGATCATGGATAGGAAGAATCAATATCGTGAAAATGGCCACACTGTCCAAAGTATTTTATAGATTCAATGCTATCCCCATCAAGCTACCAATGATTTTCTTCACAGAATTAGAAAAAAACATTTTAAATTTAATATGGAATTTTTAAAAAGCCTGTATAGCCAAGACAATCCTAAGCAAAAAGAACAAAGCTGGAGGCATCATGCTACCTGACTTCAACTATACTACAAGGCTACAATAACAAAAACAGAATGGTACTGGTACAAAAATAGGCATATAGAACAGAGGCCTGGAAATAATACCACACATCTACAACCATCTGATATTCAACAAACCTGATATAAACAAGCAATAGGGAAAGGATTCCCTATTTAATAAATGGTGCTGGGAAAATTGGCTAGCCATATGCAGAAAACTGAAACTAGACCCCTTCCTTAACACTTTATAGAAAAATACTCAAGATGGATTAAAGACTTAAATGTAAAACCCAAAATCATAAAAACCTTAGGAGGAAACCTAGGCAATATCATTCAGGACATAGGCATGGGCAAAGGCTTCATGACTAAAACACCAAAAACTATTGCAACAAAAGCCAAAATTGACAAATGGGATTTAATCAAACTAAAGAGCTTCTGCACAACAAAAGGAAGTATCATCAGATTGAAAATGCAACCTACAGAATAGGAGAAAAATTTTGCAAGCTACCCATCTGACAAAGGTTTAATAACAAGGATTTACAAGGAAATTAAACAAATTTACAAGAAAAAAACAACCCCATCAGAAGTGAGTGAAGGTATGAAGAGATACTTCTCAAAGGAAGACATTTATGTGGCCAACAAACATATAAAAAAAATCTCAGCATCATGGATCATTAGAGAAATGCAAATCAAAACCACAATGAGATACCACCTCAAACCAGTTAGAATGGTGATTATTAAAAAGTAAAGAAACAACAGATGCTCATGAGCCTGTGGAGAAATATGAATGCTCTCACACTGTTGGTGAGAGTGTAAATTAGTTCAACCACTGTGGAAAACAGTGTGGGGATTCCTCAAGGATGTAGAACCAGATATACCATTTGACCCGGCAATCTCATTACTGGATATGTACCCAAAGGATTATAAATCATTCTACTATAAAGACACATGTACAAGTATGTTTTTTTGAAGCACTTTTTACAATAGCAAAGACTTGGAACCAACCCGAATGCCCATCAATGATAGACTGGAAAAAGAAAATATGGAATATATACACCATGGAATACCATATAGCCATAAAAAAGAATGAGATCATGTCCCTTGCAGGGACGTGGATGAAGCTGGAAACCGTCATTCTCAGCAAACTCACACAGGAAAAGAAAACCAAACACCATGTGTTCTCACTCAAAGGTGGGAGTTGAACAATGAGAACACATGGACACAGGGAAGGGAACATCACACACCAGGGCCTGTCGGGGTGTGGGAAGTAAGGGGAGGGAGAGCATTATAACAAATACCTAATGCATGCAGGGCTTAAAACCTAGATGACAGGTTGATAGGTGCAGCAAACCACCACGGCACATGTATACCTATATAACAAACCTGCACATTCTGCACATGTATCCCAGAACTTAAAGTAAAATTTAAAAAGACAGAAAATAGAGGAACAGGCGAACTAAATTCATTTAAAAACACAGGATAAACAAATAGTAGTGATCCAGAAAACAGTATCAAATTTACAATATAAAATAATAAATATTTAAAATTGAAACAGGTGATAGACACAGCATAACACAGAATAAGTAAAATTGAATTCCAGTTAATAGCAAAGATAAAAACTGAAGAATAGAAAAAAAATATAAACAATGGCAAAATACAGGCAAAAGTTTTGTGAGACATATTTAAAAAGCCTAATATAGATATAAATGGCATTTCAGAAGGAAAGTCAAGAAAAAATGGAGCAGACGCAATACTATGTAGTGATCAATAATCACCTAAAATTTATTAAAAAATGTAAATAAATGGGTTCAAAAATCTTAATGAGCCCAGAAAATACAATGAAGTACATCAGAGTAAAGCTGCTTAAAACCAAAGAGAAAATTTTATTTGCAACCACAGAAAAAAAATACAATTTACCTTCAAAGAAGCAGCAGTAAAGCTTATGGCTGACTTTGAATAAAAATAAGCAGATATGGTGGAGCCAAGATGGCCGAATAGGAACAGCTCCCGTCTACAGCTCCCAGCCTGAGCAACACAGAAGACGGGTGATTTCTGCATTTGTTTGAGGTACCCATTTGATCTCACTAGGGAGTGCCAAACAGTGGGTGCAGGACAGTCGGTGAAGCGCACTGTGCACGAGCCGAAGCAGGGCGAGGCATTGCCTCACTCGGGAAGCACAAGGGGTCAGGGAGTTCCCTTTCCTAGTCAAAGAAACGGGTATCAGACGGCACCTGGAATATCGGGTCAGTCCCACCCTAATACTGCGCTTTTCCAATGGGCCTGGAAAATGGCACACTAGGAGATTGTGCCCCACACCTGGCTCGGAGAGTCCTATGCCCACGGAGTCTTGCTGATTGCTAGCACAGCAGTCTGAGATCAAGCTGCAAGGAGGCAGCGAGGCTGGGGGAGGGGCGCCCGCCATTGCCCAGGCTTGCTTAGGTAAACAAAGCAGCCAGGAAGCTCGAACTGGGTGGAGCCCACCACAGCTCAAGGAGGCCTGCCTGCCTCTGTAGGATCCACCTCTGGGGGCAGGGCACTGACAAACAAAAACTCAGCAAGAACCTCCACAGACTTAAACGTCCCTCTCTGACTGACAGCTTTGAAGAGAGTAGTGGTTCTCCCAGCACGCAGCTGGAGATCTGAGAACGGACAGACTACCTCCTAAAGTGGGTCCCTCACCCCTGAGCAGCCTAACTGGGAGGCACCCCCCCAGTAGGGACAGACTGACACCTCACTCGGATGGGTACTCCTCTGAGACAAAACTTCCAGAGGAACTATCAGACAGCTGAATTTGTGGTCTCACAAAAATCCGCTGTTCTGCAGCCACCACTGCTGACACCCAGCCAAACAGGGTCTGGAGTGGACCTCTAGTAAACTTGAACAGACCTGCAGCTGAGGGTCTTGTCTGATAGAAAGAAAACTTACAAACAGAAAGGACATCCACACCAAAAACCCATCTGTACATCACCATCTTCAAAGACCAAAAGTAGATAAAACCACAAAGATGGGGAAAAAACAGAGCAGAAAAACTGGAAACTCTAAAAAGCAGAGCACCTCTCCTCCTCCAAAGGAACGCAGTTCCTCACCAGCAACGGAACAAAGCTGGATGGAGGATGACTTTGACGAGTTGAGAAAAGAAGGCTTCAGACGATCAAACTACTCTGAGCTATGGGAGGAAATTCAAAACAATAGCAAAGAAGTTAAAAACTTTGAAAAAAAATTAGAAGAATGGATAACAAGAATAACCAATGGAGAGAAGGGCTTAAAGCAGCTGACGGAGTGAAAAGCCAAGTTTTGAGAACTATGGGAAGATTGCAGAAGCCTCAGTAGCAGATGCGATCAACTGGAAGAATGGGTATCGCTGATGGAAGATGAAATGAATGAAATGAAGCGAGAAGGGAAGTTTAGAGAAAAAAGAATAAAAAGAAATGAACAAAGCCTCCAAGAAATTTGGGACTATGTGAAAAAACCAAACCTACGTCTGATTGGTGTACCTGAAAATGACAGGGAGAATGGAACCAAGTTGGAAAACACTCTGCAAGGTATTATCCAGGAGAACTTCCCCAATCTAGCAAAGCAGGCCAGCATTCAGATTCAGGAAATACAGAGAACGCCACAAAGATACTACTCGAGAAGAGCAACTCCAAGACACATAATTGTCAGATTCACCAAAGTTGAAATGAAGGAAAAAATGTTAAGGGTGGCCAGAGAGAAAGGTCGGGTTACCCACAAAGGGAAGCCCATCAGACTAACAGCTGATCTCTCAGCAGAAACTCTACAAGCCAGAAGAGAGTGGGGGCCGATATTCAACATTCTTAAAGAAAAGAATTTTCAACCCAGAATTTCATATCCAGCCAAACTAAGCTTCATAAGTGAAGGAGAAATAAAATACTTTACAGACAAGCAAACACTGAGTGATTTTGTCACCACCAGGCCTGCCCTAAAAGAGCTCCTGAAGGAAGCACTAAACATAGAAAGGAACAACTGGTACCAGCCACTGCAAAAACATGCCAAATTGTAAAGACCATCGAGGCTAGGAAGAAACTGCATCAACTAACAAGCAAAATAAACAACTAACATCATAATGACAGGATCAGATTCACACATAACAATATTAACTTTAAATGTAAATGGGCTAAACGCTCCAATTAAAAGACACAGACTAGCAAACTGGATAAGGAGTCAGGACCCATCAGTGTGCTGTATTGAGGAAACCCATCTCATGTGCAGAGACACACATAGACTCAAAATAAAGGGATGGAGGAAGATCTATCAAGCAAATGGAAAACAAAAAAAGGCAGGGGTTGCAATCCTAGTCTCTGATAAAATAGACTTTAAACCAACAAAGATCAAAACAGACAAAGAAGGCCATTACATAATGGTAAAGGGATTAATTCAACAAGAAGAGCTAACTATCCTAAATATATATGCACCCAATACAGGAGCACCCAGATTCATAAAGCAAGTCCTGAGTGACCTACAAAGGGACTTAAACTCCCACACAATAATAATGGGAGATTTTAACACCCCACTGTCAACATTAGACAGATCACGAGACAGAAAGTTAACAAGGATATCCAGGAATTGAACTCAGCTCTGCATAAAGTGGACCTAATAGACATCTACAGAACTCTCCACCCCAAATCAACAGAATATACATTTTTTTCAGCACCACACCACACCTATTCCAAAATTGACCACATAGTTGGAAGTAAAGCTCTCCTCAGCAAATGTAAAAGAACAGAAATTATAACAAACTGTCTCTCAGACCACAGTGCAATCAAACTAGAACTCAGGATTAAGAAACTCACTCAAAACCCTCAACTACATGGAAACTGAACAACCTGCTCCTGAATGACTATTGGGTACATAATGAAATGAAGGCGAAATAAAGATGTTCTTTAAACCAACGAGAACAAAGACACAACATACCAGAATCTCTGGGACACTTCAAAGCAGTGTAGAGGAAAACTTATAGCACTAAATGCCCACAAGAGAAAGCAGGAAAGATCCAAAATTGACACCCTAACATCACAATTAAAAGAACTGGAAAAGCAAGAGCAAACACATTCAAAAGCTAGCAGAGGCTAGAAATAACTAAAATCAGAGCAGAACTGAAGGAAATAGAGACACAAAAAACCCTTCAAAAAATTAATGAATCCAGGAGCTGGTTTTTGAAAAGATCAACAAAATTGATAGACCGCTAGCAAGACTAATAAAGAAAAAAGAGAGAAGAATCAAATAGATGCAATAAAAAATGAAAAAGGGGATATCACCACCAATCCCACAGAAATACAATCTACCATCAGAGAATACTACAAACACCTCTATGCAAATAAACTAGAAAATCTAGAAGAAATGGATAAATTCCTCACAAATACACCCTCCCAAGACTAAACCAGGAAGAAGTTGAATCTCTGAATAGACCAATAACAGGCCCTGAAATTGTGGCAATAATCAATAGCTTACCAACCAAAAAGAGTCCAGGACCTGATGGATTCACAGCCGAATTCTACCAGAGGTACAAGGAGGAACTGGTACCATTCTTCTGAAACTATTCCAATCATAGAAAAAGAGGGATCCTCCCTAAACATTTTATGAGGCCAGCATCATCCTGATACCAAAGCCTGGCAGAGACAGAACCAAAAAAGAGAATTTCAGACCAATATCCCTGATGAACATTGATGCAAAAATCCTCAATCAAATACTGGCAAACCGAATCCAGCAGCACATCAAAAAGCTTATACACCATGATCAAGTGGGCTTCATCCCTGGGATGCAAGGCTGGTTCAACATACGCAAATCAATAAATGTAATCCAGCATATAAACAGAACCAAAGACAAAAACCATATGATTATCTCAATAGATACAGAAAAGGCCTTTGACAAAATTCAACAACGCTTCATGCTAAAAAGTCTCAATAAATTAGGTATTGATGGGACGTATCTCAAAATAATAAGAGCTATCTATGACAAACCCACAGCCAATATCATACTGAATGGGCAAAAACTGGAAGCATTCCCTTTGAAAACTGGCACAAGACAGGGATGCCCTCTCTCACCACTCCTATTCAACATAGTGCTGGAAGTTCTGGCCAGGGCAATCAGGCAGGAGAAGGAAATAAAGGGTATTCAATTAGGAAAAGAGGAAGTCAAATTGTCCCTGTTTGCAGATGACATGATTGTATATCTAGAAAACCCCACGTCTCAGCCCAAAATCTCCTTAAGCTGATTAGCAAATTCAGCAAAGTCTCAGGATACAAAATCAATGTACAAAAATCACAAGCATTCTTCTACAGCAATCACAGACAAACAGAGGGCCAAATCATGAATAAACTCCCATTCACAATTGCTTCAAAGAGAATAAAATACCTAGGAATCCAACTTACAAGGGATGTGAAGGACCTCTTCAAGGAGAACTACAAACCACTGCTCAATGAAATAAAAGAGGATACAAACAAATGGAAGAACATTCCATGCTCATGGGTTGGAAGAATCAATATTGTGAAAATGGCCATACTGCCCAAGGTAATTTATAGATTCAATGCCATCCCCATCAAGCTACCAATGACTTTCTTCACAGAATTGGAAAAAACTACTTTAAAGTTCATATGGTACCAAAAAAGAGCCCGCATCCCTAAGTCAATCCTAAGCCAAAAGAACAAAGCTGGAGGCATCACGCTACCTGACTTCAAACTATACTACAAGGCTACAGTAACCAAAACAGCATGGTACTGGTACCACAACAGAGACATAGATCAATGCAACAGAACAGAGCCCTCAGAAATAATGCCACATATCTACAACTATCTGATCTTTGACAAACCTGACAAAAACAAGAAATGGGGAAGGGATTCCCTGTTCAATAAATGGTGCTGGGAAAACTGGCTAGCCATATGTAGAAAGCTGAAACTGGATCCCTTCCTTACACCTTATACAAAAATTAATTCAAGATGGATTAAAGACTTAAATGTTAGACCTAAAACCATTAAAATCCTACAAGAAAACCTAGGCAATACCATTCAGGACATAGGCGTGGGCAAGGACTTCATGTCTAAAACACCAAAAGAAATGGCAACAAAAGCCAAAATTGACAAATGGGACCTAATTAAACTAAAGAGCTTCTGCACAGCAAAAGAAACTACCATCAGAGTGAACAGGCAACCTACAGAATGGGAGAAAATTTTTGCAACCTACTCATCTGACAAAGGGCAGATCCAGAATCTACAATGAACTCAAACAAATTTACAAGAAAATAACAAACAACCCCATCAAAAAGTGGGCAAAGGACATGAACAGACACTTCTCAAAAGAAGACATTTATGCAGCCAAAAAACACATGAAGAAATGCTCATCATCACTGGCCATCAGAGAAATGCAAATCAAAACCACAGTGAGATACCATCTCACACCAGTTAGAATGGCCATCATTAAAAAATCAGGAAACAACAGGTGCTGGAGAGGATGTGGAGAAATAGGAACACTTTTACACTGTTGGTGGGACTGTAAACTAGTTCAACCATTGTGGAAGTCAGTGTGGCGATTCCTCAGGGATCTAGAACTGGGAATACCATTTGACCCAGCCATCCCATTACTGGGTATATACCCAAAGGACTATAAATCATGCTGCTATAAAGACACATGCACACGTATGTTTATTGCGGCACTATTCACAATAGCAAATAGTTGGAACCAACCGAAATGTCCAACAACGATAGACTGGATTAAGAAAATGTGGCACATATACACCATGGAATACTATGCAGCCATAAAAAATGATGAGTTCATGTCCTTTGTAGGGACATGGATGAAATTGGAAAACATCATTCTCAGTAAACTATCACAATGACAAAAAACCAAACACCGCATGTTCTCACTCATAGGTGGGAATTGAACAATGAGAACTCATGGACACAGGAAGGGTAACATCACACTCTGGGGACTGTTTTGGGGTTGGGGGAGGGGGGAGGGACTGTATTAGGAGATATACCTCATGCTAAATGACGAGTTTATGGGTGCAGGAAATCAACATGGCACATGGATACATATGTAACAAATCTGCACATTGTGCACATGTACCCTAAAACCTGAAGTATAATAATAAAAATAAAAATAAAAAATAAAAAAATAAAAAAAAGAATTGAAAATAAAGACTTTGTCCCCCCCCAAAAAAAGAAAAAAAAAGCAGATATTTGAACAGAAATAAAAGAAAAACAACAAACAAATAAAAATGACTACCATATAGTATAATACCAAGTGAAAATATTCTCAAACAATTAAACAGAAATATAGATATTTCTACATAGATAAAGCTAACACTAACATAATTTATTTGGTATAGCCTTTGGAAATACTTTAGAAAATTCTTCAGGCTTAATGAAAATGATTTCAGATGAAAGCATAAAACTGCATAACAGAATAAAATGTACCTGTAAGATAAAAATATAAGAATATTTACTTTTTAGATCTACAAAAATAACATCATTTTAAACGATTTTATAATGTTTGTAAAAGTACAAGGTTTGCGCTGATCAATATGTAAGAAAAACATAGATTTTATCTATATTACAATACGATGTTTGCCAAATCTATAAAGTAACCAATATAAGAAAAAAAAATACAATAAAAACTAATATAAAATATAAGCTAAAATTAGTAAAATAGAAATTCTTGAGAAATCATAAAGAAGTGATTTAGGGTGGAACATAAGAACAGAGAACAGAAAGAAGGATTAAAACCCAAATATTAAGAATTAAGATCAAATTTATCAGAAATTATATGTAAATGGACCAAGCACTCCAAATGATAAGCAAAGGTAATCACATCAACAAAGCAAGTACCAACTATATCCTGATTTCAAGACATTAACTCTAGATATAAGGTGGAAAATAATTTGAATATAACAGAGGATGGAAAAAGAATACTATTTGAGCACTAGCCAAAAGAAAGCTGATATGACTTTATTCATATCAGACAATAGATATTGAAGCAAGAAATATTACTTGAATATATGGGATAAAATATCATAATAATAAATATATCACTTCTATAAAAAGGCATAACAATGCTAAAGGTGTATGTACCTAATAACAGTTTCCAATGTATAAAGCAAAACTTCACAGTAATAAAGAGAAAATAGACACATTCACAATTATAATAGGATGTTTTGTTTTGTTTTGTTTTGTTTTGTTTTGTTTTTGAGATGGAGTTTTGCCCTTGTTGCCCAGGCTGGAGTGCAATGGCGTGATTTTGGCTCACCACAACCTCTGCTTCCCAGGTTCAAGTGATTCTCCTGCCTCAGCCTCCCGAGTAGCTGGGATTACAGGCATGCACCACCACACCCAGCTAATTTTGTATTTTTAGTAGAGATGAGTTTCTCTATGTTCATCAGGTTGGTCTTGAACTCCCAACCTCAGGTAATCTGCCTGGCTCAGCCTCCCAAAGTGCTGGGATTACAGGCATGAACCATCACACCTGGACTTATGATAGGGTTTTTAAAACATACATCTCACAGTAACATAGAGAGCAAAGAGATACTATACATATATACTATTAATAGCATTGTTATTAGTATTAACACATCTACACTACTGATAATATTAATAACACTAGTAGTGTTATTATCAACATTAACTACACTATTAATAACACAATTATGTGAGCAAATAGACATTTATAGAGCTTCAGAGTTATAGTTCAATAACTTCAAGGTATGCATTACAAGAACACATGGAGCATACACCAACATAGATCATAAGCTGAGGAATACGGCAAGACTAAACAAATTTCAAACAATTGAAATCTCTGACTATAGTGGAATTAACCTAGAAGTCAAGAACATAAACACAACTAGAAATTTCCTAAAAACTCTCACCAAAAGTGTATACATGTTCCTTTTTCTCCACAACATCGCCAGCATCTGTTATTTTTTGACATTTTTGTAATAGCCAGTCTGACTGGTGTGAGATGATGTCTTATTATGGTTTTTTGTTTGCATTCCTCTAATGATCAGTGATATTGAGCTTTTTTTTTTTTTATGGTTGTTGGCTGTATGTATGTCTTCTTTTGAAAAGTGTCTGTTAATGTCCTTTGCCCACTTTCTAATAGGGTTGTTTGGGTTTTTTTCTTGTAAATTTGTTTAAGTTTCCATATAGATGCTGCATATTAGACCTTTGTTGGATGCATAGTTTGCAACGATTTTCACCCATTCTGTAGGTTGTCTCTTTACTCTATTGATTGTGTTTTTTTTCTATGCAGAAGCTTAGCTTAATTAAATCTAATTTTTCCATTTTTGCTTTTGTTGCAAATGCTTTTGGTGCCTTTGTGATAAAACATTTGCCCATGCCTATATCCAGAATGGTATTGCCTAGGTTGTCTTTCAGGATTTTTATAGTTTGGGGATTTAGAGTTAAGTCTTTAATCCATCCTGAGTTAATTTTTGTATATGGTAATAAGGAAGCAGTCTAGTTTTAATCTTCTACATATGGCTAGCCATGTATCCCAGCACCATGTATTGAATAGAGAAGACTGAATAAAGAAAATAGTCTAACATCACAATTAAAAGAAATAGAGAAGCAAAAGCAAACAAATTCAAAAGCTAGCAGAAGACAAGAAATAACTAAGATAAGAAGAGAACTGAAGGAGATAGAGACAGGAAAAACCCTTCAAAAAACATCAATGAATACAGGAGCTGGTTTTTTGAAAAGATTAACAAAATAGATAGGTCGCTAGCCAGACTAGTAAAGAAGAAAAGAGAGAAGAATCAAATAGATGCAATAAAAAATGATAAAGGGGCTATCATCTCTGATCCCACAGAAATAAAACCTACCATCAGATAATACTATAAACACCTCTATGCAAATAAACTAGAAAATCAAGAAGAAATTGATAAATTCCTGGACACATACACCCTCCCAACTGTAAATCATGAAGAAGTCTACTCCCTGAATAGAACAATAACAAGTTCTAAAATTGAACCAGTAATTAATAGCTTACCAACCAAAAAAGTCCAGGACCAGACAGACTCATAGCCGAATTCTACTAGAGGTACAAAGAGGAGCTGGTACCATTCCTTCTGAAACTATTCCAAATAATATAAAAAGAGGGAATCCTCCTTAACTCATTTTATGAGGCCAGCATCTTCCTGATACAAAAACCTGGCAGAGACACAACAAAAAAAGAAAATTTCAGGCCAATATCCCTGATGAATGTCGATGCAAAAATCCTCAATAAAATACTGGCAAATCGAATCCAGGAGCAAATCAAAAAGCTTATCCATAGCCGGGTGCGGTGGCTCATGCCTGTAATCCTAGCACTTTGGGAGGCCGAGGCAGGTGGATGATGAGGTCAGGAGATCGAGACCGTCCTGGCTAACACAGGGAAACCCCATCTGTACTAAAAATACAAAAAATTAGCCCCAGACGTGGTGGCAGGCGCCTGTAGTCCCAGCTACTCGAGAGACTGAGGCAGGAGAATGGCGTGAACCCAGGAGGCAGAGGTTGCAGTGAGCGGAGATCACATCACTGCCCTCCAGCCTGGGCGACAGAGTGAGACTCTGTCTCAAAAAAAAAAAAAAAAAGCTTCTCCACCACAATCAACTCAGCTTTATCCCTGGGATACAAGGTTGGTTCAACATACACAAATCAATAAATGTAATCCATCACATAAACAGAGCCAATGACAAAAACCACATGATTATCTCAATTGATGTAGAAAAGGCCTTCAAGAAAATTCAACAGCCCTCCATGCTAAAAACTCTCAATAAACTAGGTATTGATGGAACATATCTCAAAATAATAAGAGCCACTTAAGGCAAACCCATAGCCAACATCATATGAAATCGGCAAAAACTGGAAGCATTCCCTTTGAAAACCGGCAAAAGACAAGGATGCCCTCTCTCACAACTCCTATGCAACATAGTATTGGAAGTTCTGGCCAGGGCAATCAGGCAAGAGAAAGAAATAAAGCGTATTCAAATAGGAAGAGACGAAGTCATATTGTCTCTGTTTGAAGATGACATGATCGTATATTTAGAAAATTCTATTGTCTCAGCCCCAAAACTCCTTAAGCTGATAAGCAGCTTCAGAAAAGTCTCAGGATACAAAATCAATGTGCAAAAATCACAAGCATTCCTATATACCAATAATAGACAAACAAAGAGCCAAATCATGAGTGAACTCCCATTCACAATTGCTATAAAAAGAGTAAAATACCTAGGATAGAACTCACAAGGGACGTGAAGGACCTCTTCCGGGAGAACTACAAAACACTGCTCAAGGAAATAAGAGAGGACACAAACAAATCGAAAAACATTCCATGCTCATGGATAGGAAGAACCAATATCATGAAAACAACCATATTGTGCAAAGTAATTTATAGATCCAATGCTATTCCCATCAAGCTACCATTGACTTTCCTCACAGAATTAATAAAAACTAATTTAAATGACACGTGGAACCAAAAAAGAGCCTGCATAGCCAAGACAATCCTAAGCAAAAAGAACAAAGCTGGAGGCATCATGCTACCTGACTTCAAACTATACTACAAGGCTACAGTAACCAAAACAGCATGGTTCTGGTACAAAAATAGATATATAGACCAATGAAACAGAACAGAGGCCTCAGAAATAACACAACACATCTACAACCATCTGATCTTTGACAAACCTGACAAAAACAAACAATGGGGAAAGGATTCCCTATTTAACAAATGGTGTTGGGAAAATTGGCTAGCCATATGCAGAAAATTGAAACTGGACCCCTTACTTACAACTTACACAAAAATTAACTCAAGATGGGTTAAAGACTTAAATGTAAGAGCTAAACCATAAAAACCCTAGAAGAAAACCTAGGCAATACCATTCAGGACATAGGCATGGGCAAAGACTTCATAACTAAAACACCAAAAGCAATGGCAACAAAAGCCAAAATTGACAAACGGGATCTAATTAAACTAAAGAGTTTCTGCTCAGCAAAAGAAACTATCATCAGAGTGAACAGGCAACCTACAGAAGGGCAGAAAATTTTTGCAATCTATCCATCTGACAAAGGACCAGTATCCAGAATCTACAAAGAACTTAAACAAATATACAAGAAAAAAACAACCCATCAAAAAGTGAGCAAAGCATATGAACAGACACTTCTAAAAAGAAGACATTTATGCAGCCAACAAACATATGAAAAAAAGCTCATCATCACTGGTCATTAGAGAAATGCAAATCAAAACCACAATGAGACATCATCTCATGCCAGTTAGAATGGTGATCATTAAAAAGTCAGGAAACAACAGATGCTGGAGAGGATGTGGAGAAATAGGAACGCTTTTAGACTGTTGTTGGGATTGTGAATTCACTCAACTATTGTGGAAGACAGTGTGGCGATTCCTCAAGGATCTAGAACCAGAAATACCATTTTGTCCAGCAATCCCATTACTGGATATATACCCAAAGTATTATAAATCATTCTACTGTAAAGACACTTGCACACATATGTTTATTGAGACACTGTTCACAATAGCAAAGACTTGGAACCAACCCAAATGCCCATCAATGATAGACTGAATAAAGAAAATATGGTATATGTACACCATGGAATACTATGCAGCCATAAAAAAGATGAGTTCATGTCCTTTGCAGGGACATGGATGAAGCTGGAAACCATCATTCTCAGCAAACTAACACAAGAACTGAAAATCAAACACAACATGTTCTCACTCATAAGTGGGAGGTGAACAATGAGAACACATGGACAAAGGGAGGGGAACATCACACACTGGGGTCTTTCAGGGGTTGGATGGCTAGGGGAGGGATAGCATTAGGAGAAATACCTAATATAGGTCACAGGTTGATGGGTGCAGCAAACCACCATGGCACATGTATACCTATGTAACAAACCTGCACGTTCTGCACATGTATCCTAGAACTTAAAGTATAATTTTAAAAAAGTTTAAAAAAGAAAATGTGGGACATATATACCACAGAATACTATGCAGCCATAAAAAAGAATGAGATCCTGTTTTTTGCAGGAACATGGATATAGCTGAAGGCCATTATCCACAGCAAACTAACACAGAACAGAAAACTAAATACCACAAGTTCTCAATCATAAGTGGGAGCTAAGTAATGAGAACACATGGACACATACAGGGAAACAACACACACTGGGTCCTTTCAGAAGGTGGAGGGTGGGAGGAGGGAGGCAGTCAGGAAAAATAACTAATGGATACTAGGCTTAATACCTGGGTGGTGAAATAATTTGCACAATAAACCCCCATGACAAAAGTTTACCTATGTAACAAACCTACAGTTGTAACTCTGAACTTAAAATAAAAGTCGAAAAAGGAAAATTCTTAAATAAGTTTAAATGATACCCTTCCACGTAAGGTGTGGGTTAAAAAATAATCTCAGTAGAATGTAAAAATATTTTAATTGAATGATAAAAAAATAACAAATGAAATATTATGTAATACACCTAAAAGAGTACTCAAAAAGAAACTATGTTTTCTTAAAAAAAGCACTGACAATGATATAAGCTTCCATTTCAATAATCAAGATAAGAGAGCAGCAAATCCAACTCAAAGAAATGAAAACAATAAAACTATATAAAGAACACTCAGGAAATCATAGAATAAAAAACACACATGCATCTGGAAGAATGGCTAATGGATGCTGGGCTGATTACCTAGGTGATGGGTTGATCTGTGCAGCAAACCACCATGGCACACATTTACCTATGTAACAAACCTTCACATCCTGCGTATATATACCCTGGAACTTAAAATAAAACTTGAAGAAAAAAAATACATGCAGTATAGAAAAGCAATAAGGAGACAGCATAAACACAACATGAAACATTGGCAAAAGACTTGAAAGAACCTTCACAAAAGAAGATATCCAAATGGCTTAGACTTAGCCTTAATCTAAATAACAGAATAAGCATTAGTCTCAACTCCAAATTTCAGATATAGTTATAAAAGATCCTCTAGCTAGCAAAGTGAGTATTTGGAGAATAATTATATTAAAGACTTGACCAAAAGGTAATATTGATTTTCTGCATAAAATAGAACTTACCAGAGCCATCATATCTGGAAAATTAGACAGGAATTAGCAAGCTCCATGTTGCAAATTGCAAGAAATTAGTATTTCCTGGTGAAGACTTGGAGGCATGGAATGAAGCAATAAGGTTCAATAGGCTGTATGAAAGTGATTGATCATGGAGAGCAAAAACCTCTTCTCAATTCAGGAACTAATACTTCATCTGGCATGTGCTATAAAGTCATTGAATGCTTTTAAACAGAAAACTGGCATGGTTGGATGTGCATTTTAGGTAAATTAATCTGCTGGCAATGTGAAAGCCTAAATATGAAACGTTAAATAGCAAGAGATTTTTTTATTCTAAAAGAGGCTACAAAAACTAGAGTGATCATTTCTTTTTCAAGTTTTTTGAATTTGTGTGGTTTAACTTTCAAAAACTCACTAATGCCAACTGAATAACATCCAAAGGAAGATTCTAGCCCTCTCATATAAAGCGCCCCTTCTCTTTCCCAGGATGATTTGCTGTGCAGTTTCTCAAACCAGTGTCTAAGGAGCTCAAGACTCCACCTTCTCCAAAAAATGCCCCCTTTTTTTGTCTATGGGAAACCTATTCATCTGCCTTTCCCTCCATTAGATTTTCCTTATCCTTCAGAGTCAATTACTTCTTCTCCTAGTCCCACAGAATTGTTTAAGTCTCCGTTGCACATTTAGTTCATCCTACCTTATATTATAATTAGTTTCATATGCATCACTCTCTCATAAAATTTTAAGTTCTTTGGGTACATTTCTCCAACAGTATTTGCATTTCTGACATCACATTCTGGTACTTTATACACAGTAATTGTTCAATAATTCTTTAATGAATAAACCTCTACATATTATACACTTGCTTTTAATGAGGATTTTCTTCCCAAATGTGTGTGTGTATATACATTGAGCATACGTACTCTAGAAGAATGCCTTACCTGTCTTTAGTGTCCAATTTATGCATATAAAATATATAAATTATATATGTAATACATAATTTTACATATACATTAGATATAATAGATTAACACTCATATACACACCTATAACTTATGTACATAAACTATGAACTATAAAATATATTATATATGGTCCATATATAATATATAAATTTAGCACTAAGGACATATCAGACATTCTTCTAGACTATACATGCTCAACAGGGGCAATACGGACCCCAAGCAGGCAAAATTGATCCTGGGGGACAGAGAGGCAGCACAATGAAACTCCACTGGTATTACATGATTTGTAACACTCTAAAAAGCCATGAACATATGTGTGGTAATTAAATTTTATGGGGTGAGGTTTATGAAGAAAAAATATCTTAAAAATGCCATATGGACATAATTAAACAGTTGAGAGACACTGTTCTGGACTCATAACAGAGGACAGAAAGACAAGATGTCTACTCAAGTGGAATTTATGTTATACAAGGAAAAGACCGTTCAACATATGAATACACAATCAACATTTGAGATCGTGAAAAATGTCCTGAATAAATCAAGGTAAATAAAACAGAGATTTGTGTTAGATTAATAGAGAAGCTACTTTAAATTGGAAAGTTATGATTCACCTTTCTACTGATATGACCTTTAGATTGAGATCTAGATGGTAAGAAAGAGTCAAATATATTTTTTAATGTAGAGGAAAGAAAGTCATAGAAGAATAATCACTGCAAAATCCCTAAGTTAAAGATTTACTCGTTATGTTTTAGGAACAGAAAACCTGGATGATTGTAGCTTAAGAGGAAATAACTGACATAAATAGTAAGATCAACAGAAGGTTCTTTTTAACATGCAGAAACAATAGTGTGTTTTTAAACTAATGGGACCAATCCAATATTAGAGAGTTAATATTAATATTAGGAGCAAAGGGAGAAATTGCTGGACTGATGTGCTAGGATAATAGGGAATTAGATCCCAGTGCACAAGTGCAGGATTGGTTTTAAATAAAAGCATAAGTATTTTCACCTACAGTATAATAGGTAGGAAGGCAGAGTATGTGCTCAAATGCTGGTACGTGGATGTGCTCTTCTGATTGTTTATATTTTCTGAGTGAAGTAAGAAACTAGGTCATCAGCTTAGAGAGAGCACTGGGAAGGAGATACGCTATGGTCTGAACGTTTGTGTCCTCCCAAAATTCATATGTTGAATTTTTTTTTTTTTTTTTTTAGACAGAGTCTCATTCTGTCACCAGGCTGGAGTGCAGTGGCATGATCTTGGCTCACTGCAACCTCCATCTCCCAGGTTCAAGCTATTCTCCTGCCTCAGCCTCCTGAGTAGGTGGGACTACAGGCACATGCCACCATGCCTAGCTAATTTTTTGTATTTTTAGTAGAGACGGGGTTTCACCACGTTGGTCAGTATGGTCTCCATCTCTTGAGCTCATGATCCGCCCGCCTCGGCCTCCCAAAGTGCAGGGATTACAGGCATTAGCCACCGTGCCCAGCCCAGATGTTGAAATTTTAACACCTAATGTGATGGTGTTAGAAGGAGGGCTACTTGGAAATAATTAGATCAATAGAGTGGAATCCTTGTGAATGGATTTTGTTGCCCTATAAAAAGATATGAGAGAGTTTACTTTCTGTCTCTCTCCTCTTGTCATGTCAGGATACAATGAGGAAGATAGCTATCTGTAAATCAGGAAGTGGGCCCTCACCAAGCGCTTGATCTGCCAGCACCTTGATCTTGGACTTACCAGACTCCAGAACTGTGAGAAATCAATATTTGTTGTTTAAGTTACCCAGTTTATGGTAATTTGTTATAGCAGCCCAAATTGACTAAGACAAGGTACAAGAAATATGAAGAGTGACTGTAAAATGGTTCTCCAAAAAAAGATGGACAGTCAATGAACCAGAGAATGGGAAACAATTGTCTGGGACTTAAAGAACCTGTTAGAGGTTTATAGTGATAAATTAAAACTGAGTATGT
The DNA here is from genome assembly GCF_006542625.1 of Nomascus leucogenys. Classification (NCBI taxonomy): domain Eukaryota; kingdom Metazoa; phylum Chordata; class Mammalia; order Primates; family Hylobatidae; genus Nomascus; species Nomascus leucogenys. The sequence goes on along the minus strand of NC_044389.1, from coordinate 1,160,599 downwards.
TCATTGTGGTTGTGTATTTTTCTTCAGCCACATTCAGTTGCATGTATACAAATGTGAAGTAGGCAGACATTTGCTTTTAAACTAGAGTTATAGTTTTTGTCAAGCAAATATAAAGAAAGAAGAAAAGGACGAAGGGAGTTAACATGAATGCAATGAAATGAGTATTACAATTGTGTGTTTTGAGTTGAACACAAAAGACAAAGCAGGTATCAAAAGGATCAGAGTGTAAGGTAATAGGATCAATGGTTTCGTTAGGTTTAAAGGACTGTAGAAGTTTAAGACAAGGGAGAAGTATGACAGAACAAAAAGAAAAGCAGGAGACTTCCAGTTTCTGGGTTGGCATTTAAGGAGTTTGAAGTCTTTACTCTCATTATTATAAAAAGTACAAAGCTGAACAAACTGAAAAACCAAGAAATCTTTTTAGATCCTTCAGAGTAATGAGATCATAGGGACAACTTCTGCCCCAAAATTGAATAAACAGATAATCAGATACAGAGAATCGTAACTTACCAGAGCAGAAACCCACCAGCAGAGAACTCCAAGGGAACCTGTGGAGGGGTAGGAAAACTTGAACTGTAATTGACAAATTATTAAAAGCTCAGTGCGTACAAGCTTCAGAGACAAACTCCAGGGAATCAGTCACGAGGCAGTTCTTACACTTTTGTGAGTTGTACTTCCAGGACTCTATCAGGTCCTCACAATAAGAATGAGAGAAAAATCTGCTCATGCTTCTAGCGAGGGGAGGAGAGAAAGAACCATTTTAAAATATGCCAGAAAATTCTGTCCTGCTTAACAAGACTTGCCCTCAGGAGATACTATTTTAGCCTAACCTACCTGGCTACCCTAACCTAGCCCACTCCAGCTGACTATAGCTTTCCGCATGGGGAAAAGGAAATACCCACGTATAGCCCCCTCAAGCCTTCCTGTTCCACTTAAGTGCAGGGGAGTGACTAAAAAGCACCAGAAATGTTTGCAGTCCAGGGACACAGACTTCACCAAAAAACTGCGAACAAACAGTAAGATTAATGATTGCTTTCCCTCCCATACCCACCACTTATCGTTATATCACTGAAGATCTATTTACCACAGTTCCTTTTACCTAGTACATCAATTCTTTTAACAAAAAATGTCAAGGCAAAATATACAGTTTGAAAAGACTGAACAAGAATCACAACCAGAGTCAGTATGGCAGAAATGTTGGAATTATCAGACTAGGAATTATTTTTATAAAATATGGTTGGTATGTTAAGGGCTTTTGTGAAAATAGTAGACAACATGCAAGAAGAAATCAATAATCTAAACACAGCAATGTAAATTCTAAGAAAGAATCAAAAAGGAATGCTAGAGATCAGAAAAACTATAAGAGAAAGGAAAATTGCCTAAGATGGGCTCACTAGTAGACTATACATGGCTGAAGAAAGACTCTCTGAGCGTGAGTATATGACAATAGAAACTTGCAGAACTTAAAAGCAAATTTTTTTAAATTGAGAAAAAAAAAACCCAACAAAATAGAATATCCAAGAATTGTGGGACAACTGCAAGAGGTGTAACTGGCATAATGGGACTATCAGAAACAGAACAAAGAGTGAAAGCAATAGGAGCAATATCTGAGGCAAAAATGGCTGAGCATTTCCCCAAGTAGATAGGAGATATCAAACCACAAATCCAGAAATGTCAGAGAAAACCCATCAGGATAAATGTCATAAAACTGTACCCAGGCATTTAACATTCAAACTTCATAAAGTTGAAGATAAATAAAATAACTTTAAAGAGGCTGAGGAATAAAACACCTGGCATATATGGAGGAGCAAAGATAATCACATATCTTACTTTTCTGTACCCATGTAAGCAAGGGGAGAGTGAAATAAAATATTTAAAGTGTTGACAAAATGAAACAAAAACAAAAACAAAACACCAAACTAAAAGAGCTAGAAAAGAGTAAGATGACATTCAAAGTGCTAAAAAGGAAAAAACTTCAACTAAAAATATTATAGCTGGTAAAGTTGTCCTTCCAAAATGAAGGTGAGATCAAGATTTTTTCAGACATAGAAAACTGAGGAAGTCCATCACCATTAGACTAGCCTTACAAGAAATGCTAAAGGGAACTTATCAAGTTGACACTGACTAAAAGCATGAAAATTTATGAAAGTAAAAATCTCACTGTAAAGGTAAGCTGAAGCATATAGTCAAATTTAGCGTAATCTAATACTGTAAGAGCAGCAAGTAAATTTTTTTAATCCAGCATAAAAGTTAAAAAATAAAGTTATTATTATTATTATTATTTTGAGATGGAGTCTTGCTCTGTCATCCAGTGCAAGGATTGCTTGTGCCCAGGAGTTTAAGACCAGACTGGGTAACATAGCAATACCTCATCTCTACCAAATAAATAAAAAATAAATTTTTCCAGGTGTGGTGGTGAGCACCTGTGGGCCCACCTACTTGGGAGGCTGAAATAGGATTGCTTGAGCCCAGGAGCTCGAGGCTGCAGTGAGCTATAATGGCACCACTGCACTCCAGCCAGGGCAACAGAGTTAGACTCTGTTAAAAAAAAAAAAAAAAATCTGTGCAAATGGTTACCAAAAGAGAACAGTGGTGGCTTTGTGTATATCAGACAAAATAGACCTTAAGTCAAAAACTGTAAAGAGAGACAAAGGAGGTCTCTATAATGAAAAGGGGTTCAATTATCCCTGTACCCACTGTCAGAGCACTTAAATATATAAAGCAAATATTGACAGAACGTAAGAAAAAAACAGACAGAAGTACAATAGTAAGGGAACTTTAATACTGTACTTTCAACAAATCAACAAATCATCCCTATAGAAAATTAGTAAGAAAACAGTGGACTTGAACAACACTAAGGAACAAATGAAACTAAACATATATAGAAATTCCACCCAACAGCTGCAAATGAATAATCTTTTCAAATGCACAAATAACATTCAGGATAAATATTTCAGAACACTAAACAAATGTTGACAAATTTAAAAAGGTTAAAATTGTATCAAGTATCTTTCCTAACTGAAATGGTATAAAACCAGAAATCAACAAGTGGAAGAATTTTGAAAAATTCACAAATATATGGAAATTAAATAGCAGGCTTCTGAAGAACCAATTTGTAAGAAAGGAAAGGAAGGGAGGGAGGGAGGGAGGGAGGCAGATAGATAGATAGATAGATAGATAGATGATAGATAGATAGATGATAGATAGATAGATAGATAGATAATCTTGAAGCAAAGGATCAGAAAGCTACAACACACTAAAATGTGAGATGCAGAAATAGCAGTTATAAAAGGAAAGATTATAGTGACAAATGCCTAGATATAAAAAGAAAAGAGATCTCAAAAACAACCTAACTTTACATCTCAAGGAATGTAAGAAAAAGAAGAACAAACTAAGCCCAAAGTTAGCAGAAGGAAAGAAATAATAAATATCAGAGCAGAAATAATGAAGTAGTGACTAGAAAAATAACAGAAAAGATCAATGAAACTAAGAGTTGGATTTTAGAAAATAAAGTAGGCAAACCTTTACCTTGACTAATAAAAATGAAAAGGAACTGAAATAAAATTATGAAAGACAGACCTTACAACTGACACCACAGAAATACCAAGTATTATGAGATTAATATGAACAATTATATGACAACAAATATGTAGGAGAAATGGATAAACTCCTAGAAACCAACTAAGACTGACTCGTGAAGAAATGGAAGATCTGAACAGACTGATAATAACTAAGGAGATTGAATCGGGAATCGAAAACTTCTCAACAAAGAAAATCCCAGGAACTGATGCCTTTATAGGCTAACTCTACCAAATATTTAAATAATTGATTCCAGTCCTTCAAACTCTTTTAGAAATTGGAGAGGAAGGAACATTTCCAAACTCATTTTATGAGTCCAGCATTACTCTGATACCAAAGCCAAGCAAACACTGCAATAAAAAAAAAAAAAATACAAGACAGTATCCCTGATGAACATGGATGCAAAAAATCTTCAAAAAAAAAAAGACTAACAAACCAAATTCAGCAGCACATTAAAAGGATCATACACCATGATCTAGTGAAAATTATCCCTGGGAAGCAACAGTGGCTTAACATACATAAATCAATAAAGGTGGTGCGCAATGACACAATGAGTGAACACAATCATATAATCATCTCAATAGATGCAGAAAAAAACATTCAACAGAATTCAAGATCCTTTCATGATAAAAACTCAGTAAATTAAATACAGAAGAATTATACCTCAACATAACAGAAGCCATATACAACAAACGGACATGTAATTTTATATTTGATAGTAAAAACCTGAAAGGTTTTCCCCTAAGATCAGGAAAAAGACAAAGATGCTGTCTCTGGCTACTTCTATGCGGTATTGTACTAGAAGTCCTGGCCAGACCAATTTGGTAAGAAAGAGAAATAAAAGGCACCCAAATCAGAAAAAAAAGTAAAATTGTCTCTTTGTATAAGACATAATTTTATATACAGAAAAGAAGTCCTAAATACTTCACCAAAAAAAACTGTTAGAACTAATAAATCTCATACAGTTATAATGATATAAAAGGTTTTCCATCATATTAAAAAGTTCTGTACAGCAAAGAAAAAAATGTATAAAATGAAAAAGCTACTTAGAAAATGAGGGAAAAATTGCAAATCATAATCTTATAAGGGGTTAATATCTGAAGTATATAAAAAACTCTCATAACTTAATAGCAAGAAAACAAATAATCTGATTGAAAAATGGGTAAAGGACCTGAACAGACATTTCTCAAAAGAAGATATATGAATGACTAACATGTATATGAAAAAAACGGCTAACATTACGAATCATCAGGGAAATGTAAATTAAAACCACAAGGAGACAAAATCTTATACTTATTAGAATGGGTATATCAAAAAAGACAAAAGATAAATGTTGGCGAAAATGTGGAGAAAAGGGAAACTTTGTACATGTTGGTGTGAATTTGAATTAGTACAGTCATTATGGAAAACAGTACGGAGGCCCTTCAAAAAACTAAAAATAGAACTAACACGTGATCCAGCAATCCCACTTCTGAATACCTATCCAAATGTAGTGAAATAAGTATGTTAAAGAGATCTGCATTCCCATGTTCATTTCAACATTATTCACAACAGCCAAGATATGGAATCAACTTAAGTGTCCATCAATAGATGAATGCATAAATATTATACACACACAAAACCACACAAAATAGAACACTATTTATCCTTCAAAAATGAGGAAATTCTGTTATTTACAACAACATGGATGAACCTGAAGGACATTAAGCTAAGTGATGAAAGCCAGGCACAGAAAAACAAATTCTCTATGATCTACCTATGTGTAGAATCTAATTCTCTACATATGTGTAGAATCTAAAAACATCTAACATTTAGAAGCAGAGTAGAATGATGGCTGCCAGAGCTGGAGGTGAGGGAAATGGAAAGACGTTGGTCAAAAGGTACAAATGTTCAGTTATGCAGGATGAATAATTTCTGGAAATCTAACATACACATGGCAACTAGAGTTAATAAAATTGCACTGGATACTTGAAATTTGCTAAGAGTCAATTTTAAATGTTCTCATCACATACACACAAAAAGGTAACTGTGATGAATATGCTAATTAACTTGATTGTGGTAATCATTTCATCATATATATGTGTGCATGTGTGTATATATATATAGATATCTCAAAACATCAAGTTGTATACCTCAAATATATACAATTGTGATTTGTCAATTATACCTTAGTAAATTTGTAAAGCAATAAATGCAAAACATTCTAATCTAAAGGCAGAGGTTAGCAGAATGGATAAAAAATAATAACATATCCATATGGTGGCTGTAAGAGATACAATTTAGATTCAAAGAGACAAATGGGTAGAAATGGTAGAAAATGATATACCACGTAAACAGTAACCAAGACAGTTGGAATGGCTATACTAATATCAGACAAAATAGACTTCAATTAAAAAACTGTTTCTACAGGAAAGACATTTTATAATGATAAATGGGTTAATCCACCATGAGGAGATAATAAGTGTAAACATATATTCACTAAATTACCTAGCCTGAAAATAATGAAGTAAAAACTGACAGAATATAAGGAAGAAATAGATAATTCCATAATAATAGTTGAAGATTATAATACTCATTTCCTGTAATGGATACAGACCATACAGACAGAGATAAACAAGAAAAAAGAAGACTTCAACAATGCTATAAACCAACTAGATGTAACAGAAATCTGTAAAACACAGCTACCAACACAGAAGATTATACACATTCCACTCAAGTGCGCAAGAAACTTTCTCCAGGATAGTCTATATTAAAAACCATAAAACAAGTCTTGATGAATTTAGAATCATTATGGATATGAATTACCCATATAGACAGAGATAAATAAAGAAAAGAAGACTTCGACAACGCTATAAACCAACTAGACATAATAGAAATCTGTAAAACACTGCTACCAACCCAGAAGATTATATATATTCCACTCAAGTGCACAAGAAACACTCTCCAGGATAGTCTATATTAAAAACCATAAAACAAGTCTTGATGAATTTAAAATCATTGAAATCATACAAAATATGTTCTCTGGCCTATAATAGAATACAAATAGAAAAAATAACTGAAGAAAATTTGAAATATCACAAGAATGTGGAAATTAAACAACACTACTAAATAACCAATCGTTCAAAAACATATCACAAAAGAAATGAGGAAATACTTTGAGATGAATGAAAAGGTAAATAAAACATACTCAAAATATTGGGATGAGGCGGAAGCAATGCTTTGAGAAGAAGTTGTAGCTGTAAATGACTATTTTAAAAAGAAGGAAGATTAGAGCAGAAATAAATAAAAAAGAGAATAGAAAAACATATAGAAAAAAATTAAGAAAGCCAAAACTTGGTTCTTTGAAAAGTTCATCCTGTAGCTAGACTTACCAAAAAAAAAAAAAAAAAAGACTCAAATTGCTAAAATCAGGAATTATAGAGAGGAAGGGATATTACCGCCAATCTAACATACATAAAAGGATTATAAGGTAATATAAAAAACCATATGCCAACAAACCAGATAACCTAGAGGAAACAGACAAATTCCTAGAAAGGTAAACTACATAAAGTTACTCAAGAAGAAATAAATACTCTGAATAGATATGTAACAAGTAAACGAGAGTGAATTAGTAATCAAAAAAAAAATTCCCACAAAGAAAAATCCAAGATCAGATAGCTTTACCAGTGAGTATTACCAAGTTTTCAAAATATTTAACACCAATCTTTCATGAGCTTTTCAAAAAAAAAAGAGAAACTGGAAATACTTTCTAAAACATTTGATGAAGCTAGTGTTACCCTGATACTAAAACCAGACAAAGCCTTCAAGAGAAAATAAAACAATAGTATTCAATATTTGTGAATACAGATACTAAAACATTGAACTAAATACTAAAAAATCCCTATTCAGCAACATATAAAAAGAATTATGCAGCAAGGATATAACCAAGTAGAATTTTTCTAAAGTATGTGTAGTTGTTTCAAAATACAAAAACCAATTAGAGTATAAACCATATTAATATAAGAACATAATCCATATTATCATCTTAATAGACTTGGAAAAATTATTTAACAAAGTGCAACACATTTTCATGATAAAAAACAATTTAAATACTAGGAATATGAAGGAACTTCCTCAATCTGCTAAAGGATGTCTATGAAAAACCCATTATTATCATCATACTTTATAATGAGACTGAAAACCCCCCTCTTAAAATCAGGAACAAGACAAAGATGTCTGTTCTAACCACTTCTAATCAACATTGTACTGAAAGTTCTAGATAGAAAAATTAGGGAAGAAAAATAAATTTTAAAACATCTAAATTGGCTATGAAGAATAATACTATCTCTATCTTCAAGGATAATCTTACACACTGAAATCCCTAAGAAATGCACGCATACAAAAATAGTAGAGCTAATAAACAAGTTCAGGTACATTGCAAGAGCAATATTTAAAAAATCAATTGCATTTCTACATACTAGCAAAAAACAATCCTAAAATGAAATTAAAACAATTCAATTTACTATAGTATCAAAAATACTTTAGAAACAAACTGGACAAATGAAGTACAAGATTTGTGCACTGAAATCTACAAACCATTGTTGAAAGAAATTAAATACATTGAAAAATTAATTATATGTTGAAAGACCTACATAAATGGCAAGACATTCCATATTTATGGATTGTAAGACATAATAAGCTAGCAAAACTCCCTAATTTGACCCACACCCTCAATACAATTGTTATCAAAATCCTAGTCATGGTGAACTAAGAAAATAAGGGTAAAACCCAGTTGAATATAGAATTCACAATGGAAAGAACGTGAGTCCTTGAACCATAGTTTATGTGTGTGCTTTCTCCCTTCATGTCCTTTGTTTAAATTTACTGGCAGTGTGAGTTTGATGTTGTCAGGGTATAATAATGAACAAAATTAATAAATAATAAATCTGTATTATATGGGCTCCCAAAACTTACTCATAGATGTCCAAAACTGTGGCAAATAATTTTCTGCAGATTCAAACTCTGGGAAAACTATGCTATCTCCTAAATCACTAAAGGATGAGTACTTAGAGAAATTCATGCTTAGGTTCGCATGTCAAATGTAAATGTAAGTGAGAATGTAAAGCTATTGTCAAAGGAAGAAGCTAAGAAATAAATCCCAAGGCACTCCAGAAAATAAAGTGTACTTTATTCAGACTTTACCAACAACGAAAGAAAGGAACAGCAATAAAGGAAATAAGGTTTAAGGTGAAACTTGAAATAAAAGTAAGAATTTTCACAGCAGAAAAGGGAAAGCAATAAAAGAAGGAAGAAAAGAAGGCATGGAATGTGACCAACTATTAAGAGGCAAGCAGAAGAAAACAATAATGTTGGCTAACAAACACCTCAGGATATAATGTCAAATAATTTATACCACTTATTTTTGCATGCCCAACTTCATGGTTTCATTTGGACCATATTGTCCCAGTCCAGCTGTTTCTAAAAGACTGCAGAGGGATATATACAAGGGCCCACTGCCTATTACAATGGCAGGTCTCAAAGAATTTGAAATCAGCATGTCAAAGCCAGTATTTCTTACCTGCTTCTTTCCAACTCTCTCTTCTCCAAAATGTGCTTCCTATTTTCTTTTTCTTTCCTTATTTTTTTTTTTTGTTTGTTTTTGTTTGTTTAGGCCCTGGTCACTTATTTCCTTGATTACAATGACAGCCACCTAACTGGTCTCTGGTCTCTTTAACTCCCAACATATGGGTCTAGACCTTTATTGGGATCATAGAACTGCTCTCTCTGAGAGTAACAGATGCTTTCCCAGCAAAAATGTACATATGCACTTAACATGGAAAATTTTGCCTACAATTTTGCAAGGATTATGTATCCATGAGTCCCATCGTTAAGCCTTTTACCTTTTACCTTTTATTGGACACCAGGTTAACAGTTCCTAGGTTAAACTACTCTCAAAACTTCTGCCAGAATAATCACAAGGAAGTAAATCTATAGGGAGACTATTCTATATGATAAAATTCAAAATCTTTGACACAGCGTAGAAGGCCTATCAGTTGCCATTCTCCACATGTCCAGCCTTTCATTTGCCACTTACCCTCTTCTTTGGTGTGAACCACTATAATTTTCTAAAAAGTAGCTCCTTGGTATTGTCACTACTTTACTCATTCTGTTCTCACTGCTGGAAAAGTCCTCTATTTTCATCATCTACATGCTTTCTCAAGTTGTTTAGGCATTATATTCTCCAATTAGATATTATCAAATTTCTTTATTTCACTTCCATCCTCTACCTGGAATAGTTGTCACTCCTAGAAGCAACCTCTGTTCTGGTGGCTAACTCCAGAGTGGACCTGCAGGTGTTCATATAAACTCTCCTAAATCCATGAATGATTAACTGGAAGCTTTCTATGTTGACTTTTTTTTTAAATTATAGTTTAAGTTTTAGGGTACATGTGCACAATGTGCAGGTTAGTTTACTTTTCTTGAGAGGGGTGGTAGAATGCTTTGACAGGCAAAAGTTGTCCTTCCCTTTCTTCTCTACAGGGAAATAAAGGGAAACTTTCTGAACACTTCTGACCACAAACACTGTTTTTTCCATATAGCATATGGGTGATTCAGCATTTTCACTTCCTTCTCTAATCCTCTAATAAAGAATGGGGAAAAGGTGTAACAGATATAGTTGTGCTGCCTTATACTAAGTCCTTCAAGAAATATTTTCTCCAATTCTTAATGTCAGTCTTTAGTACAGGGTGGGGAGTACCAACTGACTTTGTGTGTTCAGCTATCTTTGCCATTTGACACCCAGAACCTCCTTTTTTGGTCATTGTGTCTCATTAAGTCCCTTGTTAGTGCAGAGATTTTTTTTTTTCCTCCTGCAGATAACACACAACTTCATAAGACTCACATCAATTCATAAGGTTTGATAGAGAACACAAACCAGGCCATCCCAGTGTAATGCTCCGTTTATTCCTATAAACATCTATGCACAGATGTTTCTGTCCTCCCTAGGGCCAAGCCCCAAATCTCTCATCCATATTGTCAGGTTAGTTCTATTTTTCCAAACATTCCTGAAGTAGCAATGGAACATATTCAATTCAAGCCCAGATCCTCACTACGGAGCTATTATAGCATTTGCCACACTGCAATGTAATATGCCTGCTTCACGGAGTACGACCTCATTAAGGCTAACAGCTTCATATATTAATTCGATGTCTTAAAGCATCTAGCACATAATTAGCACATAGGGCTTAGAATAGTGGTTAGAAACAAATTGTTGGGAAAATGAAATAAGATAATGTTTATAAAACGGCGCCTGGCATATAGTGGGCATTTAGTAAACATTAGCTTATTCTAGTAGGCAATGATTACATGCTTCCTGATTATTAAGGATAAAGGTAAAAGAAAAGTTTTACAATATTTTTTAACAATTTTATATAACTGTAACAATATCCAACATATATTTATCTAGTTCTAGTTCACAAATTTAAGTTGTTTTTTAAGACTCCAGGTGTCCATGTGTCTTAAACAAAGACATTTCTCAGTAGACATTCTTTTAAAATAGAAAGTCTCACTGAGAATTACAAAAATGTAATAGCCTACACCTTTTTACAGCTGGGCACCATTTCCTGAGGCTATACAGTATGTACTTCACAGAAAGGAACAGAAAGAAAGCTGACATCTGAAAATTATATCACTAAAAACATTAACAGCCTCAGGCAAAGGAACAAATGAAAATTTATAATGAATGTAAGAAATACAATGAATTGGCCGGGCACAGTGGCTCACGCTTGTAATCCCAGCACTTTGGGAGGCCGAGGCGGGCGGATCACGAGGTCAGGAAATCGAGACCACGGTGAAACCCCGTCTCTACTAAAAATACAAAAAATTAGCCGGGCGTGGTGGGGGGCCTGTAGTCCCAGCTACTTGGAGGGCTGAGGCAGGAGAATGGCGTGAACCCGGGAGGCGGAGCTTGCAGTGAGCCGAGATGCGCCACTGCAGTCCAGCCTGGGTGACAGAGCGAGACTCCGTCTCAAAAAAAAAAAAAAAAAAAAAAAAAAAGAAATACAATGAACTGAAGATGTGAAGAGCAACAGCAATAAAAGTATGAGAACTGCAGAACAACTTAGCGAATATCTACATATCTGCTGCAGGTAACAACCAAGACAACGCATGGGAATACAAGCCAGGACATATCTGGGTAAACTGATCAATGTTTTTGGTAACATTTTTTAAAGCTGATATACATCAGAATTATGCCTTTTCAACAGTATAGCCTTTAAAAGAATTTATATGTAAAACTTACATACAAAGCCACTATATAAGACAGATAAGTGAGCAAAACTATTACAGTTCTTTTTGCTTACATTCCTGCTTCACAATAACCTATCATCCATAGAGTTCCCAAAGTATATCGAGTGACTTGCCTCTTTTACTTAAAGCCATCCCCATGTTTGTTATGAACAGACTACAAAGTTGATATCTTACCTTGTCCTACAGAATCCCATGAGATCTGGTCTCTTCCAATTTTTCTAACTCTATCTCATCCCCCTACCCACTATCTGCAAGGCTATGGGCACCGTCACTCTCCACCTAATCAAGCTCAAATATTTGTTCAGAATTTTGCACTGGCTCCTCCCTCTGCCTGAAACATTCTTCTATATCATTTGTGTACAGCTGGATTATTCCTATCAATCTATTCTTTATCTAAATGTTACCTCCTAAGAGAAACCTTCCTTACCACCAAAATAAAGAACCCACCCAATCAGATTCAATCATAACACTCCTTTTTACTCTCCACACAATACTTACCACTAGTGTCTTTTCATTTTTTTATTTTATTCTCTCTTCATCCAGTATGTGTACTCTATAAGAATAATAACCTTATCTCTTTTATTCACTAGTCTAGCAACAGTATCTCGAATAGTGCTTGGTATAGTAAGGACTGAGTGAATGTAGGAATGAATGAATGAATGAATGATGAGTGGGGCTCATCTCTTTATCCTTGTATACTGCACTTCTTTGTTTATGCCCTCCTTGCTTTTATTTTCCTACCTTTTCATTGTGTCAGATTTTTTCAAGTACTCTGAAAAATTTTTTAAATGTGCACTTTTTCCAAATTCTTCCACATTCTCAGAAAGAGGCATGCTAGCCCTATAAATAGAGAAATGCTATGCTTATTTGTTGAGATGAATCAGTTTCCATGTTAAGACACAGCATCCCATAGTTGTGAGTGCCCATTGCTTCTCTTCTATATGAAAACATTTTCTGTTACGTAAACATGAGTTTTCAACCATACCAGTAGACAAAGACCGTGATCACTGTCGGTAGTCTCATCTTCGCACATTAAAGATAATGAGAAACTGATTTGCTCCCGGCAGATCAGTTTGTTCCTTTAGCTTTACTGAGATAGCAAGATGTGGAAGGAAACCAGATGGCTGTGACTAGGAGGAGAAATGGCACTGGAAAATAAAAAATGCATCGATGCAAATTTTGTGAGAAATACTGAATATTTGCAGATGATTTTTTTACTCCTGTCTCCAGTTACATAAATTTTGAAGATATACATGATAGCTGGGCTATTTCCATATTTTTTAAAAATTACTCTAAACATATCATGAGATTTTATTCTGAAAAAGGCAGTTTACTGATCATGGTATATTTATGTTTTCCAAAATTCCTGTAATGTGGAAGGGAAACTGGAATCATGTATATGCGAAGTTTTAGTTCCTTTTGGCTCCCCTTTTAGTCCTTTGGCCTTGGGTAGCTTAATGTTTCTGAACCTCATGTTTTTATTCTGTAAATTGAAAAGAATAATAGTTCTGCTATATGATTACTATAAGTGTAAATAAATATAAGCAATTGGTCATAACACAAGATAGTCTACACAGTAGATGCTCGGAAAGTACTAACGAATTCTTGCTTCTAGATGGAAAAGTAGAGACATGGAATGTTTATGATGTAATAATATATTTAAAATATTTTTATTTTTAATTCAAGAGCACATCCATCTCAGCTCTTTTATTTAACAGCCCTTGGCGTCTTTACAAAATTTAATCCCCATCCAACCTCTGTCTTCAAGGAATATAACTCTAAACTATTTTGAAATAAGTTATTTGGCCATGTACTGAATCCTTCATACTGTGGCTACTTTTATTCAATTTGGTATAAATTCTTATCAATATTCTTTTATCAAAAGAAAATATCTTCACATGAATCCTTGGTTCCATAAACTCATGCCTGCTCAAAAGCCGCTATAAGCTATAACTTTTCTTTCTTGCTTTTTTTTTTTTTTTTTTTTTTTTTTTTTTTTTTTTTTTGAGATGAAGTTTCACTCTTGTTGCCCAGGCTGGAGCACAATGGCACAATCTCAGCTCACTGCAACCTCCACCTCCCAGGTTCAAGTGATTCTCCTGCCTCAGCCTCCCGAGTAGCTGGGATTACAGGCATGCACCACAATGCCTGGCTAATTTTTGTATTTTTAGTAGAAATGGGGTTTCTCCACGTTGAACAGGCTGGTCTTGAACTCCCAGCCTCAGGTGATCCGCCCACCTCGGCCTCCCAAAGTGCTGGGATTACAGGCATAAGCCACCACACCCAGCCCCTTTCTTGCTTCTTTAAACTCTCCTACTTTACTTTACTCCTAAATAACAGCATATTTAAATATGCTGTTATTTCCCTTCCTTAAAAAAATTCACAAATTCTTATATCTTTCTAGTTATTACCATATCTCTAGTCCTCTTCACAGGCAAGCTTCTCGAGTTGGCTTCACATTCTACTGCTTTTTCTTTCTTTTCTCATGTCTCACTTGCTCTTCAGACTTCTCCAACCTGAATCCTGTTCCCACCATTTCACCTAAACATCTCGTTAGCTTCATTGATGATCTTTGTGTTGCAACTAGTGAACCATTCACAAATTTCTTCTTCCCTTCTTGGCAACTCTTGACATATTTATGAATGTTTTTCTGCCTTTCTATTGACACGTAGTATCCAACTTTACTCATTATCCTACTATCTCTCTGAAGATCTCTTCTCAGTGTCTTAAGTCAGCTTCTTTTGTTCTCTCTGATTTCTAAATGGGAGGTTTCATTGTTTTGGTCTAAGCTGATGCATTAAGTCGTTCTTGCATTGCTATAAAGAAATAAGGAAATACCTGAGACTGGGTAATTTATAAAGAAAAGAGATTTATTTGGCTCATGGTTTTGTAAGCTGTACAGGAAGCATGACACAGGGATCTGCTACTGGGGATGCCTCAGGAAGCTTAAAATCATGGTGGAAGGTGAAGGAGAAGCAGGTCTTTCACATGGTGGAAACAGCAACATGAGAGAGAGCAGGGAGGTGCCACACACTTTTACACAACCAGATTTCATGAGAACTCACTTACTATAATGAAGACATTACTAAAAAGATGGTAATAAACCAATCATGAGGGCTCCACCACCGTGAGCCAATCACCTCCCACCAGGCCCCACCTCTAACATTGGAGATTACATTTAAACAAGAGATTTAGGCCGGGACAACAAACTACATCAGTCCTCTTCACTCAATCCTCACTCTTGTTCTAACTAAGCAAATCCACACACTGGCTTCAATGCTGTTTCATATTGACCTCCAACCTTATCCACTCTTTTGAGCTCTAAATTCATGCAATTAATTGCCTATATTATACTTTTACTTAAATTTCTGGCAGGTATTTCAAACTTAACATATTCAAAAGTAAACCTTTATTTCTCTAAAACTGGTCCTTCTATACCCTTCCTATTTGTAAATTGCACCACCATCTTGGCTCATCCTTGATTTTTAGCCTTTCACAAATGTAACTATTACATTGAAAGAGTAGGAATTTACAAAGTTATAGTAAAAAATCAACTCTTTCATTTTTTTTCCCCAGTACCTGGTCAAACCTGTTTTTTTCCATGTCCTTGAAACTTCAAGTAGATCACATGACTATCAAGTAATAAAACTCCTTCAATATTTAATCTCATATCAGTCTCACTTTGGTAGCTGTCTATCCAGTCTAATAAAATATTAAGAGTAGAAATTAAACTCTCTCTTTCTCCTCCTCAGATCTTATCCTAGTTGGAAATCTGCATTGGAAAGAGGTATAGAATAGGCTTTTCTCTATTTCCTTTACAGGTAGCTCCTCTCCCACTCCCAACCCCCAATCTCAGGCTGCCTTCTGGGCCCTCTGGTTTTAGGTTAAAATAGACTAGAGGTGAGGAAGAGAAAAAGTCTCATTTGATTGGTACTCTCATAGTGTGGCTTTATTACTCTTTGAACTTACAGGTGTATGAAAAGCAGTGTTCTTCTCAACAAATCTTCAGAGAGAAAATAATGTTTCTTGTAAGTGCAATATAAGAAATTGAAGAAATATTGCAATTGTATTATAAACAGAAAAAAAGAAAAAAATTTATAAATACCATGACCCCAAAACAACTTTTGTTAATATCATTCCAGAAAGTTTCCTATGCATGTACAAAAAGGACAGAGATCAGAGCATATATTTTTGTTTACTTACTCAGCATCCATTATTCACTTATTCCATTCTAAAATTAGCCATATTTTTCAGGTATACACTTCCCCTTTAGGCAAGAAATACTTTCATATTATTGTGAAAATAGTTTTTTTTTTAAGACCCTAGAAATACTTGGAGAACCACTAGCCCAGATATTTCAAGGACTGTTGGACATAATACCTTAGTCGACATTGATACCTGAACATCCAAAGAATCATTATGGCACCCACATTAGAATGGGGTATGTGAGGTCCAGATAATAAATACAGCCTGGGTCCACTTAGTTTGAGGGCTACTCATCCAGTTGGAGAAACTCATTTATTTGGATCTTTGGCCTATGTTTTAACAGATATGATAGTAAAAAAGGTGAAGAAGAAACCTCTGAACATGAGTCACCTTTCCTCATGCAAGCCAAGATATCACATTTAGGGGAAGATGGTAAAATTAGGACCACCCTTAAAGATCTAAAGTGTGTACAGGGAAAGGTTCCTTTGCCAACCTAAAGCTTCTGGACTAGATGGTCACATGACTATGTCAATCACATTACTCTTCTAATATATATATGGTGTAACATAATTTTCTAAAATGAAAGATCATATCGAAACAAATTAATTAGGGCCTCAGGTACATGGTATGCAGCTTTTGGTGAATGTACTTTTCTAACCTCATTAAAAAAGAAAAATAATTTGCTTTAACACGAAGTTGACAACAATATCTATTAACCCTATGGATCTTAACTCTGCTGCCTTCTGTCATGATATAGTCTAAAAAGATGTGGGTGATCTGGATAGTTCACAGAACATCACACTGATCGACTACTTCAATGACATCATGTTGGTCAGCATGTTGGACGCCTTATATCCAAACGGTGGAAAATAAACGCTATGAAGACTCAAAGACCTGCCATTTAGTAAAGTTATTAGGTTTCCACTGGTCAGTGGCATTCCAGTAGAACATCTTCCCTCAAATAAAAGATAAGCTGCATCTTTCATTACCTGTCCCAAATCCTATCCCCAAAAAAGAAAAGAAACAAAGAAAGGCAAATAAAAGAAATCCCAACATCTACTAAACCTATTTGGGTTTTATAGGTTTTGGACACAACACATTTCATGCTTAGTAATATTATTCTAGTCCATATACATGAAACACTGCTCATTTTGAGTGGAACTTGGAGCAGGAAAAGGCCCAGCCACAATTCCAGGCTATGGTGCAAGTTCCCTGCCTCTTTGACCCTAAAAACCATCAAACTCTTGAATACTGGGAGCTAGATGGAAGAAAAGATAGAATATGGAGTTTATAGGAAGCTGCATTAGGAAAATCATCACAAGGTCCTTAGTTCTGAAGCAAGGGCATGCTCTCTGGAGCAGAAATGTATGCATTATTGAAGAATCAGATCCTGATATGCTACTGGGTCCTAATACAGATGTAACACTTGACTAAGAGACACCAGGTGACAATGTATTGCCTTTTGAGCTGAGTTTTAGCAAACCATGAAGTCATAAAGTTGGGTAGAACTGGCAGTGGCCCATCATAAGATAGAAGTGGTATATAAAGGATAGAATCCTAATAGCATCAGAGTACATGACTAAGCTGCCTGAGTAGGTAAGCTAAATCCCCATATCACCCACAATGATTGCACAAGCTCACAGTTATGCTTATATGAAAAGTCTCATGTGAACAATTTTTCCTTGAAGACAAAGAATGAGGCCAAACCTGATTTACAAATGAGTCAGATTGGTATGTGGACACAAACTAAAAATGGATAGTGACTATATTAAAACTACATCAACGGGTAGCCTTGAAAGACAGTAGTGAGGAAAAATCTTCCCAATGGTTGAGGTTTTATGCAATGCCTCTGGATCTACTTTATGTGGATCACTTCTGTGGAAGAAATGGCTTAAGGTGAAATTCATTTGGACTTTTAGGCAATGGCAGCTGGTCAGAGACCTAAAAGAAAAACGAAATAGAGGTATCTTGCTAGATTACTGGATGTGGACACAATATGTGATGATTTTCATATCACGTGTTAATGACCACCATAAAGTACTTACCATAGTATAGGCACTAAACTATCAACTACAGAAAATAATCGGGTCAGCTGATGTTAGCTGGCCTTCATTATCAACCACCCTAGAACTAGCATTATGGGCACATGATTGACATAGCTTTGGTGGCAGAGTCAAGGACTGTGCATGGGCTCAATAGAATCGATTTTCTAAACCCAGTCTTATTATTCCTGCCCCTGAATGTACAATGCTAAGCCTCTGATAGGGAGGTAGCCATCAAGATACCAATAAGCTTGAGGACAAGATGACTACATTATGTCTCTTCCATACTGAAAGGGCCAGTGGTTCATTCAAACATGAAAAGAACCCCATCCTAGGTATGAGTCTCCTATCTGCAAACAGAGATAGCATCACTCTGCAGGGTCTTATTAAGTGCCTGATACACAGGCATGGAATCCCACGATATTACTCTGTTGTCATGTTGCTATAAACAAATATCTGAGACAGGATAATTTATAAACAAAAGAGGTTTAATTGGCTCACTGTTCTATAGGCTATACAGGAAGCATAGTGGCTTCTGCTTCTAGGGAGGCCTCAGGAATCTTACAGTCATGGCCGAAGGTGAAGGGAAAGCAGGTACTCCTTACATTGCTGGAGTAGAAGGAAGAGTGGGTGAAGGGAGAGGTGCCATACACTTTTAAATGACCAGATCTCATGAGAAATCTATTAGAACAGTACCAAAGGGACGGTGCTAAACTATTCATGGAAGGATATACCCCCATGATCCAATCACCTCCCACCAGGCCCCACCCCCAACATTGAGGATTACAATTTGACATGAAATTTGGGCAGAGACACAGATCCAAACCATATCACCCACACAATACAGCATCAAACCAAGCAAACTACTCTACAGTGAAGGGACCGTGGGAGTGGCCCTATGATTATATACAACACCAACCAGAAGCTCTCAGTCTGGTAGAAAAGAAATGGCTTGCTGAGGGTGTAGATGAAGTATCAGCTGGTGACTCTTAGTCAGCTGAGGCTGCTATAACAAAATGTCATGAGCTGGGTGGCTTAAACACAAAACATTTATTTTTTACAATGCTGGAGGTTGGGAAGATCAAAGTGCCGGCTTTCTTAGGACTCTTGTAAGGACACAAATCCCATTCAAGAGGACTTCACCCTCATTACCTTATCTAATCCTAATTACCTACCAAAGACTCCATCTCCTAATATGATCACATTAGGGAGTAGAGTTTCAACATGTGAATTTTGGGGGACACAAGCATTCAGTGCATAATGGAGGCAATACTTGAAAAGGTTTGGGAGCTGTCCCCCAGGTTGCAGTATACTCAATCGATAATCTCCCTATAGTTCCGTGTCCCCATTAGGAAGAAGAGATGAGTCTGGGGACAAAAGGAGGATGCAATAGTAGCCCTTTTTACCATCTCTCCCCATGACTTACCTGGGAGACTTTGAGTAATCTATTTATAACCTTGAGATCTCCAGACTTAGAAGTCCACTCCTCAAAGTAGCAGCAAGGGTTTTATTGAACTGAAAACTTTGGCTGCTACAAGGTCATTTTAAACTTTTCTGGGTTCAGGAAAACCGTGTTAGAATAAGAGTCACCATCGGGCAGAGTTAATTGATGGTGATCAGCAAAAGATAAGATAAATGTCACAAAGTAGAGGAAGGGGGAAAGGTGTGTAGAACTTCTCCCTTGCCTACATGTGACTTTTAGTGGACAAGTACAGCAACATCGGCCTGAGAGTGTGCTTACCAGCAGATCAATATCGCAGGAATAAGAGTTTGAGTCATATCACTGGATATGCCACCAAGACTTATTGAAGTAATATCTTAGGGTAGTAGGAAAGCACAGTGGAGGAGGGAGATGTTAAGTACCATTTATCACCTGAGACTAACTGAAGCAGCAGGGATTATTGTCCATCCCCAAAACCTTCCTGTTCTAAGTTTTCCTTCTCTAAGAAAACCCACAGGAGCCATGGCAGAGCTGTTTCCTGAATGTGTATGGATAAGTACATCTGCGTAGTACAAGGGGTAGATTGTGGCAACCATGTAAAAATGCCACTCAGTTTTCTCCATTCCAAAAAGAATCTGGCCGGGCGCAGCGGCAGACGCCTGTAATCCCAGCACTTTGGCAGACCAAGGCAGGCGGATCACGAGGTCAGGAGATCGAGACCATCCTGGCTAACACAGTGAAACCCCGTCTCTACTAAAAATACAAAAAAAATTAGCCAGGCGTGGTGGTGGGCTACTGGGGAGGCTGAGGCAGGAGTCCCAGCTACTGGGGAGGCTGAGGCAGGAGAACGGCATGAACCCAGGAGGCGGAGCCTGCAGTGAACTGAGATCGCGCCACTGCACTCCAGCCTGGGCGACAAAGCGAGACTCCGTCTCACAAAAAAAAAAAAAAAAAAAAAAAAGAATCTGCCACAACGAGTACAGTTAACTGACAGCCTCTATGTAGCTGGAGTGCCTTTGGGATCCATCACAGCATTTGGGCAGAGCCTATGCTCTTTCGGGAAGATCCCAGACAAAGACTGAGCACAGTATAGGTTTCACAGTTTGCCCTTTCTGCCTCATGCTGAAAAATGGACTTTGCATCAGAGTTCCTAGATGGGCTGCAATGTGTGTTTCTTTCTACCCAACCCTCCTTCTTTCCATCTATCTTCATGGGTGTCCAACTTGCATTACCTGCTAAAGACTTTCCTAGCCCTACTCCTGCTCTCTCTGCCCATTACCTTTCATAGGCATTACCCTCAAGAAATCTCTTGAACTTGCACTTCTGTCTTGGTGCCCGATTCCTAGAATATACTTGAACAGATACAGATTTGATTCTTTCTTAGAGTGAGACTTGCTGAACAAAAAACAGTGCTAGTTAAAGAAATAGTAGACACCAAGATATTTACTAGAGGATCTGCACATAATCATTTTCTGTTTAAGACCTAAGAGAAGAAATATTCAAATAGAAATAAAGTAAACACTTATGGCAATCAAGGTAAAAATATTCATTTGTTTACAAGCAAAGAGCATTTTGGAAAGAACATTCCCTTATTCAAGTTTTGGTAAAAGATAATGTCATTTTCATTAATATATCACAATCAACTAGCACAGTGTTATCAAGTCATTATTGAGCCTTTGAAAAAATTATTGAATGAATTAAAAATACAAAAGGACTATAGAAAACCTTTTTTATATAAGAGGATTGGAACTTTGCAAACAAAATGTTTAAAGTCCACAACAGGAAACATAATTTCACAAAGTCTCTGACAATTATTCTGAAAAAAAGGAAGAAAACTATTTCTATGAACTGACCAATTATAGATGCGATATGAAGACAATAGAATGGAATCAAAAGAGAATTAGATAAGAGGCTGAAAAAAGTAAATAAGTAAAAAATACATAGTAATAAAAATCTAAGAATCGAACAGGTGAATTGAAATTCAAAATGGAGGCAGATTTTTAACATCAAAGACGAAAAAAATTCTACAAGCATCCAGGGATTGAGCGCTAAAGATTATGAGAAACAGAAACCAAGCAGGTCCTATTTTTCTCTTCCATAAAACTTAGAAAACCACATACATGAAATAAAATCACATTGCTCTGTATATTGTTAAGAGACAAGAGTCCATCCTAAACTACAGGAAAAAAAATGTAAAAGCTCAAAATACTAGAGAAGTTACACTGGTCAGAAGAAAAGCTCCAATATATAAAGGAAGAACTTATGAAATAAAAGATTAAGTGTACAACGAACTCAATTTAGTACATAGTTAGACCTAAATCACCAATGTAATTGTGATTTTAGAATAAATGTAAATGCTCAAAAGCATTAAATGAAGCAGTATTAATATAAAAGATATAAAAATGTGTTTAAAACATCAGATTGTATAAGCAAATCCTAAAATCAAAGAAGAAATAAAAAATAAAAATATTATTACCTTACAAATGAAAAGACTGGATATTGCTTCATTCTTGATGTTAAAAATTTAACATATATATTCTTATAAAAACATAAGGATAATTACTGTAGAATTGAAATTTTTAAAAGATTCCAAATGTTTTTAGTGATAAAGAAAATATAATATACTGTATATAGAAAATAAATTCAAAAAGCATTTAGTGAAAATTAAACTATTATTTCTGATTTTCAAATCTTGTCAATTTAGCATTACTAATACCATTTGACTATGCAGCCATAAAAAATGATGAGTTCATGTCCTTTGTAGGGACATGGATGAAACTGGAAATCATCATTCTCAGTAAACTATCGCAAGGTCAAAAAACCAAACACCGCATGTTCTCACTTGTAGGTGGGAATTGAACAATGAGAACACATGGACACAGGAAGGGGAACATCACCCTCCGGGGACTGTTGTGGGGTGGGGGGAGGGGGGAGGGACAGCATTAGGAGATATACCTAATGCTAAATGATGAGTTAATGGGTGCAGCACACCAACATGGCACATGGATACATATGTAACAAACCTGCACATTGTGCACATGTACCCTAAAACTTAAAGTACAATAATAAAAAAAAATAAAATAAAATAAAATAAAGAATTACTAATATGGGAATATACTTATTTTTACTGTTTTATATATATTTAAACATACAAATAGAAGTGTATACATCTAAACTGTACTTCTTAACTCCACTTCTGCCCTCTTTCAGTTATTATATTTGCAGTCTTTCCCAACATTAACAACTTATTAAACCAAAACAACAGAGATTCGAGTTGTCTGGTTTTGAGTTTTATATAAAAAAATTGTACAGAATGTCTTCTTTCTCACGTTTCTTTCACTTGCCATTATGTTGTGAGATTCATTGTGGCATAGCAAACCATTGCAGTGAATTTTTTACTACTACATAATACTCTATTGAATACATGTATCAGTATTTTTGCCATTTTACTGCAGATTCGTATTTAGGTTATTCCAGTTTGTTGCTGTTGTAAATAATGCCACTACAAGCATTCTTTAATGTCTTTTGGTGCGCATGTGAACACACTTTTATAAGATATATACCCAGTAGTAGCATTACTGATTATAGAGTATGCATATTTTAAAATTTAGAACACCTGGTTAAAGAGTTTTCCACAATTATTTTATCAATTTTTACTCATTCTAGCAGCTTATGAGAGTTCCAGTTTTTCCTCATCCCTGACAACACATACTATAAACTATGCTTAATCCTTTTTGTATATGTCTTAATGGAGTGTGTACAGTAATACAGTACTATTTTCCTAAAATTTGCACACTTTTCCACAGGCTTATTAGAATCTGGTTCTTCGCTTTTGTAAAGAACTTGTACAAAACTCTTGCTCACTTTTCCATAATGTCTACAGTGATGGCTTTTTATTAAATCTTGTTTTAGTTACTTGTTACACCTTTTTCTTTTCTTTTCCTTTTTTTTTTTTTTTTTTTTGAGACAAAGTCCGGCTCTATTGCCCATGCTGGAAGTGCAGTGGTGCAATCTCAGCTCGCTGCAACCTCCACCTCCCAGACTCAAGCATTTCCTCCCCCTCAGCCTCCTGAGTAGCTGGGACCACAGGTGTGCACCACCATGCCTGGCTAACATTTTATATTTTTTGTAGAGATGGGATTTTGCCATGTTTCTCAGGCTGGTCTCAAACTCCTGGGCTGAAGCCATCGGCCCACCTAGGCCTTCCAAAGTGCTGGGAATACAGACATTAGCCACGGAGACCTGCCTGCTGTTCCCTTTTTCTATTTTGTTTATTAATTAGTATTGTCAGAAAGATCTTGTGTTCAATTATCAATTTAGTGACTGTAGTTAACATTAACCGACTATACATTTCAAAATAGCTAGAAAATAATTCAAATGTTTCTAGAGTAAAGATAGGTGATAGGTATCCCAATTACCTTGATTATATGAATGTATCAAATTATCACATACACACTGAAAATATGTAATATATACACCTAATATGTGTCAATAATTTTTTTTAAATTATGTTTTTTCAAAGAACCAACTTCTAGCTTTGTACGTTGCTTTTTCATTAATTTCTGCTCTTCTCTTTTTTTCCTTCTATTATACCCTCACTGGGTGTTATTTGCTGTTCTTATTCAAACTGTTTAAGATGGCCACTTCGATGAATACTTTTCAAATTTTCTTCTTTTCTCACATACACATGTAATGCTATAACCCTTTTTTTAAGCATGGTTTTAGCTGTGCTTTGTATATTTCATATGCCATATTTTTATTATCCAGCTCAAAATGTTTTGAATATCTACTGTTTTCTAACATCCTAATTAAAGTTTATTGAGAAGTATATTACTAGATGTTCAAACATTCGGAAATTTTTTAGTTTGGGGGGGTTTTGTTATTTATTTCTAGGTCAACTGCACTGTGAGCAGACAAAATATCCTGTTTTATTTTCTAAATAACTTTTCTCGAAAATACATTATTTTTAGAACAGTTTTATGTTCACAGAAAAATTAAAAGGAGAGAGAGTTCCCATGTAGTCCTTGCCCCTACACATGTACAACCTCCATCATTCTCAATATTCCACACCACAGTGGTACACTTGTTACGATCAATGAACCCACATTCACAAATTTTGAGATTTTGGGGGGCTCACCCTATAGTCAATGTTTTTAAGTGTCCTATGTGCCACTAGAGAAGAATGCGCATTTTGAAATTGTTGGGTATATTGTTTTGTATATATCAGAAAGTCAAACTTGTTCATTATGATCTTCAAATTTTCTATGTCATTTCTTATCTTTATTTACTTTCTATTAATATAAATTACTCAGATGTGTATTATAATTTTGTATTTGTCTATTTTTTCCCTCAGTGCTGGTAATCTGGCTTTCCATCTTTACCTATCTATAATGATTTTTTGCCTCACATTCCCTTTTCCCAATTTTCACAGACTATACTTTCCAAATCACTTACTTCCTATATTTAGGTATGCTTAAAGTTAAGGTGTTCCTTTAGTAATTCGTTATGTTGGGTGTTTGGTTTTTGTCCTGCCTGAGAATTTTTATCCTTAAATTGAAGTATGTAATTTATTCATATTTAAGAATACCACTAATGCATTTGGAGTTAAATCTACCATCATATTACTAGTTTTATGTTGGTACCATCTGCTCTATGTTACTTTTTATCACGAAGAGGTATTCTGATTCAGTCAAAGTCTTTATTTGCAGCTACTAAGATTATCACATAGGACTCAGCAACGGGAGAGTAAACTAAAGCAACTGTTATTATCTGTTAGTCAGGATAGGGTGTTTTACGCTGCATTAACAAACAATTCTCAAATTGCAGAGTTTGAACCAATAAATTCATATGTTTATCCTATATCCTTATAGTTTCAGTGCAAGTCTCTGCTTCTTCTATCCTCAATCCAGGGAGAGGGAGCTTCCAGCATTTGGAATGCAGTGGTTATCATGACTGCATGAAGAGTATGGATAAATTTACACCAACTCTTAATGTTTCCATCTGAAGTGACATGTTTAAATTACACTATCATTTCTTGGCCAATGCTAGTATAGCCTCACAGGCAGGACATTTGAACCCCCTCTCCCTTCCAAACACTTGGAAGTAGAAGGAAACTAAATAGCAGTGAACAGTTATAATACCCTCCAAATGCCTAGAGTTCCTTATTCTAATATTGTAAATAAATGGAAAGATAATGCAACATGAAATCAGCTTGAGGAATATCTTAACCTAGTTAAAAACAGGGAATCATTGTTTTGAAAACAAATGACATCTACAAGTGTATCCCTTTTATTCTTTCATCGAAGAGCTTGTCATGACAACACCTTCTCATTTTAAATGACTTTGCTATTACCCACATTATTAAAATAATAACAGAAGCAAAAATGTTGCTAAAAATTAATCCACATTACCAAATAGGTTTTTGATTTGCAATGTACTTGTTACTAATCTTTAAGCAACAACTGTCTAAATACAGATGAGTTTGATAGAATAGACAATAGGAAGTAGGTAAATGTATCCAGAATAACTCCTCTGTTTTGCTTCTTAATTCAATTCACTGTATTTATTGACTTTACTATTTGAGCATAATCATTGTTCTGTTATGTGATGAGCTTGGTCATTGAATAAGTAAATATTCAATGAATATTTACTTCATTTATCCTATGTGCAAAGCATTACTCTAGATAGGAACCAGGGATTCAGTGGAGGTGAAAAAGAAATCTGCAACAAATATATATTCTCAAGTTTAACCAGATTTAGATTTTCGTTCAGAAACAATTTCATTTCATTTTACCATCAGTTCTCTTGCTTTGAAAATTTTCGATTGTCATTTTATTACTGCTTATACAGAAAAAAACTCAATCTTGAAGTCCAGAGAAAGATTTGTGGTCAAAATCTTTACCTTTCTCTCCTTAAATAATTACATTTTGCAAGCATGATTTAGAGTCCAAAAACATGTTATTTATTCCTTTTCTAATATTCAGTGTTTTCTACTGAGCAAGAAAAGGAAAGCATGATGAAATAAAGCAGCAGAAATTTTAGTAGCTTTTAAAAAAACTATCCCTGAATGGCTTTCCTTAATCATTTAACTTTATGATTAACAAAGGCATTTAGAAACAATCATTCCATCAAATACATAGAATCAAACAAAACAAAATTTATCTGCTAGTCTGTTGATATACTATTATAAAATTTGAATAGAAAATTAATAGCTACTAGTTTACAGTCCCACCAACAGTGTAAAAGTGTTCCTATTTCTCCACATCCTCTCCAGCACCTGTTGTTTCCTGACTTTTTAATGATGGCCATTCTAACTGGTGTGAGATGATATCTCACTGTGGTTTTGATTTGCATTTCTCTGATGGCCAGTGATGATGAGCATTTTTTCATATGTTTTTTGGCTGCATAAATGTCTTCTTTTGAGAATTGTCTGTTCATGTTCTTCGCCCACTTTTTGATGGGGTTGTTTTTTTCTTGTAAATTTGTTTGAGTTCATTGTAGATTCTGGATATTAGCCCTTTGTCAGATGAGTAGGTTACAAAAATTTTCTCCCATTCTGTAGGTTGCCTGTTCACTCTGATGGTAGTTTCTTTTGCTGTGCAGAAGCTCTTTAGTTTAATTAGATCCCATTTGTCAATTTTGGCTTTTGTTGCCATTGCTTTTGGTGTTTTAGACATGAAGTCCTTGCCCATGCCTATGTCCTGAATGGTATTGCCTAGGTTTTCTTCTAGGATTTTAATGGTTTTAGGTCTAACCATTGTGGAAGTCAGTGTGGCGATTCCTCAGGGATCTAGAACTAGAAATACCATTTGACCCAGCCATCCCCATTACTGGGTATATACTCAAAGGACTATAAATCATGCTGCTATAAAGACACATGCACACATATGTTTATTGTGGCACTATTCACAATAGCAAAGAGTTGGAACCAACCCAAATGTCCAACAACAATAGACTGGATTAAGAAAATGTGGCACATATACACCATGGAATACTATGCAGCCATAAAAAATGATGAGTTCGTGTCCTTTGTAGGCATATGGATGAAGCTAGAAACCATCATTCTCAGTAAACTATCGCAAGGACAAAAAACCAAACACCGCATGTTCTCACTCATAGGTGGGAACTGAACAATGGGAACTCATGGACACAGGAAGGGGAACATCACACTCCGGGGACTGTTGTGGGGTGGGGGGAGGGGGGAGGGACAGCATTAGGAGATATACCTAATGCTAAATGACAGGTTAATGGGTGCAGCAAAACAACATGGCACATGGATACATATGTAACAAACCTGCACATTGTGCACATGTACCCTAAAACTTAAAGTATAATCATAAAATTAAAAGAAAATTAATAGCTACTAATCAGAAATATGCCTTGGTAACAAGTCATTTAAAGCAAAATTATGGTATAAATTAGAAGCTGAAAACCAAAGTAAGTTACAATTCAACTGTAGCCAAAATATCTCAGATGGGAGTATTTAGATACCTACTTTAGACTTCAAGTCAACCAAAGTCATCTGTGATACAAACCTAAGCTATTGAGACATGTAAAAGGGGAGGGAGGGGAAGAAAAGGAAGGCACCTATCCAAATTATAATAACCAGAAGTCAAGTGGTAGGATCATCTTGGAGAGATTCTATATCCGTTTCTAAGGGAAGGTAATCATTACTTGATCAATTTTGGTCACAATAGCAGGAATCTATAAGCAGAATCAATAATTTTGTGGCCAAGTGAGTAAAGTAACAGTTTTTAAATTTATTTCCAACTTTTATTTTAATCCCAGGGGTACATGTGAAGGACGTGCAGGTTCGTTACATAGGTAAATGTATGCCATGGTGGTTTGCTGCATAGATCAACCCATCAACCACGTATTAACCCCTGCATTCATTAGCTATTCTTGCTGGTGCTCTTCCTCCTCCCAACCCACCCCCCAACTCTGACAGCCCTCAGTGTGTGTTGTGCTCTCCCAGGTATCCATGTGCTCTCATCATTCAGCTCCCACTTATAAGTGAGAACTTACAGTATTTGTTTTTCTGTTCCTGTGTTAACTTGCTAAGGATAATGGTCTCCAGCACCATCCATGTCCCAGCAAAGAACATAATTACGTTCCTTTCTATGGCTGCATTCCATGATATATATGCAACACTTTTTTATCCAGTGTATCATTGATGGGCTTTTAGGTTGAATCCATATCTTCGCTATTGTGAATAGTGCTGCTATGAACGTACATGTGCATGTACCTTTAAAACAGAACAATTTATATTATTTTGGGTATATACCCAGCAATCTCATTGCTGGGACCAATGGCATTCCTGTTTTTAGGTCTTTGAGGATTGCCACACTGTCTTCCACAATGGTTGAATTAATTTACACTCCCAGCAACAGTGCAAAAGCATTCCTTTTTCTCCATTTGAAAGAATAGACAATAGGAGTAGTAAATGTATCTTGAATAACTCCTCCGTTTTGCTTCTTAATTCAATTCAATGTCTTTATTGCATCTGTTGCTTTTGCCTTTTTAGTAATAGCCATTCTGACTGGTGTGAGATGGTATCTCATTGTGGTTTTGATATGCACTTCTCTGATGGTCAGTGATGTTTAGCTTTTTTTTCATGTTTGTTGGCTGCATATATGTCTTCTTTTGAGAAGTTTATGTTCATGTCCTTTGCCCACTTTTTAATGGGTTTGTTTATTTCTAGTAAGTTTGTTTAAGTTTCTTATAGATTCTGGATATTAGACCTTTGTCAGATGCATAGATTGCAAAAATTTTCTCTCATTCTGTAGGCTGTTTATTCTGTTGATTGTTTTTTGGTGTGTGTGCAGAAGTTGCTTAGTTAAACTAGATCCCATTTGTTAGTTTTTGCTTTTGTGCAATTGTTTTTGTCAACTTTTCATGAAATCTTTGTCTGTACCTATGTCCTGAATGGTATTTCCTAGATTTTCTTCTAAGGGTTTTATAGTTATGTGTTCTACATTTAAATATTTAATGAATATTCAGTTGACTTTTGTGTACGATCTGAGGAAAACGTCCAGTTTCAATTTTCTGCATATGACTAGCCGGTACTCCCAGCATCATTTATTAAATAGGGAATGTTTTCCCCATTGCTCCTTTTTGTCAGGTTTGTCAAAGATCAGGTGGTTGTAGGTGTATGGTATCATTTCTGGGTTCACCATTCCATTCCATTTGCCTACTTGTCTGTTCTTGTACTGGTACAATGCTGTTTTGGTTACTGCTGACTTGTAGTATAGTTTGAAGTCAGGTGGAGTGATGTCTCCAGCTTTGTTATTTTATTTATTTATTTTTTGAAATGGAGTCTCGCTGTCACCAGGCTGGAGTGCAGTGGCGTGATCTCAACTCACTGCAACTTCTGCCTCCTGGGTTCAAGCAGTTCTCCCACCTCAGCCTTCTCCCACCTCAGCCTCCCGAGTAGCTGGGATTACAGACACGTGCCACCATGCCTGGCTAGTTTTTGTATTTTTAATAGAGACAGTGTTTCACCATGCTGGCCAGGATGGTCCAGCTTGTTGGGGAAACCAGCCCCACACCACCCAGCGGGTACCCCGAGTCCAGTGGAGACAAGGGAGTTAGAAAGAGACAGAATAAGCGGGTCCAGGGGACGGGAGCATGAGAGGCTTGCTCACTGCCCAGAAGTCTTGGGTCCACCCAATGTATTGGTTTACAAGCTCTTTGTTCTTAGGGCAGATGGGAGAAGATGAGGAAAAGGATTAATCAGTGAAGGAGAACTCCTGAGTCATTCGGTAAGATGTTTAGCAGTGGTGGTTTCTGTGAATTTCCTTGAGCAAAGGCGTGTGTCTACTTAAGATTTTTAACTTATCGGGACTGAAATGGGTGGGAGCGGGTTTCAGGAGGAGCCAAGATGTTTAATTATACTCCACTCCTTCAAGGGAGTGTTATCTCCCTGAGCAACCTGTGAGATGCCGCTGAGCAGTTATGCTCTTGGGGCATAAAGACATGAAGGCAATAAGGAGACTTTTCTCCTCAGGGGCCGCCCAGGGCCATTTGCTTGTCTGAAAAGGATCTTATTTTTCCTTCCTTTAGGAAGCTTAGTTCCGCCAGATATGAAATTCTCTGTTAGAAATTCTTTTCTTTAAGGATGTTGAATATTGGCTCCCAATATCTTCTGGCTTGTAGGGTTTCGGCTGAAATGTCTGCTGTTAGTCTGATGGGCTTCCCTTTGTAGGTGATCTGGCCTTCCTCTCTGGCTGCCCTTAACATTTTTTCTTTCATTTCAACCTTGGAAAATCTGATAATTATGTCTTTTGGGGACGATCTTCTTGTGCAGCATCTTACTGGGGTTCTCTGGATTTCCTGAATTTGAATGTTGGCCACTCTTGCTAGGTTGGGGAAGTTCTCCAGGATGATATTCTGAAGTATGTTTTCCAAATTGGTTTTATTCTCCTCATCTCTTTCAGGTACACCAATAAGTTGTAGACTCAGTATCTTTACATAATCCCATATTTCTCGGCGGTTTTGTTCATTCATTTTTATTTTTTTCTCTATTCTTGTCTGCCTGTCCCATTTAAGAAAGAGAGTCTTCAAGCTCCGAGGTTCTTTCCTCCTCTTGGTCTATTCTGCTATTAATACTTGTGATTGCACTGTGAAGTTCTTGTATGTTTTTTCCAGCTCTATCAGGTTGGTTATGTTTCTCTCTGAACTGGCTATTTTGGTTTTCAGCTCCTGCATTATTTTATCATGATTCTTAGCTTGTTTTGGATTACAACATGCTACTTTAGCTCAGCAATGTTCATTTTTATTCACATTCAGAAGCCTACTTCTGTCATTTCAGCCATATCAGCCTCAGCCTAGTTCTGAGCCCTTGCTCAAGAGGTGTTGCAGTCATTTGGAAGAAAAGAAGTACTCAGGATATTTGAGTTTTCAGTGTTTTTGCCTTGATTTTTTCTGATCTCTGTGGGCTTACCTGTCTTTGATTTTTGAGGTTGCTGACCTTTGGACAGGGTTTTTGCGTTTTTTTTTTTTTTTTTTTTTTTTTTTTTTTCATTTGTTTGTTTGTTTTTCCTGTTAGTAGTCTGGCCACTCTTCCATAGCACTGCTGTAGTTTGCTGGGATTCCACTCCAGACCATAGTCACCTTGGTTTTTCCCGTACCTGGAGATGTCACCAGTGAAGGCTGCGAAACAGCAAAGATGGCAGCCTGCTCCCTCCTCTGGAAGTTCCATCCCAGGGTGGTACTGACATGTTGCCTGCCCCAATGCACCTGTAGGAAGTGGCTGGAGACTCTGGTTGGGAGGTCTCACTCAATCACGGGGAGGAGACCAGGAACCCACTTAAAGGAGCAGTCTGCCTACTCTTTGGTAGAGCAGCTGTGCTGTGTTGGGGATCCCTTCAGCCCCTGATTGATCTGAGCTCTCCAGGACCACAGGCTGGACTGGCTGAGATGCCCAAATAGCCAGGGTGGTAGCCTGCCCCTCCCCTGGGCACTCCGTTTCAGGGAGAAATTAGAACTGTGGGCTATAGAATATGGGCCAGGGTGGCTGGAGGGTCCAGCTGAAATACCCCACTCCATAAGGAGTAGGGGATCAGGATCCTGCTTAGAGAAGCAGTCTGGCAAAGCCTCATGCTGGGGAACTCTCTCTGCCCCTGTTGGCTTGGACTCTCCAAAGCCTGCAGTCTGGAACAGCCAAGTATTTTAAACAACCAAGGTGGTGACCACCCCTCTCCCTGGGCACTCTCTCCCAGAAAAAGATCAGACCTCTGTCCATAGAATACAGGCAGGGGTGGCTAGATGCCCCAGCTGGGAGGTCTTGCCCAGTGAGGAAGAATGGATCAGGGTCCTACTTAAAGAAGCAGTCTGGTCATGTTCTGGCAAAGCAGCTGTGCTATGCTGGTGGGACCCTTCCTTGTCAAGACTATTTGGACTCTCTAAAGCCCACAGACTAGAATGGCTGAGTCAACCAAACGGCAGAGATGGCAGCCCGCCCCTCCCCCCAGGGGCTCTACCCTGTCTCAGGCAAGCTTCACCCTATTCTCAGTGGCTGGCTGAAATTTCAAGCCAGTGGGTCTTATCTTGTGAGTTGCTGTGGAAGTGCCCTGCAGAACGATGCTGTTCAGCCCCCTGGATTCAGCCCCCTTCTTAGGGGTATATATGGACCTCCCGCCTTGCCTGAGCTACAGACACCTTTGCCAGGGATCCCAGGGCCAGAGTATATAAAGCTCTTGGATCTAGGTCTGCACCAGAACAGCTCAAGACTCCACACAGCTCTGTGTGTCAGACCCAAGGCTCTGGTGGTGCGGGCTCATGAGGGGATCCCCCTGCTCCAAGGGTTACAAAGATCTGTGGGAGAAGCATGGTTTCCTGGGGTTACACAATCATTCACCACTTCCCTGGGCAGGGGGGTGGGGATTCCCTTGGCTCCATGTCACTCCTGGGTGGGCCATCATCCCACCCTGATCTTTTCTTCATTCTTTGTGGGTTGTTTTCCTGATTACTCCCAGTGCGAGTACCTGGATATTTCAGATGAAGGTGCTGTATTCACTTGCCCCTTTTGTTCCCCTCTGTGAGTGCCATGAACCACAGCTGCTCCTAGTTGGCCATCTTGCCCCAATTCGTTGGGTAACCTTATCTTGATTCCAAAAAAATTCTAGGTTAGAGAATAATGTTGGGCAACGAGCAGAGATAATGTGATCAAGAAAACAGCTTGAAGGAGCTTGATAAATGTTATGACCCACCTAAATGGTTTGGGTTCCAGAGGAAATGCCATTGGGATTTTTGAGTATACTTCGGGAACCAATGGACAATTCTGGCCATAAAGTGTAAGAAATGACATAAGGAATTATAAAGAAAACTCTAGGCAGAAAGGCAGAAAGGCTAGTAAAGAGACTCCACATCGTAGAACAGGCACCCAGGATACTGAACCTATAAGAAGTAGTATCTGCTTATAGGGATTTAATCACGAGATCATCTACTGTTAGGGCATTAGATACACATCAAATCTGAGATGTACTAGCTTAGAAATGGTTGTCATCTAACATGAAAGGTAAATATGAAGCAAAGACAGAGCCATGACCTAGAAAGTCTAGGAGCTGGTAAAGTGGACACCATTGGTACAACTCAGAGGACAAATGTAAGCTGGTGATACGGTTTGGCTGTGTCCCCACCCAAATCTCATCTTGAATTCTAGTTCCCATAATCCCCATATGTTATGGGAGGGACTTGGTGGGAGGTAATTTAATCATAGGGCAGTTACCCTCATGCTGTTCTTGTGGTAGTGAGTGAGTTCTCATGAGATCTGATGGTTTTATAAGGAGCTTTTTCACCTTTTGCTTGGCACTTCTCCTTGCTGCTGCCATGTGAAGAAGGACGTGTT
This sequence comes from Nomascus leucogenys, assembly GCF_006542625.1. Taxonomy (NCBI): domain Eukaryota; kingdom Metazoa; phylum Chordata; class Mammalia; order Primates; family Hylobatidae; genus Nomascus; species Nomascus leucogenys. The sequence goes on along the minus strand of NC_044389.1, from coordinate 1,126,698 downwards.
TGCTTCCCCTTCCACCATGATTGTAAGTTTCCTGAGGCCTCCCCACCCATGCTGAACTGTGGGCCAATTAAACCTTTTTTCTTTATAAATTACCCAGTCTTGGGTATGTCTTTATTAGCAGTGTGAGAACAGACTAATACAGCTTTGAAGGTCACTACTTGGAAGTCACAATGGAAGAAAAGAAAACAGAATGCATCAGGATAAACTCAGTGCATCAGCCAGGTGACTGCCAATATAGAAAGCAGTCATGAGGCCAAGTGCTATGGCTCAGGCCTGTAATTCCAGCACTTTGGGAGGCCAAGGTGGGTGAATCACTTGAGGCCAGGAGTTCAAGACCAGCCTGGCCAACATAGTGAAACCCTGTCTCCACTAAAAATACAAAAATTATCCAGACATGGTATCACACACCTGTAATCCCAGCTACTTGGTTGGCTGAGGCATGAGAATAGCTTGAACACAGGAGTCAGAGTTGGCAGTGAGCCCAGATTGTGCCACTGCACTCCAGCCTGGGAGACAGAGTGAAACTCTGTCAAAAAAACAAAAAAACAAAAAAACAAAAAAAAGAAGAAGAAGAAGAGGAAAAAAAGAAAATAAAGAAAGCAGTCATATACCCATGCCAACACAGCAGTAGTCATGTAGGTGCAAAATAGTTTGATTCTTGTTTGAATAATATTTTACTCTCTGTGGATAAGCATATGCTGCTAATGATTTTTGTATCCTTTGTGTCCCCTTACCATAGTTTTTTTTTTTTTTTTTTTTTTTTTATAGCTTGCTTTTTTTTTTTATTTTTTTTATTTTTATTTTTATTTATTTATTTATTTTTTTTATTATTATACTTTAGGGTTTTAGGGTACATGTGCACAATGTGCAGGTTTGTTACATATGTATCCATGTGCCATGTTGATTTCCTGCACCCATTAACTCGTCATTTAGCAATAGGTGTATCTCCCAATGCTGTCCCTCCCCCCTCCCCCCACCCCACAACAGTCCCCGGATTGTGATGTTCCCCTTCCTGTGTCCATGAGTTCTCATTGTTCAATTCCCACCTATGAGAGAGAACATGCGGTGTTTGGTTTTTTGTCCTTGCGATAGTTTACTGAGAATGATGTTCTCCAGTTTCATCCATGTCCCTACAAAGGACACGAACTCATCATTTTTTATGGCTGCATAGTATTCCATGGTGTATATATGCCACATTTTCTTAATCCAGTCTATCGTTGTTGGACATTTGGGTTGGTTCCAACTCTTTGCTATTGTGAATAGTGCCGCAATAAACATACGTGTGCATGTGTCTTTATAGCAGCATGATTTATAGTCCTTTGGGTATATACCCAGTAATGGGATGGCTGGGTCAAATGGTATTTCTAGTTCGAGATCCCTGAGGAATCGCCACACTGACTTCCACAATGGTTGAACTAGTTTACAGTCCCACCAACAGTGTAAAAGTGTTCCTATTTCTCCACATCCTCTCCAGCACCTGTTGTTTCCCGATTTTTTAATGATGGCCATTCTAACTGGTGTGAGATGGTATCTCACTGTGGTTTTGATTTGCATTTCTCTGATGGCCAGTGATGATGAGCATTTCTTCATGTGTTTTCTGGCTGCATAAATGTCTTCTTTTGAGAAGTGTCTGTTCATGTCCTCTGCCCACTTTTTGATGGGGTTCTTTGTTTTTTTCTTGTAAATTTGTTTGAGTTCATTGTAGATTCTGGATATTAGCCCTTTGTCAGATGAGTAGGTTGCAAAAATTTTCTCCCATTCTGTAGGTTGCCTGTTCATTCTGATGATAGTTTCTTTTGCTGTGCAGAAGCTCTTTAGTTTAATGAGATCCCATTTGTCGATTTTGGCTTTTGTTGCCATTGCTTTTGGTGTTTTAGACATGAAGTCCTTGCCCACGCCTATGTCCTGAATGGTATCGCCTAGGTTTTCTTGTAGGATTTTAATGGTTTTAGGTCTAACATATAAGTCTTTAATCCATCTTGAATTAATTTTTGTATAAGGTGTAAGGAAGGGATCCAGTTGCAGCTTTCTACATATGGCTAGCCAGTTTTCCCAGCACCATTTATTAAATAGGGAATCCTTTCCCCATTTCTTGTTTTTGTCAGGTTTGTCAAAGATCAGATAGTTGTAGCTATGCGGCATCATTTCTGAGGGCTCTGTTCTGTTCCATTGATCTATGTCTCTGTTGTGGTACCAGTACCATGCTGTTTTGGTTACTGTAGCCTTGTAGTATAGTTTAAAGTCAGGTAGCGTGATGCCTCCAGCTTTGTTCTTTTGGCTTAGGATTGACTTGGCGATGCGGGCTCTTTTTTGGTTCCATATGAACTTTAAAGTAGTTTTTAAGTAAATATAGAAGTAACAACTAACAGTAACATCTTCAAACCTATCTCCTCAAAACCACTTAAGTTTTCTTCACTTTTCTCAACCAGTGAAGATGACACCTTAATGATGAAAACAGTTAAGTTATTTATGAGTGTTAGAGGGGAAACAAAAAGTTTCTAGGGTCAATTTTCAAAATTGTGCCCTTCCTAGTTGGCAAATGATTATCGTCATTCCAAGAGTTGGCAGAAGTTTAGAACATCTCTCATTTCATATTCTAATTTACTTAAACAAGCATCAATATTAGGTTTACAGAAGGACACTGTATGGAGTTTGGAGTTATGGTGGGCCAGGGCAAGAAGAAAAAATTTAAGAGAAATAGACATGGACATTCCATATGTAGAACAGTTTGCTGTCTGTGAAACCAGGAAAAAATATATAAGTAAGGGTTCTCAATGTTGGAATGTTGAGTGCTGTTGAGACACTAAAATGTGAGTAACACGTAGTCATCCTGTTATAGTTTCATTCAGAAATCACTGTGTGTTAGTAATTTAGTCATACTGAACATACATTTTTTTGATGAGTGGCCTCCTAAAAGTCAGCCTGAACAAACTAAAATCCACTAATATAAACAATTACTCTTATCGTAAAGGGAGATGTGGCCAGTGAAGTCATACATGGAGTTTATGCAGGTTAATAGTGTTGCTGGTAGAGGCAGAGACAGCACTATTGGAGCAGGACATGGTAGTGGAAGTTTCCAGCTCACTAGTATTTCTTGTAGGATGGCACTGCAGCTATTGATTGATTGATCTAACTTAGATAATCACCAGATTACAGATGCTGACAATGGATAAGAAAATTTAGAAGGGTAGACCCTAGGAATGCATTTATAATACAGGAAAGGTAAATCACTGATTATCAACAACATCTCCACATTTCTGTAAAAATGGTGTTGTAGGTGCCTGCAAAACATCCATAACCAAAAATGTATGCTAAACTAATTTATGGTGTATGCCAAGATATCAGCCAAATGGATAAAGACACGATAATCTAGGAAGCCCCTCACCCAAAGGAGTTGTATCAGATAGCCTCTGCTAAACCAAACTACCCCCAAACATAGTAGCTTAAAACAGCAACCATGTATTTAGCTCATGTTTCTGTGGGTTTAAATTTAAGTAAGATTTAGTTAGACAGTATTTCTTCTGGTATTATCTGGCTCACTCATATGTCTCTCATGAGTTTGAGGCCAGCTGCCAGGTCAGCAGGAAACCTCAGCTAGAATGGCTTGTCTCTGTTCTGTGGCTTCTTATCCTCTAGCAGGCTACTGTGGGCTTATTCATATGGTAATAGATATGCAAGAGCATAAGTTGAAGTGTGTAGTATCTCTTCAAATCCCAGACCCAGAACTTAGACATCTTCACTTCTATCATGTTCTATTATCCGAAGCAAGCCCCAAGGCCAGTCCAGATTCAAGGGATGGGACAATCCACTCTATGAAGGACCCTAGTCCTTCACAGAATTAGAAAATACTAAGTAATTTATGTTTTTTTTTTTTGAGACGGAGTCTAGCTCTTGCTCTGTTGCCAGGCTGGAGTGCAGTGGCGCAATCTCGGCTCATTGCAATCTCCACCTCCCGGGTTCAAGTGATTCTCCTGCTTCAGCCTCCCAAGTAGCTGGAACTGCAGGTGCATGCCACCATGCCCAGCTAATTTTTGTATTTTTAGCAAAGATGGGGTTTCACCATGTTGGCCAAGATGGTCACAATCTCTTGACATCGTGATCCACCCGCATCAGCCTCCCAAACTGCTGGGATTACAGGCGTGAGCCACGGCACCTGGCTATGATTATTTTTAAAATATGACACAGAAGTTAAAAGTCTACTCATTAATTTAAAAAACTGGCAGTCATTATCAGATTTCTATATGTCTCTTGTGAGCTGGCAGGTGAGAAAGATGGCAGACTAAACCTCCACTATGATTCTTTCTCAAAAATTCTCTCAAAGCTTGTGTTTTAAATTTAGAACATAAGTAGTCTTGCCACAGTCCTTTTTATGTCTTATTAAAGCAATGATGTACAGCTCCTGCATTTTCTCCTAGTTGTCATTATCCAAAAAGAGATAGCCTATTGGTTATGAGTAAAATGTTCAGAATGGCTTACCCCATTTTGTATGCATTCTGTAGGTATTCTGTATGGCATTCAAGATGCCATGAGGCATCTTGAAGGATGAGTCTTAGCTACTCATAAAATAAAGTACAACTATGTATGTACTTCATTGGAAACTGGAATCTGAGCCATCATACACAAAATTTGTGGACTAAAATGCTCTACTTAGAATGAAAGTATACATCTTCACATGGCTGCTCATACAAAAGTGCATATCATGTATAACAGGTCTCTCTATAAAGGCTACATTATTATATTTGGGGAATAACTGGCACTGCTTTTTTATGAAGCTGTTTATAACGCACTCAAAAATTTCCCATGAATCATTGGACTAGCTGGTAATGTTTCTGCTGCAACATTTAAACATGACACTTTTAATGCTTTAATATGATTATAAGTCTAGAGATTGAAAAGAAAAAGGGTGTCGTCTCCAGAAAGTAAGCAGAGTACCAACCAAAAATCCTTGTAAACATACATCAATATGTTTTCTTAAAATGAAAACTAAGACCCTAAATATTGCAGTCCTAAAAAAGGTGATAATTCTGCCTATAGCAAAACAAGAAGGATTGCATCTTTTGTTTTTGGTATGAACATCCATGTAGTGGCCTCTGGAACTCTCTCAGATTTATTTATTTGAGTTTTAGAAAAAGCAGTGAAGCCTAATTAGCTCTCTCTTGGTTAATGATAGGAACCATAGTGGTTGGTCATCCGAAGCAGCAGGACTAGTGATATGATTTGGATTTGTGTCCCTGCCCATATCTTATGCCTGAATCATAATCCCCAGTGTTGAAGGAGGGGCCTAGTGGGAGGTGACTGGATCATGGGGGCAGATTTTCCCCTTGCTGTTCTCATGATAGTGGGTTCTCATAAGATCTGGTTGTTTAAAAGCATGTAGCACCTCCTCCTATTCTCTCTCTTCCTCCTTCTCCAGCCATGTAAGTTGTGCCTCCTTCCTCTTTGCCTTTCACAATGTTTGTGAGTCTCCTGAGGCCTCCCAGCCATGCCTCCTGTACAGCCTGTGAAACTGTGAGTCAATTAAACCTCTTGTCATTATAAATTACCCAGTCTCAGGTAGTTCTTTAGAGCAATGTGAGAACAGACTAATACAACTAGTGAAGGACTCTGCTACCCACACCCAAACACACTATGAATTAAACACAATGAATCTGGGTAAAGTGACAGCTGGCTAAGGAAAAAGAAAACAGTCTGTAGAGATCGCGATAGTGACGAAGTAAACTATCAAGGGACAGCATGTGAACAGCATGTATCCCTACTTGATTGAGTTGAAAGAAAAACACCAAACAAAATCTCAGCCTCTAAAATTCTAGAAATTTGGAATTGGAACTGGGAGACTGATAGTCTCTTAAAAATCTGTACTATAAAGTGATATAAAGCTAAGATTGGAGCCAAGGAGCTAGTGTAAAAGAGAAGATGTATGTTCAGAGAAAGGAATAGAAGTGGTTGTTTAGCCAGGCACGGTGGCTCACGCCTGTAATCCCAGCCCTCCGGGGGACCAAGGCAGGCAGATCACCTGAGGTCAGGAGTTCAAGGCCAGCCTGGCCATAATGGTGAAATCCCATCCCTACCAAAAAATACAAAAAGTAGCCAGGTGTGGTGGCATGCACCTGTAATCCCAGCTACTCAGGAGGCTGAGGCACGAGAATCACTTGAACCCAGGAGGCGGAGGTTGCAGTGAGCCAAGACCGCACCACTGCACTCCAGCCTGGGCAACGGAGTAAGACCCTGTCTCAATAAATAAATAAGTAAATAAATAAATAAATAGATAGATAGTTGTTTAGAGAAAACTAGGAATTAAAGACTATGGAGAGAGAGAGGAGAGAGAGAGTGCTCTTTTATTTCTTCTTTTAGTCCTTCTAGCCCATGAATTCTCAACAGTGGTAATATCACTTCCAAGGGAAAAATGGTTCTTGGAAGGGAGATGGCAATAAAATCTTAAGTTTTGCAATAATTTTGGCACTCCAAGGCTCAAGCCTACCTGAAAAAATCATATTTATCAGTATTTAGTTTCATAAGGAGGGAGGTAATCAGGAAAGGACACCTAACATGGCTCCTTAGGAGGACGATAATGAAAAAAAGTTGAAAAATACTATTGTAGACCCATATTTATTTCGTTAACAATAATTATTGAGCATTATTTAAATATACCAAGCACACTCCTAGGCAATAAAGCAGTAAAAATTCTGTCCCACTGGAAGCAACATGTTCCAGAAAACATCTCAGCATCTTTTAGATAGCTTTAATTTTTTCTGAAGCAAGTTTGACTAGATACTGTTATTTGAAAGCAAATTCTTGCTAAGGCAATGAGACATCCTTCCAGCCAAGCAGGAAGATATTTAATCTGATTTTACATGTAGCTTCTTTGACTCCGGTGAGTACAGCTACAAGTTATTAAACACTCTCTACATGTCAGATAATTAATGTAAATTACTTTCAACCTTTGCACAAAGTCACAAGCTAGGTATGCTTTTTTACTATTTTATTTTATTTTATTTTATTTTATTTTATTTTATTTTATTTTTGAGATGGAGTCTCGCTCTGTCACCCAGGCTGGAGTGCAGTGGCGCAATCTCGGCTCACTGCAAGCTCCGCCTCCCGGGTTCACGCCATTCTCCTGCCTCAGCCTCTCCCAGTAGCTGGGACTACAGGCGCCCGCCACCACGCCCGGCTAATTTTTTTGTATTTTTAGTAGAGACGGGGTTTCACCGTGGTCTCGATCTCCTGACCTCGTGATCCGCCCGCCTCGGCCTCCCAAAGTGCTGGGATTACAAGCGTGAGTCACCGCGCCCGGCCTTTTTTACTATTTTAAAGGTGAGGAAATTGAGATTCAAGGAGTCTAACTTGTATAAGACTTCAGAGCTAAGAAATGAACGAACTGAAATTTTTTACTAGTACTGTCTGGTTCTAAAACAATGCTTTTTATATGATACCATGCTGCTGATTTGCATGCCTAAGCACTGTGCAAAAAAAAAAAAAAGAAAAAAAAAACGCTAGTTTTTGTCATCTCCTCTGAAGTTTTGATGAGTCATAAAATTTCTCTGAGTTTTAGTTATCTCATATATAAAATCTGGAAAATAATGTCAAAATAAGGTAGATGATTTCTTAACCTAAAATTATTGTTCACTTCTTATGGGTCTTTCATACAACCAAACAATTAGAGCAGAGGAGACCTCATCAACATAAGAGACCTCCTCAAGGTAATACCACTCATAGGAATGTCAGCTTGCAATTTAAGATGTTCATCTCTAAAAGAGATGAGATCTTTTAGAGGTGTTCATCTCTAAAAAAGAAGTCCAGCATTCTGACTTCAATTGTAGAAGTTTACTACTAGTATTTTTTTTTCCTAATAGAAATAGGACTCATTGGCTCTTGTATGATATGGAGAATTGTTTCATAAATCTTGCATAGTTATAGATTTTGTCCATGAGACACTATTAGGCTGGTGCAAAAGTAATCTCAGTTTTTGTCATTAAAAGTGATGGCAAAATTGCAATTACTTTTGCACCAACCTAATACTATACTTCAGTCTTGACAATATCTAAATTATATTTTTAAAGATTATATTTTTGCTTTTAAATAAAAAATAGAAAAGGTCAGCATACTATTTATTTTTTATTTTTTAAAATATTTTTCCTTTCATGCCTAGTCCCAAAGATCACTATACTATTTAGAGGAGACAGGGAAATGGATGATGGAGAAGAAAGCCTTTCTCTCTCTCCCCCAGTGTCTTTCTATCTCTTTTCCCATCTTTCTTTCCTTCTTTGTTAATAAAAATACTAATCCTCACAGTGCCCTGTAAAGTACATTATTATCTCTCTATGTAAAAATGACAAAATGAAGCACAAAGACATTAAGACACAAAACACTAAGCAGCTTAATGCCTTAATTAACAGAGCCAAGATTTATATGTGTGAGTGTGTAACTCTAAAGCCCATGCTTTTTTTCCCATGAAAACATACTGCCTCCTACAATTTCAATGTAAAATCCATTCCCCATAAAAAGAGGCTTTCCTCCATTAGCTCAAATTTTGTAACATCAATTCTTTATGAGAACTGAATTCATGATAATGAATTCCCTTCTATGCCTACATTTTCATTATTTTAAATTTTATTCAGCCCTCAAGCAAAGCAATTTATGTTAAAGACAAAAGTAACATTTACCCTTATGATGTTTCAGGACAAAGTCATTTATCTTAGGAAACACATAAGATAGTGTAGATATTGGATATTTTAAATGAGTTCACAAATACAAATATAAGGGAAATTTTAAAGGGAAAAAAATGTGCCTTGACTGTATCAAGCCTTCCTGTGACCCACCTCCTTGCAGAAGTGGGAGGATCCTCCGCTTGCTCACACATTCAGGCTCTGCAACGTTCACCACAAGAGCACTGCTCTGCCTTCCATATTTCTTATCTCAAAACTATATGTTTATGTAACCAACAGCATAGAATATTGGAAATTCACGTTCCTGTTATAAAACTCAAGTATGAATCAACCCTAATCCAACATATGTCTAAAACCCAAATGAGACAACAGACAAGAACATATAGGAATCCCTTTCTCTAGGGTACAACTTCTTAAAGAGTGGGTCACCTGTATTACATTTATATAGAGTGCTTCTCAAATAAAGAGGCAGGTTCTCTGGTTTATCCCAGCTTACTCAGTCAGAATCTCTGGGAACTTGGCCTGAGAATCCACTCTGGAATGAACAAGATCTGTAGGTGATTCTGATGCACATTCACCCACTCTAAGTTTCTGGTATTTTCTTTTTCTACGGCGTTAGGATTTATAGAAAGCAATACTCAGATTATATTAATTATATATAAATGGTATTAACTGAGTAGTAATTTATTATGTAGATTTATTTTATAAATCATGTAGATTTAGGAAATATCTCCTAAAAACACTTTTTATTTCTCTTTTTATGAGCATCCTATGATAAATTTTTCCCTTAGTTTCATTTCTTAGAAAGTATCTACAAGAAAAAATACAGTACATATGAATCACCAAAACATAGGTCAACTACTACTCTAGGTATAGGATATCTAAGACAGGTCCTCTTTTAATAATACATTATAGGCACACAAATGGTGCAAAGGAGTTAGAAAGTGTTTCTCTTGGCCTTGATCATCAAAAATGTCAAATTAAATTACTGACTTCCAGTTTCATCTTCTACATAAAAAAGGCTTGAAAGCACAATTCCCATCCATGCAACAAGAAAAGGCTGGACAGGCTTAAAATCAACCATCTTTTTTGACCCATCGGAGAACTGAGATTGCAGGACAAATTGCTCCGCCAAAATTTAAGAAAGACAAACACATCCAGAGGATCATACATAAGGCCTACTAGAGCAGAAGCTGCTGGCACAATAAACTGATAGAATTCCTTAAGTGGTAATTTAGATGAATTGCTGGAGACTGGGTATAGACTAGTTTGAGAGTGAGAAACTTCTGGGGGACACATTGATAGGGGTGTCCTATAATTTTATAGGCTTTACTTCTAGGAATCAAAATTTCATGATGAAGACCTGATACAAAATCCATGATTATCACTGGCAAGGGGAGGAGAAGTGTAATCATTGTTATATACACTCCCAGCGCCTTCTTCATAACAAACACCTACTCTCAAGGGGAAAACATTTTGCCAGACCCTGTTCTAGCTGGAGGGAAAAAATTCATCACACTCCAGCTCCTTCTAGCTTTTCTGTCTCACGTAAGTGAGAGATACGGTCTAGGGTCAGGGTTTCCAGAAAATACATTAGGAGCACTGCAGCCGGAAACACGTATATCACCAGAGAAACACATAAACATCTCAGGGTTTGGTTGGCCCTGACGAACAGACCCAATAAAAGACTTATATTTGATTATAAGATTACATACTACTTCTATTCCCCACATCTTATGACCAGGCCACCAGGGATCCAGTATAATAACAGTGGATAACAGCTGAAAGAACTGCGTGAGATACTCTCTCTGAGAAGGAGTGCTTAGGAAAGCCCAAAGTCAGGATAGAAGACAAAAACAGGGAGAACAGAGGAATTTGAAACCTATGGCAACTACAGCCACATTACAGCACCTATTTACAGCAAACTTGAAAAATGAACAACCAACTCTTCACAAGAATAACATAAATCCTCACACTAAAAGACCTGTTTATCTCAGTTCTTAATAGTCAACACCACATATCCAGCGTTCCACAAAAAAAATACAAGACACGTCAAAAGGCAACAGAAAACACAAGCTAAAGAAAGAAACACAAAAAAATCACACCCAGACTCAGATATAGCACAGATATTGGAATTCTCAAACAGAAAATGTAAAATAACTATGATTAATATGTTAAGAAATAGAGTAGAAAAAGCAGACAACCTGTAAGAACAGACAGGTAAAATAAGCAAAGAGATAGAAACTCTAAAAAGCAAGCAAACAAAACAATGCAAAAAGGAAATAGCCAAAATAAAAACAACATTGTAACAGATATAAGAAATGTTTTGATGGGCTTCACAGTAGATTCAACACAGATGAGGAAAGAATTCATAAACTTGCAGACAGATCAATAGAAACTTTCCATGCCAAAATGCAAAGAAGGGGAAAAAATAATGAAAACCAAAACAAAAACCAGATCATCAAAGATGTGTGGGACTATTTCAAAAGGTATACCAGATAAGTAATTGGAATACCAGGATACCAGAAGAAGAAAGAGAACATAAAGCAGTGAAAATACTTGAAGTAATGATGGCCATGAATTTTCCAACATTAATGACAGACATCAAACCACAGGTCTAAGAAACTCAGAAAACAGCAATCTGGATAAATACAAAACAAATTAAAAACAACACCCACACATATCATATTTAAACTGCAGAAAGCCAAAGGCAAGGTAAAATATTGAAAGAAACCAAAGAGGAAAAAATACTTCACCTGTGAAAGAACAGGATAAGAATTACTACCACCTTCTCCTTAGAAACCATACCAACAAAGCAATTTCAAGAACAAAAGGGATCTGAGAAGCTGGAAAAGAAGGGAGTGAAATACTAAAAGTGTTAAAATTGGCCAGGCATGGTAGCCCACACCTCTAATCTCAGCACTTTGGAAGGCCGAGGCAGGAAGATCGCTTGAGTCCAGGAGTTCAAGACTAGCCTGGGCAACATAGGCTAGTTGCTCAGTTGTAAAACCAACCAACCAACCCTGTTTATTTTTTACAAAAGAATATTGTATTAAAAATTTTAAAAGTGTTGAAAAAGACCAACAATCTAGAATTCCATACAATTCAACCATCTAGAAATCAGTGAAATGAAGAAGACATGAAGACTTTCTCAGTAAAACAAAAACTGAGGGTAATTATTAACTGCAAGTCTCCTCAACCACATTCAGCCTATGCCTCAGTCATATAAAGTGATTTTTTTAACATAACAAATAATTCAACATCTTTATTCATGCTGATTAGTTTTCTTAGAATATCTTTCACCTTCCCAGTCTGCGTGTCACATTTGACTTTCATATGTTTTAAGAACTATGTATTATTCTATGACAAAACTCATATATCTTTTCTAGGCAAAATTAATCTTTCTCCGCTGTACCAGATGTGGAAGTGAATGCTAATGCCTACAAAATAAAGGAGGAACATTCCTAAAATGGCTTGAAAATTTCTTACTGAGTGTTAGGAAATTTTACTCAATGAAATAAGAAAACAGAGAGGAGACAGACATTAGAGGAGGAAGATGCTGAATTTTGCTTTAGTCATTCTAGGTTGGAAGAGCCTACTAGACTTTTAAATGAAGAGGTCTAGCTCTTGGTAAATAAAGAAGTGCTAAAAATTTGCCAGTGAAGTTGCATTGAGTTGATAACAGAAATGTGGGGTAGATAAGATCTTTTATTTATTTATTTATTTATTTTTGAGACGGAGTCTCACTCGGTGGCCCAAGCTGGAGTGCTGTGGCGCCATCTCGGCTCACTGCAACCTCCACCTCCCAGGTTCAAGTGGTTCTCCTGCCTCAGCCTCCTGAGTAGCTGGGATTAGATAAAGAGACAAATGACCTGGTGTGGTGGCTCATGCCTGTAATCCCAGCACTTTGGGAGGCCAAGACGGGCAGGTCACTTGAAGTCAGGAGTTTCAGACCAGCCTGGCCAACATGGTGAAACCCCATCTCTACTAAAATTACAAGAATTAGCCGGGAGTTGTGGCGAGTGCCGGTAATCCCAGCTAATATGGAGGCTGAGGCAGGAGGATCGCTTGAACCCTGGCAGCAGAATTTGCCGAGATCACACCACTGTACTCCATCCTGGGGGACAGAGAGAGACTCCATCTCAAAAAAAAAAAAAAAGAAAGAAAAAAAGAGAAAAATATAGGTCAAAAAAATGTATAGAGCATACAAGGAAAAACTCCTAGAAAAAGAAAAAAATGGAGTAGTCAAGAGACAGTAACAACCCTAAAAATCAGTTTCTCACAGAAAACAAGAATATGTTTCAGAAAAGGTAAATTTGGTCAATGCTGTGAATATTGGACAGAGATAGGAGGTGAGGCTATGAGGAAGCTATTAGCTTGGCTCTTAGGAATATGAGACATCAAATTTTCCACCATTATAAATTGGCTTCTTTGGTGAGCTACAGCTCCCACGTTCTACAATAATTCTGATCAGTCCATGTGGTTAAAGGAGGATTTACTTCATCTAGGATTTCAGTCCTAAAGGTGTGACCCTGTCCACAGTGATTTATTCAGAAACAAGTACACAACCTGAGTTGAATCATGAATACTGCATATTATTGCAGCAGCTATCAGGAATGATGGTTTTTTATTCTCTTCTATTTGAAAGTGGCAAGGAAATTGTGATGTTAGGAGACACTCTGCCACAGCATGAAGAAAGACTGTGTGAGAGAGAATAAATTTTTTTTTTTTTTTGAGACAGAATCTCACTGTTTTGCCCAGGCTGGAGTGCAGTGGCGCTATCTCGGCTCACTGCAAGCTCTGTCTCCCAGGTTCACACCAGTTTCCTGCCTCAGCCTCCCGAGTAGCTGGGACTACAGGCACCCGCCACCGCACCCGGCTAATTTTTTGTATTTTTTTAGTAGAGGCGGGGTTTCACTGTGTTAGCCAGGATGGTCTCGATCTCCTGACCTCATGATCCGCCCGCCTCGGCCTCCCAAAGTGCTGGGATTACAGGCGTGAGCCACTGCACCCGGCCGAGAGAGGATACATTTTCATCCCAATCTACTCTTCAGTTTTGCAACTGGCTAGCTTTCTCTCTCTCTCTCCTTCTTTCTTTCTCTTTTCTTCCTTCTTTCCTGATCTCTATTTCTTTTTTTCTTTTTTTCCTTTGAATCCACTTTCTACAGGGTGAATATGATTTCTGTCACTTGTTACTGAAGTCATAAATCAAATAGATCATTGTAATTCAAGAGAAGAGTTTCAACAAAATGGCTGGAACAAAATTCACACGTGTCAATGAATGAATGACGGTAGAAAAATGAAAGCATTAAATATACAGTACTCTAAAGACTTTGGGCAGTAGAAGAAATTATAAGGGGAAAGCAAGTGCCAGCATGTTACGGAGATTTTTTTAAGAACACTCTTTGTTTTCCTAAGAACAAAGCAATTTCAAGAACTAAAATGATCTGAGCACATTTTAAGGCTGGGGATAGAGAATAGAAAGAAAAAAGAATTTAAGTGCAAGAAAGAAAGAGACCTATGTCCTCACATTTATGTTGTTTTGAAATGCTGTATCTCGAGGTGGTAACTTCTGATAGAAAGTACTAGAACTCTTTTCAGAGTGACAATCACCTGTCTCAATCTGATTCATGGAAACAATTTCACAAGTAAATGTGAATAGAAAAGAAAAAAGAAAATTCAGGAAGAGGGAAAAGCTGTGAGATACTTTATAATATCAAATTATGACAACTAGGACATCATTTAAGGAGCCGTGTTCTAGTGTATGTTCAATGTGTATTTTTTGAGTCTTTAACTAGTGTTTTAACGCTAGAAATTTTTATTTCATATGTCATAGTTTTCACTCCAGTGCCCAGCACAATGCTACAAACAGGTGTTTAACTTTTTTTCGTGTATGATCTGAAAGTACAAACTATATGTATATATATGTTTAAGTTTGTACTATATAAAATACAATTATATTAAATTGAATAGTTAATAAAAGTCCTACATTTTATATAATGATAAAATGATTAAAGCTTGTGGACATATGCTTCCACATCAAACCTTTATAGTTCTGTCCACCCTTATCTCTTATAAAGCTCTTTTATTGGATCCTATTCTGAATGTAGAAATGCTACGTAGTAAGTTTGCTCAAGAGCTTCCTTCACAGAAACCTAAAATAGAATTTTGTTTTTGTTTCTGTTTGTGTATGTGTGTGTGTTTTAAAAATAACAGCACAGAAACTGGCTCATAGCAGGTGTTCAAATATTGTCTTTTTTATGAATAAAATAATAAAAAGATTGAATATAAATGATTAAATTACATGATCATTTCTCTTGTTCCTTTTTTCTCAGTTTTTGAAAACTTCAAATACGGGTCCTATTCATGAATAATGTATGATTTATTCAGAGTACAGTAAAGAAGAACGAAACATTTTCCATTGTTAAGTGATACAGAATCTCACTATGCTGTCTTCATTCAAAAATTCAAATTGGCTTGCTTCTATACTGTCTACACTTCTGAGATATATATATATATATATAGTTTTACGTATCCCCTATTTATTTATCCCTTATTATTAATATTCTGAATTTATTTCCAGGCTCTTAAATATCCATTTTGGATCAGAAAAGGCCTAGATATATATTTGCTACAAGACAATGTGAATTAGGGAACCTAAAATGCTAGCTCCTGATCTACTTGGTAGTGCAGGTGCTGGAATGGAAAGTACGCTGGGATGGGCTCTGGGTTCACAGCAACAAAGTCCATGATCTCCTGTGTCATCAAATCCTCTCATTGTCTAGCCTCTTATCAATCAAATATTATTCTTTTCAGAAAGCTTACATATTAGGGCTTGCATATTAAAAGCCAATCCAAGGCATGCTTTTAGGTAAATCACCATGTTTCAGATAGATTTCAAGTATATTTTTATTAGAAAACATATTACGTTCTAACTATAAAAAAGTCTTCATTCCCTAACACAAAACAATCTTCTTAACATACTTTTGAAAATTGGGATTTTCTTTCTCTATTGTTTATATAAATTTATGGGGTATGAGGGCAATTTTGTTACATATGTGTTGGTCAAGTCAGGGATTTAGGGTCTCCATTACATTGTATGCATTAAGTAATTTCTCATCACCCACCCCTCCCACCCTTCTGAGTCTCCAGTGTCTATCATTCCATTCTCTACGTCCATGTGTACACCTTTGTAAGCACTCACCTACGAGTGAAAACATGGAATACTTGTCTTTCTGTATCTGGCTTATTTCACTTAGATAATGAGTTTCACTCCAATGGAATGAACTCCAATGCCTGTTGCTGCAAAAGACATGATTTTATTATTTTTATGGGTGAATAGTATTCCATTGTGTATATATACCACAGAAAATTGAGATATTCAATATAACCATTAAAACACAAAATCAAATTGAATTAGATGTCCAATATGACATACGTGCTGCTTTGTCAAAATCACTTCGGTGTTTATGTTCATACTCACTTCTCAACCTGTTTTATGTTGCCAGAATAACCCTGATACCAAAACCTAACAGGAACATTATAAGAAAGAGATGTTACTGACCAATATACTTTATGAACAAAGACACAATTATCCTCTAGAAAATGTTACTAAATTGAATTCGGCAAAACACAAAATGAATGTTACATCATGACCAAGTGTATTAGATACTGATTTAATATTAAAAAATTAATATAATTCACTATGTTTATGGAATTAAAATGAAAAATTATATAATCAGTTCAATGGAGGAAGAAAAAACATTTGACTAAAATCAACATCTATTCAGAAAAAAACACTCTCGGCAAACTAGAAATTTTTAAATGAGAATAGAAGGGAATGTTATCAATCTGATAAAATGTATCTGCAAAATATTTATAATTAATATCAAAATCAATGGTGAAATATTGAATGTTTTTCCCCGAAAATTGGGAACAAGGTGATAAGGTCCACCACTGACACTTTTATTTAATATTAAATAGGAGGTCTCAGTACAATAAAGAAAAAGATTGAATTTCAGCAATTTCAGGAAAGAAATAAAAATAACAGAAATAAAAGGCACATAGATCATAAAGAAAGAAGTAAAATTATATTTTTCCCCAAGTACATAGTGTTTATATAAAAATCCCAAAGAATCTACCAAAAAAAAACCCCATAAAACTAATATCTAAATTCAGCTAAATCATGGTATACAGACTCAATATACGAAAAGCAATTATATTCTTATATCCTAGCAACGAACCACTGAAAATTAAATTTAAATAATAAAATATAAAATATCAAAAGCAAAATATTTAGAAATAAATTTAACAAAAAGATGAAAGACCGTCATAATAAAAACCATAAAATATTCTGAAACTCTAAAATATTTAAATATAATACACGGATAAATGTACCAAGTTCATGGACTGGAAAGCTCAGTATTATTATTTATTTATTTATTTATTTATTTTGAGACAGGGTATCACTCTGTCACCCAAGCTAGAGTGCAGTGGCATCATCATAACTCACTGCAGCCTCAAATTCCTGGGCTAAAAGAATTCTCCTGCCTCAACCTCCCAAATAACTGGGACTACAGGCACACACCACCATACCATACCTGGCTAATTTTTAAAATTTTTGTAAAGACAGGGCCTCCCCATCTCACCCAGGCTGGTCTCGAACTCCTGGGCTCAAGTGATCCTCCTGCCTCAGCCTCCCAAAATGCTGGGATTAAAGGTGTGAGTCACCATTCCTGACCTAACTCAGTATTAAGATACAATTTCTTCTCCTACATCCCTCTAAAGACTACACCATC
Organism: Nomascus leucogenys; assembly: GCF_006542625.1. Taxonomy (NCBI): domain Eukaryota; kingdom Metazoa; phylum Chordata; class Mammalia; order Primates; family Hylobatidae; genus Nomascus; species Nomascus leucogenys. The sequence continues at coordinate 1,109,237 of NC_044389.1, read as the reverse complement.
CCACTGAAAATGCCAGTTGGATATTTGTTGAAATTTCCACGTTGATTTTAAAATGTACGTGGACACAACCAAGATTTAGAATAGGCAAAGCAATCTTGAAAAATAAAAAGAAGAAAGCTGCGATACTTATAACACCTGATATTTGGAATTACTGTAAAGCTATAATAATCAAGACTATAATAATCAAGACAGTGTGTCACTGGCATAGGGATATATATAGCAAAAACGAATAGGATAGTCTACAAGTAGAACTATACATGTACAGTAAATTGGTCTTCGACCATGTTGCCAATGTAATACAATGGGGAAAGAATGATTTTTTTTTCTTTTTGTGTATTTTCAAAAATGGTGCTAGAACAATTAGATCCCTCTTTGAAAAAAACATTAACCTCAACCCTAGCCTTACACCACCCACAAAAGTGACCCTGAGATTGATTATAGGCCAAAATATAAAAGCTAAAACTATTAGGCTTCTAAGAGGAAATATAAGACAGCATATTTGTGACCTTGGACTATGTAAAGATTTCTTATACTAGATTTTAAAAAAGGACTAACCATAAGAAAAGAAAAAATGGACTTTATAAAATAAAAGATATATGCTCTTAAAGACTTAAAAAATAAATAAGCAAACCAAAAATATGAGAAAATATTTGTGAGACATGTATCTGTGGAATTCTTACAACTCAATAATAAAAATACAAATAACACAATAAGAAAATAGGCAAAATATTTGAACAGACATTTCCCAAAAGTGGATATGTAATTGACCAACAAGCACATGAAAAAAGTGCTCAATATTGTAAGTCATCCTGGAAATGCAAATTAAAACCACCATGAGTTACCACTACACTACCAGTAGAATGGCTATTTTTTAAATGACAACATTGTTTACAAAGGAAGGGAACAATTAGAACTTCAGACATTGCTGATGGGACTGAAAAATAGTACCACAACTTTGGAACTCTCTGGCGCAGTTTCTTTTAAAGTAAAATGTACAACTACCCACCAATTCCTCTACTAAAAATTTATTCAGGACGGGCACAGTGGCTCATACCTGTAATCCCAGCACTTTGGGAGGCCAAGGCGGGCGGATCACTTGAGGCCAGAAGTTTGAGACCAGCCTGGCCAACATGAGGAAACATCATCTCTGCTAAAAATGCAAAAGTTAGCCAGGCATGGTGGCACATGCCTGAAATCCCAGCTACTCGGGAGGCTGAGGTGGGAGGATCACTTGAACCTGGGAGGCAGAGGTTGCAGTGAGCCAAGATGGCACCACTGCACTCTAGCATGGGTGACACAGAGAGACTCTGTCTCAAAAAAAAAAAAGCATTTATTCAGGATATAGAAAATATATGTCACCAAAATTACTTCTACAAAAATGTTAATATCAGCCTTATTGATAAGGCTATAAATAAACTAAAAGTAACCCAAATTTCCATAACAGGAGAATAAACAAATTATGTATATTTACACAATGGAATACTCTCAGCAATATGTTCCTAAAATGCAATAAGATAGATTAATCATCACACTGAATAAAAGCCAGATACAAAAGATAGTTTACTGTATTATTTCAATTATATGAAGCTTTACAATAGACAAAGCTAAGTCATGGTAAAAGAAATCAGGTAACTGGTTGCTCATAGGTGCGATGAATTGCCTGGAAAAGAACACAAGGGAAGTTTCTGGAGTGGTGGAAATATTCTATATCTTTATTCCTTTTGTAATCTATGTACTTTATTCAAACATTTAAAAACATTATTCTTAGACAGGTTTTGTGCAATTACCACTAAGTTGTAAAAGCCTCGTGCTAATGGCAGGACTTGAAAACTAGTTGCCTGGCTCTGGAAACTGTAGTCTTATTTACTAAAGTGTGGAAAAGAAATTTATAGACTCTATATTCTCTAGTTCAGTCTTAGCTAGGCATTAAACTGAAGCCAGAAACTGTAAGCCACAATTTCCCATTTACTAAGAAAATAAAAATAGTGTTATTAGAAGATACACATTATGCCTTGTTAGCAGTTGGAAAAAAAGGTAAGTTCATCATTCCATATCAGTTATCATAAATGTTATGTTAAATCTGTATTTTTGTATCTTATCCTCAATGATTACTCTCTCTCAGGTAAAGAATAATCAACACCCACTGTTATGTTTATTTTTTCCTTTTGTAATCTGAATTTTTCAGAAACATTTTAATTAAATTGCCAAGGAGACACATGAAAAGCCACAGAAGCCATCTTAAAAACATTGGAAGGTTTTCTAGCTTCCTGTAGCTTTTTGAAGAACAAAAAAAGAAATAACTACACTGATGATATCATTTATAATATGACCAAATATAATCAGGCACAGGTTTTATGAAGTGTGACTATTTACTTTTTTATACTTTATTATTCCAAACAGTTAGCTCAAATTTGGAGATTAAAAGGTTACATGTCAGGTATCCATAAACACCTGAGTGAAAGCTTTTAATAATATAAATGTTACCTTTTTAATAGTATAAATGTTGTCTTCTTTCATTGTTATCATTTTGCATTGAATACAAATAATTCACACAGAAAGGAAGGCTTCACAGCTGAAATCTTTTAAAAAGATGTACTTAAACATACTCTTCCAGCAACTTGACTTCCCTTGATTAATTAGCTTTCAAAACTCTATTTAATTTTGAGACTTCTTTAAATCAATGCTATGAAAACTGAGACATGCTTACAGAATTAATTTTTAAACTTTTTTTCTTAGCAAAGTAGAAGATATATATATATAGAGAGAGAGAGAGAGAGAGAGACAGAGAGAGAAAGAGACATGTAATATGCATATATGAATATATATTGGAAGCCCACATGTGTAAGTCTGCTTACTAAGAAATCCAAAATGCTTCTTGTAATATAGTTTGTAATAAAAATTCCAAGCATTGCCACTTAAAACTTATAACTAAATATATATATATAGATATATAATTTTTTTTTTTTTTTTTTTTTTGAGACGGAGTCTCGCTCTGTTGCCCAGGCTGGAGTGCAATGGCGACATCTCGGCTCACTGCAAGCTCCGCCTCCCGGGTTCCCGCCATTCTCCTGCCTCAGCCTCCCGAGTAGCTGGGACTACAGGCGCCCGCCACCGTGCCCGGCTAATTTTTTGTATTTTTAGTAGAGACGGGGTTTCACCGTGGTCTCGATCTCCCGACCTCGTGATCCGCCCGCCTCGGCCTCCCAAAGTGCTGGGATTACAAGCGTGAGCCACCGCGCCCGGCCAACTAAAAATATTTATTACAGGAAATAATTGTGTTAGGATGTTTGTTGCAGAAAATTGTTTGCTCACCCAAAGTTGAATAGCACATATATTTTTAGAGGTTGTTTTATCCAAAAATCTTGTGATAATTAACTCAGTATGATCTTGCTCTAATGAACTCAAGTATGAATAAAAGAATAATATAGTTTCTTAAAATTAAAAGCATAAAGGTATTGTAGCAGGCCAGGTCTCACTAACACAGGCCTCCGTAACAACTGTTTCAGCACTGACTTGGTGGTGAAGTTAAATATTAAAAGCTGATAGAGTCAGTGCCCTTTTACAAAGGCTGAAATGTGACAAAAGCTCACCAAGAGTTTTGCCCAGGTCCTTCCTGGGCCTTAAAGCATGACAACATAAAGAAGGACTTCTTGACGGGACCTGTTTAGGATTAGACAAGTTTTACTGGGGGTCTGAAGAAACTCCCCAAACCTCCATGGTTTAGCAGGAGACAAGATAAGGGTAAGCACCCCAGCACCTGGACCCATTTAGATTAAGTGAATTTACTGAGGCTCCAGAGAAAGGGCTTTAGGACTCAGATCTTAGTTACAGATTAAAGGAAGTTAATCACTTATGTTTTTAGATGAATGCATACTTACACATAGACATATAGCTTAGAAGGTATATAAACTCGGGGAAACTTTTAATTTTGAGTTGGTCTGGCAATAATTTCCAGGCCTTCTCCCTGTAACCAGTTACAGAAATAAAAACTCTCTTCTTCCTCAGTTCATCTGCATCTCATAATTGGGCTGCAAGAATAAGCACCCCGACCTTAAGTTTGGTCTGAGAACAGTAACCTTCTGGTAAAATTTACATGTCAAAAAATGACTCAAACAAAAGCATTTTAAAAACTGCAAAGACTCATTTGCCTATGACAATGGTAAGTTACATTGGCCTATGGAAGCTACTGATGTATATTATCTATGATAGCAGAAACCAAGCTTCTTTAATGTGTGATTACCAGTACCTATTTAATGGCTGGCAGGGAATATTAAATATACTTAAAAATATGTAAAAGGTCAATATGATAGTTCCTAATTAAAGTTAGTTTACTAAAGGTTATGAACAAATCATGATTGTAGTCTTATTTCTCTGAACATTGGGAGTTATTTTTAAATTCCAAAATGGAGAGAAATTTTATTAACATTTTGAGAAAAGAAAATCTAGAATTATAATTTTGTGACATTCAGGAAAGATGAAAAGTTAAAAATGCAAATAAGAAAATATTAGAAGGCAAAGTAATCAATGTATTCATAGCCAGAGAATTTTAATAGTTTTTGCTTACATTGCTAATCTCAGACTGCTAGACCATCCTTCCATAGCTCTTAGGACATAAAATCAGTTAAAATTCATTTTGTGTCATTTATATTCAGTCTAACTATCCTGTTTACCCAATGTTTAAATTTGTTTATTTTGCTACCAAAAAAAAAAAAACAAAGCTTTTTGGAAAGTCTTTGACTGTATCACCTACTAGCTGCCAAGCAGCTGGTCAAGAGAAGCTCAATAGTCCAAATAAAATACCAATTTTAGAACCTATTTTCAGTTAAGAGACTGGCCTCGAGAATTCAACATATCTGGAAAGTTTCCCAATAATGGAACAGATGAACTGTCTTTTTTCTCCTGCTTAGCTACAGGCAAAATCTAAAATTATAATCATCACCCAAACCTTAACAGATTATGAGGCTGAAAATCAAAACAAAACAACAACTGCACTCTTTCCACATTTTCAGATTTCTCATTATCTAGCATTTGTATAAATTCCTTCCGAATTAAAGCTTAAACTATATTCATGAGTTAAATGGCATTATGTTAGAGGTATATAGACTTACGTATGAATTCCTTTCATGAAGAAACGCATACTCTCTTAAGCAGGTTTCCCTACCTTTATCTAATGTTTTCCCATTTTATTCTAAGTGGAGGCCTATCTTAATCTCTGCATTGTTATTGATGTGTGTAGAACATTCACGTTCAATATAAGTATCTACACATTTGGGCTTAAATCTACCACGTTATTATTGGCTTTCCATGTATCCTTTCTGTTCTTTTTTTGTTCTTTATTCTGCCTCCTTTGGGACTGATTGAATTTTTTACATTACATTTTTCCTCCATTTTTTATTAGCTATTATTCTTTATGTTCTAGTGACTGCTACAGAGGTTATATCTCTTTTACTTATCACAAGGTAATTTCAAATATTATATCATTCCCTCACATTAAAAGAGCCGTACAATCTTATACTCCCATTTCTGACCTGTCTTCTGTCCTATTGATGTCAAACGGTTTGTTTCTATGCCTATTATAAACACTACACATTTGTATTACTTTTTTTTATCTTTAAACAGTAAATTACCTTTTAAGTGTTTTTTAAAATTAGGCAAACCTAACTTCTATATTTAGACATGTAGCCACTACGTTTGGCACTTTTTATTCCTATGTGTAGAGGCATATTTCATTCTGGTATCTGATATTAATAAACTCTTTAATATTTCTTATAATGCAGTACTATAGGCCATAAATTTTCCCAGCTTCTTTTTCTGAAAAACTTTTTAACTTTATTTTTGAAACACAAGTTTTTCTTGGTATAGAATTCTAGATACTTTTTTTTCTTCTAGTACATTAAAGTTGCCACTCAATTATTTTTTGACCAGCAAGCTTTCCGACAAGAAGTCTGCTGTTTCATTCTTCTTGTTATTTTGTACATACTATCTGCTGGTTTTTTTCAGTCTGACTACCTTTAAGATTCTTCTTCTTTATTAGTGGTTTTGAGCAATTTAATTTTTATGTACCTGGTTGAAGTTTTTTTTTAAAATTATTTCTTTTACTTGGGTGGTTGAATTTCTTGGATTTCTGGACTTCTAATTTTTATCAAATTAGGAAGTTTTTCAGCCATCATTTCTTCAAATGTGTTTCTGATATTCCCCTATTGATTATATATATATATATGTATGTGTGTGTATATATATATATGTATATATATATGAATGATATTTTCCCATAGGTCATTGATGTCGTGTTCTTTTTGGGGGGCTTCATTCTGGATAGTTTTACTGCTAAATATTCTACAATGTGTAATCAATTAATCACAACCAATAAGTTTTTTTAGATATTGTTTTCAACTAGACATTTCACTTGGTTCTTATATATTCCATTTCTCTTCTCATCATGTTCATGTTTTCTTCTATCTTGTACTTTTAATTTCAGTAGCTTTTTAAGATCATCATCTGCCATTTCTATTATCTCTGTCATTTTGTTCTGTTTTTACTGACTGGTTTTTCACCTGTTTCTTGAATTCCTAATAAGTTTTTACTGGATGCTGAACATTTTGGGTGCTGAACTTTGTTTATGCCTTGAGATACTGTTGGATGCTGTCATGACATTTCAAGTTAAGTAACTTGGCATCAGTTTGTTCCTTTTGAACTTTGCTCTTAAGACTTCATGATGTGGGTAAAGCACACTAGTTAGTCTATAGTTAATTTAAAACTACTAAGGCCTAATCCTTCAGAAGATTCAACCTGATGGCCTGTGTATTAGGAGGTCTTTCCACTTGGTGGCTGGGAACACACATTATTAATTTCCAGCTCTCTGTGAGTGCTGGCCATTGCTCAGGCTTACTGCTGTCTAGTTCCCACCTCTCAGCCTTGAGGAATTTCCTCTCAGGCATGTGCAGATCAGTACCCACTGAAAGACCTTATGCAGATCTTAGGGATTCTGTCTTCTGAGCTCATTGAGACTGCTGGGCTGTGCTCAGGTTCCTCTCCACATGCTATGGCCTATAAGCTATAAGCTGCAGCAATTATAGAACTCACCGGTTTGTTTTTCTTCTCTCAATTTTTCCTATGTCCCAATATCTGAAAGTCGTTGCTTCATATATTTTACCTAGTTTTACAGTTGTTCAATTCAGGTGAGTAGATCTGGTAACTGTTATGCATTATACTCAGAAATATAAGTTCTAGCTTACTGACTTTTTCAACTCACTTTATTAAAGTGTTTCTTTTCATCATTTAAAGTTTTAATTTAATTGCTATGCTTTTTATTTTCAGAATTTATTATTTTTCAAAATGTATTGCTCTTTTATTTAGAGTTAGAATGATTTTTGTTTGTTTAGTCTAACTTTTCAAATTCTTTGGTAACTAGGTTTGCTTGGTACTATTGACTTTCACTCATGGTAGCTTGCTTCCTTACAATTTTGATTGTGTCCTGAATTAATAATCATTAATCATTTTTCCAAACCAGATTTGTTTTTACCTAACTTAGGAGTCCTATGGTCTAGAAGAGAATTCTAGACCATGTGAGTAACGTAAATTTTTTTAATTCAAGTTCCATTTCTTTGGTTGCTGAGTTTGATGTCTCTCTTTTAGGTCTTTGGTGATTCTTGGTTGTATGTATTAGGATTTTTTTTTTTTTTTGGCTGTTTGTGTGTGATTTATCTATTTACTACCGCCTTTCTCCAGTGATTTGCAGGTTGTGATGGGAGGAACAGATTAGGTGCACCTAGAACAGGTCTTCTGAGTATGGGGTGTCTACATTATTGCTTGGTATTCCTAGTCCTTAAGTCAATGACCTCTAGTTTATTCTAACAGCCCATATTCAACTCTCCTTAGGAAGAGGGAGGTGTTATTACCTGATGCTCCCTTAGTGGTTCCCCCACCACTGACTCTATCACTTACCCCGGGATTCCACTCCATTTATGCTTACTGCACGCCCCAGCCTTAGAAAAAGCATCTCCTTTTACAACAGTATTTCAATGGGCACATTTTGAACCATGGATTCTGTCAAGGCTTTTAACCTTTCTCCCATTCAGAGACTTTTTGAGGTTTTAATTGTACTCTGAGGACAGCACTACTTGTTTTCCAGGATAGTGTTTATGTGTCTGTATGTTTAAACACATAAACATATTTTAAAAATTATATAATAATGTGCAAACATTTCAAAATATATATGTAATATATGTGTATGCATGTGCATAAATATACATATATTGATATATAAATACATGTAAGTAAATATGTGTATAAACATATATATTTACACATATTTTAATATAAATATATGTATATTTACACATATATTTATTTTTATATATGAATAGGTATAAATATACATATAAATATTTATATATATAATTTGTTATTTAATAGGCATGTTGGAAAACAAAGCTTTGAGCATATACTCAATCTAAGATATATATATTTTTTCTCTGAGACAGAGTCTTGCTTTGTTGCCCAGGCTGGAGTGCAGTGAAGCGATCTCAGCTCACTGCAGAGCTTCCGGGTTCAAGCAATTCTCCTGCCTCAGCCTCCCAAGTAGCTGGGATTACAGGTGCATGGCCACCATGCCTGGCTAATTTTTGTATTTTTTTTTTTAGTAAAGACAGGGTTTCACCATGTTGGCCAGGCTGGTCCTGAAATCCTGACCTCAAGTGATCCATCTGCCTCAGCCTCCCAAAGTGCTGGGATTCCAGGCATGAGCCACTGCACCCAGCCACAATCCAAGATCTTGATACAGCCTTCCAACAATAATTTTCTATCAAAAGATATTCAAATGACTCTGGTGACTTGGGCAGTTAGACTTTCTTAAGTGGGAAATGTGTCCCAGTATTTACAAATTTTAATTATGCTTCTACGTTTGGAGCAGGATAGGTTATTGGTTGTTTTTAAGTTTTTTTCTTTTTTCCCCTGTAATTTCCCTACTTCCTAAGAAGTTAAATAAGAAACTCTTCTCTTTTGCCCTAGGAGTGGTTTATACTACAGGACTGAAAACAAAATCTGCCCAGAAACAATGAATCTATATCCCCTGTGAAAGTCTAAATCCATTCTAGGATCAGGCTAACAATTTTAGAGAGGTAAGATAAAGAGGTCAATACCTTTCAAATCAGAAAGGAGAGAGATGTAAGAGAGACTAGCCTAAGGCTGGGGATGGGAGAGGAAATGTGTGGGTTCTGTGTTATCAGAAAGAAAATCCCATCTTGGAAAGCACAGTACCTTTGCAGCAGAGTGGGAAGATTCCCATTTTTCCAGTTGGCACAAATCTTGACCAACTAAGAGCAGAGGACCAACTCAATTTCTTAACCAACTAAGAGAGAGTGAAAGGAGTAAGCTAAGCACCCATCCTAACGATTCTTTTTATGTGTCTTGGTTTAGATGTACAGCATGCACATGCAGTAGTTTGTGTTTATCGCTGCAGTCCCACCAGCTCTGTCAAGAAACTGTCTTAAGCAGGGTGTAAGGTGTTGATTGTTAAACTGGTGTCCAGTGGAACTGCTGTGTAGTCATTGCTCATGCTTTTATTGCCTTCATCAGTATTTTAAGAGGAAATTTAGAGAGGCTGCATTAGAAACTGCTAGCATTATACAATCTTAACCCAGAAATCCATTTTGAAAATCTTACCATATAATCATTTATGTTATTCTTTTACTAAAAACAATACAAGTTTACTCATTTAGCAAATAGCGTCCCAATTATTGCACCCTGAGGATTTTAATGTATAGTGGTGACAGTGATGACACAGAGGAGCTGATGTTATTGAAAGAAGAGTTTTATTAATTACATTTCCCAAGACAAGGGGGAATGCTGGGCACATGGAAAACACCAGGTTTGAGACAAGAGGCAGAAGCAGAGGCAGAAGCTAGCCTAGGGGAAAGCTTAGGCAAGAGCCTATACTGGAATTTCTACAGGAAGGCAAGTTGGGAGCAGGGCAGGGCAGGGCAGACTGTTCAGGGCTCGCTAGTTTGAGTAACTCTGGTGTGCTTTGGGCTAGAGTGTGGACTCTAGTTGCTTGGTGCCAGGATTGTTTTAGGGCAGGGAAAATGGGTTGGTTTGGTGTGTGCGAGTAGATAAGGATGTGGTTGGGGATACAGACTCCTGGAAATTGATTGGTTTGTATATGAAAGACATTCTCCCAGCTGAGCCCTTTTGCTATCTCAGAATTGGCTAGCCCTGGGAGAAGCCTTTCCAAGGCCAGCAAGCTTTTTAAGATACCCAAACATCACAGAACATAGCAAATAAAAAATATGATTAAGACAAGTAGAAATAGAAAAGTGTATCTATTAGCTCTTGAGACATAACTTGGTGATTAAGAAATATTCCAAAAAGATGGAAAACAGTAGTAAGCTTAGATCATTATAATAATTAGCATCTAAGCTAATACTTTTTTCTCTAACATTACTTGGTTATAAACAAAACACTATTTACTATGCTTCCCATAGGAAATTTTTTAGTATTCTAAGAACAGTTTGAATTTTATGCTATGATAAAGATATAATAGATATGTTAAGTTTTTGACTTAATATTAACACTAGAAAAAAGTAAAATGAAAAGCTAGCATGATTATACTCATGAACATTCCAGTTGAAGAGACCTGGAAATGAGCAGGAGAAACATTAAATTATGCAAATATTTCTTAGAAAGGCATATATTTCTTGTAATATTTATAGAAGTTTGGTGTTTATAAACACCAAACTTTAAAAGGCCCAAAGATAATAAATAAAATAATTGTTAAATAAAAGGCCAGGATATACTAAATCTCTCAGGAGATAATGGTAGTTTTTAATGGCAGTAAAAGTGAAACCTCATTATTAAAGTTTATTTAGTAACTACAAAATAAGTAGCACATATAAGAACCAGCATTTTATTCTCCTATAAATGAAGTAAATTATATTCCTACTTATTGTTTAAGGAAGAAGAGGAAAAAAGTTCCACATCTCTGTTAATACTCTGATAGCTCTGGGGAGAAATTCTTACCAATTCCAAGTTTGAGACCCGTTCACTTATCACCATAAGTTCACCTTTAAACAACTAAGGAAAAAAATGTAAAACCTTGTGTAGGACAGAATCTATTTCAGCATTTCAGAAATCAAGACAAAAATGGCTGTGAATGCAGGAAAAAGAGGAAGAATTTAAAGGAATTGCTAGAGATTTTGTATAGAATTAACCAAACTGAGGGAAACAGAGCTGTTAAAAAGGCACCCAGAATTGCAAGGGATGTAGTCACAGCAGACAGTTGATTCCCTTTGTAAGATTTCCAAGTTATTACTGGAAACATTTAAATTCTGTACCAATTAATAATTTTAGAATGATCTAGATCAGATCATGTTAATATCTAAAAATAGTTCTTTCAAGCCAAATCTTTCTATCAATTCTCCTTCATGATATAACTCTTAAGCCATGGGTAAGGTTATCACATAAGTATTTAGGTCTTCAAAATCTTTACTTTCTGAATCATAACTTTAAAGCCCACTAAACAATATAAGTATTCATGTGGTTCTTTTGGCTAACGGAATTGCAACAAAACTGCTATCCCAAAATCACATCATTTACACCAAAGAACATAAACTGAAATGACTGCCGGGGACCAACAGAAAACATAAAATTATGACCAGGAAAAAAGCTGCTGAATCATTTGTATCTCTACCAAGCATAACATTCACTTGGCTGCACTACAGAGCCCAACCCAAAAACTCCCAGGACCACTGGCCATCAGCTCACAACCTCCACTTTGCAAGCCACCACCACCGTGGACGCTACAAGGAAGGCTGATGTCAGTAAGCACTCCTTCATCCCCAAGACGTATACAATATGAAAGAGTCAATAATGAGATTTCTAATTTAGGGTCTCTGATTCAGAATGTCACATGTCACATAAAGTAATGGTGAAGGGACATGTGAGGATATTCACATATTTTTATTTGATTGGCTTCTTTATTTAACCATATTTGATAAGAATCTTTAATTAGCCTTTTCAAACCTCTGTTTTCACCGGTAACAGTGAATTGACTGAATTGTATTATCCTTTGAATAGATAAGCCTTAAAACAAGAACAATTCAAGAATCGAAAAATATAATCTACTGCATTAAGAGCATTTATGACTGCAGTTAATGAAATGTAAAAACATTACTGCAATTGGAAAGCATTACCAATCTACAGTATTTTTAAGCTAATATTAATTCATTCAATAAATACTATTTTAGTACCTGCTATATGCCAGATATTTGTTCTGAGTGCTGCAAAATCAAAATTGAGTAAGAACTCATTGAGAAGCACACTGAATGAGTTTATAAATTCAACTATTTGTACTGTAAAAAATACTAGTAAAAATAAGCTATATGCAATCAAATTAGGTAAGTTTTGTAAAGAATCATCAGCAACTGTGTTTCTTCATTATTCTCTCACAAACCATATGTAAAACTTTAGGCCTACAAAACATAATCCCCTTTTGTTCATTTTCTGATTTTTAAAAGAAATAACAGTACCCACCCTGAATGCTCTGTATGTTTTATTGTAGGAAAAAAAGTAAGTTAGTGGATGTAATAGCACTTCAAAAAGAACGAAATGCTATATGAATTTCTTACATCCCTTAGAGACAACCAACAGCCATGTTATCATGGCTGTTTCTACTGTGGTTAGTCAGGATGAAGAAATATAAAAAATGTTTTGTGTACCTAAGAACAGCAGTATTAAGTTGAAAATAATATTAATATTTAAATGGTAATCTAGAATATATCCCAATTCATAATATGGCAAGTTATGATGCAATTTTTAAATAATTCATTGTCACATTGGCTTTAATACTTTCTAAGTGCCTCAAAGAACAATGACTACCAGATGACCTTGTTAATTCTTAGGGCAAAACATACAAAATTAAATATTGTAGGGATCTAGATGCCTCCTCAAAAAATAACAATAAAAAACATTATAGGGAAAATGAGCATTGCATAATTCCATTAGGGAAACTAAAAAAAAAGTAAAATATTATTTAGATACAAATCTTGTACAACAATTCACAAAATATTACAGAACAGTAAAATAAGAAGCTAAGAATATAATGTTATTCTCTTTAAATTACATGTTTTACCCTGATGTGACTACTAAGTTCAGTTTGCAAAAAATTTAAGTGAAAATTTTTCGGTAAGTGTAGAAATGACTTTTTTTTAGTCAGTAACCATTTTATATTATCATTTGGAGGCAACATGCTTCGGTTTAAAGTATATTTTCCACTCCTCTATTTTTTAACTCTATATTTATATCAATTACGTCACCGTTCTTTTCATCTTATTTTTATAAGCATAATTTATTTTATTTTTAAAATAAACTGGTTTCTTTTCTAAATAACATGTTTATTCACATTTGCTTTTTTTGTTTTTTTAATTAACTGCCATTTTTATTTTCTTATGTCAGTGTAATTCTATATCTTAAACATCCTTAATCATTATTTGACTTTATTAAGAATAGAACTTTAAAAGAGAGAAGGTTTCACAGACTCACTACGTGGATTTATATGCCATTTACTTCTGTAGCAGAGAATTTAATGTCTGCTACAAAATGTTTTACTTATAAAATAACTCTTGCATAGGTAGATGGGAAAATAAATCCATAAATTAAGACTCTAAGAACTTTAGACAGAAATGAGAACTTCCACTACCATCCTCATCCCCAAACTAGCACACGTCCTCAATGCACAAGTTGCCATTCTTCAGGGGATTAATTACAGGACACTTCTGAAGTGAGAACTATTTTTGCCAAAGTTTTGCCAAAGTTCACTTACAAATCACAAATGTTTTTGTTCTTCCTGTACCAGTGAAGAATATAGCAAAAACTAATGGAAAAAACCTGACTGCATATAGTTTCAAATTATACCTTAAAGAAAGCATGGGAATATCCCTGAGCCCATCTCACCAATAAAGATAGAATAACTTCCCTGTGGTAGTTTTATTCATAATTGCCTAAACTTGGAAGCAGCAAAGATGTACCTCAGTGGGTAAATGGGTCAATAAATTGTGGTTCATCTAGACAATTGACTGTTATTCAGCACTTAAAATAAATAAGTGATCAAGCCACGAAAAAACATGCAGGAGCCTAAATGCATATTACCGAGTGAAAGACACCAATATGAAAAGACTACATGCTGTATGATTCTACAACATTCTGGAAAAGGCATAACTAAAGAGACAGTAAAAAGATCAGTGGTTGTCAGGGGCTAAGCAGGAGGGAGGGTGAATAGGTGGAGCACAGAATTTTTAGGGCAGTGGACTATTCTGCATGATACTATAACGGTAGATACATGTCAATGTATATTTGTTTAAACCCATAGAATGTACAACACCAAGAGTTAACCCTAATGTGAACCACGGGCTCTGGGTGATAATGATGTGTCAATGTGGGCTCATCATCTGTAACAAACACACCACTCTGCTGGAGGACGTTGAAAATGTGAGAGGCTACGAATATATAGGGGTAGGGAGTATCTTTATCTGCTTAATTTTGCTGTGAACCTAAAACTGCTCTAAAAAATAAAGTCTATTAAAAAAATACTCTGGGCTGGAGAAAGGAGGAGAAGAAAATGATAGACATTGTAAGGTCTCCCCAAAAGATGGCCCTATTCCTTCATCCCTAGGGAAACAGCCTCTAGGGTATTTCAGAATCAGAGAAAAGATGCCCAGTTCTTGCTCCCATTGAAGCCCAGGAAGACAACAAGGTTCCCTCCATTCTAGGGAGAAAAGCATGTTATCTTTGGTCAAAGATGTCTGAGCCCTTCTGGGTTCCCTGTAGCCACAGGGTGATACAAGAGGGCACTTTTCTTACATCCCTCAGAGACAACGAACAGTCCTAAAGTCATCTTGCCAGCACACAAAAAGGAGTGATATCACCAGACAAAAATGAGATGTCATGTGTCTCAGATGTTTGGAGTGGATACAAATATCACTGAGAATATGGAGAGATAATGACAAAGGACCAGATGTCACAGTCCTCTGAAGCCTGTATTCTACATAAAACTGCAAGAAGTCATGTGGGGAGAAACTATGAACGGATCTAAAAATCTCAACTTCAATAAGAAAACCTTGAGTTAATAGAGGAAAGTAAAAATAGAATATTAATATTTACCTCATTTAGCTGGTGGAAGGATAAAAATGTGTAAATGTGGAAAAAAATACTCGTGGTTGAAATGGATTTGTCAGAGGCTACTTTAGTTTTTCTAAAAGTAATGTTTCCATTAAATGAAGAATTCACACAACATTTAGAGAGAAAATTTAATTATACCAGACTGTTAAATTCCTGTTTTTCACAGTTCAAAATGCCATTTCCTAATAAAGGTATTCTACAAATTCTGTGGTTAAAATATTCCAAGTTTTGTGATTAAGCCTCAAACTTAGAAACATTATAGTCAATGAGCTTCGTAGAAAAGTCATTTCTTTTTCTCATTGAATTTTAGGGAATATTTGGGAAAAATATGTAACTGTAACAATCAAATTGAGCACATTTAGAGCTATAGCCTTCTGTAAGGGCTTGCCCGGACTTACTAGGCTCCATTCTCACCTGGGCTTCATTGTTCTTTTTGACTCAAAGGAACGTAAACATTCTCTAACCTTCTAGTACTTACCTTGAAAAATAACACAGCATTTATATATTCCCAAGTACTTCTGTAACCAAATCCACTCTCTCCTCTTTGTATAAGGCTTTTTGTCACTAAATTACAACTTACAGCCAAGGCATCAAAGTTTAAAGTCTATATTTTGTCATTGATTTGTACAAAGTGGTTAATACTAGCAAAAAATAAATCTTGATGAATTTTGAGTCATTATTATTATCATTGCTTCAATGATATCAATGCCTTTTAGTGGATTTTGAGGGGAGAAAAGGCAATAGAAAAAAAATGAACAAATTAAACTACTATTAAAATATCTGTCAATTATTAATTGATCAGTCTATAATTCGTTCCCTGTAATATAAAGTATTTGGAATAGAATATCTTAAGATTTATTCAGGTGCAGAAGTTTCAAGATTATATGACTATCAGATAGTTCTAGTCATAATCGTAAATACAATCAAATTATGGTGAAAATGAAAGAATTTTTTTTTGGCATCCGGAGGAATATAAAAAATAAAGTTGGCTATAAAAATAACTAGTCAGAAGAATTTCTATGACTAGGGAAGCAAATCTTTTTAGTCCTTATGTAAATTTAATTTCCTTCTGGCTTTCTTCTAATAATGGGAAATTTATATGCACTTGCAAATAGAATATTGGTATGCTTCATTGACATTTAATGAGGTCTAATATGGTCACACTGTGCACTTCTACAATCATTTCTGCCTCTACATGATACTAATTGGATCTTTTCCAAAACACATTAGGCCATTTATGCTGTTTGTTGTCTTAAAATGTTCCATTGCCAATTATCTCCAAAAATTTGCTCCAGAGAAGGTCCTTGTTTTGCTGTAAAATTTTCCAATTGCAAATCCCTTCACAAAGTTAAAAAAAAATTGACTATAAATAAATCCATTTATAATTTCTGTCTTGTCCTAAGCAAAATAAAACTCAGGAGGCTCTAGAAATCATGCTGTGACTCTGAGGAGAGAAACACATGAGAAGCAGAGCTGGGGATTGAGGTGAAAAAGAATTCTAAATATTTAGAAACAGCTGCTTTTTAATATCTCAAGAGATGTTATTTTGATATATTATACAAATGTATTTTGTGAAGCAGCAGAACCTGAGTACTAAAGTCACACTGCCTTGGACTGAATTCTGTTTTCACCACTTTTTATACATACAATAAAAGCTTTCTGATTAAAATACATTTTTCTCTTTAGGATTTTGCCACGTTTTGATTCATGAGCAGAAACCAAACTATAAATAGCAGGATGCAAATTTTGTTTCAACATATATAATATGTAGTCTTATAAATATAGACTGTAAATATGTACACTAATCTCTTTCATTATTATTTGGCTAGCTGACAATAGGTAGACACAATCACAGTTTTATCCTTATTACTATTCTCACAAGTTTTAGTCACACCCACTAATTGAATAGTTTCAGCTATTAAGGCTGTAACTGTTGATCCCTGTATCTGTCAATCAGCATTTGGCTTCATCTACATATATGGTGAGGCCATCATTTTAAAAAGTGAGGATGGCTGTCATGAGAATGTTGGAGTCTTACTTTCCTACACTCAGAACCAGAACTCTCTCCACTGGGAAATGTCACCACAGAAGATCAGCTGGTTGCAAAGCTATTGTAAAGATGAATTGGGTCTCCATTATCCCCTACTACAGTTCCTTCCTGGTTCCTCTCTTAAATATCTCTTCTTAAGAATTTGACGCATATTCTAAAGATCAACTAGATTGCCCCATTATTTTAATTCCTACCTGCTTCCTCCTTTGTCTATTCATGCCAATATTTTAAAAGGGCATTTCAGTCATTGTGAGACAGATGCATATTTTCCAGACACAGAGGTTTAGATCTGTAATAAAGTTCAGAGGACAATTTTCTTCCGTCATCACTACACAGGATGTTAGATCCTAGAGAGTTGACGCCTACCTGCCTTTCTCACCTTGGATTCCCCAGAGTTTAGCTTAGTGCGGGGCAAATAGAAAGGGTTCAAAGTTGGTTGTTAAATTGAATAAATGTGGTCAATAATTAGCAACTTAGCGCACTGGTTTAATTAGACCATATAACAAATTACTGAACTCTCCTGTTCACACATGTGTCTTCCCAAATAGACGCCACGTTCCTCAAACGTAGAAACCTCATTTTTTCTCACCAACCCCAGGGGGAGTCTTGGCATAGATAATTCGTTCTTGATAGCTCTCTTACTTATTGAAATTCAATAGTTATAAATCAGTATCGGAAAGTAAAGCGTGAAGGAGAAACTATGAGAAATGTAAAGGATATAACAGGATTGGTTTGCTGGAAAGACGTAAGAAAACTAATGATAAAGCAGTGTTACAATTCCTGCTTCTGGAGCACCAATTAAGCTTTTCTGCGCTGCGGTTGCCTTAGCAACTTTGGAGCGCGTCCGTCCCAGCCCCGCCCCAGCCCCGCCCCCAGCTTCGCTCTAGCCCCGCCCCAGCCTCGCCTCGAGCTCCGCCCCAAGTCCGTCTCGCTCTTCATCCGACTACCCCATACCCTTACTTCCGCCCCAACCTGCCAGCTGGGACCTAGGGTCCTACATTCTATGCCCACGCTTATTCTGCCTGACTAAAAATATGGTAGCAAATTACCAAAGTTAGAAAGATATTTTATAAATATAATCCATACTTTTTTCTTAGATATATAAACGCAAAAGCACAAGATATTTGTAATTTAAAAGAGCTACCTAGCATGAGCTCTTAGGGCCAATTTTCAGGCAGTACGTTGGATAGCAACAACTTCGGAGGTCCCCAGTTTGCAGAGGGAGACGTGGAAGTGAGTGGAGCGGGGCGGTCCCCAGCGCAGTAGAGGAAGTCGTGCTACCCCGCGGAGTTTTGTGTTCTAGATTCATTCCGTCACCACCATGTAAGTGTTTGCTTACCGACTGCTTTAATTCCTGGTCCAGCTGCCCGACCCTGACTCTCTCCCGCTCCTTTCCTCAGGTCGAAGGTTTCCTTTAAGATCACGCTGACGTCGGACCCACGGCTGCCGTACAAAGTGTAAGTAGCTCGGCCGAGATGGGCCTTTTGGGGCCGGACAAGACGGGGCTGGGTTGGGGGTGATCCGAGCCTTTCCAACAACTACCCCGCGCGGTCTTCATCTCTTCACTTTCTCTACTTTCCTGGCTCGCGCCCTTCCAGGAGCCTCTCCCACCGGAGCCTGCGAGGAGAGGTGCGTACTCGCTGAGTGTCAGCTTGGCGGCTTGGCCCCGTCACGAGGGTGTGGGTGTGTTTCTGATTAGCGACCTCCCCTCGGAATTCATTTGGTGGGCAGGTGGAGCGAGAGGACAGGTGGACCAGGTTCTGGTAATTTGCTGGGATTCTTAAACAGCCCCCATCTCCTGGATATTAGAAAAGCGTTTCACCGCTTTAGCCAGCTGTTTGAGGAAGTTAAGGAAGACATTCCGTCCTGATAGTCAAGACTTTGAAATTACTTGAACATTTGTTATTCCGCGGCTTCTGAGTTTTGTTGTGTGTGAGTAACTCAGCAATCGGGCATCACAAAGTAATGAGACTCAGATCATACCCTTCCTATGTTGGGATTTAATAGAGTATTTAGTAGGAATGGGAAATGCAGAAATAGGGGATAGTTTATCCATGTGGGGCCTTTACTTATCCTTCGCAGTTGAATGATAGATTTTAAGTAAACACTCTTGAGGTTATTGCAGTTGGAAGTAGCATGAAATGTAGCAAAGAACAGGATTACAATAGACTTTTTTGCATAATTAATTAGTACCGTGGCCTACCTAGCTGACTGATAACTTTCAGTGACTTACCAATCCATGATTCGTACAACCTCTCAGCCTTTTCCTCCCTTGATCTTTTCATCTCCAAAATATCCTTGTTACACTTTATCTCAGGTGTTCATGGTTGCAGCCTAGAACCTTAAGATTCCAATAATTGCTCCATCTCTGAGATGTCGTTTACAGGCACTCTTATGGATAAATACATTCTCTCCTACCTGATTTACTGTAATTTCTTGTCTACAACGTTTCATTTAATCCATTAATCACAGTGATTTTTTTATCTATAGCTATCCCCACTTCTATTCCTTACCTTACTCCTTATATAGTTAAGAGTCCCTTGGTCCATCTTTAAATCATTCTCCTGCAAACACCCTCAACTCTCGTGGCCCTGTCTCTCCTCCCAGCATATTTTGGTTAGTGAAACACCAACTCTGAAACCAGCTGTTTGTATTATCTGTACATAGCTGACTGGCCCTGGAGAAAATAACAGACTGGAGGGTTTTACGTTAAATTCATGACAACAATTAATAGTGCCTAGTACTTAATACATTCTTCAAGTTTGCTCATTTTCCTCCTTATTCTCAGAAAAGATTGTTTAAAAATTTCCAGCTTTCCACAGCTGCTCTCTCCCTTGCTCTCAAGCCATCAGAGGGAAATTCTATCATCTTTCCACCAGTATAAACCTACCACTACATTGATAAATCCGTTAATTTCCCATCCTGTTAGAATGGAAAAAATGACTTCACTCCTATGAAAAACCACTTGAGCTCTGGTTCCCATCTATTTCAGTCTTGTCAAGGTTAAAGTAGATGGAGTCCAGTGCCCCCTCTCTCCTCCTTATTGGTTTTTCCCTCTATACTGGATTATTCTCATCAATATGCAGATGTATTCTAGAAAGAGAGCGTGAGAAGGAAGGAAGAAAACGATAGAGTAGGAGAGTAACATTAAGAGCCTGGAACATTGTACCAGTTGGGTTAATATGTGGTGACTGGATGAATTTAGTAGGTACAACTGTTGTTTAGTATGTGTGTGTGTGTGTAGTTGTGTGTGTATGTATATAAGGATGTGTGTGTGTAAAATTCACATAACGTGTAAATATGTGTACAAGGGTATCTGTGCTATATTTTCAAAGTACGTGGTAACTAGTACTTGGGTACTTGACAAGCTTGCCCTTTTAATCTTTGCTTCCTTCACACATGTTCTTTTCTGTGCTTAGAATGTAGTCTCATCACCACAACATATTTTATAATAATAAAAATCTCACCTCTATGATAAATCTGGGTTTTTTTTTGTTTTCTTTGGTTTTTTTCTGAAACAAAGGCTCACTCTGTTGCCCAGGTTGGAGTGCAGTGGCGTGATCTTGGCTCACTGCAACTTCAGCCTCCCCAGTTCTTCTCCTTCCTCAGCCTCTCAAGTAGCTGGGACCACAGGCGCATGCCACCACGCCCGGCTAATTTTTTGTATTTTTAGTAGAGACGGGGCGTCACCGTGTTAGCCAGGATGGTTTCCATCTCCTGACCTCGTGATCTGCCCACCTTGCCCTTCCAAAGTTCTGGGACTATAGGCGTGAGCCACCGCTTCTGGCCGAAGATTTTTCTAATTGTCCACAGAGTTTATCCCGCCCTTCTTGAGTTACCTGTGGACTTAGTCTTTATAATAATTCTTACCCATTTATGTTATTATTCTGTTTATATATTTATTTGAAAAACAAATGATGCCAGTAATTTACTTTAAAAATTCTCATTAATGTAAATTTATTCAAAACACTAGGATAATTTAAGTACCGATTTTATGAAATGACTGGCAAATACAACTTTAAATCTAGATAAGATTTGTGGAGTCACTGTAACTCTCATTTTCTCTAATTTTCTGCCAGTTAGAACTTGCATTAAAAGATGTTTTCATTCTTGATTTGTTTTTATTGGCTTGTCTGTGGACACTCACCAACTTATTATACAGATAGAAATTTATTTTAATGAGCATCAGTATGACATCTAGGTATATTGTAAGGACATTTCCAAGTCTCCAGTTTAAAAGTGAATTGAACTCTAAGGGTTTAAAAGTTCTCCAATTGATGCAGAGTTTTAGGAAAATGAATCTCAGATTCTTAACTACATATATACTGCAAAAATACTTTGTAAAATACTGTTGCCTAGTTTGTAAACTATGACATTGCCAATTCATTAGTTTTTAAACAAATGGCTATCTTTTATATGTTTTTATTTTTTGCACCCCCCCCCCAAAAACATTAGTAAAGAAAGGGTAAAAATGATACCCATTTTCATCCTTTAATAGTATTTTGGAGTTGTGGAATGAGGGCAGCCAAGAAATCTATTCACGTTTCTATTACTGAAAACTGGTACCATATGCTGTTCCTGTTATAACGATTCTTATAGTCAGAGATTTGTAGACTGAGTAAGGAGCTTGGCATATACATGAGAATAATGGTAGCTGGTATTAATACAATAATATGGTGGTGACAAATAGAGAAGTTTCAGTGAGAAATGTTAGCTTGTCAGTCTCCTCTGCTTTGAAAGATTGTTTTCTGTTTTCACTCATTGTAATTTATGTTACCTTAGGAATCTTATTTTTTAAAAGAAGTTTTAAAAACCTCTGTGTCTTTTCGTATTTTCTTAAGGTATAAAGTAAATTTCTGTTGTGACTTTTTTTATTGGAAAATTCATACAGATTGACCCTGGGACTAAGTCATTAAGAAAAAAAAAATCTATTTATTCATAATCTTTAAAATACTTGCCATTGTACGAGTCAGTTAACAAAATCACTCATCCCTTTCCAAAATGTTATTTCACATTTTACTTAGCCCATTTTAAATGATGGTAGAAAAATCACTTCATTATTGGCATTTTGCCATAATAAACTTCATGCATCTTCATTAATTTGGTCTACTAACTTTGAACGTGATTATTAAGAGTACACAGAAGTTTCATCAAAAGCTTTATGATCCAGTGATGCTTCCCAAATAGCCTTCTACTTATAATGAAAATGATAACACTACTGGGTCAAGTGCATAGATAGTTAGATGGGAGGTAAAGTGAACTGAAGACCAAGGAGAGCTTCACCTTTTTGAAATCCATCTCTAGAAACAAACAGCAGTTCATATGCTAGACTTCTGTGTATCAAAGTGTTAGAAATATATAAATCTACACCCGTGGAGGTTAATTCTCAAGTGGAGTTCAAGCACCATCCCAGCTCGAAGGCTATTTGCTGTTTGGGTTGTTGTTATTATTATTATTGTTTTGAGTTAAAGAATGTAGTATGCAATCAAAACCACTAACTTTGAAACTGAAAAGACAGCTTTGTCCAGATCGGCTACAGTAGCAGAAATAAGGATTTTTTTAGAAAATGCTGACTTTAAAAGAAACTGTTTTAAAATTCTTGCAGACTCAGTGTTCCTGAAAGTACACCTTTCACAGCAGTCTTAAAGTTTGCAGCAGAAGAAGTAAGTACAGAAGTTGGAACAACCTTTATGGAATGCGGTTTGGCAATATGCTTCAAACGTCTTTAAGAGTTGTATGCACTTTGACCCATCATTTCCATGTGGCTTCATTACGAGGTTCATGTTATCAAAAAGTAGGATGATAGTTAAGACTTACTTTCAGATATAAGAAGCACGAGTTAAACAAATTGACATATCTGATTAATGCAACCATTGAAAATTATAAGAATTTAATGAATTTTATGAGAATTTTAATGAAATTTAAAAGGTACTGATTTTTAAATGTTTTCAAAATGCAACATTACATCACATTATATTCTGTATACTCATATTTTACTAGTCTTGATTCCAAAATTACAATTTCTTAAAATCTTTATCATAGTTTTCAAATTTTCTATGTGAGCATGTCATTACACTGCCATTTACTGTCAGTAAAATTTGTTTTGAAAAGTTTCTAGTTTTTTAAAACATGTTTGAGTTTTCTGTTTTATAAGAAATTTTTTTTTCATCCAAAATTATTAGAAATATCTATAATGCATCTTTTTGGACATGACACTTGGAAAAGTAGCTTGATCTGGTAGAAATGGCACCCAAATGTGACTTGGGAGACTTAGGTTCCTGTTATAGGTGCATCATCAGTTAGCTCTATGACACGATGCAAATCCTTCTTTTTTATTCTGCAAAATGGAAGTAGTTAATACCTGTCCTTCCTCTCTGATCAAGTGATTTTGAATAAAAATATTATTTCCTGAAATTTTCTGTTGAAGTTAAAAGTGCTAAACAGGTACGTTGCAACCCAAATCAAAACGTTTTGGTTTAGAGTCTTTTGAAAAGTTTATAGTCACAGAAAAATAATTTTCATAACTACATTAATAAAAAAATAACACAGAATCGTGCCCTCTACTTAACTGATTTTTGGGAAGTCAGCCAATCCATCAGTGCTCAAAGCTCCTTGTATTGTCAGAAATCACTAACATCATTTGTCACTCATTCAGAATTAAACTGCCAACTAGTAGCATTTGTTTTGTGTCAATGTTGATATATTCTTCATGCAGAAAGAATAAGTAAAATGAGATGGGACACAAATCTGAATATAGCATTGTCATTATTTTTTGCTCCACAGATTACTTGCAAGAAATACTCCTAGTCTGGGGCATAATAGAGTCCAGATTTAAGAAGTAGATCTATACAAGCTCTAATTAATATTTATTATATTTTGTAGTTACTTCATTGTGTGTCCTTTATAATGCAAAGGCATTTTTGTGATCTTGGTTTTCTAATAAAAGTAGAAGAAAATCTTAACATAACAGTAGTGAATAAACTAAGAAACACCACACAACACAACCATATGTATTGATTAAGATAGTTTATAAGTAAAGCTTACAGTAGAGTAAGCTACAGAAAAGAAAATATTAAGAAAACCATAAGAGAAAGTATATTTACTATTCATTAAGTGGAAAGGGATCACTATTATGAATCATAGGTGTTACATATTTAGAAAGGATATGACTTTCAGATCGTTGTGAGAGGGGCTTTCACGAGATGACACCGTAGAATCATTCAGTGAGAACAAAAGTTGACTCAAGAAAGCAAGAGTTTGGATTTAAATCCCTGGAAAATTGCCTTAGTAAGCAATAATAAAATTTCCCAGCACATGACTGGGGTAAGTAATGAATTGTTGAGACCTGCAAAGAGCCCTAAATTATAAGAATTATGGGGGAACTGAGGAGGAAAATAAATGAAAACAGAAGACCATAAAAGAATACTTTGCATTCAGTAGAAAACCTGTCAGTACTGTAGGACAAAAAGGAATAGATTCTACATTTTATATCACCAGTGATGCCTCCTCATGGTTTAAACATTTCTTCCACATTCTGCCTAAAGGAAACACTGTGTCAGCAATTGCTTTTGGTTTTTAAAATTATAGGTTGCTACTACATGGATGTGACTAAGAAAATACATAGCTTATCTTAAAATGGGCATGATATAAAAGACTCAGTCAGTAGGGTAACTAAAAACTTTGTAGGACTCTAGCTTTGGAAATCTGAGAGGCCTATAGTTCATTTGAGTGTTTGATCAGATTCTTACTGAGATTACAGCCTGTGCAAAATATTTGTGATGCATTTTTAAGTTTACTTAAGTACACTTTGAAATTCTTTAAAAATTTTAAAATCTTTAAAAGGACACAAGAGTGTACTACATTGAGATTAAAATGTGTTTATTATTAATTTGTACATAATACTATAATAATTGTTCTCAGGTATGTTTAAGGCCTTATTTTAAAAGTTGATTCTTCAATTTCTAATTTAAAATAAGATTTTAGTTTTTCTCAACTGTGTATATGTAATGATTATAAATGCCTAGAATAGTGTTTCCCAGACAACAAGAACCACACACAAATTAGTACCACCAAAAAAAAAAAAAAAATGTTCATGAGGAACAGGGATTACTGGTCAAAAAATATGAGAAACACTTCATTTCTGTTAGGAGTATATTAAAGGCTTTTGAGAAGACCGCTAGTTAAATGTGTTTTCCAAACTTCATCATAAAACTCAACTATAATATCTATAATGTTAGTCCATAGCACAAACATGCTTAATAAGTATTTGTTGGATAAATGCATAAACTATGAAGACATAAACGCACTTTGGCAACTGCTGGTCTCTTTAAGAGATGGAATCTACCTTTTAGCTACCAATAAATTCCATATCACATTTCATTGATTTAAAAAACACATCTTTTTAAAGATCTCTGAAATAGATCAGGGGAGGCTTGCCATCACTGTTGGCCAAATGGCATTCACATAATTGTCTAGGTAACGTCATCTACACTTAATTATTGTTTCCTAATGACATAATTGGACTATTGCAGTCCTTGAGCTTTAAATCAGCAAATCATTACAGAAGAATGTAAGGAATACAAGCCTTGGTTGTTACCTGAAAATCTCATGTAGGCACCTCCCATTAAACACAGAGAGCATCTGTTCAGATCTTGCAATTTCTATGGAGAAATTTTAGGAATAATCTCAGTTTATTTTGCATATACTTTTTGCTATTCAAGAGAATTATAAATGGCAAAATTGAAGGATAAGTCCTAAAGAGTAAACATTGATCTGGGCATAAATTGACAGTGGTTTTTCATTTTTGTAATGCCTAAAATAAGGTACACTTTTATAATTAATGGTGTTCTAAATACAATCGAAAGCACTGTTTATAGTACAGGGGTTTTTTTTTTACAGATAAAGCATGTGATATAGTCCAGTTGACCCTGGAGTAACGTGGGAGTTAGGGGCTCCAACCCCCTGTGCAGTTGAAAATCTGCATAAAACTTTATTTCTCAAAAACGTTACTAATAGCCTACTGTTGACTAGAAGCCTTACTGATAACACAAACATTAAAATGTATTTTGTTATGTGTATTATATACTGTATTCTTACAATAAAGTTAAAAGAAAATATTAAGAAAATCATAAGAGAAAGTATATTTACCATTCATTAAGTGGAAGTGGACCATGGGAAAGGTCTTAATCCTTCTTTTGTTTTGAATATACTGAGGAGAAGGAAGAGGAAGGGTTGGTCTTGCTGTCTCCGGAGTAGCGGAGGCAGAAGAAAATCTGCATATGTCATTCAAGGGTCAGCTGTACTTTCCTTGATGGTTTCACTTATTCTAAAAGATTAATCCTACTTTAGAATTATAGAATTGGTATTTGTACCCCATTCTTGCTAATTATCTTATATAGTTTTGTGTGTTTGTGTGTATATATATATATATATATATATATTTTTTTTTTTTTTCCTTCTATTTAGTTTAAAGTTCCTGCTGCAACAAGTGCAATTATTACCAATGGTAAGAATTCACTATAAATTTATGTATTACCTCAAATTTATAGAAATGGTGTAAAAGGAACCAAATTAATTAAAATTAAATACAAAAAGCCCCAAGTGTATGTATATCATGGTAAACACTAAGTCAGGGTTATTGTTCATAATTAGCTCCTTTCATTTCTTTGTATATAGCTTTTGATATAGTATAGCACTTTATAATATCTTTTGTCCTTACCAGTTCATGCCAGATTATAACTGAAAATAACTTTATTTAGCAAGTTATTTTTTTTTATTAAGTAAAGTTGTTTGGTAAATGCTTTAGAATATACAAAGTTAAGCAGGAATGAATCTTTGCTATACCTTTCCTGATAGAAAATTGTTTCTTGTAGGCTTGCAATAATGATAATTTTATTCCATTTTAGGTATATAATTAAAAATCTTAATATCTTGGAACACCAATAATCGATGATGGAATTAGTCTTGTGAGAAAATAGTGAAATAATAAGATGAGGAGTAAAGATTGCAGGGAGGGCTTAACTGTGTTTCAGGTATACAATGCAATGTTGATGAGTGCTGATGAGTTGCCCAAGTGCAGTTTGGATAGAATAACAGGAGATAGGCTTAATGTGTGTGATGTAACTTAGATAAGATAGAATTTCTCACTCTAAAATATTCTGCATTCTGTCACATTGAAGTGTTTCTCTTTTGGAAAAAAGCTGGCTTACTACCTGGAAAGTTTTAGGTCATAACTTAGTAACATGTGTTGAACTAAATGACTTTGTGAGCTCTCCCAGCCTTAAGATATTATGACCTAGAACAATACGAAGATGATTCATGGGATACCTAAGAGGCTTTTTAGTTTTTTGGAAGAAAGGACAAACATTATTTTTAATTCTATGTGGCAAAATAGAATTAATAACCTATATTCCATAGAACTTACCAAGATCATTGCATTGACAGACGTTTTTGTCTAACCCAGCAGTGTGTATGAATGCAGAATAATAGTAGATTTCAACAGATAATTTACCTGAAAGATTGTCACTCGTGTTCTTGGATTTAAATTGTTTGGCTTGTGTCTGTATACACAGCAGCACTATTTTGGCAAATCTCTTTTCTTGCTACTATTTAACCATTTTAGCTTTAGAAATAATGTATGTGATTTTACAACTTATTTTCTAGATGGAATAGGAATAAATCCTGCACAGACTGCTGGTGAGTATCTATTTGAAAACTCATAGAGGAGTGGGTGGGGTTATATATGTCAATTGACACTGAATATTTAAGCTATTCTAATTATACTTGACAGTATTTTAACATAATGGAGCTGTTTTTTAGGGATTATATACCAGTCTTTACCTGTGTATCTGAGTAATAAGTTGTTTCATTGTGTATATCGATTATAGATGTTTTTGGCTACAAGTAACAGAAAACCTAATAGTGGCTTAAGCATTGAGAGTATTTATTATATATAACAAAAAGTCTGTAGATAAGATTGCTTTCTAATTGGAGTAAGGATTTTTTGACCTACCTCTTAAGGTAGTTGTGAGATAGTGAATGTAAAGTGCTTAATAGCTTGGATTATTTATAGAAAGCATTCATTAAGTGCTATTTTTTTTTAATATAGTCATTTACATTTCAAGGGGCTGAGTCTACACTCAGATCTTCAAACTGTTAAATTTATACAGGTGATATATTGGTGTCCTAACCAGGAGACAGGGTAAAAGTAGTCTCGTCCTTTATAAAAAGAAGTCTAAAACTTTTTTAAAATTAATTTTATATTTTTTAAATATAATCTCTTAGGGTTATAACCTAAAGTTTTAAAATTAGGTATGCTTTAATGTAACCTCATTCTAGAGCAGTAGTTATTTTTAAATTATATTCTAAACTGTTTCTTTATTGTAACAAAATTATGTTGTTTTCATAGGCCTTGGGGTTGAAATTCAGCCATAAAGAAAATGAAGAGTGATTTAAAATTGCAAATTTTTGTTACTTCAGTAGTTGTTAATATATAATTTTATTAAAAAGGTTTATTGAAAATCGTGAGGCATTTTATTGTATGGATGACTTTAAACTTAGTAGAGAAAGGTTTCTTTTTTTCTTATTCGAGAAACTTTCAGTATTTTACAGTAGTTTGAATTACTGCTAACTCTAACATACTGCTTGTTATATTATCTTTAAAAATTGAACGTGCATATCCTTGATATGAAGAAAATCTCATCAGGCAATTGACCCCAAATATGTCAGGGTATCTAAATTTTTGTCACTTGTAGTAATTTACATTTTTTTTCCTGTCCTTAGATATATTATTGTGTATTGAAGGAAGTATTCATGATTAAATTATTCACATTGTTACTTGCTGAAAGTATTCGTCAGCGTTTTCATGGCTGGTGTTATTTTAAATTTTAAGTGTGTGTTGGATTGTGAAGATAGAATAGGAACAAGACTTAAAAAGCATGGAATTGGGGTCTCATGATGCTTGAGGTTTTGTACCTATTTTACTGTTTACTAAATCATTTATTATATTTAATAATTGTCAGAATATTAAGATAACTTGATTTTTAGATACCTAACTTTATGTTTTGTTTGTTTGTATAGGAAATGTTTTTCTAAAACATGGTTCAGAACTGCGGATTATTCCTAGAGATCGTGTTGGAAGTTGTTAATATCTGCTACTTGGAACATACGATTGCCTTTCAGAATAAATATCGGTATTTTTTGTTGTTGTAAAATTGAAATCAGGCATTTAACATACTATGAAAACACCAGGAGTCAATGAATAATGAAAGGTGACTCATCTGTCCCTTTTTGTTGTCCATACTCTTCCTATGAAGAGGGAATGCGTAGGAATTAAGGCTGCTACCGTCACGGAAGATCATAGTCTTTGATGCTACCTCACGACACAAACAGGTAGTTCACTGGGGGCAAATGAATTAGCCAACTGTTAACTGGAAGCTTTTGATAATTTTTTTTTTTTAGAACAATTTGGAACATTAAAATTTACTGAATCGTATATATTCGTCTGAGTTAAAAATATAAAAAGAATTATGGACCCTGGATGGCAATTTGCTTGATAGCATCTGATTTGCAGACTCATAATTTGATTTTTAATTAAATATATAGGTTATGATGAAGTGAATAGACCTATCAGTGAACGGTTAACTATATTAAATTTTTATCATTTACTTTTTTTAAGATTCAGACCTCAGTTATATAAATTTCAGTTTAATATCAACCAAAAAATTAAAATTTTAATCTAACCCTTATGTGTATATGATATCCCATACCAGCTTTTAATGGTGGACCTATAGAATCCAGTACTTTTAATGGTGGGAATTTACAATACAGTAGAAGCATCCTTTGCTGACTTATACATTCCTTTATCAGTCTCTTTTGATACAACATTTAAAACAAGTAGCTTCAAGAAACCATTGGTGTTTTGAGGATAATATTTCTAAATAGCATTAAGGAAGACAGTATTATTGCACAGATCTGAAGATAAAAAAAAAAAGCTCAAGGAAATACAGATCGGAAGTGCTGATGAGTTACATTTATTGAAAACCCAACTTTTAAGGAAGTGCTAAGACCAGTCACCCATGTGAATAAGAAGCCGGGAAAGGAAAGATGGGGAAGCTGAGATCACCAGGCTTCTGTTAAGGAGGAAAGCAACAGAGGAAAACAGTGAAGGGGAACAGAAAGGGGTAGCAAAGTGTTACAGAAAAGCTGACTGGATAGACAGAACTACAGAAGGTGTATGTTGGGGAGAACCGAAAGGGAAAACAAAATACTTGACATAGTCTTAAGTAGAAGAAGGCCATTAGAGAAAACAAAGTATCTACTGGCCTTGTCAACATACAGACTTCAAAATACCCCTTATGAGAATCCAAAGAATGATGTGTGTAAGGGAAGATTTTATTTGCCCTTCCAGAAGAAATCAGTATCTATGCAAATCTTGAAAGACGAAATGAAAGCTCATAATGATTCAGAATCAGTGCTTGACCTCCTGTACTCTGAATGGTGAACTCTGGAAGCAGGGATTGTCTGGCTCTTTTTAGAGCTGGAAATGTAGTGGCTTTCATTAAATACTTGCTGTAAAGTCTTTCTAAGACCAATTATTATCTTAGCATGTTTCAGTATCTTCTCTATCATAGGCCCTAAGTTCATTGGGGGGGAAAAATAAGAAAATTCAACAGAATCAGCATTTGAAGTGTGCCATTGGTAGTTGTTTATGAAGTTACCAGATATTCATAAATGTGACAGATGAACAGCAGGATTATGAATTATCAAAGGAAAAAATATTTGCTGAGGTGAAAAAATCTGATGTTTGAGGAAGTTTTTATTTTTATTTATTTGTTTTTTTGTTTTTGTTTTTGTTTTTTTTGTTTTTTTTGAGGCAGACTCACTCTGTCACCAAGCTTCTCCTGCCTCAGCCCCCCGAGTAGCTGGGACTACAGGCATGCACCACCACGCCCAGCTAATTTTTGTATTTTTAGCAGAGACAGGGAGGAAGTTTTTATAAACAAAATCTGATGTTCAGAGGCCCCGTTTCTTATAATAAATGTTGAGTCTTAGTTAAGCAGGAATTTATGAACACCCATTTCCTGACTTTTTGCTTTAATTTAGATTTTTCTCCACTCTGTTTCTAGCACAAAAATTTGCCTGCTATGTTACATAAATAAATTTTTGTTGTCCTGTACCATAAAGTGATACATTTAATATTTTTATTCTTTGGTTTTGAACATTGTAAGTTCATAAAAACATTTTATTAAACAACTAGACATTTTGTTATTAAATAAATGTGATCTGTAATTTCTTTGTGCAGAATGATTTGAAGTATTTAGTTTACATGTGTTATTGGTTTATAATTAATATCTAATGAAAATACATTTTGTTATATTGTAAACCATATTGTCTATTCTTATTCTTAGAGCTCTCAATCAGCACACCTTTTGAGTCAGTATATAATACATGTAGTAAAGAAAAAAAGGGCAAAGATGATTAATGACCATAAGTCACAGAAATTAGTTTATAGTCATCTGCCACAGACATAGTAGTGATGTTTCGTCCAACAACAGACCGCATATATGACCGTGGTCCCATAGTACTGTATTCTTACTGTGCTTTATCTATGTTTAGATACACAAGTACTTACCATCATTTTACAGTTGTTTACAGTATTAGGTACAGTAACATGCTCTACAGGTTTGTAGCCTAGGAGCAATAGGACATACCAAATAGCCTGTTTGTAGTAGATGACATCATCTAGGTTTGTATAAGTACATTCTGATGTTCACATAGTGACAAAATTGCCTAAGGAAGCATTTCTCAGAATTTGTTCCTGTGATTCAGTGATACATAACAGTACTTCCAAATGCCTGTCCATTTTACAGATGGAAAAAAAAAAAAGTTGAGAAGAAAATGGGGTTATTGTAACTGGCTAGGTTGGTAGGTTCCAAACCTGGGTGATAACAGAGTCACCTAGGAAATGAAAAATACAGATTTTTGGAAACCACCCCTTGAATTCTGATTTATTACGTCTGTAATAATATATAAGAACCTCTGTAAACAGGAGTCCTGGTGATTTCTGCCGTGCAGGTGGTTTGAGAATTAACGAGAAGGCCACCTTTTCACTTTGTAGAAGAACAGAATGAGGTCTAGGGTCAAAGTAAGTAGAATATGTTCTGGAATCTTGGACAGTGCACTTTCCAATGCTTGGTAAGTAGCCTGAGGTAAAGGTGCTAGCTAACAGTCTCACTCACTGCACAACCTTTAAAGTTTTTCAAGTCAAACATTCTTTAGATATGTTTTTCTTAGAACTAGCTGTTCAAAAGAAACGTTAGTGGGAAGAAAATGCAATGCTATTTAATTCCTCTACTCCAATATTAAGATACTACAACTACCATGTTTTTTACTCGAGGACCTTGAAGTATTCGTGAATTGGAAGCATTGTTATACTTTAATGGAGTGATTCTAAGTTAACTGATAGTGTTCCTGAGGCCATTTATAAAACCACACAAAAAATAATGATTTATATATGTAATTCATCCATAAGAAATCTGTTGAACATCTACTGTGTGTCAAATATTTTGACAGATAATTTCACTTTTATTATCTCATTCTTTATAACAATTCCAGGTTATTTTCCCCTTTTATGGAAGAAGAAAGAGGCTTAAGTTGAGATTTAAAATTTAAACCCATGATTTGACCCAAACTCTGCATATTATATGGAGAAATTTTTAGTATATATTTTCTGTGATATACTAGATGTGTATTGAATCACAGATTAAAAATAAGAAAATATGTAAGGCTTAAATTCCATGTCAGAGTACTGACTGTGTGTAATGATAATGAATGGCCTTACTTTTTTAATACATGGTGTATATATGGTATAAATATGATAAAATTCTAGGATATTAATTATAAACCAACCAGTAGTGGGAGTAGGGACTATGCCGCCATATTCATTAGCCTATCAGACATTGTGTTTTTTCATTTTAGTGTATTTTGCAAGTGAAGCTGCAAGATTAGTCTCCTAATAGCCTACTTTTTCTACTAGATTGCTGCCCATAAACTTCTAATACAGAAATTCTGGAAGTGCCCTCTATTGGTTAGTGCTGGAGATGGGTAAATCATTACTCAAACTAGGCTATTAAACCATTAATTGAAATAAATACTCTTGAAAAGTTCAATCTATCCAATCTATTAACCATATCCTTCAGATTGACTAAGGTTCTCTTACCGTCAAATCTGATACTCCTGATTTTCCTTTCTTGATGTATCAAAACAATCAGAAAATTCTCTCGATGCTGTTAACAGAATGTCTCAGCCATCCCCACTGTAACAAAAGCCCTCATCTTCTCATTTATACTAAGAGCCTCTAGTCTCTTCATTTCTTCTTTCGCACTGTTGCTGTAATGAGTTTTTTTATGCCATATTTCATTAGTCAAAATCCTACTGAATAAAAAATTTACACTGTCTATGACATATGAGGCCCTTCATGAAGGGTTTCGCTCTGTGTTAGAGTCATCTGTTACTACTACTCTCTTCCTTACAGTTTCCTTCCCTAATTTACACCGCAGCTACACTGAACCACAAATAATGTTTAGTTATCTGTGATGTGCCATGTTCTTATGCTTTCCTTTCTTTACTTACCGCATTTGTCTGCCTGGAAAACCTAGGATTTATTCTTTAAGATCAAAAGCCATTGAGCCTTTCCTCCCTCCTCCAAAGCAGTAGGTATTAACGGTCTAAGCAATTTTACATTTTGTATATTCCTCCATTCTAGCAATTACTAAATACAGAATTACTTGTCTCTAAAATATAAATTTTATAAAAGTCTAAGACCATGACTGAAACTAGGTTTCCAAATTGCTTTGCCCATAAACAAAAAGTACTTTATAATTGAAAAACTACATAAAAGAATATTTTGAAAATTGGAACTGTGTCTCATACATAAAGTAACTGCTTTTCACCAGATTATTTGGTTAACCGGTATACCCATGTTCCCCACTGTTTCTTGTAGCAGAAATTTACGTAAATGAACTACTTTTTTAAATTGCAAAACATTCTCTTATTTTTAAACATTATTAGCTATATGCTGCATATTGTTAAATACTGGAGATGAAACATGATTAACATCCATCCATTTCTTGGACTTCCCAAAATTTATACATTTCAAAAACACCAAAATTACCTGGTCTAGTAATCATGGACATGAAGATGTGTAAGGAATCCTTTTTTATATGCTGGGTACAGTGCGAGGCACTTTACAGACATTGTCTATTAATCCTTAATCCCTTCACAAATGCCAGTGTTAATTTCTTCACTTTACTATTCAGGAAGCTGAGACTTCAGTTAATATGTTTTAAGGTTACAATGAGATTGACTCCTAGGTCTGTATGATTAATATAAAGTCCACAATGTGAATCATATATTTATCATCAATTTGCCTAGAATTGTATTGAAGTACTTTATCAAAATAAAATGAGCACATCTGGAATGAGCCTCATTGCTATTTCATATTTCTGTGATCTCACTTTGCTTGAAAAATTTAACATTCAGCGATCCACATAAACACTGCACTTATAGACTCCTTTTTAGTAAATATACACATTTATAGCAACAAAGAGAATGGTGAACATTTTAAAAGTAGATGTATGGTCCTGTTATCTGCTTTGCTACGTAGAGGATGTTGTAATTTTGTTACTAGATGCAAAACACTGGCTAAGGTTGGCAGACAAATTCAGAGAGCCAGTTTTTGGCATAAATCTCATTTTTTGGCAAAACTTGTTAGCAATGTAAAAGCTGTTACTGAGAGCATATTGTGATGATACATCATGTCAATATTTGTTTGGCTGAGTAACACTTGGATTTAATAAATTAATTCTTAAATGCACAATTTACAACTGATGAGCTGTTTTAGAAATAAACTAATTTTTGTTGTCAGTGCCACAAACATTTTGACAAGTCTCTAGTGGAGATACTAGCTTCTCTGATTTTTTAGATAAACGGATGGATGGATTAGGACTTTCTGAATTATCTGTAGGTGTGCACATTACGTAGGAATGAAACATAAGAGACAATGAATGAGTAATTAAATGAGTCACGTAGGGAAATTAACCAAAAGGACTGTAGAGAGGTCACAGTGTGCTTGTGGGGAACTATATCCTTGAGTAAGGAAATAACCTTATTTGTTTCTCAAAGCAATAAAAAATGAAGGCTTCAGGGAGCTGTAGTCACTATGACAGATCTGGTGTATTGCTGTCAATTCCATATACATGCTAAATTTAATGTAGAACTTTCATAATCCTGCTGTATGGGTTGGAGTAGAGAGCGAAAGAAGTGACAGACTCCCTTCAATAGAAATTGCTAAAGGCTTAATTGTAGTTGCTTCCCAACATGGAAACAATTATGTTCCAAATATTTTTATTTAATTTTTAAATTAAGCCAGTACCTTCTTACCTATGAAAGGGTAATACCTGTATTCATAGAACTTTGCATTTGGGAAGATATTTTCTAAAGTGTAATCCATCTCCCTATTATTTCCTAGTAAGATTATATTTTTGAAACTATTAAAAAAATAGTATTTCACAGGAACTTCAATAAAATGAACCAGATTCTAAGGATGCCATCCTCTTGCTGTAAACAAATAAATAAATGTAAAATTCCAATCTATTATTCCTTCTATACGTTCTAGAGTTGACCCTTAAATAATGTGAAAGTTCAAAGCCTTGACCCTTTCTTTGCACAGTCAAAAATCTGTATGTAACTTTTGACTCTCCAAAAATTTTACTAATAGCCTACTGTTGACCAGAAGCCTTAGCAATAACATAAGTAATTGATTAACACATATTTTGTAGGTTATATACTGTATCTTTAAGCTACAGAAAAGAGAATTTTAAGGAAAAGAAAATACAGTATTCATTAAGTGGACGTGCATCATCCTTTTCATGTTGAGTAGTCTGAAGAAGAAGAGGACGGGTTAGCAGAGGCGGAAGAAAATCCATGTATAAATGGACCCATGTGGTTCAAACCTGTTTTGTTCAAGGGTCAACTGTACATTTTACCTTCATTATATACCTTCTATCTCCACCCACACTATCACCAAAAAACATGGCTTTGTTCTGAAAAGCTGGGAGTCCCCTAAAGATTTTCCTAAAATGTAATTTCTTTGCTCCATTTTGAAGCATTCTTTGCAATTGGTCAAATCAGCATTTAGCTTTGTTGCCTCACCTTGTCCTCAGTCTACCTAGACAGACCTTGCATCTCTTTCCTTTTTGAGTGTGAGATTTTTTTTTAACCCTAACTAATGCTTTTGCTAATTTCAAACAGTCCCAAACATCATCTCCTATTTTACTTGACTATACTATTTAATAGTGAGTTTACACTGACCCTTCCAAACATAGGGATTGAAGAGTATCCTAGAATAGAAAAGAATGTTTTCCATATTGTCAAATGCAACAGGACTTGAATAAACCTATAATTAGTAGATCCTTCCTCTAGATACAATTACAGTTCTGGAGCAGTTGCCAGAATTTGATGTGCCAATGAAATATATAGGGCGATGTTCCAAGGGAAATTAACATCATCACCATTTTAAAATATTTTATATCTTGGGTTAAAATGAGTTATAATTAATTTTTGAGGGTTATATAGTTAGTGCCAAATGAATGTGTCAGATAATGAGTGCTATAGCAATGGATGACTGTTACAGTGCTGTTATAGATGACTTCACAGTTTGGGGGGGTGATTTTAGCAGGAACATGAAGGGAAGGCATATGGGAAGACATTCATCAATTTAGTAAGCATGAATTTAATCAGTAAGCACTTTATCCACTACTCTTACTGATACCTAGACAAAGTGCATGGAGCTGATAGCATAACAGGGGAGAAAGACAGTAAATTACTAAGTAAATATGTCAAGTGCTATTTTTTTAAGTCAAAGCACAGCATTTCGGTTAAGGTGATAAGGAATAAGTGCTGTTTTGGATAAGATGATAAGGAATACCATTATGTAATTGTGTGAAAGAACAGTACTCCAGATAGTAGGAAGAGAAAAGGTAAGCTGCCTTATAGAAAAACTTCAGTTGGCCCATGCACGTATGAGGAGGCTTCAAAAAGCTTGTGGGAAAAAAAAAAAAGGAATTAAAAGATTTTTTAAAAGTAAATTCTATTACTTAATAGAATCTGTCAAGTTCAAGACACGTTTGTAAGTGATGAGACCAGCCATTTAGTTTATCTCTGAAGAACTGGGTGTCCTGGAAACGTAGCCATGTCAATGTCTTTTTTATTGGTTGAAGAAAAAACAAATGAGTGTCCTTTAAAGATTTTTTAAGACTGGGAAACAAAAAGAAGGACTTAATCAGGACTGTTTCTGATTGGGTGAATCACAAGGTGAATGCCTAGTGATTTCCCACCCAAACTCTAGCAAAATTTCCCTTGTTTGGTAAGAGTCAGCAGCAGCCAGATTTCTTCTTTTTGCTCAGTCTTGCTTTGGCTATGTGGGCTCTTTTTTGGTTCCATATGAATTTTAGGATTGTTTTTTCTAGTTCTGTGAAGAATGATGGTGGTATTTTGATGGGAATTGCATTGAATTTGTAGATTGCTTTTGGCAGTATGGTCATTTTCACAATATTGTTTCTACCCATCCATGAGCATGGGATGTGTTTCCCGTTTGTGTTGTCTATGATTTCTTCCAGCACTGTTTTGTAGTTTTCCTTGTAGAGGTCTTTCACCCTCTTGGTTAGGTATCTTCCTAAATTTTTCTTTGATATATTTTTTCAGCTATCATAAAAGGGATTGAGTTCTTGATTTGACTCTCAGCTTGGTCCCTGTTAGTGTATAGGAGAGCTACTGGTTTGTGTACATTGATTTTGTATCCGGAAATGTTTGCTGAATTCTTTTATCAGTTTTAAGAGCTTTTTGGAGAAGTCTTTAGGGTTTTCTAGGTTTACAATCATATTATCAGGAAACAGTGACAGTTTGACTTCCTCTTTACCAATCTGGATGCCGTTTATTTCTTTCTCTTGTCTTACTTCTCTGAGTGGGACTTCCAGTACTATGTTGAAGAGAACTGGTGAGAATGGGCGTCCTTGTCTTATTCCAGTTCTCAGAGGGAATGCTTTCAACTTTTCCCCATTCCGTATTATGTTGGCTGTGGGTTTGTCATAGACGGCTTTTATTACATTGAAGTATATCCCTTGTATAATGATTTTGCTGAGAATTTTAATTATAAAGGGAAGCTGGATTTTGTCAAATGCTTTCTCTGCATCTATTGAGATGATCATGTGATTTTTGTTTTTAATTATGTTTATGTGTTGTATCAAATTTATTGAGTTGTGTATGTTAAACCATCCCTGCATCCCTGGTA
This sequence comes from Nomascus leucogenys, assembly GCF_006542625.1. NCBI lineage: Eukaryota > Metazoa > Chordata > Mammalia > Primates > Hylobatidae > Nomascus > Nomascus leucogenys. The sequence goes on along the minus strand of NC_044389.1, from coordinate 1,070,667 downwards.
TGAAACCCACTTGATCATGGTGGATTATCTTTTTGATATGTTGTTGGATCCAGTTAGCCAGTATTTTGTTAAGGATTTTTGCATCTATGTTCATCAGGGATATTGATCTGTAGTTTTTCATTCGTTTGTTTGGTTGGTTGGTTATGTCCTATCCTAGTTTTAGTATTAGGGTGATACTAGCTTCATAGAATGATTTAGGGAGGATTCCCTCTTTCCCGATCTTGTGAAATAGTGTCAACAGAATTAGTAGCAATTATTCTTTGAATGTCTGTTAGAATTCAGCTGTGAATCCATCTGGTCCTGGACTTTATTTTCTCAGTTACGATTTCAATTTTGCTACTTGTTATTGGTCTGTTTTGGTATCTAATTCTTCCTGATTTAAACTAGGAGGGTTGTATCTTTCCAGAAATTTATCCATCTCTTCTGTTTTCTAGTTTATGCATGTAAAGGTGTTTATAGTAGCCTTGAATGATCTTTTGTATTTCTATGGTGTCAGTTGTAATATCTCACATTTCGTTTCTAACTGAAGTTATTTGAATTTTTTCTCTTCTTTTCTTGGTTGATCTTGCTAATGGTTTATCAATTTTATTTATCTTTTCGAAGAACCAGCTTTTTGTTTCTTTTATTTTTTTGCATTGTTCTGTTTGTTTGTTTCAATTTCTGCATTGTTTTGTTTATTTCAATTTCATTTAGTTCTGCTCTGATCTTGGTTATTTCCTTTAAGGCTATAGTCACCAAAACAGCATGGTACTGGTATAAAAATAGGCACATAGACCAATGGCACTGAATAGAGAATGCAGAAATAAACCCAAATACTGACAGCCAACTGATCTTTGACAAAGCAAACAAATACATAAACTGAGGAAAGGACACCCTATTCAACAAATGGTGCTGGGATAATTGGCAAGCCACATGTAGGAAAATAAAAGTGGATCCTCATCTCTCGTCTTACAAAAAAATCAGCTCAAGATGGATGAAGGACTCAAATCTAAGACCTAAAACTATAAAAAGTCTAGAAGGTAAATTTGGAAAAACCCTTCTAGACATTGGCTTAGGCAAGGATTTCATGACCAAGAACCCAAAAGCAAATGCAATAAAAACAAAGATAAATAGCTGGGACTTGGCTAAAGGGCTTTTGCATGGCAAAAGAAAACAGTGAGCAGAGTAAACAGACAACCCCACAGAGTGGGCGAAAATCTTCACAAACTATGTATCTGACAAAGGACTAATATCCAGAATCTACAATGAACTAAAACAAATTAGGAAGAAAAACAGCAATCCTATCAAAAAGTAGGCTAAGGACATGAATAGACAATTCTCAAAAGAAGATATACAAATGGCCAACAAACTACTAAAAAATGCTCAACATCACTAGTGATCAGAGAAATTCAAATCAAAACCACAATGTGATACCACCTTACTCCTTCAAGAATGGCCATAATCAAAAAGTCAAAAAATAATTGATGTTGTCATGGATGCAGTGAACAGGGAACACTTCTACACTGCTGGTGGGAATGTAAACTGATACAATCACTATAGAAAACAGTGTGGAGATTTCTTAAAGAACTAAAAGTAGAAATACCATATGATCCAGCAACCCCACTACTGGGTATCTACCTAGAGGTAAAGAAGTCATTATACACAAAAGATACTTGCACACACTTGTTTATAACAGCACAATTTGCAATTGCAAAAATATGGAACCAACTCAAATGTCCATCCATGATTGGATAAAGGAACTATGGTATACGTATACAATGGAATACTACTCAGCCATAAAAAGGAATGAATTAATGGCATTTGCAGCAACCTGGATGAGATTGGAGACTATTATTATCAGTGAAGTATCTCAGGAATGGAAAACCAAACATAGTATGTTCTCACTCATAAGTGGAAGATAAGCTATAAGGATGCAAAGGCATAAGAATGGCACAGTGGACTTTGGGGACCCAGGGGAAAGGGTGGGAAGGGGGTGAGGGATAAAAGACTACAAATTGGGTGCAGTGTATACTGCTCAGGTGATGGGTGCACCAAAATCTCACAAATAACCACTAAAGAACTTACTCATGTAACCAAACACCATCTGTTCCCCAATAACCTATGGAAATAAAAAAGAAGAAGAAGAAGAATAAAAGAGTCATCAGCAGCAATACTGTCCTGGTGGAGAAAGACTCTCTGGAGAAACTTTCCCAGTTATTTTTTGGCTAACACTTTGGCTAACTTTTAAAAATCACTCTCATAATAAGCAGATGTTATCATTCTTTAGCTCTTCAGAAAATCAACAAGTGAAATGCCTTGGGCATCACGAAAATCTGTTGCCATGACCTTTGCTATTGACCAGTCCATTCGTGTTTTGACTGGACCACTTCCACTTCTTGGTAGCTGTTGTTTTTACTATGCTTTGTATTCTGGATTGTACTGGTAAAGCTACGTTTCTTCTCCTGTTAAAATTCTTCAAAGAAATGCTTCAGGATCTTTATCCAACTTGTTTACAGTTTCTATTGAAAGCTCTGATCTTATCTGCAGACGATCTGGGAGAAACTGTTTTTGTACCCACTGAGTGAAAAGTTTGCTCAACTTTAATTTGCCAGTCAGAATTTTGTGAGCTGAACTAATGGAGATGTTTTTGGTGTTGGCTATTGTTTCTGCTGTTAATGTCAGTCCTTTTTCAATTAAGGCATTAACAAGATTAGTTTATTTCTCACAAATTAATGTGGATGGTCTGCCACTGCAGGCTTCATCTTCAGCATTGTCTCATCCTTTCTTAAAACAAGTTATCCATTTGTAAACTATTAGTTTATTTGGAACATTGTCCTCATAAACTTTTTGTAAAGTACCAGTGATTTCACCACTCTTCTACCCAAGCTTCACCATCAGTTTGATGTTTCTTCTTGCTTCCATTTTAACAGAATTAATGCTGCTTTTATAGGGGCTCTTTTCAAACCGATGTCTTATTCTTCTTAATGCCTCAGAGTAGATCATGTCAGACATGTTATAACAAGTTAGTACAGTTTTATTTTGGTGCAAAAAATTGAAATCCATGAATAGTTTTTTCATACTATGCATTTTCCCTGAATTTTCTGAACACCCTTCAATTAATCTAAGGTAACTCTGCCTCTAAGTTTTTGAGACAGGGTCTCACTCTGTCACCCAGGATAGAGTGCATTGGCACGATCATGGCTCACTGTAACTTCAGACTTCTGGGCTCAAGTGATCCTCTTGCCTTAGCCTCTTGAGCAGCTAAAACTACAGACATGTGCCATCACACCCAGGTATTTTCTTACTTTTTGTAGAGGGGATAGAAGGGAGTCTCATTATGTTACCCAGGCTGGGAAAATTATTATCTCAATATTTAGGAAACTCATTTCACAGTATTTAATTACATGCTTTCACCTAACAAAATCCCCTTATATTTGGCTTGTCAGCAACTAGCAGTTTATCTTTAGCCATTTAGATTTCTCAATGCAGAAGCTAAACACACATTCACTGAGTGCATCACATTGCAGGAATCACAGGTCAGACTTCCTGAGAGTTTCCAAAGCTCTGTTCACTACATGGAGGTGAGGGGAAGAGCTCCTATAGCTTTTTTTGATGGTGGTGGTAGAGCGAGACCCTTAGACTATCTCTTCCCAAAGAAAGCCTTTTCACAAATGCCATTCCTTGAATCACCAACTCCAGTCATCACCATTGGATGCCATCATGATCAACTCATTCATGAAACTTGTTTTGAAGGGTCTATTTTGAAAATTTTCAGCTTGATAATATCTGTGTACTTAAGAGTCTTGAAAAAGTTGCCATGTTAATATTCTCTTACATATTAAATGCATCATCTCATTTAATCTTCACAACAGACCTGACTCTGGGTATAAATTTGTTTTTCAGTTTAATATATGAGGGATTGAGGGTCAGACAGGATAAATGATCTGACTCTTGTCCTAGAGCTAATAAAAAATGACACAAAGATTTTAATCCATGTTTCTCTAACACCAAAGTCAGTGCTTTCCACTGTCCCTCCCAGCATGATGCAGGACAAGAGCAAAGGGCAATCTTAGCAGAATTAAAATCCTAAAGATCCAGGGGACATGACCTGTGACATAGCTGTAGAACACAGAAAAACAAAAAATGTTTACCTTACTGGAAAAAAAAAAGTAATAAAAAATTCCGACTTCTTTGTTGATTACAAACCAAACATATTTCCAGCTCTTCTAAATAGTAGGTCTATGTATATAACACGTGTGGGATTGAAACCACCTTTGCAAAATTATGGCAGTAAGAGAAATCTAACATAGTTGAGTCCACGTTGCTTCTGATATCCAAGCTGTCCTTGGTCAATCCTGGATGTAGGTCAAGGTAATTTTGGAAGAAATTTAGTTTATAGTTTAACCTTAAAGCAAAGATGATAATAGCCCTTTTCAAAACTAAACTACCTTTGTAAAACTAATCCAAGTCCACAAGGTTAGGATTATGAAAGGGGACTGAATTTGAATAAGATAGGTTCAGGGCTCATGTGACTAGAAGTCACAAGAATTGTGACTTTCCCAAGGCTAGGTGCGGTGGCTCACGCTTTTAATCCCAGCACTTTGGGAGGCCGAGGTGGGCGGATCACGAGGTCAGGAGATCGAGACCAGGGTGAAACCCCGTCTCTACTAAAAATACAAAAAATTAGCCGGGCGTGGTGGCGGGCGCCTGTAGTCCCAGCTACTCGGAGAGGCTGAGGCAGGAGGATGGCGGGAACCCGGGAGGCGGAGCTTGCAGTGAGCCGAGATCGCGCCACTGCACTCCAGCCTGGGCGACAGAGCGAGACTCCGTCTCAAAAAAATAAAAAAAAAAGAATTGTGACTTTCCCAATTGCTCCTTTAGATAACATCACTATTGCAGAAACAAAGATTTTTGTTTGTTTGTTTTGTTTTTTTGTTTTTTTGAGCTGTCTTGCAGAATGACCGCACCCGGATTCCTGATTCATGACTCAACTGATCCTGTGCCCCTACCCACCTCCAGAGGCAGGCTCAGAACAGGAGGACCATTTTCCACACATCTGTAATTTCACCCCACCAATCAGCATCATCTATCTTCTAACCTCCTGCCCACCAAATTGTCTATAAAAACCCTAAGTTCCAAGCCTTTAGGGAGATTGATTTGAGTTATAACTCCAGTTCTTGCACATGGAGGGGCCTCACATCAGTTAAACTCTTTCTCTACTGCAATGCCATGGTCTCAGTGAATTGTTTTTGTCTGCACAGCAGTCAGGAAGAAGCTGCCAGGTGATTACATAAACTGGAGGGGGAAAAAAAACAACTATGGCATTTTCTTGATTTAGAACAGAGGTATGTTTATTTTTACCAAACTTAATTACTGATTTTCATTCAATCATTCAATAAATGAGGTTTTTTTGTGTGTGCACACTGTGCTAATTTTTTACATTTCTGGAACTTAAAAAATTCAGTAATTCATCTGTTTATTTTTAAAATTTTATATTTGTAGTGAGTAGAAGAGCTAATTTCCTATTTGTTTGTTTCTATTTCTCTGTAGAGAAAAGGTCTCACTGCATTGCCTGGGCTTGTCTCAAACTCCTGGCCTCAAGCAATCCTCTAGCGTTGGCCTTCGAAAGTTCTGCAATTACAGGCATGAGCCACCATGCCTGGTCTTCTTTATATTTTTATGTTGACAAAGTGATGTTGGTTTGTATGAATAATATAATCAGAGAGAGGACATTGTAGTTACTGGGCCTCTACTACAAGACAATGCTGTTTATGACGGAAAAGAATGTACTTGATAAACTCCTTAGGTGAAAGGGGATGAGACTTTTAAGAGACATTGTTGAGTACCAATTAATTATGAAATCACATTCTAACTGGGTAGATCTGGTAAGCTGCAAGGGTCAAGGCTGAATCTCTGGAGATTATAGGCAAGAGACTGAGGGTCGTTTTTATTCTCCAAAGAAGGGGAAAAAGATGAATGAATTATTCAGGCCCTCATCTTAACACATTTTTAGAAACAGAGATGCACACTTCTTAAAGGAAACTGTTATCCCTGATACCAAAACCAAATACAGCACATACACAAAGGAAAACTACAGACCAGTATCACCTAGGAACTTAGGTGCACACACTCCTCAACAAAATTTAGCAAATTATATCCAGCAACATATAAATAAAATTACATACCATGACCAAGTGGGATTTATTGCATGTATGTAACGCTGGTTCAACATTTGAAAATCAATGTAATCATGGCAGACTAAAAAAGAATCATATAGTCATATCAATTGATACATGAAAATATTTGACTAAAATACAACACCTATTCATGTTAAAAACTCCCAGCAAACTAGGAATAAAGGAGAACTTCCTCAACTTGATATTGAGTAACCACAAAAACTCTACAGTTGGCGTGTACTTGGTCATAAGAAACTAGATGCTTTCTGCCTAATGCCAGGAAGGATGTTTGCTTTCCCCATTCCTATTCGATATAGTACTACAATTTCTAGCCAGTGCAACAACTCAAGAAAAAGAGATAACAGGCACTCAGATGGAAAGGAGGGAACTATTACAGAGACAGAAAAAAAATAGGAAGAGCTTAGAATTCAGAAATTAAGATGGAACTAAAAACTCTAAACTGGAGAATGGGTCAGGAATCAGGAATCCTGCGGGTAATAGAAATGTGAAGTCATGGTACATATTTTAGGGTATGAAGTGGCAAGAGAGGTGCATACATTGGTGTAGGTATGTTTCAGAGAGTGTTTAGAAATCAGTTTAATTTGTCATAACTGCTTTGTTTTATCCAAAAGCAGGAAGAAATCTGACATTAAGGACCTGATTTGTTCAATGCTTTCTGGTGGAAACTAAAGAAGCATATTAGGGAGATACTTACTGTAGTATAGTATAGTGTCAGTAGTAACGGGTGCAGATGCTGGCAAAATAATTATCCTTTGTAGAGACTTCACTGAAAATAAGCTATAAGTAGAATAACAGTGTCTGAATTAATTTTTCAACTGATACTGCTTTTGCATTAAGTATTTAGAGTGACAAAGTTAGCATCAATGGAATAATTTAATGTCTGAAGAAAAAATAATTTAAAAATGTAAGCCGATGTATGGCGGGGGCTGCCATAACAAACTGTCAGAAACTGGGTGCCTTAAGGAACAGAATCTTATTGTCTCCCAGTTCTGGAGGCTGGACATCCAAAATCAAGGTGTCAACAAGGCTGGTTCTTTCTGATGGCTGTCAAGGAAGGATCTGTTCCAGACTCCCTTTTTGGTTTATGGTCCTCTTCCCTGTGTCTCCTGACATTATATTTTCTCTAAGTCTGTCTCTGTGTCCAAATTTCCTCTTTTTATAAAGACATCAGTCATATTAAATTAGGACCCACCCTAAAAACCTTATTTTAACTCCATTACCTCTATAAAGACCCTATCTCCAAATAAGATTACATTGTTTTTGAGGGAAGAGAGGAGTAATTCAACCTATAACAGCCTAACTCATGCTATTTATCAACTGTGGCTTTCCAGATAAGGCTATACATTAAATACATGGATTAAAAAATGTGTCCTCAAAATTTTTGCATGCATATTACAACTCACAAATTCAATCAGAAATTTATGAATAAAGTACTATAATTTTAAAATGGTTCATCGAATGGATTGGAATAAATAGAGGGGAAAATGAAATGCATCATTTATCTCCAAATTTCACTTAGCCTCTCAAAACAATCCATTGCCTAGTGTCGCTAAGCACGAATGACACTCTGAGTTTCACTTTTTGTAGATCACTCCCTGGAAATGTTAAAAAGTAAAGCAATATCCTAAGGATAAGCAGTTGAAAAGAATGAAAGTTTGGGGTAGTAATGCATACATCATATTGGTTAGTCCCCAGTCATCAGCTCAAGTTTCCAACAGAGGCTGAAAGGTTGTGCTCTGGAGATTTCTTAGCCACGTATGTTCTACTGTACACAAACACACCATTCAAACAATTCAAATTGCTTGCTTACTTATTTCTAGTAGCCATATTGCTTTCCATCGCCTACACTACTTAACAAAGATACAAAGAGTTCTGCTCAGCATTCAATAATCCTTTTGATACAGAAAAGTGTGGGCACCCAAAATACCTTCTAAAAGAACAAACTGTAAGCAGGAAGAAGCTATTAACATAGAGGAAAATGGGAAATGGAAGCAGCAGAGCCAATTATGGGTAAATTTCTGCTTGTTGAAGAGACCTCAAAATAGAAGATTTAAAAATCTGTCTCCAAAAGCTTTTTTTAAAGTAAAAATTTTTTAAAGGTATCATAGGCCATATATAAAAAAGAATATCCATCCTGTCTACCAAAGTAAGCGCTTTCTTCCTCTTCCTTGATTGAAGGCACAAGATAATTGCCTCTTCCTAATGCTTTGTTGAAGGATTCTAAATAAACCAGTCTCAGGTGGCCCCCTTAAGAGCAGTCCCTGTAGGAATCTGCCATTGAATCTCGAAACTATAATTTGTTCCAGACACTCTGTGCAAAATATATTTCTTTCCCAATCTCTAAACTTGATAATTAGATGTGTTTAGTCAGAATTAAAAATAAAATCAAGTGGAAAGTTATCCAGGTGCAAGTTATTAACCTACAGTGATGGCAGAACAGGGGGGACTTCACCAAGTAAACTCAGATTTTTGGTGCAAGTCACATGTTTTAGGTACTTTGCTAAGCTCTTTATTGAACATACCACTTTATTCTTGATCATAATCTATTAATATAATATTTTGATTTTGTGGATGTTGAGAGTTAAGAAATGACTTATATAGAAATAAATGGTAGAAGTAGATTCAAACCCATGTTTGTTTGACTCCAAAGCTTATATTTCTTCCTCTCAGTTCCAGAAACCGAGGCATAGGGAAAGAATGGTCAGAGCATGCCAAACTCATTTCTTACCTTCTCATCATATGTATTACCTTGGGCTGCTGTAACAAAATACTATGGACTGGGTGGCTTAAACCACAAACATTTGTTTCTCATGGTTTGGGAGGCTGGGAAGTCTCAGGTCAAGGTGCCAGCAGCTTGGGTTCTGGTAAGGGCCCACACCTGGTTTGCCAGTGGCCATCTTCTTAGCAAGTGTCCTCACATGGAGGGGAGCACAGCGAATGAGAGCAAGCTGCTGTCTCTATTTTCATAAGAGCACTAATCCCCTTCATGAAGACCCTATTCTCATGACCTAATTGCCTCCAAAAGGCCCCATCTCCTAACATCATCTCACTGGGGGATTCCAACACATGAATTTTGGGGGAATACAGACATTCCATCTATAGCATCAGGATTCTTCAGATTCTGGTCCTTTAAGTCTTCTTTTTAATTTTTTTTTAATTTTTAAAGTTTCTTTTAGAGACAGGGTCTCACTCTGTCACCTAGGCTGGAGTGCAGTGGCACCATCATAGCTCACTGTAGTCTCAAACTCCTGGGTTCAAGTGATCCTCCTGCCTCCGTGTCCCAAGTAGTTGGCACTATAGGTGTGCAGCACCATGCCTGGTTAATTTTATTTATTTGTTGGTTGGTTGGTTGGTTGAAGACAGGATCTTGCTATGTTGCTCAGGCTGGACATGATGTCTTTATCAGAATTATGTCTCTGCTATGCCTCTGTCTACCTACACCTTTATCTATAAGCAATTTATGGATGTTCTTATAGCCAGGCTTTGGTCATGCTATTCTTCCTGTCTGGAAAGCCCATTTATACTCTTCTTCATGTGCAAGATGTTCTGCACCAAATGTACTACCATCCTCCTAGAAGATGTTTGGAAATGTGTACGGCATCTACCATTGCCATGATGGGGGTGCCATGCTAGCAGGAAGCACCCAGGGGCTAAGGCTGCTCAGCAGTGTGCAATGTTGTGCTGTATGGTGTGCTGCATGGGCAACTCCACACCACAGAGAATTGCTCTGTGCCAGGTGCCCATAGAGCCCCTGCTGAGAACACTGACCCTAATCTCTCAAGCCCTACTACCTCCATTGAAGTGTGATGCTCCTAACCCCTGAGCCTGAAATCATCTGCTCCTCTTAAAAATTTCACAAACCCTTCTTGCCTATTGATCTGTATGTTTCATGTTAATGTATTTTGAATTTAATTATTAGTTATCTTTTTCTTTTACATATAAAATTTGTCTTTCTAGTTATTCTATGTTCCTTGAGAGTAGGTATTATTTGACAGTACATATTTAATGTTCCTTCATTCACAACTATAATAGAAAATATTTATAGAGCATATATATGTTTTCCACTGTTTTAAGCACTTTGTGTGTTTTAACTCATTCAACCCTCCAAACAATCCTATAGAGTATTATTATTCCTATGTAATAGATGGAAAACCTGGGGAACAGAGAAGTTGAATAACTTTCACAAGTATCAGAGCTGTGACTCAAACCCAGAGAGTCTAGCTCCAGGGTCTGAAGCTTTTAACCACTAAATGCAATGGCCTTACCCAACAAACATGTCTCAAGTGCTTATTATAAGCACACGAATAAAACTCTGATTCTTTAGAAAATATTTGTAAAATCCGTTAAGTATAATAATGGAGTAACATACATGGGAATCCAAAGGTGGGTTAGGTGAGTACCTAGCCCAGCTAAAGGGGATATGTGGAGCCTCCTAAAAGGAGGAACTAAACCTGGTGTGTCGAGGATGAGGCAAGGATGGGATGGAGAATGGGGATGGAGAATGAGGCTGGAGAGTAGGTGGAGAAAGATCACAGAAGAGCCATGAGAAATAGCTTGAACTCTATCTCGTAGGTAGCAGGTTTTAAGTAAAAGGTGACTTAGTCAAGTATGAGTTTTTAAAAAACTTTCCTTGGGAACTAGCTGAAGAAGATCAGAGGATGAGGACAACAACAGTGAAAGCTGTCAGAAGGCTCTGGTAGCCCAGAGTGACAGATGTTTTTGAGGATGATGATAACGTAGTCTGTCAGCACTACTGTAACAAAATACTACAGCCTGGTTCATTTATAGAGAATAGAAATGTGTTTCTCAGAGTTTTGGAGTCTGGGAAGTCCCAGATCAAGACACCAGCCTTGTTGTCTAGTGAGGGCTGCTCCATGCTTCCAACATGGCACCTTGTTTCTGTGCCCTCACATGGCAGAAGGCAGGAGGGCAAGAGTATCAAATGCTGTGGGAAGCTTCTTTCATAAACGCCTTATTATTCCCCATACAGCCCGTATGCCTTGTCTTGGATGAGTAGATTGCAAATCAAGCCTATAGTTCCTATGCTCAAATGCTGTGGCAACATCATATGCTGAGATGAGTGCTGGGCTAGGGATCTTAATATTTGGATTCAACCTCAGTGTTGCTTTTTATTACTGTGTTACTTAAATTCTATTAGTATATTTCATTATCTGTACAAATAAGAGAACTAAAAAGGCCGGACAATGTCAAAATAGAACGTATCTATACCTTTTCTTGGGATAATTGCTGCTTATTTTCTGGACACTAAATATTTTATTATATGTCTGGAAAGTATTTAAATGTTTTCTTTCTTATTTTGAAAGAAAGACTGCTGTGTTATTATGTTGCCTGAAACAAGCTTTGTTTTGATTATTTTTTAATCTGCAAGCTAGCCAGCCAAGCTGTGCCCTTAGTTCACTTCCTTGGAAGTTCCATGGAAATCAGTGGGATGTGGAATGTTTAGCTAACAGTTGACTTTGGCCTGTGTTCCTGTGTGATTAACATGGCAGGGGGCCAGATAAAACTTGGGAGGTAAAGTGCTGCATTTGCATGAACAATGTCTCCAAAAATTAAATTTGAAGAGTATGTATGAAGGAAATAATGTTTCTAACAGACCTGTCTGACCCTGTGTTTCCAAATTTTCCTGCCAAGCAACCTTTTCTGTAGATAGTCAGAAGAAAGACATCTGTAAAAAGGATATATTGGGGAGTGTGTGGGTGTGTGCACATGTGTGTACTCTTTGTGTGTCTGTGTGACCTGTGTATATCTGCATGTGTGTCCATATTCAGGGAAAAATAAGGATTAGAAAGGAATTCAGTAACAACACAGGTTCCCTTCACCTCCCCAGGGAAGCCATACAGCAGGTAAATGTGTCATGCTTTAGCACATTTTTCCTGCTTAACTTTTATGCACCTGCATCCTCCAGTGTACTGTGTGTGACCAGAGTACATGGTCTATATATTTTCACTTTGTCTCCAGTGTGATGCTTGGCACACAGGAAGAGATCAAAATGTGTTGAATTGTTTTTGATCAAATCAATCCCAACTTTTATAACTAATTTGGAGCAGTTATTTCTGCTCATCTTCCTTTGCTGCTCCAGAAATTTCTCTCAAGCAAAGACAAAAGGTTGTTTTTAATGCATGTATGTGCCTGATACTGTTTTAAGTCCTAATATGCAGTGTTACTATAGAAAGGTCTTTGAAATTCAATAGAAAAGAAAAGAAAAATACTCATTGATAAGTACGAATTCATAAAAAAGAAATTAAGATGGCATATAAGAGTATCTAAACCCTTTTTCCAAAATTTCAAACTCACTAGTGTCAACCTAAAATAATCAAAATTTATAGGATCCAGTGCAAAATATAAGGAGAGCCAGCTGGGACCAATATACCCCAAAGAATGTATATTATTATAACACATTTTTTACACAAAAGCTAACACGTAGACATAAGATTCGATTGGCTACAAAGGGGATTGCTTAATGGTAAAGAGATAACAATCACAAGAGGCTCTATCTCCAATGTCATTTAGTCTAGATGTGAATGAAGACTAGGGAGTCTGTTTAACATATACTATCTCAACACAAAAGTTAAGAAGCAATAGTCATGCATGACAGAAGGAAAAACAGTGGTGCTATGTGACTCAGTTTCCAGGGCTTAACTTTTCACCTTGGCATAATAAATTAAGAAGGTTCTGAAATTTTATTTCATTTTCATAAAATAAAATTTTATTGTATTTCATTTTCATAAAATAAAATTTTATTGTATTTCCTTTTCATAAAATAAAATTTTATTTTATTTCCTATTTTTTAATTTAAAAGTTAAGAAAACTAGACATTCAAAACTTACTAGAGATACAAAATAATACAATGAGATGCTATTTTATCCATCAAAGTATCAAAGATTAGAATTAAAAAATGATACTCAGAGAGTTGGCAAAAGATGCCAGAAACAGACACACTCATACAGGACCCAAGTAAATGTAAAATGATGCAGTCTTTCTGGAGGATTATAGGGCCATATTATCAAAAGTCTTAAATATCTTCTTTTACGCACTATCCCCATTTCTAGGAATTTATTCAATGGAAGTAATCAGAGGTGTGCACAAATGTTTCTGTGTAAAAGTTATCCCACTATCATTTACAAAAGCAAAGAAGAAAACACAAAGGAAATAACCAAAATGTTTAGTAATAGATATTCAGTTATGAAAGCATATTATTTTAAAATGAGATGAAAAATATTCATAATATAATATTAAGTTAAAATAGGACACAAAGCAAATAATACATGATAAATATTATATATGTATGTGGGTACTTTAGTCTTAACACTGGTAAAGTGATTTTAATTTTAATATTATTTGAATTTTTTATAAAAAGAATGCATTCCACTTACGCGTGTGTGTTTAACCCTTAATTTAAAGAGTTACTGTGCTCATTATAAAACTAGATTAAAAAAAGAGACTTTGATCTGCAAAGAGCTGTTCAAACTTTAGTAAGAAATGTTAAATATGTTAAAATGTAAACACTATGGTTTGAGTTTTATTGTGTACTAATTAAAAGCAAATGTTTGCTAGCTCAAAAAAAAAGAGTTACTGTTATCAAACATTCAAAACTGAAGGAATAAAGATTGTTGAGAAAAACATTAAGATTTTGGATATCCTAAATATTTAATGTATTACCTGTAAGTATTTATTCAGAAGAAAAATGCCATAGATTCTTTTTTTTACTGCCTTGAACATATTCTAATGTTTTAGGTGCTTGCTGGGTAACAAATCAGTATTTTTCACTATGTTAGTTAAGCTACTTCTAGATGTGTTTGTCTTTAAACAAGTGATTATTTTTATTATGTACCAGCACATTCTTATGGCAATTTTTAAAAGCATTGAAATGTGTATAGAACAAAGTTGTTTTGTTGTTTTGTTTTTCTTTTCAAACTTTTAATACTTGTTTGCATAAAATTGGTGTTTATTCATTTAACAAACATTTATTGAACACTTCTACAGTCTGAGTTCTGTTCTTGGCATTGAGGAAACACTGGTGAATAAACATGTCCCTGACCTTGGATTTTAATAGAGCATGTAACAAATAAAAATAACAAAAAATTACATAAAATCATCTCAGGAGGTGATAGGTGCTACAAGCCAACAGTACAGCAGGACGGGAAGCTCATAAGTGATGAGAAGGATGGTATTAATTAAGGTGGTCAGAGATGACCTCTTGAGGAGGTGTCATTTGAGCAGAAACATGAATAAGATGAAGGAACAACCCATTTACATCATAGGGACAACATGACAGGCAGAGGGAAACACAGGTTCAAAGCTCAGGAGACAGAAAAAGTTGGCATGCTAGAACCGCAAAAGCACACTGAGATCGGAGTGGAGGACGCGAGGACAAGAGCGAGGGGAACATTAGGTCCAGGCATATCATAGAAGATTTATTGAGTTCTGTGGCTTTTGTTCTAGTGTTACAGGGGGGTTACTGGGAAGATTTAGCGAGAGAGTAATGTGATCTGATTTCCGTTATCAAAGAGTATGCTGGTTGCTGGGTGAAGATTAAACTGTAGGCAGGAAAGAGAAGAAAGAAAATAATACCAGTTTGGAGGGTCTTGCATCAGTGCAGGCAAAATAAAGTTGCTTGTACCAGAAATAAAGGTGATGAGAAGTAATTTTACTTTAAATGTATTTTAAATATAGAACCAGCAGAATCTGCTGAGAAAAAGAGACGAATCAATGATGACTTCTAGGTTCTTGACTCAAGCAACTGCCTGAATGGTGTTTTCATTTCTTAGTGAGGTAAGTGGTTGGAGAAAGTGGATAGCAAAAGTTTTGTTTCCGACGTGTTCGTCTTGAGTTGCATACTTGACATCCAAATTGGGATGTGGAGTAAGCAGTGAGATATACAAGTCTGAAGTTCAGAGAGGAAGTATGGTCTGGAGATATAAACAGAGAAATCACATGTATACAAACAGGATTTAGAGCCAAAGAATGGAATAAATTCACCTAGAGAGTGGGGAGAAAACAAAAATGTGTTCCAAGAATTATGTCCTATAATAATCCAACATTTCAAAGTGGAAAAGGCGAAGAGTAACTAGAAAATGAGACTGAGAAAATATTGTCAATTCAGTAGAAGGAAAACAGAAAGAGTCGGGAATACAAATAGAAAATTGAAGACATTTTTCAGCCAGGAAATGATCATCTATGTCAAATCCTTCTGCAAGATCTAGAACAAAGATTAGAAATTGAACTCAAATTGAACTTAGCAACATAGAATTTGATGTCGAGTTTAAGAGTAGTTTCAGTGAAGTTGTGGACTGACAGGCTGACTAGGAAAGATTGCAGAAAGGACGAACAGGAAAGAAGTGGAGACAGTAATGAAGACAATTCTTCTGAAGATGTTTGCTATTATATTCATGAATTTTATGTGTCATATAAATAAAACACACAGTATATATATAAAACATTATCTTTACATATAATGAGGACGTTTTAATATATTTAGTGCTATAATTTAAACTCTGATAATTTGATAGGTAAGATAATATTTCATTTTACTTAAAGCATTGTTTATTTGTAATTGTGATAAAATACATAACATAAATTTTGCCATCTTAGCCATTATTAAGTCTACAGTTCAGTAGTGTTAAGTGTATTCACACCGTTGTGCAATGAATCTACAGAACTTTTTCATCTTGCAAAACTGAGACTGTGTACCCATTAAACAATTCCTCATCACTCCATTCCTTTGAACGGTGTGACAATCACTATTCTACTTTCTGTCTGTATCCATTGGATTACTCTAGTACCTCATATAAATGGAATCATATAGTATTGTTTTACTGTGACTGGTTTATTTAACTTAGCATAATGTCCTCAGCCTTGAGGACATGTTGTAGCATGTGTCCAACTTCCTCCCCTTTTAAAGCTGAACAATATTCTATTGTGCGTATATACCACATTTAATTTATTTATTCATCTATCAATGAACATTTGGTTACTTATACCTATTGGCTATTGTGAATAATGCTGCTGTGACTCTGGGTGTACAAATATCTCTTGAAATTCACCTTTTAGTTTGTTTGGATTTAAGAAGTGGAATTGCTAGATCATATGGTAATTCTACTTCTAATTGTATGAGGTGCCCCCATACTGTTTTTCATATTGGCTACACCATTTTACATGTTCACCAACAGTGCACACTTTCTTCATACCCTTGTGAACATCTGTTATTTTCTTTTTTTTTTTAAATACTAGCTATCCTAATGGGTGTGAAATGATACCTCACTGTGGTATCTTCATTTTCCTAGGGATTAGTGATGTCAACATCTTTTCACATGCTTTTTGGCCACTTATATGTATTATCTGGAGAAATGTCTATTCAATATTTTTGCCCATTTTTTAATTAGCTTATTCATTATTGTTGTTGTTGAGTTGTAGGAATTATTTATACATTCTGGATATTAACCCCTTATCAGGGAAATGATTTGCAATTATTTTCTCCCATCCCATAAGTTACATTTTCACTCTGTTGATTGTGTTCCTTGATGCACGACAGTTTTAAATTTTGATGTGGTCTTTTTTGTTTATCTCTACTTTTGTGGCCTGTGCTTTGATGTCATATCCAAGAAATCATTGCCAAATCCAATCTCATAAAGCTTTTCCCTTATGTTTTGTTCTAAGATAATTTAATAGTTTTAAGTCTTACCTTTATGTCTTTGATTCATTTTGAGTTGGTTTTTATATATGGTGTAAGGTATGGGTAAGATCCAACTTCATTTTTTAAATTTTATTTATTTATTTATCGAGACAGAGTTTCACCCTGTTGCTCAGGCTGGAGTGCAATGGCGCAATCTCAGCTCACTGCAACCTCCACCTCCCGGGTTCAAGAGATTCTCCTGCCTTGGCTTCCTGAGTAGCTGGGATTACAGGCATGCGCCACCACGCCTGGCTAATTTTTGCATTTTTAGTAGAGATGGGGTTTCACCATGTTGGCCAGGCTGGTCTTGAACTCCCGACCGCAGGTGATCTGCCCTCCTCAGCCTCCCAAAATGCTGGGATTACAGACATGAGCCACCGCGCCCAGCCTCAACTTCATTCTTTTGCATGTAGATATCCAGTTTTCTCAACAGCATTTGTTGAAAAGATTGCCCTTTCTCTATTGATTGATCTCATTTCATTTTTCACTTCTTTGTTTATTGATGAGGTAATTATAGGGTTTGACTAAAAGTCTAATTGAAATTACATGGATAAATTGATTTAATCAGTTGGATGAGAAGTATTACTTAGTCAACTAAACAACCTGAGAAGTTTGAATTTTACAGAAACTGGGGGCTACTTTGTACTTTATTCATAAACTTAATGTGCTCCCAACCAAGGTGAAAGGGCTGATCTGATTATCTTTCTATGAGATAGTTCAGTATGCTTGTTAGCTGTAAGAGAGGGCACTCTTTCTCCACTTCAGCTGAGTCTGTAGTGCTGTTATTGAATCACTGTAGGCTGTTGAGTGTCCAGGACAAGACAACCAGATTTTCACCCAAGTCTCTTTTGTTTGAAGGAATAGAAATCCATCTGTACTAGTCAAATAAGATTTATGAAGAGATCCAGTGATTACTCTTGAAGCCAATAGCAGTCTCATGTAAACTTCAGCTAATAACTAAGACGCATCTTAGACTCAAAACAGTTTCCCTTTCTGTCCTTTGCTTACTGGTGACCACATGGGCTTCCTTTCTTTTCCTGTTTATTTTATTCTCTTTCTCTTCTGTTTGCCGATCAGATTCCTCTGCTTGTTCCTCAGCATTCACAAGGTAAAAAATGACACCCCTGCTTAAACTTTAAATTACCTTCCATTACATGCAAATACAAACATCAGACTCATAATTAACATTAAATAACATCTTTGAGTACTTATGTGGCAGAGGCTGCTTTAAATGCATTGTGTGTTTTTAACTCATTTAATCTTTAAAAACACAAATGGGGAGTGGGAATTAGAGCCCTATCAGCCAGCTTGTGACCTATTTTTTTCCCCTCAGTGGGGATGCCTAGGAAAGAAAAAACTAACCAAGTCACAATTTCTTGCAAACATGTTAGTAACCAAACATCCTGATAAACACACAAATGCTATTTATTAGCAAAGAGAAACGAGTCCTTGTTTGTGAAATGTTTTTTAGCAGGGTATACTTCGTCAGTTTGGGTTGTTTATTTTAAGAATGTATTGGTATTTATAAGCTATCTTATTAACAGGACATAAAAAGGAGGTATTTTATAACCAAATGGCTCCTACTGTTTAATACATGTTCTTCAAGTTTTGTATAACAACTAATATGTCTAGTCTGAACCAGAAGGCATCGTTACATAGAAGACAAAGGACATTTGAGATTCTGTCTTGACAGTCTCAGATATCTTCATGGAAAGAATGCTTATCTAGTCTTGCTATTGCCTCTGCATTTTGAATTACTAGTAAAATTGATACTGGTTGTGATTTATTATTTGTAGTGTGTCTCATTTCACTATCTCTTCATGTTAGTAGAGTGGATATTGTATTTATTCACAGTCTGCAGATAAAAAAAATTAAGAAACAGAAAGTTTCTATTTGTGCTCTTTCAGACTTTTTGATGTAGGCATTTAATGCTACGAATTTTCTTCTTAGCACTTTTGCTGTGTCCCAGAGGTTTTGATAAGTAGTCACTGTAATTGTTCAGTTCAAAGAATTTTTTTAATTTCCATCTTGATTTCAGTGTTGTCCCAAAGATCATTCAGAAGCAGATTATTTAATTTCCATGTATTTGTATGGTTTTGAGAGTTCCTTTTGGAGTTATTTTCAGTATTATTCCACTGTGGTCTGAGAGGGTACTTGATATAATTTTGATTTTCTTACATTTCTTGAGACTTGCTTTGTGGCCTAACATATGTTCTATGTTTGAGAATGTTCTGTGTGCTGATGAAAATAATGTATATTCTGCAGTTGCTGGGTGGAATGTTCTGCAAATAACTTTAAGTCCATTTGTTCTAGGGCATAGTTTAAGTCCATTGTTTCTTTGTTGACTTTCTGTCTTGATGACCTGTCTAGTGCTGTCAGTGGAATATTGAAGACCTCCACTATTATTGTGTTGCCATTTATCTTATTTCTTCTGGCTAGTAGTAATTGTTTTATGATTTTGGGAGCTCCCATATTAGGTATATATATATTGTGACATTTTCCTGTTGGACAAGGCCTTTTATTATTATATAATTTTCCTCTTTGTCTTTTTTAACTGTTGTTGCTTTAAAGTCTGTTTTGTCTGATATAAGAATAGCTACTCCTGCTCACTTATCATTGAATACCTTTTCCATGCCTTTACCTTGAGTTTGTGTGAGTTCTTATGCCTTGGGTGAGTCTCTTGAAGACAGCAGGTACTTGGTTGGTGGATTTTATCCATCCTGCCATCATGTATTTTTAAGTGGAGCACTTAAGACTATTTAAATTCACATTAGTAGTAAGATGTGAGGTACTGTTTTATTCATTGTGCTAGTTGTTGCCTGAATATCTTGTGTTTTATTTCACTGTGTTATTGTTTTATAAGCCCTGTGAGATTTATGCTTTAAGGAGGCTCCATTTTGGTGTATTTTGAGGGTTTTTATTTGAGATTTAGAACTCCTGTTAGCATTTTTTGTAGTGCTGGCATCGTAGTGGTAAATTCTCTCAGAATGTTTCTCTGAAAAAAGGCTTTATCTTTCCTTCATTTATGAAGCTTAGTTTTGCTGTATAAAAAACCATTGGCTGGCAGTTATATTATTTAAGGATTCCAAAGATAAGAACTCAAACCTTTCTGGCTTGTAGGGTTTCTGCTAAGAAATCTGCTGTTAATCTGATAGATTTTCCTTTATAGATTTTCTGATGCTTTTGCCTTACCGCTGTTAAGATTCTTACCTTTGTCTTGACTTTAGATGACCCGATGACTATGTGCCTGGCTGATTATCTTTTTGCAATGAATTTCCCAGGTGTTTTTTGAGCTTCTTTTATTCGGATGTCTAGGTCTCTAGAGAGGCCATGGAAGTTTTCCTCAATTATTTCCTCAAATACGTTTTCCAGTCTTTTAGATTTCTTTTTCCTCAGGAATACCAATTATTCTTAGGATTGGCCATTTAAAATAATCTCAAATTTCTTGGAGGTTTTGTTCATTTTTTTTTATTATGTTTTCTTTGTCTTTGTCTGACTGGGTTAATTTAAAAGTCTTTGTCGTTGAGCTCTGTAGTTATTTCTTCTATTTGTTCTAGTCTATTGTTGAAACTTTCCAGTGCATTTTGTATTTCTCTAAATGTATCTTTAATTTTCAGAAGTTGTGATTGTTTTTCTTTATAATGTCTATTTCTCTGGAGAATTTTTCATCTGTATCCTGTATTTTTTTCATTTCTTTAAGTTGGTTTTCACTTGTCTCTGGTATCTCCTTAAGTAGCTTAATAATCAACCTTTTGAATTCTTTATCGGGTAATTCAGAAATTTCTTCTTGCTTTAGATCCATTGCTGGGGAGTTTATGGTCTTTTCAGATTCTTTTGTCCCATGGGGTAATCCTTTGATGTGGTGCACTCCCCCGCCCAGGGATGTGAGCCAGACTGCAGTGATTGTTATTGCTCTTCTGGGTCTAGCCACCCAGAAGGGCTACCAGGCTCTGGCAAAGAGTCCTGTTATGCTATTTGTCTTCAGGTCTTCCAGCCATGAATACTAGCACCTGCTCTGGTGGAGGTGGCAGTGGAGTGAAGTAGATTGTGTGAGAGTCCTTGGTTGTAGATATGTTTAGTGTGCTGGCTTACTCGAATGCTGGTTATGCTAGCAGTGAAGTTGTCATGCGGACAGACTCAGGACCATGGGTTAGCCAGGATGTTGCAGATAGTGGAATTAGCTGTTGTTTTCTCCTTCCTTGGAGCAGGGTTGTTCTGTCATCAGTTGCTGTGATGTCCTGAATTGGCCTCCAGCCAGGAGATAACACTTTTGGAAGAGCACCAGCTGCCGTAGCCTAAGGGGGATGTAAGCTTGCCCTTAGTTGGCCAGGATAAGCATTTGGGTTTCTCAGGCCATGGGCAGGGTCATAAAATTCCCAAGATTTTATGCCTTTTGTTATTAGCTACTGGGGTGGGTAGAGTAATATCATCAGGTCAGGGCAGGATTAGGCGGGGTCTGAGTTCAGACTCTTCTTGTGTGGGGCTTGCTGCAGCCACTGTAGGGGATGTGGGGGTGATTCTCAGGCCAATGGGGTTATATTCCAGGGGAAATTATGGCAGCCTCTGTCACCAGGAAAGTGGAGGAAAGCTGGTATCAATAGGTCTCACCCAGCTCCTACACAGTTGGCATGGTCAGTCTCACTGGTCCCACGAACAGCACTGAATTTATCTCCAGGCAGCCTATGGTGAAGGACTCAGACCTAGCCCCAGGCTGTAAGTTTCCTGGCTAAGAAAGCAAGCAACCACTTTCAGGCCATGCCCTGTTCCCATCTACCCACACTGTCAGCCATCTTCTGCTCTCCTTGCTGCAGCAGTTCACCATTCCCCGCCAAGTTCTGCTCAAGAGAGTTTATGCCCAGTCAAAATTATTACAAAGTTCAGTTGGAAGCTTCTTTCACCTTGTGACCCTTCCAAATTCCACCGGTTGCCTTCCCCTAGGGCACCTGTGAGATATACTCAGGGATGGCTTCCCTGGGCTCCGGCTGGAGAATGGGAGTACCTACAAGGCTCTTCCCACTGCTGCTTCTACTTTTATATTTCCCATTAAATCCATTTCAGCTCTAGGTAAGGTTAAATCCCTCTCCCATAATCTGAATTTTCAGATTCCCTAGTGGGGATGTATGTTCAGAGGCAGCATTTCCCCCTCTCACACTTTGGGAACTCACAGTTTTTCACCCATCTCAGGGAAGTTGCAATAGCCTGCTGCTTCTTTTAAATGATCTGTGATTTTCTTTTGTTTTTTTCTTGTACACTTCTGCAGTGGTTCCTGGATCAAAAGTCCACGGTGTGAGTCTCCACATGCTGTTCTGTTCATCCAAGTGGGAACTGCATGTTAGCCCTGTCTTCTGTCCACCATCTTTTCCCAGAAGCTTTTTAGTTTAATTAGATCCCATTTGTCAATTTTTGCTTCTGTTGCAATTGCTTTTGTTGCTTTTGGCGTCTTCATTATGAAATCTTTGCCCGTGCCTATGTCCAGAATGGTCTTGGCTAGGTTGTCTTTCAGGGTTTTTATATTTTGGATTTTACACTTAAGTCTTTATCTTGAGTTAATTTTTGTATATTTGTAAGAAAAATATTTCTTCTGCCAGTTGCTTATAGAATGCCAACAGGAGTGAAAATATCACCTTAGTCTTGGCCAAAGTTCAAGAAAATATGTTGAGAATTTATGAAGTTACGAATTATTTGTCCCTAGAAAACATTTTCCGTAGTGTTAAATGAAGAATTAAGGTCTAAATCTTTAACCTTTAAAATGATCTCGTGCTGCCAAGGCTGTTTAGTACTTCAGACAGGAGATAACTTTGGGTACTATTGAATCTGTGATTCTGAAAGGTAATTGATATATTGTGATGTAAGATATATGTACATGTACACATATGTACATATACATATCAGGAACATATTTCTGTCTATCAACATATTGGAAGTCTTTGAATAGTTTTAGCTATATATTCTCTTTGTACATTTAATTCTCAAATGAATTCACTACATTAGAGACTAAATCTTGGGACTAATAAGCAAACAATTATTAAGAAAAGTGGAAAGTAAAACATAATCCAGTTTGGCCCACTCAGATAGTGATTTGTAATAAAAGGAGAGGACATCTAATTGCAGCCCCAGCTTTGAATGAAGGCATATTTTTATTCAGTTGTGCCTGACAGATGCAGTCACAATTTGGCACTACTGTGAATCATTTATTCCTCTTACAGATTTTATTGATTGATTGTGATGGATTTGTCTTTTCACTAAAGGAAGATTGTCAGACCATTATGGGCTTTGTGTGTGCTGGTAAATTTGTTTACCTCGACTTTCCATTATTTGCACACATATTTTTATGTGTACATAAAAATCAAATTTCCTTTGTAAAGAATTGTTTTCGTTTCCAAACATTGATTTCTTCTTTATAGTTCTATTAAGTACTATTGATCAAAGATGTCTGTATTTGATTATATCCTTGATTTTTGGACAGCTATGACACAGCTGTCTTCAAAACTCTGGGAGCATTTTTTTTTTAACCAGATGAGTCTCCTTTTTCAGGCTAAAGATATCACCGTAGACCCTTCTATGGAGAAGGAATAATGCATAATTGAAAGACAAACATACTTGGATTTAAATACTCGGTTTTTATTTGTTTGTTTGTTTCTTAGCAAAATAAAATTAAAAAAAAAAAAAACACCAAGCATGGACCAGTATACATGAAAGTAACTGGAAAGGTGCTCAGTAGAAGTTAGGTTTGTTTTTGCCCTGTCATTTACTCTGCCCCACTTTAACCCAATAAAATGACCAAGGACTTTATTTTTATTACTTTGTAAAACCAATAAAAAACTGGACATTTATATTTTCATTCCAAGACACATAAACATCTTCCATTCCCTCATTATCTCTACTCCCATAAAACCTTTAAATCACACATTAAACTTTTGGTATTTAAAAAAAATGTCTCTGGCTAAGTAAATGTTTGATTTCTTTTACTTTCCCTTATTTGAATTTTTTGGAAAATGTTATCCCCTATTATTAGGATTTTAGAAAATATACACTATCAGTTATGGTAGAAATATGATAAGCAACAAAATAGTCATTCAGTAGTAAACTAAGGTTAATTAGAATGAGACCGAACTCACAACTCTGTGTTTTCTTTCAAAGACTCCTAGTGAACTGTCATGGACACCATGCCTAACAGGGCGGCATTTCTCATTATTCACCCATGTGAGTGCTCTGTCTTGGCAGGTAGGTGACTTCACTCCCAGCCAGTTGGTGTGTCTGTTTATTTAGCTATAGTTTGTGGAATGTGAGTAGAAGTGGTACGTCACTGTCTATTCCAAAGTGGCACACAGAAAAAGCCCTCCTGATTCCCAGTTTTTTTGTTTTTGTTTTTGTTTTTGTTTTTATGTAGGGGCCTATGTTACATGGAAACCTCATCAGTTGTAAATAGCATAGATTTTTAACTCTAAGGAGAACGCCTGCCTTTGAGTCATTGGGGTTTGAGGCTTTGAGTCATTGAGGCTTTGCCTTAGGATTAAATAGATTTACATTGAGTTAACTATTGAGACTTTGGGGTTTTATGACACCACAACAAGACGTAATTTATCTGGGCTAAAGCTTTAGATGGAGAAATGTATGGTATTTGTGAAGGTCATTAATTCTCTCAGGAAATTTCTATGATTTATGTTGGGCCAGGCTTTGTACTGACAGCATGGTGGATAAAGGAAACACTAAACAAAACATAGACCCTAGCCCTTAGGAGTTGATGATCTGATAGCAGCCCTACCTTAAGTTTTATCGGCTCACTTTCGATCTTTCAAAGTATCTTTCCACAGTTCATCACAGTTCATTTCACTTAATCCTCACAGCAACACTACTCCTATTTACATTTCACAAATAAGTAAGCCAGGACTCAAATCCATTGAACAAGTAAATGAGAAGAAACAGAATTTACATGCGACCTCTGATTTCTGCCGGTTTAAATGTGCCCAACTAAGGTCTAGACTTGTGCGTGAGTGAGCTGTCCTGACTGAAGGTGAGTCATGGGACCTTAAGAGAAGGTATACTGGAGGGAGAAGCAGTGTATTGGGCAAAGCAAAGGTGCATAGCCTCAGAGAATCTGCCTTTTGGAGACCGTAGGTTTGAGGCTGAGCACAATACTATGAGAAAGGTTTATTCATTACAATTAACCTTTTTTTCCGTCTTTTCTCTTTTTTTCGTTAACAAAGATATGGAGGAACAAAGAGGACATCTAAGAACTAAAGACTTCGTGTTTTTTTCTTTATATATAGAACCCCTAGATGGGAAATTTGCCAAATAACATTTTTATATGAATCTATATAATATTTTATTATATTTTTCTTTTAGTTGATTATTCTATACCTTCATCTCATCGATAAAAAATTTATTCCCAATTATTATATAACTAACTTCTTTTCTACCAATATTTCATCCCTACTAGGACATAACACTTTTCTATTTGCTAAGTCATTTTTTGAGACTATGATATATGTATTCTTGTTTTTCATATGTAAGTTAAAAATAAACCTGTTTATATTAATTAAATAGTTTCTAAGGTATAAAGCCTTTAACATTATAAACTTGGAAAACGTGCTCACAATTTTTATCACATATATTGTCATCACATGTATTCTGAATGCCTAGCAAGGTTTAGTAAATGCTTATGAAATCAGCTTATGATAAATGAATGCATAAAACAAGGGTCCGTTTTATTTTTTAAAGCCTTTTCATTAAACGATGGTACTAGGACAAACCCTGAGATGCATTTGGGGCATAATTAGAGGGTAAACACAGTAGATTCAATTCTAAAGGAAACAAACTTAAAAAAAAATAGAGGAAAGAGTATGAGTTGAAGCAATTGGGGGAAATAAATTGAGAAGGTTAACCTAAATTTGAGTCTAAGCCTTCATCTAAAAAGTTCAACCTAAATGTTTAAAATGAACTCTATTATAGTCAGGTTTTTTTGGTGTATTTTTTTTTCATTTTTCTGCCCTGTAAAAATGAATATAAATTTATTACATGTAAAATTTCATTTACCACTATCCAAAGAGAAGATTACTATGCAACTGTTGTAAAAATGACTATATGTACCTTTCAGGAGACAAAAATAGAAAACTTGATTGGTCCAAGCTGACTAATAATTGTTCCTGCTGTTCCATTTTGGACAATTTAATTAATTAACTATTATTTTCAAGTAGTGATCAAATTGGAGAATAACCATGTCCAATTACTTTTTCTACATGGAAAAATATTTTTCATTTTTCCATGAACAAAAGCAATGAACAGAAATTATCCAAAAAACTAGTGAGGCAGCAGCTTGTTCTGTAAACTTCATTAGGAGAAAAAAAATCTTTCCAGGAATAAAATATTAACATTTTCTATGACTGGACACATATGTAATTGCTGTTATATCATAGAATTTTAAAATTTTGGTGTATCATGGAGTGATAGAAGTTAGACTTCTAGGCTGGGCACGGTGGCTCAAGCCTGTAATCCCAGTACTTTGTGAGGCCGATGTGGACAGATCACTTGAGGTCAAGAGTTCGAGACCAGCCTGGCCAAAATGGTGAAACTCTGTCTCTACTGAAAATACAAAAAAAAAAATTAGGCAGGCATAGTGGCAGGCATCTGTAATCCCAGCTACTCAGGAGGCTGAGGCATGAGAATCACTTGAACCCAGGAGGCAGAGGCTACAGTGAGTCGAGATATTGCCAACTGCACTCCAGCCTGTATGACAGAGCAAGACTCCATCCTAAAAAAAAAATCTATAATGTTAGAATTCTATCATGGAATTACAGGAGTTTATTGTATCATAGAGTTTTCGTTTGCTGTATCATGTGTTTTAGAATTTTGTTACAATATAGAATTAAAAGTTTACTATGTCATGGAGTTAGAGAATGTGTAGGATCATAGAGTTATAAAATTTTGATGGTGAGGAAATCATCATAAATTATCTGGGGCCCCAATAGTTTAACTGGCTTCCCTAGGGTCACTCAATTAGTTGAAGATATGTCAGCATTTATCAGTTCTCTCTTTTCTTCTCCACGGTCAGCATTATATATTGTATTTGAATTGTCCATGTAACTTAAGTCTTTTTTTTTCCAGATCTATATTCCTTTCAATCTCAGAAGAAACTAAATCTCAGTGGTCTCTGACTTTTTCTTATCAACATTTTTTTCATGTTTCATAATATTTAATAATCAGCATATGGCATCTTTATTCAATCCACTTTGGCCATTTAAACAATTTTAATCACCACTCTATTTATATCTAGAAGGCATATAAAATTAAAGTATGAAACAATACCATACGGATAAAAGGTAGTAGATTCAATTTGAAGTAACAAAAAATTTGATATTATTAGAAACCTGAAGTGAATTTTCAGTTTAGAATTAAAGCTAATTTCTGAGTTTCCTGGCAGCTAAAAATAAAGAAGAAACTTGAATAACTAAATTCCTTTTAAAATAAAATATATGTAAATAATACTTGATATAAAATACACTTGAATACATATACATCCTCATTTCGAGAAAAACTTTTTATAGCATTTAATTCAACAAAATTCTCTTATAAATCCTCTACAAAACAATAAATGTATCTTCAAAAATGATACAGACAAAACAAAATGCACAATTATCAAATAAAAGCTTCCTTCATAAAAAATAGAGTATAATGTTAGATCATAACTCATTGAAAGTCTTCTTCCTCTTTCCACACAAGTACATTATGTGCCGTGATCTAACTGAACACAGCGATATAAATCACAGGACATGAATGCCAAGTATTTTACATATTCAATTACTGGGACCATTTTTTTGGTGTTAGATTACAATTAAATCAAAATTAATTTCTCTGATGAACATCACAAGTGTTTATGAGCTTTTTTATTGACTACTGAGAGCTTCAAGGATTTCACAAGAAGCTTTTCAGCCCACAACATCCTGTTTCATGAAAACCGTATGTTTCATGAAAACAGTCTAACTGGAAGCATTGTTTTGGTGAGGATCAGGATCAGGACCACAAGAGTAGCTCTGACTCAGTCCAGGGTTTTCCTGCCTGATGAACTCTGAGTCTTCTCAAGCCCACGGAGCAGTGCGTAACTGAAACCCCAGTGCTGAGTCATAGCATAAAACATCCTTGTCCCAAAATGATTAAGGGCATTTGTTGTGGGTCAATAGCTTTGACATAAAAGGACATCAACAAAGCCACTAAAGGTTATCTTAACTACATTCTGAAATATTTCTGAAGAAGTTATCCAAAAAATGAACTTCAGGAAATATTCAGGACCTACCTTTACACAATAGTTGATGAAAACTATCAATTGAGATGTTGAAAAATCTTCATTACATGCAAAGACAATGGTTTACTGTGGTTTTTTCTAAACCATGCTAACAATAATTGGCCAAAAAATTTTTAAATGTGTTTGGGCTTAGGAAAATAAACATCAACATTGAAAAAACATCAGTCTTTCTGATTTTTTACTGCAATCAGATTGTTACTATGAATTATTGCATAATTTATATTAATAACTTACATTTATATATTACTTTGGAGTACTTCTACATGTCTTATCTTGAAAATACCAGTAATTGCCTTGTGAACAAAATATTTACATTTGAAGGGTGCTAAGGCTCAAAGCGATTAAAAATTATGTGTCATTTATTAGTTAAGATTAGGATTGGCTCGAAAAAAAAACATAAACACTTTGACTTAAACAAGCTGTTTTTCCTAAGCCCTTGCGTTTATTTTTCTCTCAAGTTCAAGGCTAGTATAGTGTTTTACTAGTGAGGGATTCAGGCTCCTTCTATTTTACTGCTCTGCAATATACACTTTCAGTCTCAAGTTTATCATTTGGTCAAAGAGGGCTGCTGAAGCTCTGGCAGTTATGATCACATTTTGTTAGAAGGAAAAAGAAAGGGAAGAGTAGTTTCTGGAAATCTCACTCTCCTTCTGACAAGGTCATTTAGTGGCATGGCCACGCCTGGCTGTAAAGGCATCTGGGAAATTTTTTTGTTCTCGGCAGCCATGTGTATAGCTGAAAATGAGGGATTCTATTACTAGGAAAAAAGAGGTGAATCTATATAATGTATCGCCTTCCAGTTTCTGCTACACTAGCATCTCATGTCTAGTAAGTAATGAAACCAGGACCCAAGCCTAGTCTTTCCTGTTCTTTGTCTCTATGGTCTAATTACAGTTCCTGCCATGTAATTAAAAGGAAATAGGCTGATACATAACTTTGCTTTCACCATTTCGAGCTGTAATAGTATCTGTCATGAGACTGCTCCTGTTTGCTGTCATTTTGTCAGACTGTTTAGATGGAATCTTTGAAGAAACCATACTGATAGTTCTGCTACTATGACAGATTTGTCTGTACAAAGATTCTGTCTATGCAGTTAAAGTTCAAAATTATTTTCTTGAGTGCTATGAAGTCTTACTATATTTCTGTTTTCTTGTTAAGAAAGAACTGAATACATTAATAATTAGTTGTGAAATACGTGTATCTTCTTCTACTCCTTGCAAGATTTTAGATCAAGAGACTCATTTCTTTTCAAAAAATGAATAAACACCATTTGAAGGGACCATGAAGGATGAATATGTCTATCTTTTTAAAGCAACAGAAAATTTTACATCTTGCAGTAGGCGTGGCCATCCTTTGAGACCAACCCTAGAAAATATAAATAATGTAGCCAAGATTGGGCTTATTAGAAGTCTCAATTTTCTCTAGGAGAGAGTTGATTTCCTGAGCATTTTCATCTTAAGATAAATCAAACATTGATACTAGTATTGATGCAAAAGTATGTTCAATGATTGACTCAAAATAGAAGTATGTTTGACAGAATTTCAGCACCTTTCTATAGAAATGGCCTACATTAGAATTATGCTTTTAGACCTGTATCTCCCAAATGTCCAGAAGTTGTGGGAAAACAGAACACAAAAAATTTTGAAGAACATTAAAAGCTTGATGAAAGGAAAGGAGACCAAATGCTTTACATATTGCTATTATTATAGAGATTTAAAATGGCTAAAAACTCTCTATGTCTATATCTGGAGATGTAAAAGTGGACATAAGTAAATTATTTATCTCAGTTCAGAGAGCTGTAAAAACAATTAATCTGAAGATGAGAAGCAGATAATTCAGGTTAGACTTTTTAATTACAGCAGTGGTCCTTATAATTTAGGATGCGTTTGATTCACCTAGCAAGCTTGTTAAAACACAAATGACTGGTCCCCACCCCCACAGTTTCTGATTCAGCCAATCTAGAATGAGACTTGAAATGTGCATTTTTTTACAAATTTCCAGGTGATGTTGATGGTACTGGTCTGGGACCGCACTTTAAGACCACTATAATACAGCATAGTTATTTAAGGGAAAATTTCCCTCCTTTGAAATTGTGTTGTGATTGTTCACCATTTGGAAGAGAAAGACCATGTTTATAGCATTCCCACATCTCTGGCATGACACCAAATTACTGCATGAAAAGACAAACAGTGCACAATTTATCCAGATGTTTAATCTGTGACTCTACGTTAAGACCAAACACCCAGAAATTGCAAAGTTTCAAGCAAATTAAACATCTGGATATTTGATTTATTTTTTACATTCTAATCTAATCTAATATTTTTGGTTCAGTTAGACTCAATCTCTCCGTTATGTAGCAATTTCCAGATTAAGAAGTCACCTCCCAACATGGACCTATCTACTGCTATTTTTTTCCAGCATGCAACAGCTATGCCACATTGAACCCTGATGCATATCTCTTAGTTGCATTTCTGATGCATCCACTAGTTATCATTTCATTTGTCATTCTGCTACTAAGTATTTCAATTTTCTCAGCAAGAAATCCATGAGGCCACTTAATAAGATGTTTTACCTGCAATGACTCCATCATGGTTACAACTCTTAAGAAAAGGTATCTTGCCAGGCGTGGTGGCTCACGCCTGTAATCCCAGCACTTTGGGAGGCCGAGGCGGGTGGATCACGAGGTCAGGAGTTCAAGACCAGCCTGGCCAAGATGGTGAAACCCCGTCTCTACTAAAAATACAAAAATTAGCCGGGCGTGGTGGTGGACGCCTGTAATCCCAGCTACTCAGGAGGCTGAGGGAGGAGAATAGCTTGAACCCAGGAGGCGGAGGTTGCAGTGAGCAGAGATCGCCCCACTGTACTCCAGCCCTGAGAGACAGAGCGAGACTCCATCTAAAAAAAAAAAAAAGGTATTTCATGAATATGTACAGCAATATTATGTAGCCACACACTATTTGGATAGAGTCATAGAACTACCAGTATATCCAGTTTATCATGATTTATCTAAATAGTTATATTTGAAGAAGCATTTTCACTTATTAAGTCATACTCAGAGCACATCATAGAAATAAGATGGAAGAAATGTTTTAAATGATTCATATGCGTGTATACTTGGATTAATTTTATATGCTTCTATCTTAGTCTCTATACAACCTCTTACCTGAAAAAAAAAGGAAACACACAAATTCTAGTCTTAGTGAATGGCACATGTTGTTCAAGTAGTGTTAAAAGCAACAGATTTCCAGTATAAAAAAATTGATTTGTTTGGGCCACTGTATTTTTTGTGTTTGGCTTTTTTTTATAAAATTGAGGCTTGATTTATTGAAAGTCAAAATCAAATGAAATACACACACAGATGGTATCTACAGTCATTTTTGACATTAGTATATGACAACTTTTTTGCATGAGACATTTTTGATCAAATAAATAAATTTTAAAGACTCCAATTATTTCTCATTTAGATGGCTGATGTTGTGATGCTTCAAAGAAAGTCATTTCTTAGGAAGTGCCACAAATGGATGAAAACTATTAGCTCTGAAAGCGTCTTTGAGATAAAAGCTTCCTGTTGTATTATGCATGATAAAGACAATGAAAACTTCAAAAACATTGGGTTAAAATTTGACTCTACAATATAGTTTAGTTCCTGTAAAAGAACACCTATTCAGTGAGAATAAAATAGGTAGATTTGTCTGTGCATGATATCAAAAGGTACAATAAGGTGGTAAAATAAACAATAAATTATGAGAACCTGTGATTGACAGTATGAAGTGCGATTATTGGAGGTGGCTAAAGTATGCTGTGGTCTCGTAGAGATGTTAGTTAAATATTTTGGAAGCCATCAGATCTAAGTACAGTAGTGCTCGCATCAACTGTTAACACTAATTCATCAAATCTCAATGCACTGAAACTCACGTCTGTGATTAATAGGAAGTCCTATCATTTTCATGAATCCTCAGGATAAGTGGTTACATGTAAAATCCACATAATAAGTCCAAATCTCAGCCCACATCTCAGACAGGGCTTGTGAAGGGCTGAGGAAGAGCAAACTAGTCAGTTTGCTTGACAGAACAAGTGACAGGGGTGTAATCACAGATGGAACCAAGACATAAGGCAGGGAACTAGGGCAGTTCAGGTTGGTTGGATGTGAGTTGATCAATATTTGTCTGAACTCTACGTTCTGAAAGGATTCACATTCTTTCTCATGAGGTTCCATGAGGTTCCATGCAAATCAGCAAATATGGCACATTATTTGTTTTAAGGGTTCCCTGCTTTGGGGATAATGATTAGAAAGCTGGTCTACCAACTTGCTAAGAGCCCAACATACAGAATCTGTCTAAAGAGAGTCCCCCTAACTCTACAGAACGGCATATTAGATTGCCCACTCTACTTCTCTGTGGAACAATTCACCCTCTATTGCAGTCAGAAACTGTAAATATCAATCAATATTCAGTCAAGGAGAAAGGATTCACTTAGATACTTCAAGGGATTAGTTCTGGGAACTGGAAACAAAGGTGATGTGGTAACTTGAAGACAAATAAAGAAGAAAGTGATGGAATGGGAATCAGAAAGTTAGGTGTAGGAGGGACTGAAAGTACAAAAGAAAGATGTTCCTCAGTGGTCAGGAGGTTCCTTCTGAAGCCATAAGCTGAAGCTCAGGAGCCCACACGCTCTGTTGAGCTGCTGGAGGTTCTGATGCACAGCAGGAGCCATCAGCTGCTATTGCTGCTATTGCTATTGCTGCTGCTGCTGAAGTTACTGAAAAAGTGTAAATGCTGAGGCTGCTGGAGACACCAATTGCTGCACCTGAGCAGAAGCCATCACTGCACACGTTGAAGTTGCTGGAGTTGTCTGGAGCCCATGGTCACTTTTAGTGGCCTTCTACTTTTCCTTTATTTCCCCCATATTTTAATCCCTTAGCTATGACCCTCATTGGTAAAACCTAATCATAATCCAGTTGCCTTGAAATACTTGGTATTGTTTTTTTTCAGACTTCTAGCCCCTTGAAATACAAAAGAAAACAAGAAAAATGGAACTGAGTAGCCAGAGACCATATGTGGAACAGTCCACCCCTTTGTTTACTCAGCATCCACAAGCACACTTCTTTCTACCTATATTTAACTTCTGAACAGCAACAATTTCAATGACATCATCACACAACTAGTCCTGATAAGATTTTTAAAAAATCATCTTTTTCCAAAAAGAGAGATGGCAGGAAAAAGGCCTACGAGTCACAAAATTTTTATCTGAGTAATTTTTCCATTTTTGGTTCTATCAATTGCCTTCATATTCTATAACCTAAAGATTATGTTATAATATTAATCACTATCAATAAGGAGGAGGTAGAGAGGGAGAAAATATGAGTAAACACATACAAATGTAGGCATCACAAGTGAGGAAATATGCATAAAGGCTAAATCTTCACTTCTCTAAGCGTAAGTGACTGCAAAGTTGTGATTAATATTAATGTCTCTTTTGTTTCCACTCAATTTGTCTCTTGCCTCAGCCATCCTGTAAGCTGATCAGAATTATTTACCAGATAGCCTGAGCTAAAGCTTCATTTTTGAAGCACTGAGTTATTAAAGGCAATGCCTTTTTTGATTTGCTATAATCTCCCATTAACTTTACTACGGGACACTGAAGTGCTACCAGGCACTCCTGACATAGTCCTCACTTCTCTCATTCTGTAACAGTAAACCCATTTCCTACTGATGTTTGAGATTGATCATTGCATACTAGACTTCTTTTCTTTATTTTTTCTTTTTGCTTGTTGGGTCACTGGCATGAAAATTGAAAAATATTCAAGTGTCTGTCTCAACTTTAAGTTCTCTTAAGCCATCATTTTGTCCTAGGTGGAAGCATTCCTTTCTTGAGAACTAAGACCTCAATACTCGCCAAGCTTAAAGCTGAGGTGGGGGCAAGAATAAATTCTTTTTTAATCGAAGCATTAGGATTAATGAAGAGAGGAGTCACTCTACTTCTGTACCTTGATTCCTGGGCCCAGGTATTCTGAATATGAGAGAAATAGTACAATGTATTAGTCACTAGTTTAAAGCATATACACACCATATAAGATCTGATCTCAGCCCTGGAATGTCTTGTCAGCTGGCCAAGCAGAATTTGCCATAGCCATCCCACCATCCTAGTAGATTAGATGTTTTTGAATGATGGAGTACATAGTAAAACCAATGAATCCCTTGGGAGTGAGCCTATTTTCTTCTTTTTCTAGGAAATGAGTTCTTTAATTAAAAGCAATGTTATGTGAGATAATATAAAAGCGAATAAGGAATTCAGTTAGGATACAAATAAGAGTGCTAAAGGCATGTTTTGGATAAAATCCAAAGTGTTTATTCCAGTGATGATGAATTATTTTCCATTCCAAGATAAAAGGGATTGACTGCACCCAGCCTGCTAGCAGGTGGTTGGCTGAATCCCTAGGTAATTGTGTCGGAGTGGGAGCTCACTGTGGTGTCTGACTAAGCATTCAGCAAAGGCAATAGCAAAATCAGCCATGGTGAGGGGAAGACATTTTGAGAACTTCGGATCTACTGGATCATGAGGCCTAAGTAGCAGAATAGCTTGCATTGATTATCCTGGACTTGTTAGAACCCATCTCTTATTTTGGTGTCTGCTCAAAAGTGGCAGCCTTCCAATGGGTAAATGCCTCAGAGAAACACATTTAAGTCTAGTCTCAAGGACACAAGGAGACCCAGAAATTGTTGTGCCTTTTTCTTAGTGGCAGGTTGTACACAGTGTCACTTGATCTTCATATAGGAGAACTGGGCATACATGTCCTAGGCTATGTGTATTATACTAGACTACTAGACCCCAAGAATACCAGACATATATGCTCTAAACTATGGACTTTTAGGAATCTCACTGAGGTGGCAGACTAAACTTGATTGAAATTTATTTCCTACTTTTGGTAGACAGATAGAGGGAGAGGAGAGAGAGAGAGAGAGACAGAGATAGGTCTCACCAAATCATCTAGAGTGTTTGCTACAACCTTCTCACCAGACATAGTCAGCATGACATAACCAGTGACCAGTGGACCACTAGGATGACAAAATAATAAAGATTCTTGTGTACGGTATTAAGGCAGAGAGAAGAAGTGATACAGTTCTGAGTTAAAGCAGTAAAAGTGTACTGAGATGTCTGTAAGATGAAAACAGAACAAACTACTGGTGTAGTTTTCTAATTAAAATAGGGGAAAATTAATTTGTCAAAATAGTAGTTGCATAGCAGGTAGCAGGAACTGTGC
Source organism: Nomascus leucogenys (assembly GCF_006542625.1). NCBI lineage: Eukaryota > Metazoa > Chordata > Mammalia > Primates > Hylobatidae > Nomascus > Nomascus leucogenys. The sequence continues at coordinate 1,035,238 of NC_044389.1, read as the reverse complement.
TGATTTTCTCCAGTAAAAACTCAACTGATGCTGTTGGATTCACCACCTGATTAAATTTACAGTTGTCTACTGTTATTATGATGCATCGGTCCTTTGCATAAAACAAAGAGAATCTGAGAATACTACTACTCCTGCACCTTTCCATACTTTGTAGTTCACCTAGGTATACAGGATTGGTTTAGAGTTTTATAGAGAGTGGTTGTTGCAGAGGCTTCTTGATTCTTCCTACAAAATAGACCCCACTGCATGTTTCAGAAAACCACCTGCAGATTCTGCCAGTTCTAAGTGTGTATATTCCAACTATATATTCTAGATTGTATTTGAAGATGCAGTTGCATAGGCTAAAGCTCCAGACATCCATAAGCTACCATTCCGACTGACGGACCACAGTGGCATCTTAGGTCTCAGAAACTAGTGTCAGTGTAGAGCCAGTGTCTAGTAATTTCCACAAATCTGTGTATTTTCCTTACACCAGTAAACATTTTCCCTGTTAGGTGGCTGCAGGAGGAAGGTTCAGTTGCATACTTAGAGCATTGTCTCAATGTCCTTTCTAGAGAAAACTCATTCTGTTTTCTCCTCCATTAACAGGGTCCTGAGTCTATGAATTGAAGCAGGTCTGAGAATTTGGTTAGGAACTGGGATTTTAAATTATGGTTAGTTTAAGTCAAGTACCTTCACCTGAAAGCGAGTAATTATTTTTCTTTTACATATCAAATGAAACATTAGTAGTCTACCCACCTATTTTAGCCTATGGGATATTTGAGCAGTTAGCTAACCCCAAGATCTTCGTGGGTCATATCATTCTGATACTTCTCTGAGGCTGCTGCCCACTTACATAAACAAATTCATCTTTTCTCCAGTGGTTAATCCCTGCTCTCCAGCCTCAGTCATTTGGGGATCCCATCATCCCCACTGAAATCAGAGAACCTGTGTCTATGAAGGCATTTCCCACTGGCCTCTCTTCATGTAGAGAACAATTACTATAATACATGGCTTTCCTGTATTGCTAGTACTTTTTAGACTATTGTATTTCTCTATGCTTCAGTGAAGCAAGTCTCTGGAGCTTGCTAAATAGAAATTTGATAAGCGCTCATCTAAAATTTTTATATCCTTAAGACTTAAGATTTTTATCTGTGCTGGCATCTCGACTTCATTTAATAGTCTTCAGTTCAAGCTAGGTTTCAACCAGTCATTTGAGCAAACCCTCAGTATCCCTCCTGGCCCCTTAAAGTAGTATGTTGACATTAGAATCCTTGGTCAGTTCATCCTTATCCGCAAAATTGGTCTGATTCAACATTACACTCTCTTCTCCTTGTTTTAAAACAACTATAATCCATTTTCTAAAGGCAAATGCCCAGGTACCCGTAACTCTTTTATTGTATATGTGATTCCTGGTAAGCTGCTGGAGGCACTGCTTCTGAACAAGAGCCACCGTGGCTACTGATCCTGGGAACTATAACATGGCTGGAGCCTTTAATCACCCACAGTCACTAACTTCTTGTAAAATTGTGAAATAGGTAGATGAATATTGCTTCTATAATTTCTGCTTCCTTGAATATAATGCAGTTTTCCTGGAAGTCTAGTACAAAAAAAGGCTTTTGAAATGATTCAAGGATGCTTGAAATGAAAATTCACTCTCCATAGGGTACAGGGTTAAAATATAGGCTTCATGACGTATCTTGTTCAAATTTGGTTTGTCTGTTTCTTTGGTTGTTGTTTATTTCTCTGTCAAGAGCTAAAATAGTTGTGTTAAAGCTTTTCACAGTGGTTGCTCCAGCTAGTTTCCCTTTGCATTTATAGTTTGTTTTCTCTGCATGTTTTGATGCTGTTATTAAATCATCATGGTGTGTTATTTATTCTGCCAATGTAGAATGGCTTCCTTTGCCCAAGTTTACTTTTTGCTCTCATTTATTATTTGTTTTGCTGTATATGATTCCTGCTACATGTACTTTATTTTGCTTGTAGCTTTTATAATTCTTCCCATTGTTGATTTTTACTATTTCAATGCAGTTATTTATGAGAAATATATAGCTGGATTTGGTTTATAAACACAATATGATAGTAGTGGCCTCTTAAGGAGGAAGATTTGCTTATTTCCATTTATTGTAATAATTAAAACACTTGAGCAGCTACTTTTATTTTACTTAATTTTAAGGAGTAAATTACATAAAATTTATCAAATGATCATCATAATATATCCTATTCTTCTAAATATTACATAAATAATAATTATCAAATAATATATCACATAATATATATCATAATTATCAAAAATAAAATGAAAAATCAATTATATAAAAAATATTACATTACTGTATAATCACAAGTATGAACAATAGCAATGACTGGGAGAAAACCACAGAAAACATGAAAAATAAGAAATAGAAAATAAAATTATCAAGACAGAAGCCAAGATGGCCAAATAGGAACAGCTCCGATCTACATCTCCCAGCGTGAGCGATGCAGAAGACAAGTGATTTCTGCATTTCCAACTGAGGTACCAGGTTCATCTCCCTGGGGTCTGCCAGACAGTGGGTGCAGGACAGTGGGTGTGGTGCACTGTGCATGAGCTGAAGCAAGGCAAGGCATCACCTCACCTGGGAAGCACAAGGGGTCAGGGAATTCCCTTTCCTAGTCAAAGAAAGGGGTGACAGACGGCACCTGGAAAATTGGGTCACTCTCACCCTAATACTGCGCTTTCCCAACAGGCTTAAAAATGGCACACCAGGAGATTATATCCTGCACCTGGCTCGGAGGGTCTTACACCCATGGAGTCTCGTTCATTGCTAGCACAGCAGTCTGAGATCAAACTGCAAGGTGGCAGCAAGGCTGGGGTAGGGGCACCTGCCGTTGACGAGACTTGATTAGGTAAACAAAGCGGCCAGGAAGCTGGAACTGGGTGGAGCCTACCACTGCTCAAGGAGGCCTGCCTGCCTCTGTAGGCTCCACCTCTGGGGGCAGGGCACAGACAAACAAAAAGACAACAGTAACCTCTGCAGACTTAAATGTCCCTGTCTGACAGCTTTGAAGAGAGTAGTGGTTCTCCCAGCATGCAGCTTGAGATCTGAGAATGGGCAGACGGCCTCCTCAAGTGGGTCACTGACCCCCCGAGTAGCGTAACTGGGAGGCATCCCCCAGTAGGGACAGACTGACACCTCACACAGCCAGGTACTCCTCTGAGACACAACTTCCAGAGGAACAATCAGGTAGCAGCATTTGCGGTTCACCAATATCCGCTGGTTCTGCAGCCACCGCTGCTGATACCCAGGCAAACAGGGTCTGGAGTGGACCTCTAGCAAACTCCAACAGACCTGCAGCTGAGGGTCCTGTCTGTTAGAAGGAAAACTAACAAACAGGAAGGACATCCACACCAAAAACCCATCTGTATGTCAGCATCATCAAAGACCAAAGGTAGATAAAACCACAAAGATGGGGAAAAAACAGAGCAGAAAAACTGGAAACTCTAAAAATCAGAGTGCCTCTCCTCCTCCAAAGGAACGCAGCTCCTCACCAGCAACAGAACAAAGTTGGATGGAGAATGACTTTGACGAGTTGAGAGAAGAAGGCTTCAGGCGATCAAACTACTCCAAGCTACAGGAGGAAGTTCAAACCAATGGCGAAGAAATTAAAAACTTTGAAAAAAAATTAGACGAATGGATAACTAGAATAACCAATGCAGAGAAGTCCTTAAAGGACCTGATGGAGCTGAAAACCAAGGCACCAGAACTATGTGACAAATGCAGAAGCTTCAGTAGCCAATGCGATCAACTGGAAGAAAGGGTATCACTGATGGAAGATGAAATGAATGAAATGAAGCGAGAAGGGAAGTTTAGAGAAAAAAGAATAAAAAGAAATGAACAAAGCCTCCAAGAAATATGGGACTATGTGAAAAGACCAAATCTACATCTGATTGGTGTACCTGAAAGTGACAGGGAGAATGGAACCAAGTTGGAAAACACTCTGTGGGATATTATCCAGGAGAACTTCCCCAACCTAGCAAGGCAGGTCAACATTCAGATTCAAGAAATACAGAAAATGCCACAAAGATACTCCTCGAGAAGAGCAACTCCAAGACACATAATTGTCAGATTCACCAAAGTTGAAATGAAGGAAAAAATGTTAAGGGCAGCCAGAGAGAAAGGTCAGGTCACCCACAAACGGAAGCCCATCAGACTAACAGCTGATCTCTCAGCAGAAACTCTACAAGCCAGAAGAGAGTGGGGGCCGATATTCAACATTCTTAAAGAAAAGAATTTTCAACCCAGAATTTCATATCCAGCCAAACTAAGCTTCATAAGTGAAGGAGAAATAAAATACTTTACAGACAAGGAAATGCTGAGAGATTTTTGTCACCACCAGGCCTGCCCTAAAAGAGCTCCTAAAGGAAGCACTAAACATGGAAAGGAACAACCAGTACCAGCCACTGCAAAAACATGCCAAATTGTAAAGACCATGGAGGCTAGGAAGAAACTGCATCAACTAACGAGCAAAATAGCCAGCTAACATCATAATGACAGGAGCAAATTCACAAATAACAATATTAACTTTGAATGTAAATGGGCTAAATGCTCCAATTAAAAGACACACACTGGCAAATTGGATAAAGAGTCAAGACCCATCAGTGTGCTGTATTCAGGAAACCCATCTGACGTGCAGAGACACACATAGACTCAAAATAAAGGGATGGAGGAAGATCTACCAAGCAAATGGAAAACAGAAAAAGGCAGGGGTTGCAGTCCTAGTCTCTGATAAAACAGACTTTAAACCAACAAAGATCAAAAGAGACAAAGAAGGCCATTATATAATGGTAAAGGCATCAATTCAACAAGAAGAGCTAACTATCCTAAATATATATGCACCCAACACAGGAGCACCCAGATTCATAAAGCAAGTCCTTAGTGACCTACAAAGAGACTTAGACTCCCACACAATAATAATGGCAGACTTTAACAGCCCACTGTCAACATTAGACAGATCAACGAGACAGAAAGTTAACAAGGATACCCAGGAATTGAACTCAGCACTGCACAAAGTGGACCTAATAGACATCTACAGAACTCTCCACCCCAAATCAACAGAATATACATTTTTTTCAGCACCACACCACACCTATTCCAAAATTGACCACATAGTTAGAAGTAAGCACTCCTCAGCAAATGTAAAAGAACAGAAATTATAACAAACTGTCTCTCAGACCACAGTGCAATCAAACTAGAACTCAGGATTAAGAAACTCACTCAAAACCACTCAACTACATGGAAACTGAACAACCTGCTCCTGAATGACATTTGGGTACATAACGAAATGAAGGCAGAAATAAAGATGTTCTTTGAGACCAAAGAGAACAAAGACACAACATACCAGAATCTCTGGGAAACATTCAAAGCAGTGTGTAGAGGGAAATTGATAGCACTAAATGCCCACAAGAGAAAGGAGGAAAGATCTAAAATTGACACCCTAACATCACAATCAAAAGAACTAGAGAAGCAAGAGCAAACACATTCAAAAGCTAGCAGAAGGCAAGAAATAACTAAGATCAGAGCAGAACTGAAGGAAATAGAGACACAAAAAACCCTTCAAAAAATTAATGAATCCAGGAGCTGGTTTTTTGAAAAGATCAACAAAATTGATAGACTGCTAGCAAGACTAATAAAGAAGAAAAGAGAGAAGAATCAAATAGATGCAATAAAAAATGATAAAGGGGATATCACCACCAATCCCACAGAAATACAATCTACCATCAGAGAATACTATAAACACCTCTATGCAAATAAACTAGAAAATCTAGAAGAAATGGATAAATTCCTCGACACATACATCCTCCCGGACTAAACCAGGAAGAAGCTGAATCTCTGAATAGACCAATAACAGGCTCTGAAATTGAGGCAATAATCAATAGCTTGCCAATCAAAAAAAGTCCAGGACCTGATGGATTCACTGCCGAATTCTACCAGAGGTACAAGGAGGAGCTGGTACCATTCCTTCTGAAACTATTCCAATCAATAGAAAAAGAGGGAATCCTCCCTCATTCATTTTATGAGGCCAGCATCATCCTGATACCAAAGCCTGGCAGAGACACAACCAAAAAAGAGAATTTTAGACCAATATCCTTGATGAACATTGATGCAAAAATCCTCAATAAAATACTGGAAAACCAAATCCGGCAGCACATCAAAAACCTTATACACCATGATCAAGTGGGCTTCATCCCTGGGACACAAAGCTGGTTCAACATACGCAAATCAATAAATGTAATCCAGCATATAAACAGAACCAAAGACAAAAACCACATGATTATCTCAATAGATGCAGAAAAGGCCTTTGACAAAATTCAACAAAACTTCATGCTAAAAACTCTCAATAAATTAGGTATTGATGGGACGTATCTCAAAATAATAAGAGCTATCTATGACAAACCCACAACCAATATCATACTGAATGGGCAAAAACTGGAAGCATTCTCTTTGAAAACTGGCACAAGACAGAGATGCCCTCTGTCACCACTCCTATTCAACATAGTGTTGGAAGTTCTGGCCAGGGCAATCAGGCAGAAGGAAATAAAGGGTATTCAATTAGGAAAAGAGGAAGTCAAATTGTCCCTGTTTGCAGATGACATGATTGTATATCTAGAAAACCCCATCGTCTCAGGCCAAAATCTGCTTAAGCTGATAAGCAACTTCAGCAAAGTCTCAGGATACAAAATCAATGTGCAAAAATCACAAGCATTCTTATACACCAATAACAGACAGAGAGCCAAATCACGAGTGAACTCCCATTCACAATTGCTTCAAAGAGAATAAAATACCTAGGAATCCAACTTACAAGGGATGTGAAGGACCTCTTCAAGGAGAACTACAAACCACTGCTCAATGAAATAAAACAGGATACAAACAAATGGAAGAACATTCCATGCTATGGGTAGGAAGAATCAATATCGTGAAAATGGCCACACTGCCCAAGGTAATTTATAGATTCAATGCCATCCCCATCAAGCTACCAATGACTTTCTTCACAGAATTGGAAAAAACTACTTTAAAGCTCATATGGAACCAAAAAAGAGCCCACATCGCCATGTCAATCCTAAGCCAAAAGAACAAAGCTGGAGGCATCATGCTACCTGACTTCAAACTATACTACAAGGCTACAGTAACCAAAACAGCATGGTACTGATACCAAAACAGAGATATAGACCAATGGAACAGAACAGAGCCCTCAGAAATAATGCCGCATATCTACAACTATCTGATCTTTGACAAACCTGACAAAAACAAGCAATGGGGAAAGGATTCCCTATTTAATAAATGGTGCTGGGAAAACTGGCTAGCCATATGTAGAAAGCTGAAACTGGATCCCTTCCTTACACCTTATACAAAAATTAATTCAAGATGGATTAAAGACTTACATGTTAGACCTAAAACCATAAAAACCCTGGAAGAAAACCTAGGCAATACCATTCAGGACATAGGCATGGGCAAGGACTTCATGTGTAAAACACCCAAAGCAATGGCAACAAAAGCCAAAATTAACAAATGGGATCTAATTAAACTAAAGAGCTTCTGCACAGCAAAAGAAACTAACATCAGAGTGAACAGACAACCTACAGAATGGGAGAAAATTTTTGCAACCTACTCATCTGACAAAGGGCTAATATCCAGAATCTACAATGAACTCAAACAAATTTACAAGAAAAAAACAAACGACCCCATCAAAAAGTGGGCAAAGGATATGAACAGATGCTTCTGAAAAGAATACATTTATAGAGCCAAAAAACACATGAAAAAATGCTCATCATCACTGGCCATCAGAGAAATGCAAATCAAAACCACAATGAGATACCATCTCACATCAGTTAGAATGGCCATCATTAAAAAGTCAGGAAACAACAGGTGCTGGAGAGGATGTGGAGAAATAGGAACACTTTTACACTGCTGGTGGGACTGTAAACTAGTTCAACCATTGTGGAAGTCAGTGTGGCGATTCCTCAGGGATCTAGAACTAGAAATACCATTTGACCCAGCCATCCCATTACTGGGTATATACCCAAAGGATTATAAATCATGCTGCTATAAAGACACATGCACACATTATGTTTACTGCGGCACTATTAACAATAGCAAAGACTTGGAACCAACCCAAATGTCCAACAATGATAGACTGGATTAAGAAAATGTGGCACATATACACCATGGAATACTACGCAGCCATAAAAAATGATGAGTTCATGTTCTTTGTAGGGACATGGATGAAACTGGATACCATCATTCTCAGCAAACTATCACAAGGACAAAAAAACAAACACCGCATGTTCTCACTCATAGGTGGGAATTGAACAATGAGAACACATGGACACAGGAAGGGGAACATCACACACCAGGGACTGTTGTGGGGTGGGGGGAGGGGGGGAGGGATAAAATTAGGAGATATACCTAATGACGAGTTAATGGCTGCAATACACCAACATGGCACATGTATACATATGTAACAAACCCGCACGTTGTGCACATGTACCCTAAAACTTAAAGTATAATAATAATAAACTTTAAAAAAAATAAAACAAAATAAAATTCTTGTTTTCCATGAAAAAAAAAATAAAATTATCAATAATTCTACCACCAGGCAATAACCACCGTTAAGCTTTGGTATATTTTCTGCCATCTCTACATACTGTTGGTTTTGCTCAGATCAAGCTATGTATACTCTTGCTTTTTTCTAGCCATTATGCATATATCATAAGCATTTTTCACATCATTTAACATTCCTTGTAAACAATATTTTTAATGGCTACAGTTTATTGTCATATAGTAGTAACACTTTTTACTAATCACAATTATATTATGAACACTTGAGTTCTACTATTGTTAATAAGTTTTTACATGCATTATAGTTAGTTTCTTAGACTCCAGAAATAGTGTTGCTTGGTAAAAAATATGTTTTCAAAAAAGGGTACCTGATACATAATGCATGACTCCTTTTCAAAAATATGTATCAACTGATGTTCCCAGCATATTGAACTTAAGGTTAAAAGTTAAATTTAGTTGCACAGTAACTAAAATTTCAGTATTTTCTTCATTGTTTTATCTCCTGTGCCTACACAGCACTTGGCAAATGTACTAGGCAATCAAAAATATTTTAAATGAATTATTTCTCTACTGGCAATGATGTTAAGACACAGAAGTTTTAATTCTTTGAAGTTCAAGAGGATATATTTATTTGAAAAATGAATCAAGTGATTTTTCAAAAATCACACTGCTATTTTTTGAAAGATCCAAAAGTAGAACACAGTTTGCAACACCTAAAGATATAATCAATTTTTAATTTTCTCTAATTGATTTTCTTTCTATGTATCAACAATATAAAATAGCAGATATTTTAAATATATCATATATATATATATATTTACTTAATTTGGGAAAAGTTAAAGTCAAATTTATCACATTCACCAAATTCAGCACATACCTGCCACATATACACACAAATAAAATTGGTCAATGATTAACCACAAAATAAAAAAAGAGCCGAAAACATGAATCATTCATCTCTGCATATATGAATGATATTGCTTTTATTTGTCTTTTTCCCCTGAAGGCATTCTCCAAACCTGATGCAAGGGAAGCTAGAAACTAGGCAGAAATCAATGGTGAGGTGATGGAATTTGGGAGTGCCAGAACATCTAAAAGTAAAGCAGAAAAAATCCCAGAGAGAAGGAGCCCACAGAGGGGCAGCTCTCAAACATGCATTTAAACACTTACCAAATTTTTGGTGACTCTCTGAGCTGTGCTTGCATGGGTGGTACTCCAAGGAGCCCAGTTAGGGAAAAACTTGTACAAAACTGAAAATGTTGACAAAGATTTCAGCTGCTGCTGGTTACCCATTGCAGGGAAAACATACTTTGGAATTAGAATTCTCACAAGCTAGAGGGTGTTTGCGAATACACTGGGATTTCCACTTAACTTCTTTTTTTTTTTTTTTTTTGAGCGGAGTCTCGCTCTGTCGCCCAGGCTGGAGTGCAGTGGCGCGATCTCGGCTCACTGCAAGCTCCGCCTCCCGGGTTCCCGCCATTCTCCTGCCTCAGCCTCTCCGAGTAGCTGGGACTACAGGCGCCCGCCACCACGCCCGGCTAATTTTTTGTATTTTTAGTAGAGACGGGGTTTCACCGTGTTAGCCAGGATGATCCGGATCTTCTGACCTCGTGATCCGCCCACCTCGGCCTTTTAAAGTGCTGGGATTACAGGCGTGAGACACCGCGCCCAGCCTCTCCATGGAACTTCTTAAAGATATATACACCACAGAAGTATTGACTAGATGCAAAGAAAAATACGTTCACCTGGGGTAGGAGCAGAGCCCAAATAGACTCACCCCAACACCTGAAACAAGTTTCTACATATTTAAGATGTTTCACCACTAATGTAATTTCCTGCAAGAACAAAACAAAACACTCTTCAGGAAAGGATAAATTAATCTAGAGTTGCTATAATGTGTTGTACACGACGTAGAGTATACAATAAAAAATTAGCAGATGTTCAAAAAATACCCATGAAAACATCACCTATGATTAAGAAACAAATTAGTCAAAAAAAGTAGACCCACAAAGAGCTAAGCCATTGATGTTAACAGATGAGGATTGTCAATAACTATGATAAGTATGATAAAGATTCTTCAGGAAAAGTTAGACACAAAAGGAGGAAAGTGGGATAATTTAGAAGGTATAAAAAAGATGAAAAAGAAAATCCTAAAATTCAAAATGCAATACTTCAATTACAAAATTATTTGATGTGATTAATAGCAGAATAGATAGAACAATAGAAAAAAATATTAAATCTGAGGACAAGTTGGCAAAACCATACAAATTGAAGGATAGAAAAGGACAGTTTAAAAGATGAATTAAAGGTTTAATAGTTCGTGGAATTGTAGCAAATAATCTAAAATCCCTGAAACTGACATTCTAGAGGGAAAGAAAACAGAGAATGAGTCAGAAAAATGCATGAAGAAATACTGGCCAGAAAATAAAATTCCATGTTTGTTTAAAAACAGTAACTCATAAACCCAGGAAGCTCAGTAAAGACCAAGGAAGACAAATAGAAAGCTGTATCTAGATATATCATAGTCAATTTCAGAAAACAAATGATTGATAAAGAAAAATACCTATGAAGAAGTAGCAGAGACATAAAGAGTAAGACCTGCCTTCTCATTATGAAAGGTGTAGATCACCAATGAAACAACATCTTTAACATGCTAAAAATTTTATTAACTAGAAGTCTATACCCAAAATAATAAGCGCCTACAAGTTCTTCTTTTCCCACGACAAGAAACACCTACTATAAGCTCTCTCTCCTACTGATTACAATTGAAAGCTCTAGACAAAATACAAAACCAACTACCTGAGTATTCTGAAATGTGAACCAAAGTGGGTGGCTTGTGAAGAGAAGTCAAAATTAAGAAAGGCAACCATATGATGTGGAGTGGGGATGGTAAGTTTTCTATTATTTTTTACACAGCTGCATAGGAGAGCAGTGGCACAGGAAGCTAACACTTCAGTAAAAATCCTGTACCTCTGACCAGGGATATCTGAAAAGGAGTTCCACACAGGGCAGAGTGTGTGGGGGAATTCCAGAGAGAAAAGAGCTGAAAAAGGAGATTTCCTAATACTATATATGAACCTGCACAAGTCTCAGGCTTACCCTTTAGCTATGTGTGGATGAAACTGACCCAAAACAATATAACAAAGGTGATGAAAACCAAACTAAGGCTTCAATCATGGCCCAAGTCTCAGACTAACTCCCAAATGGTACATGTGTGTAACAGACAAAGGCGCATGGCATAAGCTTTGAAAACTAAGCTGGTATTTGAACCGCCACCCACAGAAGGCAAGCTGAACAAGTGATCTTAAGTTATCTAGATGATTGCTTGCTAAATCAAGTAACAATAAAAGCAACATTTTTCCAGAAGATCATAACAAGCCCTATACTTTACACAAAATAATATTCAAAATGTCCGGCATCCAATTCTAAATTATTTGACATAAAAAGAGCCAGGAAATCTGACCAATTTTCATAGAAATCAGCACTTTGGGAAAACAGCCAGAGGTTGGAATTTTTCAGAGTTCAAAGCAGCTAATATAGCATATTTTATAAAGTAAAGCTGAGTACACATTAAATAAATAAAAGACAAGTTCTCAGCAGGGAAATAGAAACAATTTTTTTTTAATTGAAATTTTAGAATTGAAAATACAATACCTAAAATTAAAAAGTCATTGGATGATATCAACAGCAAAGTGGAGCTGACAGAGGAAAGCGTCAATGAAGTTAAAAATGAATCGGTAAGAAATTTATGTGCTCATAATAATACATGCAGAAAACACTTGGGAAAATTCAATGTCCCATTTAAACTTTAAGCAACAAAAACAAGAAGAGATCTTCCTCAATCTGATAAAGATATCTGTTAAAACAACAACACCTAAAGCTAACTTCATTCTGAATAGTTAAATATTGAACTTGTACCTCCCCCAAATCAGAAAAATTCAAGAATGTTCACTCTCACCACTATTATTCAACATTGTACTGGATGTCCTAAAAAATCCAAAAGGCAACACATAAATACATACACACGTACATACATGTGTACATACGTACATACATACAAGCATAGATCTTGGAAAGAAATAAGTAAACCTCCCTATATTCAAAGATAATATGATTGTCAAAAAGAAAATTCTAATGTATCTACAAAAATCAACTTGAAAATATAAGTGAATTTAGCAGTCATAGGATGTAATGTCCAAATTTTAACAATCAATTGTATTTCTAAATGTTAGCAACAAGCAACTGGGAAAGTAAGTTAAAATAAAAGTACACTTAAAATAGTATCAAAAACACAATTAAATTAAGAATAAATTTAATGGCATATGTACAAAACCTCCACACTTAAAAGTATAAAACATGTCAAAAGTATAAAATATTACTAGAAAATGTAAAAGACACATGCACAAAACAGAGAGATATGTTAGGAAATTTGAAGACTCAATGTTGTTAAGATGTCAGTAGTTTCTAAAATTATTTATACATTCCATGAAATTGCAGTCAAATGCCAAACAGGCATATTGTAAAAATTTAAAATATAATTTTCATATTTATATGGAAATATAGAAGAGCTATAATAGCCAAAGCAATTTTAAAAATAATTGTGTTGGAAGGTCTTTTACTAGTTGGTTTCACAACTTATCATAAAACTATTGCAATCAGGACAATGTGGTCTTGGCACAACGATAGGCGAAGAGGTCAACGGAATCTAGAAATAGATCCACATACATATAGTAAATTGATTTTCAGCAAAGGCACTGAAGTCATTCAATGTGTAATGAATAATCTTTTCAACAAATGATGCTAGAAGAACTGGAGAATCATATAAGAAAAATTGAATCTTGGTTCAACTCCACTAAAATTAATTTGGTATGGATCACAAACCTAGACATAAATACCAAACGCAAAACTTCTACAGAAAATGAAGGAATGTGTATATGACCTTGGTTTAAGGAAATATTTCTTACATAGGACTCAAAGGATTAACCATAAAATTTAAAGATCAATAAAACAGACTTCACCAAAAATTTAGAACTTCTATTCTTCACAAGATACTATCAAGAAAATAAAATTTTAATCTATAACCTGGAAGAAAAAAATATGTATTATCCTACGACTCAGTAATAAAACAAATAGGCAAAAGGTGTGAACGGAATTTTGAAACAAGAAAAGATGGTAGTGACCAATAAACAGAAAAAGATGTTCAACATAATTAGCTATCAAAGGAATTAAACCACCGTGAAATGTCACACTAGGGAGGGCTAGAGTTAAAACATCTGATAATGCTAGGTATTGACAAGGATGAAGGGCAAATGGAACTCTCCTACATTGCTAATAAGAATATAAAATTGTGCACTTTGCAAAACAGTTTAACAGTGTCTTATATAGCTATGGAAAAAATTTGTGATTTAGCAATTCTACTCCTACATTTTTACCATTTTTACCTAAGATAAAGATATATGTCACAAAATAATGGCACAGGTGTGTCCATTGTAGATTTCTTCATAATAGACCAAAACGGGAAACAATCCACATTTCCATCAATAGGTGAATGAACAAATTGTGATACATTCACACAGATACATTCAGCAATAACAAAGATATATGCAACAACATAAGTGAACCTTAAAAAAACATAATCTTCACTTTGGGAGGCCGAGGCGGGCGGATCACGAGGTCAGGAGATCGAGACCACGGTGAAACCCCGTCTCTACTAAAAATACAAAAAAATTAGCCGGGCGTGGTGGCGGGCGCCTGTAGTCCCAGCTACTCGGAGAGGCTGAGGCAGGAGAATGGTGTGAACCCGGGAGGCGGAGCTTGCAGTGAGCCGAGATCGCGCCACTGCACTCCAGCCTGGGGGACAGAGCAAGACTCCGTCTCAAAAAAAAAAAAGAAAAAAAACATAATCTTCTTTCCCAGGATCTAAATAAAACATAATCTTGTTTCCTAGGATCTAGAAAAAACATAATCTTGAATGAAAAAGCTCAGCATAAAATAAAATGTTATATTATTTCATTTATGTTATATTATTCCATTTATATGAAGTTTAAAAATGGGCAAAGCTATCCTATAATCATGACTTAAAAGTGACATTGCCTTTGGGCTGCATACAAGGGGTTCAACTTCAAAAGGGCAAGGGTACAAGAGAACTTCCTGTGGTGTTAGAATATATATATATAGAGAGTTTATTTTATATATAATAAAATGTAATTATATAGTTTATGTATATAATGTTTTTTGTTACCAAGATGTATATATTTATCAAAACCCACTGAACTCTATACTTAAAATGGATATTTTAAATGTATATGTTATATATTGAATATATAAATTATATATGCAAACAGAATTTTAATTGTCATTAATAGCTAGGCATTTACAACTCATGTAAATGAATTAAATGTCATTCAATCTCACAGCACAGTGGTTACGCTGTGGGGTTTAATCTTAAACTATACCATGCACTAATTTCTGGAAATTTATATTGTTGCCCTGGAAAGTACTACCTTATAGATTGTGGTTGTGGAAAGACTAAATGAGATCATGTATGTAAAGCACATACATTAAAGGGCTTATCTCAGTAACTGATAGCTACTTTGAAACAAATGTCTGAAAAAAGGTAGTGAGGACTGTGAATGTACATAGGTTAAGCATGCTGTTGAGAGGCATGTGTCACCTTAAGCCTTGGTGTGCTATTTATAGGTGCTCTTGGTGCAGTCCAGGAACTGAAAGACTTGCAACCTCACGACCTTCATTTCCTCCCCTGTACACAGAGTCTGTCGTCTTTCTCATAGAGGAACACAGGGAGGCAATTGCACTGTTCCATCTCTCATACCTGTGCTTTACAGCAGAGGCACCTGCACAAACCATGACACACTCAGGGAGAATCAGAAAACACTACTCTGATTTACTTCTACTGGGGACTTTAGAGGCAGAATTTTGGCTTCCATTCTGTTAAGTGACTCTAAGAAGAAAAAAAATACGATTCATTTTCTTTTCTAGATCCTGGGTTAATCTTCCTAAACTACCAGTTTTGCATGGGTAAGGCTGCCACTCACCAAAGGGTCTGAATTCATCTGAATTCACTTTGTGATACTATTTAATGAAAATCATTATGTAATCTTTCATCTAAAATTATTTTGTAAAAAACTTAGTGTGATTATGAAAAATACCCATTTACCTTTTTTTTATTATTCAAGGAAAAATAGGTACTCCGACACATATATTTCAAAAGACATAATAATGTATCCAGAAGTACAGTTTTCAATAAAGATAACTAAAACAATATGGCCATCAGGGAGAATGGAGATTTTTATCTGTTTTTTGTTTTTTTTTTTTCCTCTGGGATTTTTAGGTCTTTCTGCCCAGGAGCAGTGTCAGCACTGGATATAGTGTGCTTGACATGTTTTATGAAAGAAAATGAGGAAAGGATTTATCGGTCTTTATGGGTTTTAGGATAGTCTCCCTGATTCCAGTAAATTTATTTAAATTGGAAATGACCTGAGCCATTTATTCCTTTTCAAAAAGAAAGAGAAAGTTCTTTACTTTACCCCAATAGAAATGAGAGCTTAATCTTTCCATAAAACTGATAATTAGCTTTTGCTCACTGAGTTAATTTTATATTATGAAGTGAAAGTAGTCCAACAATTCACTAAGTGATGAGTAGAGAGGTCTTGGTGTCCCAGATTAGTAGTAAAAACACTTCAGAAATAAAATTCTGCCTTTCCTGAGTAGGCTGACATATTGTAATTCCTGTGTTTTAAAGTCTGATACCTGATACTAATATAGACTGTAATTACTGACTTCTGAGAAATAGTGGGCTCTTTCCTCTTCCTCTGTAACACACTGTTCAATTCTCATCTTCCAGACTTAATGTAATCCCTTAATTTTACTCTGTTCAATCTTTTAATCTTCCCATCAGCTTAATTTTTATCCCATGCATGTGCCCTTGCCTACAAATTATTTTCACGGCTTTGTTTTCTTCTTATTATTATATTAAATTATAAATTTGGGGGAGATTGTCACGTGAATCTCACTGGATTACTGTGAGAATTAAATGAGATAATGCCAAAAAAGTGCTTAGGACATTGGTTGACACATATTCCTCAATGAATGTAAACTCTGGTGTGTGATAAACTCCTCGTGCAGAGGTTCTTTATCTTTAAAACCTTATATATGGTAATTAGTACCGATCCGTGCAATCGCTGCCTAAATAAATTCTGTCCAATAAATTCATGAGAATGATTTAATTGTTTAGGGTTTCGCTCTGTCACCCAGGCTGGAGCGCAATGACGCCATCATAGTTCTTTTTTTTTTTTTTTTTGAGACGGAGTCTCGCTCTGTGGACCAGGCTGGAGTGCAGTGGCGCATCTGGGCTCACTGCAACCTCCGCCTCCCGGGTTCGTGCCATTCTCCTGCCTCAGCCTCCCGATTGTCAACTATTTTACCGTGGTTTGAATGATTTATTCTTAAGACAATTTTTAAAAAACCTGTCATTAAAATCTCACTTACTTAAATCTTATTATGACTTGTATGTTTTTGGAGTATACTTTGGCCACTGTGTCCTCTATTAGGATATTTCAACATTTGTTTATTTAGTAAAAACCTAAAGTCACATTATTCTCTCTATGCCACTGGATAACATTGTTAAATTAGATAATATTGTTGAATTAGATTGTTAAAGCTGCCTCTGTACTTACGTCCTTAACCTAACATAGTGCGTAAACAGGCTGCAATCTAAATTAACAGTATATTTTGTAACATGTGGCTTAGTCTTAGCCAATCATAGTAGCTAAGCTTAAGCCAATCATAGTCTGTTAACTGGTCAGACCACGTGAAAATGTGGCAAATGCTGAGCCAAGCTGTAAATAATCAAGCTATTATTTGTATTTCTGTATTTCATTTCTGTTTTCTGACAATTAATATTCCCTGTCCCTGTGAAGTGAAGCTCCATGAACGTTGCTAAAAGAAAAACCTTAGACAAATTAAATTTAGCAGAGTTTAATTGAGCAAAGAAGGCTTCATGAACCGGGCAGCCTCCTGAGCCAGAGTGGACACAGAGAGACTCCAGTGCAGCCACAGTGCAGCCACATCGTGGAAGAACATTTATGAACAGTAAAAGGAAAGTGACATACAGAAAACAGAAGTGAGATAAGAAACAGCCGGATGCATTACAGTTTGGCATTTGCCTTATTTGAACACGGTTTGAACCGTCGGCCACCTTTAATTGGACAAAACTCAGTGACTGACACAAGAGTAGGTTAGTCTGTTTACACATCAAGTTAGGGTTCAGTTTACTACGTATGGGGAAACTTTTAGGCTAAACTTAAAATAAGTAAGGAGGCAGGTTTAATATAAACTTAACAATTCTCCCCTTTTGGTCAACTTTGAGAGATAGACCAAAACATTAGGCATTGATGTCACTGTCATTGTTGTAAATGTCAGGTAATTTTTTTTTTTTCTGTGAGTTTAGAGAGGACCTTTTTGTGTTGAATCTACTGTTTACAGGAGAAAAACAAAGCCAGGTCTATTTTAGGTTCTATCTGAGTCAATGATTCAGTTTGATTATGTCATATTTAGCATGAATGACTCCATTTTGGCTTGACCTGGTCTGTTGGAGCCTACTTCACGAGCTCAGTTTGAAACAATGGCCTCCCATAATTTTGTTTAAAAAAATGTCCCCCTGGCCAGGCGTGGTAGCTCACATCTGTAATCCCAGCACTTTGAGAGGTCAAGGTGAGCAGATCACTTGAGGTCAGGAGTTCGAGACCAGCCTGGCCAACATGATGAAAGCTCGTCTCTATTAAAAATACAAAAATTAGCCAGGTGTGGTGATGTGCACCTGTAATCCCAGTGACTTGGGAAGCTGAAGCAGGAGAATTGCTTGAACCTGGGAGGTGGACGTTGCAGTGAGCTATCGCGTCACTGCCCTCCAGCCTGGGCAACAGAGCAAGACTTCATCTCACTTAGGTGAGAGTATAACTAAAACTTAGGGTTTTAGTGCCACTCTCAGTTGCCATCATTTCGGGTTTCTGGTCTCAGTACATCATTCGTAGGTTACGGAGAGCTCCTGGGTCGCACATCTCTTTGAGTTTTTGTCATTCTGGTTGACTAGAGATCATTTGGCATTATATGGATGGCTACATCCAAACATTTAAAACTTCTGCGAGAATACAGTGCACCTGGGAGACTACTATCATGACTATCAGGAAGTTGTTTAAAGAGTTTAGAGTATGCTCCTTAGCCAAGATCCCCATGAAACAAACCAACTAAAATCAAATAGCTCAAAGAATGAGCTAGATAAAGAGTCTATTTATTAAGCAAGCAGCCTCTTCATTAATTTCTTACAATTGAATTTCTATAATGCCCAATGTATTCCTCCATGTACAACTTGAAGTATCAGCAACTGCACAGGTAATTCTGTTTAGCCAATAAGTAATCAAGAGCAATTCTACTATTTAGCACAATGTTTTTACAAGAATTTAAAGTCTGTTGTGTAACCATAGCCTTTACAGTAGAATCTGCTATTGAGCCTTTTATAAAGAATAAATTTTTAATCATTGCCTTATTTACTCCAAACCATGGAAAAAGAGACCTAACAAATGCTACCCATCTAGAAGAGTGAAGGCCTCCTGGCAACATTCTCTTTAACCTATGATGTAGGTTAAGAGGAGTGGACCAATGTTCTGTTTCTGACTGATTATGAAGCAACAAAGGTACCATTAAAATTCCTAGCTCACATTGGCCCTTCATCTTCCATTTATCAAGGCATGAAATTGTCCATGTATTAGATTGGCTACAAAATCCTCCACAAATAAAAATATACCCTACGAATGTACAAGAGAGATCCTTTTCAGTTCTCTTCTTCATAGAGGCATAAGCAAGGAAAAATAGAGAGATAATAGTTTCATTACAGCAGATAAGTCTTGATCTGTGATACTGGGAAAAAGCGTTCACTTCAAGGTTGTCATTTGCTTGTGGGGAGAAACTTCTCTAGTTAGCTTTACTTTAAGATCTCTGACGGGTATACAGTTCCAAGAGTCTCAAGGGACGCTTCTGAGTTGTGATATTATGAACCCAAGGCCCAAGGTCCCAATGCTTTTCTGCTGTGTGGGTGGCAAAGGCAGTCTTTCTCTGATGTTGTTCTCTAAAGATACAATCTCTAAGTTCTAGATTATGAAAGGTTTGATTATTCTCAGTCAATAGAACATGAGAAGCTTTCTTTACCTGGTAAAAATATACCTTGGCATAATGCATTAAAGCATTGCAGCATTTAGCTCTATCAGAATTCAGTAGTGAAGGCTGCATGAGGTTCTACTCTCAGGTTCATACACCTTCCAGTAAGACTATTTATAAGTGTCACCTTCTGTTTTACCTTGGAAGTGGATCTGAGTGTCATCAATCTGAAATATTTTTGACCAAAGCAGCCCACTCAATTCAGTTAGCTTTGCCTAATACTATTGTATCTAGAATAGCTTATTAACTGTTTTACAACTTTCCAGTGAAACAAATACTTGTATCACTGAAGATTTCTCAGGAATGTTCCATGACAAAAATACATTTCATAATAACCTTTTAGCTACTGCCATGACATCAGCCTTCTTGCACTGGAAAGCTTTTATACAACCAGATAACATGCATTGAAAATGACGATATAATGAAAATCCTCTTTAAATGTTTAAATGTCCCATCAGGTAGCAGAAATGTACCTGAAGTTTTGATTGTCTCCCCAGGAATATGGGTTTGACAAATCAAACACTAACTGTCAGCTATGTTAGTGATTTAGAACAGCAACCAAATCAATATACATAATTTTAATTGGGATCATTTTCTTTCTTTCATGATGAGTCATGGAATTCAAAACTTTTAATAATGACAGCTTTAAGGACTCAGGAAGGACCAGGCAGATGTTCAGGTTCTCCTTGAGTCTCAGCTTAACAATGGACTTACGTTTTGTTTTTTTTTTTTTTTTTTTTTTTTTTTGAGATGGAGTCTCTGTTGCACAGGCTGGAGTGCAGTGGCGCGATCTCAGCTCACTGCAACCTCCGCCTCCCAGGTTCAAGCGATTCTTCTACCTCAGCCTCCCGAGTAGCTGGGATTACAGGCACCCACCACCATGCCCAGCTAATTTTTGTATTTTTAGTAGAAACGGGGTTTCGCAATGTTGGCCAGGCTGGTCTCGAACTCCTGACCTCATGATCTGCCCGCCTCGGCCTCCCAAAGTGCTGGGATTACAGGCGTGAGCCTCCGCACCCGGCCTTATGTTCTCTTAAATACCAGTTTCTTTTTTCCAATTTACATGCATAGCACTGATAACTGATGGATTATCACAGGTAATTTGACTTGGACTGTGGAGTTCATTCAAATTGCACATTTAAACAATTTCAATACTGGCTGATTTAACATGAAAATCTAGCAAAGTATTGTGATGGTATTCAACTGTTTTTTGTCCTGCTTAGATTAGCAGTTTTACAAACCAGTCAGTCTCTTCATTAGCGTTCTGGGAATTCTTCTCCAGTCCAAATGATATGATCCTAAAGCTATTAAGAACCTGTATTTAAGAGTGCTCATTGAGGTCCTTTCCATCATTTTCATGAATCTCTAAACACACAGTACTCTAGGATTTTGCGTGCTTGTGAAGTCTTCAGAAAGTGCATCAAAATTAAGCAATGAACTATGGAAAAACTTAAAATGGTCATAAAGACACAATTGACAAGAAAATTTTGTTATTTCTGTGGCCTACAATAATTTAACATAACAGCAAAAATCATGAATGATAGCATATATCCAAACATTTGAGAATTTTAGGAATTCTATACAATTTTGCAACAGATATTAATAGCATATTCATTAAAATGTAGCTCAAAAAAGGTTAAACATCATTTCTTATTTGACAATGTTTTCCACATAATTTTCCATATCAAAGAATCCTGTTTATCTCTCTTTTGAATGCTACACAGTCCCTCTGTAGCATCCCAAAGTTACAGGTTAAAAAACAAAGATCTAATTTTGAAGGTGAAATTTGATTTCGGGAAGCCTGTCAAATATGTCAAAAGTTTAAAGCACTTGACCAAAATAGAATCACAGGTCATTATAAAATAATAGTCACTCTTTTAGCTATAATGAATTAAAATATTTTAGAAAACAAACATGTTTACTGTTTGATAGAGGAGACTGAGTTTTCCAAACAATCAAAAGGTCTGACAAAGAGTTCATGAGACAGAATCTATCTCTCCTTCTCTCTTCTTTTTTTTATTTTTTGCAGTTCAGTAAGTTTATTTTTCTTACCTTTCGAGGAAATTGCAAAAAATAAAGCGTCACTTATTAATATTACATAACATTTTTGTTCAAGAGAGAAAAATACATTTTGCTTTTGTATTAGTATAATATCAATAAAGCTAATTTTAATAAAACCTTATAGACAAACTCTTTCACTCTCAGTCAGCTTTGGACACGCTAGATTTCCATGAATCTTTTATAATCTCTTAACATTTTTCAACTTTTTATATTTCAGTTTTATCTGCATCCTTTTCATTTTTTTCAATTTGAAACAAACTTTAAGTAACATGAACTAGACGTTTTTTAACAACACATTTTTATGCCTTTATAACTTCCCTAATCAAAAGCATAGCTTGATTTTGTTTATGCACCTTCTATACAGAATTGTCTTCTTACATCTAGTAGTTTTAATTACTTGTATTAACTACATTAACTCTTAGTAAACCTAATTTTTAGTGAAATCCGTAGAAAGCAATTTTGAACTGTTTTATATCAGTATTTATAGATAAAAAACACTTTTAATATTTTAGAAAGATATTTTCCTCAAATTATTGTTTATCAACAGATCTAAATACATTTAACTTTTCTATACTATATAAAAATAAGATGGTAATGTATATAAACTTAAACTTACGTTTAATTATTAATGTTTTAGTATTTTAATTTACAAATGACTAGAGCTTTCGTGATTATATGTCATTTAGTTGAACATAACTGAAGATTTTAAAATCATTGAAAAGAATTTTGAAACTATGACACAGGTACCCTCCCTAATGTCTTCCTAGTCATCCTGGGTCTCAAGTAGCCAGGTGGCACCCAGGATGGCTATTCCAGGCAGGGCCTGACTGAGTCCTGGATTTATATGCCAGGTATAGAGCTCAGGGCAGAACACAGAGCTGTGAAGATGCCTGGAGGATCCAACTCCTCTCAGAGTAACCAGAAGGCAAAGCTGGGGCAGGGAAGAAGGGCCATAATGGGCTTGATTTTGTAACTGCCGGTCTGGACACTGAGATCATGTCTCCAGGCCTCCCCATGGCCACCTATCCAGACCCCTAAATCCAGAGGCTAAAAGTCAAAAACACAGCTCACAGTCCAAACAAGCAAGTATCTAATTGTATTTAACAGGTAATTTTGAAGCCACTCCTATTTTACCAACAACTTTAAAATCAGCTATATTTACCAAGTATTATCACATATACATAACACTTGCAGACATACAAACACACAGAGAGAAACAGATGTTATAGCTTTCATAAAGGTTTATTTGCAGGCTTTTAAATAATTATTCTATTCCCCGTTTAGACTATTAATCTCCCAATTTCCTGTTTCATAGCCCTAAGCAATTGTTAACCAGGTAACAATTTTGCACTTCTAAAGGAACAACTGTTAGGTGAAACAAAAAGAAAAGTGTATTTTATAAGCGCAGAGCTAAGATTTTAGCCCTAAGCATTGCTCAAACCAAGGAAAAAATGGTATAAGTAAAAGTTCAGTTAAGCCAAGACAGCCAGAAAAGCACGTTAAACAAAAGCAGGACTTGTGTAATTTAAAACAACAAAAAGAGTTTCTAACGTTTACAGGTAGACACCTTACACATGGAGATCTTTTTATAGATGTAAAGTTCTTTTACAAAAGCGTTTCAAAATAGCCAGTTAAATTCTAGAAAGACATATTTTCAAAAAGGCATTTAACTTAGCTGCTGTTTCTTAGCTAAAATGACTGGGTTCAGAGAGGATCCCATTAATAAATAGGACAAAGAAAGTTTTTTTTGTTTTTTTTTGTTTTCTTTTTGAGACGGTGTCTACTCTGTCCCCCAGGCTGGAGTTCAGTGGCGCGATCTTGGCTCACTGCAGGCTCCGCCTCCCGGGTTCACGCCATTCTCCTGCCTCAGCCTCCCGAGTAGCTGGGGCTACAGGCGCCTGCCACCACGCCCGGCTAATTTTTTGTATTTTTAGTAGAGACAGGGTTTCACCGTGTTAGCCAGGATGGTCTCGATCTCCTGACCTCGTGATCTGCCTGCCTCAGCCTCCCAAAGTGCTGAGATTACAAGTGTGAGCCACCGCGCCCAACCAAGAAAGTATTTTTTTATGTATGGACTCAGCATGCATAGATCTGAAAAGTAAGTAAGCCCACTCTACCTGAGGTCCCACCTTTTATAAACACTTGATCTAGGATAGCTTTCTTTTCACCTTTGGGGCAGGATAGTAACTAAGCCAGAAGATTAGCAGATGTAATTTTTCTTCTCAGGCACTTAAGCTTTTTATTTGCCTTTTACAAAAATTATTTTAAAAACAATAAAAATATTGAAATCTTTTTAGAATCTTCTGCATATCAATAGAAATTCCTAAAGGAGACTAATTCAGGAACCCTAATTTTCAAATGCACTTCTTAAAGTGCAGTAGTGTTCGTTTGGATTGTTCCATTGTAATTGTAAGTTACTTTTAGTAAGATTTTGCTATTTCTGTAAGTGTTTGCTGCTTCTGGGACCTGATACTTACACATGTAAATGTAGGCACAACTGGAAGGTGGATTACCCAATGCTTAAGAAAGGAATGTATTTTTATCTTGAACTTTGGCTTTGCCTCAGATTTTCTTGATCACCTTAGCCAATGATTCTTCCCTACCCAAGCAAACAAGAAAAAAATAAACCAACGGGATAGAACAGAAACATCTGCAAATTTCTGAAACCAAAACTTACAACCGTGCAATGTTGCCATTTACTACAGGTTCTGTCTGATCCAGTCAGACATCTGAGGCTGCTAACTGGATCCAAGCCAATTAATTATCAAACCCAATCGGATCCTGCCCCTAGTTCAGTCTCGGTAGTGACTTCCAAATCCAGTTTTAATCAGGAACTTGCTCAAACAAACCCAGAGAGCTCGAAACTCAAATGTGTAGAGATTTGGAATCTGAGCGAGAACTTACCATGACCTGCGGTTGCTGTGAGAGAACAGTGGACACCAGGGCCCAGCAGGTCCCGTGCTTGGTCACTCAGTGCTCCTGGGGCTTGCTGGAAGCTCTATTTTGGATTCCACCTCTGACACCATCTGTTAAAAGAAAAACCTTAGACAAATTAACAAAGTTTGATCGAGGACAGAAAAATTGGCTAATCAGACAGCCTCCTGAGCCACAGTGGACTCAGAGACTCCATCCAGTGCAGCTGTTGTAGGACTTTTCCTTAGTTCAGCTAAAGATGGGGGGTCCTTGTCCATCCCACAGCCATGAAAATTTAGGCTTGTAGGCAGTTTGGAGGGTGAGTAAAGCAGGGTTTTATTGGGCGAAAAGGAAGAAAGGGGGAAAACAGGGGTTCTCAGAAGGCCAGAGTCCCTGCTAGAGCGCATCCCTCCCACTGCTTGAATCCCAGTTTCCACACAAGACGAGGAGAGCCCAGGCTCCTCCCTGTTCCCAAGGCTCCATCTCAGTGGGCAGGCTGGATGGAGTATTTTTACCTAAATACTCTTGAGTCCACTAAACTTTCTGATCAATTACTTATTCACCCAGGGACCCCCTCACACCTGGCTGTCTAACAAACAGCCATGTCATGAAAGAAGATTAGTGTCAAAAAAAAATAGGAAAGTGATGTACAGAAAATATAAGTGAGGTACAGAAACAACCAAATCAGTTATTTCTTGATGTTTGCCTTATTTGAACATGGTTTAAACAGGTGGCTACCTTGAATTGGCCAAAACGTGGTGATTCACACAACAGTAGATTAGCCTGTTTTCATATCAAGTTAGGTTTTAGTTTACTATGCATGGAGAAGCTTTTAGGCTGAACTTAAAATATATAAGGAGACTGCTTTAGGCTAAAGTTAATTTAGTAACCTCTTTTGGTCCTGAGTATTGTCCACTTCAGTGAATCATATTTTGCTCAATTAACCCTCATTTAATTTGTCTAAGGTTGTTCTTTTACAGTTTGCTGTAAGAAGTGGGCTCTGAAGTGGTCTTCTAGCAACCTCCAAGGAGCACTTAGTGAACAAACAAAGATATCTGCAGAGCCCATTGTGCCCATTGATTTTTCACAGCAACTGGAGGTTGTGAGCAAGTTCTCTCTTCTCTTGGATCTGAGCTCTGTGAATTAGTGTTTTGAGCTCATTGAGTTTATTTGAGCAATTCTTAGACTAGACTGGATCCAGGATCAGACTGAAACTGATAATTCACTGAATTGAATACAGCCAGAGGTCTTTGGTAGATACTTTTTAAATAATGGGTTTGTTGAAATATGTGGAGTCTAGTACCTCAGATAATTTCATGTATAAAAATTATGGACCTGGAACTCGTGCATTTTTTGAAAAATTGGTTAAACTTACTAGAGACAAATTAAAATTAAAACAGCCACATGAGGGAAGTTTTAATTTAGATAAAATTTTTCACTTGCAGGGCACACTAAACAAGAAAGTGTTACTGGTGGCAAATTCACACAGATCTGCAGAAACCTCAATTCGTGAGTCTTAGAAGAAATAATTTGACCACGGGGCATAAGGCAGAGTGAGAGACTGAAGTAAGTTTCAGAGCGGGAGTGAGGGTTTATTAAAAAGCTTTAGAGCGGAAAAGAAAGGAAGTAAATACACTGGGAAGAGGGCCAAGTGGGCAACTTTAGAGATGAAGTGCAGTGTTTGACCTTTGACTTGGGGTTTTATGCATTGGCGTGCTTCTGGGGGCTTGTTTTCCTTCTCGACTGATTCTTCCCTTGGAGTGGGCTGTCCACATGTGCAGTGGAGGGCCATGCGTGCAGTGTGTTTATTGATTTGTGCACAGGCTCACTCGATAGGTTTTTCCCTTACAAGTCAAGTGTTTAAACTCTGCCATTTTTCCTTTTACTCTGATCTTATCAGGAAGCTGCTGATCACCGGTTTTAGGTTTTTTCTATCTATTGGGAGATTGCCTTTCCCTGGTGCCAACTGCGACGAATTACTATTTTAGAGAGGCAGTTTAACAACAACGTGACCATCACCTGATGGTTGCCTGACATTCCTGGTAGGGAGTGGGGGGCCCCTCTCCCACTCTGCTCATGTCTGATTAGCTACCTACTTTAACAAAAGGATTAAACACCCCACAAAAGATATGGGATATACTTTCAAAATTGGTTCACAGAGGCATCTGAAAGATTGAATGAATCGAGAATTGCTTCCCTAAAAGCTGCCTTACAGAAGGCAAATCGAAAGCTTAAGCTACAACCTGAGGTCATTACAAAGGACTGTGCCTTGACTGAATTAACCCTGACTGCTCCTTCTCTATTGTTTTTACCTAAATACTCTGAGTCCACTAAACTTTCTGATCAATTACTTATTCACCCTGAAGGTAATGAAAAAAAAGGAAGTTAGACCAATGTCTTACAAAGTCAGACCCCCTGATCAGCCAGGACTGGCTGCTATAACCACTTTTATTTTACGTCTAAAACCAAGCTTAGAGCCATCATAAAACGCTTCCCTAATCTGAGGAAAAATTCTCAAAAATTTACAGAATTCAGACTCCTCATAGAAGCTTATGATCAAAAACTGTGATATTTACCAATTTGTTAATATGATGTTGGGGCCTGGCAAAGCTCAAAAAAAACAAATGGCAGCAGTAGAATGGAGAGAGCATGAGGATGGTAAAGACCTCTATGAAACTTGCTCCAGAGAAGGGCCAGAAGGAGGTGGGAGAATGCTGAAAACCTTTCAAATCCAAACCCTAAGGTTTTTCCACAAAAAATTGGTTCATCATACAATCTTCCAGACAAAAAATAAAAATGAAAATAAAGAAATGGTTTCAGATTGTAAAGCTTGTTTAGAAATTTTTTTTATAAAATATGCTGGGCTCAAAATACAACAAATGATATTTTCTGTAGAAATCAAAATGGCATTAACTGCTCTCTTTATAAACAAACTTTATTTTTCCCAGCCCACCACCAAAACACAGTTAAGAAGTTTTCCCGAGCTTCCAGGAACTGCAGATACTACGTCCCAAAGTTATATGAGCTCACTAGAAATGTAGTGTCAGAGACTTTATTGTGGGAAGAGAGTCATGAGCAGACTTTTAACCAAATAAAATTGGGCTTAAAATGGCCCCAGCTTAAGGACTTCCAAATTATACAAACCTTTCACCTTGTTCACTCATGAATGAATGTAACATTAGGAGTTCTTTCCCAAGAACATGGAGAAAGTGGTTCATCACTTACAGCTATTAGACTCAGTACCTAAGGCATATCCTAAAGTTCAAAAGCAATGGCAGCAGCAGCCAGGTTGGTAAAGATTTCATCTTAAATGGTTTTCAGAAATGAACTATTTGCAGGTTCCACATGCTGTAGAAAAATCTATCAAATTCTGGTCAAATTCAGAATTTTTCAGCAAGTAGACTAATGTCTTATAAAATACTTCTCCCGTCTTCTCCTATTCTCCAATAAAATGTTGCAATTTACTTAATGCTGATACTCTACTCCCTCTACCAGGCGTCCGTGAAGACCACAATTGTGTAAATGTAGTACTAGAAATTTTGACTCCTGAGTTAATACTTTTTGTTTTGGAGTTGTCTGAAAAACTCCAAAGGAAAATATCAGGCGGGTATACCGTTACCACCCAAAATAAGTTAATAGAAAAGGGATTTCTCCAATTTAATTAGCTCTACCTGCAGAGCTTTTTGCTTTCACTTGGCCTTGTGATGTAGCTAAGATAAATTAGTAAACGTCTGTACAGTTAGTAGATATGCTTTTGAAGTAGTTCACAGTATGGGCATGTTTTACAAACAAATAGAGCTTCTCCCCTGTAGTGGCACCCCCATGATAAACAACGCCAAACAGCTGAACTCCTTTCTGCCATCCTGTTACCATCACAAATTGCCATTCTTAAGATTAAAACCCACATCTGTAAACTAAATCTGAATATCCAGGGAATTCCCTGACAGATTTTTATATTAAATCAGGCAGTACGGAAACCACTAAAATGTGCAGTTTGAGAAAACTCCATAAGATTGATCCAACTCTATTTCTCCGTGATGACCTATTTTATAAACAGTGCTATATACCTGATTTGGAAAAGAAACAAAATTAGTATCTGAAGGGACGTAAATTAAATGTTATATATGAATTCACAAAGGGCCTGGACAGCCCACGTGGTCTTTCCTGAGTCAATTTAAACATCATTGTTAAAAGCTCTGCACTCCTCAACTCATCAGGGAAAACACAAAATAATCCAAATTATCAAAAAATATTGATGAAATGACTTGTAAAATTGCAAAAATGCTTTATAACCAATGTTTGGTTTGTCAAATCTATAATCGTGGAAAGACAATCAAACCTTCAGGTGGTATATTTCCACCACCTGATGCACCATTTGAGCATTCACAGATAGACTTTACTCAATTGCCAACTTCACTGGGGTATCAGTATGCTCTTGTAATGGTTTGTGTGTTTTCTGGTTGGATAGAAGAAGCTTTCCCATGTAGGAAAGATGATGCTGTGATGGTAGTGAAGTTATTAGAAAATGTATTTCCTCTATGTGGCATCCCTGGAGAAATATCCAGTGACAGAGAAACCTATTTTACTAGACAGTTTATAAAGTAATTTAAAAAGGTGTTATAGGCCAGGCACAGTGGGTCACTCCTGTAATCCCAGAATCTTGGGAGACTGAGGCAGATGGATCACTTGAGGTCAGGAGTTTGAGACCAGCCTAACATGACAAAACTCTCTCTCTCTACTAAAAATACAAAAATTAGCCAGGCATGGTGGTGCATGCCTGTAATCCCGGCTACTTGGGAGGCCGAAGCATGAGAATCGCTTGAGCCAAAGAGGCAGAGGTTGCAGTAAGTCGAGACTGCATCACTGCACTCCAGCCTGGGCGACAGAATGAGACTGTTTCTCAAAAATAATAATAAAATAAAAAGGTGTTATAGCTATAATGGCACTACCATTGCCCTTATCAACCTGTCTTCTGGAAAGATCAAAAGGACACATGACATTTGGAAACTAAAATTGGCAAAGCTAGTTGAATTGATTGTATTGCCTTGGCCAAAAACATTACCACTGGCTTTAATGCCAGTCAGGTCCACTCCCACTGGGAAATATAGATTGGCCCCGTCATGAAACTATTACTAGAAGGTCTATGCTTCTGTTAATAGAATCTCATTTATCTCTTGCTCTCTGAAACTCTGATATGACTAAATACTGCAAGGTTTTAATTCATTATGCCAAAGTGTATTTTCGGCACGTAAAGGAAGCTTTCTGTTTTTCAACAATTGAGGAAAGTAACACTCTTCACAATCTGGAACCTGTAGATTGGATCTACTGGAAACAACATGAAAGAAAGAGTGCCCTTGAAACTCAATGGAAGGGGAAATACCAAGTTCTTCTCATCACACACACTGCAGTGAAAGTTCAGGGCCTCCAATCTTGGGTCCAACATCTCATCAGTCAAAAGGGCCCCTCCAGACTTTGGGAACTGCACACCTGTTGGAGAGCTTGAGGTAAAGCTGACTAGGAAAGTTTGTCCCCGGAAGCAGATGATACTCTAGGCTTGGAAAGCTTTCTCAAGATCTGTTTGTAAGGCCAAGACTTATCTGCCATGGTGAAAGCCTTCTTTTCTTTTCTTTTTTCCTTATTTTCTGCTGTCCTAATCCCTTTTCTTACAGGAAAATTGATGATAACATGATCTGTGGATGGCTTTAGGTAAGGCTTATGCTCTAGCAAGAAACCAAAGCAATTTTTATCACAGGAGAATATCGTAGGAGAAAAGACTTTTTTTTTTTAACTTTGTAAATGTGGCCATATATTCAAAGCTGGTAGGTAATTTGAATAATTTTCATGCTTTATACAAGACAGTTGTACGGCATTAGAGAAACACTTTTACTGCAAAGGCTTGGCTGTAGGTTAAAAATTTAACTTAGTACACTTTTGTATTCTAAATAGGAATGTTTACTAATATATTTTCTTTATCAAAATATTGCACTTTCAATCACGCACTAGGGTACAATCTTATGTACTACTTTTTGTAGGCCAATGCCCAGAAATCATAAACCAGTCCCACTAATGCCAATGTCTTTCCATGTTCCCCTGAAACCCCAGAGGAAGAGTGTAAAAGGAATCCTTGATATTCTAGACATCACTGCTACATGCTTTTCTACTCTCTGGAAATGCTACCCTAACCTTTCCAATTAATAACCTTGCTACTACCGAATATAACAATAAATATTTGAGTAATGCCTACAAAAGGTATATTTTGCTTCCAGTCATTGCATACTCAAGACCTTGGAAGTACCTATGTGAGTATGAGTAATTGCTTGTATGATGTAACTGAATTAAATTCAATAAGGTTTCTTTCTACTAAATGTGGTTAACTACATTTCTCTATTTGGGTTTCCTTGGCCTCACAGTGAACATAAATCTATATCCCAAATATGTGTGAATGAATATCTAATTTTACTTCAATGTTTGTGTCTTCTATTAAGTTTCTATGAAATTACATTGGTTTATTAATACAGTTTAAATAATATGTATAGTATAACCTATGATCTTTCCCTATGTCTTACGTATTTTGCTTGGAAAGATGTCTAGAATCATATTCACTAAATGTTCAGACTGGTTATATCTAGATAATGCAATTCTAGTTGATTATTTTTCTATTTTCTTTTCTGCTTTCTTCCCATTTGTGAAGATTTATAGTGAATATGCATTTTTGATATAAAATACTAAAGATTTAATAAACAGTAAATTATTAATAGCAAAATAAAGTTCAAAGAAAGCAAGTATGTTTTAGGGCATGGATAATATAGTACTACTTATATACAAGTAGGGAGTACTTAATATATTACAAGAGTAAACAAGGAAGTCGTTTCATTTTTACAGAATCCCTGAGATTTATGAATATCACAGGAAAAAAAGGCTTCTTTTTACTTTGTAAATGTGGCTATATATTCAAAGCTGGTAAGTAATTTGAATAATTTTCGTGCTTTTTACAGGACAGTTGTACAGCAGTAGAGAAACACTTTTACTGCAAAGGCTTGGCTTTAGGCTAAAAATTTAACTTAGTATAGTTTTTTATTCTAAATAAACATATTTAATACTATATGTTCTTTATCAAAATATAGCACTTTCAACCATGCACTAGGGTACAATTTTATGTGTTACTTAAATATATGAACATGTGTTGTTTCCATTTAATGACACTTAGATTATGAAACTTTTTTTTTACATTTCACATAGTGAAATATTTTAACATTTGACACAGTGGAAGTACAGCTTTAAGCAATTAGATGAAAATGACTTTGTTACCACAACACTGATGCTATGGTCATATAAGTACCCTGAACTGACTTAAAAAGAATATTTTCAGACATCCTATTGCTTTTTGCATAATCAGTCAGAAGTGCTCTAAATATAAATCAGTCATTAGAAAAAGCTGAAAAATCAAATAAAGCACTTTTCAATGAAGAACATTTTTATTTTATGACCCTGGTTTTTGAAGAAATTGCCAGTTGAGAATCCATGATTACTATGTATGAATCTTTGAAAGCAGAGCTTGCATAAGATGTAATAATAACATAAAGTCCAAGTTTTTCCAACATAGACATTAGTGCTACTTCTTGAGGATTATATAAAATCCATATGTTAAATACGAATTTAAATAATGATTAGAAATCTATCTGCATTCATTTAACGAACTTTCATAGTTGATTGGCGCCATTTGAAAGTCTCTATGTGTAGACAAGGGACACATAAGAACATTATCTGTTCCTTCACCTTCAATTTCACCAGTGACAAATCAAGATATCATTGATCCTTGACATACATCTATATGCAGACTTACTAACCCTTGCTTCTAGTCACTTAGAAATTATTACTTTCTTCTTAGGCCCCATACATTTGAGGTAATATTAGCATTAAATAATTTCTGTATGTAGTTCCAATCAGTAGAATCAAAAATACTAGCTCTATCCTAAATAGTGCTGTTTCTCCCAATCTCTCTTTTAAGGTTCTTCTTTATTATGCTACCTCAAAAAAGTCACAATCTATTCCGATTGTAGCTTTTTAAAATATCTCATTTCCATTCCAGTCCCACTTTTTCTAAGGATGTGTCTTATTTTCAAGATCAACACATGTGAATTATTTTAGTCTCATCATCTAAATATGTACAAATCAGCATTTAACTTTGGTTACTTATCCTGATGACTAAACTTTCACAACCCATGTAATTAGCATGGAATTTAGATTTGAGAAGATCTATTTGAATCCCAACCCTATTACTTGCTAGCCTTGTATCCCTCACTAACTTAATTAACTTCTGTGACACTAAGTTTCTTCATTTCTAAAAAGGGGATTGAAAAAAAAAACCTTTCCTGGGATAATATAACTAATAAATGTGAATGTTCAGCACATTTGATATACCTTCTTTTTATTTCTGGCTTAGTTTTCAGTGGGTGACATTTCTGGACCTGGTATCCTGATTCCAGGGATATAATCTACTGTGTCTTGTAGCTCCTTTGACTCTTAATATAATAAAGATTAATTGTGTGAGTATAACAGCTACTATCACTGGAGACATAAATGTAATTTCATTCACAGTAATCTCCCTTGACTATTCTACAACTCCTAAGACCTTTTTGGTCACTTTTATGAAATTTTTCACGGGTGATTTTTGAGCAGGAATGGGTTCTCCCAGATCCCAACCCTGTATCCAGTTTAAATAACAAGTGATTTCATCAGTGGTATCCCTTACCAGTAAAGCACTCTTCCCTCTACCTTTTTTTTTTTTTGTTAAAGATAAACTGTAAGAAATGTCTGACTATTATGAAGGGTATTTAGGAACATTCAGGTTTACAGATTACTAATTCAGCAACACCTGAATGCTATTTGGGACTTGTGTAAAATAAAGAACTACTAAACAGTTCATTTAGGAACAAAGAGCTAGATTAAGAGAGATTTCTACAGCTTTAGGGCCCGTCTAGTCTGAGCTTTAATGTGGCCCCTGGTCCTTCTCTGTCCTAATATCATCATCCTCTTCCTGCCACTTGCACTGATATCTGAAAGAATCCTGTCTCTGTTCGTGCTTATTGGGAAATTTTACTGGGTTGCTCCAAGTTTCAAAAGTTTTATGCCATAAATGCCACATTTATTAAGGTTCTTTTGGATGCAAACTACAGGAATCAAGTCAGGCAATCTTAATTTAAAAGGAGGAAGAAGAGTAGAAAAGAAATTTATTTGAAGGATACTGGAGTTAATCTCAAAACAGAAAAGTCTGAATAACTAAGACTTAGGAAGGGAAAGGATCAAGCCTGCCCTGGGGACTTTAGCACAGAAGTAACAGGCACTTTTGCTCTGTAAAATAATCTTCCTGGACTTGGCTGTGATATAAAGGTTAAAAAAAAAAAAAAAAGAAAAGGGAAAATAAAATAATCTTTTACTGGACTTAGCTTCAGTGACTGGTAGTGCCCAGTATTCTCTGGTTCCTGTTTCAAACTGGGAAGAAAGCATCTGCTTGTCCCACTTGGACCAGATGTGTGTCCCCAGACTGATTAATCACGAAGAACAGACAATTATAAGAGAATAAGGAATTGTTGAACAATTACCCGAGAAGTATGTCCCCTGCTTACATATGTTTTCAACTCTAAATTCTTTTTCTGCTTCTATTAAATGTTTTTATTTCATTTCTTCTCTTTTTCCACCTTTGAAAAAACCAGGCATTGCCTGCTAAACAAAACATCTGAATTCAGAATTCAAAAAACAATTTACGGTTTCCTTTTCTTATGCGTGGAAAGAGTTTGTCATTTTTTTCCTTATGTAGTGTTTTAGTTTAATATATCAGGAGATGATATTTGGAGAATTGTTTATTGAAGGAATCTCTTGTTTTCCATCATAAACATTTTCAGTGGCGGGGTGAAATAGAATACCTTCCAGGGGGCTGTAATAGAGCCTGTAGCGTGGAGGAAGAGCTTTTTTCTCATTCTTGCTCGTTGTTGTGTTTATGCTGAGATATCCATTTAACTCAGAAGTAAAGTTAGTTCTAAAGCAGATGATGGTGATTCAAATAGAGGCTTCAAAATCTATGGTTCAAGCTAAGAGATAGAGCTTCTATAATTGTTGCATATTATTATTACTATTTTTTATTTTACTTTAAGTTCTGGGATACATGTGTAGAACGTGCAGGTTTGTTATATAGGTATACACGTGCCATCGTGGTTTGCTGCACCCATCAATCTGTCATCTACATTAGGTATTTCTCCTAATGCTATCCCTCTACTAGTCCCCTACTCCTCAACAGGACGTGGTGTGTGATGTTCCCCTCCCTGTGTCCATGTGTTCTCATTGTTCAACTGCCACTTATGAGTGAGAAAATGTGGTGTTTGGTTTTCTATTCCAGTGTTAGTTTGCTGAAAATGATGGTTTCAAGCTTCATCCATGTCCCTACAAAGGACATGAACTCATCCTTTTTTATGGCTGCATAGTATTCCATGGTGTATATGTGTCACTTTTTTTAAATCCAGTCTATCATTGATGGGCATTTGGGTTGGTTCCAAGTCTTTGCTATTGTGAACAGTGCTGCAATAAACACATATGTGCATGTGTCTTTATAGCAGAGTGATTTATAATCCTCTGGGTATATTCCCAGAAATGGGATAGCTGGGTCAAATGGTATTTCTGGTTCTAGATCCTTGAGGAATTGCCACACTGCCTTCCATAACGGTTGAACTAATTTACACTCCCACCAACAGTGTAAAAGCGTTCCTATTTCTCCACATCCTCCCCAGCATCTGTTGTTTTCTGAATTTTTAATGATCTCCATTCTAACTGGCATGAGATGGTATCTCATTGTGGTTTTGATTTGCATTTCTCTAATGAGCAGTGATGAGCTTTTTTTTGTATGTTTTTTGGCCGCACAAATGTCTTCTGGCACAAGTCAAGGATGCCCTCTCTCACCACTCCTGTTCAACGTAGTATTGGAAGTTCTGGCCAGGAAAATTAGTCAAGAGAAATAAATAAAGGCTATTCAAATAGGAAGAGAGGAAGTCAAATTGTCTCTGTTTGCAGATGACATGATTGTATATTTAGAAAACCCCATCGTCTCAGCTCAAAATCTCCTTAAGCTGATAAGCAACTGCAGCAAAGTCTCAGGATAAAAAATCAATGTGCAAAAATCACAAGCATTCCTATATACCAATAATAGACAAACAGAGAGCCAAATCATGAGTGAACTCCCATTCACAATTGCTACAAAGAGAATAAAATACCTAGGAATCCAACTTACAAGGGATGTGAAGGACCTCTTCAAGGAGAACTACAAACCACTGCTCAAGGAAATAAGAGAGGACACAAACAAATTGGAAAGCATTCCATGCACATGGATAGGAAGAATCAATGTCATAAAAATGGCCATATGCCCAAAGTAATTTATAGATTCAGTGCTATCCCCATCAAGCTACCACTGACTTTCTTCACAGAATTAGAAAAAAAACTACTGTAAATTTCATATGGAACCAAAAAAGAGCCTGTATAGCCAAGACAATCCTAAGCAAAAAGAACAAAGCTGTAGGCATCATGCTACCTGAATTCAAACTATACTATAAGGATACAGTAACCAAAACAGCATAGTACTGGTACCAAAACAGAAATATAGACTGATGGAACAGAACAGGGGTTTCACAAATAATGCCACACATCTACAACCATCTGATCTTCGAAATCCTGACAAAAACAAGAAATGGGAAAGGATTACCTATTTAAGAAATGGTAAGGGAAAACTGACTAGCCAAATGCAGAAAATGAAACTGGGCCGCTTCCTTACACCTTATACAAAAATTAATTCAAGATGGATTAAAGACTTAAACATAAGACCTAAAACCATAAAAACCCTACAAGAAAACCTAGGCAATACCATTCAGGACATAGGCGTGGGCAAGGACTTCATGACTAAAACACCAAAAACAATGGCATCAAAAGCCAAAGTTGACAAATGGGATCTAATTAAACCAAAGAGCTTCTGCACAGCAAAAAAAAAAAAAAAAAAAAAAAAAAAAAAAAAAAAAAAAAAAAAACAACAACAACAACAAAAACCTATCATTAGAGTGAACAGGCAACATACGGAATGGGAGAAAAT
The DNA here is from genome assembly GCF_006542625.1 of Nomascus leucogenys. Taxonomy (NCBI): domain Eukaryota; kingdom Metazoa; phylum Chordata; class Mammalia; order Primates; family Hylobatidae; genus Nomascus; species Nomascus leucogenys. The sequence goes on along the minus strand of NC_044389.1, from coordinate 998,326 downwards.
TTTTGCCATCTATCCATCTGACAAGGGCTAATATCCAGAGTCTACAAAGAACTTAAATTTACAAGAAAAAAAAACAACCCCATCAAAAAGTGGGCAAAGGATATGAAAAGACACTTCTCAAATTGTTGCCTATTATTAACTCTTAGGGTTCTCTGTGGGGTTCTTCAGCCTGGAGGTTGAAGGTGGATGAAACAGGTATAATTAATGTTTCAAGCATTAATCAGAGAATAAAAGAAATGCCATTAGTGTGGTATGAAATTAAGTTTCCATGAAACCAAGACTTAAATCTTGCTCTTTTAAGTATATCCATACCATATAAAACCCTCATGAGCTCTGGTTTTATACACTGGTAAGTTCTAATTGCTCCCGTTTATAGCAATACCCCATATCTCAATGCTCTGAACCTCCACACTTAATTAGAAGGTGACCAGCTTTTCTTGGTTCTTATTCATCACCTGAGCTGTGGCCAGCAGCTCTGCAATTCCCCCATCGTGTAATCCATTGCTCCTGACATTCTTAGTTGCTGTTGCGCCGCTGCCCTTGACACCTGCATTTTGCTGCCTAGCTGCTTTTCATCCCTAATGCTTCTGGCACTGCAACAACATGGACCTACCTTGCATCATCAAGCCATCACTCTCTATGGTTTCTCTTTCTCCTTTCAGTAGGAAAGCTCCTCTTCTCGTGACTAGTTCATTTAGACTCATTCCCCCAAGAAAGCTATTGACCCCTTGTGCCATGTTCTGTTTTGCCTTCTTACCATCGCCCTCTACTTCTTGGGCCACGAAGATACTTTGGGAAAGGGAGAAGGGATGGTCAAGTGCAGTGTTCTGGTGTATCTAAAGGGATTCTTCCTGCCAACACTGAGGCTTGCTTTCAGTCTGGCCTACTCTGCCAAACTTGTTGACTCATGATGCTTTTTTCCACGAGCTTCATTGCCTTTTCTTGGTCTCATTCCTATAGAAAAGTCAATATTCTGATTATAGGCTAGGAACAAGCTCTTTTGCATGAGTCCCTTGAGCCTCATGTAGATTAAGTGGTGCCCCAAGCCTTTTGCATTATTCTCCCAAACATTCTGTGGCCAATAGGAGGCACGTTTTCCTAGAATGAGTGGAGGACCTCTAAGAGGGAGCTATTCTCTAACCTCTATTCTAACTTTGACCCAGCCTTGAATGTTCCAAAACATCTATATCCATATTGCCTAGAGATCCTATGTGCATGTGTTACATCTTATAATATAATTTTTTTTTAATTGTAAAATATACGTAACAAATAACATACCATCTTAATCATTTCAAATGGACAGGTCAGTGGTATTAAGTATATTCACATTGTGCAACTGTCATCACTATCCATCTTCAGAACTGCTTCGTCATCTCAAACAGAAGCTATACCCATTAAACAAGAACTCCCATTCGTCCCTCCCCAAAACTCTTGATAACCATATTTTACATTTTGTCTCTATGAATTTAACTATTCTAGATAGAAGTAAAATTATACAATACTTATCCTTTTGTGCTTGGTTTATGTCACTGAACATAATGTTTTAGCAGTTTATCCATATTATAGCATGTGTCAGAATTTCATTTTTTAAGGCTAAATAATATTCCTCAAATGTATATATAATATTCTGTTTATCTGTTCATCTGTTGGCAGATATTTGGGTGGTTCCACCATTTGGCCATTGTGAATAATGCTGCTATGAACATGGGTATACAAATATCTGCTCCTATCCTAATTTCAACTGCAAAAACTCCCACAAGTAGGCACATGTATATGATTAAACTCATTAAAATAAGAAGGATTTTATCCAGCTATTCTACTTGGAAATAGGTAGCTTGGCCAGGCATGGTGGCTCACACCTGTAATCCCAGCACTGTGGGAGGTTGAGGAGGGTGGACTGCTTGAGCTGAGGAGTTTGGGACCAGCATGGGCAACATGGCGAAAACCCATCTCTACAAAAAATACAAAAATTAGCCCGGTGTGGTAAATATGAAAATTAGCCAGGTGTGGTGGCATATGTGTCTGTAGTCCCAACTTCTTGGGAGGCTGAGGTAGGAGGATGGCCTGAGCCCAGGAGATGGAGGTTGCATTGAGCCATGATCACACCACAACAAGCCAGCCTGGACGACAGAGCGAGATCATGTCTCAAAAACAGACAAATAAACAAATGAAAATAGGCTTTGGGGTTGCACACATTAATACATTAAAGAATGTATTTATTAATATAGATTGAGTCATTCAAGTTCATTAATTAAATTATTAATTTAAATTATAGAGAGACTAGGGAATACAAATACAAATGAGATAATGTTATTGCACTTAAGGTTTTTGTAGTCCAGGGGAAGCAGATGAGGAAATGAGTGCTCAAAGCAATGCGATAATTCTTAAAGTGGTCATTTACACAATGTCCTATGGTAACACAGAGAAAAACACTTAACTCTGAAGAGAGGAGGGTTTCTTAGAAGAGATGATACTGGGACTGAATCTGGAAACATAAGTAGAATATTGTCTTGAGACATTGAGTGAATAGAAGTAGTTCTCCTGGCTAAGAAGAAAGAGTCTAAAAATCATGCAGACTGGGGAAATAGATTCAGTGAATGCTAAGTGGTTAATATGTCTACAGCACTGTGTGCAAATTGAGAATTGTTGGGGGCTGAGATTACAGAGGTATTCAAATGCAAGATCATGAAAGATTGTATTCCCGTGTATGCTAAGGAGTTCATATTTTATCTAAAAGCAAGTCTGACATTGCAGCTAATTCTCCTGATATTTTAAATTCATTTTGATAAAGAAAATCCTCTTGCATGAGTTTGGATCTAGCCTTCTTTCCTGACACATTGGGCAGAGCACTGCCACCTACTCAGGAACAAATTGTGCCAATACTTAATAACAGTCCACCCACATGGACTTTTAAAATCAGTCTAATTATGAGAGATTATAGCTCTTTCATGTTAGTAATTAATTTGCTCGCTGTTTTTTATCACTGGTAAATGAATAACTAATTTCAGATTATCTAGAAGTACCCTAAATTCTAAATAGAATTTTAAAACTAAAATGGTTTGAAAATTTTGTTTTGTTCTGAGTCACACCAGGGCTATTTTATAGAAGATTGTGTTGCAAACCTGCAGCTTATTTTCTGCTTAACAGGCTCTACCTTTCTAAATAGGAGACGTTTCTTTACATCCAGTTTAATCATAACATAAAATGGTGATGGACTGACAATGTTAATGGATTTCAGGGTAAAAAGTGTTCAACAATGCCTCCATTTTCTGAAGCTCACTCTGGAAATTCAGTACCATTGTATTTTAGTGAGACTCCTATGAGTCAAATATCAGATGGATGTATAACTTGGAAACAAAGTGACAGATTGTCCCAGAAAGTAGTCTATTTGCCAATATAAAAGGGGGATGGAGGGTTTTTGTGTTACTAATTACATTTTTTGCACTAATCTATCTTAATTAAATAACACTCTTCTGAACTGCAGAAATTATCACTTTTGACATTTTATAACAAAATATTCTCAGATAAAATTATATATGGTAATATAGCAATTTCAACGTGTTAGTGGAGGCTGCCTACCTAACATGGAACACTATTAAAGTAAAAAAGAGACTGACTGTCTAACGTGGGAACACTCAACACTTAGGAGGAAGCAGCTATCTAAATGTTGTTTTCTCTCTAAAAGCAATAGGCCTTGTTCACAGTCCTAAGAAATTTCTGGTAAGATTTGAAGGCAGCCCCCGCCATGAAAATTAGAAAATCTAGCAACAGCGAAGCTTAAAAAAAATCAACCCACATATGAAAGAGTACAGGGTTTAGACAATTAGGATGATTGAATTACAAATGTTTTGATGCTTAGATGGTGGAAATCCTGGAGAATTTATAAGAAAACATCTTTCTAAAATGATACAGTGCATTAGATAAAAATAAGCCCATTATGATATATAGAACACACGTAGATACTTTCTTAAAGGCACAGCTGGCTTATAACTTTTCTTTTACAAATGTGTATATGTTGTAGGTTAATTTCTTTCCAGTGTATATTTCTTTGAAGTGAAAACCTAGGAACAGAGCTATAGAGAGACCATTACATGCAACAAGTATTCTGGAGAAAAAACTTGTTACATTAAATGGATTCTCATTCATATCTTGAAGAAACCCTTATTCTCTTTAAACAGGACTGTCATATTACAGTATAATGTTGAGTACATGTCTTAGTCAGTTTGGGCTGTTATAACAAAATACCTTACACAGAGTAATTTATGAATAACAGAAATGTATTGCCCACAATTCTGGAGGGTGGGAAATACAAGATCGAGGTACCAGCAGATTCTGTGCCTGGTGAAGGCCTTATTCCTCATAGATGGCACCTTGTTGCAGCAACCTCACATGGCAAATTGGGTGAACAAGTTCCCTCAGGCTTTTATAAGGGCACTAATCCTACTCATAGTGTTCGAGGTCCTCATGGTCTAACCACCTCCCCAAAGCCCCACCTCCTAAAACCATCACCTTGAGGGTAGGGTCCAACAGATGAATTTTGGAAGGACATGAACATGCAAACCATAGTCATCCATAAGTACTTTATGTTTTTCACATTCGCTATTGAATTTTCAACACCCAGAGTTAAGCTTGACATATAGTAAATGCTAAAAAACTTTATTGAATATATAAATAACATACTGCATTTTGACAAACAGCTTTTATAATCAATTTGATGTGAGGCCAAAGACCTCCAGAAACATACCTTTAGTTGAATGAGTTGGATTACCTCTAGTTGAAATGACAAATACTACACACCATGGGGAACAGTGGGACATCCCAGTAAGAAGTTATTAAAAAGGACCTACTGTAAGATCTGGGGTTTGGTTATGTGACCTTATGGAGGATTCAGAAGCACAGCTCTTTTTCTGGATGGAGTGTTGTTAGGAGCAAGGATAATTCTATAATTGAGTATCTCAATAAATCCTGTCTAGGAGGGTAGACAAGAATGAGGCTAAAGTTGTACTTAGTAAAGAAGTTTTACATAAATAATACGAGTAGTGAGTCATATTTGCCAAGATAGGAGGTCATTTTTGTCACTTAGAAAAATTTTTCCTTCTGTGTTCAGATATCATTATTATAGAATGATCTTTATTTGTCTTAATCCATCAGGATCATGAAGTTGGCTTCTCTGATGTGGCTGTTCTAGTAATTGTTTATTTTTCACAGGAGAATACGCAGGGCTAGCTAGGATTGCTGGGCCAAGTCCTTGCAACACCAGGGCATGGCTAGCAGTGCCAGACAAGCTCCTAACTATTGAGTGCTGGTTTGGTTGTTCTCAAAATTAATCTGGTATTTCAAGTTTCGATTTTGACTTTCATCTTGAAAATGTTTTCAGTAGTTAACCAGATGTAATAATTTTAAATTACGTGTCAACTGGAAGCACATATTAAAGATAATTGATGAGAATTTTTAAATGGGAAGGTGGTTTGAAAGGATAAGTACCAGAACTTTAAAGTTGTTACTTATATAATTTAAGATAATGTAATGGGATTATTAAATTTCATTTTTCTGGGATATTTCTCTGTTTTCTAATTTAAAAGATTTTTTAAAGTGTGTGAAATGTTTCGAATAAAGTGTTAAATGTTCAAAGTCCTCAGAACTATATGAATAATTCCATGACAGTGATTAGGAAACCAAATCAGGTTTGTCAGTATATGACTAATTTTAGATTAAAAAACAGTTAAAGTGAATGGAAAATCAATTTTCACAATCTCACTACCTGTGAGACAGGGCATTTCAATGTAACTATTGAAAAAAGAGGCCCCTGTAGATGTATGACTGTAAGTAGTAACAACTGAATAACAGTGAGTGGGAGCTGAGTGGCTTAGTGGAGAAAGGAAAAAGAAAATGTCGAGATTTATAACTCCAAATTAGAGCCCCTCAGGCTTTCTGTAGGTTTCCACAGGCTTTGTTTCAGACTATATTTGCAGGGCTTATGTTCCAGGATGCATTCACTCTTAGAGCCTTCTAAAGTGGCAACTGGAGTGATTTATAACAGCCGAACAGTGCGCTCGAATGTAAGAATATGAAAAGCAAGGCAGCAGGGGAAGTGAACTACTAATGGATATTCATAACAATCTACTTCAATATCTGATTAGGAATATGAAATTTCCAAATTTATTGTTCTGTTTTGTCTGTCAGTGGGAGTACTGTCAATTCCAAAGTGTGAGACCACAAAAAAAATTACATAATAGGAAAAGATAAACCTGAAATGAACAACAAAAGGTAAAGATATGCTTTCATTCATGTCGATGCAACAGATATTTAATAAGTGCCTACAAGAACCATGCTAGAGCCCGGGATTATAAAGACTAAGAAAATAAGTTTTGTCAGAAATAACTATGCATTCAGGGTGAAGGGAGGGAGTGGAAGTAGGGAATATTTAAACAGGCACTATCCCATGCTATCTATATTAATTTTCAATCACTGCTGTAACGAGTCACCACAAACCTAGTGGCTTCAAACAACACAAATTTCACACCTGTAATTCCAGCACTTTGAAAGGCCAAGGCAGGTGCATCACCTAAGGTCAAGAGTTCCAGACCAGCCTGGCCAACATGGTGAAACCCCGTCTCCATTAAAAATACAAAAATTAGCCAGGCGTGGTAGTGCACACCTGTAATCCCAGCTACTAGGGAGGCTGGGGCAGGAGAATCGCTTGAACCTGGGAGGTTGAGGTTGCAATGAGCTGATGTTGTGTCACAGTACTCCAGCCTGGACAACACAGTGAGATCCCATCTAAAAAAAAACCCCACAAATTTATTATTTTGCAGTTCAGAAAGTCAAGAATCTAAAATAGGTCTCACGGGGCTAAAATCAAGGTGTATGCAGGGCTTTGTCCTTTGTGGAGGATCTACGGCTGAATCAGTTTTCTTGCCTTTTCTAGCTAAAGGCTGCCTGCATTCCTTACCAGATGAATCATTTTTTTAAGTATAAAAAGCTCAAATATTTTAAAATTTCTCAAGTAGCCTTTATTTTGTAGAGCAGTTTTTATGTTCACAGCAAAATTGAGAAGAAGGTACAGAGATTTCCCATATTCTAACCCCAATTGCAACATATGCATAGTCTCCACTATTATCAATATCCCCCACCACCAGAGTGGTAATTTTCTTTTTATACAATTGATGAGTCTACACTGACTGATCATTATCACCCAGAGTCCATAGTTTGCACTGGGGTTCCCTCCTGGTGTTGTACATTCTATGAATTTGGACACATGTATAATGACATGCATCTATCATTTCAGTATCATACAGGGTAGACTCACTGCCCAGTGTATCCTATGTGCTCTGTTTGTTGATCTCTCCCACACCCCATTCCTGGCAAACACCGATCTTTGCACTGTCTCCACAGTTTTGCTTTTTCCAGAATGTCATACATTTGGAATAATAGTGTGTAGCCTCTTCAAATTGGCTTCTTTCACTTAGTAATATGCATTTATATTTCTTCCTTGACTTTTAATGGTTTGAATTTCCATTTTCTGGATGTACCAGTTAATTTATTCACCTACTGAAGGACATCTTGGTTGCTTCCAAGTTTTGACAATTATGAATAAAGTTGCTATAATCATCTATGTGCAGGTTTTTGTGTGCACATGAAAATTTTCAACTCCCTTGGGTAAACACCAAGCAGTGCAATTACTGAATCATTCAGTAAGAATATCTTTAGTTTTGTAAGAAATTACCAAATGTCTTTCACCATGGCTGTATCACTTGTTATTCCCACCAGCAATAAATGAGAGTTCTTGTTGCTCCACATCCTCCCCAGCATTTGGTGATGACAGTGGTCTGAATTTTGGCAACTCATTTTAATTTGCATTTCCCTGATATCATATGATGTGGAACATCTTTCCATATGCTTATTTGCCAGTTGTATATCTTCTGTGGTGAGGTGTCTAGTAAAGTCTCTGGCCCATTTATTAATAATGTTATTTGTGTTCTTCTCATCAAGTTTTTACAGTTCTTTGTACATTTTGGATAACAGTTCCTTGAATCTGACTTTTTTTGCACATATTGAACCCCACTCTATGGCTTATCTTTTCATTATTTTGATGTTGTCTTTCACAGCACAGAAATTGTTTAATTTTAATGAAGCCCAAGTTGTCAATTCTTTCTTTCATGGATGGTGCCATTAGTGACACCCAAGGTCATCTCGATTTTCTCCTAGGTTATATTCTAGGAGTTTCATAGTTTCACATTTTACATTTAGGCCTGTAATCCATTTTCAATTAATTTCTGTGAGGGATATAAGGTCTGTGTCTAGATTCAATCTTTTGCATGTGGATGTCCAGTTGTTTCAGCATCGTTTATTGAAAGGACTATTTTTGTTCCACATTGCTTTTGCTTCTTTGCCAAAGATCAACTGAGTGTATTTATTTTAGTCTATTTCATTTTCATTGATCTATATGCCTGTTTTTTTGGTTTTCTTGGTCATTAATACATTGTCTTGATTGTTTTAGTCTTTTAATATGCCTTGAAATTGGGTAGTATCAGTCCTTAACTTTGTTCTTCCTATGCAATATTGTGTTGACTATTCTGGATCTTTTGCTTTTCCACATAAACTTTATAATCAATTGGTTGATATCCACAAAATAAGTTGCTAGGATTTTGATTGGGAATGACATTGAATCTATAAAGTTGAAAATAACTCACATCTTGGCACTACTAAGTCTATCAATGAATATAAAATCTCTTTATTTAGTTCTTTGATTTCTTTCTACAGAGTTTTGTAGTTTTTCTCATATAAGTCTTGAACATATTTTGTTAGACTTATATCTACATATTCTGTTTTTTGTGCTCATGTGAATGGTATTTTGTTTCTAATTTTAAATTTTATTTGTTTATTGCTGGTATATAGAAAGGTGATTTACATTTAAGTATCAATCTTGTATCCTGCACCTTGCTGTGATAACTTATTAGTTCCTGAAGTTTTCTGCATTCTTTTGAGAGATTTAGTCTTTTTCATATTGTATTACTTTGCCATTGAATATTCTGCTTCCATCTTCCATCTTTTAAAGACCCTATGATTATATCGGGCCCACCTGAATAATCCAGGATACTTTTCCTGTTTTTAAGGTCAGCTGGTTAGCAACTTTAATTCCATCTGCAAGTTTAATCGGCTTTGTCCATGTAACGTAATGTAGTCACATGTTCTGGGGATCAGGATGAACATCTTTACGCATTTGTCGGGGCAGGGTGCGGGCGTTATTCTGCCTACCACTCTTACTTAGAGGTATGTATGAACAATGTGTTTTCGGAACTGAATAACCAAGGTGGGCATAGTCATTCGGGCCTCCCTGTCTGTTTTGTTCAAGTTACTGTACAAGATGTCTAAAATTTGTGGCTGAGGTAGCAAAGGCAATATCATCTTTCTAAAAATTAAAGTCCTAAGTCCTTTTCTTTTATAATTTCTTGTGACTATTTTTCAAAATCTTCCCTTTATTTTATAAAGTATTTTTCTAAGTTCAAAAGAAACCATTTGCTATGTCTTTATTTAAATAGTGATATTTTCCTTCCATAATCAGTTTATTCTTTAAAATTATTGGTTTCGAATTACTTTCTTTGGACACCACCCTATCCTACTATAAATTATCATCAAATATATATTAAATACCAAGCCAAGAATGATCAAACCCCTAGACATAGGAGAAGTATTTACCATATTGAATGTATGCCATTTTCTGTATTTTTAGTTTAATTGTGAGCTTCTCAAGGGCAGGGCATGAATTTTTGTGCTGATTTTTCTCATTCCATACACGCAGTAGAATATTTCTTCATAAATGTGAGTTTCTCAAGGGTAGGAGCTGAGTTTCTGTGATTATTCTTCTCATTCTCTACATATAGCATAATGTTAAGCACATGCTATATGCTCAAAAATGCTAATTGTATACATGACTAGACAATATAATCTGTTTTCCTAGAATTTTGTATATATAAAGATTTGATTTCAAAATGGAAAGTTTTGGAGTTTTCAGTTTAAAAGGTGTAATAGCCTGAGAAATCATTAGAAAGCAGAAAAATTATAAACCTTTTATACTTCAGTGTCATAGTAGGTTCCTTGGAATGCAAATCTCTGTCAAACCACTTTTCAGTGGTTGCTGGAGTGGACAGGAGACGGGGCAGGATGGCTAGACATTATTTCTGTGAAGTGTTATAAGCTCCTTCCATTCTTTGTAATCCACATGGGCTCCTGTTTTCCCAGACGGGTCCATGGTGACTTAATGTTTCCATGGAAACGAGATGTGAAGATTCCCTGCCATTTCTTAGCCATGGCTGCCCTATTAAACTGTCTTCACTTTTCAGAGCTTCTGTACCTCAGGAGGTAGTTATTTGCACTTCCAGAAAATTTTCGCCAAGGCCCTGGGCTTGCCATCCCTTAGTTCACTTCCTGGCACCACATTCTGAAATCGAGATGTTGGAATGACTCTCTGACCTTCTCTGCTGCCTAGCAATTGTCATTTCTGTTCTTTCCATCTCTCTTTGTATCCTGAATCATAAATCAGACTCTGGTATATCATGAATCCTGGATACATAAATCTGTGTATCTGCAATCTTCCCAGTTCCCACCACCTCTAGAGCTATCACTGCAGCCAAAGCCACACCATTTCTCACTTAGACAATCCTAATAGTCTCCCAACGTACCCTTGTCGCCTACAATGTATAGTCAGCTGAGCAGCCAGAGCTACCCTTTGCATATGAAATCAGAAAATTTACTTCTCTGCTTAAAACCCAGCAATAGGTGTTTTTATTTCATTTATTTCAGGGTAAATCTTTCCAAGAGCCGACAAGGGCCCATCTAGCCTGGCCCTGTTACTGCTCTGAGCTTTCTATGAAATAGGGTAAGAGCTCCTAGAAGTCATGGCTGTGTCCTCCTCCTCTTTATAGCGTCAGCATTTTGCACACTGCCTGGTAAACAGAGCTTAACTGTGCTTCTTTAAATGCTTTCTTGAATACATACCTCAAATTTTTAGGGATGAGTTAGTTTCCAATGGTCTTCCTGCGTCATTCCGTCTATCTTTGTCTGACAACAGACATCTTGAGCTGTGGAGAATCAGGGTTGATGATGACCTCACAGCCATGTGCAAGAGTGACCAAGGCCCAAGAATCAAGCCCTGAATCTGGCAGTGACCAGTTAAACAACTGCCAGCCATTTGATTTAACATTAATATTTCAGCTGAAGTTATCTTGAAATATTAATTATTTTTCATTTAAGGATCAAATTCTCCTTTATGGCACCACAATATCACTAACACATTTCTAGTAAAATTATTCATATATTTTCACTTGGTACTCAGTTAAAAAACATTAATGTCATATAATGTTACATTTCTTATTATCTTGTTACTCAAACCTCAGTAATGTAATAGTGTCTTAGAGCAATAGGCTGAATCTTAGTTATGTAAATACCAATAAACCCAATAGAATGGAAATTCACACTTTACTAGAAATTATCGTAATAGAAACTTTTCAAAAATTATGTACTGAAGTAGTTACTTGAGACTGTATATTGTGGAAGATTTATATTTAAAAAGTTTAAAGTATTTCAACATACTGGCCCAACTTTCCTCCATTGTGAAAAGCATGTAAATATTTATACATTAAATTGTGCGCTTAAAGTATTGTTACAGTAAATGTATTGATCATGTAGATATTTATTTTACCTTTCTAATATACATTTAAAAATTCTTGGCAGCTTTAAACTTGAGGAAACAGACTATTTTTCCCTTTGTCTTGAAGGATTCCTTTTTCTTCAAATTTTATATAAAAGAAGAAAAAAGGACTTAACATAAGCTCCCTAAAACAGTTTCAACAGCTTTACGGATATATAATTCACACACCGTAAGATTTACATATTTAAAGGGTACAATATAATCGTTTGAATTATGTTTACAGGTTGTACAGCCATCAGCACAATCAATTGAGAACATTTTCTTTTTTTTGTTGTGTTTGAGATGGAGTTTCGCTCTTGTTGCCCAGGCTGGAGTACAGTGGTGCAATCTTGGCTCACTGCAACCTCCGCCGCCCAGGTTCAAGTGATTTTCCTGCCTCAGCCTCCCAGGTATCTGGGATTACAGGCATGCGCCACCACACCTGGCTAATTTTGTATTTTTAGTAGAGATGGGGTTTCACCATGTTGGCCAGGCTGGTCTCAAACTCCTGACCTCAGGTAATCCCCCCACCTCGGCCTCCCAAAGTGCTGGGATTACAGGTGTGAGCCACTGCGCCTGGCCAATCTACTATCTCTCTACATAGATTGGTCTATTCTTGACATTTCATATAAACGGGACGATACAATATATAATTTTTTGTGACTGGCTTCTTGCACTTAGCACAGCGTGTTTAGGGTTCATCCATGTTGTGACATGTATCATCAGTATTTGATTCATTTTTATTGTCTAAAAATATCCCATTGGTTGATGGACACTTGGGTTGTCCCAGTGTTTGGGCTATTATTAAAAGTGCTTCTTGAACATTCCTGTAAAAGTTTTTGTGTGGTATGTTTTCGTTTATCTTGTGTGTATTACCTAGCACTGGAGTTGCTTGGTCATGTAACTCTATGTTTAACCTTCTAAGTTTCTGCCGACTGTTTCCAAAGTGGCTACAATATCTTGCATTCTCACCAGCAATGTATCAGTTCCAATTTAACTACATCCTTGTTAACACTTATTATTGGCAATCCTTTTGTTTACAACCAACCTACTGGGTGTAAAATGGTATCTAATTGCGGTTTTGATTTACATTTCCCCAATGATTAATAATGGTGAACAACATTTTTTGAGCTTATTGTCCATTTCTACAACCTCTTTGGAGAAATGTCTACTCAGATCCTTCACCCATTTTTTAAATTGGGTGATCATTTTTAAAATTATAGAGTTCTAAGAATTCCTTAAATATTTCAGGTAGAAATCTAAATACATAATTTGTCGATATTAATATTTTATCCCCATTCTGTTCATTGTCATTTTCCCCTTAATAGCATTGTTTGAAGCACAAAAGCTTTTAGTTTTGATGAAGCTTATTTTATCTATTTTTGACTTTGTCTAACCCAAGGTCACAAGGATTTGTTCCTATATTTTCTTGTATAGGCTTTATAATTTTAGCTTTTACTTATACGTCTATAATCCATTTTGAGTTAATTGTTTTGTATGATATGAGGAAGGAGTCCAACTTCATTCTTTTGCATGTGGAAATCCAGTTGTCCCTGCATTGTTTGTGAAAAGACTATTCTATCCCCACTGAATTGTTTTGGCCCTCTTGTCACAATCCATTGACCGTAAAAGTAAAGTATTCTTTCTGGACTCTATAGAGATGGGGTTTCACCATGTTGCCCAGGCTGGTCTTGCACTCCTGAGCTCAAGTGATCCACCTGCCTCAGCCTCTCAGAGGGCTGGGATTACAGGAGTGAGCCACCGTGCCTGGGTCTCTATTCTATTCCGTGGATCCATATGTCTATCCTTACGCCAGTATCAGACTGCCTTGGTTATCGTAGCTTTACAATAAGTATTGAAGTCAGTGAGTGTAAGTTCTGCAATCTTTTTCAAGATTGTTACAGCTCTTCTAGGTCTCTTGGATTTCCGTATACTTTTCTCCAAACAGTTTAAGTTCATTTCATACACAATAGATAATACATTTGAATATCTATCATTTCTTGAAAGAGTCTTGGTAGTTCTTAAGTTTTATTTGAACAGATTACCCAGTTCACTGCCTGTCTTCAATGGAAAACACAGTATGTCAAGCTTGCTGAGATTTACATTAGAGTTTCCAAGGAGTCAGAATTAATTTTTAGACAACTAATCTATCATTTATTACTCATATTTAGTCTCTCTCATATCTTATTATTTCTCACTAAGCTCTTTTTATCAAACAGGAATTGTGCCTGCCACACACGTTATGAGAGTTCAGGTCCTCTTCTAAGATACTCTAGATCAGTGCCTTTATGTCATTTTGTTATTTTTCTGTAGTTTAAGCAGTCAATGATTTTTTTGAACCTGTCTTTATATCTTTAAAAAAATTTGGCCCTACATGAATTTTTATATATGTCTCATAATGCTAACTCTAAAAACCATCAAATTTCAAAAGTATATCTGTTTCTAAAATTGTTTCTAGAGGAAATGGAAAGGTAGTTTATAACGGAGGAAATCTAGGACATCTTTACTCATATAATGAAAGCAGCTTTACTTCTTTTGATTAGCATGATAATTGTTTGCCATTTCTATATAGTTATAAAGATGTCATAGCTAAAAATAATAATTTACCCTTTACTATGCAAATAAAACACCGAAATTAATAATTCTGGGTATTTCAAGAGAATGGAAAATAGAACATGGTGTGCCTTGTTTTATGTTGCTTAAATTAATGAAAGGCAAAATTCTCTCTGGAAAAGACTTCTCTAAATAAATAAATTTAAAAAATTTTAAAAAATAATTGTTCTTTTTCAAAGCTTCAGTGTGAAAGAAGGAATAGCTGTGCAGAGGTAAGAACATACGGCAATTGGTTAAAATACATAGTCAAAGAAAGAGGGTTTTTTTTAAATCACTCTCTGATGATGACTTTGACTTTTCTTTGGTTTGCATTAATTTATAAAAGAGTTGTTTTTTCCTTGGCTCTCTCAAAAAATATTTCATTAGTCTCAACCAAATACAAATTGTTTACTTAGAGCAGTGCTTCAAAAATTTTAATGTTCATATCAGTAACCAAATAGTTTTGTTAAGATGCAGACTCTGATTCAAGATGACTGGGGTGAGGTCTGAGCATCTGCATTTTTAACAAGCCTACAGGTGATGCCAGCATGGTAGGTAGCAGGAACGTAAAAGGATTAATGATTCTAAGAACGCACCTTTCATAATTAGACATGTGTATCTTGAGAAGACTCTACAAGTTCTATAATATATTACCTCTATTAAACAGTTTGTTATGTGTCTTTTAGGGATAAATTAGGCATACAAGACAGTATTTATTGATTTTTAAACACAAAGAGTAGCATCTGCCAGGATTCTGTACTTTTTTCCATTTAATATATATTGGAGGATGTTGAAGTCATTTACTTTCTTTTAGACTACTTTCTAAATCACTGGTTCTTATAGAAAGAAAGATATGCTATTAAATTTGTCTTTGAATAATGTAGCCAGCTAGCCTCTTGGATTCTGTTATTTTTTATGATTTTTTTCCATTCAATTCTCTAGAAGTTTTCGGTTGTATTATATCAACCTCAAATAAAGATAATTTTATTTTCTCTTTTCAATATTTATATACTATTTCTTATCTTATTCTCTTGGGTATTAATTACAGAAAAGTATTACATTGTAGTGATGATAAAGGTAACTTTGTCTTGTATTTGACTTGAATGGGAATGCTTCTGCTTTTCATTTTAGGCATGACACTGAATTTAGGAATTCTCCCAATAAATATCTCTATGTTCTGTCTCTGTCATCTCTTTCACCCCCTCTCTTTCTCTCTCTCCCTCTCTCTCATGTGTGTCTTTGTGTATGTATATTTATGCGTATATGCATATGAATGGATTTATATTTGTATAGAACTATTAAATATGCATCTATTCCTTTATATTATAAATGCTTAAAACTAAGATTGAATATTGCATTTTGTTAAATGACTTTCCAGTATATGGAAATAATTTCTCTTAAATATAATATTCTGTTGAATTACATATTTCATAATAGTGGACCTTTTTTCATCCTTGTTATGCACTCTACTTGGTCATAGGATAATGCTGACCTTTTGTTAATAATTGTATTGAGGTAAAACTCATGTGCAACAAACTGCATATATATTAAATATACAATTTCACAAAACTTGAAAAATGTATACACCTGTGAAAACCATCATCACAATCAAGATATAAAACATTTACTTTCCATTGAAAAGTTTTCTCATGTGTCTTCAAAATTCACTGTTCCCTCCACCCCTGATTCCAAGCAACTGCAGATCTGCTCTCTTTATACATTTGTTTTCATTGTTAGAATTTTATATTTTATATAAATGAAAACATATAGTCTGTATACTTTTCTGTCTGCTTCTTTCACTTGACATTATGCTTTTGAAATTAATTTATCTTGTTGTGTCTACAAGTAGTTCAGTCTTGCTTATCGTTAAGTAGTGTTCATTGTATGAATATATTTTTTTTACTCACATATCAGTGGACGAACACTCCCCCCTAGGTTGTGGTAATTACAGATAAAATTGTTATAAGCATTCATGTACAAGTCTTTATGTAAACATAGACTGTTCTATTCTTAAGTAATTACCTGTGAATTATATAGCTGGTAACATTATGGATGTATATTTACATTTTTTGAAATTGCCCAACTATTTTTCAAAAAGGTTGCACCATTTTATTCCCACCAGTAAAATGTAAAAATTGCTCAACATTCTTGCCAGCTCCTGATGGCCTGTTTTTTTTTTTTCTTTTAATTTTAGTATTTCCAATAGGTGAGTAGTAGTATCTCACTGTGGATTTAGTTTACATTCCCTGATGACACTGAACATCTTTTCATGTGTACATTTTGGCCACTTGTAAACTGAATTTTCAGAAATATCTGTTCAAATATTTTACCTGCTTTTGTATTGATTCATTCTTATTATTATTATTGAGGCTTAAGAGTTATTTAAATATGCTATTTAAATATTCCGGATATAAGTCCTTTGTGTTATATATAATTTGCAAAGATTTTTCTCCTAGTTTATGAGTGGCTTTTTCACTTTTTAACTCTTTCAAATAATTACTTTTTAAATCTTTGTATAACATTCAATTTATTGATTTTTAGATATTTTTGTGGTTTGAGTGTTCTATCTAAAGCACTTTTTCCTATCTCAAAGTTGCAAACGTTTTTCTCATATTTTTTCTCCTAGATTCTCAAAAGTTTTAACTTTATATTTAAGTACATCATCAATTTATAGTCAATTTTTGTATATGGTGCAACGTAAAAGTTGATTTTTTTTTCCCAAATAGGTAACTAATCATTCCGACACTGTTTGCTAAGGAGACCTTCCTTTCCCCATGAAATTCTCCCACCAATATTGTTGATGATATATATTTAGCGCCATTTTTGAGTTCTCTAGCCTATCTCATTTATCTCTATGTACATTTTCCACCAATACAAAATTATTTCAGTTGCTAGAGCTTTCTAATACAGGCATACCAAGTTTTATTGCCCTTCACTTTATTGCACTTCACAAATACTATGTTTTGCTTCTCTCACTCTCTCTCTCTCTCTCTTTTTTTTTTTTTTTTTGTATAAACAGCTAAGAAAGAGAAGACTGTTCCTGGTTTCAAAGTTTTAAAGGACAGGCTAACTGTCTTTTCAGGAACTAATGCAGCTGTTGATTTTTAAGTTGAAATTAATGCTTATTCTGAAGGTTTGTGGCAATGCTACATCCAAGAACTTTATCAATACCATTTTTCCAACAGTATGTGCTTACTTCTTGTCTGTGTGCCACATTTTGATATTTTCACTCTGTTTCAAACTTTTCATCATTATTTAATTTGTTATGGCAATCTGTGATCAGTGATTGTTGATGTTACTATTGTAATTACTTTGGGGCACCATGAACTATGCCCGTATCAGTAAGGTGGCCAACCTAATAGATAAATGTAATGTGTGTTCTGACTGCTCCATTGAATGGCTGTTCTCCTAACTCTCTTCTTTTCCTCAGGCCTCCCTGTTTTTTGAGATACTACCTAATAGAAATTAGCCCAATTAATAATCCAATAATAGCCTGTAAGTGTTCAAGTGAAAGGAAGAATTGTATGTCTCTCACTTTGAATCAAAAGCTAGAACTAATTAACCTTAGTTAGAAGAGTATGTTGAAAGCCAAGACATACTAAAAGCTAGGACTCTTTCACCAAACAGCGGAGATGTGAATGCAAAGGATAAGTTCTTGAGGGAAATTAAAAGTGTTTATCCAGTGAACACACGAATGATAAAAAAGCGAAACAGCCTTATTGCTGACATGGAAGTTTTAGGGGTCTGGAAAGAAGACAAAATAGCCACAGTATTCTCTTAAGCCAAAACCTAGGCCAGAGCAAAACTCTGACTCTCTTCAATGCTATGAAGGCTAAGAGAGGTGAAAAAGCTGCAGAAGAAGTTTTCAAAGCCAGCAGAGGTTGATTCATAAGGTGCAAGGTGAAGCAGCAAGCACTGATGTAGAAGTTGCTGTACGTTATCCAGAAGATCCAGCTAAGATAATTAATGATGGCAGGCAAACTAGATAATGGATTTTTAGTATAGACAAAATAGACTTTTACTAGAAGAAGATGCCATCTAGATCTTTCAGAGCTAAGAGAGAGAAGACTATTCCTGGTTTCAAAGTTGCAGAGGTCAGGCTATCTTTTCAGGGGCTAAAGCAGCTGTTGATTTTTAAGCTGAAGTTAATGCTTAATCTGAAAATTCTAGGGCACTTCAGGGTGATGCTAAATCTACTCCACCTGTGTACCATCAATGGTACAACAAAGCCCGGATGACAGAACATGTTTACAGCATGGTTTCCGGAATATTTTAAGCCAACTGGTGAGACCTACTACTCAAAAAAGGGATTCATTTCAAAATGAATTACTGTTCATTAACAATGCACCTGGCCACTCAGGAACTCTGATGGGGATGTACAAAGAGATTAATTTTGCTTTTATGCATGGTAACACAACATCTATTCTGTAGCCCATGGATCAAGGGGGCTTTTTGACTTTCAAGATCTATTATTTAAGAAATACATTTCATGAGGTGATAGCTACCATAGATAGTGATTCCTCTGATGAATCTGGGCAAAGTAAATTGAAAACCTTCTGGAAAGAATTTGCCATTTTAGATGTCATTAAGAACACTAGTGATTCATGGGAGGTGGTCAAAATATCAACATTAACAGAAGTTTGGAAGAAGTTGATTCAAACCATAATGGATGACTTTAAGGGATTCAAGAATGCAGTGGAGGAACTAACTGCAGATGTGGAAGTAGCAAGAGAACTAGAATAAGAAGTAGATGTGACTGAATTGCTTCAATCTCATCATAATATTTGAATAGACAACAAGTATTTTTTTATGGAAGAGCAAAGAAAGTGGTTTCTTGAGTTGGAATCTACTCCTGGTGAGGATGTTGTGAACGTTGTTAAAAGGATAACAAACGATTTAGTTTAGACTGTTATATAAACTTAGTTGACAAAGCAGTGGCAGGGTTTGAGAGGACTGATCACATTTTTTAAAGTTCTACTGTGGGTAAAATGCCATAAAACAGCATCACATGCTACAGAGACTTCTTTTGTAAAAAGTGGAGTCAATCAATGTGGCCAACTTCACTATTGTCATATTGTTAAAAATTACCACAGCCATCCCAATGTTCAGCAGCCACCACTGTGATCAGTCAGCAGCCGTCAACATCGAGGCAAGACCCTCCAGAAGCAGAAAGATTATGACTTGCTGAAGGCTCAGATGGCGGTTAGCAATTTTTCAGCAATAAAGTAATTTTTAATTAAGGCATGCATATTTTTAGACATAATGCTGTTGAACACTTAATAGACCACAGTATAGTGTAAACATAATTTTTATATGCACTTGGGAAACAAAATGCCATTTGACTAGCTTTATTGTGATATTTGCTTTATTGCAGTGGTCTGGAACTGAACCCTCAGTATCTCCAAGCTACTCCTGTATACACTGAAATCAGGTAGTCTAAGACCTCCAACATTACACTTTCTTTGGAAATTGTTTTGTCTCTTCTAGATGATTTGCACCTCCATATCAAGTTTTGAATCTCCTTGTCTCTTTCTATCTAAAAACCTTCAACAATTTCGAGTGGATTGCACAAAATCTATACATCAGTTAGGGGAGAATTTAAACCTCAACAATAAATCTTTCAGCCAGTAAATATGCTGTCTATTTATATATGTGTTTTAAAATTTTACTCAGAAAAGTTTTTAGTGTTTAATATAGAGCTCTTCCATATATTTTGTTAGATTTAGACTTCTTTTTATTATCTTTTGCCACTACTATAGATGGAATTTTAAAATTATTTTAGAATTCCGTTTTATTAATATCTCTACTATGGGCATATTTGCTATATTACTTTGTTTTATAGTTGTTACTGGTTGATATAGGGTTTACAATATACCTCTGAAACCTACACAGTCTAGCTCCAAATAATGACAGATCCCTTCATGTATAGGTTAACTACCTTACACCTGTAAGCCTCAATTCTTCTCTTCACATTCTGTGTCCATTTTACTCCCACATATGCTTCATAATACATGTTATTTTTGCTTTAAACAATCAGTTATCTTTTAGAAGAGATTAAAAAGGAGAAAAATGTTGCATTTACCAATATGTTTGTTATTTCCATTGGCTCTTTTTGACCCTTTATTTTTTGTGTGGAGCCAAATTACCTTTTGGTATTGGCAAGGGCTCAGAGCTCCGGAGATCTATGCCGCCAGGTGTAGGTTAAAACAATAAGACAAAAATAACAGTCAAGTCTTCATCACTCACCATAATAGTATCAGCAAGAAGAAAAATGTGAGAAAGTGTCAATTCCCCACCCTATTTTATTTTCTCCCATGGAATGGTGTTCCACTAAGGGTCAGGCAGATCAGCATAGATGCAGAGTCATCTCACTGCCAAGGGAGCCCTGAACAAAAAGCTTCTGCTATTTTGTGGAAGGGGTGGGGCGGGGGGAGGAGACAGGGAAGTTTTGGGGGGCAAAAGTACTGAGTAGTGAATTAGAGTGTAGAAAAGTGTCTTCCAGGTCCCTCCCCGCAATGATAAGTAGATCTAGACAGGGACGCCTAGAAGCTGAAGGTCCCCATAAAGAAGGCACCAAAAGGAGGCACCTGGACTAGGAACTCAGATAATGTAACAGCATGGCCTGCCACGGGGGCCTGAGTCCTTATTGGCAGCTCCCTTCAGGGAATGAAATGCACTGGCTGTACATTAAGCTAGGGAAAGCTCTAACTGCCTACGGTCAGACGTGAAAAGAAATCACAGGTAGATTTTTTACTAGGAGCTGGGCTTCTTAGGTATGACTTTCTTCTGCCTGAAGAATGTCCTTTATGGTGCATGTCTGCTGGCAATAATTATCTCAACTTACAATTCTTTCATTGGTCTTCACTTGAATGATGTTTTTACTGAGTCAGAAATTGGAGGTTAATAGATTTTCTTTTATACTTATAAAATATTGCTCAACTATTGTCAAGCTTGCATTGTCTCTGAAAAGAAGTCTGCTTTCATCCTTATCTTTGTCCCTTATTCTTATTCAAATTTTGGTCTTTTTTCTATGCTCGCTTTTAAGAATATTTTTCATTATTACTAGTTTTCAGCTGCTATGTGATTTTGCTATGCCTAGGGATGATTTTCATTATAGGTTTACTCCACTTAAGGTTCGTGAAACTCTTTGGAGCTGTGGATTTATATTTTTAATCAAATTTGGAAAACTTTTAGCTACTATTTTTTGAAACAATTTTTTCCTTTACCACCTCTTTCTTTCTGGAACTCGAATTAAATTTAGGTTACACTGCTTGATATGGCACCACAGGTCCTAATACTATTTTTTCCATCTATTTTCTTTCTTTGTTTCATTTTGGATGGTTTCTGTTGCTATGTGTCCAAGTAAAATGACCTTTTCTTCTGCGGTGTCTAACTGCTATTCATCCCATGTGGTATATATACATATTTCAGATATCATATTTTCCATCTCTACATTTTCTATTTGGGACATATTTGCCTTTCCTTTCTCCCCTCATCATGCTATTTTTCCTCCACTTTTTAAAAGAATATGGAACATAACTATAATAATTATTATAGTTATATTATAACATAATAACTATAATTATAACTATAATATAATCATAACTAATAATTATTATTATAGTTATATATAATAACTATATATTTTTTTTGAGACGGAGTCTCACTCTATCACCCAAGCTGGAGTGCAGTGGTACTATCTTGGCTCATATATGGCTCATATTGTTTTAATAAATATTGAAAGAAGAGCAAGGACACAAGACTTGACTAAGAAGCCTTGTAAATATAATATGGCTGCATAGTATTCCATGGTGTATATGTGCCACATTTTCTTAATCTGGTCTATCGTTGTTGGACATTTGGGTTGGTTCCAAGTCTTTGCTATTGTGAACAGTGCTGCTATAAACATACATGTGCATTTGTCTTTATAGCAGCATGATTTATAATCCTTTGAGTATATACCCAGTAATGGGATGGCTGGGTCAAATGGTATTTCTAGTTCTAGATCCCTGAGGAATCCCCACACTGACTTCCACAATGGTTGAACTAGTTTACAGTCCCACCAACAGTGTAAAAGTGTTCCTATTTCTCCACATCCTCTCCAGCACCTGTTGTTTCCTGACTTTTTAATAATGGCCGTTCTAACTGGTGTGAGATGGTATCTCACTGTGGTTTTGATTTGCATTTCTCTGATGGCCAGTGATGATGAGCATTTTTTCATATGTTTTTTGGCTGCATAAATGTCTTCTTTTGAGAAGTGTCTGTTCATATCCTTCACTCACTTGTTGATGGGGTTGTTTCTTTCTTGTAAATTTGAGTTCATTGTAGATTCTGGATATTAGCCCTTTGTCAGATGAGTAGGTTGCAAAAATTTTCTCCCATTCTGTAGGTTGCCTATTCACTCTGATGGTAGTTTCTTTTGCTGTGCAGAAGCTCTTTAGTTTAATTAGATCCCATTTGTCAATTTTGGCTTTTGTTGCCATTGCTTTTGATGTTTTACACATGAAGTCCTTGCCCATGCCTATGTCCTGAATGGTACTGCCTAGGTTTTCTTCTAGGGTTGCTATGGTTTTAGGTCTACCATGTAAGTCTTTAATCCATCCTGAATTAATTTTTGTATAAGGTGTAAGGAAGGGATCCAGTTTCAGCTTTCTACATATGGCTAGCCAGTTTTCCCAGCACCATTTATTAAATAGGGAATCCTTTCCCCATTTCTTGTTTTTGTCATGTTTGTCAAAGATCAGATAGTTGTAGATATGTGGCATTATTTCTGAGGGCTCTGTTCTGTTCCATTGGTCTATATCTCTGTTTTGGTACCAGTACCATGCTGTTTTGGTTACTGTAGCCTTGTAGTATAGTTTGAAGTCAGGTAGGGTGATGCCTCCAGCTTTGTTCTTTTGGCTTAGGATTGACTTGGCGATGCAGGCTCTTTTTTGGTTCCATATGAACTTTAAAGTAGTTTTTTCCAATTCTGTGAAGAAAGTCATTGGTAGCTTGATGGGGATGGCATTGAATCTATAAATTACCTTGGGCAGTATGGCCATTTTCATGATATTGATTCTTCCTACCCATGAGCATGCAATGTTCTTCCATTTGTTTGTATCCTCTTTTATTTCATTGAGCAGTGGTTTGTAGTTCTCCTTGAAGAGGTCCTTCACATCCCTTGTAAGTTGGATTCCTGGTTATTTTATTCTCTTTGAAGCAATTGTGAATGGGAGTTCACTCATGATTTGGCTCTCTGTCTCTTATTGGTGTATAAGAATGCTTGTGATTTTTGTACATTGATTTTGTATCCTGAGACTTTGCTGAAGTTGCTTATTAACTTGAGGAGACTTTCGGCTGAAATGATGGGGTTTTCTATATATAGAGTCATGTCATCTGCAAACAGGGACAATTTGACTTCCTCTTTTCCTAATTGAATACCCTTTATTTCCTTCTCCTGCCTGATTGCCCTGGCCAGAACTTCCAACACTATGTTGAATAGGAGTGGTGAGAGAGGGCATCCCTGTCTTGTGCCAGTTTTCAAAGGGAATGCTTCCAGTTTTTGCCCATTCAGTATGATATTGGTTGTGGGTTTGTCATAGATAGCTCTTATTATTTTGAGATACGTCCCATCAATACCTAATTTATTGAGAGTTTTTAGCATGAAGGGTTGTTGAATTTTGTCAAAGGCCTTTTCTGCATCTATTGAGATAATCATGTGGTTTTTGTCTTTGGTTCTGTTTATGTGCTGGGTTACATTTATTGATTTGCATATGTTGAACCAGCCTTGCATTCCAGGGATGAAGCCCACTTGATCATGGTGGATAAGCTTTTTGATGTGCTGCTGGATTCAGTTTGCCAGTATTTTATAGAAATGGTTTTCTTTTGGTAAATAAATGAGGTATTGAAGTTTATATTATATTTACTCTTTTTATTCCAACAATTTCAGATTAGGAGAAAAAATTCAGAGCATTCAGCATCTTCAAAAGTAATTCTTTGTATTAAAAGGTGAATTGATTTTTATATAAACATGGTTACCTGAACAAATGGTGAAAACTTCGCATTTGGTTTGAAATTGCTAATTTTACTGAATGAAAATCTGGGGGTTAATGCACAAAATCTGAACATATAATGATGACATATTGTCATCTGATGATGGATTGGCCTCATCACGGTTAAAGTGATTCTCTGATGGTGTTATGTAGAATAGCAATGATAAGCAAATAGCTTATGTATTTTCAGGGTCCTGTAAATTTATGTTCTAGTGGAATTATGTTTTGCTATAGGAACAAGAAATAAGTCTACATTTGCTAGAAGTCAGACTCTTACTTTAGATAAATCATGCCGTTTCTCTTGACCTTGGGTTTCTCATTTGTAAAAAGAGGTGTTTAATATCATGTTCAACTTCAAATTTTAACTATGTGATATTTTTGCTAACCAAGTAAACACAGCATTCAAAATATCAGGAATGTATCTGATTAGAGAGACACAACCTCAAGGAAAAAGAAGAAAAAAAGGGGGAGATAGGACTGAGAAGGATAGGGTGCAATACAAGGTGATGTGCTAGTTATTGCTTCCTGTGCTGGTCAATGCTTCACAATAAGCTAGAAAGACATAGCCACTCACACAGCAAGGGCACTTCTAACTTACATCAGCCAACTCTTCAGAAGCTGCTCGGGAAGTCAGACTTCTGTACTATGTGATGTAGCATCTCAACAAACTCAGAACAAATGGGAGTAGCAAGGGGGTCTGGGAGGACAGAGTCAGCCACTGTGGTGGCTGAGGCACAGTGAAAAGCTGAGGTTTTTGCAGAAACACAAAGCCTCAAAACTATAAAAACCCTTGAAGACAACCTAGGCAATACCATTCTGGACACAGGAACAGGCAGAGATTTCATGATGAAAACATCAAAAGAAATTGCAACAAAAGGAAAAAAAATAATAACTGGGATTTAATTAAACTAAAGAGCCTCTGCACAGCAAAAGGAACTATCAACAGAACGAACACACAATCTACAGAATAGGAGAAAATTTTTGCAAACTATGCATCTGACAATGGTCTAATATCCAGCATCTATAAGGAATGTAAACAAATTTACAAGAAAAAAAACAAACAACCCTATTAAAAAGTGGGCAAAGAACATGAACAGACACTTTTAAAAAGAAGGTATACATGCAGCTAACAAGCATATGAAAAAAAGCTCAGAATCACTGATCATTAGAGAAGTGCAAATCAAAACCACAGTAAGACACCATCTCACACCAGTCAGCATGGCTGTTATTAAAAAGTCAAAAAAGATAACAGATGCTGGCAAGGTTGCAGAGAAAAAGGAATGCTTATGCACTGTTGTTAGGAGGATAAATTAGTTCAACCATTGTGGAAAGCAGCGTAGCAATTCCTCAGAATTACCATTTGACCCAGCAATCCTATTACAGGGTATATACCCAAAGGAATATAAATCATTCTATTATAAAGGTACGTGTATGCATATGTTCATTGCAGCACTACTCACAATAGCGAAGATATGGAATCAGCCTAAGCACCCATCAGTGGTTGACCAAATAAAGAAAATGTGGTACATGTACACCATGGGATATTATGTAGCCATAAAAAAATGAGTTCATATCCATTGCAGGAACATGGTTGGACCTGGAAGCCATTATCCTTAGCAAACTAATGCAGAAATAGAAAACCAAATACCATATGGCCTCACTTATAAGTGGGAGCTAAATGATGGCAACGCATGGCCACATAGAGGGAAATATATACTGGGGGCTATCAGAGAGTGGAGGATAGAAGTAGGGAGCGGACCAGGAAAAATAACTAGTGGGTACTAGGCTTAATACCTGGGTGATGAAATAATCTGTACAACAACTTCCCATGGCACTAGTTTATCTATGTAACAAACCTATATATGTACCCCTGACCTTAAAATAACTGTTACATTTTTTAAAAAAAGAACCTTAGGAGACAAGCCAACACCAAAGACCCTCAATTTATCTTCCTTTATTGATGATTGACTGTTAAGAATATGTACGCAATGTAAAAGATGAATTTCACATTGATTTTGTTTTCTAAACATACGCAAACATTATGATAGAATTGATTGTGCTATAGGATCTTATTAACAAAAAATATATTTTGTACAAGTTAAATTTGAGACATCTTTTGGATATCAAAGTGATAATGTCAGGGATGAAATTAGACATATGAATTTGAAGCTTAAGGCAGAAGGTTGAATTGCAGCTATAAATTTAGGTGCCATTAGTATAGAGATACTATTTAAAAGCATAGAACTAGATAAATGTATTATGCCTTTAAGGTACTATATCATGTATGATGTATGTTATTTGCATTCTCTCTCAGACATAAAACCTATGTAGAAAGAATATGAATGTTTTGTTTATCTATGTGTTCCAGGAGATTAGAATAGGGTCTAGTCAGTATGTATCAAAAATATTTCTGAATATTGTTGAGAAGAGGTTGTAACTTTAAAAGAAGGGAAAAGGAATGAGGGAGACTTGAGGAGAGAAAAGTATGAGGTAATGTTCTGTTGAGTATGGAAGTAAATTGAATAGGCAAGTGTCAAATTGCTAGACAAGACTAAGAGATATGATTCGTGATTTCTATTTAGAATGATTCTACTCAGTGTGGCAATCTTCTCTCCCGCTACATTTATATACAGGGTTAGAGAGGCAGAGTGCATTAAAAGTTGGGTTTAACTGAGGTAGAAGTTGCTCAGTGATTAAAATGGTGGGGAGTGAGGGCAATGAGATTCATAAAATCTCAGCTGGCTGTAGGAGTTAAAGACAATGAAAATGTAACGGGATAAATAGATTGGAGATCCTGGTAGACAATACATTGTTTAAGTGTAAGGTTGGGGGCACTTAGTGCAGTTCATGAGGTGGAAATGCAGAACTTAGTGGTCTGAGAATGAGATGGTTGAAACTGAAATTCTGGGTGTGATGCAATTTTTCCAGTGTTGAAGTAAGGTACAGGAAGAGGTGTTTGAAAGTAAGGGCCGGGTGTGGTGGTTCATGCCTGTAATCCCAGCACTCTGGGAGGCCGAGGCCAGTGGATCATCTGAGGTCAGGAGTTCAAGACCAGCCTGACCAACAAACGCTGTCTCTACTAAAAAAAAGAAAAAAAAAAAATTAGCCAGATGTGGTGGTACATGCCTGTAATCCCAGCTACTTAGGAGGCTAAGGCAGGAGAATTGCTTGCACCCGAAAGGGAGAGGTTGCAGTGAACCGAGATCACTCCATTGCACTACAGACTAGGCAACAAGAATGAAATTCTGTCCCCCCCACCCCTCCCCCCAAAAAAAAGAAAGTAAGATAAATGAACTGGAGTAGTTATTCAGAGTTCAAATTCCAAATAATACACAACTGCTATTAACAAGAATACTCAGTGCCTACTGAAGTTCAACAAAATTATAAATCTTATTCAGACAGCTGATCAAACATGTGCATTTTCACATAGGCCAGACTGTCCCCAAAGTACACAGTAATTACAAAGCAGAATACCCGTGACTTTTATGTTTGCAAAGTCCCAAATAGGGTTCTCTTTTAGACTCCAGAAGGGAGAAAATTAAACTTACCATTCTATAGTAGATAGAGTTCATACCTAATTAAATTAAAGAACAGATTGAATAGTTTAACATATTTCAACGTTCATATGGCATTGCAAATCCTTTGGTTGGCAGCTGTGTAAATCAGCAGGAAATCAGGAGAAGGCAGGAATTAGATGAATATTTAGAAGTGGAAATAACAGGCAGTACTATTTCTAAAACACCCTTTATTGCTTACGTGGTAATACCAGTAATTAAGATATGATTTAAATAAGTTTTTAATGCATTATCAAAACATAATAGTAGTGGAAACATCATGATTTAACATCTACCTACTTAAATTTCTGTAATCGGCTCTTCAGTTTTAAGAAGCCGAACACATAAAGGAGAGAAGCATAGATCTTGAGCACTACAGCTCTCCCCTCATCCTTAAATTCCAAAAATATAAATCATTGTTAAATCACTATGCCCATGTGACATCCAAATGCAGTTCATCTTTGAGACATGTAGCATAAAAATGACATTGACTTTGAACATCATAATTTATATATAGATGCATATTTACATAATTACCAAGAAGTTAAAATGAATGGAATCCTTCATCTTTTGCCATTTATCATTTTTTGTGAAAATTCTCATACATACACAGAAGCAAGAATTGTTTGATTAAACCCCCATACATCCATAATGCAAATTTTGCAGTTATCAAAATTTTACCACTTCGTTTTATTCTTTGCTTATTTTGCTACAGTATGTTAAAGAAAAATTTCAAATATTTTGTAATTTCACTGATAAATATTTCACAATTACATAGCTTGGGATTCTAGTGTTATTAAATTTATTTAAGTGTTTTTTAAACCTTTGGCATGTTTTACTTATTTACGCTTTGAAATTCATGCAAACTTAATAAGAGTAGAGTAAAAAGCAAAACCAAAAATTGAAAAAGCATGGAACACAGATTAAATAGATAAAGCAGGTAATATGTCAATTTTTCCATTAGACTTTTTTGAGATAATTGTATATTTACATGCACTTGTAGGAAATATTATAAAACAACCCCATATGTTCTTTGCTCAATATCGCGCAATGGTAACACCCTGTAAAACTATAATACAGTGTCACAACCAGGATATTTACATTGATATGGCCAAGACACAAAACATCCATCACCAAAAATCCCTCACGGCACTCTTTTATAGCTGCAGTCACTCTCTTCTACCCCCACCTTCTCCTTAATCCATGGTAACCAATAATCTGTTCTTCCCTTCCAGAATATTGTCATTTTCGAAATTATATATAGATGGAATTATACAGTTTGTAATCTTCTAGAATTGCTTTTATTTCATCCAGCATAATTCTCTGGAGATTTATTTATGTTGTAGCATTGATCAGAAGTCTGTTCCTTCTTATTGCTAAGAGAGACTCCATGGTATGTGCATAGTGTCTTTTTTTAACCATTCACACACTGAAGGACATATGGGTTGTTTCCAGTTATGCTTTTGGTGTCAAGTCTAAGAACTCTGCCCAAATCTAGATCCCAACCCCTATGTTGAATCAGAATTGAAGAAGAAGGAGCATTGTCTAATACATTTTATGTTCCTTCTTCTCTTTACTGAAAGAGATTGTGTAGAATCAGGTTTATTCTTCTTTAAACATCTGGTAAAGTATTCCAGTGAAAGCATTTGTGCCTGAAGATTTTCTTTTGGGGAGATTTTAAATTATTGATTTAATTTTCTTAGTGATTATAGCACTACTCAAAGTATCTATTTCACATTGGGTGACTTGTGGCACTTTGTGTTTTTCAAGAAAATAATACATTTCCTGGAGGTTGTCAAACGTGTGTGTAGAGTTGTTCATAGCAGTCCATTGTTATTCTTTAGGTGTCTGCAAGATCTTTACTTACAGCCCATGTTTCATCCATGATATTGGTTATTCGTGTCTTCTCTCTCTTTTGTCTTTGTCAGCCTTGACAGAGGCGTGTCAATGTTATTGATCTTTACAATTAATCAGCTCATTCCTTCATTAACTTTCTTGATTGTAGTACTGCTTGGGATTTCACTGATTTCTGCTCTTATATTAAGTATAAATTATTATGGATTGATTTATCCAGTCTATAAGTATAGACATTATTAATTGTTTGGTGCATATATAGTCAGAAATGCTATATCTTTTGGTGGCCTTACCCTTTTACCATTACATAATAAGCTTCTTTGTCTCTAGTAATTTTCTTTTCTCTGAAGTCCAATTTACCTGATTTATATGATAGATCTTTTTCTATTTTTTTACTTCCAACCTGCATATATTATTATAGTTGAAGTGAGTTTATAGGCAGCATATACATAGCATATACATAGCTCATATTTTTAAATTCCCTCTGCAAATGCCTTTTATTGGTATCTTTACACCATTTAATATAACATAATTATTCATATGTTAGGGCATAAGCCTGCCATTTTTTTTTTGTTTTCTATTTTTCTCTACTTGTTTCTGTTTTCTTTTTCTTGCCTTCCTTACTTGGACGTTTCTAGAATTTAATTTTAATTTGTAGTGCTTTTGAATGTATCTACTTGTCATTGTTTTAAGTATTACAGATATATAACTTAGGGTCTACAGTTGTATTTTTACCAGTTTGAGAGGTGTATAGAAACTTTGCTACATTGATATCCCTTTGTCTTCCCTTGTTTATAATTGTCTTTAATATTTTCTCTCTATATATTTAGACCTACATTAGACAGTTTATAATGTTTGCTTCAGTTATCAATTTAGAACTTGAGAACAGATGGAAAACCTTTTATATTTACTCATATTTTTGCTTACCACATTCTTTCATCTTTCCTGATGTTCTACAGTTTCTTCATTTATCATTTTCTCTTTGTTTAGAGAACTTCCTTAGTAGTCCTTTTAAGGAAGTTCTGCTGGCAACAAATTCTCTTAGCTTTCCTTCATTTCATAATATTTTTAATTCCCTTTAATTTCTGAGGGATATTTCTTTTGCTAAGTGAAGACTTCTAGGTTGACAGTTCTTTTCTTACAACACCTTGAAAAAATACAGCGCCACTTCTCTAAGGTTTCTGGTAAGAAATTTGCTGTCTTTTGATTGTTTTTCTCTATGGGTGAGATGTCATTTTTTTATGGCTACTTTCAAGATTTTTGTTTGTATTTAATTTTATGAAGTTTAATTATGATGCATCTTGGCATGGATTTCTTTCAGTTTATCCTGTTTGTTTTTGCTTCCCTTCTTTCTTTATTTAGGGACAGACCCTTTCTGTCACCCAGGCTGGAGAACAGTGGTGCAATTATGTCTCATTGCAGTCTTGAACTCCTGGGCCCAAGTAATCCTCCTGCCTCAGCCTCCTGAGTAGCTAGGACTACAGGCACATGCCATCACGTCCAGCTTGCTCAGCTTCTTGAATCTTTAGGTTTATGTCTGTTGCCAATTTTGAGAGCTTTTCAGCTATTATTTTTTTCAAGATCTTTTTCAGCCCTGCCCTCATTCTCCTTTTCTGCTAGAACTCTGATAACATGAATTTCAGATCTTTTGTTACATTCCCACTAGTTCCTAAGGTTCTGCTCAATTTTTAGTTGATTTGTTCTCTGTCATTCAGATTGAGTTGTTTTTGTTCTTCTGCATTCCAGTTCATTGATTCCTCTGTCCTCTCAATCTGTGTTGAGCTGATCCACTGAAGATTTTTTTCTCATTTATTGTATTTTTCAGATATAAAAATCTCCAGTAGATTATGTCTTCTTTTTGCTGAGACTTTCTATTTCTTTGCTGGGCTTTCTATTTTTTTATTTGCTTTAGACATATCTGTAATTGCTCATAGAATCATATTTACCATGATTTCTTTACATTCTTTTTCAGATAATACGAACATTCCTGTCAGCTTGGTATTACTTAGCTTTTCTCATTCAGTATGAGAACTTCCTGATTTTTGGTATGTGTGATTTTTGATTGAGACTTAGGCTTATTTTTATGTTGACATGATACTGTAGATCCTATATAAATCTTCTGATACAACTAACTTTATCTGAGACCATAAAATAGGTATCCACAGGGAGAAAGAGGTAGTTCAGTTCTCCCACTTAGCCTCCATTGACACCCAAATAAGGAAGACTTCTCATTACTTTAGAGTAGGAGTGGCATTTCCAGTTTCCCACATGATCACCACTGACATAGCAGCGGACGTGTCATGGTTACCACAAGGTGATAGTTCTCATTCTCCAGCACGTCTCTTCTGACGCCAGCTTATCAGAGATGCAGAGCAGGTGTCCGTTTATGTTCAAGTGGAAGTAGAAATGCAGGCTTTCGATGTGGTCTCTGTTGACTCCATCAGAGGTAAGACCTCATCACTAGCCAGTGAGGATGAAAGTTCTGAAGTGGACCTAATAGACATCTACAGAACTCTCCACCCCAAATCAACAGAATATACATTTTTTTCAGCACCACACCACACCTATTCCAAAATTGACCACATAGTTGGAAGTAAAGCTCTCCTCAGCAAATGTAAAAGAACAGAAATTATAACAAACTGTCTCTCAGACCACAGTGCAATCAAACTAGAACTCAGGATTAAGAAACTCACTCAAAACCGCTCAACTACATGGAAACTGAACAACCTGCTCCTGAATGACTATTGGGTACATAATGAAATGAAGGCAGAAATAAAGATGTTCTTTGAAACCAACGAGAACAAAGACACAACATACCAGAATCTCTGGGACACATTCAAAGCAGTGTGTAGAGGGAAATTTATAGCACTAAATGCCCACAAGAGAAAGCAGGAAAGATCCAAAATTGACACCCTAACATCACAATTAAAAGAACTAGAAAAGCAAGAGCAAACACATTCACAAGCTAGCAGAAGGCTAGAAATAACTAAAATCAGAGCAGAACTGAAGGAAATAGAGACACATAAAACCCTTCAAAAAATTAATGAATCCAGGAGCTGGTGTTTTGAAAAGATCAACAAAATTGATAGACCGCTAGCAAGACTAATAAAGAGGAAAAGAGACAAGAATCAAATAGACGCAATAAAAAATGAAAAAGGGGATATCACCACTGATCCCACAGAAATACAATCTACCATCAGAGAATACTACAAACACCTCTGTGCAAATAAACTAGAAAATCTAGAAGAAATGAATAAATTCCTCCAAAAATACACCCTCCCAAGTCTAAACCAGGAAGAAGTTGAATCTCTGAACAGACCAATAACAGGCTCTGAAATTGTGGCAATAATCAATAGCTTACCAACCAAAAAGAGTCCAGGACCTGATGGACTCACAGCCAAATTCTACCAGAGGTACAAGGAGGAACTGGTACCATTCCTTCTGAAACTATTCCAATCGATAGAAAAAGAGGGAATCCTCCCTAACACATTTTATGAGGCCAGCATCGTCCTGATACCAAAGCCTGGCAGAGACATAACCAAAAAAGAGAATTTCAGACCAATATCCTTGATGAACATTGATGCAAAAATCCTCAATATAATACTGGCAAACCGAATCCAGCAGCACATCAAAAAGCTTATACACCATGATCAAGTGGGCTTCATCCCTGGGATGCAAGGCTGGTTCAACATACGCAAATCAATAAATGTAATCCAGCATATAAACAGAACCAAAGACAAAAACCACATGATTATCTCAATAGATGCAGAAAAGGCCTTTGACAAAATTCAACAACACTTCATGCTAAAAACTCTCAATAAATTAGGTATTGATGGGACGTATCTCAAAATAATAAGAGCTATCTATGACAAGCCCACAGCCAATATCATACTGAATGGGCAAAAACTGGAAGCATTCCCTTTGAAAACTGGCACAAGACAGGGATGCCCTCTCTCACCACTCCTATTCAACATAGTGCTGGAAGTTCTGGCCAGGGCAATCAGGCAGGAGAAGGCAATAAAGAGTATTCAATTAGGAAAAGAGGAAGTCAAATTGTCCCTGTTTGCAGATGACATGATTGTATATCTAGAAAACCCCATCGTCTCAGCCCAAAATCTCCTTAAGCTGATTAGCAACTTCAGCAAAGTCTCAGGATACAAAATCAATGTACAAAAATCACAAGCATTCTTGTACACCAATCACAGACAAACAGAGAGCCAAATCATGAGTGAACTCCCATTCACAATTGCTTCAAAGAGAATACAATACCTAGGAATCCAACTTACAAGGGATGTGAAGGACCTCTTCAAGGAGAACTACAAACCACTGCTCAATGAAATAAAAGAGGATACAAACAAATGGAAGAACATTCCATGCTCATGGGTTGGAGGAATCAATATCGTGAAAATGGCCATACTGCCCAAGGTAATTTATAGATTCAATGCCATCCCCATCAAGCTACCAATGACTTTCTTCACAGAATTGGAAAAAACTACTTTAAAGTTCATATGGAACCAAAAAAGAGCCCGCATCGCCAAGTCAATCCTAAGCCAAAAGAACAAAGCTGGAGGCATCGCACTACCTGACTTCAAACTGTACTACAAGGCTACAGTAACCAAAACAGCATGGTACTGGTACCAAAACAGAGACATAGATCAATGGAACAGAACAGAGCCCTCAGAAATAATGCCACATATCTACAACTATCTGATCTTTGACAAACCTGACAAAAACAAGGAATGGGGAAAGGATTCCCTATTTAATAAATGGTGCTGGGAAAACTGGCTAGCCATATGTAGAAAGCTGAAACTGGATCCCTTCCTTACACCTTATACAAAAATTAATTCAAGATGGATTAAAGACTTATATGTTAGACCTAAAACCATTAAAATCCTACAAGAAAACCTAGGCAATACCATTCAGGACATAGTCATGGGCAAGGACTTCATGTCTAAAACACCAAAAGCAATGGCAACAAAAGCCAAAATTGACAAATGGGATCTCATTAAACTTAAGAGCTTCTGCACAGCAAAAGCAACTATCATCAGAGTGAACAGGCAACCTACAGAATGGGAGAAAATTTTTGCAACCTACTCATCTGACAAAGGGCTAATATCCAGAATCTACAATGAACTCAAACAAATTTACAAGAAAAAAACAAACAACCCCATCAAAAGGTGGGCAAAGGACATGAACAGACACTTCTCAAAAGAAGACATTTATGCAGCCAAAAAACATATGAAAAAATGCTCATCATCACTGGCCATCAGAGAAATGCAAATCAAAACCACAGTGAGATACCATCTCACACCAGTTAGAATGGCCATCATTAAAAAATCAGGAAACAACAGGAGAAATAGGAAAAGTTTTACACTGTTGGTGGGACTGTAAACTAGTTCAACCATTGTGGAAGTCAGTGTGGCGATTCCTCAGGGATCTAGAACTAGAAATACCATTTGACCCAGCCATCCCATTGCTGTGTATATACCCAAAGGACTATAAATCATGCTGCTATAAAGACACATGCACACGTATGTTTATTGCGGCACTATTCACAATAGCAAAGAGTTGGAACCAACCCAAATGTCCAACAACGATAGACTGGATTAAGAAAATCTGGCACATATACACCATGGAATACTATGCAGCCGTAAAAAATGATGAGTTCGTGTCCTTTGTAGGGACATGGATGAAGCTGGAAACCATCATTCTCAGTAAACTATTGCAAGGACAAAAAACCAAACACCGCATGTTCTCACTCATAGGTGGGAACTAAACAATGAGAACACATGGACACAGGAAGGGGAACATCACACTCCGGGGACTGTTGTGGGGTGGGTGGAGGGGGGAGGGACAGCATTAGGAGATATACCTAATGCTAAATGACGAGTTAATGGGTGCAGCAAAACAACATGGCACATGGATACATATGTAACAAACCTGCACATTGTGCACATGTACCCTAAAACTTAAAGTATAATTAAAAAAAAAAAAAAAAGAAAGTTCTGCCTTTCTATTTGGCCTTCCCTGACACCACCTAGCAGATGGCGCCCTTCTTTGCAGCCTGGTGAGGAGGCAAACTGAGGCCTCCCACAGCCTTTTTTTGTATGGATTGGGTTGGGCCACAGTTTTGTGCGTACACTGCCTGGAGTAGAGAAATTACTGTCTAAAAGTTTTCTGTCCTGCTTGTTTGTCCCTTTTCTGGCCCATGGTTTCCAGAGGTCAAGCCATTATTAGAAGGTTCTTGTTGTTGTTGTTTTGCCTGCATCCTTTGGCATTTCCAGGTTGCCAACTTATTCAGCTCCAAATCTGGGGTACCTGAGGTTAAAAGAAAACCCACAGAACTCACCATTCTGTCTCCTCATATTGCAAGATATTTGGCTGGTTCACCATCTTCTCTCTACCTTTCAGAGTTTTCTTATGCTTTTTAAAAATGTGTAATCTATAAAGTTTTCATTTGGACTTAGTGGAAGAAAAAGGAAAATATATGTCAATCCCTTTTTTCTGGAAGGTACAATGTTATTTTTAAAATGAAAATAATTGATCAACACATCTATTCTTTTGGACATGTAACAACCCAACATTGTCACATTTCTACAAATAAGTCACAAAATACAGTAAATCAACATGTATTTTACATAGATTCTTCTGATGAAATATTAAAAAACCAGTGCCAGTGTCATGTATTCTTAAAGGAGGCATGCCAGTAATCTTGCTAATATAATTCACTTTTTAAAAATTTAATCAGAGTGACCAGAAAGTTTGGCCAAGTCTAAGAGTATAAGAGTATAAATCACGTTATTCATAGATTTACCCAACGTTTTCAATCTTCTACAATAAATAAGCAGGTTATTTATTTATTACCTAGGTTACATGTTTGCTTTGTGGCTCTGACAAAGTAATCTACCTTCGGACTAACTGATTATTAGCAATCTCCAGAAGAAACACTAGCAACAAATACGATTGCCCGTGTCATTGGCTTTCTTCAGTTATAAAGATAGACAAAAGTAGTAAAAAGATAACTTTATAGTTAGCTATTTATATCAAAGGCAAAGCCAAGATCATTAACCCATCAGAAAGAATTGATACAGAGATATTTTCTTTTAATAGACTAATAAAAAATACCCACCATTAATTTTTTACCTAGAGTTTCAGTCTTTATTGATTTGGAAAATTGAATGATTCTCGTTTCAAGTTTATCTTCTATTTTAAACTAAACATGTCTCCAAAATATGATAGCAGAAGAACTACACATTTCAATTCTATCTGCTCTACTTCATTTTTAGACCATCTTCTAAGAAGTATTACAAGCAAAGCAATAAAATAGTTACCATGTAATGACATGATCTTTTCTCTTTCCTGATTTCTGATTCTTGAAAAATGGGGTAATTGTTCATTTGCTTTTCAGTAGACAGTATTTTGAGAAGGTGTCTCTTTAAACCCTTTTCACCATATTCAATTTTCTGCATCTCCTGGTTTGGTTTCTAAACTAATTTTATCAGAGTAGATCAAATAGTTTTATTACAGTAGCCAATTAAAGTTGGTTTCATACTTCTTACAGTTATCGGTGAGGTGAAAAGTATTTCTAAATACATTTTTCCCCTCATCTCAGTAACCAGCAGGTCATAATAAGAGTAATAACAGTAATTGTGTTCCATTAGTTAAACATGTGTCAGTTATGAGACACAGTTACAAAATGTTGGGGAATTTAATCAGATTGAAATTTTTTTAAAAAAGATTTTAAATTATAACGATGTCATTAAAGCAAAGTGTTGAAAAAGATAGTCAGTCATTGATTCTTATGAAATACCAGAAGGCAATATTATAAAATCTATTATTATATCCAAGAAGAGGGAAAAATCATCTTTCCAGCTTGAGTTTATATGAAAATCTGTCAAGAAAGAAGTCAGTAAGTTAGACAATATCTGTTGGATTTTTTGAGGAGTCTTTCACTTTAGTTAATTAAAGAACCAGCAAAGAGATATATTTCTAATTTTGTAGCCCAAAGTTTGGTTGCTATAGCCAACACAAGCATGCAAGAGAAGCAATCTCTCTAGCATTGCTTGTTTCTCAGAGAGTTTATATATTTCTAATCTAATTTGGATCATTTATATAATTCCTTAAGATGCCAGTTTATTTGCACTTTATCCAATTAGATTTACTTTTTCCCCTTCAGTCTTTAACGTTTTAGTGAATTTTGACTCTAAAGTCAATAAATACTAGCAGTACTTTGCTCCAAACGAGGTACTATGGCTTGCAGCAAGTGTGGAATGCCTGTACTCTGCTCTTCTTTAGTTTCCTATCCCCAAGTCAGAAATAAATAAGTAAACAGGAGAAAATTTTCTAAAGTGGGATTCTTTGATTATAAAAAAAAAAAAATCGTGACACTAGAACCACAATGAAGGGATCTGTGACTGGGCTGATGGTGTCCCCGCTTTGGACAAGGCTGACTGTGTGGACTTCGTAAGAGCTGAAGCTCTGCCACCACTGACGCCTCCTCAGCCTGTCACACGGGATCCGCGGGATCCTTTCTCAACACTACCTTGATGCTTCTGTTTATTTTCTCATCTAGCTTATCTATTCCATCAACAATTACATTTCACATGGATGAATCACAAGCTTATAATTTTCTTCTGCATGGTTCCTAAAGGCACCTTAGGATTTCTTTATTTCTACATCTGTACTTTTCATAGACTGTTAATGGATTTCAACATGCACAAATAACTGGGTCAACACTGAACACTGTCTTCAGCTACTGACACAGTGCTGCTGACTGGGTGCTCAGGCTCTGCCTTCATGCTGTTTGCATCAGCAAATGCTTTCCTTTTTAGTTGCCCAGTAGACATTCTTTGTGTTATTTACTTTGAAATTTTAAAAATTTAAAGATTTTGCCTATTAATCATTTCAAAGAAACATTAGATCATAACATTTTACCTGGTTAATTGAGAGAATTGTGATAGCTGTGTAGTCACAATGAGGGAATTGTTCTTAATCACAGTCGTTCTCATCATTTTTTTTGTTGTTTTTTTTGTTTTTTTTTAATTATACTTTAGGTTTTAGGGTACATGTGCACAATGTGCAGGTTTGTTACATATGTATCCATGTGCCATGTTGATTTCCTGCACCCATTAACTCGTCATTTAGCATTAGGTATATCACCTAATGCTGTCCCTCCCCCCTCCCCCAACCCCACAACAGTCCCTGGAATGTGATGTTCCCCTTCCTGTGTCCATGAGTTCTCATTGTTCAATTCCCACCTATGAGTGAGAACATGCCGTGTTTGGTTTTTTGTCCTTGGAATAGTTTACTGAGAATGATGTTTTCCAGTTTCATCCATGTCCCTACAAAGGACACGAACTCATCATTTTTTATGGCTGCATAGTATTCCATGGTGTATATGTGCCAGATTTTCTTAATCCAGTCTATCGTTGTTGGACATTTGGGTTGGTTCCAACTCTTTGCTATTGTGAATAGTGCCGCAATAAACATACGTGTGCATGTGTCTTTATAGCAGCATGATTTATAGTCCTTTGGGTACATACCCAGTAATGGGATGGCTGGGTCAAATGGTATTTCTAGTTCTAGATCCCTGAGGAATCGCCACACTGACTTCCACAGTGGTTGAACTAGTTTACAGTCCCACCAACAGTGTAAAAGTGTTCCTATTTCTCCACATCCTCTCCAGCACCTGTTGTTTCCTGTTTTTTTAATGATGGCCATTCTAACTGGTGTGAGATGGTATCTCACTGTGGTTTTGATTTGCATTTCTCTGATGGCCAGTGATGATGAGCATTTCTTCATGTGTTTTTTGGCTGCATAAATGTCTTCTTTTGAGAAGTGTCTGTTCATGTCCTTTGCCCACCTTTTGATGGGGTTGTTTGTTTTTTTCTTGTAAATTTGTTTGAGTTCATTGTAGATTCTGGATATTAGCCCTTTGTCAGATGAGTAGGTTGCAAAAATTTTCTCCCATTCTGTAGGTTGCCCGTTCACTCTGATGGTAGTTTCTTTTGCTGTGCAGAAGCTCTTTAGTTTAATTAGATCCCATTTGTCAATTTTGGCTTTTGTTGCCATTGCTTTTGGTGTTTTAGACATGAAGTCCTTGCCCATGCCTATGTGTGCCTTGTGTATGCTTTCTTCCAATTTCTATAACCCGTAACAACTTTTAATACTATTAATGAAGGAAGAATCACACAAAAAATGGATTAATTTAATGGGAAGTAATTACTGAAATTCAAAGATCTCCTTTATTTTAAAGTCCTTTATGAAGAATCTGTAAATACTCCTGCATTACATCTAATTTGTAGTAGAAATAGACCCAAATTCTTAGAGAAAAACAAAAAACGAGGAAAGTTTGCATTATTCCTGAAATCTGGGAAAATTGTCCTACAGCTACTTCCAATTTCAACCAATATTTCGTATGCTTTCCTTTTTAGTCTTCTATCCCCACATTAATCTCCACATCTTGACAAGGAGAAAAACATACAGGTATCACAAACTTTTCTATACATAGTAAATTCTCACCTGAAAATGTATATATTAAAAACTAGAAAAATATTTTGAAATATTTTATTAAGACAATGAAAATATGAAACTTATTCTCCAGATAAGATACATACATATATTTATCTTCTTCCCCAGGAATGTCTAAGTGACAAAAGATGTGAAGTATTATTGTCTTAGTCTTAGAGTTAGTCTGCTACTCTTCCATTGAATGAGTCATGTCCCTCAAAGGACTAATTGAAATGCTTTCTACTTTAAAATTTTCCATCCTAGATAATTTAGTCTCTATGTATATTGTATTTTCCATCCTAGATAATTTAGTCTCTATGTACTCAGTATTAGTACTGTTGCAGTTATCATTGCTATATAACAAATTACCCAAAAAAACTTGGCACAAAATGAAAACGATTTTATTATATCTCATAGGTTCTGTGGAACAAGAATTTGGACAGGACTGGGCTGGGTGATTTTTCTACTCCTTGCACTGTTGACAGGGTCATTTATTGTTGCTTCTATGGTACACGGATTTGGACAGCTCAAGACAACTCCACTGCCATTTCTCGGATGGATGGAAGACCAGCCTCAGTTATAACTGCCAACCAGAGTGACCAAACTTAGTCTCTGAATCCTGGCAGTCTGAGGGTACTCGCACTGCTTTCACAGCAGCTGGGTTTCCCCAGAGCGACTGTCCCAAGACAACCAGGCAGAGTTGCATGAGCTTTTCTCACCTTGTCTCCGAATCCATGCACCATCACTTCCACCACATTCTCCTGGATGTAAGTAAGTCATAAGGCCAGCCC
This sequence comes from Nomascus leucogenys, assembly GCF_006542625.1. NCBI lineage: Eukaryota > Metazoa > Chordata > Mammalia > Primates > Hylobatidae > Nomascus > Nomascus leucogenys. The sequence goes on along the minus strand of NC_044389.1, from coordinate 957,303 downwards.
AGTTCTCAAGTGGAGAAGAATTAATCTCCACATCTTGACAGGGAGTAACAAGGTCAAATTGCGAAATAATTTATAGAATGGGAGACAATGTTGTGGTCAACTTTGAAACATACAACCTGAAAAATACAATTTGGAAATTCACTTATTGCCCAGAGTCACTTGACTAATAAGTGGTAGATTTAGGATTTTAACCCAGGCAAAGTCTGACACTAAAAAAGCCGTTTCATAATAATTTTATAATGGCTCAGAGAGAGAAAGAGGGGAAAGAGAGAGACAGAGAAATACAGAGAATACTGTTTGGAAATCTTATTTTAGACTAAAAATTAGAGTTTTAGAATATCAAAGAGTTTGCCATTTATCTCTTTTTTGTTTATCGTATCACTAAATCTTTGTATGTATCATATGAATCAAAGATCGATCAAGGTGGAATATTTAGTCTTCTCTTTTACCCTTTATGCTTTTTCATAGCATTGTGTCTGATATAAAGTAAATGAACAAGAAAGATTTGTTGAATGAATGAAGGTATGTTTTGTGCAAATGCTGGCAAAGGGAAGATAGTGTGTATTTGGAAAAATAAAGGCACAGTCTTAAGTATTTTCTAGGAATCGTAAACGTTTTATCTTTCCTTTAAGCTGCCTGTTGAAACCTATTATCTGTGAGATTATTTTGTTTTCTATCCTAAGCTTAAAGCATATAAAGATACATATTCCCCTCCCCTTTCTTACCATTAACTTCACATTAAAAAATATTTGAATATAGGAAATACGAAAATAGTTTTTGTGTAAATATGCAGGTTATTTTACATAATACATTATTAAATAAAATGTCTGTAGTAAATTAAACTATTGCAATTAAAAGTATAAGCAACTAATTTACTATACCTCTGTAATTAAAACTTTAAAAAACTGTACAATTTTCAACTTTGACTTGTTGTTTAAAAAGTTACAAAATTATAAGTGATATATAATTAAAGTGTATGTAAAAATATGTCATATAAGGAAACTTGTTTATCCAACTACTGCAAATTTTTTAAAAGTAACATTTATTTTATTTCATACTCATACATCTTCTCTCTCCTAAAATATGATAAATGGATGAATAGCGTTTGTTTCTAAATTCTCTCAGAATTTCCCAAGGCAGTAGAGAGGATTTTTCTATTGCTTAGGAAGAAAGCATTTGGTATAATTTATTTGCTCAAAGTTAGCATTTGCATATGAGAAAACACAATGCTGCCATGACAATATGCCAGAAAAATCATAAATAAAATGCAATATGACATACAACCTATTCTGTTTTAGAAAACAGGTCCAATTTTCAAAATATATGGAAATTTTATTTTTGAAAACTCTTTATAAGGAAACAATTTAATAAATAAGTTTGATTTAATTACATTTCAAATGCATCATAAAAAGAAATCTCATTGGATCTCAAGTTAGTCTCTTCATTTCCTTTTATTCCATTGGTTAACATTGGAAAATATGTTATGTGTGAAGTGTGAAGGGATCACCTTTTAATGGCTTGTGGAGAATTAATGGAGAATGCATGTACTATAAAATTGATTCCATCAGACATTGATAGATTCCTTTTCAGTTAGTATTTGCTTTATCTAAAAGTAGCATTAGTGAGTTGACTAACTTACCCTTTTTTTTTTTTTTTTTTTTTTTTTTAAGACAGAGTTTCACTCCTGTTGCCCAGGCTGGAGTGCAATGGTGCCATCTCGGCTCACTGCAACCTCTGTCTCCAATTCTCCTGCCTCAGCCACCCAAGTTGCTGGGATTACAGGCTCCTGCCACCTACACCCGGCCAATTTTTTGTATTTTTATTAGAGACGGGGTTTCACCATGTTGGCCAGGCTGGTCTTGAACTCCCGACCTCAAATGAACCACCCACCTCAGCCTCCCAAACTGCTGGGATTATAAGTGTGAGCCACCGCCTCCGGCCTAATTTACTTTTTTAAGCCTTTAGTTGATGGAATGAAAAGTAACAATTCAGTGGGCGACTAAGAGAGAAGAAAATGGCATTTGTTTCCTGTCAGAACTGGAATTTGATTGTTGCTAACATTTCTGAACATAGCAGTTACTTAAGCAGAAAAAAGAGGTGAGAAAAAGACAACACATCTAAAAGCAAAAAATAATGTGTCCTTTCCTTTTATTCTTGGTTGATGGAACCCAGTCTATAATGAAATCAACTTTGTTCCCCTCTTGGTCTTGGAGGTGCCATTTGATTCTTTTATGTCAGTCTTTGTAGTTGCCATCCCTCATATATCAGACCAGCTCTCACAAGTTCAGATGGGCTGTCTTGCGTTTGGTGATGCTGGCTCTCCACTGCCCAGTTACAAGGATAAGGCATGGTTGTGGAAAAAGCTGTTAACCCTTAGATCTTACCACGAGGTAGCATACAGATGGAGGACAAAACTCCTCAGGTCACTTTGATCGTCTTTGTCGCTTATGGTGCAAAGTGATGACCTAGGCAGTAACAAGGCCTTGATTATCTATCCCCCAGGGTCCAAAAGCAAATACACCTGATCTTCTCATTTCGAAAACAAATCAAAAGTAACCTGGGCCTAGGTATGAACTGTTTCTCTTAAGATTGAATCTTTCCAAAAAGAATTTGCTAAAGAATGTAGTCCCTGAGCCAGACACGGTGGCTCACACCTGCAATCCCAGCACTTTGGGAGGCCAAGGCAGGTGGATCACTTGAGGTCAGGAGTTTGAGACCAACTTGGGCCAACATGGTGAGGCCCCATCTCCACTAAAAGTACAAAAATTTAACCAGGCATGGTAACGCAGGCCTGTAATCCCAGCTACTCGGGCGGCTGAGACAGAATTGCTTGAGCCCAGGAGGCAGAGGTTGCAGTGAGCCGAGACTGTGCCACTGCACTCCAGCCTGGGTGACAGAGCAAGACTCCCACTGAAAAAGTTATAGTTATTATATATAATCATGCAAAATACGCAGTAAATCTAGAGGAATAGAAAGTCTCAATAATATAAGGAAATAATTGAGTTATTTTTTTCATTCTGAAGTTAATTTCTCCTAAAAGTTATTGAAAATCACATCTTTATTTATTTATTTATTTTGAGATGAATTTTCACTCTGTCGCCCAGGCTCGAGTGCAGTGGCGCAATCTCGGCTCACTGCAAACTCTGCCCCGGGGTTCAAGCAATTCTGCCTCAGTCTCCTGAGTAGCCAGGATTATAGGCACCTACCACCATGCCCGGTTAATTTTTGTATTTTTAGTAGAGACGGGGTTTCACCATGTTGGCCAGGCTGGTCTCAAACTCCTGACTTCAGTTGATCCACCCACCTCAGCCTCCCAAAGTGCTGGGATTACAGGCGTGAGCCACTGCACCGATGAAAAGTCACATCTTTTTATTTAATCCTTCACAGAGACAGAAAATCATATCTTTATAGAAATACATTTATGCTAATTTTTTTTTTTTTTTTTTTTTTTTTTGAGACAGAGTTTCACTCTTGTTGCCCAGGCTGGAGTGCAATGGCGTGATCTCGGCTCACTGCAACCTCTGCCTCCTGGATTCAAGCGATTCTCCTGCTTCAGCCTCCCGAGTAGCTGGGATTACAGACATGTGCCACCATGCTGGGCTAATTTTGTATTTTTAGTAGAGACGGGGTTTCTCCATGTTGGTCAGGCTGGTCTCGAACTCCCGATCTCAGGTGATCCTCCTGCCTCAGCCTCCCAAAGTGCTGGGATTACAGGCATGAGCCACCACGCCCGGCCACCTTAATGCTAATTTTAATGCTTTATTCCTAATGACAGATGAATTCAGTGATGACATTGACTTCAATTTTCTATAAAATGGCATTTGAATAGCAATACATCGGGAAGAATACCTTTATTCAGAAGGATATAAAGGAAATAAAGGATATTATCTGCAACAGTAGTTGACACAAATTATCGTGTGGACCTTCAACATTTTTTTAGAAACTATTTGTTTACAAGTATGATTCCCTGCTTCAGAGCTAGAGCACTATCTTAACTTATTTTTATTTCCCAAGTAATAGCAGAATTAGTTCCAAATAGAAGCTGTTCAATAAATGTTTAATACATAATATATAATGTTGGCAAATCATAGCAACAAGTTTTGTTAAAGAGACCTGGAGATCCTGACCAAAAAGAATACTCAATAGTTTCATTCATATTTAATTAACAACAACAAAAGGAGACACTCTAGTATTAAACAAATTTCATTAGTTGATAGTATGAACAAATGTGCAGGTATCAACGGTGTGCTCTGCCCAGAGCCCTCAGCATACACCATTTCCCTATCGTCTAGGGCGTCCTATTGCAAGCACCTGCAAGTTTGTGCTTGAGGACTTGCTGTGGTCACAAGAGCCTATCCCACCATGTAACCCATGTAAAGGGCTGCCTAGACATGCCAGGAATTCATGTCCTTGGGAGCAGCTAATATGATATGTATTATTATATTAGTATACCCATATATATATATGGGTAGATACATACCCAGCATCTTCACCCTCATGTATAAACATAGTCTCCCAGAATTCCTTATCAGAATTGAGCCCCAGGTGCTTACTCTGCCATTGGCTGGCTTGTCTTCTTTTTCTCACATTTCTGCTCCCCTACTGCTCCCAGAGGAGATCACAGCTCAGATAAGCTAACTGCACATATATCTTTTTCTCAGAGTCTGACCTGTTTTATCATACAAAACTATTTTTTCTTTCAGTAAAAATCTAAATTATTTATTTATATTTCATTGTTCTTTCATTCAATATGCATCTGCTGTCACCCATCATGTACAGTGAATTCTTATTAACACTAAAATGTTCTTTTAAATAGGCCATTTTCAAACAGAATTTCTAGCTTTCCTAAGAATTTAGGAAATAATTGTTTCGAGCAAATTTCAATTGATAATTAAGCCTGTTTGTTTTTAGGCCAGATGGGCAATGAAGCATTGAGCTCAAAATGGCTTTTATCTCCAAATCTCCAGTACTTTGCAAACATAAGCTTATTGTTACCTAATACCTACATTATTCATAATACCTAGGATTGATAAGCCACATGTTCTCAGTTCTATCTTAGGAAAACAAGAAATACTGGGAGATTTTTGGTGCTTTAGTCAAGAGAGAATTTTAAATCCCAGTAACAGAATTAAAGCCCTATTAAACTTTACAGAAACTATAGAGACCACAATACAACTTGTTTCACATGCAAAACCCTCACAGGATAACGCTCAGTAGATGCACCTGTAATTACTTAGCACTCTCTAGCACCAAATAGAATTACAGAGGTATTTATTTCAACATTTAAATCACTAAATGCTTACTTCAAGACATATATTTTGTTATTTTCCTTAGAAAAGGAAACTCGGAAGAATCTTAGAATTATTTCCTTCTCTAGCCCAATATAATACTATCACAATTGTGCCTATATTGTTTACATGGGGCATCTATTTTCAAAGAGATTTCAAGTATACTATTTCGTAGAAACCTGTTGTTATTTTCATTTGGGGGAAACCAGTACTCCTAGAGGCTGAGCAACTGGACAGACAGGACATGCAATCGGGAATAGTCCAAGGTGTCCTTCACCACATTTCAGGGTGGTTCCACTTGACCATGCTAACATGGGTGGAATGGATAACACCTCTGACCAGGGGGAAAATGCTCATCCATTGTGAATTCTGTATTATCAGAGAATTCTTGCATTGCCTGAAAAGAATATATAGTTTCAGAGGAAAAAGAATGTCCCTAGAAACACATTTATATCTTCAATGAAGAGGCAATGCTTATTTCATTTCTTCGTGTCGAATCAAATCAGATTCTTGGATGAAAGAATTTACAAAATAGTCATTACGTAGAAATTTTTTTTCTTTTCTTTTTTTTTTTTTTTTTTTTGAGATGGAGTCTCACTCTGTCGCCCAGGCTGGGGTGCAGTGGCGCGATCTCGCCTCGCTTCAAGCTCTGCCTCCCGAGTTCGCGCCATTTTCCTGCCTCAGCCTCCTGAGTAGCTGGGACTACAGGCGCCCGCCCTGTAGAAAATTTTAAAAGCATAAATCCTGTGCAAATGGTTGGATCTTAGTGGAACAGTAAACTCATTGATTTTCTTTGCTGAAGCTAACATCTGGTAAATGTATAGCTTCTTGTACTGTAGCTTAGTGGCAATAACAAAAACACTGTCATCACATCAATGGTCAGCCAACAACAAGAGTAAACGTTATTATCCAGAAAATAATTCCCAAAGAAAATGTATTTCTAACTGATTAGCAAAGCTGGCACATGGGGACCCTACATAATGAGGCAACTTTGTTTCTTAGCAACAGAAGCAGAAAACAAATTGAAATATGATGGTCTTGACAAGAACAATAAAGGGGGAAAATCAGTGTAACTTGAAAAAAACAGGAGAGAAGTTAATAAGTATTGAGTAAAGTGGCAGAATACTTTTACTTTTAAGAGATTTTGAGCACAAATCCTATATATAGAGGAGAATGATGTTTGTAGCCAAACAAAAATCTTAAGGAAAAAAATTTGTTTTATACAAGAAAATGATGCACTACGTTTTTTATTATATTGCAATCTATTACAATCTATCAACTAATGTGTTAAGAAATGAGAGTAAAGGAATAAATCATACTTGTATGCTTTTATAATGTTTTACTGGGGATCAAATCATAGAAGAAAACACATTTTACAGATTATCTGGATTTTAATGTATTAAGAGAGAATTTTCACAAAAAGTTATAATATATAAAATATTTTAAATTATGTTCTTAAAACTCATTTAAACTTTCAATGGAATGGGACATTTTTAATAAGCAATATAGACATTTTATGCAATTCAGTGAACGTTATTGATTTGTAATTAATTAATTAAACTTATTAGAGACATGGTCTTACCTCCTCACCCAGGCTGGATGAGGAGGCTCAATCTTGGCTCACTGCAGCCTCGAACTCTTAGGCTCAAGTGATCCTTCCGCCTCAGCCTCCCAAAGCACTGAGATTACAAGCTTGAGCCACTGCACCCAGACTCAAAGATTAATAACAGTTTCTATTTATTGAATGCTTACTATGAACTGAGCTCTTACTAATCCATTTACATAATTATTTTACTTCATCTTTACAACAGCAGTAAAAGTAGAAATTATTTTCCTCTTTTCACAAAAGAAAGCAAATACCTAAAGAAATTTGCTTGGGGTAGGCAGAATCCTAATGGAACCTCTAAGAATCCTAACCTGTTATGTGCACACTTTCCACCCCTTATGTTGTACATAATTCCCCCTCCTTCAGCATGGGTAGAAGCTGTAAATCTGGGTGGTAAACCCCTCTTGTTGTTGGTTGCTTTTGAATTAATCAAAAGGAAGATCGGGTGAGCTTGATCTACTCAGTGAGCCCTTGGATCCCAGGTATGTGGCCCCTATCCACAGGTCCTCTCACACAACCAGTCTTTTTACTTTGATAAACAGACCTGGAGATTTTGACCAAAAAGAATATTTAATAATTTCATACTAATTTAGTTAACAGCAACAATAAAAAGTGATACTCCAGTCTTAGACAACATTTCTTTAGGTATTTATATGAAAAAATGTGCAGATCTTGTCAGAGAGATTGGTGGTGTGAGAGGACCTGTTGGTGGGGGTCACACACCCAGGACCTGGGAGCGTCCTCTAGAAAACGAGAGCAGTCAGTCTCTGGATGGCAGCCTGCAAAATGGCAGGGACCTCCGTCATACAACTGCAAAAGCATGAATTCTGCCTTGAGCTTCCCAACTGAAACTCAGGGTCCTCTTCCAAGGAACCACCAAAATCAGGAAACATCTTGATTTCCCCCTGGTCAGACCCTACAAAGAGGACTCAGCTAACTGGCATCCAGATAAATGACATTCGAAAACTGTGAGATAATAAATGAATGTTGTTTTAAGCCACTAAATTTGTGATCATTTGTTATGCAGCAATAGAGGAATAATATGGTGCTTCAAGTCATACTGGCAGTAAGTGAGATGAAAATCCAAGACAGTCTGATTATGATGGTCTTGCTTTCAAACATCCTCATATCCATTTCCATATAAATTAGGTTTTTTTTTGCTTGCTATTTATAGAAGCTGACTTCTGGCAAACTGAAATAAAAGTAAAAGTAAAAAGATTCCATTTCTTATGAAATCCTGAATATCTCACAGAATGATAAAAGAAAAGCTAGACAGCTAGCCTTAGGAGAGACAAGACAGGGAACAGTTTCCAGAATCCTGGCTGAAAAAACAACAACCTTTGTAGGCAGCTGCTATTGGAAAATGGCTCTTCTCACTGCTTCAGTCTTGAAACTCCAGACTCCTGGTTGTCCCACCTAAGTCACAGGCCCACATAGGACCACAGGGGTCATAGAGGCTGGAAGTGTGATTGATTGAACTTTCAGAATCATAAGAAGTGGAGAGAAAAAGAAATAATGCAGAATTGCTTTTTGTTTTTACACTGTAAGAGATGGAGGTTGTATTAGCATTCTCCAGAGAAATCGCCAATGAAACGTGTACAGAGTTAGATAATTGATTTTAACAATTGGCTTGGCTGGGCACAGTGGCTCATGCCTGTAATCCCATAACTTTGGAAGACCAAGATGGGCAGATCACAAGGTCAGGAGTTCGAGACCATCCTGGCAAACATGGTGAAACCTCGTCTCTACTAAAAATACAAAAAAATTAGCTGGGCGTAGTGGTGCGTGCCTGTAGCCCTAGGTACTCAGGAGGCTGAGGCAGGAGGATAGCTTGAACCAGGGAGGTGGAGGTCGTAGTGAGCTGAGATCATGCCACTGTACTCCAGCCTGGTGACAGGGTGAGACTCTGTCTCAAAACAAACAAAACAAAACAAAACAAAAACAAACAAACAAAAAAAACCAAAATGAATCGGCTCATGCAATGGTGGAGACTGGCAAGTTAAAAATTCACAGGGCAGGCTGGCAAGCAGAAAATTCTAGCAAGAGGTGATAATGCAGTCTTGAATTCAAACGTAGTCTGGAAGGTGGAATTCCTTCCTCTTGGGGGCCTCAGTCTTTTTTCTTAAGGCCTCCAACTGATTGGATGAGACTCACCCACATGATGGAGAGGAATCTGCTTCAGTTGGCTACTGATTTAAATGTTAATCACATCTAAAAAATACCTTCACAGCAATATCTAAACTTACGTTTAACCAAGCAACTGGGAATCATAGGGTAGCCAAGTTGACACATAAAATTAACTATCATGGAGGAGGGTACAAAAATTAGTTAAGGCTTCTGGTGCCTCTATGTGGGCTTTTCTATATTATAGCCCTTTACTGTGGACCAGGGAACCAACAAAAAGATTCTGAAAATTGGAGATCTTATCTTTCCATAATTAATGTCACAATACATCCAAAGTATTACATTGAAAATTATGGAAACACAGTAAATATCCATGAGCTTTGGACTATTTATACTGATAGAAAAAAATAGACTACTTCACTGAATTTTAAAACTGGATGTAAAGATATTATAATTATGCTGAAACAATTAATCTGAAATTCCCTTCACCATACACCCATTTTACTAATAATATTAAATGAGTGAACAACCATACATGCAGAAGCATTATAGTTGATTAATTGGATTTAATTTAAAAATCTATAGGACCTGCCTATGATATAATTGCAGAATTAGGGCAAAAAATTAAAACATGCCGTCTTTGAGGAAAAAGTACATTTTGAATTCTTATAGATTTATAATTAATTCAATCACCTAACAAACACTTGTTGAGTGCTGGTTCTGAAGAAAATTATTAAGTGGGATCTCAGATCCCTTTAATCTCCCTTTGTGATAACTTTATTGTCTTGCAGGAAGCAGATGAAGTAGAAACCATGACTTTCTAACTCTTGAATAAAGGACTTTAGGACCCTAATACACCTGCTCAAATTTAAGCTTTTAATTTTTAATGAGGAAAATCAAGTGACTAATCATCCCCTGTCAAAAATTGTCATTTTCGATTCTTATGCTTGCTTGGTTATTGACATTTGTATTTCCATAAATATATTTTGTCCATAATGAAATTTGTCTATAAATGTTCCAGACATGTGTAATGGAGGTTGTGCTTGAATATTTTTGTGGGCCCTGGACTCTAGCTTAATCAGGACAAATGTTTGAGGAATTCCCATACTGGGACAGTTATGAATTGGTATTACTAAGGGTTGGCTATAAATAGAGGGCTACTCTATTTTGTTAACACTTTCAATTTAAGAGTGAGGACAATTCTTTCACATTCAAGCACCTAAGGCAATCTGGAAGGCTAGAGACTACCTCCTTATTCAGCATGACTAACATTAGGCCATATACTGAGATCAAAAAGGAAGTGAAAGCTCTTTAATTTCTAATCTTTTACTGTCATTTGCGGAGGCAGTGGAATGTAGTGAAAGGTCTGGATTCGGAGTGCCTTAACTAGAACCCTGGCTCTACTGGGTAATAAATATGTGACCCTGTCTGCCTTTCTCAGGTTCTCTGCCTCATCTGCCTCACTTTCTTTTCAAAATATGAAAAATGGCAATATGTTTTCAATTAGAACTACATAAAATAATACACAAAGAATGGTTAGAACCAGAGGAATCCTTGTAAAATGATAACCAGAAAAAAAAAATGCTCAAAATTATAGCATTTGCCAATTTCTATTGTGCAAATCTTCTCCCTCCCCTGCCCCTAACTCAATTTCAAGCTGCCAATGTGACATCACTGATTTCAGAGGTAGACATGTGCTAATTGGCTCTTTGGAGACGGTATGAGCCAGCTCTAGCACACCACTGCTTTTAACAGTGCCTTCACATTCAACAAAAAGATATTATGCCTTCCAAGTTTATCCATGCTGTCACATGTGGCAGGATTTTATTCTTTTTAAGGCTTAGTAATATTTCATCATATATATATACACACACGCACATATATATGAATATATATGCACACATATATACACATACATATAAGTATCACATATAAAGTATCTAAAATAGTCAAAGTCAAAAGAACAGAGTATAATATACATGTATATGTATATTATGCCTCATTTTCTTTATGTTTTCTTCTGTCAGTGGACACAGGTTGATTCCATATTTTGGCTATTGTAAACACAGCTGCAACAAACATGAGAGTGCAGATATCTGTTCGTTATACTGATTTCCTTTCCTTCGGGTATATACCAGGAGTGGGATTGCTGGATCATATAGTAGCTCTATTTTTAGTTTTTTGGGGACCTGCTATGCTGTTTTTCATAGTGGCTGCACCATTATACGTTCCCTCCAAGAGTGTACAAGGGTCCCAATTTCTCCACATCCTCACTAACATTGTTACGTCTTGCTTTTTGTATAATAGTGGATAATAGCTGTCCCAACAAGTATGAAGTACTATCTCATTACGGTTTTGATTTGCATATGCTAAGTAAAATAAGGACAGGGTAGTTGAAACATACTGAGTGATGGCGACCGATAGTGTGAACAGGATCGTGGCAGCATATGTAGGCCAAGTGCATTTGTTATTATGTAATAAATTATCTCACACTTAGTGGCTTAAAATGACATACACTTATTATCTTAGAGTTTCCATGGATAATAAATCCAGACACAGCTCAACTGGGTCCTCAGCCCAGGGCCTCATGAGGCTGCAGTCAAGGTGTTGGCCAGGCTGCATCCTCATCTGGAGGCTCAACTGGTTAAGAGTTCACTTCCAGGTTCATTCAGGTTGTTGACAGAGTTTGTTTTCTTGGAAGCATATGACTGAATACCACATTTTCTTGTTAGTTCTCAGCTTCTGGATGTTGCTCTCAGGCACTGGCCATGTGGCGCGCTCCATAACTAATTAACAAAATGCCTGTTTCTTTAAGGCAAGCATGGGAAGCTATTTTCAGGACGCCTCCACTCTCTCTTCCAATGGATTTCATCTAAGTCAAGCATCCCAGGATAATTTCCTTTTCATTTAACTTAAAATCAACTGATCTGGGATCTTAAGTATATTTGCAAAATCCCTTCACGTTTGCAATACAATGTAACCTATTCAAAAGAGTGACAACCAATTGTATCCTATTCATGGACTCCCTGCTCACTCTTAAGGGAAGAGAATTGTAAAAGATAGGTACACCAGGGTGGGTATCTTGAGAGCCATTTTAGTATTTTGCCCACCACACCAAGGTTAAAACCTTAGATTTTATCTTAGAGTAATGGGAAGTCATTAGAATATTCTGAGTAGGATGGTGACATAATTAACTTTAGTTTTTAAAAGGATCACCCTTGGCCGGGCTTGGTGGCTCACACCTGTAATCCCAGCACTTTGGGAGGCCGAGGTGGGCGGATCATGAGGTCAGGAGATCGAGACCATCCTGGCTAACATGGTGAAACCCCGTCCCTAAACTATCGCAAGGACAAAAAACCAAACACCACATGTTCCCACTCATAGGTGGGAATTGAACAATGAGAACACATGGACACAGGAAGGGGAACATCACACTCCGGGGACTGTTGTGGGGTGGGGGGAGGGGGGAGGGACAGCCTTAGGAGATATACCTAATGCTAAATGATGAGTTAATGGGTGCAGCACACCAACATGGCACATGGATACATATGTAACAAACCTGCACATTGTGCACATGTACCCTAAAACTTAAAGTATAATAACAATCAAATTAAAAAAAAAATTAGCTGGGTGTGGTGGCAGGCGCCTGTGATCCCAGCTACTCGGGAGGCTGAGGTAGGAGAATGGTGTGAACCCGGGAGGAGATCGTGCCACTGCACTCCAGCCTGAGCGACAGAGCGAGACTCCATCTCAAAAAAAAAAAAAAAAAAAAAAGGATTACCCTTGCTGCTCTGTGGAGAACTTACTGTAGGGCTACAAGAATGGAAGCAGTGAAAAATTTAGGAGGCTTATGCAGTAGTATAGGAGTGAGATGGTGATGATTTGGACTGGTGCAATAGTAATGAGTGTAGTCATATATTTTCTGTATATTTTGATATGGCATTTAGATGATGATAAGATATGCATTTAGCATTAGTAATGAATAAGATATGCATTCAGCATATGATGAATAAGATATGCATTTAGCATTAGTAGATACTAAACAAAGGTAAATTACCTTTCATTCATATTATTATATTTCTTACTTGGAACAGATACTTTTTTCTTTAAACAATCTCATGGCAAAGAGGCCTGGCACCCTGACAGAATTTATACATTTACAGAGTATTTTTTTTTTTAATCAAAATCTAAGTAGTTGAAGATTAAGAAATGAGCAGTGAAAGTTCAGGATATAAAGAAAAATTAATTCATTTTCTTCTCACTCTGAAAATTCAGTGTACATTATTATTCTCTTTGCTTTATACTCAACCAAGTAAAAGGAGAGTGGTTTTTGGATGTAAGACTCAACTGCATTTAATTGCACCCTTTAATTAAATCTGGCTTGTGTCTGAAAGTACTAAGTTATACCAGAGAAGAATGGCTCCTTTCGCCAGTAAGAGATCCTGTGAGGGAGAAAAAAAATTATGGCTTCCAATCTCAATCTCTAGAGTACCACTAAAGTAAAAGCGTTTGTCAAAACAGCCATATCCACGAGTGTCAGTGATTCAGCCCAGAACAGTATTTCAGAATTTCCATTATGTTTGTATGCAAGAAACCAAGAGAAATGAGCCAGTTCTCTCCCCAGAGGATGACTGAGGTTTAATGAGTACGTGGTTGTAGGAGCTTTTAGCTCCTGTATATACAAGTTTTTAGAAGACACTATTATATTAAGAACATAATATATGCAAGGCCTACATTTATCCTTTTAGAAACAAAGTTGATTAAAATTTTTAAGGTAAGAATTGTCAAGATAATTTCTCACTGGCTTTTCATCAAAGAGATCCCCATATTCAGTAATCAGAAATATTGATGACTGAAAATGCCAGGTATGTATGTGGCAACTATGCTATACAAACTAGCTTTCCAACTGAAGGGAGGGACGAGGCTCTATTGCTAGTGCCCATGAGAATGACACTTCTGCTGACTTCTAGAACTGAGTTTCTAAAATCTATGTGCATATTAGAATTTTCGGGGTACTTTTTAGAAATTACCAAGGTCTATAGGTTTCACACCCACCAAGAGATGATGTTCTAATTAATTTGGAGGTAGATTCTGAGCATAAGTCAATTTTTAAAAATAAACATGATAGGCAAAATTTTGGCCCCAAAATGTGTTCCTTTTCTGATCTCCAGAATCTGCCAATGTTATAGGACTTTGCAAACATGGCTCAGGTAACAGACCTTGAGATAGCAAGATTACTGGACCCACTCCAATCACAGGAGCACTTAAAATCAAAGACCACTTCCTGGCTAAAGTCAGGGACGGGCCAGAAGAAAGAAAAGATTTGAGTATGAGCAACTCGACCTACAATTACTGGCTTTGAAGAGAAGAGAAGGCCCATGAGCCAAGGAATATGGGGCACCTCAAAGACTGGAATAGCCTTCAGCTGATACCAACTAAATAAATAGGAATATCAGTCCTACAATGGAAAGGAACTGAATTCTGCTAACAACTGGGAAAAACCAGGAAACAAATTCTACCCTAAAGTCTACAGAGAGGAACATAATCCTGTTGTTATCTTGATTTTAGTCCAGTGAGCCCCATGCCAGATAATATTAAATTATGTTGTTTAAGCTCCTAGTTTTGTGGTAATTTGTTTATGGCAGCAATGGGCATAATTATAAATAATTTTGTATATATTATACATAAAATAATAATATAATAAATTTTGTATTTTAAACTAGTTTTAGGTTTACAGAAAAGTTGCAGAGATATTACAGATTTACCATAAATCCCACATCCATCTGCCTTTGCTATTGGCATCTTACATTAGTATGCTATGTAAGTCACAAACAGTAAAAAAATATTAATTCATTATTACTAACTAAAATTTATACTTTATTCAGGTTTGTTTCATTTTTACCTAATGTTCTTTTTCTGTTCTGGGATCCAAACTAGATTAGACTTGTCTGATGTTTTTCTGGGATTACGTGATTCTGGGGAGGAAAATCACAGCAAAGTGCCATACTCATCACATCATATCCAGGGTACTTGCAACCTGAGGAGTTTATCAGTACTGATCACCCGACATTTGACAGGCTTTTCCTCTCTTTCATGCTCCTTGGAAAGGAGCCATTGTATCTAGCCCACACTTAAGGGGTGGGGAGTTATGCCTCATCTCCTTGAGGAAGTAATAACCACATAACTTATTTGGAATTATTCTACACAGGAAATGTATTCTTTTCCATTATTTATCTATTCAATACCTTGTTTACATCAGTTTGGACTCATGGATATTTATCTTATACTTTGGGTTATAATTTAATGCTACTTTATTTTGTTGCTCAAATTGTTCTAGATTTGGCTAGCGGGATCTCTTTCAAATGACTCCTGTGTCCTTTTGACATACTTTTATCATCGTGTTTTTTGACTACTTTCTTATTTTCTTTTGCTACAAGATGTTCCAGACTTATCTCATGTATTCCTTACCCCAATCCTAGACTCATCCATTTCCCCAGGAAGCTCTAGTTTCTTTTATTTGAGAATGGTATTTAAAAATCAATTGTGAGCTGGATATAGTCATGGCTACTGAGATGGCACTGCTTCTGAACTTTCTCAGCTGAGAGAACAAGGAAATACATGTGTCATGTGTGTATACTAACCCACAAATATACACCTATCTATAAATATCTCTACATGTATCTTCCTGTATGTATACAAAGCTAGACATGACCTCATATTGATGGCTCCAAGTATCATCCACACCACATGGATTATTGTAGCCTTCCCTCTTACCTGTCTAGAACCTCCCATTACGAAAGTGAAAAACCTGGTTCCCACCAGCCTCCCACCATTTTTACATGTTCCATTGTACTATACATGTATAGTGGTTTGAGAATTGTCAACCTGGGAAATAGCTTTACCAAATAGAGTACAGAACTTATAATTAGTTCCTTTTGTTTTGGCTTTGCAGTCGCCATTCATTTCTGGATTTACTTAGGTAAGCATCTTTTCCTCCACAGCCATAGCGAAGTTATTTCATACGTTTGTATTTAGAGTTTTCTATTTAGATAATCATGTCATTTGCAAATAAGCACAGGTTTATTTTTTCCTTTACTGTAGTTATATATTTCATTTTTTGTTTTATTTTAATCTCTAGGACTTACAGAATGATGATAAATAGAGATGATGAATGAGGACATCCCTTGCCTTTTTCCTAATCTTAGGGGGAATTAATTCAGTCTCATATTAAGTATGATGTTAGCTCTAGGATTTTTAGTTATTCCCTTTACTAGGTTAAGGATTTCTCTTCTTTTCCTATGATTTTGAGAGTTTTATTATGAATAGAATGAACTTTGTTGATTGCTTTTTCTGAATCTATTGATATGATCACATGGTTTCTCCCATTCATTCTGTTAATATGATACATGATATTAACTGCTTTGTGAAAGTTGGAACCAATATTGCATTCCTGGAATAAACCACTTAGTTGTGATGTATTAACCTTTTTGTATATTGCTGGATTCAATCTGCTACTATTTGATTAACGATGGCATCTTCATTTACAAGACATGTTGGTCTGTAGTTTTATTTTCTTGCAGTGCCTTATGTTGACATTAAGGTAATGTTAGTTTAATAAAATGAGATAAGAAGTGTTCTTTCTATTTCTACATTATGGAGAAATTGTAGAAAATCAGTATAATTTCTCTTTGAAGGTTTGGTAACATTCACCAATAAAACCACCTGGGCCTGGTTCTTTCTTTTTTTGGTAAGTTTTAATTACAGAATCAATTTTCTTAATAGATATAGGGCTTTTCTGTCTATTTTCATTTCCTTGGTTGAGTTTTGATGGTTTGTGTCTTTTGAAAATTTTTTCTACTTAAGTAGGTTATCAAATCTGTTGGACAAGAGTTGTTTGTAGTATTGGCTATTATCCTTTAAATAGTCATGGGATCAGTAATCATGGCTCCTCTATCATATTTGATGTTGGTGATTTCTTCTTTTGCTTTTCCTTGGTTAGCCTGGCCACAGGTTTATAAATTTTTATTGATCTTTTCAGCAAATCAATTTTTGGTTTTGTTGATTTTTTTATATTGTTGCCTGATTTCCAATTTGTTGAATTCTGCTCTAATTTTTACTAATTTGTTTCTTTTGCTTCTTTTAGGTATAATTAGCCTTTCTTTTTCTACTTTCCTAAGCTGCGACCTTAGGTTATGGGGTTTAAATTTTTATCATTTTCTAATACATGCATTTTATGCTATAAATTCCCTTCTAAGCATCACTTTATCTACATCCAACTATTTTTGACATTTAATTTTATATTTACATTTAGTTTAAAATATTTTAAATTTAACTTGAGGCTTCTTTAATCCATGAGTTACTTCAAAGTGTGCTGTTTAATTACCAAATATTTGAGGATTTTATAGCTATTAATATATTTCTGTTGCTGATTTCCAGTTTAATTCCATAGTATTCCAAAAACATGACTTCCATCCTTTAAATCGAATAAGGTTTGTTTCATGGCCCAGCATGTGGTCTATGTGAGCTGGAGAACAATATGTTTTCAATATAGCCCCACAGTTTTTGGATGTTCTGTTTTGTGGGCCTTTTGTTTTTAATTTTTTTTTCTTTTTGCATGTCAGACTGGAAAGATTTCCTCTGACTTATCTTTCAGTTCACTGATTCTTTCCTTGACTGTGTCAGGCTTACCATTTTGCCCATTGAAGGCATTCTTCTTTTTTGCTATTAAAAATAAATAAATTCTAGCATTCCAATCTAATTCTTTCCTATCACTTCCATTTCTCTGCCTACATTACCCATCTGTTCTAACATGTTGTCTACTTTTCTCACTAGTGCCCTTGACATTTTACATCATAGTTATTAGTAATTTCCTGTCTGATAATTCCAGTATCTGTGTCATATCTGAGCCTGGTTCTGATAACTTTGTCTCTTCAGAACTTAATATCCAGGTTTATGCTAATCTGACTAGGAGTTGGACTGTGCTTGCTGTTTGCTGTAGCTATAGGTATCTGAAGCTCCAAATTCCTCTGGTGTCCTAGTTTTTGTCTTCCTCTTAGTACAGGGGCTCATTGTCTGCTGCTCCTCAGAGAGAATCTATGTCTTGCAGTTCTTTCAGCTGCAATCCGCTGTTATTATACTGGGCTCCTTTTGCTGTTGTGTTAAAGTGTGGGGAAGAAGAAGCATTCTATAACATTCCTTTGACTCTCAGTCTTTTAGTGGGCTTCTACCTTGGGGCTATGACGCTTCTGTTCTTCTCTTGTGGTATAGAATTTCTCCTTTTCAACACCCAGTCTCTTCCCTGGCTGCAGAATTTTTATCTATTTCCATGAAGCCCTGAGCCTATTAACTACGTATTATATGTATGTAACTACTATGTATTTCTTTTTTGATTAGTTGGCTGTGTGGAAGGTACCACTTTTAAGTGGTGCAGAAAGGCTAGAGGAGGATGAAGTAGGGAAGAATTCCTCTCCTCAACTGAGATAAAATTTCAGAATTATGCCCTAGCCAAGTCCTTTCCTGTGGAGAACAGGCTTTTTTTTTTTTTTTTTTTTTTTTTTGAGACGGAGTCTCGCTCCGTTGTCTGGGCTGGAGTGCAGTGGCGCGATCTTGGCTCACTGCAAGCTCCGCCTCCCAGGTTCAAGCCATTCTCCTGCCTCAGCCTCCTGAGTAGCTGGGACTACGGGTCCGCCACCACGCCCGGTTAATTTTTTTTTTTTTTTTTGGTAGAGACAGGGTTTCACTGTGTTAGCCAGGATGGTCTCGATCTCCTGACCTCGTGATCCGCCTGCCTCGGCCTCCCAAAGTGCTGGGATTACAGGCATGAGCCACCATGCCTGGCCAAGAGTAGGCCTTTCTAATGGATAAATCTTTGGGAGTGTTTCCCAGTGGTTACTCTCTCTCCTCTGTCAGAGACACTGAAGTATCTTACTGTGATCTGCACCATCAGAACCTGGTGGGCTTTCTAGAGAGAAAGCCCATCAAAGTGTGGCACCTCATTCAGACTGCAGCTCCGGAGATGACTCAGTCTTATGCTAGTCCACACTCAGCCTCCAGGAGTCCATCAAATTACCTTTTCCTATCAACTGATAGCTCCAGCGGCTTTTGGGGAAGGAGATCTGAGTTGCTGCATCTCTGGATGTGCCCCTCTTTCCAGATTTTGGGATGGTAGTTTGTGCAGCAACCTCAGTTCTCTGATGGATCCAAGGAAAGTCATGGATTTTCAATTTTTACCTCTTTTTCTTGTTGTAAAGATAGCAGTGCTGACTGTTAAATTCGTTGCATGTTAGAGCGGAAAAAGGAAATCTACAGCCCATATTTAAAAGCTCTCCTGGTGATTCTAATATACAGACAAGATGAGCACTGCCTCCAGAGAGCAGGAATTAAGGATTTGTGAGAACAGGCTGCCAGTAGGGGCACGAACTTCAGCTAGAGGTTGGCAACCAGATGGAGGGGGATTACATAGAGAAGAGGCCCAATAGCCCTGCAGAGGGTGATAAAGGGAGCTGATCTCTGGGCCAGGACAGAGATCTCAAGAGAAATTGGCCAGAATTACCTTGTGGCTGGTAGTTTATGCACCACTGTGCCTGAAAGCATGCTATTCTACCCTGGAATATGTGTTATTATTTTCTTCCCTTATTTAATGTGAGAATTTCTCTGTTGTGTGACATATGCATGCTTCTTTAAGGAGCTGAATGAACTACTATGGTGTTGAATAGCTATTGTATTATAATATAGAATCAGAGTCATCTGGGGATTGAGAAAATAAAAATATCTGGCCTCACCCCAAACCTACTGAATCATATTTTTAAGAGGATGACGTACTTATTAAATGTCTATTAAAAATTCTGATGACTAGCCAGGTTTAGGCATCCCCATTGTTAATTACATACTGCCTGTCATTTACTTCCATGTGTGTTTTCTTCAACTTCCCAAATAGGTTGTTCTGGCAAGGTCTCTTCAGCATCTGCTTCACTCCAAAGAAATCTCAGGTGTCCTGGCAATTCTCTAACTCCTTGCCAGGAGTTAGCTTAGGGATAGATTGATGACTGGCCAATGAACAAGGGGAAGAGCAGTGGTTTCAGTTAAGGCGTGCTTGTGGCTAAGAAAGAAAGACAAGAAGGTTCTGCCTCTTTCTTCCTCTGCATGTGGCTTTGTCTGCATTTGACCTCTGGGCTTACTGCAGCCACCTCACTGCCAAGCTAGGGAGACTGAGTGAAGAAAACCACGGGGAAGCCGAGCCAGAGTCTGCTGCCATGCCTGGGTCATCTTGACCTCTTGTTACATGCAATGAATGTTGTTTTGGGGAAGATATTTTGAATTGTGACTTTTTTTGCTGCAGTCAAAATATCCCATTTGATATAACTGTAAACTTCTTGAGAACAGGGAATAGGTATATAAATAGCTACTATGCTTTATTTTACATGCTCTAAGTATAAATCACTATGCATTTTTGTTTGCTAATCTTCAATTTGAAATCAACCTACATAAACAAACTTAAGTCAGTCATCAGCTTTTTGAGAGTAACAGGTAAGGAAAGGCTTTGATTTAAAAATTGCTTTTCTATGAAACATATATGACTATAAATATATATTTATATATAATATAAATTAATATATAAAAAATCTATATGTTTCTACATAATATAAATGTATATATAATATACATTTATATATAAGATACGTAAGTTGGCATAACTTTGTCAAAGCCGTTTAGAGGAAACAGCAAAAGAAAATTTATAAACATTAACCAAGAAAATCTATTTTTATGATTGTACATGTCATGGTGGATGGGTGACTACCTCTCTTAGGCCCCTCATATTCTTATTTTCAGATTTTGGCATTCCATGTGGAAGTTGGGGGAGTTTGCCTTCCCCCCTGAAAAAACTCTACTGTAGTCATCCGCTGTTACTCATAGGAGTGTTTTCATATCTTCAGGAGACATGGAACAGAAAAGAAAATATTGAGAATCACTGCGCTCACAAGAATAACTAATAATCTGAAAAGATATTCACAAGGCATAAAAAAAGCAGCTTATAAAGCATTATGTAGAAGATTTTTAAATGGCAGCTTTACTTTAAATGTATGCACAGAAATAGTGAAAGAACTAGAAAAATATTTGATATGCTAATTACGTTTGTATCAGGGGAAATGATTAATCAGTCATCTCCCCTTTGCTTGTCTATATTTCTAAAATGAATAGGCATTTTGTAATAGAAACTAAACAAACTAGTACTCAATACATACATTTACCTTTTCTTCATTTACACTTATGTTTTCTGGACCTGTAAGCTAACAGACCCAAACATTTAGATAGAAATTATCATGTACTTGCTAATTTTTAAAAAGGTCAAATGACCAAACATTAAAAAGTAAAAATAAAAAGCTTAAAGACACTAAAGATTATGCCAGTTCCGAGTCTTAGAGGAAAGATCTGCAAAGTGTCTGGTGAACACTGCCTTGCTATATGCAATGAACAGGATGGAGAGCCATTCTCCTTTGTTTGATGAAGTTTTCTGAAAGTGAAAAGGAAAAGATGAAGAAAGAAAATGTGTTTGTGGCCTGATATTTACTAACCCCAGAACGTCTTGGTATAACTATATAATAGGCCTTCTTTTTCCCCCTGTTCCCTTCCCAAACCCCTTGGGAACTAATTCCAGGGTACTCATCCTCAACATGGTAAATGTGTTAGCAAAGAAGTCAGGTATACCCTCAATCAGAGCAAGGCTTCCTGCCTCCTTGCCCTGGAAAATCGGTTCCAGGTGTATGGGAACAGCAATTCCTTTGTGGTCCCTCTAGGCCAATTGCCTCTGAAAACAGGCTTATCTCTATACCTCAGCATACTCTACAAATATTATATCATTTTGTTTGTGTGTTATGATGTGGAATTGGTTGGAAAGAACAGCCTAGAGAACATTGAATTTGGCAGCATTCCAAAAGGACATCTGTACTCTGCCAGGGCACTGCTCATGTTCCAGGAGCTTAATGTCGTGGGAAATAATGAGTTTTCTCATTTCTGCCATTGACTCACTGTAACTTTGAGTAAGACTTAACCTTTGTGGGTCTCTGTAAATGAGACGGAAAAAATAAGTGATCTCTGAGGTTCTAATATTCTTTGAGTCTGTGGACAGCTAACAGTGAATGCAAGAAAAGATATAAAGTTGAAATACAGAACTGAATGCCAGCAGAGCTGGATCTGCGGCACATTTTGTAGAAAACGGCTTTCTTCGGATTCATGAACCTCATCAAATGATGCCTTTTATGCCATAGCTCTTAGCATTTACTTGTCTAATTAAAGCAAAATGTCAGGAGACTTTTTTCAGCCCACATTTCACCATACAATGAGTTCATAGTACCAAAAGCTCTCGGAAAGTCCATTTGAAAGAGAAGGCAAATTGAATATTTTCAATAAGAGTTGCTAAAGTAGATGTGAGTAATAAAAATCAATGTAAGTCTGAGCTAAATAAATTGTATTTTAAAAGAGAAAGCAAACTGGAATATTTTACCAATGCTTTTAATCAATTTTTTATTGAACGACTGTATTCATTTAGTAAAAAAGAAAAGAGGACGTTTCATCTCATGAAGATAATTAGGATGTTTTATTATCAGTCTTTAGATTGTGGCCAGTTCAGTCATCTTTAGATATGAATTCAACCAAAAATCCCTTAAGAAAACCTACAGCATTTTTCACAGACATCCCAAATTCTGAGAGAAAATGGTCAAAGTTATAGTGAAAAAAGTTTCAGAAAGATTCATAGTACTTCTCTTGCATTACTCTTGCCAAAGCTTTCTAAATATTTTGAATTCATCTCTATCTTGAGAATAATTGCATTCTCAATGGGCTACAGCCTCTCAATGGGAAATATTTCTTGTACGTGAGCCAGTTACCAGGAAGCATATTTTATTTGAGCAAAATAATGTTAATTTTGAAGAGATTTTTTTCACTACTGCAATGTTTTCTGAAATGGGGGCCGTTTGTCACTGACCACGAGATAATTTTAGGTGGTGCATAGACATAATATTAAATAGGATTGAATCACAGTGAGAAATTTACTAAGTGTTCAATTCTTTTTCACTACTCCCTTATTAAGTCAATAAACATCTTAGTTTGATGCTAATTTGTTTTTCCTGTTTGTAACTTAATGTAATTCTGGACAGGTAATGTAAATATATTGTTTACAGTATGGCCTCTCTCTACCGCATAATGTTCGCGGCTTCAGTTTGGGAGACTTGCGTGGCTAGAATGTCTTAAACAGGTAGGAGCTGGAACCAACAGAAGGTTCTTCCCCTATTTCTCCACCTGGGCTCTGCTGGAACGGTCGGTCACAGTGCCTACAAGCCACCCGCCATGTTGATTGGACTTCTCACAGCACGAAGACGGTGTCTAAGAGGGCGTTTATGGAGAGTGGGCAATTGAGGAGACTTGGGCAAAGGCTGCATAACCTTGAAAATCATATAGCATCACCTCTGCCATACTGTACCAGTCAAAGAGGTCACAACCCTGTCAGGTTAGAAAAGAAGGAATATAAACAAAATTCTCAATATAGAGTGTGTCAGAGAATCTGGAGCAACACTTTACAATTACAACAATGTTTAAAAGAGCACACTGATGTTGCTTGTGTATATCTGGTAGCTTTTATATGCCAGGCCTTTTTTTTTATCTCATTTCTTTGTCTCATTTTTCCTTCTTCTTGCACTGTATTAATAGTTGTTTTGTTTGACCAGCCTTCTGCTATGCTTTGCTAATGTTGATCCTAAATTTACAGCTTGTTTTGCTATTAAATATTAATTTTTAAGAACTTTATGAGGTTTTCAGTATTCTTATCCTTCTCGCCAGAAAATAAGCAACTTACCATGTTTTAACTACTCCTTTATCCTTTTCCGTTTTGAATTCCGTATTATTGTCTTACAGAAATTTAGTTCCAAATCTTACAAAAACAAAACTAATAGTAGTAAAAGTACTATCTACAGTGTATAATTCACTAGACTTAGGTTTGTTTTTGCAGTGCACACCCTCTCAGTTCACTTGTATTCATTCTTTCATAATTGCTTATTATATTCCCTTTTTTTTTTTTTTTTTGAGGCAGGGTCTTGTTCTATTGTCCAGGCTGAGTGCAGTGGTATGATCACGACTCACTGCAGCTTCAATCTCCTGGGCCCGAGTGATCCTCCTACCTCAACCTCCCAAGTAGTTGGGAGCAGAGGTATGCACCACTATGCCTGGCTAATTTTTAAATTTTTTGTAGAGACAGGGTCTCCCTATGTTGCCAGGCTGGTCTTGAATGCCTGGGTTCAAGGAATCCTCCTGCCTTGACCTCCCAAAGTGCTGAATTTCAGGCATGAGTCACTGTGTGCGTCCTGACTATATTATTTAATGATTCTTTCAGTGATTCTAGGGCTATCTTGATTGGAATGTCCTTTGGACTTTTATGTTTTTTCTTTAAATGGACTCAAGTTTTAGAATTTTACCTAAATATATTATAAAGGAATTCTTCTTTGCCATAAGTAGATGGTAATTAAAATTAGTACAATGAAAGTAAAGTTACTAAAGTTTAGCTTGATTCTATTAACTGGTGGAGTATTAAGATCTTTCTGTTTAAAAGGGATATTTGCAAGTGTTTAAACCCAGTAATAACGGGAGATAAAACAAGGCATGGAAGTACATATAATACTATTTAGGTAAGACAAATAATATAATACATATTTGAATGAACAGATAGTGGAAGAATTTTTAAAAATCTAGTAATAACATTTGCCTCCAAGAAGGAAGAATGAGATGGGGATCCAATGTGGGATGGAGACTTTTTATTGGAATTGTCAGATCCTCTGACACATTCCATATTGAGAATTTTGCTTATATTCCTTCTTTTTGAATGTGGCAGGGTTTTGGCCTCTTTGACTGGTACAGTATGGCAGAAGTGACACTATATGATTTTCAAGCTTATGCAGCCTTTGCCCAAATCTCCTCAATTGCCTACTCTCCATAAACGCCTTCGCAGAAACAGTCTTCATGCTGTGAGAAGTCCAATCAACATGGCGGGTGGCTTGTAGGCACTGTGACCAACAATCTCAGCTGAGCCCAGGTGGAGACGTGGAGGAAGAACCTTCTGTTGGTTCCAGCTCCTACGTATTTGAGACATTCTAGCCATGCAAGTCTCCCAAACTGAAGCCCCAAACATTATGAGGTAGAGAGAAGCCATATCTCTAATCCCACAGGTTCAATAAAATAATAAAGTAGCTGTTATTCTATGCCACACAGCTTTGGGGGAATTAGTCATACAGCAATAATAAATTGGCACAATAAAATACGTTTAGTTATGGCTGTATTTGAATGTTATATAAGTGAATTTATAATCTATGCACTTTTTTGTGTCTGGTTTCTTTCTCCCAACACTGCATATTTAAAATTCAGCCATCTAGTTGTGAGTCGCCATAGCTCATTTATTTTCATTGCTTTCTATCATGCTATTATAGAAATTGCCTTAATTTACTTGTGCATTCTGCTATTGATGGACATTTGGTTTGTTTCCAGTTTAGGAGCTACTGAGAATAATGCTGCTAGGCACATTTTTATATATTATTCTGGTTATATGTGTCTACAAATTCAGTACCTAGGACTGGAATGCATAATTTTGTTTGCCAAAATAGTTGTGACAATTCACACTCCCAAAAGTAGTATGTGAAAATTTCTGTTTCTCCTCAAACTTTAGTACTGCCAGACTTTTCCATTTTCTCAAGCTGATGGGATATAGTGGTATCACTGTGGTATTAATTTGCATTTTATTGATTACTAATAAGGTTCAGCATCTGTTTATATTTAATGGCTATTTGGATTTCTTCTGTTGTAAAGTGCTTACTCTCTTATATTATGTTGTTATATTAATGTATTGGATTTTACTAATGTTTTGTATTACCTTTTCAATTTAATTTTAAATAAGTATTTCATGTATTTTCTAGATGTTGTTCCTCATCAGTTATACATATTGCAAATATCTTCTCTTAATCTTTGGCTTGTTATTTCACTTTCTTTTTTGTGTCTTTCAAAGGATTCTCAATTCTAATATAGAAAAATTTTCAATTTGGCCAGGCATGGTGGCTCACACCTGAATTCCCAGAACTTTGGGAGGCAAGGCAGATGGATCACTTGAGGTCGGGAATTCGAGACCAGCCTGGCTAACAAGCTGAAACCCCATCTCCACTAAAAATACAAAAATTAGCTGGGCGTGGTGGCGCGCCTGTAGTCCCAGCTACTGGGGAAGCTGAGGCAGAGAATTGCTTGAACCCGGGAGGTGGAGGTTGCAGTGGGCCCAGATTACATGCCACTGCACTCCAGCAGCCTGGGTGACAGAGTGAGACTGTCTCAAAAAAAAAAAAAAAAAAAAAAAAAAGACAAGATAGGACAGGACAAGAAAAATTATCAATTTCTTTGGTACAGACAATGTCTGAGATAAATATTGCCAGTCCTTGAAGGTACAAAATATTTCTACTCTTTACATTTTTTTTTAGATGGCATCAACTTAACTCATTTCATAAAGCAAGTACGAACTTGGTATGAAAATTAAACAAGGAAAAAACGAAAAGAAAACCGCAGTCAAATCTAATTTATAAACATAAATACAAGTATATTAATGAAAATTCCTTTTAAAAAATACACAAAACAGTGTATTAAAATATACATTACTGCCAAGTACATTTATCCTAGGAATGTAAGAATGGTTCATTATCAGAAAAAGAAATCAGTGTAATTCACTACAATGACAAATCATAACAGAAAAAAATATAAACACATCAAAAGGTGTAGAAACAGTATTTGATGAAATTTCACATTTGCCTATGATACTTACTCTTACTAAATTAGGATGAGAGAACTTCTTCAATCTGGTAAAAGATATTTATTAAAAATTTGAAACAAGCTGCGTAATTATCAGTGAAACTTTAAAGAATCACAATTGTGTCAAAATTAACAGAGGACCTAGGTAAGACAAAGACAAAATACAACAACCACACACACACACAAAAAGGAAAATACTGATACTAATACAAAGTAAAGTGAAAAAGGAAGAGAAAGAAAATATCTAAGATATTAAGTCATTATTGTTTCCAGAAGCTATGATGGTACACCTGAAAAAGCTGAGAAAAATTCTATAATCTGTTAGAGCAAATAAAAAGAGCCGAGTAATCTTGCAGTATCTAACGTATCTATATATGTTAGATATGTACATATCAACGGTATCTAACATAAGTTGTAGGAGAACATTAGGAATTTTTATAAAATTGTTATTGAAGGACATAAAATGAAGTCATCAGTGGGCTACTTTCACAGCTAGTCTCTTTCCTTCTGCCTGTGCCCCTCTGCAGTGTATTCTCATCACCAGCAGGCACAGCGATCCTTCTACAATACAGGGTAGATCCATCCAAAATTTGCCAGTCTTCGTTTCTCATTCAGAATAAAGCCAGAGTCCATAACAGGTTTCTGCGAGGTCCCTGGTCTAGTCCCTACTGCAATTCTGACCTCACCCACTGCGCTACCCTTTGTTTTCATCTCCACTCACCCTGCTCCAGTCTTTCAGTCTTTCTGCTTTTCCTAGAACCAGGAAATTTCCACTTTAGAGTCTTAGAGTCTTGGCACTGTTGGTTCCCTCTATTCAAAATGCCTGTCCCCAAAACACCCCTGACTTTCTTGGGTCTCTGTTCAAATGTCACATGATCAGTGAGGCCGTCTGTAATTCCTTTGCCACATAAAGTTCTGTTTTCTGTCCTGGCATCCTCTGTCCACTTTCTTGGGCTGTTTCTCTGTAGCATCCTTCGCCAACTCATGTTCCATACATTGATTCCTTCCTTGTTTGTCTCCTCCCTTTTGATCACAGACTTCAACAGGAAAGTGATTGGTCTGGTCCTTCTTTGTTCACCACTGCATTTTATGTAATTGGGTAAGTTCAAGGATGAGAAGGTGCAGTAGTAATTTTCAAGTGTTGTTTCTCATCAAAATATCTATAGATGTAAGGAAACCCGCCAATCAACATTTCTACAAGATATTTGCTGAAAATAAGGAAACTGATTCTAAAATGCATATAGAAGAATAAAAGCATAAAAATCTATCTGAAGAAAAATAAACATAGGAGATTTGCCCTCCCCAAGCATTTGTATATATCTATAATAATTAATACAGTATTTTATCAGTGTAGTTTTAATTAAAAATGGAAAACATTAAAGAGTCCAATGCCAGATATTGTATATGAGGTATTTGATATATGACTGAGGAATTATTTTACTCATCAGCGAAGGATAAGCCATTTAATAAATGTTAAGGTTTTATAATATATATAAACTGGCTTTATATTATATATATTATATAATATAAAGCCAGTTTATATATATTATATGTATATAATATATATAAAGCCAGTTTATATATATTTATATATATATAATATATATATGTATATAACTTTGTTTTACACCAAACATAAGAAAAATCACAGGGGGTCACATTCTTAAATGTGAAAATAAACTTTAAAACTGTTGGAATAAAATAGATATTATATTTATGACCTTGGAGTAGGAAAGGTTCCCTAGATAAGAACCTAGAAACACAAGTCATGGAGAAAAACATAGCACAAACAAATGTTTGACTATGGCAAAATATATACACTTTTTTGCCAAAAAAGGTATAAGCCAAGTAAAATGACAAGTTACATTCTGAGAAAAGATATCTGCAACATGCAATGTAGACAAGAATTAATTAAGAATCAAGGTGGAAAATATTGCCTAATGGAAAAATAATCAAAGCATTTGAAAAGGCAATTTAGAAAAAAGGAAACGCAATGACTAACACATATATGAAAATATAGTTGCATTACTAGTAATTGAAGAAATGCAAATCTAAAAAACAGTGGCATACCATTGCACAATAATCAGATTGACATACAAAAAATATTTTTAAAACTCTGGTAACACCACATTTCGATGAAGTTGTAGAGAAAAAGGAAATCTCATACATTGCAGGTGGGAGGTAATTGGGTGCAACCACTTTGGAAGAATTTTTCAATGTTTAGCACATTTGTAAAGGCTGCTCATGTGTAACAGGAGACATTTATGGAACTATTCATTGTAGCAGTTCTTGAAACTTAAAAAAAAAAGTGAGAACAAGCTATGTCTACAAATAGGAGAATGGATAAAATGAACAATCTATGTCTATATGTATCAATAGGGATGGCTCACTCAATGGGTGCTAAATTCATAACAGGAGCTATTTTTGGGAAATTGAAAAAAACTGGTCCTGAAGGACAAAAGTGACATCCACTCCATCTATATAATATTTTCTTTCTTTTATAGAAAAATACACAGTAAAATAATAAATTACAAATATTAATTATTGATAGGGTTATGTATATACAGACAGACATTTTAACAAAAATGCATGGGAGGCTGAGGCAGGAGAATTGCTTGAACTGGGACCTGGAGGGCAGAGGTTGCAGTGAGCTGAGATCACTCCACTGCATTCCAGGCTGGGCTTCACAGCGAGATTCTGTGTCAAAAAAAAAAAGAATGCAGAGGTGTTCCCCAAAGGATTGAACTTTAGGAAGTGGCATTCCAATCTTCGTAGGTTCAATGACATCTTGAATGTATTACTGTATCTGTAAAGTGATCATTTTTTCAGCTGGAATAAACTTATTCTGACTTGAGACAGCCATACCCATGATCTTGGTCTTCTGGTTAACTTTTATTCCGTTAATTGAGCATATCACTGTCTTGGTAAAATGATTCAATATATTGTGTTTATTGATTCATAATGGAGCTGCAAATTACCTTGAAAGAATGAAGGACTATATGCAAATCCCCTGTCATTATGATGACTGAACAGCTGTTGATTCACAGGTGCCAACTATGTGTATGGTACCTTTTACATCACATATGGACTAGTGTTGAATTAATTTGCTAATTGTTTCCCAAATAAAATTGCCAACTGTCCCCATTCATTTTAATACAATGTCTAAACCTGGAACTATGCTATTCCTGAATTTTTTTTTTTTTGGTCAAAAAAGAAAATTGATCCAATGTTCACCTCTATACATGTGGAGTTCTCTCTTCAAGTAGGAGATATATTGCCATCTTTTATTACTGCTGTCTTAGTGATTTGATAACACGGCCCAATTAGTTAAAATACATTTAATGACCACTAAATATGATATGCACTGTACTAGGTTCTGGGAACATAATGAAGAATGGAATTCAGAACCTGTCCGGAAGGAGTTAACAATAGGGAGGTTATGGTGAATACAATGTCTACGAATTGCCTTCTAAGAGGAAAACAATGCAATTACTCTAAAATGTATGTCTTTTCTTTTCTGAAACCGTCCTAGACATTTCATTAAAGGTTATCATTTATATAAAAGAGAAAATATACATTTTAATATTTCATTGACAAATGGAAGCATATTTTAAAGACATAAAATGACAAGTCAATGAGGATGTCTAATAAAAACCATAAATGACTATTAAGTTTAACTTTTCAAAAATGTATTCTTTATTTTAAAGTTTATTTAATACAGTCAGGTAAAGGCCTAGGCACTCTCAGTTGGCTGCAATGACAAATGGCAAATACATCATATAAGACATAAGTGTCCTAAAAGCAGACATTGCCTCTCTGACATATTGGTGAATAAATAGTCTAGATAGCTAGGAGGAAAAAAAAACCCTGATAATTTGCTCCTTTAAGTTACGTGGGGTTGACAGTGTCAGCATGATGCTTCCTCACAGCATAGCCTCAGATGCAACTTGAAGCAATTAAGGAAGGAAGAAACGTTTGAGTTATGAGTTTAGCTGCACCAAGGAGTTTGAGCTAAGCAGAGGGCAATTGAAAGAATCGGCAAATAGAAAAGCATGTTATTATTGCCTAAAATATTTAATTTCTGAGAAAAGTTTATTTTAATAATCATTAATTTGTTGACCATTTTTACAAATAAAGTGTTTCATGATAACACTCATTCTGCTTTTGGTAAGCTGAGCACAATGATATGGGTAGTTTAATTATTCTCATCTGCTACTTTGAGACAAGTAGCTTTGACGAATAGGTATATGCAGCATGAAAATATGTGTTTCATAACTAGGATCACCAATTCTCAGTAATATAGAAAGATTTTATTCAATTTTGTACCATTCTTTTCTTTAGCTTTTCCTGTATCTTGGTTTGGATTTTAGATTTAGAGTAGTTTGCTGTTCATCAAGTTATCTACTGGAGATTAGTAAATAAAATCAGAGTGGTTGAATTTCCTTCATTCAAGAGCCATGTAATCACCATTTATAGAATATTAAATATATATGAGAGTCTGCAGTTTCATGCTGTAAATACTGAAAAATATGTTGAGCATATATAATTAAAACTGTTGAATACAATGAGATTTTAATTTTTCTTGTGATTTACAATATTAATGTTAAACTAACCTTTTTACTATAAAAGGAAGGTATTTCATAGGTACTGATTAACATTGATTTTTATGTACTTTGTGTGGTACATTTTTGTATGCTAATAGTGTGCTTGAAGTTTTTCTATATAAATGTTCATGAGATATATTGATTTCGTTTTCTTTTCTTGTAATGTCTTTACCTGGCTCTGGTATTAGGGTAACGTCGGCCTTATTGAACAAGTTAAGAAGTCTTTGCTCTTTTCTGGAAGAGACTGTAGAGTATTCCTATCATTTCTTCTTTAAATTGTTGGGAGAATTCACCAATGAAACCATCCAGATTGGTGCTTTGTTTTTTTTTTTAAGATTATAATTTATCAATCAATTTCTTTAAAAGATAAAAGCCTATTCCGTGTCTCTATTTCAGCTGTGTTGAGCTTTGGTAGTTTGTGTTTTCAAGGAGATGGCGCATTTCAAATAAATCACCAACATTGTTGTCACAAAGTTGTTTATAATACTACTTTATTCTCCTTTTAATGGTTAAGAAATCAGTATTGATAACTTCTGTTTTTATTTTCAGTATCAATAATTTTTGTCTTCTGTCTCTTTTTTTTTCTAGTCAGCCTGGATAGAGGCCTATTAATTTTATTGGTATTTCCAAAGAGCCACATTTTTACTTTGTTGAATTTCTGTATTGGCTTTCTGTTTAAACTTCATTGATTTCTACTCACATTTTATTACTTTCTCTCTTGCTTTAGGATTAAATTGTTCTTTATTTTCAGTTTCCTAGGTAGAAGCTTAATTAATTTTGGATCTTTCTTCTTTTCTATGAATTTAATGCTATATGTTTCCATCTAAGCATTGCTTTTGCTGTATCCCACAACATTTAAGGTCATATTTTTATTTTCGTTAAGTTCAAAATATTTTAAAAATTTAAGAGTTTTACCTTGACCAACCTGTTATTTAGAAGTATATTGTTTAATCTCCACATATTTGGGGGATTTTCCACATATCTTTCCGTTATTGTTTCTAATATAATTTTATTTCGGTCTAAGAATGCACTTTGCATGATATCTATTCTTTCTGTTAAAGTGTGTTTGTGGTAAAGAATGTGGTCTATCTTGGTGAATATTCAATGGAAAATTGAAATAATGTGTTTTCTGCTGCTGGTGAATGAAGTATTCTATAAATGTTAATTAGATCAACTTATCTCATGGTACTGTTCAACTACTTCCTTAGCAGTGCTCTGCCTGTTGGATCTAGCAAATACTGAAAGAGGCATGTTGCAGTCTCTATAATAGCTATAATAGCAGGTTGTCTATTGTTTCTTGCAGTTCTATTCATTTTTGCCTCATGAATTTGGTGCTCTGTTTATAGGAGCACACATGTTAAGGATTTTTATGTCTTCTTGGTGAATCAATCCTTTTATCGTCATGTAATTCCCTTAATTCCTGAAAATTTTCCTTGTTCTGAAGTCTGCTTTGCCTGAAATTAATACAGCTAATCCAGCTTTCTTTTGATTAGTGTTAATACAATACAGCTTAGTCAATCCTTTTGATCTACTTGTGTCTTTAT
The DNA here is from genome assembly GCF_006542625.1 of Nomascus leucogenys. NCBI lineage: Eukaryota > Metazoa > Chordata > Mammalia > Primates > Hylobatidae > Nomascus > Nomascus leucogenys. The sequence continues at coordinate 924,311 of NC_044389.1, read as the reverse complement.
ATTTAAAGTAGACTTCCTATTGATAACATATGATTGGGCCTTATATTTTTAGTGACTCTCACTATTTCTGCCTTTGAGTTTGTTTGTTAGATCATTCACATTTAAAGTGTTATTCATATAGGCAGATTAATATTTACCATATTCATAAATGTTATCTATTTGTTGTACTTTTGTTTTATTTTTGTTATTTTTCTGCTTTCTCTGATTTAATTGAATCAGATAATTTAATTAAATTGTATAATGCCATTTTTCCCCTCTTAGCATATGGTATGTATTTTTTTTTAGAAAACACCAAATAGTTCCCCTATACCTTGCAATATATATTTTTAAAAACCTACATCCACTTTCAGGTAACACTGTACCACTTCACAGGTAGTGCAGGTGGTTTATAAAAGAATATTACCAATTTCTTCCCCCCATTCTTTGTAACATTGCTATATTTATTTCACTTATTCATAAGCTATAATCACTCAATATATTTTTACCATTATTAATTTGAATAACTGTCTATTAGATTAAGTAATAAGAATAAGAAAAGAATTAATTTTATTAATTTTATGACACTCTTTTGATACGTATATATGAATTTCTGACCTATATAATATTTATTCCTTCTGAAAAACTTCATTTAACATTTCTTGCAGGGCATGTCTACTGCAACAGATTTTTTCAACTTATATTTGTTAGAGAAACTTCTAAAGAATAATTTCAATACATGTAGAATTTTAGGTTCTGTGTGTTTTTCTCTTTAACTACTTTAAATGTTTCATTTCATTCTCTTCTTCTTTGCATGGTTTCTGATGAGAAGTCTGCATAATTTTTATTTTTTTCCTATATAAGTAAGATGGCCTTTTTTTCCTGGCTTTTTTAAAGATTTTTTGTCTTCAGTGTTTTGCAATTTGAATACAATTTGGCTATGGGTAACTATTTTGGTAATCACCTGCTTTGTGTTCTTTGCACCTCCTAAATGTATGGTTTGGTAACTATAATTAATTTCAGAATATTCTCATTTATTATTACTTTAAATATTTATTCTACTTTATTTCTTCTCCTATTACTCACATTATGCATATATCATACTTTATAAAATTATCCCAGAATTCAAGATGTTTTGTTCTGATTTTAAAATTTATTTTTTTCTCTTTGCATTTTACTTTGGAAAGTTTCTGCTGATCTATTTTCAAGCTCACACATTCTTTCCTCAGCTCTGTCTAATCACCTGATGAACCCATCAAACATACTCTTTTATTATACTGTTTATTATTTCTAGCATTTACTCTTATTCTTTCTTAAAGTATTCATCTTTTTGCTAACTTTATCCATCTTGTGCTTTCTTTTTTTTCTGCATGTTGCCTACTTTTTATTAGCTCTCTTAACCTATCAGTTATATTAATTCTAAAATGCACATTATATCTGAATCTGGTATTAAAGCTTGCTTTGCCTCTTCAGGCTGCTTTTTCATTTGCCTCTTAGCATGCTTTATAATTTTTGTTCAAAGCTGGACACAGTTTATCTGGTAATAGGAAATGCAGTAAATAAGCCTTTATTCTCAGATTTTATGTCAATATGGCTAAGAGTTATGTATATTTAATGATTGCTATAGCTGTAAGTGCCAGAGAGTTCAGTTTCTCCTGATGTGCTTGTTTTTTGCTTACCTTCGGGTCTTTGGGTTTCCCTGAGAACTCATTCTTAAGCAGAGTCTGCACCTTGAGTCTCTTCCCATTGTAGCCCACTGTTACTAGACTGGAGCCTGACTGATGTGGTTGTAGGGTGTGAGGGAGGGAGCCTTCAATAATCTAACAGGTAAGTCTCAGCCTTTTAGTGGTCACATGTTCCTGGCTTATTACCTTCCCAATTGTTTCTTAGCTTTTCTGTTTCTCCCCTTAGGTGAGACAGGATACTGGAGTTGGACAATAACCTTCACTCTGGTTTGATAAAGATCTGGTAAAGTTTTTTCTCTTGAAGAATAGGCCTTTGTTATAGGAAATGTTTTGTGCATATTTTGACATGGTTACTTTTCTCTTCTACCTGTCAAAAATATGGGGTATTATTCTTAGATCTTTACCATCAGAATCTGGGTGGCTTCCATGAGGCTGTGCCAACAAGAGTTCTCACACTTAGCCCACACTCAGTCTCCAGCAATTTACCAAAATTACCATTTAAATGCTTCTTTCAGTTTATATCTGCTGTGACATCTACTCTACATAAGCCAAACTTAGCTGCGATTCTCTGTATTCAGCTTTGACGCTCTATATTTGTCTTTCTTTCCAGATTTGGGGGGTGGCAGTTTGTCCTGTGAACTCAATTCTCTAATGAGTCCAAGAAAAGTCATTAACTAAAGTCAAAGAGGTTACTTTTTTTAGCTTTTTTTTTACATTAAAGTGATGGAGAGATGCCTTTCAAGCCCTTCACATGTCAAAGTCGAAACAAACTAGTAATTTCTTTTGAACTAAAAAAAAAAAAACCCTAATGTCATAAAATACGCGAGAGTGAAACTAATGCCATGTCATATAAAAAAGATTTTCTGTACAATTTGAAAAATATAATAAAAGAGCAAAAGAAGTCAGGTTTAGTTTCATCATTAAATAGTATTCAGTAATCACTGGAATTTTAATGAGGAATAAGACACTGCCCAAGGCATTATGTAAAATATTTGCCAATAGGGAAGGTTGACATAATAATAGGCAATTGCCATGCAGTTCCACAACAAAGTGGTATGGGAGCACACAAAAAATACCATTTATTCTTACATGAATGTTTTACATAAGTGTGTATTTTATAGAAAAAATATAATTTAATACCAGTCAGAGAGTTGGATCCAGCAGTGCAAAGAAGGGAGAAAATGAGAAAAGAGGCACAAAGGAAGGAAAAAGGAAGAACGGTGATCCATTATTACAGAGTAGGATTTTTTTTTTTTTTTACTTTTTAAAACTATTGAACTCATAGTTTGTTATCAGAAAAGAGATAGTTAAAACATGGATTTTTTTTCTGGATTTTTTGGATGATACCTGAGCTGGTATACCTTGGGGAGGATGACACCTGTGCTGGTTTATGGAAAGTGAGCAGGAACTAAAAGGTATAAGGGAACGAGGAAATAAATTCCTTGAAAAGTATAATAAGGAGTAAGAAAATTCATTACTGGCAAAGTGAACAGATTTGATTGAACCTAAACCTCAGAGAGGAGCTTAGGTGGATTTTGGAGATATCAAAAAATCACAAGAACTGATAGATAAGATATAGCACAGCATTCAGTGGATTTTAAATTGACTTTTGGTGAATCATGTTGAGATTATAATGAAAGCTATGAACCTCATCCCCAGAAAGCATCCACATGTATGAAGAATTCTGCATTACAATTTTATGGTGTATATTAACTCGCTGGAGGCAATCTAGATTATGTTAGGTGATACACGGGTACAGTGAAATGGGTCAAGGAGAAAACCCTATGAAAAGCCAATTTTTAGGAGAAGGAAGTAAATAAAGAGCCATTAAAAAAGACTGAGAAGCAGCAATCAGATCAAAAAAAGGAAAACGAGAAAAGATTTTTGTCATTTAAAAGAGTCGAGCATTACAATATAGCCAGTCAGCTGTGTTATATACAACAGAGAGGTCCAGAAAGACAGTGATTAAAGAGTATTTATTGAAACTATGATTATTAGAGTCATGTGTGACCTCTACCAATGCAGCTTCACTGGAGTATTGAATATATGAAGTAGATTGCTATGGATTATATAGTGAGTGGGAAATGAGGAAGTGGGGACTACGAGCAGGAGAAATTAGGTTTAGCTGAGAAGGGAAGGAGAGAATAAAATAGACTCTATAAGGGGGCATAAGATCTATGGAAGAATGGTGATTTAAAGTGGAAAAACTTGATCTTGTTAATAACATGTAGGTGGAAGAAAAAGTGGAGAGAAAATGCTAGGAAAATAGGAAAAAATATATATAACTGATAGAGTGAAGTCCCAAAGAAGGCAGGAAAGAAGTGGATCAAGGCCATAGATGCTCTAGATAAGCATGAATGGGAAGAGTGACAACTCAAAGGTTAAGCTGACAGCTCTAGGGAATAGAGATATGTCTCACTCATTCACCACTATATTCCTAGCACAGTGCCTGGAACAATGGTTCCATCTTCCTTGAAGGTCTTTTTTATGTTTCATGAAAAAATTACACTGGGTCCTGTGCATATCAATCCACATCCCTTGTGCCCTTATTGAAACTACCTCTTTACTTGAACACATTTTTGTTCCTTTCAATCAAATAATCATCAGTGAAGGCATTAAGAAATCATCAGAAAGAAAGACAAAGATTTACATGCAAAGTTCTTCATTAGAGTTGTATTTATAATAGAGGATAAATGAAAACTCTCTAAGTGTCTAAAATAGAAAAATGATTCAGTAAATAGTATTATATTCAAATAATATGGCCATTAATGTTTCCATTTTCATTATCCATGTCTGGGACATAATAGATGCTCAATAATTATTAGCTGAATAAATTAATAATCGCATGGATAGACTAGCTTAATAAGGGCCCATTTGTGCATGCTTTTGTCTTACTGAGAGAAAGGTTCCTAACCCTTACGAAATTCCATACTAGATCATAAAACTTCTGACTTTCTAATGGAAGCTGGGGTTAAGAGGATATTTTAGGGAAACGCTTTCCCAGTATGTCTTCTTCCTGTGTTGCTATAAAATAGACATAGCTATCTGCAGGCGAGTTCTAGCCCTAGTTCAAAAAACAATCCTGAACCACTATCATCGACAATGCCCTGTAGTCAAAGATCATTATTCCTTACTAACTGGATTTTGGAGGGTAGCTTTATGCAGATTTTTTTTAACTTGTATTTTAAGTTGTTCAGGGGCACGTGTGCAGGTTTGTTACATAGGTAAACTTATGTCATGGGGGTTTGTTGTACAGATTATTTCATCACCCAGGTATTACGCCTAGTACCCATTAGTAATTTTTCCTAATCTTCTCCCTCCTCCCACCCTCCCCGCTCCAGTAGGCCCCAGTGAGTGTTGTTCCCCTCTGTGTATCCATCTGTCCTCATCATTTAACTCTCACTTACAAGTCAGAAGATGTGGTATTTGTTTTTCTGTTCCTGTGTTAGTTTGCTAAGGATAATGCCCTCTGGATCCATCCATGTCCCTGCAAAGAACATAATCTCATTCTTTTTTATAGCTGCATATTATTCCATGGTGTATATGTACTGCAAATGATATTCCTAGGCTCCAGTCTCTGTAATATTGCAGAGCGCATAAAGGGGTGTGAAATGAGTGCTAGTTTGAAAAAACACATCAAGCACTTGCATGAACCAGGGAAGGCAGGAGAGAAGCAGAAACCACGATTCTCTCTCACCACTAGCAGACAGGTTCCTGTCCCTGAGAGTCGTGAGGTTTTTCAACAGTTTCCAGGTATTCTCATACAAAGCACCTGACCCAGTGGTGCAGGCAGCTGTGACCGTGCAGTGTTTCCTTCAGATCCTGACCTGGCAGCATAGTAACTTCCTGATTCTTTGAATGCTTGACACAAAACTAGGACCTACAGTTGACCTTACCTAAGTATGACAGCTGTATTTCTTCCAGGGGCTTCGAAACCACCTGCAATAAATCGTTTATTGCTTGAAACACTAGGTAGTTTCTTTTTTTGAAACCAAATACTGACTGATAGAATTTCTCTCTAGCCGGAGGTAAGAGGCTGAAATATAAACACGTGTTATAAGTGGCCTGATGCTCTCTCCTACCACTCTTAGCCTGTTCACATTCATTGCTGAATGTCTTCTGTCTTGTGATTACTTTCTGAATGTAGTGTCATGGCACCTATGTTGAATAGATTGTGGTATAGTTTAATACAGACGTCCTATCATTTGGAAATTTTAAGAACCTAAGGAAATCATCTCCAGAAGTCTCCTTTTGAAAGCCCATTTGTTCCATTTATGGACTCACTAGACTGGATACTTTCCTGTGGCTAATTTAGTGTTCCTATTGAAGTGAATCATTATGAGTTTATTATTTGCTATATTATCTGGGCAAAATTATAAGATTTCTGGGAAAGTTTTCCCTTCAAAATGATGCCTCCTGCGGTGTTTTAATGCTGAACTTAAAAGCAGTAACAGAGCTTTGAAAATTAAAGAAATAATTAATAAATATACAAGGGTACCCTACTTCCCTCACCTTGCAATTCATCCTATATACTGCTGTCAGAATATTTCCACCAAAATATTTCTGATTATGGCATCACTTCGCCCAAAACTTTCCAAATTTTACCATGAATACAGAATGATTAATAGGCTTCTAGGCATGACATCTAAATTCTTTCATGATTTATGGCTTCCTAATTTGCTTTTCCAGGCAATTGCTCCTTTAATATACATTTAACCATCTCAAAAGACTGGACCTTTGGCCGTATTTCAGACCATGGCAAATCTTGGTTGCTAGCTCATGATTTTACCCTTTCACCTGTCTTGTTAAAATCTTACCCACTTTCTAGGTCTCAGACCAAACATCATTTCTCCATAAATAGTTCGTGATCACATCAGCTCTCTTCTTTAACTTCTCGCTGCCTTTTTCTTTATTGCTCTCATGGGTTTGAGGCAATTCAGAGCAGTGAAAAAAGGCAGTTGAAAATCACAGACTAAAATCTAGCAGGACAGCCGAGACTGACAATATAGATTTTGAACTGCAGAGAAGTGATAGAAAATACTAGAGAGAAGTGATTATAGTTTGGTAAAAAGCAAGAATTTTACCCGACATATTTAAATGCAGGTTATCGTATCTGTATTTGGGACCGCAGAATGGAAAATACTAGGTTTGAAATAATGAAAAAGCTGAACTCAGCAAAAGTGGTTCAGCCCACTAAACTGGGATCTTACTAACTTTTGTAATAATTGCTCATTAAAGGCATCCTCCTCTGTGCTTGGTGAACTCTTGTTTTAAAGTTGGATTAATTTCTCATCGTATTTTGGAGACAATTTAAGCATACTGAAAAAGACTCTCTTCAGAGAGTCACAGCAACTCCTTCCTAAAGTATGGTTGTAATTACTTATTCATTCATGCATTTATTCTGACTTTTGAACATATATAATATGCACAGCTCAGCAGCAGAAATTGAAAGTGGGAAAAGATTGGTGAGTCTGAAGAATAACAACAATGTTTGACTGGCCTACAGATTTCTTGAAGATAAGTCATAGAAGAAAGGATTTCCAAGGTCAAATGAAGGCAGATCATTAGAGGACCTTAGCTAATTAGGCAAAGGGTTCTAATTTATTTACTGGGCAAAGGAAAGTGCTACAACTCTTGGCCAGGGAAATAAGATAATCAGAGACATGATTTAGAAACAGTGTGACTAAGGCAGAGAGAAGATTGGAAGCTAGAGAAATTCTTAGGCAACTGTTACACTCATCTGTGTGATGGAGTGATTATCAATTCGGTAGGAACAGAGGGGAAGGGAAAGAGACAGGTTTTAGAGGTAATGTTCTAAAACTTAATTTGGAAACTGATTAGATTAATAGGATACAATCGAGGCTGGCTACAAAATTTGCAAAGCCCAGTGCAAATAAATAATCTGAAAACTGAAAAAAGATAGAGCCCCTTTTTCAAAAGTCAGGAAAAAAGTACCAATAAAGGTATTAAAATGTAAAGCTTAGGCCAGGCGCGGTGGCTCACGCCTGTAATCCCAGCACTTTGGGAGGCTGAGGCAGGCGGATCACGAGGTCAGGAGTTCAAGATCAGCCTGACCAACATGATGAAATCCCGTCTCTACTAAAATTAGAAAAATTAGCTGGGCGTGGTGACATGCGCCTGTAATCCCAGCTACTCAGGAGGCTGAGGCAGGAGAATAGCTTGAACTGGGGAGGCGGAGGTTGCAGTGAGCTGGGATCGTACTACTGTACTCCAGCCTGGGTGACAGAGTGAGACTCCGTCTCAAAAAATAAAATAAAATAAAATACAAAGCTTATTCCTTCAAAATACTATTATTTACACATTATAAGAAGAGGTAATAGAGATAAGTAAAAACATAAACTTTGAAATTGCAGAAAGATAATATTTTGGCATCATAATTTTATATAATTTGTTTATTTAGAAATGAAATGTGTTTATATATAACAAATCACAATATTAATGTGATATGTTGATTGAACATAAATTTATTGGGCTTTTCTGCAGTGACTTATGTCATCAAATTACATACTTTTAATTTAAAATACTTTGTTTTCAGGTAAATAATTGAAAGTGAACATTTGCTCTTGGTAAATGCAAAATCTCAAATAATGTTTTGATAATTTTTAATTTTGAGAAAGGTCTTTTTGCTGATGTAAATGTTATTGAAACTGTTAAGGGCATTTTATAGGCTGTAAAAACATTAAGATAAATTACTGATAAATTATTACAAAATTTATGTTTTATTACAGCTAGAGTTGAGGTCATGGAACAATTTTTTCTAAAAAAAAATTAACTTCACACAAATCAATTTTGTGTAATTTTTAAATGTAAATTCATTTTAAAATGTAAACTTATACAATAGCATTTTAATGTTTCTCTGGCATTTCATGTAACTTGTGGAGGTTATATGGATACGTTATTAAAATAACTTATTTGTGTATCATTAAAAACAGCTGTTTATATATTTTATCACCATATTTTCAATTATAAAAAAGTCTAAAATCATCTTTCTTATTAATAATTTTTCATTAGAAATTTTATTGAAAATATGTTCGTTTCCATTGGATGTGATGATATTTGAATTTCATTTCATTTCTAAATCTGTGGATATTTATTTTGCAATGTTGTAGCACTTTAAAAAACCAGAGATTTTAAGTTCTTATAGAATTCTAACCATTTTCTAATATGGTTTATTGCAATGTTCATGTGTACACAGTTATTTTGTAATACTTACTGAAAGTTCACTCCTTGATTGCAGCAGTTCCTGTCCCAGCACTCTGGCTGGAGAATCAACATTTGCACACACACTACAATGACAGGTGCTCGAGCCAGAGGGTAAGCTGGCTTCTTAGTGCAGGGCCTAACCTTTCCTCCAGGTGAAGTCTCTTTCCTCTCCTAGTCGTGGTCACTTCTGCTGCTGCTATCACCAATTTGGGTCCAAGTACTACCAAGCCATGTCCTCAGAGCCTTCTAGCCCACAGACTTCCCCAAGGCACGCCGGTGCCTGCCCAACAGAACAGCTGCTGTGTGCGCTGCCCCTGTTCCCCCAGCTGCTGCTGGGCCACAACCGCCTGACATCTCTCCTCTCCTCTGCTCCTGTACTTGCTCTTTGTCCCATCAGACTTCACTTACAAAACATTAATTTCAAAGATGAAACAAAGAATATCCAGATGTTGAGTGCAGAGCATTAAACCAAATGTGGGGAGGGGATCTTCTCGGCGTGGTGTCTGTGGGACTGCACATGTCCCAGCCCATGGACCTGGCTCTGGGTATGAGGGAGGGGAAAGAGTCTGAGATGGTTTTGAACACTGAGAACTGAGTAAGCAATGTGACAGGCTGTGTTAGTCCCTTACGCTGCTACAAAGAAACACCTGAGGCTGGGTAATTTTTAAAGAAAAAAGATATATTTTGGCTCTTAGGTCTGCAGGCTGTACAAGAAGGATAGAACCAGCATTCGTTTCTTGTGAGGACATCAGGAAGCTTCCACTCATGGCAGAAGGCAAAGGGGAAACAGGTGTGTCACATGGCAAGACAGGGAGCAAGAAAGAGAGGAGGAAGTATCTGGATTTAACCACCAGATCTTGTGTTGACTTACAGAGCCAGACCTCATTCATTACCATGGGGAGGGTGCCAAACTGATACAGGAGACAGAAAGAAATTAGGGAGATAGTGAGGGTAGAAGTCCTCGGCAGAACTTCTCTTTTAACAAAAAGCAGCCCGAGAAATCGTTTCTTTTCTAACAAAGAGCAGCCTGAAAGATGGAGCTGCAAACATAGATAAGGAAGCTGGAAGCTTGCACAGGAGGAGGAATGTCCACCATGGGGGCTCCACCTTCCCTTTTTCATTAGCAGGTATATAGTAAGAAAGAAATGGGCAACACGGAGAAGCTCAGGCAGAGAACCTGTCTGTGTAATAAAATATTGGGGTGGGGGCTGCCAGCAATTCACACCCTATGCAGATGGCACACCTAGTCCTAATTGGTTTTTTGTGCCCTATATAGATCAGACACGGCCTCCCCACTAGCTCATCTATAAAACCCCCTGCAATTCATCACAGATCAGCAGCCTATTTTTCCAGGACCCCTTTCCGTAGTAGCGAGTTATTCTCTTTCTTTCGCCTATTAAACTTCTGCTACTAACCTCACCCTTTGTGTGTCTGTGTCCTTGATCTCCATGGCTGTGAGACAACAAGCCTTGGGTGTCATCCCAGACAATGAGGCCACTTCAAAACCACTAATGAGGCATCTACTCCCATGATTCAAACACTTCCCACTGGGCTTCATCTCCAACACTAGAGATCACATTTCAACATGAGATTTGAAGGGGACAAACATCCAGACTACATCATAAGAAATGGAAACCCTTGAAGAATTAGTTTGGATGGGATAGGAGTGGAAAGAGGCAAAAGATAGTTATTTCCATTTGAATAATCAACTGAATGGAGATAGCAAAACATAAACCTATCCAAAGTTTAATCAGTAAGCACTTCAAATGGAGACTCGTTTGCCAGAAACAAGCAGCTGTGAAATAAACTACACCCTCTTTCCCATTTACTTTTCCCTTTTCTTTTTTGGGTTCTCTTTTCAACTTCCGCATCCCCTACACCTCCCTTTCATGTTCCATGGCTGCAGTAACACAACCCTAATGCAGTTAATGCAGCTCTGATGCGTATCTTCACATTCCTTGACACTGCTCTGGAAGGAATGTAACTACAACCAATTAAATGGAAGCAACGCGTAGAAGGCATGCCATTTCTGCCTGGTTCTCTTGGAACGTTCATCCTCCAGATGTCTCCTGGAACACTATTTCTGAGAACCCAGCTTGGTGCTGTAAGAAGCCCAAAGCATGTGCAGGTGTCCCAGGCTCTGCTCCAGCCGATTCCTGCCTTTTCATCATCTCCGCACAGGCACCATGCTTGGGCTGAGGTACCAGGCGCCTGCAGCTGATTTGAGCCTCTTCGCTGCTCAACTTTAATTGTCACTCTCAGCCAGCTGAGGGCCCAGACATCATACAAGACAGACAAGCCATTCCTACCTTGTTTGGATTCTTAAACTACAACATCAAAGCATGATAAAATGGTGGTTTTACACCACTAAGTTTTCAGTTTGTTTGTAACCCAGTAATGGTAATTGTAATGGTCTTTTAACACAAGTTGGAGCAAAAACAGATTTTTTTTTTCTCAGCTCATGAGAATCGACTAAAATATTTTAAAGACACCAAAATGCTAAGGATAACAAAAATGAAATAATATAGGATATACAGAAGGTGCCCTAAAAATCTTTAAGTGTACAAGCATTAGATTTCTGATACTAGTATATCTAATTTGTTTTCAGGCGCACATTCATTTTATTGAATGAGAACCCAGAAAAGTGTACTTTCAAATTCTTAAACTGTTTTTTTCTACCCCTCTTTCTTTTGCATCTCTTCTTTCTTAAGGAGATGCTATATTCAAGTAATGAGCCTTCAAGGGAAAACAATGGAAGGACGTATTTCTAGATGCACAATGCAATGCAGACAGTCCTCCAAGTCATCTAAAAATCACAATCCAGGTACCCAGACTCTAGTTTCCAACTCCCTTTCTCCCCTACTCCTTTTCGGGGAGGTCAGATAAAACTTTACCAACCAAGTGACAATTTGGCCAAGACTTAAAGACACCTTGTATTTGGTAAATAGTTAAAACTCAACAAATATTTGGAATAAATGAATGAGGCAAAGGACCAGGAGAAAAAGAAGAAACAGTGGCCAGGTATACTGTTGTGTCCCATAGTTTGGCTATGAGATGCTTGGATCTCTGAGCATACTTCTTAGGACAGTGGCAATATCAGCTGAGTGCAATGGGCTAAAAAAAAAGAACTTCTATAATTTCTCAGCCAAATCAGAAAATGTGAGCATTTTCTGCCTAACATTTGTCAACCGTGTGATTTATTTGGACCTGAAACTTACTTTTACAAACTTTAATGTAATAGAAAGATGCCTTTAGTCAAAAAGCTGCTTGACACTTTTCCATCTCAATATTTAATTACATAAACTTTTAAAAAAAACAAGTCGTTTCAACTGAGCATTAAAAATATCCATAATAGAGACTTTTGAAAGTCGTTGTAAATTTTACCAAATTTGCCTTCGTTTATCTTTTTCTGTATGTGATTTGAAAAATCAAAGCTATGTTTTCAAAGCCGAAAGACCGTTTAGCTTAATAAGCACTAATAGGGCTTACCAATCACAATAATTAAAAAACACTCAACAACTCAAAAGAGAAACAGTGATTAAAGAGAGGCTTGATTTTGGAAAAATTAACAATCTGACTTCAAACAGTAAAACCTACATGTTCCACACAGTTGTGGTGTATCTGGGTATCGCTGTGCACATATGATAGAGCAAGGAAAAAGCCACTAGGGATTTGTAGTAACATAGACAGCCAGCTGTGATTTTAAAAATTAAATGCAAAACATTTGGCTTTATAAAAATGTTTTTCTCTCAGTAAAAAATATGTAAATTTCCTCTTGCCCCAAATATCTGAACACTGATTTGTTTTATATTCTGCTTGAAAATATCTATGGATTTGGGGAAAATGGTACCTGCCTTTCAGAACTCAGAAGAGGAACTCATCAGTCAAACAAGGATCTCAAATCTCTCTCTGCAGCTTTTCACAAGAAGTTAATAGCAAACACTGCAATGCCAGAGATAGAATACAAATATTTTGTGCTTGAGTTTTGCTTTAAATTCATGAGAAAATTATCAATTAATTAGGCTTACCTATGCTTTTGTGTTCTGTGTCTCTATTCTAAGATGATAACCGGAAAACATATTTTTACCTAACTCTAATCATCTTTTTACTGAGTGGCGAAAAACAATACCATTATCAAAATTTCTCTCTTCCCCACTCCCACCTGCTTTTAACATTTGGGAACCATTCTGTACTTATGCTTTCAGATAATAAATATACACATATGCAGTGTTTGCTTATAATTAAAAGTTTAGCATCTTTATGATTTTAAAATATTTTGTACTTTTCATTAGAAACAAAATAACATACTGCAGTATCAAGACAAATAATATACCCCTAGAAAGATAGTATCTTAAGCTACTTTGCAGCCCTTTACACCTTCATTTGAGTGATGTTGAATCTTGTCATATAGTGAAAGTAGGGACAATATCAGCTTGCTGAGGTGCAAAGAGAAGTGCCTTTCATTCATTAGTGCATTTGACAAACTATTTTTTCAGCACCTGTCATCTCGAGCACTATTCCAGACAATTGAAATATAGAGACAAACTTAATATTGATAAACTTGATAAACAACATGATTGCCCTCAAAGAGCTTACATTTTGGTCTACATTGAAGGAAAACAGGAGTTCAGAAATAAACCTAAGTGGCCACAATTTTTCTAAGTCAAGGTCTTTGGAAACTTGCCAAATTTAGAAATGAATGACTTCTCAAATTTATACTTTATTTTGATTCTTTTAAGAACAATGAATGAGAAATTTCAAAACTTTAAGTGCCAGATATCGGTCAAAGGGCTTTATTATCTTTTGATGTTGCTTCTTCAAAAAATATTCCTCCTTCCCTGTTTATGCCAGTGTCAAAATTATTCAGATCCTACTTTCCCTGCAGTCAGCCTTTTGCTAAATATGGAGTTGTTTCAAGCATTCTGGTCATCCTGCACTGAGGACCTGGCAAAGTTTTCTGGGAGAAACAAATGGCCCTGGTGGTCTATGAGACCTGTGGCTAGATCTATGAGTATTTTCACTCAATTCCTTCAAAAGATAGAGATATATTGACCCCTGTAATTTCCTCACCTGGAAGAAAAAAAAGGCAAGTCTAATGGGGATAGCCAATTACATTTTAACCATGTCATGGGCAAATCTAATGGTAATATCTGTGGTAGATTGCTTGTTATTTTCTTCTCTGCATTCATGGCCCTTTGCAAAGTCACTTTGTAGTTTCACTCATCAAGAGATGAAATGTAATCTGAATCAGGGATCACACTGTTACTTGCTTTAGCTAATAGAATGTAGAGGAGGCAATGTGTGCGAGTTCCAATCCCAGAACACAAAGGCTTTGCATGCACCCACGCTCTTTCAGAAGCTTGCACTCTCATGGGAACAAGCCCCGGCTGGCCTGCACAAGATGAGAGACCCTGTAAAGGGAGGCTCCAATTTTCCCAGCCATCCCCGCTGAGCCCATCACAGACTCACTGATCTTAGGCAACCCATCAGCTGACTTCGGAAACATGGGTAATTTGGACAAGATCAGACCAGGCTGTCTCAGACCAGATTAACTGCCCAGCTGAGCTCAACCCTGCAAAGTCTGAGCTAAAAAAATCGTTATTGTAAGTCACTAAGTTTTGGAGTGGTTTTAACACATCAAAAACTAACAAATATAATATTTGATCACAATTTATTACCTCATTTTAAATACCTTCTTGATTCTGTCATAAAAGTATTAAACAACCAATAACAATAATTCTCCTGAACAGAGCGTTCTCTCAGGATTTTGTAAACATAATTCGTTTTCTTTTCTTATTGCAATATATAACCAAAGGTCAAAAAATTGAGATTTTGGTACAAATTATTTAATAGGCAGTTTGATGCAAAAACTAACTTGACCATTTGGTTGTATAATTTCTCCACCTTATAATATTCTGCTCATGGAATAGTGATATAATCCATAATGTATTCTAGATAATGCAGAACATTACCTAGAATAAATGTAACTCAATAGTTTGGACTCAATTGATTGGACTTCAGTCATGTTAATAAATATAGTTGAAACTTCTTTATTAAAATCTTCTAAATTTTCCAAAAACTTAATTAAAATTTTTGATTAAGGGCCCAGGACCCACAATATCTTTTTTTATTATTATTATACTTTAAGTTTTAGGGTACATGTGCACAATGTGCAGGTTTGTTGCATATGTATACATGTACCATGTTGGTGTGCTGCACCCATTAACTCGTCATTTAACATTAGGTATATCTCCTAATGCTGTCTCTCCCCCCTCCCCCCCTCCCCACAACAGGCCCCAGTGTGTGATGTTCCCCTTCCTGTGTCCACATGTTCTCATTGTTCAATTCCCACCTATGAGTGAGAACATGCGGTGTTTGGTTTTTTGTCCTTGTGATAGTTTGCTGAGAATGATGGTTTCCAGCTTCATCCATGTCCCTACAAAGGACATGAACTCATCCTTTTTTATGGCTGCATAGTATTCCACGGCGTATATGTGCCACATTTTCTTAATCCAGTCTATCATTGTTGGACATTTGAGTTGGTTCCAAGTCTTTGCTATTGTGAATAGTGCCGCAATAAACATATGTGTGCATGTGTCTTTATAGCAGCATGATTTATAATCCTTTGGGTATATACCCAGTAATGGGATGGCTGGGTCAAATGGCATTTCCAGTTCTAGGTCCTTGAGGAATTGCCACACTGACTTCCACAATGGTTGAACTAGTTTACAGTCCCACCAACAGTGTAAAAGTGTTCCTATTTCTCCACATCCTCTCCAGCACCTGTTGTTTCCTGACTTTTTAATGATGGCCATTCTAACTGATGTGAGATGGTATCTCATTGTGGTTTTGATTTGCATTTCTCTGATGGCCAGTGATGATGAGTATTTTTTCATGTGTCTTTTGGCTGCATAAATGTCTTCTTTTGAGAAGTGTCTGTGCATATCCTTCACCCACTTTGTGATGGGGTTGTTTTTTTCTTGTAAATTTGTTTGAGCTCATTGTAGATTCTGGATATTAGCCCTTTGTCAGATGAGTAGATTGCAAAAATTTTCTCCCATTCTGTAGGTTGCCTGTTCACTCTGATGATAGTTTCTTTTGCTGTGCAGAAGCTCTTTCATTTAATTAGATCCCATTTGTCAATTTTGGCTTTTGTTGCCATTGCTTTTGGTGTTTTAGTCATGAAGTCCTTGCCCATGCCTATGTCCTGAATGGTATTGCCTAGGTTTTCTTCTAGGGTTTTTATGGTTTTAGGTATCACATTTAAGCCTTTAGTCCATCTTGAATTAATTTTTGTATAAGGTATAAGGAAGGGATCCAGTTTCAGCTTTCTACATATGGCTAGCCAGTTTTCCCAGCACCATCACCAATAACAGACGAACAGAGAACCAAATCATGAGTGAACTTCCATTCACAACTGCTTCAAAGAGAATAAAATACCTAGGAATCCAACTCACAAGGGGCGTGAAGGACCTCTTCAAGGAGAACTACAAACCACTGCTCAATGAAATAAAAGAGGATACAAACAAATGGAAGAACATTCCATGCTCATGGGTAGGAGGATCAATATCATGAAAATGGCCATACTGCCCAAGGTAATTTATAGATTCAATGCCATCCCCATCAAGCTACCAATGACTTTCTTCACAGAATTGGAAAACTAATTTTAAGTTCATATGGAACCAAAAAAAAGAGCCTGCATCGCCAAGTCAATCCTAGGCCAAAAGAACAAAGCTGGAGGCATCATGCTACCTGACTTCAAACTATACTACAAGGTTACAGTAACCAAAACAGCATGGTACTGGTACCAAAACAGAGATATAGACCAATGGAACAGAACAGAGCCCTCAGAAATAATGCCGCATATCTACAACCATCTGATCTTTGACAAACCTGACAAAAACAAGAAATTGGGAAAGGAGTCCCTATTTAATAAATGGTGCTGGGAAAACTGGCTAGCCACAATATGTTTAGAGATCCACGAAACATGTTTCAAAAAAATTAAAATAGGAAATAAAACCAAATAAGAATAATGAATACGTAACCATGAATCCAGCGTGGATTATTTTTACCTTTATATCAACATAGTCATAAAATATAATTTTTAATATTTTTGCATGGAGAAAGGCGCCCACTAGGGCAAAAGTGCCTGTGGTTGGGAGAAAGATGAGTCCTCCTGAGAGATTGTTTTCCTTCTGCTAGTGGCAAGTTTGTGGACCTTTCTGGTGAAGATCAGAGACTCTTGTTCCCAGGCAGGTCCAGGCTGTTTGCTCTTTTGTGCTCACAGCACCTAAATGTTGACTCTTTTGAAGCCTCTGATGTTCTGCATGTGAATGTCATCTCTGTGTGCTGGCATGACACCTTAATTCACAGACATCTTCTGTTCTACCACGTCCTCCTAGAAACCCAGGCACACCACTGACAGATTGTAAGAGCTCCTCATACTCCTGGGCACCACTTCTCTAGGCCTCATCTCCCTCCCCTTATTTCCCTTGTCCCAGCAGCACAGTTAGGGTTGAAAAAAGCAATGAATGGTTAACACCCCCTGGGAACCCATTCCAGTCCCTGCCTCTGCCAGCTCACCTTTTATGTCCTCTTCTTGACAAAAAAAATCAAACCAGTTTGGCATTATTTGAATCTTCCTATGGATTGAAGAATGTGGCCCCAGACATAGTTTAATTGGTAAAACACACAAAACATTTGTTTTGGTTATGCATAGTCACGTTAGTAATCCTAGCGGAGTGTGAAGGTACTATAGCCAGTACTTCCCATTTTATAGGTAAAATTTACATATTATTTAACATAAATAATAATATGAAGTACAGAAATAACATAAACAAATAACGATAAATTGTCCAGAGGGAAAAATGAATCTTATACTATTTGTTCAAATTAATTGGTTATTTCAAATTTTGTCCTGATAGAATATTTTCCCAGGGCACAATAAAACAGAAAACAAATTTTTACTGTAGGCACATAAAATGTCCCTTTTTTATCATCATAACCTGAATTTTATGGAAATAAAATTCAGTAATTTCCTATGAAATAGGAGCAGCTTGCTAATAGAATTAACTCCAATGGACACTAGATAAAATACCTTTGAATCAAGATATCAAAATTTATTTTGTTTTTAAAAGAAATATATCTCATTTGAAACTGTGATACACAAAGCCAAGACGTAATTTTTTAAAGGCTTCTAGAGTGTGCATGTATAAAATATAAAACTAAAAAGACTTCACATGTATTTCAAAAAGTAATTAATATCTAAGAATATAAGTGCATTTAACAGAAAACAAGCTGAAAAGCTAGACTATAAGCCAAATCTATTTAACCCCCAAATTCCGTGACCTTTTTATTACATCAGTGATGGCAATTATGTACAACCTATGATGCAACCCGTCTCACCCACTGTCATAGTGGCCATGGCTAATCAATCATGACCATTTTCTGCCAAGTCAGCTGTGGTGTCCAAAGACCTCTCCACACAGAAGTTCAGAAAATCAGTCACAAGCAAGCATGCAACCTGAAACCTCTTTGCAATCTCTCTCTTATATCTGCAGCCTGTGTAAACTTTGTCCAATTTTATCTAATAGGGATGATAAATTTTTAAAAATCTCCCTCTTGGAAATACATTTTTAAATTTTTCTTACCATCAGGCAAATCCATGAAACGTATGTTCTTAGGGAATGTTGGGAAAGATAAGTTTCTAGAATAAAAACGCCCATAGAGTGGGGGAAAATAATGATATAAGGAAGGTTCCAGACAGAAAGGCATGCAAGTTTTTCTTCATGGGAAGGTTTCCCATTGGAGAGGAGGGAGATTTTCATGGACCCTTACCGTGGGTGAAGATGCTACTTGAGTCATAAGAAATATCTAGTACCTTCATCTCTAAAATGGGGCAAAAAATGGAGAGAACAGAGGGTGGGCATGTGGGGAAGAGGATCATTTGAGAGTGTATGTGTGTGTGTGTGTGTGAGAAAGAGAGAGAGAGGTGGAGAGACAGAAAGAGAGGTAGAGAGACAGAGAGGGGTGAGAGGGAAAGGAAGAAGGGGACTAAATAAATTGGAGAAAAATCCAATAAGACCTGGTCCTGTGTTCTAATTTCTTTATTTTTTCAGCATACTATGTGTTGCCACAAATATAAATTGACAGAAAGACACGATAGATGGGCTCGAGACTGTGACCCAGCAGACACAGCCCCTCCTACAATCTCTGGATGACATGTAGGAGGTTTTATGAGTCCTGGAAAAGAGTACAGGTGGGTAAAAGCATCTATGGACCCCAGAAGTCAGAGATCTGGACAGGAGAACTACTAGTTTAGAATTCATACCTAAGGCAATGATTAGCAAACACAGAATTCGACAGTGGATACTAGCGCAGTGGGATGGCTGAGACTCTGCCCTGCTCATTCAGGTTTCCAGACCTAACCTTATATCACTTGCTGTTGGCAGAGCTAACAGGGAACACAGCGGTTCCCGAGCCCTTACCTTCACCGCAGTCTCCTCTTGGTTGAGAGTAACACATTCCTCTGCACTCAGATGTCCTCTTACGAAGTTGGATGCGGAGGCAAAAAATGTTTTGCACGGGAAAAAAAAGCTGGAAGAGAGAGTTTAAGCTTTAAATTCTTCAAATTGACTTAATAGTCACTATGAGGAGACAGTTTTAAATTTGAGGAGATTGTTACATTTTAATAGCTTATTTGAGATTTTTTTCCCCCGCCATCAGAGGGAATGGAAACTCCAAAGTACGATGAAATCAGTTAATAGTTAATAAGAAGTTGCATTTACAAGATACTCTAAAGGAAGGAGCGTTTTATCTCATTTTTCCACTCTTCCATTTTCATTGTCTATGTAACCAGTTTTCAGCCACCAAAAGGTGAACTCAGCAGAGGTAAGTAACACTGGGAATTTACCTGCAAGTGCTACTGTTCCCATTCTTCAGTGAGAGAACCAAATCTCACATTTGTTATGCATCTGGAGTCCTGCAGCTAGAAAGCTGCCAAGCAAATATTTAAATGCCAGTCGCCCGATCTCGTAATCTACCTTCTTTCCACCATAAAGTATTTCACATCCAAATACCTCGTTAGCTTCTTCTTATTGACACCCCATCAAGCACCTCAAACCAAATATAGCCAAAAGTGAACATAACATCTTCCCCAACAAACCTACTCTTTTATTCTATGTATTCACCTCAGAGAATGTTGTCTAAACTAGAATCATACAAGATTTCCCAATCTTTCTCATTCTTTTTAATTGTTCAGCAAACCCTGTGCATTCTATCTTCTGAATGTCAGCACTCCACAGATAATCTTAGGAGAAATGAATGCAGGATAGGAAATACCTATATAGAGATATTATACTTACAAATAACTGTGGTAGGAGCCATGGCTGGAAAATCTCACTGTTACTTAAATAAAACCAACCCAGTGTCTACGGTAAGTCAACCAGTGAGCAACATGGAACCCAAGCACCTCCCTTGAAATTAAGTGTCATTCATTGAAAAAAGGAAATGAGATTCTAGGGAAGCTAGAAGGATACTCATTTTCAAGTCAGGTTCAATGAACAGAAATCTCAAACAGAAGCACTATACATTTCAAAAATAAGACTGAGGTGTATAAGGAAACAGCTGGAACCTGCTGTTTGGTGAGCCAATCAGAATGCTTTGCATTGTAAAGGAAGAAGGATTCTCCAAGAGAAAATCCACATTCCTGCACGTCATGGCAAGTACTGTGTATAAGAAGCTGTATGCACTGCCCAAAGAAAGAGGAAAAATCTCAGGGGCTTCCACTCATTCCTGAACAATCTACAAAGCATGAGAATGATAGTTGCTATTGTTGTTTCTTTCTTCTTCCCTCCATCCCTCCCTCCCTCTCTCCTTCCTCTCTTCCTTCATTCCTTCCTTCTTTTTTTCCTTTCTTTCCTTTGATTTGTTCATTCATTTGCTTTTAGACGCACTGTTAGAGATCAGTTATAGAATTAGTTAATAGAATTGATATTCAATTAATAGAATCAATATAAACTAATGAAAACTACATTTCACACTTAAAATAAGTTCAACAAAATTATATATGATTTTGTAAGATTTTGATATAAAATTTTATATTTGCTCATCAAAGAGTAGGTAAAAAGAAAGTACTTTATGTTTATGTTTCTCTTTTTCTTATCTAATGAGCTCTGCGAAAGATTTTGTATGTATCTTAGTCTTGTCCCACATTATCTTTGCTGACTCTTGCTTTTTTATCTCAAGGTCTTTCCTCAGACTCTGCTCATGAACTTGCTCAAAGTTCAATTTAAGAGTCTACCGTAGAGATTTGCATCCTTTGATTCCATCCAGCATTAGTCATCTGCTTTAATCACCACATGACAATGCTTTGCCACTGGTTGCTCAAAGCTGTGTCTCTTCTGACCAACCTGGTGTTTGGGCTGTTCCCCTTTGATTTGCACAATTCATTAAAATTCTATATTCTACAGTAATGTTGAGAGTAAGTTTTAAATTCCTTTTGCTAAGAAGTATAACTTCAAAATCACAAGTATCTCACCATTATGTGTTACTGAATAACAACAGAATTTGACTTCGATTGATGTGAGTTGGAAAAAAAAATCAGCATTTTACAGAATCAGCAGGAGGCCTCGTAACATATGCTTTATGTTACATAGCTGAGAACAAAAGCCTAAATCATACACAGAATTTATCTGATGAGGAAACATAAATATTTCAGTTTGCACTGTGGGCCCTGATGCTCTGAGAACTGTCACTGTAACATAGACTCATGACTTTACACTTCTCTGGCCCCAGTGAGCTCCCAATTCCACTTGTGGAACAGGTGAATGTGATTATTAGAGTTTCAATGCCTAGTGCGAAGAAGGATGGAAAAATGAGCATCTCTAGTTTTCTGTTTCTATAATATAAGGTTGATTCTGCTCCCTCTAAGACTCAGATCTCTTAATACTATTCCAAATATAGGCAGAGAATTCAAATACTGAGCAGTCAAAAAAAAATGACAAATGTCTACTACAGCATCTGAGTTGAAAATTCTTGCCATATTGTACAGAATCAAAAATGCCAATACACTGCCAGACTACCCAGTTTCCCAAGTAGCATAAACATGGATTCTTATTTAGCCATGTTCTTGGCCAGTTTCCCATGGGACACACACACGCATACACACACACATAACACAAGGAAACTGAAATCGCAAAGATACTTGCTCCTAAACTGCAACTGGAGCACGAATTTGTCTGAATGCTTAACTATTCCATGAAAAATAAAATATGACTAGATATTAATCACTTGGGAGTATTTTTAGTATGATTTTTGTTCATCTTGTTTTTTCGCTTGCTGATGACAGTTTTGTATGCCACTTCAGGTTAATTTTGAAAAATAAATACTGGATTAAATGCATTAATATACTCTTATAACCATATCCCTGGAAAGGGTTTTATTATTGTTGAATAAAATCAACAGAAATATAATGAGTTTATGAGTTATAACCTATGCAAAATACAAGGCACTTTTTTTAAATATGAAAAGCTTAAATTATTAGACATAACTAAGCAAGAGTATACAGTTTTAGTATACATAAACTAGAAGTGTTACAATTTTATATCCATGAGGTAGGATATTGAATCATGAGCCCATATAAAAAGGAAAACTCAATTATCATTTTCATTTTCTCCTTTTGTAAATATTCACATGGTACACTAAATTGTCAGACATTTTGTTTTATTTTGTTTTAATTAAGGGATGTAGTCTCATTCTTTAATTTAATTGTGTTAAGCAAACCAAATAGTTGAAATAAATCTAATGCACCATTGTCCAAAACCTCTACTGTTATATAGTACACCAGCACACTCTATTGGACACATAGGATAATAAATGTGGTCTCCAAAGCAACCTTTTAATGTCATTAAATTCTGCTAAGTATTCTTTTTTATACTTACTTTATAGAATAAGCAGAAATTACATGATATTCATGGAGAAATTCAGGATTTTGATATAGACGAGAATAAAAAATGTAAAAATTATTGCCATTTTCGACATACATACAGCTTGACCCAATCAACTGCGGGACAATGGGATGAGGATTGAGAAATGCCTTCAGATCAGGAATCATCCTGCAGAGCAGACAGATCAAAACTAAGAAATTACCCATTCAACCAACATTTTTTGAGCGCCCACTATCTGTAAGATGGGCTAATCCTGTGTATACAAAAATGGCCAAGACATAGGTCTGCCCTAGCACTCTAAAAAAATTGTTAGAGCCAAAATATTTATAAAGTATTTCTGGTCCTACATGAGCAAAATATGGATACAGCTCAATTTTTAGATGTCCAGTGCCGTAATTCTTGGTATTGTGAGGAATTTAAAATTTTGTTTTCAGAAGTAAGATAGAGAAGGTGCCAATTTAAGACCATGGACTCTGGGGCACTTGTACCCACATCTGCCTGTGATTTTCTTTGGTATTTTAAGTAAAATGATTCTAGACTCATTTAATTATCTATAGATTGTAAATGTCACTTAGGATGACAGTAAAACTGAGTTTTTTAGTGCTTATAATGTGCTAAGCTTTTTTCTAAGGGCTTAGAATGTGTTTTCTCATTTCATCCTCACAGCAACCCTATCAAATATTACTATTTTTTCCCACTTTGCTGATGAAAAGACTGAGGCATGAAGAACTTAAACAAGTATCTGAAGATTACACAGCTTTTTAAAATAAATGACAAAGTTCGGGTTCAAACCCAGGGTGTGTGATAGGAGGGCTCTTTCTCTTAGGGTATATCACAGGATATTTCTGTGATCAATTTATTTCATTCAAATGTGGGAAGGATAGCGAATGCTCCGCAGCAGCTTTCAGGCTTTTAGAATATCAGGGATCTATACAGAAAAGGGGGCATCTGATTGTCTGTGGCTGAGGACTCATTATAATAACCCAAACTAATTGGTTTGTAACTTGTAGCCATTTGAGTGATTCTCTTACGATATGTCAGTAAGATCAAGATTGCTGGGACAAAAATGGATATGTTGCAGCCAATGATAATCATGTTTCCGCCCTCAGTCGTCACCATGTGTACCATATTTTATACATATTTTCTTACTCTCAGGCATATACATCATTAAAATAAATAAAATAGTCGATATCCTCATTTTTAATAAAAAAGAAAAAGGATATTTTAGTAACTACCATAATAAGTCAAATGAACTCTAATTCAGCATCAATATAGAATGAAGTGCTATAGTTCATCTGCATTCTTATTAATAAATTCTGTATGATTCACATGCCTATTAATTTAGGTCTTGTATTCATCTAATTTGCTTACTTGTCCTGCCTATGATTGCAAAAATGTTGATGGTTTGGATTTTATTTTATGAGTCAGTTACTTATGCAACAGTACCAAATGTTAAATGTGGAAATTAAATGCCCTATAGTCAAAATAATGATAATTATTAACAATACAAAATAAACTGCCAAAAGATGCTTACTCTAATGACAAATATGCTCGCTTTAATAGAAACAAGTTGTTTCCTAAGCAGCTGTCACTCCTAACTCATTGAAACTGAAATGATTATGACCTGACACAAATTAGAAATTCATACACACACACTTATAATATTGTAAGCATAAGGCATCTCAGCAACAATTCAACTTATAAAACCTGCATTACACTCTTTTAATTAGGCAATTAAGAAAGATACAAATGGGTACAAAAATTAGAAAAAAATTATGGCAGAACATACATGTCATTATCTTGGAAGATTAAAACTAACCAAATGGCAATAGTTTCTGTTTTGAAGTGTCTTTTGGGTGAAATCATTAATAAACATGTTAAACCACTAGTTCCATGATGATAGAGAAAGTAATATTTCTGGATTTAAATATGAACATGATTATAATTATTCAGCCTTGACTTCAGTTCTGACAAAGGAAAAAAAATGATATATAAGCTATGACTCTCATGTTTTACAGCAAATCTCTAGGCTCAGTCGAAATGGTTCAAATCAAAATCCCTTATAATTCAGAGTGCAGATGAGGAGTTGTTTACACTAATCAATAACTATTATTTGAAGAATGTTGCAACTGGGATCTTAAGGAATCTTAAGACTCATTCATTCTTGGGAAAACTTTTGGTGGGTCTATAGTGCCCGAACATTCCGTGGGAATATCAAACTTGAATTAGTGAATGTTGTATTTTTTCTCACTCAATATTAAAATTAAAGCACTGATATGGTTCAATTTATGTCATGCTAAAAACAATGAATTCTAAACAAACTTTTCTGATGTTACTTGCAGATAAAAATACATTGCAGAATATGTGATTGATTAACACAAAGCTGGAGAAGAAGTTACATTTGGGATATAGACCAAGGAAAGGGATGTATTAGTGAGGAGTACACAGAAGGCTCAAAAGATACTGAGAGTGGGTGCTATATTTGTTAATTTTAGCAGTGGTCATATAGGTGCTCGTTTCATCCTAATTTTTAAAAATTGTTCATGTGCAATTATCTGTATTATATTCTATGTATAGCATAGTCCAAATTTTAAAAATTAAAGACAAATGATTTTTAAAACTGCTGGATGAGTTCGTCATCCTACATATACTTTTGTTAGCTTATCTATTTATGTTCAATAATTACAGTGCTAAATTATTTCATAAGTTTTTTGATGCAATGAAATACCTTAGGTTTACTAAATTTTAGTTCTTAATTTGTTTTAGTTAGAATAAAATACTGCTTCAAGTAAAAGAAGAAAAAAATAATAGTTGATTAAAAATATGAAGGTTTATTTATCTCACATTTAAAAATGTCTTGTAGGCAGGCAATCCAGGAGTGACATGATAGCATTGCTCAAAAAATTCCTTGGGGACACAGGCTTTTTCCAGCTTTCTATACCAGTAACTCTAGTGGACTATGGCCTTTCCCCTCGTAATATGAGATGGAGTTTCAGCAGCCAATACAAGTTCCAAGAAACTGGATAAAATGCACAGATGAAGAAGAAAGGGGGAGGTGCAATATATTTGTATTCAGATTCCACAGGCCAGATCTCAGCCACATGGCCATATCTTCCTGCAAGGCAGGCCAAGAATGAAGTCTTCATTCTGAGTGGCCATGTGCCCAGCTAAACATCTTGTTACTGTGGAGGAAAAGAAACCACACTGAAAAGTACTGAGCAGGCTGAGAAGCGAGGCAATCTTAATCAGAAGAAATAGTGTCTTTCTAATGATTCTGTTTACATTTTAAAACATCCTCTTTTAATTTCAAGTTTATCAAATTAGAAGCTTCTTCTGTTGATCTTTGTCTTTTATCTCTTTAGATATTCAAGTTCACAGACTGAATATGTTTGTAACGACCATTCAGTAAACCCTGTTCTTTCCAAAAATACTAAATTATGTTTTAACATAATACATTAAAATAAAAATATAAATTAAATCAATGTGTTGTCAACTTTTGTTAAATTATAATTTCTGTAAGTTAAAGACTACTACTTGGATGAATAAAATTGCCAGTTTCCTATCATTGATTTGTTAACTATATTGAGTATTTTATTGTACTTCATATTGGTCATATGAAGGTAAATTTTAATATAAAAATACTAAACATAAGTTACAAGTGAAATTTTTTTTTCTACTATTATCATCATTTGACTTTCATAACACATTAAAACACTTTTTAAGTTCTATATTTCTTTTAGTAGTTCATCTAAAACAGCATATCAGAATGTTAATTTTAGAACATTTCAAAGTAAAAATGCTTTTCCTTATCCATTTACATATCTGAGCCAAAATTCTAAAATATTTTTAAAATACCCATTTAATAGAGTGTGCTTCTTTCTGAGTTTACTTATAACCACTGAATGCATCATCTTAAAAATAAACAACCAAAGAAAAATGTTGACTCATCCCTCTTTCTGAACTTCAAATTCTAGTGATAAATCAAATCCCGTTTTGCAAGCAACGTTTTAACTTTTCTCACCCATGTCAACAAAGTACTATATATAATGAACAATATTTGATAGTCAAACCAGAAAAAACAATGAGCAAATAGAAACTATAAGAAACAAAAATATAATAGAAATGCATTTGCTTTTAGAAATGGCTGTATCTGGCTGTTCCATAAACTGACAACTCTTGATTAGCAAAGGGAAAAATGTCATAGGTGTAAGTGGTGATATATAGATGTGATATAGAAATCTTCTCAAACATGAAGTGCTCCCATACAAGTTGAATCAGCAAACATTTTATTGACAAACCCTCATGGGAAACCTGCTCAGAAAGTCCTGATGCTGAATTCTGCAGCACCGCTAGCTAGCACCTGACTTGGAGATTCCCTATCTGGTGTCAAAGTCTCCCATTCTGAGATTGGGATTTTGTTGTTGTTGTTGTTGTTGTTGTTGTTTTTTTTTTTGAGACGGAGTCTCGCTCTGTCGCCCAGGCTGGAGGGCAGTGGCGCGATCTCGGCTCACTGCAAGCTCCGCCTCCCGGGTTCACGCCATTCTCCTGCCTCAGCCTCTCCGAGTAGCTGGGACTACAGGCGCCCGCCACCACGCCCGGCTAATTTTTTGTATTTTTAGTAGAGACGGGGTTTCACCGTGGTCTCGATCTCCTGACCTCGTGATCCGCCCGCCTCGGCCTCCCAAAGTGCTGGGATTACAAGCGTGAGCCACCGCGCCCGGCCGGGGATTTTTTTATGGGTACTCAGCTTTCTATCAGATTCAGCACAAAGAAATGGTTAGGAGTTGCTTATCCAAATGGAAGAGTACATAGAGCTAAAAACAACTTCTTTTTTGTGTGTGTCTTTACTTTTTGTCCCTCTCCCTTTGTGTTATTTCAGATGACCTCCCTAGGCTTGAATACCCCACAGGGGGTCACAACTTGGAATGTCTGTCCACAGCCTGGCATGGTGACAACACCTGCTCTGCACTTGGCAGGGTGGCTGTATGTAACAGCGGTTTACCACTAGGGCTATTCAGTCAGGGTGGTTGGGTTCAAATCCTAGCTCAGGTTAATTAACCTCTCAGTGCTCCATTAATCATTTGTATCATTAGTATGATTATGGAGGTGATGTATGGAAACAGGTAATATTTGCAAAGTATCGTGTATCAAGTGCTCAAAAATATGTATCATCATATATTTTACATTATATAGAGGTATTATAAATATATGCATAAAGATGACATTTTAAGAAGGGAATTGGGTAAGGGCATTGGAAATTAAAATTGCTCAATGCCAAAATACTAGGAAGAAGAAAGAGAGTCATTTAAATGTCGATCAATCTCTTGAAAAATGTTATGATACTATGGTGCTGTTTACTCTTTGTTCCACCCTTGATGATTCTGATTACCTGCCAGGTCTGAGTTGTAATCCTAGGTCTATATATAATTTTTAGTTTTCCAAGCAATAATATATAGCCAAATTGGAGAATGCCTTGATCAGAATATCCTCATCAGTGATCAATATTTCTGATTATAACCCACCCTCCTTCCTTCCTTCCTTCCTTCCTTCCTTCCTTCCTTCCTTCCCTCCCTCCCTCCCTCCCTCCCTTCCTTCTTTTTTTTTGACAGGGTCTCACTCTGTTTCTCAGGCTGAGTATTAGTGGTGCAATAATAGCTCACTGTAGCTTCGAATTCCTGGATTCAAGCACCGTCATGCCTCAGCCTTTCGAGTAGCTAAGACTACAGTCATGTGCCGCCATGCCTGGCTAATTTTTTTATTTTTATTTTTTCTAGAGGCAGGGTCTCACTATGTTTCCCAGGATGGTCTCAAACTCCTGGGTTCAAGCAATTCTTGAGCTTTGCCCTCCCAAAATGCTTGGATTACAGGCTTGAGCCATTGTGCCCAGCCTCCACCCACCTCTTCAACTTTTTATTTCACTACTACCCTCTCTTCTCATCCTACCTTGTTGTTCTCTAAACACACCATACATATATATATATAGGAAATATATATATATACACATATATATGTAGGATATATATATATATACATATATATATGTATATATATATATATATATGTGAGTTTGCATGAGCTACTACTTCTACTTAAATAGGCTTCCCCGGAGTGCCTCTTCTACTGGCAAAGGCTTGCTCCTGTTTTAGTACCCAGATCAACCGTTCTGCCCTTCCCATGCTGAGCAAGATCAGTGGATCTCTTCTATGAATTCCCCAAGACTGCTGCAGCTCCAATCCCACCTCATGTGAAGGTCTTAGGTCCCCAGAAGGTCACTAGACTATGAGTTCCTTAATGACAGAAGTTTACATATTTTGTTTTCTCCAGTGGCTTTAGCACACTGCATAATGCAAAGTAGATACCTAAAGAATGATGGCAATGACTGAAAAAACTCAAGCTGCATACAGAAGGCTGAGGCACATGTAAGTATCTTTGTTCAAGGGCTTGACTCTGAGAATAAGATACTGTTAATGTAAAATATTATAGAAACTCAGAAGAAAGAGCAATGAATGTTGCTCTATTCGCACACAAGGACATACCAAGATATTTCTTGTATAGAAACACTGTTTTATATTGCAAAGAAACCACAAAAATTTGAAATCTGATTTTTGCTTCATTAAATCTGCAATCAAAGTGGGGCAACAAGACAAGTACTGTGCAATTAAGAGATGAAATTAAGAGGTTTATGGAAGTCTAGTGATGGGGAAATCATACAAAGCTACATGAACATAAGCAAAGATAACTTTCTTGAGAAGGTAAGACTAGCTCTTGATGTCAAAAAAGACAGTGTTTGTACAGAGTAGGGGAAAAACAGATGGTTTTTTAGAAGTGTGAAGTAACGGGAGGAATAGGGAGGCTGGTGTGTTAGTTAGGAAACTGTTGAAACAGAGCCCAGATTACATGTTAGGAAGTAGTGGGAAATAATGGGAGATCGGTAGGTTGGGCCAGATTATAATGAAGCTTTTAAAGTAACTAGGAACTAAAAGTTTGAGATTTTTCTGCTAACTGAAGCAAATGATTGATTGATGAAAAAAACACTGTGTTGATTAAATGTTGACCATTATAATTTTCAGTGCAACAGCTGCTACTGAAATTGCAGTAATTCAAAATGAAAAATAGACACTGTTGTTCTAAAATAGCTTGGACTATTTGGAACCCTGTAGCATGAGTTTATGCTATGTCGTTTTGCTAAGAACATGATGGGGTGCAGGGTTTTCTTTTTTCATTTTATCGTAATTACTTGTTCTAAGGATGGTGAATTCAAACTGAGCAACAATTTCACAGCCAGAGTTGGAGTGTGGGTTGTATAAAGTTGTCGAAGCACTTTCCAAAGGTATAAAAACTCCTCTCAACTACCTAATTACAATTTCTAACTGAAATGGTATTTAAAATATCTAACTTGCTTAAATTATTTATCTGTTAAAATGCATGTATTATAAACTCATTATTTACATTGTATTATTTGCTCACAGTTTTTCTCCTGAAAACTAAGTCCTTAAGTTTGACAGTAGGTATTTCCCCTCAAGATAAATATTTTAAAAACTAACCATACTATGCAAACTACTGAGGTAGGAATAATCCATGAATATAATTTACATCGCAACTCATAGTTACTTATTTTTTATTGCCCAAGATAAACAATTTATTTCAAGACCATCATTTTATCTTCTTTTGGATTAGTAATATCTATAACATCAAATAAATCAAGTTGCAGTTCAACATTACTATTCTAGGCATCCTTGTTTATTACTAACACATCATCTCTCTGTACCTCTAATTTATTTTAGGTTACTTTGTCATATCGAGACATTTGGACATCATCCCATAGTAGGTATTTGAAAACCGGGAGACACTGAAAAACCTCAAGCTGTATTTTGGAAAGATAACGCTGGTAGAAGTAGGAGGATAAATTAGAGGGCAAGGGAAGAGACTTGAAGAAAAGGGGACCAGCTATAGGATAAATGGGAGGAGCTGGCTGTGTGAGGAATAGAATAAACAGATTGAGGAAGCATTTTAGAGGTTGAATGGAACTTGTTACTCTACAAGAATTAACAGGTACATAATAAAATGACCTATCAGTGTTACAGTCACAGACATGCTTAGTTAGGTTGAAAATGGAGCTCTGGGTACTCCAAGGAGGCAATGGCAGAAGGTTTGCAGAAACAGGTTGCTATAGCAACAGTAGCCTGTCAAGTGCAAATAGAGCCCATTCTCCCTGCCAGTGACCAATAGAGATTTTCAGAAGGCCAAGATGTAATTAGCACGCTAGACCAACTGCTACTTTGATATGGAAAAGTGATCATCCAATGGATAAGGACCCTACACTTTCAAATATTTATGGTACTGAAACCAGACAATATTTATCCAAATTTAGACTCCTTATCCCTTCTACTCCCGGCAAGTATAGCTCTTTAACATCTTTGTGGTCCATATTCCTCATCTATACGGCAGAATAATAACTGTGACTATAAACGCATGACACTTTGAAGGTGCATGGCACACATTAAGTGAAATGCAAATATTAGTCATTATGATTATCGCTGTTATCCTCATCATCACATAAGTGGGTAGCACAATGCAATGCTTAAAAGCATGAACTCTGAAAGCAGAATGCTTGTGTTTTGTTGTTGTTGTTCTTGTTGCTTAAAAATATAGCACTTTGTAGCTGTGTGAATTTGGGCAACTTATTGAAACTGTCTGCATTTCGGTTTCCTCACCTACAAAATGAGAAATAATACCTGCACCTACTTCACAGAGCTGTTATGTGGGTTAAATGAATTCATATTTGTAAAGTGCTTAAGGTAGTGTCTGGCACATAGTGAATATTAGAGTATTTGTTAAATAAACAAGTAGATGAAAATGTTTGTGTTAAATTCCTCTTAGTGGTTTTGATGCTTCCATAATAGCTAGTCTTTTTTAGTAGCTTTTAAAATCTAAACTTGCTTTTATGCTTTTCCACGGCTTTCAAATTTAAAGAAAGCAAAAAGGGGCCAGGCGTGGTGGCACAGGCCTGTAATCCCAGCACTTTGGGAGGCCGAGGCGGACAGATCAAGAAGTCAGGAGTTCGAGACCAGCCTGGCCAACGTGGTGAAACCTCGTCTCTACTAAAAATACAAAAATTAGTCAGGTGTGGTGACACGTGCCTGTAATCTCAACTACTCAGGAGGCTGAGGCAGGAGAATCGCTTGAACCTGGGAGGCAGTGGTTGCAGTGAGCCAACATTGCACCAGTGCACTCCAGCCTGGGCGACAGAGCGAGACTCTGTCTCAAATTAAAAAAAGAAAGAAAGAAAGAAAGAAAAACAAAAAATCAGAAAGTAAAATGAAAAACACTGAACTAAAATTTATTGCATTTCTACTTCATTGCAGGCCTTCTCAGAGGCATTATATTATCTCATTTAATCCTCACAAAACCCACATGAGCTACAGATGAGAAAAGAGAATAAGAAAATGGAAACAATCCAAATAAATTCCCACAGGTGGTAAATGTTAAATCTAGAATTTAATCCACATATCATTAATTCTAACATTTTCTTTAAATTATTATTATTATTATTATTTTGAGACAGAGTCTCGCTTTGTCGCCCAGGCTTGAGTGCAGTGGTGCAATCTCGGCTTACTGCAACTTCCGCCTCCCAGGTTCAGGTGATTCTCCTGCCTCAGCCTCCCAAGTAGCTGGGATTATAGGCACCCACCACTACAATTGGCTAATTTTTTGTATTTTTAGTAGAAACGGGGTTTCGCCATGTTGGCCAGGCTGGTGTTGAACTCCTGACCTCGTGATCTGTCCACCTCAGCCTCCCAAAGTGCTGAGATTACAGGCGTGAGTCACTGTGCCTGGCCAATATTCTTTAAATTATTATTGCACAGTATTTCTTACATAAGTTTAAAGTAAATAATAGTTATTCCAAATAATTATTGATTATGATAATGTGATAAATAATTTTATTACTTTATTTTTATGAAACCTTATGTCTTTAACAGTTAATGTTTTTCTAAACATAGTAATATTTATTAAATTATCAACCTGTTACATCACTCCTGGGTGAGATATAGCATTCTGCTTAAAAGACAAACTAATGGTTAATTTATGGTTGATTGACTCATTAATGATGGGTTCAATGGAGAATATATTCTATCCCATGATTTAAGAGCCCACTATAATATTTAAATATAGGTAATTTTTATTAAGACAATATCATTTCCTTTTTCAGACTACAGTACACTAATCTTTATCTTTTAAAAATCATTTCTAATATTTTAGATTTATTGGGTTTTGAGATTATGGTAAGATTCCTTTATAACCTTCAGCAAAAATGCCTATTAAAGACGTTTTAAAAAAACTGTTGTCTACGCCCAACTTATGAATTTATCATCTATGAAGCAAAAACGTAGACTCCACCATGAACTGAAGATGAGTTAGGCCGAGGTGGGTGGATCACAAGGTCAGGAGTTCAAGACCAGCCTGGCCAAAATAGTGAAACCCCATCTCTACTAAAAATACAAAAATTAGCTGGGTGTGGTGGCGGGTGCCTGTAATCCTAGCTGCTCGAGAGGCTGAGGCAGAGAATTGCTTGAACCCAGGAGGCAGAGGTTGCAGTGAGCCGAGATCATGTCACTGTACTCCAGTTTGGGTGGCAGAGTGAGACTCTGTTTCAAAAAAAAAAAAAAAAAAGAAATACACAAAATCCATCATTGCAGTTTTCATTCTTACCTAATTTACACTTAATACAAATGACTTCGTGTGTTATTTTCTAGTTAATTTTCAGTTCAGCATTCTGTTAAATTATATTTATTGCTAGCACATCCACAAGTACACAGAAGCAGTGATTTCTGCATCAGGGTTTAAAGGAAAACAAAAACACATTCTCAGATAGCAAAAAAGAAAAACAATTACTGCTGTTAGTCACTCCTCAAGGACAAAAGAGAAAATCGCAGTGAATTTAGGTGTGGATGAAAAGGTGAAATGAGCTTCTTTTTTTGTCGCTGCTGTGGATTAGTTACAAAGCAACTTTAAATGGATTCAGACAGAATAGATGGAAATAAATCTAATAAATTGTATTGGAATTCATTGAGTGGAATGCCATAGTGTGTTTTCTCTTTACATATTCAAGTAACTCATCATGTCCATTTCCTCATTTTAGAACACCTGTCTAAGATGTTTTCACCTACAAATTCATTAGTGGGGAGCTAATTTTTTCTGTTCATACCATCTGTATATACCCTTAAAATTAATGTATTCGTAAAATTGTTTTCAACAAGTGAGAACAACAGCAAATCTTCAAAGGCAATTAACCTTTTAAACTCATCTAAACAAGTGCATGATTTAATGTACACATGTTTATAAGTCAACTATCATTCTTTGGTTTGTTTGTTTGTTTTGTTTTGAGACACAGTCTCGCTCTGTCGCCCAGGCTGGAGTGCAGTGGTGCCATCTCCTCTTACTGCAAGCACCACCTCCTGGGTTCACTCCACTCTCCTGCCTCAGCCTCTGGAGTAGCTGGGAGTAGCTGTGACTACAGATGCCTGCCATCATGCCCAGCTAATTTTTTGTATTTTTAGTAGAGACAGGGTTTCACCGTGTTAGCCAGGATGGTCTCGATCTCCTGACCTCATGATCTGCCCACCTCGCCTCCCAAAGTGCTGGGATTACAGGTGTGAGCCACCGTGCCCGGCCTAAGTCAACTATCATTCTGAAAAAACAGAGCATCTCTCAGTCCCCACAAAAATAACCCACACCCCAGTTTAATATATGTGTAAGCTAGTGAATGCAGTTTTTTGAAAAAATAATAGAAAAACTAATCCCTAGGAAATTCATAGGTATATTTTATGCTATGAAATGTCATCAAGTGTGTGATAGTGAAAACTTTCTTAAAACTGACTGCTCCATGAAATTGTTTTAGAAAACTTGGAGCAAGTCCAGCATTACTTATGCCTCATGTAGGAAAACAATAAAATGTAGCTGAAATATTCAGCATGAAGAATGGAAGTTATGTGTCTTCAGTTGTGACCGAGTAGATTTTTCTTGAAGGGAAGTATGCCTCTGGGAGGATTTAAATTTGTTGTAAGGTAAAACATTTTTGACAAAATGAATGTTGAGTGTGCAAGAGATTTTCCATTTTCCCTCCATATTCACACTCCATTTTTCTCCAACTTGCTCTGCGACCTGGGAAGGAAAACTTGAATTGCACATGCTCCCTCTGACCTCCATTGGATTTGGTCTATGGAAAGGAATAGCAGCAGATCTACATGTGGAAGGACATGTGATCAGAGTATTTATTCCCTGGCTAACCTTTGCCAGGCTGCAGGTTGGCAATGGTGTGTCATTCCATCAAAGGCTGAATCACATATTTGGCATCCTCCAGCTATGACCACAGCTATTTCTAAAGCAATGGCAGCATTTCTTTCCAGGTTCCAATATCCATTCCTCTTCAGATCTAAGATGGAAAGAGCTTCCTGCTATTGCTAGTCCTTTAGTGTGCCATCCCTTGCTGGTTTCCTCAGCCAAGCTCATGCCTTTATAAATGGTTTATTTATTAAACTATCCTTAATTACCCCCCTTTAAGTGTGCTATCTTCCTTGCTGACAAATACCTTCAGCAAATCAATTAATTCCAAGTATTAACTTCTAAGCCTCTTCCTCGAGCTATTAGAGAAATTAAAATGTCTTTAAAGCAATGTAAATGTTTTCGCAGGCACATAGATAATAGACTACTTCATTGAGTTCGGTATAGCTGGTAAATTGATGATAATTTAACATTTAATTTAAAGTTTAAGGTTTAATGTTTCTCTAATGGGAGTAGAAATGTCTTTCCACAACTTGATAACTATTTCAAGAGACACAAACTTAGGCGATTTTATGGAACATCAATCATGAAATTATGAGGTTTTCTTGTGATGCATTTTCTGATCAAGTATTGTTCCATACTTTTAAATCATTCAAATAATCTGCCCTGACATTTTTTTCTCAATTTTAAACAGGTTATTTACATACCACATCATCATTTAGACAAACGCAATAGTTTATGCTATTACTATTGTATTTGGGTCTTTCATTAGCCTTTTGATATTCATATAGGTATTAAAGAATGTTTTGGTTTTAGGACTCACGACAAAAAAGCCTCAGACATAATCAATATAGGCAAGCTCTAGGGAAGACAGAAATTTTCCTACACAGTTCATTGTTAAAATTAGTTATTTCACATCTATCCCAACTGCCCAGTACCCTTTTTACCACATCAAAGCATAATTGCTGAGTCAATCAAGTTCAAAACAGATGAACTGGGAGTATTGGCTGGTGGTTGTGAATTCCTTGGTTCTCTCACCGTAGTTTAGTTACATTATTAAAGTGCTGATTTTTAAAAAATTGTAATGCGTGACTCAGAGTCTGAAACTTTAAGAGCAAGAGAGCCTTAAAGAATGAGAACAGAAGGCTGCAACATATATTGTTCGTCTCCTTTCACAACTCTTCTTATCAAATATGTACACCTGCATAAACACGCTTTACTTGCTGAATTCTACCAAGATATGTTTATTATTTGCCCAAAAGACAAACATAAAAAAGACAACATTTTCCTACTAAATTCTCTATTAAATTTAATATGATAATGAAAAAGCTAACTCATCAAGCTTAATCCCCCCGTTGATCACTCAGTACGTTTCTCAAATGTTTGACTAGTTCATGTTTGAACAGATTTTACGCTGTAGACATATATAATTCACAAGATAATACCAATATACAAATTTTAAAGATGATGAAATAGAAATTCAGAAAATATGATTTTCTCAAGGTTACAAATTACCAGTAAGCTATAGAATATGACCTTGAATTGGCCTTCCAACTCTGGTTAAATGCTTTATCCACTACACCTTGACAACATCTTTTGATGAGATATAATAGAAATTATTAAAACACTAGATGCCCAAGTTAGGATAAAGAGAGAGAAAGGACCTGCTGAGATCACTGAGAGGAAACATCCCCAAGTTCAGAATTTTTCCTAGGACCAGCTTTATCTGAGGGTAGAAAGGCCCGAGAGAGGTGCACTCAATGAAGCGTCCTGGTCACTTCTATTTATCTCAAAGGTGGAGTCCCAGGAGACATGCAAAAAAGGACGGAATGCAAAAATGTCTTTTCTCAACATTCTCTTCTGGTATCTCCACGTTACTCTCCTCAAGGTGGAGAATTAAGAAATGAGTCAGAGAGAGGGATGCATTTTGGACAGTGTTGTCACGTAAGACCTTTGGACAGTGTGCAGGCTCCAGGGACCCAGTATCGCAGCAGAGGTTCTTCACGTTCACAGTTTACTCCTATTCTATTACTGCAAATAGTGCATGAGAAAGTTGCTTACCAAATTCTCCAGAAAGACTTCTGTCCCTGGATAAATTAACATAAAGCATCGCATAGTTTGATATTAAATAACCGTGGGTGCTGATTGCTGGTTATTTTGTTAGTGTGGCATTCACTTTATTTGTGTGCACCTGGCCACCCCAAAAGCTAATGGATGTCTTAAAATGTGACTTGCATATTTGTTTTGTTTTGATTTTTGATTCTCAGAAGAAATTACCTCCTAGAAAAAATACTAAAAATAATGATTCTCTTCCTAGATCAACCTGCATAATTTTACTGAGCTCCATAATTTAGCAAGGAAGAAAAAATATTTTCATAATACTAAGAGTTCAACTAAGTAGAATATTAACTAGACCGAATTACCTTGAATGTGATGTTTGAACTTGTGTGGGTTCTATTGATTCATTCAGCTGACATTTGTTGAGCGACTCTCCTGTGACAAGTACATAGCAGGGATTTCCGAAACAAAAGACAAACTTTGCAGGTGTCAATTGCTGTTGAGCTAACAGAAGAGCGGGAAAGAATGAGGTACAAGTGTTGCCACCCTTTCAGTCTGAACATCCTTTGATTACAATTCCAGTCACATTTGCATAAATACTACAAAGTCTGGCACTCGGAGTTCCGCCGCATGATAGCAGGACCTGGTATTTTCTCTCAGGGAGTTCTTGAATGGTAATATCTCTTGTCCATCTACCCCACTGCTCATGCCACAGGGTTCCACTTCCCTTTGTTTCCACTCATTCCTTCTTAAAGTCCCCGTGGACCATACTGCCACCACCATTCTGTCTCAAGGGGCTTGGGCAAAGAGGAGTCCCCTTATTATACAATGAAATTATATTATCACTGTATAATAAGTACAAGGCTGACTTCATGGACATGTCCAGTGCAATTGCACAAGACCCCACTTTAGAAGGCTTTGCACTTGAACATTTGGAGTTGAATGCTCTCCGGTCGCTGTCTTGAAATGTTTAATAGTGTTATCTTTGAGTTTATGTTTTGTAAGTGAAGTCCAGTGGGTCAGTGGAACATGTGCCGTGGACTAGGCACCTCAGCCCACACATGATGCTGCCTCCAGCCACCTCCGTGACTCCATGGGAGGAGCTCTGGGCAGCCCAACCTCCATCCTCTGTGGCCTTGGGACATGCGCTGACTCCCTTTCTTGATCCCACTCTTTGATCGCTGACCCCTGTATCTAGGGCAGTAACCAGGTCACATCTGTCCAAAACGCCCTGCATCCTCTTGACCTCCACCTCGCTGGGGGCCCCGACAGGGGTCATGGGAAAAGTCAAGTTCTCTGTGTGTTTCCTGCAGAGTCTAGAGAAGGAGCATGGTGCTGGTCATCTCATGCCTGTGTTGGCAGTGCCACAGCATGTTTCCTGGGGGCAAATGTATCATTGACAACTGATCCAGGTTCTGAGTGTATGCCAGTGCAGAGGTTTGCCATTTCTTGCAGGGTCACCCTGTCAGCTGTGGGTTGGGATGGCAGCCCATAGGAAGGAGAGATTGACTTCCCTGTCCCTGCTGGGGTCCTGCATTTCCATTTTGCACTGGGCCTGGCAAAATTAGACAGCTGACCCTGCACAGGTAACATACATTATACCCCTGGATAGTATTCTGAACAAAAGAATAAACTATGTTACTGTTCCCTTTAATATGACAGTGTACACTGGGAAAGAGGGACTTTAATCATGTTAGAATAACCTATAATCAGAGGAACTGCAGCTTGGGTTAAGGGGGAGGAAATGACCCATGTGGTTAAATAGTTATATGCAGGATATAAAAATTAAGTGAATATATTGATAATTACAAGACCTTGAATTCTTACTACTTGGGGAAATATAAATATAGAAAGGAGGAAGGTGAAAATAAATCCTGAAGTGTTGAGTTGGAAACTGTAAACTCTTGGTTTTTAAACATGTATAGATGGATGGGTACAGACAGAGATGCAGATTACATGGGCCTACACGTGCGTGCGTGTGTGTGTGTGTGTGTGTGTTCCTAGTTCTTCCTGCTGAGTAGGTCTGGAAGCCTAGTAGCAAGAAACACACTTGGCACCCAGATCTTGGATACTAAATACTCCACTAAATAAAATCAAGACTCCAAGGGAAAATGGGTGATTCCAGAGCAGGGAAAGTGTAAGATGGGACTGGAACATTTTGCAATATCACAATGAAAAGAAGGAATCAAAGAATATATAGATATGTCAAAAGAGCAGAAGAGCCATCTTGAAGGGGCTGTTATTGTCCAAACTTGGGACAATTAGAGCAGCAAATAAGTAACGATAATAATAAAATATAACCCATGGAGTAAAATGAGAATCCATGAGTCAATGCTGTTATAGATATATAAATGAATGAACGAATGAGTAAAAGAAATTGGAGAGAACAGATTGCTCTACATTATAGTAAAGTATAAGCAATAAATGTAGAAAGAATTATGAACTTAGAATATCACCATTTGGCAACCACTGCAGTAAAAAATGATTTGGGGTATGATTATCAATAGATGTTTTTAAAAATAAGTGAAATTTTGATAAGAAACAATATTTACCTAAACAATATCTACATACTTTCAAAGTAGCTCCCCACTTACTTAAAAATACTTGATTGATTTAAAAATTAAATAAGTACATTATATACTTACATAAATAACCATTTTAATTAAAATATTCTTTCAAAAATTAGTGAGACGATTAACATTGCTACATTTTTTGGAAATCTTATTAACATGAGGATTAATAGAAGACAACTGGATTTTCATATCTGCTTCTGCATTTAATCTGATGTGACATTTTGTTTTGGTTGAAGTATGTAAAGAAAATCTAATCTCACACAAATATGTAGTTTGAAAAGGAAAGGATATTTTAATAGTCTTCTCAAATAATGGTGGATATTCTTTGGTACAATAGCATTTTTTAAAAATTGTTGTGGGTACTCAGTAAGTGTACATATTTGTGGGATGCATGAGATGTTTTGATACAGGCATGCCATGTGAAATAAGCACATCATGGAAAAATGGGGTACCCATTGCCTCAAGCATTTATCTTTTGAGTTACAAACAATCCACTTACACTCTTTAAGTTATTTTTAAATGTAGAATTGAGTTATTACTGACACTAGTCATCCTATTGTCCTATCAAGTAGTAGGTCTTACTCATTCTTTAACTATTTTTTGTACCTGTTAAACATCACCACCTCCTCACCAGTGCCCCATTACCCTTCCCAGCCTCTAATAACCATCCTTCTACTCCCTATATCCATGAATTCAATTGTTTTGACTTTTAGATCACACAAATAAGTGGGAACATGTGATTTTTGTCTTTCTGTGCCTGGCTTATTTCACTTAACAAAACGATCTCCAGTTCCATCCATGTTGTTGCAGATGACAGATCTCATTCTTTTTTGTGGCTGAATACTACTCCATTGTGTAAATGTACCATATTTTCTTTATCCATTCATCTCTTGATGAACACTTAGATTGATTCCAAATCTAGGTATTGTAAACAGTGCTGCCACAAACATTAGGAGTGCAGACATCTCCTCAATATACTGATGTCCTTTCTTTTGGGTATATACCCAGCAGTGGGATTGCTGGATGATATGGTAGCTCAATTCTTAGTTTTTCAAGAAGCCACCAAATTGTTCTCCATAGTGGTTTTACCAATTTACATTCCCACCAACAGTGTGCAGGTGTTCCCTTTTCTTCACATCCTGCCAGCATTTGTTATTTCCTGTCGTTTGGATGTAGCCATTTTAATTGGAGTGAGAGGATATCTCATTGTAATTTTGACTTGCCTGTCTCTGATTATTAATGATCTTGAGCACCTTTTCATATTCCTGTTTGCCATTTGTATGTCTTCTGTTGAGAAATGTCTATTCAAATCTTTGATCAGATTATTAGATTTTTTTTCCTATAGAGTTGTTTGAGTTCTTTATATATTTTGTTATGAATCCCTTGTCAGAAGGGTAGTTTGCAAATTTTTTCTCTCATTCTGTGGATTGTCTCTTCACTTTGTTGACTGTATCTTTTGATGTTTAGAAGCTTTTTAACTTAATGGAATCTCATTTGTCCATTTTTGCTTTGGTTGCCTATGCTTGTAGGTTTATGCTCAAGAAATTTTTGCCCAGACCAATGTTCTGGAGATTTTACCCAATGTTTTCTTGTAGCAGTTTTATAGTTTGAGGTATTATATTTAAGTCTTTAATCCATTTTTATTTGATTTTTGTATATAGTGAGAGACAGGGGTCTAGTTTCATTCTTCTGCATATGGCTTTTCAGTTTTCCCAGCACCATTTATTAAAGAGACTGTCTTTTCCCCAGTATATGTTCTTGGCACCTTTGTTGAAAATGGCTTCACTGTAGGTGTGTGGATTTGTTTCTAGGTTCTCCATTCTGTTCCATTGGTCTATGTGTCTGTTTTTATGCCAGTACCATACTCTTTTGGTTACTATAGCTTTGTGGTACAGTTTGAAGTCAGGTGATGTGATTCCTCCAGTTTGGTTCATTTTGCTTTGGCTATTCTGGATCTTCTGTGGTTCTATGTAAATTTTAGGATTGCTTTTTCTATTTCTGTGAAGAATGTTAAGGGTATTTTGATGGAGATTATATTAAATCTGTAGATTGTTTTGGGTAGTATGGACGTTTTAACTATATTGATTCTTCTAATCCATGAACATGAAAAACATTTTCCATTTTTTAGTGTCCTCTCCAATTTCTTTCATCAGTGTTTTATAGTTTTCATAATAGAGATATTTCACTTCTTCAGTTAATTCCTTGGTATTTAATTTTATGAATGGATATTATAAATGGAATTACTTTTTAAAATTTCTTTTTTACATTGTTCCCTGTTGGCATATAGAAATGCTACCAAATTTTTATATTGATTTTTGTATCCTGCAACTTTACTGAATTTGTTTATCAATTCTCATAGTTGTTGAGTTTTCCAGATATAAGATCATATCATCTACAAACAAGTATAATTTGACTTCTTCTTTTCCAACTTTGATACCCTTTATTTCTTTCTCTTGTATGATTGCTTTGCTAAGATTTCCAGTTCTATGTTGTATAACAGTGGTAGCATCCTTGTCGTATTCCAGATCTTAGAGGAAAGGCTTTCAGTTTTCAGCATTAAGTATGATACTAGCTGTGGGCTGTCGTATATGGCTTTTATTATGTTGAAGTGTGTTCCTTCAATCCCCATCTTTTTAAGGGTTTTTATCAAGAAGGAATGTTGAACTTTATCAAATGCTTTTCAGCATCAATTTAAATAATCATTTGGTTATTATCCTTCATTCTGTAGATATAATGTATTACATTGATTGATTTGCATATGTTGAACCATCCTTACTTTCCAAGGATAAATTCCACTTAGTCATAATGAATGATCTTTTTAATATATTGTTTAATTGGGTTTGCTTGTACTTAGTTGACAATTTTTGTATCAATATTCATCAGCAATATTGGCCTGCAGTGTTTTTGGGGGTAGGTATTTTTTTTTTGATGTGTCTGTCTGATTTAGGTTTCAGGGTAATACTGGCCTCATAGAATGAGTTTGGAAGAATTCCCCTCCCCTCTATTTGTTGGAATAATTTGAATAGGATTGGTATTAGTTTTTCTTTAAATGTTTGGTAGAATTCAGCAGTGAAGCCATCAGGTCCTGGGGCTTTTCTTTACTGGGAGACTTTTTATTACAGCTTTGATCTTATTACTTATTAGTCTGTTCAGATTTTTTATTTCTTCCTGGTTCAATGTTGGTAGGTTGTATGCATCTAGGAATTCATCCATTTCTTCTAGATATTCCAATCTATTGTCATATAGTTGCTCAGAGTAGCCACTAATGACCCTTTGAATTTCTGCAATATCAGTTGTAATGTCTCCTTTTTAATTTCTGATTTTATTTATTTGGATTTATTATCTTAGTCTGGCTAAAAGTTTGCTAATTTCGTTTAACTTAAAAAAACGTTTTGTTTCACTGATCTTTTGTCTTGTTTTATTTCAATTTTTAAATTTCTTCTCTGATCTTTATGATTTCTTTTCTTCTACTAATTTTGGGTTTGGTTTGCTCATGCTTTTCCAGTTCTTCAAGATGAATTGTTAGATATTTATTTGAAGTTTTTCCCCTTTTTTGATCTAGGTGCTTATAGCCATACAATTCCCTCTTAGTACTGGGCCAGGTGCAGTGGCTCACACCTATAATCCTAGCGCTTTGGGAGGCTGAGTCGG
This sequence comes from Nomascus leucogenys, assembly GCF_006542625.1. Classification (NCBI taxonomy): domain Eukaryota; kingdom Metazoa; phylum Chordata; class Mammalia; order Primates; family Hylobatidae; genus Nomascus; species Nomascus leucogenys. The sequence goes on along the minus strand of NC_044389.1, from coordinate 880,916 downwards.
GCAGACCACCTGAGGTCAGGAGAATCACTTGAGCCCAGGAGGTGGAGGTTGCAGTAAGCCGAGATCACACCACCGCACTCAGGCCTGGGTGACAGGCAACAGAGCAGGACCCTGTCTCAAAAAAAAAAAAAAAAAAAAAAAAAGGAAGAAAAAAGAAAAAATTCCCTCTTAGTACTGATTAACTGATTTTGCTGTATCCCATAGGTTTTGGTATATTGTAATTCTGTTATCATTTGTTTCAAGAAATTTTTCAGTTTCTTTCTGAATTTCTTCATTAACCCACTGGTCATTCAGGAGCATATTGTTTAACTTTCATGTGTTTGTATAGCTTCCAAAATTTCTCTTGTTATTGATTTCTAGTTTTATTCCATTGTTCTCAGAGAAGATGCTTGATACTATTTCAATTTTTTTGACTGATTTTTTTTTTTTTTTTTTTTTGAGATGAGTCTTGCTCTGTCACCAGGCTAGAATACAATGGCATGATCTTGGCTCACTGCAACCTCTACCTCCCAGCAAGCAATTCTCCTGCCTTGGCCTCCCAGGTAGCTGGAATTACAGGAGTGAATGTTTTAAGACTTGTTTTGTGACCTAAGATATGGTCTATCCTTCAGAAAGATCCATGTGCTGAGGAAAAGAATGTGAAATCTGCAGCTCTTGAATGAAATGTTCTGTAGATAACTATTAGATCCATTTGGTCTATAGTGCAGATTAAGTCCAATGTCTCTTTGTTGACTTTCTGTCTGAAAGATCTATCCAATGCTGAAAGTGGAGTGCTAAAGTCTTCAGCTATTATTGTATTGGGGCCTATCTCTCTCTTTAACTCTAATTAATATTTTCTATATATATGTATGTATATCTGAGTGGTTGGGTGCATATATAAAATTATTTTCTCATCTTGTTGAATTGACCCATGTATCATTATATAGTGACCTTCTTTGTCTCTTCTTACATGTTTGTCATGAAATCTATTTTGTCTGATGTAAGTCTAGCAACTCTTGCTATTTTTTGGTTTTCATTGGCCTGAAATATATTTTTCTATCCCTTTATTTTCAGTCTATGTGTTTTTATAGGTGAAGTGTATTTCTTGCAGGCAACAAGTCAGTTGGTCCTGTTTTATTTTTCATCCATTCAGCCACTCTTTGTCTTCTGATTGGACAGTTTAGTCCATTTATATTCAATGTTATTATTGATAAGTAGGTACTTACTCCTGATATTTTGTTATTTGTGTTCTAGTTGTATTGTGGTCTGCTCTTCCTTCTTTCTTTCCTTCCTGTCTTCCCCTAGTGAAGGTGACTTTCTCTGGTGATATGACTTACTTTCTTGCTTTTTATTTTCTGTGCCTATTGTATGTTTTTTTAATTTGAGGTCATTATGAGCGTTGCAAATACAATCTTATAACCCATTATTTTTACCTGATAACAATGTAATCCTATTTACAGAAATAAATGAAAAAACAAGCAAAATGAAACCTAATTAAAACTCTACACCTTAACTTCTTTCCCCTTCTTAACATTTTGTTGTTTCTATTTCTATTTTATTGTACTGACTATGCCTTGAAAACTTGTAGTTCTTATTTTTGGTTGTCTCATCATTTAGTCTTTCTACTTAGGGTAAGAGTAGTTTACACACCACAGTCACAGTGTTACACTATTCTGTGTTTTTCTGTGTACTTATATTACCAGTGAGTTTTACACCTTCAGGTGATGATTGCTCGTTAATGCCCTTTCCTTTATGATTGAAGTATTACCTTTAGAACTTCTTGTAGGACAGGTCTGGTATTGAAATTCCTCAGTTTTTGTTTGTTTGGGAAAGTGTTTCTTTCTCCTTCATGTTTGAATGATTTTTCTTTGGCGTTTTAAATATGTGACGCCACTTTCTCCTGGCCTGTGAAGTTCCCACTGAAAAGTCTGCTACAAGATATATCGGAGCTCCATTGTATGTTATTTGTTTCTTTTCTCTTGTTGCTTTCAGGATATTATCTTTATCTTTTACCTTTGGGAGTTTGGTTATTAAATGCCTTGAGGTAGCCTTCTTTGGGTTAAATCCGCTTGGTTTTCTATAACCTTTTTGTACTTGGATATTGATATATTTTTGTAGTTTTGGAAAGTTCTCTGTTACCCTTTTGAATAAATTTTCTACCCCTATGTCTTTCCCTACTTTCCTTTAAGGTCTATAACTCTTAGATTTGCCATTTAGAGGCTATTTTCTAGATCCTCTAGGCATGCTTCAATGTTTTTTAATCTCTTTTCTTTTGTCTCCTCCTCTTTCATATATTTTCAAATAACCCGTCTTCAAATTCACTAATTCTTTCTTCTGCTTGATTAATTCTGATTTTTAAAAACTCCAAAGTCTTCTTCAATAACCCAATTGCATTTTTCGGCTCCAGAAGTTCTGCTTGATTTTCTTTTTTATTTTTTTAACCTCTTTGTTAAATTTATCTGACAGAATACTGAGTTCCTTCTCTGTGTTATACTTTCTCCGAGTTTCCTCAACACGGCTATTTTAAATTATCTGTCTGAAAGGTCACATATCTCCATTTCTCCAGCATTTGTCCCTGGTGCCTAATTTAATTCATCAGTAAGGTAATACTTTCCTGGATGGTGTTGATGCTAGTAGACATTTTAGGGTGTCTGGGCATTGAAGAGCTAGGTATTTAGGAATTTATTGTAGCCTTCACTATCTGGGTTTATTTGTAGCCATCCCTTTTGGAAAGGCTTTCTTGATATTTGAAAGGACTCAGGTGCTATGATCTAAGATGTATCTGTTTTAGGAAGCACCCCAAGCCCAATAATACTGTGGTTCTTGCAGACTCATAGAGGCACCACCTTGACAGTCTTGAACAAGATTCAGGAGAATTATCTTGATTACTAGGCAGAGACTCTTGTTCTCTTCTCTTACTTTCTCCCAAATATAGTCTCTTTCTCCATCCTAAGCAACTTATAGATGGGAATGGAGTAACACAAGCAACCCTGTGGCCATCATCACTATGACTGCACTGGGTCAGACCTGAAGTCAGCCCAGCACTGGGTCTCACCCAAGGCCTGCTGTAATGACTCCCTGGCTACTGCCTATGTTCTAATAGCAAAACTTCGTATGTGTTTGTTTTTTAAAGGTTATGGGCAATATGGAATCAAAAATCAAAATGGTGTCAATGAAATTTTCATTGTTAAATTTCAACTGTTTATGTAGTTTTTTAAATCAATAACTTTACTTTTAAGAATTTTAGATTTACAAAAATGTTGAGCAGATAATGCAGAGTTCTTAAATATACCCCTTCCCTGCACACAGCCTCTCCTATTATTAAAATCTTGCCACTATGTGGTACATTTGTTACAATTAATATATCACCACTTATACATTATTATTAGCTAAAGTCTATAGTTTACATTAAGTTTTGCTGTTTGTGTTTCACAGTTCCATGGGTTTTGGCAAATATATGTGCTGTATATCTCATTACAGTATCATATGGAATAGTCTCACTGCCCTAGAAATCTTCTATGTTTCATGTATTCATTCCTCCCACCACCCCCAGTCCCCAGGACCCCTGGCAACTATTGACCTTTTTACTGTCTTCACAGCTTTTTTCCCTGCAGAATGTCATAGGGTACTTAGTCTTTTCAGACTGGCTTCTTTCACCTAGCAACATGCTTGTGAGGTACCTCCATTTCTTTTCATGGCTTTGGAACTTATTTCTTTTTCTCCTTGAATAATATTCTGTGTTATAGATGTACCATGGTATTTTTATGCATTCACCTATTGAAAGACATTTTGGGCTGGGCGTGGTGGCTCACGCCTGTAATCCCAGCACGTTGGGAGGCCGAGGTGGGTGGATCACCTGAGATCAGGAGCTCGAGAGCAGCCTGACCAACATGGCAAAACCCCATCTCCACTAAAAATACAAAATTAGCTGGACATGGTGGCACATGCCTGTAATCCCAGCTAATCGGGAGGCTGAGGCAGGAGAATTGCTTGAACCTGGGAGATGGAAGTTGCAGTGGGCCAAGATCGCACCATTTCACTCCAGCCTGGACAGCAAGAGCAAAACTCAAAGAAAGAAAAGAAAAGAAAAGAAAAGAAAAGAAGAGAAGAGAAGAGAAGAGAAGAGAAGAGAAGAGAAGAGAAGAGAAGAGAAAAGAAAAGAGAGAAAGAGAGAAAGAAAGAAAGAGAAAGAAAGAGGGAGAGAGAGAGAAAGAGAGACGTTTTGGTTGCTTCCAGATTTAGCGAGTAAGAATATAGCTGTAAACAGATACAGGTTTTTGAGTAAGCATGTTTTGAGTAAGCAATTCAGTTGGGTAAAATCTAAGAGCAGGATCACTGGGCAATACGTAAGATCTTGTTTGCCTTTGTAAGAAACTTCCAAACTGTCTCTTAAAGTACCATTTTATATTCCTACTAGCAATTAGAGTTTCTATAGCTCCACATTCTCTACAGCATTTGATATTATCCGTTTTTTTCTAATTTTAATTAGCTTAATAGGTGGTAGTGGTACCTCACTGTTGTTTTAATTTGTAATTCCCTAATTACATATGATGGTGAGCATTTTTTAATATGTTTACTTGCCATCTACTTTTCTTCTTTGGTAAATAGAAAACATTTTTCTCATTTTTAAATTGGGTTTTTTTTGTTTTCTTGCTGTTGAGCTTTAAGAACTCTTTGTACATTTTGGATAACAGTCTTTTATCAAAAATATTTTTTACAAATATTTTGTCCCAGGATCTGTTTTCTCTTTTCATTCTCTTAAGAGTATCTTTCACAGAGCAGAAATCTTTACTTTTAACAAACTTCAACTTATTTATTTTCTTTCAAGGATTGTCTTTTTGTTTTTGTATTTAAAAACTCATCATAAAACCAAGGTTATCTAGATTTTATCCTATATCTTATTTTGCTAGTTTTATAGTTTTTCAATTTATATTTAGGTCTATGATTCATTTCAAGTTAATTTTGTGAAAAATAAAAATGTGTATGTGTGTGTGTGTGTGTGCACACAGGCGCATGTGTTTGCATATAAATGTCCAATTGGTATGGCACTATTGTTTGAAAGAACTATCCTTTCTCCATTGAATTGCCTTTGCTCCTTTGTCAAAGATCAGTTGAACATATTTGTGTGAGTTCACTTTTAGGATCTCTATTCTGTTATAATAGACAAGTACAGTCTACTTGTCTATTCTTTAGCTAATATCACACTTTCCTCGTAACTGCTGCCTGATAGTAAGTCTTGAAGTCAGGAAGGGTCAGTCCTTCAACTTTGTTCTTCTTTTTCAATATTGAGTTGGTTATTCTGGGTCTTTGACTCTCCATATAAACTTTAGATCTAGTTTGTTGATAGCCACAAAATAACTTGCTGGAGTTTTGATCACATTGTATCTATAGAATATGTCAGGAGAAATTGACATCTTGATAACACTGAATGTTTCTACTCCATGGATATTTCATGAACATGGAATCTTTCTCCATTTAGGTAGATCCTGTTTGATTACTATCATCATAGTTTTATAGATTTTCTCCTTAGAACTTGTACATGTGTTGTTAGATTTAGAGCTAAGTATTTCATTATTTGGGGAATAATGTATAGTGTTTTTAATTTTAAATCCCAACTGTTGTTAGTACATAGGAAAGCTGCTGAGTTTTTGCATAATAACCTTGTATCCTGCAACCTAGCTGTAATCACGTATTAGCTCTAGCTCTGTTGATTATTTGGGATTTTCTGCATAGACAATAATATCATCTGCAAACAAAGACAATGTTACCACTTATTTCTCTCTCTATATATATACCTCTTATTTCCTTCTCTTTTTTATTGAACTAGCTAGGACCTTTGGAATAACATTGAACACAAGTTGCATTCCTTGCTGGTGAACTAATCTTGGCTTTGATTCTCTATATTAACCTATCTTTCCAAATTTCAGGGTGGTGATTTTCCCTGTAACTTCCAATCTCTGGTGGATATAATAATAACTGTTGAGTTTCTGTTTGTTCAGCATTTTCCTTGTGAGGATCAAAGTGATGTCTTCCACGTTCTTTACATGTCAGAACTCCCCCCTTACTTTTTAATAAATACAAACACTGATCAATTAGCTTATAATGAACCATACTGTGAACACCATCACAACTAAATTATACAATCCAACATCTCCAATTATGAGAAAGATTGTTGTCATGTACCCACAAATAATACTATGCACTGATAAAAACACAGCATCCCTTGTAAGATTTTGTCAAAAATGTATAACCTGAAAACAATGGCAAGGAAACAAAAGAAAAATCCAAATTGAGGTCATTTTGCAACGAATTAAAATATATTCTTTAAAACTGCTACGGTCATGAAAGGAAAGCATAACTAAGAAGCTGTTTCAAATTGATGGATAATAAAGAGACATGACAATTAGGGGCCATTTTTGACTCTACATTGAATCATACACCAGAAATAAATGGGTAATACAAAAGACATTGATAGAGAAATTGGAGACAATTGAACGAGACCTATCCATTGTTTTAAAGTATTGAATCAACATTTATTTCCTTATTTTCATGAAAACGTATAGGCTGGAATTGTTATTTTAAGGAAATATTCTCTGATGTATATAGGGATACTATGACACTACGTCAGAAAATGACTTTCTATGAAATGTATAATATATATAATAATACTGATATTTATATAGAGTGAATAAGACAAATACGGTAAACTATTAACAACTTGGACATCTGGATAAGGGGTATACAAGAATCCTTTATCACTTATCATTATCTGTGTGACCTTGTGAACACTATTTTACATCTAGGTGCTTTAGTTTTCACATGTGTAAAACAGTGATAATAGTGGTACTTTTAGACATAGTGTGACTATTAAGTGGAGTAATGTATATAAAAACATGCAGATGATCTGGTGTATAATGAACACAGGAAAATCTGTTTTTTAGAATAAATGCAATAAGTATTTGTTATATCATTTAAAATAATATATAATTTCAAAGCTTCTGGAAGTTCTATATCCTACTGAAGGCATATATATGGGATAGAGAGTACTTTTATTTAACAAAAATTAAATGAACCATCCTGTGAACACACCTTAATGGGTTTTTTTGGGGGTTTTTTTTGTTTATTTTTTTTTAGCCAGTCTGGGTTCTGTGTATAATATAAAATGCCACTTATGGATGGGGAAGTATTTAGAGATTTTTTTTCTTCAAGAATATATTTATCTTGTACACATTTTCTAAGATGTTTCTGAGGATCTGTGTGTATAAGTCCTGTGCACACTCGTGCATGCTTAGGCAACAAGAAGAGTGGCAAGGTGTTTTGTCATTTTACCTGGTGGAAAAACCTCAGATAAGAGTGAACTTGGATTACTTGTATTCCCATAGAACAATTCTCTTGGACTTGAATTGACAAACACACCATGGAATGTTGGCTGGACTTTAGAAAAGCCCACCTGGGCATTCTGTTACATTATCTCCCCAATTCAATAAGTTATTCTTGCCTAATCAACCTAAGTTTTGGCAGCTGCACTATAAAAGTAGATTACTGTAGGTTATTGGGTGTTCATCAATCCTCATGGAAAGAAGTCATCCAGATTGAGAGAATAAACCATGCCCTCCTTGGTAGGAGATAGAATATTTCTAAAAGGATCAATAAAAATTTGTACTGTAAAAAAGAAATAGGGAGGAAAAAATAAAAGCTGACCTTCAAGGTAAAAAAGGCTAAGAATTAGGAAATTCTCATTATTCTTTTCTCTTGGGCTCTTAATATTTTGTCATTTATTTTCGTTATACCCAGATTTTCAGGAAAGACTATACCAAAAAAGGAGGCTGTGTTTTGGGTGCTTCATGAAATTGAAGACATAGCTATGAAGTCAAAACTCATTTTTTTGGCTTGGTTTTACTGTGGTTTTCATGAGTATACAGTAAATACTCATGAAAGTTTCAATAATTGTGTGAATGTGTTATTACTAAATTATAATTATTAATACTTACTAATTAGTGAATAAATAACAAATTCGTATTGATGTACTTCTTGGAAACTCTGAAATGTTAATTGAATCAAACTCAATCACAAAAATAGCAGATTCCAATATGAGTGAATATATCCTATGCAAATCTTGAGGTCACGACCTAAGACAGTAGAAACTGGTAATCATATCTGATCTCTTATTGCACATGAAATAATTGAAATACATCAAAAATTGGTATACAATGCTCATAAGTGGAATAAAATTTCTGCTTAAATATATGTGCAGTATTGCATTAAATAATATTGTCTGTGTTGTGCCATAAACACTTTACCCAGGTTTTCAAATATTCTCTCTCTATAGTTTCAGAATTTTATTGTTTCATTATGTTACATATTCACATTGATCTTGTACTCCTTTTAGCTCCTTTCCCCATAATATAATGTTTCCTAATGTTTTCTTATTGTTATGCATTCATTAGACTAATCTATTTCTTTAAGTTTTTTTGTGACATTGTTGAGTTATTCACTCTACACAGTTTCATTGAGTTTGGATGTTCTTACAGGCTATTCCTTCTCATCTAGAGAATATAATGTGCAATATAATTGCAATATATTACATTCAATAATACATGTCAAGCATCTGGTTGCTTTTTGCTTTGCCTCATATAATCTCTCAAAGAGAGCTCAAACATCAAGATTGAAAACATTTTGTTCCAGACAGCCATGAAGCTCTACTGAAAAGAAACAGAATCAGATAAAATATATATTTCACCTGACATGCAAAATATTTTCTGGCTCAAATGTGTTTACTTAAGGGAAATGTGTGAATTCTATTGATTTTTGGCTGGCTTTAGGGGGAAAAAAGGAGGAAGAGCAGAGTGCTATGTGGTGTTGCCAAGAGCTGCCATATCAAATTTCAGTAAGCATATCAAATAAAAACATTTTCTAATAAGCTGTAAGAAACTCCCTTAAAAATCCATATAGAGATGACCTTCTACAACAAAAGTATAAAACTAGAATTCAAAGACTTACAAATATACTGAAAGTTATGGTATGGTTGTTTTCCAATAAAAACCAGTTAGTTATGTTGCTATAACTTTTTATAAAGTTTACCCAAGTTTAATTTCTAATAGATCGTGTCAATTTATTGGGATCAATTTTATAACGACATTTCAAATATGTATAAAATATTAACATCCTGAAATGTTCACTCTTATTTGATCTTAGAAGTTAAGCAAAGTAGGTCAGGTGAGCACTCAGGAATATGGGGTACAGAGAAATTTGGGTAGCTAAGAAAGAATGTGAGAGCAATGGGAAGATTTTCCCCCTCAAAATGGAAACTACAGGAGCATGTTTCTCTATTGATGTAGCAATGGAAAGGCGGCCTGGGTCTACCTGGGGTAGGGTTTCCTGTTCTCTGAGTACCATGATGGCCTCAGGGTTAGGCTCACTTAGGCAACACAGGATGAGAAACTCATTGATGTGTGTCTGTGTGTGTGTGTGTGTGTGTGTGTGTGTGTGTGCATGCTTGGTTTTTGTTGTTGTTGTTGTTGTTACTTAAGAAGCAGCTAAGTGTATAGAAAAAAAAATGAGATTTGGGATCAGGAGTATATCAGTTCAGGAAACACCAGCCCAGAAGACACTACTTAAGAAGTAATAAGGCGGAAGGGGTCCCAACACTGAAGAGGAGCTCAGTGGCAGTGGTCTCCTCTAGGCCTGGGCTAATGATCAGAGATGTTATTATAGAACTGGACTCCCCAGTAAAATTGGGGTGCTAGGAGAGCCCACATTGATGGAGGCCTCATGCAGCATATCTACTCTGGCCCTTCCAGCTCTATGGGCCTTTTGGTCTCTTCATCCATCATCTACGATGGCAGTTCTAGCATTTCTGCTTCACTTAGCATGAGCCTTCACTTTCCAACTGTCCAAGAGACAACCCAGCACTGGATTAGCACCATTCCTTGAGGTCCTTTTTAGAGCATTTAGAGTAATTTTATTTCTATAAACTCTCCCTTACCCAACTTCATATTCTATCCCCCTTGCTTCAGCACCCTCTGAATTAAGTCCACATACACTCCTCTGTTCACGTTTAAGGCTCTGCAACTTCTCTCAGATAGAGTTCCTTTTCCTTCTTGCGAAGCCCAGCACTTTGTTGAATGGGTTTTACTGTTACTTGGCCCTCCTCATTGGTCTGGTTGTCAGGAGGGGAGGTAGAAGTCAATCCTCTAGGGGCAGCACACCTGATCTTGAAAGGCAGAGTGTTCTGTTATCTTCAAGCAGGGCTGGGGATGGGGGAAGTTACGCAGACCAGAAGCTGTAGAGGTAACCTGGGTTGCAAGGTTTTCAAGTGAGTTGACTGAAATGTCACATCCCAAGTTTGAGGTTTCACTCATCCCAATCTCAGCTCTAATCTTGACAGAATGGCCTTGTTTAAGTTGCGGATTCAAACTTCACTGCAGTTCAACTACCCTTATAATAAAGCACTGGGCCTCATGCCCAGGATTTTCTGTAGAGATGTGCTGCCAAGGGGCCCTTGACTTTCACCCTCTGCTTTAAATTGGTGATTACTCACCCCCTATCTTTCACAGTAAGAACCATCTCATTCAATTGTTTTCATACTAACTAATCTCCCCTAGCTTCTCCAACACCTGAAAGACTGCATCAGCGAGTGCATTCCCTTCACTGTAACTTGTTTGTTTTTTGTTTTTGTCCTCAACCCTACTGCCATTTTGATGGGTTATTTTTTTTTTTTCTTGTGAGGGGCAGGGGCCCGTTCTGTTTAGCACCATCCCTGGACACTACCTGCTAGATGCCGGTAACACCATCATCCCCTCTCCCTCAACACACATACATCATCTCTATCAGAATTGTCTCAGGCTTCGACAAGCGTTTCCAGAGAGGGGAGCAGTATCGCACCACTGAGAAGAGCACTAGCTCATCCCAGTTCAGCGTCGATGAGAATTTTATCAACTGCATTGCCACAGCACACCAGGCCCTGTCCTCACTCCACCTATTGTCAATGATCACTCTCAATAGGTCACGGGTTATTCAGTTCAAATTCTCTTTTTAGATTATTCTTTTCTGGAGTGCTCCTGGCACCAACTGCTGTGTATCAGGTCCCCAGGACAGCAGATCTTGGGATGGATGTTTGTATACAGAAAGCTTTCTGGGGACTGCTAGGGGAACAGCATCTGTTGGGGAGTGGCCAGAGGAAGAAGTTGAGCTGTTACGCAATTGAAACAACTTTTCATCTTTCCCACAGAGAGCACTGGAGCTAGAATAACCCTTCAGAGATGTCCAAGTCGTATCACTAAATTAGCCACCATTGGATGCAGGCTGCCTCCAGCTTCTATTGATGGAGGGTAATTCCTAGGAAGTTTTCAGCTATGAGCCATCAGCAGTCAGAATTACTGGCTCCTGGGGAAATGAGTGCTTCACAAAGGCTGTGCACCATGACATCCACTACAAAGACTGAAATAGAAAATCTTGCAAATAATTCATTTTCAAATTGGTCAGTAAAAGACTTAAATTTTGCTGTTAAAGAGAACTTGGTAATGCCATGGCATCTTGTGACCATCCAGTCATTAAGTTAACAAATATTTACTGAGTGCCAAGCACTATTCTGGAAGCTAAGCAGTGCATTTACGTACATGAAGAGTGATGTTATTTTGTCATAGCAAAATCAACCCTATGAGGAAGAATAAAAATGGGATGTGATACTATGAAATGTATTCTATACATTGATTGCTCATTTTAAACATATTACCGATAAAAAGGGGCAAGTTAGTGTATTCAGTGCCTCTCAGGGGTTTCATGTGGACTTGTCATTTACAGTCCCTTTGGTGAACATAACAATATCTCCAATGCATTTGGTTGATTGATTTGTTCATTTTGAACAGAAAATCAAGCTTTAGTGATAATTCTAGAAAAGCAACGAATCTTCTTAATAGGTCTGGATTTTTTTTTAATTATTTGGCTTATTTTTGTGGTGGCCAGTGAAGGGTGATAGAATTAAGTGTCTCCAGGGTAATAATATTGGTGGTTGTCCTTAAAACATCCCCCATCGATGAGGTTTGATGACATCTTTAAATGTCCGTCATCTCAAGGAAATGGAGTCATGCTTTAAGAAAGGAGCTGACAAATATTTTAGGAAATATGTATGGAGCAGATAACATGTTATATAACTATTCAAATTCTAAAATATAAAGCAATGCTTGGAAATATTTTTATTATACTGACTTCAGGGGTGTGTTGGGAAGGAGGACATGCTAATGGCATCTAGTTTGTAGAAGCCAGGGATGCCGTAAACATTCTACAATGCACAGGACGGTCCCCAACAACAAAGAGATCTCCTGTCCAAAATGTTAATAGTGCCAAAGTTGATGAACCCTTCTATAAAGAGAAATAATGTGCTCTGTACTTAGCCAGTTATTATTTTTGAATATTTTGTGAAAACTATGCAATGTTCTATATACTTCAGTTTCATACAAAATAATAGTCATATTGGCAACCTTTAAAGAAAAATTATGGCAGAACATATATGTCATTATCTTGGAAGATTAAAACTAACCAAATGGCAATAGTTTCTGTTTTGAAGTGTCTTTTGGGTGAAATCATTAATAAATATGTTAAACCAGTAGTTCCATAATGATAGAGAAAGTGATATTTCTGGATTTAAATATAAACATGATTATAATTATTCAGCCTTGACTTCAATTCTGACAAAGGAAAAAATGATATATAATAAGCTATGATGAAACGTCTTTAGAGCATACTCTCATGTTTTACAGCAAATCTCTAGGCTCAATCTAAATGGTTCAAATCAAAATCCCTTATAATTCAGAGTGCAGATGAGGAGTTGTTTACACTAATCAATAACTATTATCTGAAGAATGTTGCAACTGGGATCTGAAGGAATCTTAAGACTCATTCATTCTTGGGGAAAACTTTTGGTGGGTCTATTGTTCCTAAACATTCTGTGGGAATATCAAAATTGAATTAATCAATATTGTATTTTTTCTCATTCAATATTAAAATTAAAGCACTGATATGATTCAATTTCTGTGAAATACTTTTCAGACTCTTCACACCTGCATCTTTTCCAGAATTGAAGTCAATCTCCCAACTATAGTCTGACTATTAACTAATGGGTCATGACAGATGAACTAGGAGATAAATACTCAGGAGATTGCTGACTTTTGGCCCCTGAATTTAGACATTCTCTTCCACTTTCTATAGAAACTCTGCCCCCTGTAGCATTTTGAGTGCTGTATTGTAATTGCTTCTTTATAGGTCTCCTTTCCCAATCAGGCTGAGAGCTTCCCCAGGAGACTGATTTTTCAGCTATAACCTACAGAATAGTGTATGGAACACAATGGACTTTGAAAAATATTCAGTAAATAACAAAATGCCTGATTGAAAATCCCATTACTACCCTTAGTCTTTGGCCAGTGGCTGCCCTTCTAGGTTTTAGAATCTAGTGTCAACTGTAACACTAGTACATTTCCTCTGCCTCTGCCCTGTTTAAGTGCTGGACTCTGCGGCTGTGTTCTGTCTGCCCTCTCTTTTGTGCTGATATGAATAAGTCATATTGTCTTGAGCTTGTGTAATGCACAGATAAGTCACTACCTAGTAATTCAAACAAATTTTTTACAGGATTGCTTTAATGAACATCTGAAGAACTGGTAATTACTTTAATCACAGGCATTTCTGTGGCTGCAGCAGTAGAGACCATTAATACCAAAAGGCCTCAGGCACCTAAACTGGTTTAGAGAGAACAGAGCTTCCTTGTAAGTAAATGACTTTTAATCAGAGGCTCCAAAGCTGTCACTGGAACTGTGGCAATTTACCCAGACACAATTAAAGCTTCTACTTTAAATAAAGAAATAAGAAAAAAAGAATATTTTACAGGAGAAAAATGAGAAATGGATTAGCATTTACATAGACATGACATTCCAGTGAGTGAATACCAATGCTAGAAATGATGATTACGATGAAGAAATGCAGAATTATATGCATTAAACCTATAGTCTGAACAAAAATGATCAGGAAAGAATGGGTCTATTATCCAAAAATTATACACCAAATAAATGGAAAAAGATTTATAGCAGAGCATTGAAATGGAATAATACTATAGGGATTTTTTAATACTATAAATGTATGTATTATAAAGATTGAAATGCTTTGTAACTACTATTTTAGAAAGGATTTGATCCAGTTATTTGGACGAACATATGAAAATAAATATTTACTATTTAACATTCCTATGCCTTTGATTTTTGTTTTTTGGCTATAGAAGCCTCCGAAACTTATGAGAATACAATTGCATCAATCGTTTTAAAAAGTTTGAGTAAAAGAGTCTGAGATTACTACATATGTCAATCAATTTTTACAATGAAAAATACAAAATAGAATTAAAGTTATTTGTGATTAGTGTTTCCAATAAACAATATAATCATTCTGTAAGCACCTAGAGATTTAGATATCATGCATGCTACACAATTAAAGAATGGCAGCATAAAGAGGCTGTTACCCAGTGGAGCCAGTGTTCAAGAATATTTAGTGATGGTTTATTGTGCTTGAATGATGGACCTCAAGTGAAATCTCTTTTATGTATATATAGCTAAAATTTCATCTTATTTATTTATAAATCACTTTGTTTCAAAATTGAGCCAGCTACATTAAATACTCATAATTCAAGATAAGATGTAATTCAAAATGGGATGGGATAATTTCCAAGCAAGATCTCAAGAGGCTGAATCCTCTCCCTGCAAGTGAGGATGATCATTCTCTGTCCACCACTCAATGCCTATGATAGTGCCTGGAACAGAGGCGGTACTCAAAATTATCTGCTGAATGAACTGATGTGACTCGAATGCCCATTTTAAATTCCTCCTCTCCTAGACTTTTATTGAAATAGTCACCAGGACAACAAGAATAGAAAGACTTTTAATTTGTTTAATTTGTTTAATATAGATAAGGTCTTGCTCTGTTTTCCAGGCTGGAGTGCAGTAGCTTGACCACAGCTCACGGCTCAGGGCAGCCTTGACCTCCCACGCAAAAGCGATCTTCCTGCCTCAGCCTCCCGACTAGCTGGGACTACAGGCGTGTGCCACCATGCCTGGCTAATTTTTTTTTTTTTTTTTTTTTTTTTTTTTGTAGAGACAGGGTCTCACAAACCAGGCTGGTCTCAAATTCCTGGGCGCAAGTGATCTTTCTGATCTCCCAAAGTGCTAAGATTACAAGAGTAATCTTACAAAACGCTTGGCCGAAGAGTTTTGTTTATTTTGTCAGTGTTAAATCAATCTGGAAGAGAGTAGTGTTTACTACAAAGTAGTACATTTCTGCTAAATATAGTACTGGTGGGGCTGGAGAAAAAAAAAATAATTAAAAAGCTGACCTGACCACATGGGAAGGAGTAGCCTATTTGAGAAGTAAAGCTAGACCATCATCCTCCAATTCAGAATGGCTTGGGCTGGAACTGGCAGCCGGCTGGTGGGACAATCAGAAGCATGTCTGATTCCCATTAGCTTCCTCTGGGAAGAATGCCAAGTACCAAAGGCGACATCTATGGAAAAAACATAGAATCACTTTTAACAGGCTCATGGCACAACACAAATGGCCGTGCCAGGCACAGAATAGCTGCCATACTAAATAGGGGGTTGAAACTCCAGCTTTTCCATTTCTCAAGCAGTATGTCATTGAACTGGCAGAGGAAAACTAGAGTAAATCTTAAGTTTTTCATCCTCCTTTATTTAGAACAAGATGGTTAAATAATAATGTACACAATCTTGGAGAACAACCATCTCATCTTTTAATATTAAGCACTGAATTTTGTGGTAAATTCAAGCAAACTGTACATGATAATCATAGCGATGATAATGATAGGCCCAAAGAAAACATCAAGTTTATTTTCTTCTGGAAAACAAGGTTTCCTGAGGCTTCCAATCAACCACGCTGTGGTCTGGAGATAGACTACAGTGTGCATCTGAAGTACCTGGAATGGGTGTGATAGGGAAACAGATTCTGTTCGTGTCTATCTACCATGGGTGAGCCAGTGCAGCCTCCTCACTCTGCCCTACACGGAGATCTCTGGGGCATGTCCCTAAGAGCATCTCCCAGCCACTCTTTTCAGGGCTGATACCTGTGCTTGCCATTGGGATACACATGGGCAAGCCAGAGGCTACAGCTCTGCCCAATTGTGTCCGGCCTCTTCCGCGGAACACCAGGCACCCCACTATCCAGCTCTTCACCTGAAACAACAGAGAGCATGTCACAGTAAACAGATCAGGGCCATATCCTCCCTGTTGTGCAGTAAGTAGCTGGCTCTTAGATGTCATCTATTGGCCTGTAGGTTGAACCCAATACAAAACCTGCTGCATAGGACTGTAGAAGCAGAGCCAAGACAGCCTGCCCACTACAGCCATCTCCAGATGAGAAGGAACCAGTGTAAGAATTCTGTTTGAATATTGTGACATCACCAAAGGCTCATGGTAGCTCTCTAGCAATGGTCCCTAGCTAAAAAGGAGGCACAGAGATGCAGATGGAGAATTCAGAGCATGGATTGCAGGCAAATTCAGTGAGATTCAAGGTAAGATTGCAAATCAACACACAAACAGAAAAAAACTTCTAAAGCAATCCAGGAAATAAGGATAGAGGAAAACATTTTAAAACAAAATCAATCAAAGCCACTGGAACTGAAAAACTGAAGGGATTTCAAAATAGAATCGAAAGCATATTTTTTAATAGCATAGACCAGGCCCAGAAGAAAGAATTTCAGAGCTTGAAGATCAGTCTTTCAAACTAAACCAGTCAGATAAAAATAAAGAAAAAAGAATTAGAATAGATGAATAAAGCCTCTGAGAAATATGGGATTTGAAAAGCAACCAAGCCTATGAATTATTAGCATGCCTGGGAGGTAAGAAGAAATAGTAAACAACCTGGCAAACATTATATTTGAAGACAAAATTCAAGAAAATTGCCCTAATCTTGATAGAGAGTTAGACATGCACATTCAAGAAATCCAGAGACCACCTTACTGATACTATACAAAACAAACATCACCAAGGCATATAGTCACCAGAATGTCAATGCTAAAGAAAAATATCTTAAATGCAGCCAGAGAAAAAGGTCAGATCACATTCAAAAGGAACCCCAACAGGCTAAGAAAAACTACTCTGCAGAAACCCTACACGCTAGAAGAGAGTAGGGGCCTATTTTCAGCATCTCAAAGAAAAGAAACTCTGACCAAGAATTTCACACCCTGTCATACTAAGCTTCATACATGAAGGAGAAATACAATCTTTTTCTGCCAAGGAACTGCTAAGGGAATTCATTACCACTAAACCAGCCTCACAAGAGATCCCTAGAAGAGTTGTGAATATAGAAATGAAAAACAATACCTGTTACCAGGAAACCACAGCTAAGTACACAGCCCACAGACCTTTCAAAGCAACTGCACAATACAGACTGCAAAACAACCAACAAAAAACTTCATGATAGGATCAAAACTTCACATATCAATATTAACCTTGAATGTAAACAGTCTAAATGCCTTATTTAAAAGGCATAGGGTGACAAGTTAAATTAAAAAAAAAAAGACCCATCCATCCCCGATTTTTAAGAGATCCACGTCACATGTAATGACATCCATAGACTCAAGGTAAAGGCTGGAGGAAGATCTGTCACACAAACAGAAAATAAAGGAGCGAGGGTAGCTATTCTTATGTCAGAGAGAATAGACTTTAAACCAACAACAGTAAAAAAAGAACAAAGAACGGCAACCACATAATGATAAAGGGTTCAATCCTACAAGATAACCTAACCATCCTAAACATATAAGCACCCAACATTGAAGCAACCAGATACACAAAACAAATACTTCTACAACTACAAAAAGATGTAGACATCCACACAATAACAGTGGGGGATTTCAATACCCCACTGACAGTGTTAGATTACTGAGGCAGAAAACTAACAAAAGGAATTCTGAACTTAAATTGGATACTTGACCAATTGGACCTAATAGATATCTACAGAACACTCTACCCATCAACCACATAATATACATTCTTCTCATCTGCACACAAAACATACTCTAAGATTGACCACATGCTTGGCCATGAAGCAAGTCTCAATAAATTTAAAGAAATCAAAATCATACCAACCATACTTTTGGACCACAGTGGGAAAAAAAATATAAATCAAGGTCAGGCACGGTGACTCATGCCTGTAATCCCAACACTTTGGGAGGTCAAGGTGAGCAGATCACTGAAGTTCAGGAGTTTGAGACCAGCCTGGCCAACATACTGAAACCTTGTCTCTACCAAAAAATGCAAAAATTAGCCAGGCATAATGGCACATGCCTGGAGTGCCAGCCACTCCGGAGGCTGAGGTGGGAGAATCCATTGAACCTGGGAGGTGGAGGTGGCAGTGAGCCAAGATCACATCACTGCACTCTAGCCAGCCTCAACAACAGAGCAGAACCCTGTCTCAAAAAAATAAAAAATACTAATCAATACCAAGAAGATCTCTGAAAACCACACAATTACATGGCAATTAAACACTTGTTTCTGAATGACTTTGGTGTAAACAATAAAATTAAGACAGCAACTTTAAAAGTCTTCGAAATAAGTGAAAACAGAGACACAACATACCAAAATCTCTGGTATACAGCTAAAGCAGTTTTAAGAGGAAAGTTTATAGTGCTAAATGCCTATGTCAAGCCATTAGAAAGATCTCAAATTAACAATCTAACATCACACCTAGAAGAACTAGAAAAACAAAAAAGTAACCCCAAAGCTAGAAGAAGGAAAGAAATAGCCAAATCAGAGCATAACTGAACAAAACTATAAGCAAAAAATTCATACAAAGAATTAGCAAAGCCAATAGCTGGTAGTTTGAAAGGATAAGCAAGATTGATAGACTGCTAGCTAGATTAACAAAGAAAAAGAGAAAATCCAAATAAGTGCACTAAGGAATGACAAATAAGATCATAGCTGATCCCACAGAAATACAAAAAACCCTAAGAGACAATTATGAAGACCCCTGTGCACACAAACTAGAAAATTTGGAGGAAATGGATAAATTTCCAGAAACACACAACCTCCCAAAACTGAGTCAGAAAGAAATCAAAGCCCCAAACACATCAATATTAAATTTCATAATTGAATCCATAATAAAAAATGTACCAATAAAAAAAAACCCTGGATCAGACGGATTCACAGCTGAATTCTGTAAGACATACAAAGAAGAGATGGTCACAATGCTACTAAAACTGTTCCAAAATATATAGGAGGAGAGACTCCTCCCTAACTCATTCTACAAAGACGTCATCATTGTGATACCAAAATCTGGCAAAGACACAATGAAAAAAATGAAACTACAGGCCAATATCCCTAATGACCAAAGATGCAAAAATCCTCAACAAAATATTAACAAACCAAATCCAGCAGCATATCAAAAAGTTTATTCACAACAATCAAGTAGGCTTTATTCCTGGGATGAAGGGCTGGTTCAACATACATAAATCAATAAATGTGATTCATGACATCAACAGGATTTAAAACAAAACCACCTGATAATCTCAAAAGCTGCTGAAAAAGCTTTTGATAAAATCCAACATCCTTTCATAATAAAAACCTTCAACACAACAGGAACATACCCCAAAATAATGAGTTATCTATGACCAACACCCAGCCAACATCATACTGAATGGGAAAAAGCTGGAAGCATTTCACTTAAGAACTAGAACAAGACGATGATGCCCACTCTCACCATTCCTATTTAATGTAATACTGGAAGTCCTAGCCAAAGCAATCAGGTAAGAGAAAGAAATAAGAAATAAAAGGCATCCAAATAGGAAAAGAAGAAGTCAAATTATCACTCTTCATTGATGATATGATTCTATACCTACAAAATCCTAAAGACTCCAACAAAAGGCTCCTAGAATGGATAAACAATTTCAGGAAAGTTTCAGGATATAAAATCAATGTACAATAATCAGTAGTATTTTGACACGCCAATAACATTCAATCTGAGAGCCAAATCAAGAATTCAATCCCATTTAAAGTAGTCAGAAAAAAAAATAACTAGGAATACATCTAAGGAGATGAAAGGAATACACCAAGGAGATGAAAGATCTCTGCATGGTGAGCTATAAAACTGCTGAAGAAATCACAGGTGATAAAAAAAAAAATGGAAAAAAAATCTCATGCTCATACATCGGAATAATCAATATTGTTAAAATTGCCATATTGCCCAAAGCAGTCTACAGATTCAATGCTATTCCTATCAAACCACCAATGACATTTTTCACATAATTTTAAAATACTATTCCAAAATTTATATGAAACCAAAAAGAGGCCTGAATAACAAAAACACATCTATGTAAAAGAATAAAGCTACAGACATCACCCTACCCAACTTCAAACTATACTACAAGGATACAGTAACCAATATAGCATGGTACTGGTACAAAAACAGACAACATAGGCCAATGGAACAAATTAGAGAACTCAGAAATAAAGCTGAACACCTAAAACCATCTGATCTTTGACAAAGTGAACAATAAGAAGCAATGGGGAAAGGACTCCCTATTTAATAAATTGTGTTGGAAAAACTGACTAGATCTATGCAGAAATTAACTCAAGATGGATTAAAGACTTAAACGTAATACCCAAAACTATAAAAATCATAGAAAAAAGCTAGTAAATGTCATTCTGGACATCCGACTTGGCAAAGAATTTATGACAAAGTCCCCAAAAGCAATTGCAGCAACAACAAAAATTGACAAGTGGGACCTAGTTAAACTAAAGAGCTTCTGCACAGCAGAAAAAAAAAATTATCAACAGATTAAACAGACATCCTACAGAATGGGAGAAGATATTTGCAAACTGTGCATTCAACAAAGGTCTAACATATAGAATCTAAAAGGAACTTAAACAATTCATCAAGAACAAACAAGTAAACCCCTTAAAAAATAGGCAAAGAGCATGAACAGAAATTTCTCAAAAGGAAATATACATGTGTCCAAAAACTACATGAAAAAATGCTCAGCATCACTGATCATCAGAGAAATGCAAATCAAAAGTGAGATACCATCTCACAGCGGTCAGAAAGGCTATTATTAAAATGTCAGAAAATAACAGATGTCGGCAAGGTTTTGGAGAAAAGAGAATGCTTATATACTGTTGGTGGAGATATAAATTGCTTCAACCACTGTGAAAAGTAGTGTGGAGATTTCTCAAAAAAAAAAAAAAAAAACTTGAAACAGAGCTACCATTTGACCCAGCAATCCCAATACGGGGTATAGAGCCAAAAGGAAAATAAACTGTTCTACCAAAAAGACACGGATGTGTACGTTCATCACAGCACTATTTTTAATAGCAAAGACATGGAATCGACCAAGATGCCCACCAGTGGTGGACTGTATAAAGAAAATGTGATGCATATACACCATGGAGTACTACGCAGCTATAAAAAGAATGAAATCATGTTCTTTACAGTAACATGGATGCAGCTGGAGGTCATTATCCTAAGCAAATTAGCACAGGAATGGAAAACCAAATATCACATATTCCGACTTATAAGTGGGAGCTAAAAATTCAGTACACAGGATATAAAGGTGGGAACAATAGACGCTAAGCGACTACCAGATGGGGAAGGGTGAGGTGGTGGCCAGGGTTGAAAAGCTTCCCATTGGGTACCATGCTCACTACCTATGTTACAGGATCATTTGTACACCAAACCTCACTAATATGTAATTACCAATGTAACAAACCTGCACATCTACCCCCTGAAACTAAAATAAAAGGTGAAAAAAAAAGACAGATACCTGAATAGGCTAGATCTTTACTTCATAAATATATTTTTTTAATTCTCAAAAAAATCCATCTGGTAGAACTTCCATGAGAATACTAATAATCACATTATAGAATATTTTTCTTTTAATTCAACACAAATGAAGATATGGTAGTGTACCACAGAACAATCTCCAATAAAAATTTTATCAAAACCAAGATAACACTTGATGGTGAAAAATTGCAACTATTTTTAAAGTCAGAAACATTAGGAGTGTATTTCTTTTACCAGTCTTATTAAATGTATATTATCAAGACATTATAATCGATGCAATAATAATAAATAATCCAGGCCAATAAATAGCAGAAAAAGTGGTAAAATTATCATAATTTTCACATTATGTTATTGTCTACTAAGGAAAACTAAGAAAACCAACAAAAACATGATTAAAACTCGAAAGTGAACTCAGAAAAATGTCCGATTTCCAAACTTCATGGTGTCCTATGTACTGATAGTAATGTTTGAAAACAGTGAGTAAAAATACTTTTTTCATAGTAACAACAAAAGTTATAAATAGATTATAAAAAATTTTTAAAGAAATGTGCAGAATCCAGACAAAGTAAACTACAAAAAGTTTATTGTGGCATATAAAAAAGACTAGCAAATGAAGACGCGTACTATAACACTGGAGCAGAACTTAATGGTGTAAACATACTCGTCCTCTGTAATTAATATGGCCTAAATGTAACATAATTATAATAAAAATAGCTGAAAATGTCTTGAGAATACAAAAATGTTATTGAAGCTTGTTTAATTGAAAAAAATGGGGCTAAAACCTTCAAAATAAATGTAAAGGAGAGTACACTTCCAATTATTACGATGCATTAAAGTGCTTCAATAATTAAAGTAAGATAGCCCAAACTGATTGGAAGAAGTTCAAAGGCTGGAAATAAAAGAAAAACTCCAGAGAACAAAGGTATAAATGGCATCTACATATTTATATTTTGCGTAAAAGAAGTCTGGAGGTGGATGGTTTAGGGCTGGCAAGACAGCTCCAAGTTCGTCAATAAATGAAGCTTTCCACCTGGATATTTTTGGTGTATAGTTCCATCCTACGTGTGGCTTCCATCCTCTGGGTTATGTTTTAGTCCAATACATTTGCTGGAACCCATCTATCACTTCAACACTGCAGGGCAGAAGGAAAAGTAAAGCCAAGGGAGTAAAAAAGGAATTCCTCTTCAATGAATGAGTTCCCTTTAATCAGCCTTCCCCCATGGCCCACTTGGTAATCTTGATGGCATTTCATTGGCCAGAACCTAGACATGTGACCACATCTTGCCGTAAGGAAGGCAGGAAATTATAGTTTCATTTTACGTATTTGCCTAGCTAAAAATTAACACTCATATTTCTAAGAAGGAAACGAGAAATCAGTGTTGGACTAGATAATGCTAGCATCTGACAAATGACAGGAAATTAGTCTATAATAAAGGTGGCATTTTACATTAACAAAGAAATGATGGCTTTTTTCAAAAATAATTCTGAGAAATTAGATATGTAGAAAAATGTTAAGTTTACTCTTTCCCTATAGTATTCAGAATTTTAAATTATGTATTATTTAAATTTCTATAATTTTAACTTTTTTCTTATTCAAAATAAATAATTGAATGCAATTTAGGAAACATAAAACAGTATACCAAGCATATCTATAATGTCATTACCAGAGATTACACTGATTAATGTTTTGAACCTTTCTTTGTATATAAACATCTGTATAGATTTATGTAAATGGATATACTTTATATATAATATATATGTATATTTAATAAATGTACATATGTGTGTGCACGGACAAACATATGTATATGTATAAACACACACAATCATACTCAGATACATCATATTGTATGATTCAGGGTGGTGTGGCTGAAAACATTGGAAACCGATCCTAACACATAAAAAAGTCATGCATCACTGAATGATGAGGATACCTTCCAACAAATGTGTGGTTAGGGGATTTGGTTGTTGTGTGAACATTATAGAGTATGTTTACACAGATCTAGAAAGTATAGCCCACTACACACTTAGGCTATATAAGCCAATGCTCCCAGGCTATAAACTTGTAATAGCATGTTACTGTACTGAATGCCATAGATAATTGTAACTGTATGGTAAGCATTTGTGTATCTAAACGTATCTAAAATTAAAACGCTATGGTAAAAATAGAGTATTATAATGGGACTACCATCATTGATCAAATATTGTCTTGCAGTTCATGACTGCATTAAAAAGTAGCTCAGCAAAAATTAGAAAAACCTACAGAAACAAAAGGAAAACATCAAGGACATATTATAGTCAAAAGTTAGGTTACTACAAACCATCAAATCCTACTTAGGTTTTACAGAAGAATCAGCAATATGCCTCTACGCCTTCCAGAGATATAATCAGTGATGTAATCTACAGAATCCATAAGATATAAACAAACTCTTTCCTATTATAAGAATGGAAAGAAATTTAAACCTTAGGTCCTAATGCATAACAAGCCATGCAATATAATGCATAGGAATTTCAACAACAAAAACAAGGCTGTTTCTTATCTCTCAGTGTAAACCCATATAATCTTGGCAATGTGCAGTTCAATAAAAGCTGTTCAACAGGAAGCCAGAACAATTTTGTGCAGCTCTGTAGCAGTCTGTTTTTCTGAACAATTCAATGAGAAAATTGAGAGTCACTATAGCAATGGTTTTCAAAATGTGTTCTAGTGGAGGATCTTGGCTTCCAGGCAGAAAGCAATCAACTTTTAATTCTTAGAGGCCTGCATGAAGTTTGCTTGAAAACAATTTTTAATTAAAAACAATAGTAAGTCTTTAAAATTTAATTTTAGTGTAATTGGTGGTCTGCTTTTTCTTTAGTCTTCCATAAATACTAATTCTCTTAGTTGAGCTTTCGGTATTAACTAAGGACATATTAAGCACTGACCACTAGAAAAACGGGCTCAAATAAAACTATTCAAATTGCTGGCTAAGCATAGAATGCACGCGTAAAGAGCCAGAAAAGCTGGGTATAGCATTGACATTCTCTTGCAAAGGTTGCAGCCTTACAAAGGCACACATCTGATTAGAAAGTCACCCATACAAAGTTTGGGATGGGAGAGCATCCAGAGGCAAAGCTGGGATTGTCCTCCAATATTGTTGTGGTCTGCACTAATATTCAGACATAATATTACAGCTCGTAGTGTAATATTATGACCCCCAAAGGGCCATACTCCAGGGAAGAAGCTTTGTACGTATTTGAGTGTATTCTCAGGGGCCTACTAGATATCAGGAAATATATCAACTGGCCTTATCATTTCAAACAATTAAATGAAGGTAGAATAAAGAAGTGTTATTATGATAGTGGCAAGATCATAGTTAGAGAAGTCAAGAGTTTCAGAACCACCTAGACAACCATTCACTGAAGAACAATGCAGGTCCAGGTGACAAAACAACTAAATTTTTATTATTTGCTGAACAGCAGCCCCACATACCAATGCTGAGATTTGAAGAGCTAAGCCTCTAGGATGCACCCTGGGAAAAGCCTTGTGCAATGCAGTTCTAGAAAAACTAGAACCAAAGCTGGACAAATGATCTTCTTTGTGTATTCACAGCTCAAAGTCTATAAAAGACTGTGCCCAAGAGCACCAGAAAAACAAGTGGATGTGTTTAATTAGTATAGATATATTAATAATTCTCCTTATAAAATTTTATTCTTAGAAAATATAGTCAGTCAGCCCATGTTCTGACATCTAGATCTCTTCTTGGTGAAATTAGGCAGGTAGGAAGACAAAAGGGGTTAAGTGAGGAGAAAGGTATTATAGAATTCCTTTCCTAGAAACCAATATTCCCTGGGATGTTGTTTGTATATGGTTCACTAGGAACACAGCTATTCCACTCAAGTAAGATCAATGGAATATAGTACTAGAGAAGTCCCACTGAAAACTTTGTCACTTTCTCTTTCTGTCTATATATCTTCTTGGGACTAGTAAGATACAGACATACACACATCTTCTCCAACTGTTATGAATGACTCTTAATTATTTCCCCTGAAAGATTATCCAACGGGTCAAGGAACAATATTCTTTTATTCCCTTTCTTTTTCCATTGAATTCCATCTTCCTAAGAACTAAGGGGCATGTGGAGGTCAAAGCTTTAGAAAGAAAGTGGTATGTCAGCAGTTCCTGAAGAGGGCTCACGAGAGCTGTCCAATACTAGCAGAGTTGAAACCAGACCTCACCATGGCCCTTGGGTCCTGAGACCCGATAGCACTTACAGAGCTTTGGTTTTCTCCTTTGTAAAAAAGGAAGGGCGTTGACTTTACATCTATGATTTGTTACATCTCTTCAGCCAAAGTGATTCAACTGAGCCACATTCTCAGACCCTTTTCCCATGACCCACGTACTTACGCAGTGCTCAGAGAAAGCCTGAGACAAAACCGCAGTATGTTCTTTCTTTTCCATTGCTGGTCAAGAACATTTCCAATAAAGTGGAGATGGTGCATGAATAACAGGGGGTGACGTTCTGCGGTTCTGGAGGCTGGAATTCCTAGATCAGAGTGTCCGCACAGTCAACATCTGGTGAAGGTCCTCTTCTGGGTTGCAGACTTCCAACTTCTCTTTGATTCCTCATGTAACAGAGAATGCTGAGCTGTTCCTATTCTAATTGTAATGTCTTAGTACCTACGTTCTTTTATAACATTCAGCTAAGTTCACAAAACATAATTTTATAATGACTGTTAAATCAGAGTTGAACCCATATGCTACAGTGCCAGCAACATGATACAGAGAAAAATGTTCACCTTTCTTTAATAAGGTATCAGTACAAATGCTCTCCAGTTATTAAGAATATTTCTATCCTACAGAGAATTTAAAATCCCTCCAAAATTTTTCACCCTGAAAAATTAAAAATGTGTTCAAAAATAGATTTTTTTTCTGTCACTGGAACACTTGAAGCTCCTTTAGAGTATTTCAACCCCAAGTTTTTAGTGTAACTATCCCATTTTCCAAAGCTAACAAAAGTCAATCATCATTTTTATAAATTGTTGCTCCAGCAACACCAAGTTCAGTTCTAAATGGGAGAATTTTAAATTTTATTATATTAGGGTAACCTTTTTCACAGCATCAATATAATGTAGTAATAAACTGTTTTCTTACTATGTCAGTGAGAACAGGTTTGAGAATCCATCAGATTTCTATTGGTTCAAGGAAAACTAATCTCCTATCAAAGGATCAGTCAATTAAATGTCCTTGGGAGGGAGTCTTCTGACCATGCATTAGGGTTGCATTAGGCTGCACCATAACATTGTGAGACAGTCATCATGCCTATTTTAATTTTTCTCCTTGAGGATTTCCACTCAGCTTCTTGTGCCTAACATGTGTGATTCTAAATTGAATCAATGGTTATAAGTTGTTTATTTCAAGTAGCATTTATAGATTTGGCAAAAACACTGAACTTAGCAAGTTGCTAATTAATTAAAGCTAATTGCTCTTACCCCTTAACTGTTCAGGTGATTGTAAATTAATTTTCTTTTATTGTTGCTAATCCACTATTTGGATAATTGTCTATACATATGTTCAATGTGTTTCCTATTTTATAGCATAGGAGCTGAATTTCCTACATTCGAACTACTACTCTTCACTTGATCTTAGCCAAAAGGCTTAGAGATGATCTCTCCAAATCACTCTTGTCAGAATCTGCCTGGGTGAGCCTTTTTGATATATATCTCCTCGGCTCCTTCTCTCCTCTAGACACCAACAGAGTTTATCCTGAAGGCCTAGGCCCAAAGCTCTCATCTGTTCTGTATTTTGTTATTTAATATCCACAAGGCTTCATTGCTAAATCCTCTACTTGTTCCCTACCATCAAGTTGTTGTTGTTGCTGTTGTTATTGTTGTTTGAGATGGAGTCTCATTCTGTCGCCCAGGCTGGAGTGCTGTGGCATGATCTTGGCTCACTGCAACCTCTGCCTCCAGGATTCAAGCAATCCTCCCACCTCAGCCTCCTGAGTAGTTGGGATTACAGGCATGCACCACCATAGCTGGCTAATTTTTTTTTTTTTTTTGTATTTTTATTAGAGACAGGGTTCCACCATGTTGGACAGGCTGATCTCAAACTCCTGACCTCAAGTTATCCGCCTGCCTCAGCCTCCCAAAGTGCTGGGGTTACAAAGATGAGCCACCACACCTGGGCCCCTGCCATCTTCTTTACCTTCTTTTTACTCTCTCAATGTATAGTTTTCTCCTTTCTAATTATTCCTAATAGGAATGTTTCATAATCTACAAATAGTGATTCTGTTATGGTTTGGATATTTGACGTCTTCATATCTCATGTTGAAATTTGATCCCCAGTGTTGGAGGTGAGGCCTCCGTGGAGGTGTTTGGGTCATAGAAGTGGATCTCTCATGAATGGGAGTGAGTTCTCGATGTATTAGTTCCCTTGAGAGCTGGTAGTTAAAAAAGAGCTTGGCACCTCCCATCTCTCTTGCTTCCTGTCATGCCATGGAAGCAGGCTGGGGCTTTCATCAAATGCCCAATCTTCTAGCCAGAAGAATTGTAAGCCAAATAGACCTCTGACCTTTATAAATTACCCAGTTGCAGGTATTCCTTTATAGCAACACTAAATGGACTAAGACAAATAATCAGCATTAAAAAAAAGTGATATGTCAGTAAATCCACACATAATATCATATCATGGGTAAAGCCTTACTATAAAATGCAATGATAATATAGAATAATCAAGGGCCAGCATTCATGGTTTACACAATAAGTGCTGTCAAAGAAAACAAGCTGTGCATGGTGGTGCATGCCTGAAGTCCCAGCTACTCCAGAGGCAGAGGTGGGAGGATGACTTGAGCCCAAGAGTTCTAGGCTGCAGGGAGTTATGATGGTGCTACTGCACTTCAGCCTGGGTGACAGAGAGAGACCCTGTCTCTAAAAAACAAACAAACAAAAAATTTTCCAAAGAAAAAGAAAGAGAAGAGATACATGTTGGGAGGTTAAATGTCATTAACATTATTTTCTTCATGGCCTTTGCAGCAACATGGATGGAACTGAGGCTGTAATCCTAAGCAAATTAACACATGAAAAGAAAACAAAATACCACATGTTCTCACTTGTAAGTGGGAGATAAACATTGAGTATACAAGGTGTGTTAGGGTTCTCTAGAGGGACAGAACTAATGAGAGAGAGAGAGGGAGAGAGAGAGAGAGAGAGAGATAAAGGGGGTTTATTAAGTATTAACTCACACACAAATGAGGTCCCACAATTGACTGTCTGCAAGCTGAGGAGCAAGGAGAGTCAGTCCGAGTCTCATACCTGAAGAAATTGGAGTCTCATGTTGGAGGGCAGGAAGTATCCAGCACGGGAGAAAGATGTAGGCTGGGAGGCTAGGTAAGTCTCGCCTTGCAGGTTTTTCTGCTCCTTATGTTCTCGGAGAGCTGATTAGATTCTGTCCACCACATTAGGGGTTGATCTGCCTTCCCCAGCCCACTGACTCAAATGTTAATCTCCTTTGGTAACACCCTCACAGACCCAGGATCAATACTTTGTATCCTTTAATCCAATCAGGTTGACAGTATTAACCGCCACACATGGACACAAAGAAGGGAACAATAGACGATGGGGTCTATTTGAGGTAGAGACTGAGAGGATGGTGAAGATTGAAAACTACCTATTGGGTATTATGCCGATTTCCTGGATGACACAATTATTTGTGCACCAAACCCCTGAGACATGCAATTTACCCCTGTAGCAACACTGCACAGGGACCCCTTGATTCTAAAGTAAAAGTTGGAATGAAAATAATAATAATAATAAATGTTTTTTCAAGTGAAAAAAATCCATTATTCTTTGTAAAAAAAAGCCAATTTTCATTTTTTAAAACTTCTATAAACTAAACTTAAGGCAGACATACATGCAAATTAATTTATTCATTATATCATAACAATATTGCTGATTTAGTTCTCTTTTTCATCTTTAAGTTAATATGTGAATTGATTTTAAATATACAAAGATGAAATACTATTAACTATCAAGAATCTGATTTACAGAGGATTCAAAACAGATTAACCTAAAATGCTTATTAATCTAAATAAAAGAGAACTATAATGTATTTTTCCCCAGGAAAGCAATAGTATTTAATAGAAATATGTCCAAAGTATTTCATACATTCATGAGCCAAATGTGCATGGAGGGAAGCTGATAGAGAGATCTATAAGGAACCAGAGACTTGTCTTTTAAAAAACTGTAGATCTGAGAATAACAATCAGATAAAATATAACTTAAAAGTTCCAAGAAGCCCTGATTTTATACCTTAATGAGATGATTGTAAGCCAGATATTTTTTAAACTTCTCAAAGATTTTCAAATTGCTGCCTGTGGAATATGTTATTATATTAAAATCTAGGAACCATTCCAACTACTTTAACAACATTTTTAAGTAAATACAAGATTTGGAAATTGTATTACCCATGCTATTTACAATTATATGTGAATAAAGGAAAAGAATCATGTTGATTTCTATATACCTTCTGTAGATCTGTAAAAATTTGAAAGAGAACAGCAAAATCCCACACCTAATGTGCCTCTCTCCTTATTTAGGAGAAATAATTACAAATTTCTCTTCCATCAATATAGAACTTCCATGAAATGTTCTAGTAGTTGGGCTGCCCCACAACGTAACTTCCACAAATCGTTTGCATCATATCTGACTTTAGCAGCTTTCTTAGGCAAATTCAGCTGGTATATTTTGTCATGTAAAATGTATAATGTGTGCATATATGTATATTCCACATCTATCCACATTCATCACCTCTATATCACTTTAGTTTTGCAGTGTGAGAATGTGATAACATTTCCACATTAATCTTCACTTAAATAGAGTTTCTTTGGGCTTTTGCTGTATAAACCAATGTTCTTACTGCTTTTGTGTTTGGCAGCTATAAATATTTCATAAAACATAATAAGGCTCAGCCGCTTTTTATTTCAGAGGAGTAGCAGTTAGGACTGTTAGTTCAGCATATGTCATTAACATTTTCATATCTTGGAACTGGAACCCATTTATTAAGAATAAAGGTCCACATAGCTTGGAGAAGAATAAAGAAAACTGAGTTCACCATATCTGTAGCTTTAGATATTGAAGGCATAGTGCCATCTGGCGGGAGAAAGAAATTTAGAGGAGAGATACGAAGCACAGTGTCCCCACAGATCACAGGACACTGGGGAAAAGACAAGCTCAGATACACAAAGCAGAGATAAGGTGTCCCTCCTTTATTATAATTTTTTTCAATTTTTATTTTAGAATCGGGGGTGCATGTGCAGGTTTGTTACAAAGGTATATTGACTGTTGCTGAGGTTTGGAGTACAAATGAATGTGTCACCCAGGCAGTGAGCATAGTACCCAACGTTAGTTTATCAACTCTTGCCCACCCCTTCCTCCCTCTTCTTATATTTCCAAGTGTCTCTTGTTTCCATCTTTATGTCTATATGTACCCAATGTTTAGCCCTCAAATGTCAGTTATGAATAAGGACACAGTGCTCAGGGGAGAGTTAAGGTCTTGCTGCAGGACTGTAGCAAGCCAGGTGCTCACTAAGATATCTCAGATAGGAGAAATGGTCAGATCCTCTCAATCTACATGTCTTGTTTCATTCATTCACTTTTCATTCATTCTTTCATCTCTCTGTTCATTTAACATCTATCTGCTCAGCACCATTCTAAGTGCTGAGGATACAGCTATGAATAAAACAGACAACATCCTTGGCATCATGAAGCATACATTCTGGTGGAAGGACATGGACTATAAACCAATGTATCAAGTGACACATTAAATGCTCTGGAGAAATAATTAAGCCGAGTATGACACTCGAGGGTTGTCTCCGGGAAGGGTAGAGAAGAGGTGCTATCTCCTGTAAAGTGGCCTGGGAAGACCTCTCTAATTTTGCGACATTCAAGCAGCTAACTGGATCAAATGTAAGAGCAAACCATGAAGATACCTGAGAGAAGAGCATCTCAAGTAGGAAGAAGAAAAAAACGCCAAGGCTCTGAGAAAGGTGGCTGGATTTTCAAGGAACAGGTGACTATGGTAGGGTGGAGGGAGCGAGGGGAAGGCTCGGATTCGGAGAGGTTGGAGGAGGGGACAGGACAGATTGTGTCCTGCTCTTGGCACATTGTTTACCCATCCCGGAGACAATGCCTCCAAGAGTGCATGTGTAGACCCCACAGAAGAGAGTGCTTACTACTTTCAACTGAAGGAGGGCAAGAGAAATTCACCTCATTTATACATTAAGTAAATATTCATGAGTGCCTATTATTTGCTATTCTTTGTGCAGAATGCTGAAAACATGTAAATAAATATGATGTTCTGAATTAAGTCAGCCTAATGGGAGAGATAAGTAAAATAACAACTAGAATAAACTACCACAAATACCATATAAATATTATGGGCTATATATTTATGGGGCCATAACATAATAACTTTAGGTATAATTCATGACAGTCTTCTGAAAAAATATGAGATTAAGATGTATCTTAAAGACAGGTGTGCCGGGCACAGTGGCTCATGCCTGTAATCCCAGCACTATGGGAGGCAGAGGCGGGAGGATTGCTGGAGGTTAGGAGTTTGAGACCAGCTTGGCCACAATGGTGAAACCCTGTCTCTACTAATACAAAAATTAGCGGGGCGAGGTGGTGTACACCTGTAATTCCCTCTACTCAGGAGGCTGAGGCACAAGAATCACTTGAACCTGGGTGGCGGTGGTTGCAGTGAGCTGAGATCACGCCACTGCACTCCAGCCTGGGTGACAGAGCAAGACTTTGTCTTAAAAAAAAAAAACAAAAAAACAAACAACAACAACAAAAAAAAAACAGACTGAGGTGTATCTTAAAGACAGAAAGAAAAAAGAAAAATACCATTCTGACAAGAGGGAACATGATATTCCATGATGTTAACATTTCTGATATGTTTGATAGCGTGCCAGGTACTGTTCAGTGTGCTTCAATAGATTAACTTATTTCCTCTTAACAACAACCTTATAACCTTTACTAGTTTCATTTTATATATGAAGAAACTGAGGCTCAGAGATATTAAGGAATTAACCCAAGTGTATGGAATTCTTGTCATGGAACTGGGATTTGCACACTGGCAGCTTGGATTCAGAGTTTCTGTTATAACCCGTATGTAATTTTACCTTAGTAACAGACTCTGAGATACAACAGATGACATGTTTCTAAGAAAGGCAAGAAATGTACTTAAATAAAGAAAAAACATGGAATAGTAGAGAGAGTGGGGATCGGAACAAGCAAAGATAGACAAATGACAAACTTGTAAAACTATTTTCTACAAATATCCAGTGATCTTGGGAGTTCTTCTGTCCTACTTTAATATGGTACTCAAATTCCCATGGTGATTTGTATGGGGCCATGCCCATACTACAATTAGAAGGTACCTAGTTGCATCCTTTCAAGAGGCCAGTAGAGAGAGGGCTGGAGGTGGTGCTCTTAGTTCCCCCGCCTGTATGACAGGGAAGAGATCCAGAGCTGCCTGCATGCTACGGCAGGAGCCAAGAAAGAGATAACAGTGGCCTTCAATTGAGAGAAGGTGGAGTCCAGGCAAGAAAGGTACGGAAGTCAGGACCAACATGAGGGGCTAAGAATGGGACCAAAGATACCAGTGATGGATGCAGTTCCCAAGGACATGTGAGTCCTAGTAGAGCGGCCACACATGCTGTCAGAACAGAGAGCAACAGAAAAGCCCATGTGAGAGATACATCTCAGTAGTAAGAGAAATGATGACAGACACCTCACAGCGGCTACCACAGTGTTTCCCAACATTTTTTCCTTCCCCAGAAAGAGGAAAGGAAAGCCCTTGAGAAGAGAGTCCTGAGTTATTAACGAAGTGTGTGAAAAATGGTTTCAAGTAGAAAAAGAGGTATTTAAGTGACCAGATGGCCTTTTCTGCCATCTGTGCAAATTTAACTCATGAGAATGTTAAATTTCTGAGTTAAGCACTTGAGTTGCTCTGTAAATTTCAGGTTGACTTCTTATCTATGGCATCTTTTTATAAGAAGCAACAGAAAGAAAACTATAATATCACCGAGAATGGGTAATACTCAGATAAATATTTTATAATAAAATCATACATTGAGAGTAGTTTGCATGTGTATGTGTGTGTGGTAAAACTTCAGCAAAGTAACATGTTATTGTGCTTTCATATAAATTCTATTTAGAAACAATACATTATTTAATTTTTTTTAGCTTGGTTTGAACAAGTTGTCAAACTTGAATCTGATTTTTTAAACCACACTGCTATTTACTGGAAAAACACAAAATGATGAAGAACCTGCAGTCTAGAACCAAATTCTGTGTGTCCTCCATTGTGGAATCCTCCAAAAATTCTAGCACCTCCATTTTTCTATATATGTGACTTTGGTAAAGCTAATTTCTCTTTGTTTCAGTTTCCTCATTTGTAAAATAGAAATAATACCTACCTCATGCAGTTCTTAAATGGATTTGATATATTAATATTATAAAAGGGTTTGCAGTAGTGCCTGGCATATATTAAACTCTACATTAAGTTGTAGCTGTTGTTAATATATCTTTAAGGATGTCTTATTCAAGAGATCTTTTTAAAACATAAACAGACTAGGCTCTTGAATAACAAGTATAATCACCAGTGATCAATATTACCCACTTAAGTTAGCTCTATGGAACAACAGTGATATATCAATGATATTAAATTTATAAGCCTCTAAACATGATTCACTATTCTTCTTTTTTATCTTGCTGCTTTTCCAGTGCCTGGAATAGCTGAAATGTCATATTGCTTCCTTGTTCTGATATTTACAGAAACAATCCCCAGTAAAGAATGTACTATTACCCAATCTTTAAATGTATTTTATATCTCTGATATCTACACTAACGATTTGCTTTTCAAGTTTTCATCTTACAAGCTTTCTCAATGAGAATGCAACACAAGATTAAAAGAGAAATCATTGAGAATACAGTTTCTTTTTTTTTTTTTCTATAAAGAAAAGAGGTTTAATTGACTCACAGTTCCACATGGCTGGGGAGGCCTCAGGAAACTTACAATCATGATGGAAGGCAGTTCTTCACGGGGCAGCAGGGGAGAGAATGAGAGTCGAGCAAAAAGGAAAGCCTTTTATAAAACCATCAGATCTCATGAGAACTCACTATCACAAGAACAGTAGGGGGAAAACTACCCTCATGATTTAATTATCTCCACCTGGTCTGGCCCTTGACATGTGGGGATTATTACAATTGAAGGTGAGATTTGTGTGGGGACACAGAGCCAAACCAGATAAAATATTTTTAGTTATATGAAAGTTTTGAATGAGAATGAAAATGGCTTATTTGTGTTTCCTTGTCTTTAACCAAGTGCTGATGGTACTTCAGGAAGAGTCTCTAAAATTGTAAAAAAGAAACTTCAAGAAGAGGCTCAGATGGTTTCTACTCTGCCAAAATTGCTGGGCTTTAGATTATCCAAAATGAAACTTGCATTTTTGGCCATGGATGATTTGACTGAGGACTCATGCCTTCACTGCCTAAGGCAATTACGGATGGATTTGGTACTAGAGAAGACATCCACTTCCACCTAGTCTGGTTGAAACTCCATACAATAGGAGTGCCTCTTGTGAACAAACCAAATCCTCTTTTTAGGGAAATATAAATTATCGATGAAAATGGAGATATGTCTCCTTTGGTCTGGCCATTATGGAAATAAAACTCAGTAAACTTATCACCTGTTCAAGGTAGCACTTATTTGCTCCCTCGTAGCTATCAGATAGCTGTACACAATTTAAAAAATATATTTTACTGATGTTTTCTAGTTTTTCCCAGTGTGAAGAAATGGTCTGTAACATGCTAGTCTTAACACCACCAGCAATGGACATTCTGTCATAGGTGTTTGTTTTTTTAAGTAAAAAAAAAAAAAAAGAAAGTAAAGTGATACAAAATTCAAATCCAGCTTTGTCATCTGTTAAGTTTGAAAATTTTTGTGGATTTCTTAGTAAATCCTCCAGTTTATTTGTTTAATTAGGATAAAATTACAACATTTTACATACCATATTATGTCTTGATTATCATAACATATATTCACATGTTATACTTATTTTACTTATTTACTGTATTCATCTTTTCTTTATGGCCCTTCGAAATTTCATAGTTTTTTTTTTTTGAGATGAGGGCTTTCTATGTTGCCCAAGGCTGATCTCAAACTCCTGGGGTCAAACACTCCTCTTGCCTCAGCCTCTTGAGTAGCTGAGACAAGAGGAGTGCACCACCATGCCTGGCTCCATACAAATATTATAGCTGTCAATTTTTTTGAAAATATTTTTTGCAACTTTACTTGGAATCACTTGAATGTACATACTGACGAAAATAGAGGTGATTTTCTGAGAATACAATTTCTAAATAGAAAATGGGAGGATTATGAATAATTTTAGTATATTATCACATCCATAAAGAGTATCACTGACTAATATAATTATCTTAGAGCTTATTTATGACTAGGTCCATCCATCAACAGAACTCAGGATAAAAGAAACATATTTTGAATAGTTTTTGCTTGTTGAATTATGGGCTTATTTGTTCCTTGTGCTGTCCATGCATTTATATGGCACATCATGTAAAGAACATGGCATCTGGAGTCAGGCAGCCTAGAAGTGAGTTCCAGCTCTGACCACTGCTTCTGATGGTGTAAGGGGAAAAAAAAAATCACCTCTTGTGGCTATCTTTTCATCTAAAAGTTACATTAAAGTTTCACACTACATAATAGTTAAGACCGTGCTTTTAGAGTTAGAAAAACTTGAGTTTTAATCCCAGCTGTGTTTCATCCCAGCTGTGTGACATTGGCCAAATACTCAACCTGTCAATGCTTTAATTTCTCCATTTGTAAAGTGAGAATAATTTAACATAATAATTATATAATAACAATTTTAAATGACAGGATAACTGTGAGACTTGAATGCAACACTGCATATAAAATTCTTAGCACATTATTGGGCAGACTAAAAAATTTTAAAAAGTTAACTCTTTTTTTGGATTACATTGTGGCCTAAGGGATAGCACTGCATGCTATGGCCACTCAAAAACAGTGCAGCACAATGCTAAGTTAGCATTGGTGTGATTACAACAGCATTCCAACAATATCACATATGTACACAAAACATATACTTTATATTCACCAACCATCAAGATCAAGCTGTAAAGCTAAAAAGTATATTTACAAGAAATACAGTGGCTCATTAATTCTTAACTTAGGGAATGTCCTAGTTCATTACTTAAAAATAAAAATAAAAGCACACAAGCAAGTTTACAAGGATTTTAAGAAGGGCAACCTCCATGTCAATTTCTCTTAAAATAAGGTGGGTGGGGGCAGCTGACCACACATCTACAGTATAGATGCTTTAACAACAGAGGCTTTCCCCTAACTCTCTACTCAGAGAAGCCCCTCTACCAGTCATCATAGAAGACCAGCCATTTAGAAATTAAGACCTTAGAAAATGGTTCCTCAATCTTATCTTAATATTCATATAGTATTCATCTTCCATTTTTCAGTCTCAATTAACCTTCATTATTCATAGCCTTGCTTAACTACTTAATATTCTCAAGACCACATGTACTTTGGACTTTTTCCCCCTCTACCTAGAACATTGTCGCCTCCTCACTACCCACCACCACATGCCCATCTGACTCATGACCTCCTATATATAATCAAACTTTTCCTTTAAATTTTACCTCTTCCTGCTTGCTTTCCTTGGTTCCCACAGGGGAAACTAAGAACTTAATCATCTGTCTTTAATGCTACCTATATAGCTCAGCTATATTTCTTCTTGAATTTTGTTTTGTGTTTCTGCATATCTTTGTTCCCTCACCAGACTATAAACTAGAGGATCAGGGGCTCTTGCCTATTCATTTTTGTATTTATGTTTGTTTGCTTGTGTATTTTTTCTTTGAAGTATGTGAAATACTTGCTTCATCAACATTATTAAAGTTGAATTTTCTCCTGCATGCATTTTAATACACAGCCATGTGCGGCATAATGACGTTTTGGTCAAAGAAGAACCATGGGCCGGGCACGGTGGCTCACGCCTGTAATCCCAGCACTTTGGGAGGCCGAGGCAGGCAGATCACGAGGTCAGGAGATTGAGAACATCCTGGCCAAAATGGTGCAACCCCGTCTCTACTAAAAATACAAAAATTAGCTGAGCGTGGTGGTACGCACCTGTTGTCCCAGCTACTCGGGAGGCTGAGGCAGCAGAATCACTTGAACCCAGGAAGTAGAGGTTGCAGTGAGTCGAGATTGCACCACTGCACTCCAGCTTGGTGACAGAGTGAGACTCAGACTCAAAAATAAATAAATGAATAAGTAAATAAATAAATGGGACCGCATGTATGACAGTGGTCCTGTAAGACAAAAAATCCTATCCCTTAGTTACGTAGTAGCTGTCCTAATGCAGTGGCATAATACATTACTCATGTGTTTGTGGTGTCGCTGGTGTAAACAAACCCATTGCACTGTCAATGGTATAAAAGTACAGCACATACAATTATGCACAATACAGAATACTTGATAATGCTGATAAGTGACTATGTTAATGGTTTATGTATTTACTATATTATGCTTTTTAATCATTATTTAGCATGTCCTCCTTCTAATTATAAAAAAAGCATCAAACAGCCTCAGGCAGTTCTTTCAGGAGGTATCCAGAAGAAGGCATTGTTATCATAGGAGATGAGAGCTCCATGGGTGTCATTGCCCCTGCAGACCTTCCAGGGGGACAAGATGTAGAGGCGGAAGACAGTGATATTGATGACTCTTACCCTGTGTAGGCCTAGGCTTATGTGTGCATTTGTGTTTTAGTGTTTAGTAAGAAAAGTTTAAAAAGTAAAAAATAACAAAGGCTTAAAAATAGAAGAAAGCTTATAGGACAAGAATACAAAGAAAGAATTTTTATACAACTGTATGTGTTTCTGTTTTAAGCTAAGCATTATTACAGAAAAGTTTAAACTTTTTTAAAAATTCAAAAGCTTATAAGGTTAAAAATTTACAGTAAGCTAAGGCTAATTATTTTTGGAGAAAGAAAAATATTTTTGTATTGAATAAATTTCGGGTAGCCTAAGTGAACAGTGTTTATAGAGTCTATCGTAGCGTACAGTAATGGCCTAGGTCTTCACACTCATTCAGTAATGGCCTAGGTCTTCACACTATTCAGTAATGGCCTAGGTCCTCACACTCATTCAGTAATGGCCTGGGTCTTCACACTCATTCAGTAATGGCCTAGGTCTTCACACTCATTCAGTAATGGCCTAGGTCTTCACACTCATTCAGTAATGGCCTAGGTCTTCACACTCATTCAGTAATGGCCTAGGTCTTCACACTCATTCAGTAATGGCCTAGGTCTTCACACTCATTCAGTAATGGCCTAGGTCTTCACACTGATTCACTACTTACTCTCTGACTCACCCAGATCAACTCCCACTCTCCTGTAAGCTCCATTCCTGGTAAGTGCCCTACACAGGTGTGCCATTTTTAACCTTTTATATTTTAACTGTACCTTTTCTATATTTAGATATAAAAATTCTTACATTGTGTTACAATTGCCTACGGTGTTCAGTAAAGTAACAAGCTGCACAGGTTTGTAGCTTAGAAGCAATAGGCTATTCCATATAGCGTAGGTGTGTAGTAGGCTATACCACCTAGGTTTGTGTAAGTGCACTCCAAGATGTTCTCACAATGACAAAATCCCCTTGTGATGCATTTCTGAGAA
This sequence comes from Nomascus leucogenys, assembly GCF_006542625.1. Lineage (NCBI taxonomy): Eukaryota > Metazoa > Chordata > Mammalia > Primates > Hylobatidae > Nomascus > Nomascus leucogenys. The sequence goes on along the minus strand of NC_044389.1, from coordinate 841,356 downwards.
TGTATTCTCATCATTAATAAACTGGAAAAATACAAATGATATCACATACCTAATTATTGTTTCTCTCTATGACATTTTGAAAATATATAATTGGATTTTTTGCTAAGTATAAAATAAGCATAACAGAATATAAAAGTATGTGTTTCACTGACACCTTAAGAATGGAATTTGAAGTAGGGTTTTTCTGGAACACTCTGTGCAGAGACCAGCTATCAACAACCAGCACTTATTCCCAACTTCAAAGTAAGCCCCCTTCCCCTTCGGCTGGAAGGTAGCAACATGAAGCAACCTCAGCTTTCCAGCTATTATTCGTAGTCTTCAAACATGGTCATTTTAGGCAAGCCCTATATGGAGTACAAGCTCTTCAAAGGAACCAGAAGCATATCTAGGCTTAAAATGTCACTCACCAGAAAGATAAAGATGCTTTGGCAAGGTTGTGTCATTTGATCGTTAGTTCTTTCATAAGTGCCATTAAGTACCTCTTTGGCCAAGTGTCAGATTTAACAAACAATGTGTAATTCAAATCCCCAACGAGATTGGGCAGGAATGTGTGCTGACTAATCAAGGTATCGGCAAAATGAGAAAGCAAAGCACTTTGGCCCGGCACTGGGCTCCACCTGCCTATCACTAGCACAGTGATAGTGTGGGGCTGGTTCAAGCCAGGACTGTTTTATATACAGCATTCGAAAATAGGAAGGAACGAGCCTCAGTTTGCTATACCTGATGTGATCATTATGATCTTTCTTCACAGAAATTTGACCAAATTTAACACAAATTAGAATAACAATTAAAAATTAATATATAACTGGATGCCAGTGAAAAGCTAATAGCCTTCTGATGACCTTAAATAAAACATTCCTAGAGGGAAAGAAACCACTACTGAGCATCTCCAATATGTCAGACTCAACCCTAGGCCCTTTATGTAAAGGCATCTGCTTTAATTTTTGCAATAATCCTAGTCATTTGTATTGTTATACCTACTTCACAGATGAGGAAACTGAGGCTCAGAGAAGTTATGTAACTTTTTTTCAGTATCTCATGGTGAGAGAGTATCAAAGCCATCATTTGCACTCAACAAAATCTAATTTCCATTCCATAACAGCAAACACACCTCTACTTTACTCAAGATGTCAATATTTCTTTGTCTTAAGCCCCCCCTTTTATATTTTTATTGCTGTCTTCTATATATACTTCTTTCTATGGCCTTTGCCCTTAGACTTTCTAAAACCTTAAGAAAAATAATCATTCTTCATTACATGTTTCCCAAGATTTTGTCCATAACTTTAAAAAAATTCAACCAGGTTCAGATAAAATTCTAGATTCCTATTCTCTGATAAACGAACACTTTCTTATACAAGAAACTCAGTTTCCGAACTAACCAATCAACCATGTTTCAAATGGACTCAGAAAAAATAAAAGGCACTGAACTTTGTGATAGCTGCTTCATTGGAAAGAGCAGTTAAAAGAAACGCTCACGATTAGCAATGGATGAAAATGAGTCTTGGTTATATTTTGCTTACATTCATGCATAAAAAGTTAAAACTTCATCGTGTACCCAGACAAAACCAGTTAACCCTGGTTTTGTGCAGAAAGCAAATACTTCACTCAACTTTCAGAGGATGTTTTTTCCTAATTTTATTTTTCAGACAAGTGAGTGATAGCAACTAGAGAACAAATTGGTGGCAAGGTTTTAAATTTCTGGAAATGTTTTCCAATTATATGTTAGTTATATGAGATCATTTATTTTCAGATATGTGCCAAGACTTGAAATTTCAGATTTTTGGATTTTAGATTAAAGATAAGCCACAAATGTTTATAATTGAACTAAGTATTTCCATTAGCCAATCAGTCTCACCACCACCTCCTCACACCCTTCCACACACAGCACTTCATTCCAGACTTCTATACCTGCTGTAGTGTCTTTCTACCCAACCCCTGTTATCATCCGGCCAATGACATCATCAGTGGCAACCCATATGGTCCCGGAAAGCCAGCCTCTTGATTTCCAAGAGTCGTCACCTCCGTCCCCCATTCCATTACAGGTATCACTGATCATAGCCCTAACTAAACCAGCTGACTTATCTTCCAGAATGCACTTCTTCATAATTCTCAAATCCAGACTAATGACAACCTGCTACAATCATGACTATCTCTGTCAATTATTCACACTACACCAATTCTTCCACCACTTCAACACCTCTGATTTTGCTATCTCCAAACCTAAGAGTGTTTACCTATCTTTACTTTCTTTTATGTTTTTAATTTTACTTTGAGCTCTGGGATACATGTGCAGAATGTTCAGGTTTGTTACTTAGGTATACATGTGCTATAGTGGTTTACTGCACCTATCAACCGGTCATCTAGGTTTTAAGCCCTGCATGCATTAGGTATTTGTCCTAATGCTCTCCCTCCCCTTGTCCCCCACCCCCCAACAGGCCCTGGTGTGTGATGTTCCCCTCCCTGTGTTCATGTGTTCTCATTGTTCAACTGCCGCTTATGAGTGAGAACATGTGGTATTTGGTTTTCTGTTCCTGTGTTAGTTTGCTGAGAATGATGGCTTCCATCTTCATCTATGTCCCTGCAAAGGACATGAACTCATTCTTTTTTATGACTGCATAGTACTCCATGGTTCCATGGTGTATACGTGCCACATTTTCTTTATCCACTCTATCAGTGATGGGCATTTGGGTTGGTTCCAAGTCCTTGTTATAAATAGTGCTGCAATAAACATTCATGTACATGTGTCTTTATAGTAGAATGACTTATAATCCTTTGAGGTTATAGCCAGTAATGGGATTGCCAGGTCAAATGGTATTTCTAGTTCTACATCCTTGAGGAATCACCACACTGTCTTCCACAATGGTTGAAATAATTTATCAACAGTGTAAAGGTGTTCCTATTTCTCCACAGCCTCACCAGCATCTGTTGTTTCCTGATTTTTTAATGATTGTCATTCTAACTGGCATGAGATGGTATCTCATTGTGGTTTTTATTTGCATTTCTCTAATGACCAGTGATAATGAGCTTTTTTCCATATGTTTCTTGGCCACATAAATGTCTTCTTTTGAGAAGTGTCTGTTCATATCCTTCGCCCACTCTTTTATGGGGTTTTTTTTTTTTCTTGTAAATTTGTTTAAGTTCCCTTTAGGATGGGAGAAAATTTTTGCAAGCTACCTATCTGAAAATGTCTAATATCCTATATTTACTTTCTTCAATTCAACCTGGATTCCAGAGCAATTACATTTTTCACTGGCTTGCCACTTTCTCCAACTCTCTTGCCCTACTCCCATTCACAGATGCTTGCGAGACCCCCACTGCCAATCTCAAGGCTTCCAGGAACAGCCTGGAAAATAATCACACAATGTCCTCTCAGGAGAGTTTTTCTCCTTACCTATGGGGGTAGGGTATTTATCTGAACCAGGCCTTTAGTTACCACCCTTTCCTGACCCAGGAAGTTCTCCTTTTCTCTAGAGATGTTCCCTCAACCTTGCTTAACTTTCTAGAACTTACTAGCTAACCATCTTCTCCTCTCCCACACTTTATTTATTTGAGAAATATTTATTGAACACCTACTACTTGCCAGATCCTAATCTAAGCACATGGCCTCAAATCCTAATTGCAAAGAAAAGGAAACTCATTACAGAGGTAATTCTTCACATTTTTTGCCATGTAACGTACTACAGACTACCCATCTTTTCTTTCTTTCTTCTAGAGAAAAGGATTCCCACCCCCTCCCTACTGAAGATGCTTCTATCTTTCCACTGGTGCTTGGCTTTGCAATTTCTTCCAGCCTGCTCTCTTTTGCCCTCAACCTCTTGCTTTCCACTGGTTCCATTTAACAAGAAATGAAAACATTCTCAATTTCTCTCAGTATAAACAAAAAAACCTCTCTGGCTGTACCTTCCATTCCAGTGACTATCTTTTCTTTTTGATCCACTTTCTCACCTCCCATTTACTTCTTAGCCTTGTATGCTTCCTTTCCCACCACTTATTATGTCATTATACACGAAGATTTCCAGGGCTCTCTTGTTGCTTTAGCCAATAGACTAAATAAATAAATAAAGAGATGCTCTTTAGTTTACCTTGCCTTTCTGAAATGTGTGATGCTCTTGACCATTCTCTCTCCCTTGATGGCAGAGACACCTTGTACTTTGGTTTTCTTTTTATCCTCTTGGATATCTTCTTGATGGGTTCCTTATTCTCTCTTCCCTTTGTCTTCAGGTTTAAGTCCACATCCACTAACCTGCCAGACCAGCCCTTCAAGCTTTACCTTTTCCTTTCCCCAGGGGCTCCTGATCTCTTCATTATAACACATAAAGTTTCACTTTTCCTTCTTTCCAGCACCTTCCCTTTCTACTATTGTCTGGCAAGGCCTATTCAGTCACAGACATTGCCTTCTTTAAGCCTCCTCCCCATCCAGTCACTAATAACACTGAACTGAAATTGCCTGTGTCCCCACTGGATGGTGAACTTCTTAGAAGAAAGGGTTATGAGGCATATACCACTTCATCTTCAACATAGGATCTAGCAAACATATGTTCAATTATTTTAAATTTAATTTATGAATTCTGGACATTTGCGTCTTTTCCCTGTACCTAACTCTGACTTTCCTTGATACTATATTCTCCCATAACATTTCTCAAAGATGTAGGTTACATATTTGATGCTCAGACATTAAACAATTGCTCTCTTAAGTTTAGTGTTAGAGGTACACATTATTAACTTCAAAATATTTCAGTTGGCCATGATATTATGAGTCAATAACGTGAAGTCAACCTACACTAGAGTTTATTGTTGTTATAATAAATTCTAGTTGAGCTAAAATATTCTCTTAGGTTTAAGGAATTAAGTCACACATACAACAACATGCCACAAAGTCTGCCATTAAAATAGTAAGGTATTACACATGAACAAACAGATAGACCAATGGAGAAAAACCAAAAATTCTCAACATATATGTGGACACTGTATTGATTTCCTATTGCTGCTCTAACAAATTACCACAAACCTAGTGGCTTACACCAACACAAATGTATTATCATACAGATCTGTAGATCAAGAAGTCCAACACACATCTCACTGGACCAAATGAAGGTCTAGCCACGGCTGCATCTCTTCCTGGAGGCTCTGTGGAAGGACACATTTCCTTGCCCTTTCCAGCCTCTGGAGGCTGCTATACTCCTTGGCTCATGGATCTCTTCCTCCATCTTTAAGCCAGCAACGCAGCATCTCCTTGACCCTTATTCCATCATCACATCTTTCTCTGACTATAGCCAGAAATGGTTCTCCTCTTTTAAGAATTTCTGTGATATGATTGGGCACACCCAGATAATTTAGGATAGTCTTTTATTAGATATATAATCACAAATCACTGGGAAAAAATGATTTATTGATAAATGATGTTGGATCAACTAAACAGCCATTTGGAAAAAGCTAAATTATATTTATATCTCACACTATTCACAAGAATAAACTCCTTAATTTAGAGCTGTAAGTGTAAAAAAGTGAAATCCTATACATATACCTAAAAATTAGAAAACAAAAAATAAATACATTTGACTTTATGATAAAATGTGAAAATGTAAATAACAAACTATGACTATATTTGCAGGGTTTGTTTTTTTTCTTGCAGTTTTAATTAGGAAGAAAAAGGGGCTAATGTCCCTGAGATTAAATGAGAAAAATAACTATAGTCATGTGTCCCTTAATGACAGGGATGTATTCTGAGAAATACATCCTTAGGTGATTTCGTCATTGTGTGAACATCATAGGGTGTACTTGCACAAACCTATGGTATGGCCTACTTCACGGCTAGGCTGTATGGCATAGCCTATTTCTCCTGGGCTACAAACCTGTAGGGCATGTTACTATGCTGAATACTGTAGGCAATTGTAACAGGATGGTAAGTATTTTTGTGTCTAAACAGATCTTAACATAGAAAAGGTAATGTGTTTCACTATAACTTTACATCACTAAGCGCTAGGAATTTTTCAGTTCCATTATAATCTTATGAAATCACTGTCATTTATATAGTCCATCATTTGCCAAAACATTGCTATGTTTCACACAACTAAATAAAAAATAGAAAAGAATACTACAATTTTTAGTAAATGGGCAAAAGAAATGAACAGACAGTTCATGGAAAAATAAAAGCAAAAATCCCTGCACATATGGGAAAAAAGTATCTATCTCATAATCAGGAAATTGCAAAATACCACTATATTATGATACTATCTCTCACCTATTAGATTATAAATATTGAGAAACTTGACAATAGACTCAGTGATGAAGCATTAGAATTACAAACACTCAAATATATGCAAAGGGAGGTACAAAATGATACAAACACTATGGAGGGGATTTTTGTAATAGTTTAAGAAAATTATATATACATATACCAATTAGCCAAGTAATACCATTTTTAGGAGTCTACCTTGAACTTTACAAACCTGAAACACTTATGTATAAGTTTATTGATTAAGGATCATTATGTGTGGTTTGAATAAATTATCATATATACAGGAGCAAAGTTGTATGCAGACATATGAAAGAAAAGGGATGGTGTCTAAGAGATAGTGGAGCATTTTTAGGAACACATTATTAATTATATTTAGTAGGCTTCATTTCATGTGAGACTGAAAGGGAAATAAAAATTTTATATTTATAAAATGCATACAAACACCTATATATGTACATATAAAATTTGCTTAATTTTGTTAAAAGAAACACAGGTAGCATAAATAGAAATTAATGAAAATGGTTAACTATAGGATGTAGATAGGAATCTGATGGAGAAAATAAGGAATGAAATAAAATCTTTTTAAAGTATACCTTTTGATATACTTTTAAAAGTATATTAAATATACTTTTTAATATAATTTGGACTTTTTAACTATTTATATGATTTATATATTAAAACATTTATATTAAATCAAAAAGAAAAAACTGAAACAATACAAATGAAAAGAAATGAACCTTTCTAGATACAGCATTGTTAACATTAATGCACAGAGAAAAGAATTATAGGAAACTTTTGAACATAGTACCCTGTAGATCTCTAGGGGAAAATATTCTGAGGACAATAATAATTGCAAAGAAGTCTTAAACGTGACTCTGTATATTTAGCGATAGTGGTGCTATTGGTATTGTGATTTTTAAAATATTAGAGTTGTATTATAGCATTGAATAAAGCACATAAGTAAATACCTTAATATTATTAGAAATCTTGATTTCTAGTGTAAGAGAAAGAAGATACAAAGAAGTTTAGAAATAAAACTATGTTGTTAAATTTTAATTGGAAATAGCAATATAAGCTCATATTTTTTGAAAAGTAGATCTCTAGGCTCTATTCACAGAAAGATCCTAGAAGCAGTGACACATCAGTGGCAATGAGTATCCCTAACACCCAGGTTTTTGTTTGTAATTGTTATTTGCATTAGTTCAAGTCCACTGTGAAGCAGACACCAAAACTGGATTCCACGTGCAAGAGGTTTGTTAGGAGAAGGAGCAGAAGAAGGTAGAGAGAGTCCTCAGATGAAGGTGCAAACCTGACATCTGTGGAAGGAGGAAGGAAGGGAAGAAAAGAGGGTGGGGAGAAAGTGTGTCAGGCTGCTGCACATTTCTGAGAAAAGTTCAGCTGGGCCAACTGAGAGCCCTGATGTATAAGTCCTGCATCTTTCCAGAATGAGCCTGTCTTTATAGCCTTGCCATGCTCAGTTATGGCTGCATGCAACCATGGGAACTGTAGGCTCTGCATGAGTTTGATGGTGGATACAGAAAAGCAGCTTCTGGTGCTGTCAGTCAGTTATGCTTTCCACAGAAGGAGATCTGAATGGTCCATTTCCATGGCTATTACACCACTCCTTGAAAGAAACCAAGGCTCCTTGGAGAAATAACTCATTGCAGGTCTGCACAGGGAAGGTATGAGGTAAGTCTTTTACTTAACTCTGGACTTCTTCCTTTCACCATGTATAAAATTAACTCAAGATGGTTTAAATACTTACATGTAAGATCTGAAACAATAAAAAACCCTAGAAGAAAACCTAGGAAATACCATTCTGGACATCAGTCTTGGCAAATAATTTATGACTAAGTCCCCAAAAACAATTGCAACAAAAACAAAAATTATCAAGTGAGACTTAATTAAAGTAAAGAGCTTTTGTACAGCAAAAGAAACTATCAATAGGGTAAATGGACAACCTACAGAATGGGAGAAAATATTCACAAACTATGCATCCAATAAAGATCTAATATCCAAAATCTATAAATAACTTAATTCAACAAACAAAAATCAAATAACCCCATTAAAAAATAAGGACAGGACAGGAACAGACACTTCTCAAAAGACGGCATACATGCACCAACAAACATATTTTAAAATGCTCATTATTACTAATCATTCAAGAAATGCAAATCAAAACCACATGAGATACCATCTCACACCAGTAAGAATGGCTATTATTAAAATGTCAAGAAACAACAAATGCTGGCGAAGTTGCAGAGAAAAGGGAACATTTATGCACTGTGGGTGGGAATGTATATTAGCCCAGCCACTGCAGCAATCAGTGTGGAGATGTCTCAAAAAACTTAAAACAACTACCATTAGACCCAGCAATCCTATTACTCAGTATATACCCAAAGGAAAATAAATCATTCTACCAAAAAGACATACACACATATGTTCATTGCAGGACTATTCACAATCGCAAAGACATGGAGTCAACCAAGATGCCCATCAGTGATGGACTGAATAAAGAAAATGTGGTCATAAACACCATGGAATACTATGCACCCATTAAAAAAAGAATGAAATCATGTCCTTTGCAGCCACATGAATGTGGCTAGAGGCCATTATCCTAAGCTAACTAAGGTAGGAACAGACAACCTAATACCACATGTTCTCATTCATAAGTGGGAGTTAAACATAGAAAACACATGGACACAAAGATGGGAACAATAGCCACTGGGGACTGCTTGAGAGAGGAGGGTGGAGTGGGGGCATGGGTTGGAAGGGTTCCTATGCAGTACTAGGCTCACTACCTGGGTAATGAGATCATTACTATGCGTCAGCAACATGTAATTTGCTCATGTGACAAACTTGCACATGTACCCCTCAACCTAAAAGTAGAAAGAAAAAAAATAGGTATACTTTTTTAGAAAACCAAATAAAGCATGTCAATTTATACAATATTTTCAATATTTAAGTAAAAATCAGGCTGGGCGTCATGGCTCACGCCTGTAATCCCAGCACTTTGGGAGGCTGAGGAAGGCAGATCACCTGAGGTCGGGAGTTCAAGACCAGCCTGACCAACATGGAGAAACTCCATCTCTACTAAAAATACAAAATTAGCCTGGTGTGGTGGCACATGCCTGTAATCCCAGCTACTCGGGTGGCTGAGGCAGAAGAATCTCTTGAACCCCCGAGGCAGAGGTTGGGGTGAGCCAAGATCATGCCATTGCACTCTAGCCTGGGCAACAAGAACGAAACTCCGTCTAAAAATAAATAAATACATAAATATAAATAAATAATAATAATAATTTAAATAAAAATCTTCACTTTCTCAAATATTATGATTCTCCGAGATAAATACATAATCTCCAAGGGTAGAAACTTGTAGTTCTAAACCTCAGCCCAGTTGCTAAATTTCAGCTCGGGCAACTTGACCAAACTGCTTCACCTGGACTTCTCTCACTCAAATAAGGGCAAGATGAGGGCCTGTGTGGAAGGATGATCACTAGGATCGCCTTAAATCATCATTCCATGGCATAACTTTGCTTTTATGGTGTTGATGTAATTGATATCACAAACTCACAGACTACCGCAGCAATCAGAATCATAAAATTTTCTAGTTTACAAGCCACTTGAAAAATTTAAATTTATACAGTGAAAAACAAGTGATTTCAAATTGACATCACCTCTTACTACGAAAATTATAAGTTTAAATCTCTAAATGAGTGAGTAATTTTGTTTTTAGGATTTGAGAAGAAGTAGTTATCAGTATGGACTTTGCATTCATGACAAAATGTCTATTAGATTTACAAGCTAAGCTTTTCGTCATCATATTTCTGGATGATTTCTTCGCTCAGGTCAATTTTGAGGCTTGAAAGGAGGAATGGCCTTTATCAAAGTCACCTTGTTTAACAGAATCTGGCAGTACCAGCTTCTCTGAAGGTGTCAAGATGAGGTCAGCTCCAAAGATAATAACATAACATGAAATTCAAACAGAATTCATTTTGGTTTGTATTCGTCTCCTTTCTGAGGTCTCCTAATTATGAGCTGAGTTTTAAACAAGAAATGTTTCTAAGAACATATTTGTTTAATGAGGCCCACTAACAACCTGCTCGGAGATTTTAGGAGGACATATAGAGCCTTAATTCCTATGAGTTAGCAGTAATTAGCAGAGTAGTTCTTATACATATCCCTGTACATATTAACAATAAATTATAAGGCTGCTTGCTAAATTGGTTAGTAAGGTCGGTGTGAACCATACCAAATAAATCATTAACCATTATTAAAGCACTGCTAAGTTTAAGGAACATATGGAGAAATCAAAGACGTAAAACACCTCTCTCTAAGCTTCATACTCAATCTGTCATCTATTTTCTAGACACTTATTTATAAAACACTATACTGCATACCATCATAAATCAGAATAGACCCTGACCCCCAGGTATTTATAGTCTTGTAAAAGGGATAAGGCCAATTATTACTAAGTAGCTATAAAGCTGAGATAGCTAAGGTAAATGGTTGAGACAGATATTAAAAATATATGTTATGGGAGCTTGAGGAAGTTAAGAGGAGAAAGAATTTCACATGGATGGAAGCCCAAACTCAACATGTCCCAAACCATGCTGGTCTCCTTCCTCCCTCATGCATTTATTTACTGCTATCTTCAAAGAAATCATAGTGCTACATATATGCCAGGCACTGGACTATGTTGATGATAGAACAATGAATAAAATACAAACCCTGCACTTCAGGAACTTTCTCTCTAATCCTCAACCCTTCTCCTCACCCCACTGTGTGTCCTATCTCAAGTCATGACACCTCCATACCCCACTTCCATCAATCAGAGAACCCCCAAATCATCTTTAGTTCCTTCTCATCTGTCTTCATTTGAACCGAAAACCCAGTCAATCAGTTCTACCTGTCTTATTCTTTTGTTTGTTTGTTTGAGATGGAGTCTCACTCTTGTCACCCAGGCTGGAGTGCAGTGGCGTGATCTCAACTCACTGCAACCTCTGCCTCCCCAGTTCAAGCGATTCTCCTGCCCCAGCCTCTGAAGTAGCTGGGATTACAGGCACACGCCACCATGCCCAGCCTAATTCTCTGTATTTTTAGTAGAGACAGGGTTTCACCATGTTGGTCAGGCTGGTCTCGTACTCCTGACCTCAGTGATCCACCCTCCTCAGCCCCCCAAAGTGCTGGGATTACAGGCATGAGCCACTGCACTGGCCCTGTCTTATTCTTTAAATCCACACTGTTACACTCCACGCTTTAGCTATTTGTTCTTACTTTATTACGATTTGACTGTCCCTCAGGATGGGCTCTCTCCCCTGTCCCAGCCACCATCCACACTATCAGCAAAGCACAGACCTGATGCTCTCATGGTCTTGGCTCAGAAACAGTCCTTTGTTTGTTACAAAGTGATGTATGACTCATTAGTGTGGATATCAAGACTCTTGTAATCAGATACCAACCCCAACTCCCAGACTTATTTCTATATCTCCTGTCTTCTACACACTGAAGATTCTAGTCACACCTGTCTTTTCCGGAATACACCCTCCACTTTCATTCCCTGATCACAGAGTTCATTCTCCATGAATTATCTTATCTTCCTTCAAAATTGTATTTAATCTTCCAAGTTCAGGTTCTCTTAAGCCTTTCCAAATGTCTCCATCATAATTATTATGTATGCCTTATTTTGAATATTTATAGTCTTTTGATTATTACATTTCTACTAGGTATTGTATTTTATTTATATAATGATATTACACATTTTGCAAAGCACTTTCACCAACTCCTAATACACACACTTTTTGCCAACTCCACACACAACTTTGATGTGAGTGTAGGAAGCCAGATGAGGAAACAAGTGCAGACAACTTAGGAGTCATACCCTGGTTTCACAGTCCATTAGCTCTCCGCCAGTGCTTTGCTCATGCTCAAATATGGAACTTATATTTCAGATCAGTCTTATGGTCCTGCTTTCCTTATTTCACTCTGGGTTCCTCAAGGGCAGGAGCCCAAACCTCACTTACTTCCTGGGACATAGTACATCTCATTGAAGGTTTATTGAATTAATGAAGCTCCTGCTTACATTCCTTCTCCACATCTGCCTCTCTTTTTAGCTGAGGTTACTTCATCCCTTTGAATGAACTTAAATAAACAGAGGTACTCAGCCTTGAATCAAACCTGCCTGTCTCATACATTGTGTCTCAGCTTAAGGAACTGTGTGCTTTTAGCCTGCTTCTGACACAAAGTCTCAAAGTAATAACTCAGTTCTAATAAACAATCTTCACCTTTATTCCCTGGGTCTAAAAATCTTTACAATCTCACAGTGCGGGAAAAACATGTGATTCTACAAAGAACTTTTATCCCACAATAAAAGACCATTAAGTCAAATACCATGATCCATAATAATCTATTTAACTTGGAAACTATGATGATGAAGTGTTCAAAATGTTAACTGCTAATTCCAAATGCCAAATGTGATCTCTGTTAAACTATATTTTCAATTAGAAAAAAAAAATTAGGATTTCAGTGTTAATCACAATTTTGACACTATGAGTCCTGAACATTTACCTACAAATTACTGACAAGGAGAAGGAAAGAGGAAAGTGCAACTCAAGTTTGACATGAATTATTAAAGACTCCATAGCCTGTAGTAATATCTGAGGGTCTTTTTTTTATGTATTTTTTCCACAGTGTCTCTGGCTCAATCATTATCAGTGTTATTTCACTATCTTCTTATAGAGAAATGTGATATGTCAGGACGCATGAGAAAAAAGGCACTAACACTAAAAGTCTCACATTATCAGAACCCGTTTCCCCACTCTCATTCTGCTGTGTGTTGCTACAATCCAGCTTTGGAGCACGAACTCTCACACTCCCACTTTATTCCTTCCATTGAAATTAAAGAAATGCAACTCATCAAACATTTGGCAGCTTCGTATCTAACCCTCACATTTCAGTGTCTCCTTTGATGTTTTAAGAGAAGCAGATGCCTCTACATGAGAAAGCAAGATAGGGAGCCATGCATTTTTACTTTCACTTTAACTGTCTCTCAGTGTGATCGCCTTACCTGGATTTTAGGATCTTTGTAAACTAGAAAGACTCTATTGTCACAAAGTAATGTCTGAAATGAATGATTAAAGGAAGATACCCACATTATGTGAAGTGAATTAAATCTAAATGTTAAATCTCTATCATAAAATTATTCTGTAATGAATTAGGAGTTTCAATTAAAACATGCAAAGGAAATTTTTGTTCTATTTGATTTTATTGGGACCATGATCTTCAGTTCCGGGCATTATATTTAAGAAGAAACTGATCCAATAGAAATATAACCAGAAGAAGATCACCGGGTTGGTGAAGAAATATGAAACCATATGAAAGAGAGAAGTGTTGAAGTAACTGGGGAGGTTTACGTCGAAAAAATGAATATTCAGGAGGGATGAGATGATTATGTTAAAGTGTCACTCAAAAAGGAGGATTATATTTATCTAATATTTACACTTTACCCATTGGGTTTAAAATAAACCCAATGGATAAAAATTCTAGGTAAAGAAACATTAAGTATAAAAAATATTATTTAAAGCTGACAAATTAAATGTTGGATTTCTCTGAAAAAGGAAGGGTTGCCTTAGAAGGTAATTCCCTATTACTACAGAAGTTCAAAGAAGGTTTACAATAACCCGGTAGCCAGTTCTGTAAAATGGATTCCAACATTGGATGACTGAGAAGTCCAGATGGCCACTGGGCTTATTTGCAACCAGTGACTTTATTGTTGCCTTTGTTCTGATTATAAAGACAGAGTTATTAGAAAAGTGAGAAGAAGCTTCCAAATACTGCATTTCAAGCATAGAAATAAATTACTACAATTATAAAATGACATTCATTTTCCCATTCTCTTAAAACAGATTTTTCAGCTGATTTTACTGTCATCTTAAAGGGTCAAAATGTTAAGAAGACAAATTGTTAGGAATAAAATAGTACACACTTATGTTTGACTTTATTTCCAGTTTTGTCAATTCTTTATGAAACTGAACTAAAAGAGGTCCTGGAAATGAGAATTTCTTCCAGTGAGTTTTTATAGAGCAAGTTGAAAAAGCACATGGCAGGACAGTTGAGAAGTTTTAGGTCGATATAAGAAAAAAGAAAAGAAAACAAGTCTGAATGTACACCAAACTACAAAGCAAAAAGAGGTATTGGAGAAGCAATTTTAACTTTTTTCTTATTTGTTCATAATATTTGAAATTTGTCCCAATGACTTTGCATTATTCTTTAAAGGTACATTAAAATAATTTTTAAGTAAGGCTAACAGATGACCTATACATCTTCAGTACACAATAAATATGAATGAGGCTTATTATAAAAGTACAATATGCTCAAAATATATTCACACCCTTTTGAACAGAATTTTACCTTACATATGACTTAATTTTGGATTATACTGTGAATAAAATGTTGATTAAGTATAAATACACACCAAAATAATGAAAAAGGGAAAGTAATGTACTATTCCTGTCTTCACGAAGCTTATAATGAAAAAGAACTGAAAAGAAATACATCCATGAAATAAAGAAAGGGCATATTTGCCAAGCAACATAATAACAGAGTGAGGTCCCATAGATAATATTATAAACTATGCACATAAATGTTTTTTAAAAATCCTGAATAAAGACAGGGTTAAAATTAGGTAAAGTTACACAAAAAAATATTTTCTAAATGAGGTAGGGATGTTATTGCAAGCTTTAAAAAAATAAACTAATAACAAAGTTAATCATAAATTGTATGACTCCTCCTCTATCATTCTTTTCATTATTAAATCATTTCATTGATTTTTTTTAAAAAAAAACATTCGTTTCCTCCATCTCCATTTCCAAGTCATTTGGTTTGGATTTGTTAATGACTGCTGTAGTTTAGCTATGAGGAGAGTTTTGTGTTATTTGGTCTTAGGCACCCAGATGATGGATTAGTGGTTCTTAGGCACACTGTTTTAAAACATCCTGTCAAAAATACACTTTGCTCAAACTTGCATTTGCAACAAAAGAGGCCACAACAGGACAGCTGCCACTGCAGCTACATGGTGGACTATTCTAGCTCCAACACCTATGATGTAAAGATGTTTTTGATGACAGAATAGGCAACTGCATGCATTAATAATAACCCTTATACTTGTATTACTTTTTTTTTACTTTTATTGCTTTTTAATAAAAGGTAATCTTGAGTCTAATTTATTACAGACACTCATACCTATTTTAAGGCTAAATTGCCCATTTCTGTGAAATCAAAGATCTAAGCATTCACTAAAGTACAGCTACTGTAGATTCCATTTTCACTTCTACCACAGGAAGAGGGAAAAGGAAAGGGAAAGAAAAAAAGGGTTAAATGTGTGCACGATGCTTCTTTTCATGTTTGTGGTAAAGAACGCATTGGATGGCTTAATTTTTTTGTGTTTTAAACCACATTTGCCTTTTCTCACTGTGGTTGGAGCAACCATAGGTGTAGACCTGGATTCTAATCATGATGTGCCTATTATGCATCAAGCACAGTGCTAGACACTTTCACACACACACACACACACACAATCCACACTTAATCCTCCAAACAATCCTATAAGGAAGACAGTTTAGCCCCCTTTTTGAAGTTAAAAGAGGTACATTTAGAGAATTTAAATAATGAGCTTATTGCCAGAAATTCATAGCCTAACAGAATTCTTCTAAGTCCCACATGCATGCAGCTGAGGGTCTGGCAGCCCTGTAGCTCTTGTGAGCACTGGGTGGGGACATCCTGCTCATGAGTGTGGAGATGGCCATTCTCCTCAGTAGTAGCTTCCCACCCCTGTGGCCTCTTCCAATACACTGGGCCTCTAATAGCCTGTGCACTTCAGAAAGCAGATGTTCAGCTGCTCTGCCCCACACACTCACCCACATACACACCCTTCCTCTTAATTGTGCCTCAGTGCCTTGGGGTCCCCATCCCCGTTCCAATGAATGCCATGTCATTGTCTGAAAGGCTTGCACACTCTCAGAGCAGCATTCGGGCAGGAGTGGCACAAGCTTGTGACTCTTAACCCACCCACCGGAACCTATCCCAGGGTCCCAACCCTACTTCCCAGGATTTCAAATCTGAGACACAAGATTCAAGTCTTTGGCTCTACTCTCCCTCCCAACTCCTCTCCTAGACTTAAGAAGGGCTCCCCCTCTGCCTTTCAGAAAGCAATTGACTTAGTGACTCATCCAACTTAGTCCATGGTTCTTAGTAAAAACATCTGCCCTCTCGTATTCAAAGCTTGGCTTTCAAGATTTCAAAGAAAATCATCATTTCCTCACTCAACAAAGTCCGAATTTTACAAATCAAAAGCGCTTGCTTTTAGACTATGATTTTCCAAAGAGCTAAAAACATTGTACTTATTTTAAAACTGAAAGGAATTTCCTTTTTTGTCTAGGGTTTTCTGAAAGAATGAATACCCCACTTTCAGTTGGGGGAGAGGCACAGGATAACTAAGGGACAAAAAACATAGTTACAGGAAATAAGGACCGATCATGCACCCCTTACCATCTCATTAAAACCTAATCACCCTTAATATCCCATCCCACAGCACACTTTAAAAGGATTAAAGCCTGTTATCACTCGCCTGTTACAGCATGGCCTTTTAAAGCCTCTCCACCCCGTGGTGCCAAACCCATACACTCTCCTATCCTCAATACCTCCCTCCACAATCCATTATTCTGTTCTGGATCTCAAACATGCTTTCTTTACTATTCCTTTGCACCCATCATCCCAGCCTCTCTTCGCTTTCACTTGGACTGACCCTGACATCCATTAGGCTCAGCAAATTACCTGGGCTGTACTGCCGCAAGTCTTCACAGACAGCCCCCATTACTTCAGTCAAGCCTGAATTTCATCCTCATCTGTTACCTATCTCGGCATAATTCTCATAAAAACACATGTGCTCTTTCATTTTCTGGTAGAGACAAAGGAGACACGTTTCATCTGTGGACCCAAAACTCCAGCGCCGGTCACAGACTAGGGAAGGCAGCCTTCCCTTGGTGTTTAACCATTGCTAGGACGCCTCTCTGATTATTCACCCAGGTTTCAGAGGTGTCAGACCACGCAGGGACGCCTGCCTTGGTCCTTCACCCTTAGCGGCAAGTCCCACTTTTCTGGGGAAGGGTCAAGTACCCCAAGCCCTTCTCTCCATGTCCCTATCCCTTCTTCACCTTTCTGGGGGGCAAGAAACCCCCAACCCCTTCTCCTTCACCTTTAGCGTCAAGTCCCGCTTTTCTAGGGGAGAGGCAAGTACCCCAACCCCTTATATCTCTGCACCCTATCCCTTATTTCCACGCCCCAACCCCTTATATCTCTGTGCCCCGATCCCTTATTTCCACGCCCTGACCTCGTATCTCTGTGCTCTGACCTCTTCTCTGCTTTTGTGGAGGGCAAGAACCCTCCACCTCTTCTCCGTGTCTCTACCCTTTCCTCTGGGCTTGCCTCCTTCACTATGGGCAAGCTTCCACCTTCCATTCCTCCTTCTTCTCCCTTAGCCTGTGTTCTTAAGAACTTAAAACCTCTTCAACTCTCACCTGACCTAAAATTGAAGCGTCTTATTTTCTTCTGCAATGCTGCTTGACCCCAATACAAACTCGACAGTAGTTCCAAATAGCCGGAAAATGGCACTTTCAATTTTTCCATCCTACAAGATCTAAATAATTCTTGTTGTAAAATGGGCAAACGGTCTGAGATGCCTGACATCCAGGCATTCTTTTACACATCAGTCCCTCTCTAGTCTCTGTTCCCAATGCACCTCATCCCAAATCTTCCTTCTTTCCCTCCCGCCTGTCCCCTCAGTCCCAACCCCAAGCATCGCTGAGTCTTTCTAATCTTCCTTTTCTACAGACCCATCTGACCTCTCCCCTCCTCCCCAGGCTGCTCCTCACCAGGCCAAGCTAGGCCCCAATTCTTCCTCAGCCTCCGCTCCTCCACCCTATAATCCTTTTATCACCTCCCCTCCTCACGCCGGGTCCGGCTTACAGTTTCATTCCATGACTAGCCCTCCCCCACCTGCCCAGCAATTTACTCTTGAAAAGGTGGCTGGAGCTAAAGGCATAGTCAAGGTTAATGCTCCTTTTTCTTTATCCCAAATCAGATAGCGTTTAGGCTCTTTTTCATCAAATATAAAAATCCAGCCCAGTTCGTGCCTCATTTGGCAGCAACCCTGAGACACTTTACAGCCCTAGACCCTAAAAGGTCAAAAGGCCGTCTTATTCTCAAAATACATTTTATTACCCAATCTGCTCCCGACATTAAATAAAACTCCAAAAATTAAATTCCGGCCCTCAAACCCCACAACAGGATTTAATTAACCTCACCTTCAAGGTGTACAATAACAGAAAAAAGTTGCAATTCCTTGCCTCCACTGTGAGACAAACCCCAGCCACATCTCCAGCACACAAGAACTTCCAAACCAAATGCCTGAACTGCAGTGGCCAGGGATTCCTCCAGCACTTCCTCCCCCAGGAGCTTGCTACAAGTGCCAGAAATCTGGCCACCAGGCCAAGGAATGCCTGCAGCCCAGGATTCCTCCTAAGCTGTGTCCCATCTGTGCGAGACCCCACTGGAAACTGGACTGTCCAACTCACCTGGCAGCCACTCCCAGAGCCCCTGGAACTCTGGCCCAAGGCTCTCTGACTCCTTCCCAGATCTTCTCGGCTTAGCGGCTGAAGACTGACACTGCCCGATCGCCTCAGAAGCCCCGTAGACCATCAAGGACGCCGAGCTTTGGTAACTCTCACAGTGAAGGATAAGTCCGTCCCCTTCTTAATCAATACGGAGGCTACCCACTCCACATGACCTTCTTTTCTAGGGCCTGTTTCCCTTGCCTCCATAACTGTTGTGGGTATTGACAGCCAGGCTTCTAAATCTCTTAAAACTCCCCAGCTCTGCTGCCAACTTAGACAATACTCTTTTAAGCACTCCTTTTAGTTATCCCCACCTGCCCAGTTCCCTTATTAGGCCGAGACACTTTAACTAAATTATCTGCTTCCCTGACTATTCCTGGATTACAGCTGCATCTCATTGCTGCCCTTCTTCCCAATCCAAAGCCTCCTTTGCATCCTCCTCTTGTATTCCCCCACCTTAACCCACAAGTATAAGATACCTCTACTCCCTCCTTGGCGACCGATCATGCACCCCTTACCATCTCATTAAAACCTAATCACCCTTACCCCACTCAATGCCAATATCCCATCCCACAGCATGCTTTGAAAGGATTAAAGCCTGTTATCACCCGCCTGCTAGAGTATGGCCTTTTAAAGCCTATAAACTCTCCTTACAATTCCCCCATTTACCTAAAACCAGACAAGCCTTACAAGTTCAGAATCTGCGCCTTATCAACCAAATTGTTTTGCCTCTCCACCCCATGGTGCCAAACCCATATACTGTCCTATCCTCAATACCTCCCTCCACAATCCATTATGCTGTTCTGGATCTCAAACATGCTTTCTTTACTATTCCTTTGCACCCATCATCCCAGCCTCTCTTCGCTTTCACTTGGACTGATCCTGACATCCATTAGGCTCAGCAAATTACCTGGGCTGTACTGCCACAAGCCTTCACAGACAGCCCCCATTACTTCAGTCAAGCCCAAATTTCATCCTCATCTGTTACCTATCTCGGCATAATTGTCATAAAAACACACACGTGCTTTCTCTGCTGATCGTGTCCAATTAATCTCCCAAACCTCAATCCCTTACAAAACAACTCCTTTCCTTCCTAGGCATGGTTAGTGTGGTCAGAATTCTTACACAAGAGCCAGGACCGCACCCTGTAGCCTTTCTGTGCAAACACCTTGACCTTACTGTTTTAACCTAGTCATCATGTCTCCGTGCAGCGGCTGCTGCCACCCTAATACTTTTAGAGGCCCTCAAAATCACAAACTATGCTCAACTTACTCTCTACATTTCTCATAACTTCCAAAATCTATTTTCTTCCTCACACCTGATGCATATACTTTCTGCTCCCCAGCTCCTTCAGCTGTACTCACTCTTTGTTAAGTCCCACAATTACCATTGTTCCTGGCCCAGACTTCAATCCGGCCTCCCACATTATTCCTGATACCACACCTGACCCCCATGACTGCATCTCTCTGATCCACCTGACATTCACCCCATTTCCCCACATTTCCTTCTTTCCTGTTCCTCACCCTGATCACGCTTGATTTATTGATGGCAGTTCCCCCAGGCCTAATCGCCACACACCAGCAAAGGCAGGCTACGCTATAGTACAAGCCACTAGCCCGCCTCTTAGAACCTCTCATTTCCTTTCCATCGTGGAAATCTATCCTCAAGGAAATAACTTCTCAGTGTTCCACCTGCTATTCTACTACTCCTCAGGGATTATTCAGGCCCCCTCCCTTCCCTACACATCAAGCTTGAGGATTTGCCCCCACCCAGGACTGGCAAATTAGCTTTACTCAACATGCCCCGAGTGAGATCACTAAAATACCTCTTAGTCTAGGTAGACACTTTCACTGGATAGGTAGAGGCCTTTCCTACAGGGTCTGAGAAGGCCACCGCAGTCACTTCTTCCCTTCCATCAGACATAATTCCTCAGTTTAGCCTTCCCACCTCTATACAGTCTGATAACAGACCAGCCTTTATTAGTCAAATCAGCCAAGCAGTTTTTCAGGCTGTTAGTACTCAGTGAAACCTTTATATCCCTTACGGTCCTCTGTCTTCAGGAAAAGTAGAACGGACTAAAGGTCTTTTAAAAACACACCTCACCAAGCTCAGCCACCAACTTAAAAAGGACTGGACAATACTTTTACCACTTTCCCTTCTCAGAAGTCAGACCTGTCCTCGGAATGCTACAAGGTACAGCCCATTTGAGCTCCTGTATAGACGCTCCTTTTTACTAGGCCCCAGTCTCATTCCAGACACTAGACCAACTTAGACTGTGCCCCCAAAAAACTTGTCATCCTACTATCTTCTGTCTAGTCATACTCCTATTCACCATTCTCAACTACTCATACATGCCCTGCTCTTGTTTACACTGCCTGTTTACACTGTTTCTCCAAGCCATCACAGCTGATATCTCCTGGTGCTATCCCCAAACTGCCACTCTTAACTCTTGAAGTAAATAAATAATCTTTGCTGGCAGGACTATGCTGAATCTCCTTAGACACCCTCTAATCAGATGTCCTGAGTCGTCCCAATTCTTAGACCTTTTATACCTGTTTTTCTCCTTCACTTATTCCGTTTAGTTTTTCAATTCATACAAAACCGTATCCAGGCCATCATCAATAATTCTACGTGACAAATGTTTCTTCTAACAGCCCCACAATATCACCCCTTACCACAAAATCTTCCTTCAGCTTAATCTCTCCCACTCTAGGTTCCCACACCACCCCTAATCCTGCTCTGAGAAGCAGCCCTGAGAAATATCGCCCATTCTCTCTCCATACAATCCCCCAAAATTTTCACTGTCCCAACACTTTCCCACTATTTCATTTTATTTTTCTTATTAATATAAGAAGACAGGAATGCCAGGCCTCTGAGTCCAAGCTAAGCCATCATATCCCCTGTGACCTGCACGTACACATCCAGATCACTGGTTCCTGCCTTAACTGATGACATTCCACCACAAAAGAAGTGAAAATGGCCTGTTCCTGCCTTAACTGATGACATTGTCTTGTGAAATTCCTTTTCCTGGCTCATCCTGGCTCAAAAGCTCCCCCACTGAGTACCTTGTGACCCCCACTCCTGCCCACCAGAGGACAACCCCCCTTTTCCTTTTACCTACCCGAATCCTATAAAACGGCCCCATCCCTATCTCCCTTCACTGACTCTCTTTTCGGACTCAGCCCGCCTGCACCCAGGTGAAATAAACAGCCTTGTTGCTCGCACAAAGCCTGTTTGGTGGTCTCTTTACACGGACGCACATGAAAGGGTGGATACTATCAAAAATTGTATCCTGATATTCTGGAATTTTCTTGTCCATTCTTAAGAGCATAATTTAAAGTGTTTAAAAAGTAAAATTCAAATTTATTAAATATAGTTTTTATGTTTTATTTGGTATGACTTGAAAATCATAAAAATTTTTAAGATGATTTAAAGTAATAACTCCATGACATCATCTCACAGCCCTTGAAACAGCATCTAGTATAAACGATTTGCCTTAAGGACTGTGAAGACACAATAGACCCCCAAATACCTCAAACTGGGTCATCTGAAGCTTTAGATGTTTCTCTTTTTTTCATGTAATTTTCATTTCTCAGAAAATTTATGAAAAAGATGTCACAAACTTTAGGCTTTTGGCCATTATTATACAGACACAAAGTTTATTTTACAAAATGGTAATTTTTCTATCAATATGTCCAGTAGCAGAACTATTGAAGATATGTGTTTCAGTTTAAAACAAAAAAGTCTATTTAAAAATCTTTATATTGCTTTAAAATTGAGTGTGGTGATGTTCAAACTATCATTCTTTCCTGCAATGTCTGTTTGTGAATATGAACTGTGTAATAGGCACTATTTAATTCAACCATATTTATTGATACTTGCTTTGTGTCAAATATTTTTCCAGAAGCTGGAATTGTAGTTGTAAATGAAACAGAAAACAAAATTCTTGACCACAGGTAGTGAGGGATGACAGTGAACAAATAAATAAGTAAAGCATGCCACATGGTAGACGGCCATTACAGTTACTAGACCTGGCCCACTGGGTTCCTGATCTGGGGTCCCCATTTTAGAAACACCTGTTCTGTCCTGTCACTGGCCATGCACCTCCTGTCTGGGCAAGTAGTCTGCAGACTCAAAGGTATGTGCCAATGTGGAGGCCCAAAGATTGGGGTTTCTGCAGGCATGTACCTGTGTATTACTATCGGAGGAAACTGAGGTAAGAAGCATGAGAGGCTTAGGTTTTCCTTTGCATGCTAGCCCCAAGCCCTGTAAATATCAGAATGTGAACTTCTGGATTATTTTTATTAAATGGACTATTTTATATCTCTGTAGGGCTAGAAATTAACTTTTTTTTTTTTTGAGATGGAGCTTCACTCTTATTGCCCAGGCTGGAGTGCAATGGGGAGATCTTGGCTCACTGCAATCTCTGCCTCCTGTGTTCAAGTGATTCTCCCGTCTCAACCTCCCAAGTAGCTGGGATTACAAGCACGCACCACCACACCCACCTAATTTTTGTATTTTTAGTAGAGACGGGGTTTCACCATGTTGGCTAGGCTGGTGTCAAACTCCTGACCTCAGGTAATCTACCTGCCTTGGCCTCCCAAAGTGCTGGAATTACAGGCGTGAGCCACCGTGCCCGGCCCCTAGAAGTTAACTTATAGAACAATCATAGTAGTGAAAATAATTAGTGTCCTTTACAATGGAAATGAATTTTATCTGGTAGAGTTCCAATTGATTTCTCCCTTGTAGAAAAAACCACCCAAAACATTTTATTGCCCCAGAGAATATGTACCAGTTTTGCATCTATTACTTATTTCATTTTAGCCCTACTGACTGTAAGTATATATGTATGTCTATACATACATACACACATTTACACATACATTCAGATTTTTGAGATTCCCTTTTGAACTGTTCTGAACATCTCATTGATTAATAAGATCTTATTAATTAATTAGCACCCCCATTAACTAGTGCATTTAATGAATCTTTGATACAGGTTTATTTTTTATTTGCATCCAAGCCATAATGAAATTTGTTTTTTTTAATTTTTGAAATTTATAAATTAGGAAGGGTTTAAAATTCAAAATAGAATGGAAGGTGATGGTTTCACTGGTAAGGTGATATTTGGACAAAGGCTGAAGAAGATAAGAGAGGAACACAGGATGAGACTGTTCCAAGTGGAGAGAAAACCAAGTCCTGAGAGAGAAGATAGGAATCATGGAGAAAAAAAACTAATTCCCTCCTACCTCTCACAACCTAAGAAATATCTGTATACAATTTGGGGTTTGAAAGCAGATCAGACACAGCAAATAAACATTGTATGCATGTGGCTGTAGACATTTGGAGTGTATGTAATTTAAAAGTAGAATATACAAATGTCTGTGGGGACACTGCCAAGGAAATCACTGACCTTGGAGGAAGGGGTAAAAGGATCCCTAATGAGGTAACAATGATCAAGCGTAAATTTGCAGACAATGGGCAATTTAATCATGCTGCAACGTGGATATCTCCTGCCTGGTTATTTTGAATTACAGTTATAAAAAAATAATTTTTTAACAATTTTGTCTAAGTCTTGAAAATAAGAAATTTTTTTAAAAATAGTAGTCTTAACAGGTCACCTATTTGAATAATCATGCCTACCAGCCAGCATTATGCTGTTAGTGTAATTTTAGTAGAAAATTATGCTATAATTTTCTTTCTAATTGAGTTTTGTCTTTAATTTTATATTAAAATAATCTTGTAATGTAGTTAAAGAGAATATTCGAAATTAAGAAACATGAACCTGGTCCCTAAATCATCAAAACCAAGATAGTCAGAGTGTTAGTCCATTTTCTGTTGCTATAACATAATACCACAGACCGGCAAATAATGAAGAATTAAGGTTTATTTGGTTCATAGCTCAGGAGGCTGGGAAGTGCAAGCACTGCACCGGCATCTGACAGAAGGCAGAAGTGAGAGCATGGGACAGAGCGGAAACAGAGCCAAACTCATCCTTTTTATCAGGCACTCACTCCCTTGTTAATGGCAGTAATTCAGTTATGAAGGCAGAGGCCTCATGGCCTAACCACCTCTTATAGGTCCCGACTCTTAACACTGCTGTACTGGAGGCTGATACAGTTTGGGTATTTGTCCCCATCAAATCTCATGTTAAAATGTTATCCCTAGTTTGGGAGGTGGGGCTTGGTAGGAAGCGTTTGGGTCATGAGGGAAGATACCCCTAGCTTGACGCTGTCCTCTCAGTAGTGAGAGAGCTCTTGGGAAATCCAGTTGTTTAAAGTGTATGGCACCTGCCCCCCATCCTACTCCTGCTCTATGCCATGTGATGTGTCTGCTCCCCCTTTCCCTTCCACCATTGTCGGAAGCTTCCCAAGGCCTCCCCAGAAGCTGAGCAGATGCCAGTGCCATGCTTGCTATAAAGTCTGCTGAAACTTGAGCCAATTAAACTTCTTGTCTTTATAAATTACCCAGTCTAGAACTTCTGATCTCAAGTGATCCACTCACCTTGGCCTTTCAAAGTGCTAGGATTACAGGCATGAGCCACTGTGTCTGACTCAGCCTGGCCAACGTGGTAAAACCCCATCTCTACTAAAAACACAAGAATTAGCCAGTTGTGGTGGTGGGCACCTATAATCCCAGCTACACAGGAGGACAAGGCAGGAGAATCGCTTGAACCCGGGAGGCAGAGGTTGCAGTGAGCCAAGATTGCTCCACCGCACTCCGGCCTGAGTGACAGAGCAGGACTCCATCTCAAAAAAAATTAAAAATAAAAAAAAACTCAAACTCATGTATTTCTTTATAACAATCCAAGAATGGCCTAATACAGGGACTAAGGTTCCAACACCTGAACTTTGGAGGACACACTCAAACCATAGTAGTTAGTTATGTTAATTCACCATATTCCATTTTAGAAGGCATAGAGATAGTAGCAAATTTAAAAAGTAATTTAAAAAAAGAAATTTCCTACTTCAACAAGGTTTGGTATCTATAATAGTTAACTAAAATGGAGCAGTTACCGTCTTGCTTTTTATTTTGCTACAGACATGAACAAGACTCAGATGTAAGAAAGTTGATTTATGCATATGAAGCAGTTAATTTTGCAATGTTCTAAAAGCCTCTTTATGAATGTCAAACCACACATGAAAATAAAATAAAAATTTCATCAGCAAATCAGTCATTTCACATACTTTTGAAAAGTAGACAGGGGCAGGCTGTCTGACCAGTTTTCACTCTTGTATTTGAGCTCTCTTGTGTGAGAGATACCAGTCTGACATTTGAAAACATGGGCCAGAGGATGAAGACACAAGACTTTTGAAATCTTTGTCTGTGTGTCTCTGCCTTTCCTTTAAATGTGTATTTGTTTGCAGCAGTATAATAGGTGACTGCATAGATGAAAGAAGCAGCATTTATTTCCAGGGTCACAAGCAGAGCCAGAGTCTCCTCTATCGTCTTCCTAATCAGCATTTCTAGTGAGCTTACAACAAAAGTAAACCTTTGCTGTCTTCCAGAACACAGCACAGTAAACAACGCGTAAGAAAGTAAGGTGTACAAAGAATGCTTTGGCATATTGCATAAAATATTATCATAATGATTACGTGAGAACCTGCATCTGACCTCGTCTTAGCTATACAGACATGGGTGCTCACCTCCAGGACATTTCAGAGTCTAGTAAACAGGAACGATAAGGCAAATGATCAGAATAACATTGACTCCATTCATAGCTGCCCTTAATAGCCAGGGTCATGAATGCATCATAGCAGCTGGAAGACGACATGTAGGAAAAGGCCACCTATGATGCTCTCAAGAAGTAAAATAAATAGCTAAGAGAAGCAAAGAAAAAGAAGCCCTGCTGCCTTTACACATCTCAAAACTTGAGAAGAATTTATACACAATTTGGAAGTTTGGGGATGCAGTCAGGATACCAACAAGCATATGGGCTGTAGATGTCTGGTGGGTGGAATGGAGATTTGATTTCAGGAAACCTCAGAGAAATTTTAAGACAGCTGGAGTGAAAGAACCCCTTTGACCTACAGGGATTCACAAAAATGTGTCATTGGGCAAAATGTCAGAAATGAAGGGAAAAAAGCTACTAAGTTAACATTACTCTTCATGGTTTAAAATAACTAAACTTACTTAGTAAAGTTCAGATTACATGCTGAGGGGCAACTATTACCTACTGTAGTGTCATGGATATTTCTACATGAAACCAAATATCCACAACATTCTTAATCTGGGTCTTTTGGGGCATCAATGAAAGCATGTGTGTGCGTGTGTGTGGGTGGGTGTGTGTGGTGTGTGTGTGTGTGTTTATCAACAAGAAAAAATTATTTTTGTTAATGTCACTGTATTTTGAACTTTCTGATTTTGATTTACCAAAGGAATTGGTAAATTTGAAGGAAGCAATAGCCATCTTCAAAATTCACACTTTTAAATTAGTGACCTTTTCTATATATCATTCATAACTGCAGTTTATCCAATTTATTTTTATCAAATACCTACTCTCCCCCAGGCTCTTAAAACAGAGTATAGAGCAATAAAATAAAACAGCGAAAGTGTTAAAAAGTATTCTGATGGAGTTTGCATTCTATAAGGGTAGAAAAAGAATAAAAAAGTATACAAAATGAAAGGTAGGGATTAAGTGCCTTGAGAAAGAAAATAGTAGGATGATGAGAATAGGGGTGGGAGTTGCCCCTATTCTCCCTACGTGAAAGTGATGTGATATTAGCAGACTATGGTCAGGGGAGATTCCTCTAGGGTGAGATATGACCCAAAATTTGAAGGAAGTAAGAGAAAAGGCCACAAGGATATCTGACTGTGATGGCTTTTTTGAGGTGTCAGTTTGGCAAAGCTACAGTTCCCAGTTATTCAAACACTAATCTAGGTGTTGCTGTGAAGTTATTTTGCACATTAATTAAACTCCCTAGTCAGTTGATTTTTATAAGGTATATTATCCTGGAAAATAATGGTTGGCTCAACTTAATCAGTTGAGAGGACTTAAAAGTAGGGCTGAGACTTCCCAGAGAGAGAAAAACAATTCTGCCCATAAACAACAGCTTCAGCCCATGCCAGTGGAATTCCACCATGCTTATTATGCTCCCTCTCTGGCCACCTGCCTACCCTACGACATTCAGACTGGCTTAGCCAAGCCCCTCAAGTGCCAATCCCATGCAATAAATAGTTTTATGTCCTATAGGTTCTATCTCTCATTGAACTCTGGCTGATACACTTGAGAAGAGCATTCCAGGCCCTGAGTTAAGAAGTTGCTTGGCAGGTCCAGGAGACAGCACGGAGGCCACTGTGGCTTCAGCAAAGGGAGCAGAAAGGAATGGTGGGAGAAATAAATAATTTTTGCTCTGGATACATTAGACACCAAAGTGGAGATGCCAGATGGGCATTTGGCTATATCCATCTAGAGTCTGGGGCAGAATCTGGATTGCAGATATAAATTTCAATCTTTATGTACTGCTCTCTTATTCAAATCATTCTATAGTAGCAACCCAATTTCCTGTAGATAATACCAAACATTCTGATAACCTCAGGAAGTCAAGTAACTTTTTTTGTAAAATGTGATGCCATTCAAACTAAGGTATTCAACAAGTAACACACTCAATGCCAAAACCTCTAATCCTTCTGTGAAAGAGGCAGGACATAAAAATACATAAAACTAAACATCAAGATGCTATGACATTTTGCTATAAGACTAGAATATGGGACAAGTATAAAACATAGATTATAAGCCTTTCCTTATAATAAAAATGTGCTTCATATATACGGTTATGCTTAAAGGATACGTTATCATTGGGAAACAGATGAGGAATAAAACATTTTTGTAGTTTCATAATTGCCTAAAAGTTTTTTTATGCAGATGTATGGGCTTTGAAGAAGTTGGCTTGAAATGAAAAAAAAGCATGTTTATACTTAACTCCTTTGTGAAAATGTTTTAAAGTAGCTAATTCTTCAGGAAATATGGCATGGTCCACTGCCAGTTAGAATAAATTAATGCATGATTTTCCCCAGGAAATATCTCACACCTGTTTCTAATATTTGTTCCTTTGGACTAATTCCATGCACTTGGTTCACTGATTTCTCCTTTTTAGGTCTCCCTAGTCAGAAAGAGTCGGGCATGACTACTAAACCCAGGTGGTCTAGAAATCTTCATCACTGTTGAATTGTGGTTGACCTTCGTGGGTTCGGGTGGATATGTTGTTTAACAAAACACACCACCCACTTTCTTTAAAGACGGAGACCACACAGTCCTACTTTCTCCATTCACATAGTTGGCTAATAAGATGCAAACATTAAGGTTGCTTCTTCAAAGAAAATGATACAGCAACTTTCAACTTAAACATAACTTTTATGCTCCATGGAAAGTAGGCAGTGATAAATCTCTTTTTGTGGTTCTGAAATCCAACTAAAGACAACCTAAAAAAAAAAAAGTGCTGGACATTTGAATGAATTTATCCTGACAATGTAGTGAAGTTACATTTCCATTTCTGTAGTGAATTTCTGCCATTTGATTGAAAGCCATGAAAGCAGAAATAAATTGGGTCTTGGATTCATTCATGCATGCAGGCAAAAAAACATTTATTCAATGTTTATTTTGAAAGACAGAATCCTTGCTTTTATAAAGGCCACATCTCATGAGAAAAGCAGCTAAAACCACTACAGAAACATGATCAGTGTTGGAGAAGAGTTTGCAGGGAGAGTTTGCTACTGAATCACAAAGAAAGGAGAATCTTGGTATATAGGAAAATCATGGATAATAGTCCAGGAGATTTAACCTAAGTTGAGCCTTGGGACCAGTTGAACCTAGTTAAGTGGCGAGAGTTTTCCATGATGAAGATAAAATCTGGAAGGTCAGAAGTAGGGACTGCGTTCAGAGGATTTTAGGCAATTCTATGGAGCTGGCACATGGCCATTTGTGGAAATTGGGTGACAGATGGCAAGAGATAATAGCTGGATAGGCAGGTATTTAATAATGAGTTCATCATAGCTACACTTGGTTATTTTGATTTTGTCTAAAGACTTGGTTAGCCTCTGAAAGATTTTATACCATAAGGTCACATGCTTGCATACAAATTTTAGGTGCTCTGGCAGCCTTGCATTGATTGGGAGGGTGTCAGGTTGGAGATAGGACAGATATGGAGTAAGCATCATAAATAAGATAGTGATAGTGGGAATAAAAGGAAAGAGGTGAATTTAGGAAATATGTACGGGAAACTTCAAAGAGTTTTTATGACATGTTTCCAAGTATAACAAAGTATATTAGCAAACTAGGGCTGCCATAACAAAAAATACAGACTGAGTGACTTAGCCAACAGAAGTTTGTTTCTCAAAGTTCGGGAGTCTGGACGTCCAAGATCAAGGCATCAGTAAGTTTTTGTTTTTCCTGAAGCTTCTCTCCTTGGCTTATGGATGGCTGCATTCTCTCTGTGTCCTCACATGGCCTTTCTTCTGTGCACACCCCTGGCATGTCTTCCTCTTCTTGTAAGGACACCAATCCTATTGAATTAGAGCTCCATCCTTATCATGTAATTTAACTTTATATACCTTCTTAAGGGCTCTGTTTCCAAATACAGTCACATTGGGGTTAGGCCTTCAACCTATGAACTTTGTTGGACATAATTCTGTCCAATACTAAATGAGGACTGTTCTCAATTTTAGAGAGTATGAATCACGTGATTAGACTTCCGGGGATATGAAGATGACAACACATGGCTTTAAAACCTTGGTGAGAGCCTCTACATCTTTTCCCCATCCTCCAGATAACCAACCAGTAAGGATTTGAGGGTCTGGAGAGCGCAGAGTCACAGCACCACAGGATGGGACAGCCTGTGTGTTCCTGGGTGAAGACAAGGAAGAGCAGGGCCCTCACATTCCTGTACTGAGCTGTCACAGGAGCAAGGGAAGAGATGCTATTTTTAAAATATTTTGAAAAATAGTTATATTGAATAAATTGATATTGAATTTGAATGAAATGGGCACAATAACTACATAAACTATAAGTCTCAGGGGTAAGGATCATTCACAATCAGTTAAGTCATTTTGCCACTGGAAGTGATATTTTAAAACACGATTACCCTTTGTTTCAAGCACATATACATCCACTGCAAGAGTTAAATTAGACGGCTGATACTAAGAATCTAAAACTACAATCTTTGTTACCTTAAAAGAAAATGTCGTTTAATACTAGGAATTCAAGAGGAATATTTTAGGACATTTGATCAGAAGCTTTCAATGCTTGTGATACTACTTTGGTATACATAAAAGTTCAACTAAGACTAAGAAAGAAGAATGTTTCCTTTTTCTATTGAAGACAGGATCTGAGAAGTACTCAAGTGAGCTACTTGTCTTTATTTTAAATAGACACAAATAATTGTACATATTTATGGGGCACAATGTGGTGTTTCCATGCATGTATACATTGTGCAATGATCAAATCGGTGTAATTAGAAAATGTGTTACCTTAAACATTTACCATTTATTGTAGTGAGAACTTTCAAAATCTTCTTTTCTATATAGGAACTAGCTAGACAACAACATATTACGAATACATGACTCTCTTATATTAGCAACAAGCCAAATTTGAAAAGCCTTAGGCAATATTACAAAAACAAAACATTTAGAGTAATATTTTTAAATTTTTGAAAATTAGTTGTATAATTATAATTCACAGATTATATTTGTATATACTTATGGGGTAGAAGATATAATCTTATAATCTAAGAATGCAATATAGAATAATTAAATCAAGTACATTAACATAACATTCATCTCACATGCATCATTTTTGTGGTGAGAACATTTGAAATTTAATCTCTTAACAATTTTGAAATGTACTATGTTACTGTTTACTATATTTACTATACTGTGCAATATACATTTATAGTAATGTTTATGAATTCCAACATATTAGATTTATCAAATTCTATAAATAATCATCTTTGAAATGATAAAAATGGGTTCTATCTGTGGTTCTTTTCTGACATGAGAAGTTGCAGGTGCATATGAGATGATCTACTGACTTTTCTTCTCAAAGCATTCTTTGGAAGCAGTGGGATTTGGCTTGGTTGTAGAAGAACTCAATATCTAGTTTGCCAGGCAGACTTCTCGTGGATCTCCACCAACTGGAATGCCTTCACCAAGAAGGCAGTCTCTTCCATGCTTCAGCCACTGGGAGATCAATGACACTCAAATACTTGAAGATTTCCACTAGGAGTCAATTATGAAAAGACCTGCTAGTGGAAGGTCGGGACCTCCTACCAGCACATCATAGTCTCAGGAAATCTGTTTATTTAAATCTGACAAGAGTACAATGTTCGTATGGCCCAAACTGGCTTTCCTTGGTGTATATACCTAGACATGATGGTTTTCGTGAGAATCCACTGAAACTGCACCAGCTTCACAGTTCACATTATGAAATGTGTTGGCTTTCTCACTCAAAGCAATAATTTCTGTAGGACACACAAAGGTGAATGCCAAGGGATAAGAGAAGAGCATGAAATATTATTTTAAGTCAAGCCTAAAGTCAAGGCTTAGTTCTTTGAACGCCTCCCTGGCAATGGCAATATACTTCAAATAGTAGGTTTCTGAGGAACTTATTCATTCATTCACTCAAGCAATTGAAGAATGTAGCAAATGTGAATTGAGAACCTTCACTGTGCTGGCTTTGTGTAGAAAAAAAAGGTTTGAAGTAATGTAAAGTGTTTGTTCCTGTTGTCTTTTGTTCCGAACAGAGTTATACTAAGTAGATAGTGGAGAGCAAAGCAAACTTGCAACCACTTTCCTTTCTTAAAGAAGAAACATTGAAGGGGCCAGCTGCTACATGCATTGCTCATCTTCACCATGTGTGCTATGTCCTGACAAAATGTGAGGAATATGAAATACCATACTCTATGTCACAAAAATATTTCCTGATAATTCAGAATAATGGAGAAACAATTCATTTTGAGACATACTAAGACAAATTTATGCTCGGTAAATTTTTACAGTTTAAATTTTCTGTTAAAAATTATAAAAGCAAAAAGAAAGCATGGAAACTAATGAAATAATATGATATTTTACGAAGAAATTTCCCCATAAGTCCTCTTTCCTCATGTAAAGATAACATCAGACAGCCAAACATTTCAAAAATGCTAAAATGCTTGAAGCTTTGGACTTACAAATACCTAGCATTTGTCACCCTTCTAAGAGATTTTAACGATCAATAAAGTCCCCATATCTCATCTTATTTTTGTTCTTTTTAGAAGATGAAACATTCCCTAAACCTGCCCAGAAATAATGTCAAAATTAAAACTAAAAACCTGAGTTATCTGCCTCCTAGTCTAAAACTCTTTCTGCCTAATTATGATTACCTTTGGTAAAGTATTTTTAAACGTTTTTTCGGCTTATCATTTCTACAAATCTCATCCAAAATATTTATGTCAACACAGTATTATCAAAAAGTAATCTGATTTTACGTTATCCAAAAAATAATTCACAAACTATATGCAACCTTTAACTTTTGTAGACTATAATTCCAACATATAACTGGGTCTTACAAATATATCCCTATTACTCCGAGCTTGCAATATGCATTTTATGGAAAAGAGGCAATCATCACCCATGGCTATGTCCAGGGAATGCCACGGAAAAAAACAGGACAAATTTGGCAAGTCTTGCTAAACACAATGTTACAAAAACCCTGTGATGAGCCAATTTCAGAAAGAAAATAATGTAGTGCTAGAGAAAAATGACCTTAAAGAAACAGTGAGGCTAGAGTTTTCTGAGATGTCTAATTAGTTTTTAAAGAAAAGCCCTGTGTGTGTTTGCCCTGTGTGTCTATTAGGTTTAAGAACTGGTAATGTGTTAGCATAATTAGCAGCTTTAATTAATTGCCAGAGTTGAATTATCTGACTATACATCTTTTCAGGAGGCTTATAGTCTGCTGAATAATATTCATGGAAGGTGGAAGTGTGTCACTCAGGTAAATGACTGTGGGCATCTATTTGTCTGCCCTAGAACCTCCATGCAAGTTTAGGGTTCATTCTAAGGTGGTTGGAGTATTTTCAGTTAAGGCTTTAAAAATTCATTATGTGTAGGATATTTTATTTCATACAGGGAAAGAATAGAATCATTCAATGGTAATGGATTAGTGTTGGATACATCAGTATGAATTCATGTTTAGCTAAACATAAATACATATGGTTACCTATAGAAATATGTATACAAATGTGTATGTGTATATATATATATATATAGTTGGTATACACACATATATTTTCATTTTTCATCAGCCCTAAATTAATGACACCCCAGTAGCAAAGAGCCTGGCTCCAGGTTTCTTATATTAGTCTCCAAAAAAGGAACCAGGATTTCTTAGAGTAATGCTGATTTGAGGATTGGGGAAAAAAATATACAAGATCAGCCTGGTGTAGTGTTAGAAAGAAGTGTTAACAAAAAATTATGGAGGTATGACAAAGGGGCACAAAAGTCAGCTGAAAGATCCATCAATGGCCAAACCTGGAACAATTTGAGCAGAAAAATTAAGTAGCATTGAACTATAACCCAAACTATGAAATAAATACCCATGAGTTCATAGTAATATAAATGATTAAAAATAAACAAGTGGGGGAAGAATAGACAAATGTACTACAAAAAAGAATCCTACAGACAGTCTGCTCTTAAAGAGGTGGAACATAGTTCCCCACTCCTTATGGGTAGGCTATGCATAGTGATTTCTTTTCAAAGAGTAGAGTGTGAAAAGAGGAAAAAGAATAACTTTGCTGGGGAGAAACCTGACCAAAAACTGTCTCAGCCAGGTAATCAAGGTTAACATCAACAGTGGTAAGTCACGTTAATTGTATGTACACTTGATATGATGTGATGAGAATGGCACTTTACCTCAGTGGTCTTTCTCCCAAGAACACATAAGTCAAGTCTAATCACAAGAAAAACATCAGACAAAGTCCGGTTGAGGGACATTATACAAAGCTTCTAAGCAGTACTCCTGAAAACAAGCAAGATTGTCAAAAACAAGATAATTCTGAGAAACTGTCAGAGCCAATGGGAGCCAAAGAAGACATGACAACTAATGTAATGTGCTATCCTGGATGGGAGCCTGAATAAAGTACAGTGTTGAATTTAGTTTATAATAGTGTGTCAATATTGGTTCATTAATTGTAACAAATACACCAAACTCATGTTAGATGTTAATAATAGGGGAAGTTGAGTGGGAATATATGGAAACTCTACTATCTTCATAAATTTTCTCTAAATCTGAAATTGTGTTAAAATAAAAGTATACATATGAATACATATACATACATATACATATATGTATATACATATACATAAACATATATATGGTTTGGAAACCACTGAACTATGATATGCAATATAGTCTGAAATTTTATTGTATGATAAATTTCATAGAATACAAGAACTTTCTATCTTGTTTATCAGTGTTTCTCTAGTACGTTATACAGCAGTTTTCACAGATTTTTTTTTTCTTTAGAGGCAGAATCTTGTTCTGTCACCCAGGCTGGAATGCAGTGGCATGATCATAGCTCACTGGAGCCTCAAATTCCTGGGCTCTAATAATCCTTCTATCTCAGCCTCCTGAATAGCTGGGGCTGCAGGCACATACCATCACACAATTAGCCTGGCTAATGTTTTCGTTTTTTTGTGGAGACAGGGTCTTGCTTTGTTGCCCAGACTAGTCTCAAACTCCTGGCCTCAAGGGATCCTTCTGCCTCAGCCTCCCAAAGTGCTGGGATTACAGGTATGAGCCACTGTGCCTAGCAAAAAAAAAAAAAAAATTATTTAAAATATACTCATTTAATGGATATAGATACAGAACTATGTGTAGTTGTGTATTCATGCATGTCTCTGTATCTTACAATTTATATGTATGTAATTATATGTATATATTATTTTCTATGTTAAATGTTTCACATGTGTAATATTAACTGAATCTGTGATAATTTAGAAATGTGTTCAATTGAAGTCCCCAAATGACTCCCCAATCTACTTGTATCAAGGTTCCAATTTAATTTTTTTCAAATAATTTGCCTGATTGCAAACAGTAGTTTGCTTACAAGTGTATAAAACTTAAAAATGATCACGTGTCACTCAACAAGGGCTCATTCATTGTATGTAATGCACTTCCTTGTGGATTTCTTTGAGGTACTCGATCTATCTTCCAACTCTAAATTCCTCTAAATGCCCGCAGGCCTAATTTTAGTTGAAGAATGTCACGTTAATTTAGAGAATTGTTTTGAACTAATTTATGTTTACATATGCTTGGTGCAACCTTGAGTCCTATGCTCTTTGTGATTAGTATTCATGTTTGTAAGTATGCTGGCCAATATATATATATATTACAATTGTCATTTTCCTGAGACAGTGATTTTGATCCACGGTCACAGAGATATTCCTGACAGGCACTGAGGGACTGGGTACAGGGAAGGTGTGAATAATCTCTTGCTCATCGGGGCCAGTAGTACATAGATTCCGGCTGTATACGTGTCTCAGCAGTTTAAAAACTTTTGTCACTTTTCATCTGAACTTTCTCTTTACTGAGGCATGCTTAAACATTTGGCTCTCTCAGTCTCTCTCTCTTGCTCGCTCTCTCTCTCTCTCCCTCTGTGTGTGTGTGTCTGTCTCTTTCTCTCTCTTCTTATTTGTACTTTGATAAATGACTAGGCCTCTCATACTGTTTTTGATTCTTCAATGGGGGTGAAATTAATACATTTAGGAATAGTAATTAATAAATGGGGGTAGGCTGTTTCCAGTTTTGAACTCACAGTATATTTATTATTTTATAAGATACATAAAGACTTTTCTCTCCATTTATATGGTATTCACTAACTAAGGCATTGAAAGCATTAACTACAATACAGTGCTATCACCATATACAGTTATAGCTTCTATTTTATGTGAATGACTTCATGGTTATTTTCATGGCTTTTCTTATTGCACAGGACTATGAGAAGAAAACATATTTTATAAACTGCCGTGGATGGTGTCTCTAATCTCCTCACACCTGATCCATGATGTGTGACACAGCTGCTCCTGAATGGGTTCAGATACTTGATACGTGTATTTCACGGCATCTGTCAGCGACCTGACCAGCTGTGGCTTATGTGCCAAATGACAGACAGAAAAATGTTTATTGTGTCTTAACATGTGCCTTTTGGGGAAGATCTACTTAACATTCATTCAGTTATTAATAAATTAAATGGACATTCATTGAATATCTAGTGTACTTAATGCATTATCATGAGTGGTATTGAGTGTAATATTAAGGTTCACTTTCTTTTATGCTCACATATATTAACTAAATAAGCTATTGAGACAGGCAACAACATGGGTGAATCCCAAAAACAGTACGCCGTGTGAATGAAGCCAACACATATTATGAGAAATTGCCAAAACATGCTGCAAAGTTGAAAGAATTTTAGAGAGAACATATGTAAACCTACCACCTAGTGATGGGATGACTTTTACATGAAGTCCCAGAAGAGGCAATGCTTATCTCTGGTGGCAAAGAGTCAGAATGGCAGTTGTTTCCAGAGAAGCAATAGCAAGAATTGACTAGAAGGAGGCATGAGAAAACTTCCTAAAGTGCTGGGCATGTTCTTTTCATTTAAATATTTTTTAACTGGCAGATAAAAGTTTATGTATTTATCATGTATAACACGATGTTTTGAAGTATTCATACATTGTAGAAGATTAAGTCTAGCTAATCGACCTATTCATTACCTTATATAGTTATTATTTTTGCAGTGAGAACACTTAACATTCACTCTCAGCACTTTTCAAAAATGCAATATATTATTTTTAACTATAGTCACAAGATACAAAATTTCAGTTAGATAAAAGACCATATACTATTTCTATTTCTTAAGCGAATGTATCCTAAAGATTTGGACATTCCATTATATGTAATGTTTAAATTAAAATTATTTTTAAAGTAAGTTCTAATTAACTTTATGCATACCAAAGTATTTAGGAAAAAGTGTATTTATCTCTGCATCTACTTTAAAATGCATCAAAAATAAGATGCAACACATATTAAAACAATAAATGGTAGAAACTAGATGGTAGGTATAAAGAGGTTCTCTGTAAAATTCTTGCAACTTTGCAGTATGTTTTGAAAGTTTTTCATATGTTAAAAGTGGCCTTTCAAAAAAAATTAAATGATTGTGTTAATATTGAAGCTTACTTTAATTTTTCATATTTACTATTACATTGGCATTTTAAAAATTATTGTATAAATTTTTATTAGATATTCTTCAGAAAAGATCTCTGATTGTTACTTCTTCATGGCAAAGGCTATAAGAATCAAACAAAACAAATGCTAAGTTCCTAATTGTGTTCAACGTTAGAAACTTAGAGTTAGGTGCACCATAAAAAGTCACATGGTCCATTTCCCACACCAGTCTTCTAAGTCAGAGAGTATCCTTAGCCGTTAATGCTGTAATACAGG
Source organism: Nomascus leucogenys (assembly GCF_006542625.1). NCBI lineage: Eukaryota > Metazoa > Chordata > Mammalia > Primates > Hylobatidae > Nomascus > Nomascus leucogenys. Next base: position 802,979 of record NC_044389.1, on the reverse strand, counting down.
ATGTTTGCTTGGCCCCCAGTGTTTGCTGTTTCTGACATTCACAGAAATTTGAATCCTTCATAGTTACAACATCTGGGTAGCACCAATGAAAGGAAAGATCATTTGAGTATAGAAACCATGCCATGTAGCAACATTTATCTTTTTTCAAAATAGAAAGTGCATGGATTTTGTTGGATCAAGAATGTTAACTCTCTTCATTATATACTAATTAAGACCATTAGTTATCAATGCCTCTCATTCCATAGAGAGGGTCCCAGTGGATAACTTCCAACAATTTATTTTATAGATTTTGTTCATTAGTATTTCACAAGATGCTGGTATTGCCAAGTGTTTTAACTTACAGAAATGGAGACGTTCTAAAAGACAGCCCAGAACAACTCAACTTTTTCGTAACAGCACTCACTCAAATAACCACATAAAAATTCAAAAGTTCGATAAAAATCATTTTCTTCACATATTGGAATTCAATTGCTACGTTTTATCCAGCAATCTCATTACCTACCATATATATCCAAAGGAAATGAAATCAGTATGTTGAAGAGGTATTTGCATGCCCATGTTCACTGCAGCATTACTCACAATAACCAAGATATGAAATCAACCTGAGTGTTCATCCCTTAGTGATGAAACGATAAAGAAAATGTAGTATATATACACAATAAAATGATATTCAGCCATAAAAAAAGAGAATAAAATTCTGTCACTTGTGATAACATGGGTGAACCTAGAGGACAATAAGTTAAGTGAATTAAATCAGGCAAAGAAAGACAAATTGATACAGAAGATATAAATTATTTAGGCAGAGAGTGAGGGTAAAAGAGTCCTCGGCAAGGCTTCTGTTCTAACAAAAAGCAGCCCGAGAAATGATTTTTTTCTAACAAAGAGCAGCCTGAAAAATTGGGCTACAAACATAGATAAGCAAGCTGGAAGCTTCCACGGGTAAATGCCAGCAGCTGTGCCAATGGAAAAACGCTACCAGGGGCCAGGCATATCCAACATGGAGGCTCCATTTTCCCTTTTGTTTGTTACCACGTGTACAGTAAAAAAACAGGCACCATGGCGCTTGCCAGGTAGAAAACCCATCTGCATAATAAAAGATTAGGGTGGGGACAACCAGCTTTTTGTGCCTATGCAAATGGCACACCTAGCCCTAACCAGTTTTTCGTGCCTTATGCAAATAGCACACCTGGTCTGACCAATCTTTCCTGCCCTCTGTAAATCAGACACTACCTTCTCAAGCTCATTTATAACAGCTACTGCATTTCACCGCGGAAGTGGAAATGCATTCAGGACCCCTCTTTCTGCAGGAGAGAGCTCTTCTTTTTCTTTCGCCTATTAGACCTCCGCTCTTAACCTCACTCCTTGTGTTTCTGTGTCCTTGATTTCCTCGGCGTGAGACAACGAACCTTGGGTATTACCCCAGACAAACGAGGCTGCTTCAGAATATCACAGGTTCTTACTCATAAGTGGAATCTAAAAGAGTTGATTTCATAGAAATGGAGATTAGAATGGTGTTTACTAAAGGCTGAAATAGTTATGTTGGATGAGGGCAGATTAGGAAGATGTTGGTCAAAGGATACATACTTACAGTGAGAGAGCAGGACTCAGTTCGAGACATCTACTGTACAGCATGATGACAGTACTGACTATATACTGTACCCTTAAAAATGCTAATGAACTGGATGTTAAGTGTTCTCACCACAAAAATAACTGTGAGGTAAATGCATTTGTTAATTAGCTAGACTTCATTGTTCCACGATGTATATATACTTCAAAATAGCATGTTATACACAATAAATACATACAATTTTAAAAATAAAATTTGAAGGGTAAATAAATCACCACGTTTTGTTTTGCTTTGTTTTTCTCTAATAAATCACAGCATTCAATTAATAAATAAGATATTATCTCATTGCTGGTCTAATTATTTTTCTTTCCTGTAAAGACGGTCATAGCTGCCAGGCTGATCTTATGGTTGGCAGCCAGGTATGAAAGTGACAATATATTTCAATACATACAAATGTGAAATAATGCCTGAATATAATTATTATCATTTTCTCATCTCTAATATATATCGTATAATAAGCTATACTTTTATATTTAATTTTAATCTACTAATTTTACTTAAGTATAATCCCTCATTCTTTTATCCAACTGACATGCATTGAGTACTTAACTGTGCCAGGCATTCTGAGTGCTGGAATCAGGAGTCCTAATCAGGAGTCTATTAAATGGAGATGGCTCAGGGAAGAGACCCTTAGCACACTTCAGAGGACATGCAAAAGTAAAGTTATGAAAGCATTGTATATTCAAGGAAGACTATTTCACTGCTCTTGGGCCACAGAAGCACATAAATAGAATGGAGAGATGATGAGCCTGGAGACACAGGCTTGGAATAGATGAGGTAGGCCTTCTATGTTAAGCTAAGGAGTTGGTTCTACACCATGAGGACAGTAAGGAGACACTGAAAAATTTTGAGTATTTGAGTGCTATAAGCAGGAATGTTTATTAATTCTGCCTGACTAAAGCCTAGTAGTTATGGTCTCTGGGCATGCAATGCTGCTTTAGGGCTCCATCTATCTCCACTTCTTGAATGTAGGCTCTCACGACCACTGAGGCCGTGTTCTATTCCAGACATGCTGACTGGTTCGACTCCTCCCTACCTGATGCGCCTTGAGGCTCCCTGCTGTCTTGATCTGTGCAGCAAGCTTGTGATTTTGCTTTGTGCAAAATGAGGTGGTAGAGGAATGCTAATGATAGTGTTTATGATGTTCATGATGTTCCCAAGGTATGAAGTAGCACATCATAGCTATTAAGAGTATGGGATTTGGGCTTCCATTTGCAGTGTTCAAAACCTGGTTGAGTTAGCTAGGCAAGTTAAGTAACATTTTCTTATCCATAAAAGAAATTGTAATAGTAAGTTTAAGGCCTAACTACTAAAACAGAGGCCCCAAAATGTGATATCTTAAACAAATTAGAAGTTTCTTTCTCCTCTGTAACAGTCACTTATATTCGTATTCTATTAGCCCAATAGAGTCATAGAGGAGACTTGGAAGGCATTCTGTCATATGCCCAGCTAAAACTCAGGAGTCGTTAAGGAGGGGGGAAGGTTGGGGCCAGTTGCAGGCTCTGCTATTAATAAAATGATAACTGTACAAAACTATCTTGTAATCTGCTGTATTTCATATGATTGTGTGTAATGTTAGACATGGTAACTGGCATAAAGTAAGCAAGATATATAGTTGTAGCTTACATTTGTAGTAATTATTATCAGCATTTTATATGAACATACATCCAAAGGAAGACTTGTGCTATTCGACTTGGCTCTGGGCTTAGAAAAAAAAACGGTGTTGTCAGCTGAAAACCAGTTACAGCATTAGTAGGGTTCCCAAAAATCTATTAGAGTCCCTTTCAGTAACTGTTATTCAACTTCAGCGGTCTGATATTATTTTTTCCCCTGTTTTAGTTCAAGATTCCAAGAATAGTTACATCGCCTTCAGAGATTCTTAGCAAAATAAAGTTCTGTTTCCATGACTAGCTATAATGGATTATTTAAATGGAACAAGTGAATTATGTGTACTTTGCAGCAGAATTGCTAATTGCCAACAGAGATTATATCTTAATATTTACTTCCTAAAATCATTCTCTTAAGATAACTGAAGTATTTTTTCATTTTAGCTTCAAGGCTCATTGTCAATGAAATTTTTTAAAACTACATATATCCAATACATTTTTAAAAACATATTTGTGAGAAAAAATTAAAAGTAGATTGTTATATAATCCAGTAATTCTACTTCTCAGTATATATTCAAAAGAATTAAAAGCAGGAATTCAAACATGTACAACCATGTTCATAGCAGCATTATTCACAATAGCCAAGATACAGAATCAACTTCGGTGTCTATCAACGAATAAACGGATAAACATAATGTGGTATATACATATGAAACCGTGCCCCAAAGACTTAAGGAAACCAATGGCCAAATTCTTAGGTTTACAGGATAGTAGATAAGAGAAGAAACAATATGCTGAGATACCTAAACTCAAACTCTGCCCCAAAGAGTAAGAAAACAGTAACTAACAAAAATTCCTGAGTTTACCGGACAGCAGAAAAGAAACAGCCTGGTCAGACACTGAAACTCCCTCTGCTTGTGAGATCAAAAAGAACCTGGGCCAGGTGAAGTGGCTCATACCTGTAATTCCAGCACCTCGGGAGGCTGAGGCAGGAGGATTGCTTGAGCCTAGGAGTTTGAGTCCAGCCTTGGCAACATAGCAAGACCCTGTCTATACGAAAAATTAAAACTTAGCTGGGCATGATGGCATGTACCTGTGGTCTCAGCTGCTTGACAGGCTGAGATGAGAGGATTGCTTGAGTCCAGGAGGTCGAAGCTGCAACAAGGCTGTGATTATGCCACTGTACTCCAGAGCAAAACCCCATCTCAAAAAAAGAAAGAAAAAAAGAAAAATTGAAAAGAAGAAAAAGAAAAGGAAAAAGAAAAAAAACTAGCTACAATCGGCTGAAACCAAGATGGCCAACTGGAGTTTGAGCAGAGTGAACTTGCTGATGTCCCAGCCTGAATTTCCATTGCATGTTTTATACTAACTCACCCCAAATTTGCACATGCGATCCATGTGCAAGAGATAATAGTCCATGCTCAAGGACTTTCCAAACCTCCTTTTTTCTTCCACTAATCACCTGCTAATCCCAATATCCACCCAATAAACCTTTTTCAGTAAAAATGCTGCTTTAAAAACAGCATGGAGAGACAGATGTCAACTTGATATTCTTGTCTCCTTGTGAGTCTACTTGCAATAAAAAAATCTTTTTTCAAAAACCTGATGGCTTCTCACACATCAGGCAGGAAGCCCTCTTTGACTCTGTAACACAAACAAGGGAATATTATTCAGCCTTAAAAAGGAATGCAATTCTGACACATGCTGCAATATGAATGAACCCTAAAGACATTATCCTGAGTGAAGTAAGCCAATTACTAAAAGAAAAATGATGAATGATTCAACCTGTTTGAGGTACCTGTTATGAAGCAAAAGATGCTTTGCTGCCCAATGTACCAGAAGTCAATACTATGGCTGGGTTTTTGATGAAAAATCAAAGGATTTTTATTGCAAGTCAACTATTAAGGAGATGGAAGTCCAGCTCAAATCTGTCTCCCCATACTGGCCTTAAGGCAGTAATTTTATTAGGAAAGATTTAGTGGGCAGATTCCGGGATTAGTAGGTGATTGATAGAAGGAAAAGAAAGTCTAGAAAGTCATCAGGCATGCATAGTTAACTCTTCATGCCTCCTCATGCATCCCATGTGCAATTTCAGGGGAGTTAGTATAAAACATGCATTGGAAATTCAGGCTGTGACATCAGCAAGCTTATTCTATACAAACTCTGGTTGGCCATCTTGGTTCCAACTGATTTCAGCCCATTTTTACTTGCTGTCTCAAGAGGAGGGAGTTTCAGCATTTCAGCAAGTTGTTTCTTTTCTTGCTATTCCATAAATTCAAGAGTATCTGTTGGTCACTGTTTTTTTAACTCTTTGGGCCACGGTTTTAAACCTAGAGCAGTTAAAACTCTAAACACCAGAAGTAGAATGGTGGTTGCCATGTACTGTGGGAAGTGGAGAGAGAGAAGTTATTGTTTAGTCAGTACAGAAGTGAAGGTTTGAAAAGTGAAAACGCTTTTAGAGATAAATGATGGTGATGGTTGCACAACATTGCGAATGTTCTTAATGCACATTGAACGATACTCTTAAAAATGGCAAAAGTGTAAGTATTATATTATACATATTTTACCACAATTTTTAAAATAAAATGAATTATTGTGAGAGGAAAATGTATTTAACTGCACAGGGTTCCTGCTTCCATAAAATCTGTCACTCCATGATCCTGTTATTACTGTGAAGGATCAGCAAGGGACCGTAGTCAGCCGTAAATTAGCATAAACATGTGTGCACTGTAAGCAGTATCTAGGGTCTTCCATGCTAACTAAGAGAGCTGTATAGTATGCTCATGAGTGGTTTTCTAAAAGCAAGAATAATAATATTGTTTGGCTTTAAATTAGTTGCACTTAAAAATTAATATAAGAATTCATTCATTTTTTATTCATTTTTTAAATCCATCTACTGAAAATACAGTAAGTGCTTGATGTAGGTTCAGCCATGATAGTTTTCCTTTTCCAGATCCTCTTTGTGTTGCAAAATAAGATCATCTAATCTTAGGGCTGGATGGCGAGAGAGAGGTTGTGGCAGAGAAATGAACCTCAAAGCTCATGCCTGTGGTCGAGGGCTTCAGAATTATCTAGAAATGTCAGCTGTCAAGGTATATATGTTTTGGGAAATTTTTGAATCTTTAATATTAGAGATACAACAGCAGTCTTTTAATTGTAAACAAACCCAATTCCAACTGACTTGATTACAAAAGGGCCTTTTGTTGTCCATGGGCTGGGGGCTAGGGTGGTGAAGGCTGGTTTTGGAAGCTGTTGGATCCGGGAATGCAGGACTCACTACATCTTTGTCTTTTGTCTTTCCTTCTTTGTGTCATTGCCTCCTATTCCTCATTGACTTACTCTGTTGCATCTACATTGACATTCTTTTCTGTCCTTAGAACATTCTAACCATGATCCTGCCTCAGGGTTTTACATTTACTATTCCTTCTGTCTGAACCCTCTTTCCCCAGGCTCACTCCCTCATTTCATTCAGGTCAAATGCCACTTGGCCAGAGAAATGTTCCCTGACTGCAATATTTAAAATCTCTCACACACAGACACACAAACACACACACAAGGGATCTCATGCACCCCTATCAATTTCTATCTGCCTTTCTCAGTTTTGTTTTTCTCATAGTACTTATAACCATCTTTGTTTACCGTCTGCCTCTTCCAAATAAAATGTAAGCTTCATGTGAGTAGAGAGTTGTTTTTTTTAATTTTGTTGCATTCCTGGTGTCTCGGGCAGGGATCAGCAAATGAGGGCCCAAGGGCCAAATTTGTGCCACCTGTTTTTATGCACCTTTTGAGCTACCGATGGATTTTTACATTTTCAGGTGATTAAAAAATAATAAAAATAAATAATATCTGGTAATGCATGAAAATACATGAAATTCAATTTTTTGTACATAAAGTGCTATTGAAACACAATCACACTTGCTTATTTACATATTATCTATGGCGGCTTTCCCCCTATTGCGGCAGAGTTGAGCGATTAGGACAGAGACCGTATGTGTCCTGTAAAATCTAAATTTTACAGAGAAAGTTTGTTGACTTCTGATCTGGAGAAATACCTGGCACAAAAATACTGATGAAATAAATCATAGTGAATAAATGTGGTTTTACTTTTAGGAAGAGAGATTTGAAAACTATACACAACTTTTGCCTGACAATTGATTCCTCTGATAAAAGGATTTAATGTTCATCAATAAAGAAATTAAAATAAGATATAAATATATGCTACAAGGAAAAAAGGAAGATAGAATAATAACAAGTAGTAATACTGCATCTTAGCCCATGAAAATTGTGACCAACCATGTCTTCAAGAACTTAATAAACAATACAGGATTTATCTCCATACATTATATTATCACTGTATTCCCTTGTTTATTCACTTGCTCTCTTTCTGCCACTATGATATAATTCAGACCATTCTCTAATACATTATCTCTTTTAGCTAAGCTGAGTATGACTGAGTTCCCAAACAGGCCAGATCTTCCTTACTCCAATAAACCTCCACATTCTTCTCCCTCTGTCTGAGATACTTTCCTCTTTTGCCCACTTGGTAAATGCTTGCTTGTGATTCAAAAGGCAAGAACTTAAATATCACCACTTCCTTACAACTCCAATATGAAAATTTCCATACCTGCTTATGTATAACTCCATTTATTCATTAGTTCATTTATCCAACAAGTCTGTTGTACAACCACTATATGACAGGCATTCTTTTAGGAATTGAGGCTACAACAATTATAAATATAAAAAAAGACTTCATTCTACTCTCATGGAGTTAGTTAATTTTTTACTAGGGGAAAGCCAATTAAAATGTTTTAATAATCGTTATGTTAAACAGTGATGCAAGCTATAAGAAGCAAAAATAAATTTGAATGTGATGAGAATGGTGAGAATATATAGTCATTCTGTGTTACGTTATACTTTACCTATAAATCTATTACCATTTACAAATAGCATTATGTGGGACTGTGTTTACTTTAGGCCCCACAAGGGGTCTTATACTTCCTTCTGTCTCCAGCACACAGCAGTGAGTGGCACACAGTGAATGCTGGATGACGGTGGGATGGTGGATGAATGGGTGGATGATATTTATTAGTAGTTTGATATCTCTATGTAGAAAGTTATACACAAAGATAACTATAAGAGCATTTAAAAATATTAGAAAAATGTGCATCAATTTCACAATTGTGAAATTCAAGAGAGAAATAAATGAGAAAGTTAAAAATGATTGATATTTAAAGGTTCATTTTAACAGAGCATCAAGACACAAAAAGAAAAAAATTAGTGAAAATTTAAAATGTTATGAATAGGACAAATTTCTCTGGCTGGGGCTGAATCAGATAATTTCTTTTAATCATTTGGTTTATTGCTTTGCAACTCATCTATGCAGCTGGAATCTGGAAGTACCAGTTTTACATAGTATAAAAACTGCCCTAATTTTTAAGTTGGACTGACTACATTGATTTTTCTCCACTGGTTCCCTGCCAAAGGAAAAAAAGGGGAAAGTACTTTCTCAAGCTAATTATATCTATGTTTAATACAAAATTAAAGTGATGTATCCAAAAGTAATAATATGCTGAGTTTAAAATTTAATTTAAAAATTTTTAAAACAGGAAACTCCCATACCACAATTTCATATTCAATATATTTCAAGGTATTCAGTAGATTTGTATGATGAAAATTAAATAAACCATTACAAGTTTTTTAATAGTTTACTCTTTCAAAACAGTCAAATAAGGTCATGATTGTTTCTCGATGTCATAGTTTCTTAGGACTTTCCTAAGACATCAAGAGAGGAAAGGCAGGGACAGTTCTTTACAATTTTGGCTTCAAGAAATATTACTTTATCTTATTTCTGTGAACTTGCTAGGAGAAAAAAGTATTACTTTATAACAGAAGCATTGTGTATGATTGTGTGTGTGCACAAGTTGTATGTGTCAGAAAATGTGTTTGCTTATGTGTGTGCGTGTACCTTTACGTATTTTCATGCTGAGAGCACTAAGATAACATAAAAGTTCTGGAATGTTTTTGAAAAAGCCTTACTCTCATGTGATAGGAGTAGAGATTATTAGATATTTGCTGTTGACATATCAATCCTAATTATAGAGGCTCAGTGTCTCAGAGTGATTATTTTTTTAGACACTTGAAGACTCTCCCATTGAAAAGAAAGACAGTCGCTCAAGTGTTTTGTTTTGTTTTGTTGTGTTTTTAATTTGCCTTGAAGTCATGTATTAATGCATGAAGACTGCAAGAAATAGGGTGAGGAGGCTTTGGCTCTAAAATTTCTTTTCTTACTGTAATGCTACAGGAGAATCCCTATTTTTTTGGCCTTCAGGGAATTGTGCAAAAAGAACACCTTTTATCTCCATTTCTGGTAATTAGTAGAAAAGGCAATTTGAGTGCCTAGAATAACATTTTATCCTATTCATTTGCCTAATTTTTTATCTTATTTCTGTGTTTACATTGTATAACTACCTTTTACCAGATGTCTCTCAATTTCAGAGATTTAGAAGCCTTCAAGAATAATGTATACAACTATACAAAATAAACAGAGTGATCACTACAACTTTGTGATCATCTGCCCCTCATCAAAAGCAGGAGATAACTAACAACCTTCTGTCTGAGTTAAATTCATGGCAATATTTAAATGACACTTCTGAAATGATCACTAATGTGATTGATTCTGATTGATTTGGCTATAGGAAAATATGACTACTGGCTAATCAGGGAACAATCTGTTCTAATTCAGTTAGTAAAAGACAGTTTCACAAATGTGCTTGAGGTTTTATACATATTGAGATTGTAATAATCTGAAATTCCATTTATCAAAAATCAGTACCAATCTCGGTGGCCTAACCAGAATGAGTCACTCCTGGAACCACTCAAGGATTAGTTATTACTACAGCTAAAAGGAATAAAACGGAATCAATGAACAGAAAGTAAATCTGGACATTGCTCAAGATATGGCTCAAATGAACCAGTTATTAACATAAGCTAAAGATCTGTGATGCTGATAATAGAAACACCTAAGAGATTAGAAGGATTAGTTTCACAAGGCACCACCCTAAGCAACTGAAAAATGTTCTAGCACAATGCAAATTCTCTTAATGTAATAATTCTTTTCCTTGGGCATTGAATATTTGCAGACTGTTGACAATACCCTTGGCTCTGTTTGAAGGTCAGAGAGGAATGGCTTCTAGGTATTACATAGTTTCCCTCTTCCACCCATCACAACTGTTATTCCTGCTTGGATTTGTGCTCTCAATAACTCTTTTCCTTTTTCTTCCCAGAACCCATATATACCTACCTCATGATCACACACACACACACACCACACACATAAATGCACACACGCAACTCACCCAATGCTTGATTTTGTTACATACTTAAACCACATGATGCTTGATTTTGTTCTTTCTGGAGCTGGAGCCTACAGGCTCTAGACATCAAATAACTAATAGAAGAGTTGGCAATGCATGAAAAGTTGGGTGAACATAGTAATATTTGTATCTGTAATGAATTCTTTTTTTTTTTTTTTTTTTGAGACGGAGTCTCGCTCTGTCGCCCAGGCTGGAGTGCAGTGGTGCAATCTCGGCTCACTGCAAGCTCCGCCTCCCGGGTTCCTGCCATTCTCCTGCCTCAGCCTCCCGAGTAGCTGGGACTACAGGCGCCCGCCACCACGCCCGGCTAATTTTTTGTATTTTTAGTAGAGACGGGGTTTCACCGTGGTCTCGATCTCCTGACCTCGTGATCCGCCCACCTCGGCCTCCCAAAGTGCTGGGATTACAAGGGTGAGCCACCGCGCCTGGCCGATGAATTCTTATTTACTTTACCTATTTATTTAACAGAGATGTACTGATTTGTAAATATGGCAGGAGCTGTAGATTTAAGACAGAATTGCAAGTTCAAGTTGCTTTAAGTAGATTAATATGGCGGAGAAATGGGTTGGCTTGGGGAAGGGGAGAGATTGGCATTACTACTTCTTGAAGAGTCATGCCCGCTAAGCTCAGGAATTTTGAGCTTTTTACTGAAAGCTAAAAAGCATCACTGACACATGTTAAACAGTTACTACAGACATAACCACGCTGATTTAGAAAGCATGGAGGAGGCCCAGATTAGAGACAAAGAAAACAGACTTAAGAAGGAGGCAGCAATCCAGAGGGAAAGAATATATACATCACAGCTTGAATTCAAGCAGTAGGAATAAAAATAGATAAAGAATTTAGTGATATTGGGGAGATATAAAATAAAAGAAGAAATCAAATAAATGTGTCTATATCAAAGTGGAGGATGAATGAGAGAAAATGCATTAAGATGCATTTCAAGTTTCTAGCCTGTGTGACTGAATTTGTGTCGGCAACTAGAGGAAACACAGATTTAAAGATAATCTTTAATAAATATATTATTGATTGTGATTTAAAAAACAGTTTCACTGAGATATAACACGTATACCATATACTTTATCCATTTAAAGTACATACGTCAGTGGTTTTTTAACATGTTCATAGGGGTATGCAACCATCACCACAATGAAATTTAGACCATTCCTTTCTTTTTTTTTTTAAGACAGAGTCTTACTGTATTAGTCAGGGTTCTCTAGAGGGACAGAACTAGTGGAATATATATTCCATTAGTCCTAGATATATATAGGGAAGTTTATTAAGTATTAACTCACATGATCACGAGGTCCCACAATAGGTTGTCTGTAGGCTGAGGAGCAAAGAGAGCTAGACCAAGTTCCAAAACTGAAGAATTTGGAGTCCGATATTCCAGGGCAGGAAGCATCGAGCACAGGAGAAAGATGTAGGCTGGGAGGCTAGGCCAGTCTCTCCTTTCACATTTTTCTGCCTGCTTATATTCCAGCCATGCTGGCAGCTGATTAGATTGTACCCACCCAGACTGAGGGTGGGTCTGCCTTTCCCAGCCCACTGACTCAAATGTTAATCTCCTTTGGCAACACCCTCACAGACACACCCAGGATCAATACTTTGTATCCTTCAATCCTATCAAGTTGACACTAAGTATTAGCCATCACACTCATTCTGTTGTCCAGGCTGGAATTCAGTGGCTGGATCTTGGTTCACTGCAACCTCCACCTCCCATGTTCAAGCGATTCTCCTGGCTCAGCCTCCCAAGTAGCTGGGATTACAGGTGTCTGCCACCACATCCAATTAATTTTTGTATTTTTAATAGAGATAGGGTTTTACCATGTTGGCCAGGCTGGTCTCAAACTCCTGACCTCAAGTAATCCACCCACCTCGGCCTCTCAAAGTGCTGGGATTACAGGCATGAGCCACCGCACCTGGCCAAATTTAGACCGTTTTCATTACCCCAAAAGAAAACACCACACCCTTTAGTTGTCACTCTCAATATACCTTCCCATCTCCTCCAGGGCTAAGCAACCACTAATCTTTTTCCCATCTTTACATATTGGCCTATTTGGGACATTTTATGTAAGTGGAATTATACAATTATGTAATCCTTGGTGACTGGCTTCTTTCACTTAGAATGATGTTTTCAAGGTTTGTCCATGCTTCAGAATGTGTCAGTTTTTCACTCTTTTATTGCTGAAAAATATTCCATTATATAAATATGCTGCCTTTTATTTATCCATTAACCAGTTGATGGACATTTGGATTGTTTCCACTTTTAGGCTATTATGATTATTGCTACTATGAACACTTATGTACAAATTTTTGTGTGGAGGTTGTTTTCCTTTCTCTTGGATATATATCTAAAAGGGGTATTGCTGGATCATACTGTACCTTTATATTTAACATCCATGAACTTGCGGAAATTTTTTCCAAAGTGTCTGCATCAGGCCAGGCACGGTGGCTCACGCCTGTAATCCCAGCACTTTGGGAGGCCTAGGCAGATGGATCATTTGAGGTCAGGAGTTCAAGACCAGCCTGACCAACATGGTGAAATCCTATCTCTACAAAAATACAAAAAAATGAGCCAGATGTGGTGATGCGCATCTGTTATTCCAGCTCAGAATTATTCGGGAGGCTGAGGCATGAGAATCGCTTGAACCCAGGAGGCGGAGGTTGCAATGAGCCAAGATCATGCCACTGCACTCCAGCTTGGGTGACAGAGTGAGACCCTGTCTCAAAAAAAAAAAAAAAAAAAAAAGTGGCTGCATCATCATATTACACTCCCACCAGCAGTGCATGAAGGCTCTGATAGCTCCACATCCTCACTGACACTTTTTTATTATAGTCATACTAGGAGGATTTATATTTTATTTTTAGATTTTATATTATATATTGTATATATAGATATTTTATACAGATATATGTTTTATATAGATATATAGATTTTAATCTTCATAGTGTTCAGTGTATCTTTTTTTGGCTTATACTTCCGGCATCATATGTAAGAAACAATTGTCTAATCCAAGGTCACAAATATCTATGCCTATATTTTCTCCTAAGAGTTTTATCATCTTACCTTGTACATTTGAGCCTTTAATTCATTTTGAGTTAATTTTTATAGATGATGTGAGGTAAGGGTCCAACTCTATTCTTTTGCATGTGGTAGCCCAGTTTTCCATCACCATTTGCTGAAAGATTATTGTTTCCGGCCAGGTGTGGTGGCTCACACCTGTAATCCCAGCTCTTTGGGAGGCCAAGGTGGGCAGATCCCTTGAGGCGGACAGACCATTTGGGTTCAAGACCAGCCTGGCCAACAAAGCAAAACCCTGTCTACACTAAAAATACAAAAAGTAGCTGGGCATAGGGGCATGCACTTGTAATCCCAGCTATTCAGGAGGCTGAGGCAGGAGAATCACTTGAACCCAGGAGGTGGAAGTTGCAGTGGGCCGAGACGACACTACTGCACTCCAGCCTGGACCACAAAGCAAGACGGTCTTTAAACAAATAAATAAAATGAAATAAATAAAGATGATTGTTTCCCAGTTAATTATCTTGGCACACTCTCAAGTTTCTATTATAACTATTAAATCAGGGTTAGATGTCTAACATAAAATGGTTAATTTACAGGCTTGCCAATGATAATGAAGTGACCTGAGTTCAAAATACTCTACCCAAGTAAGAAAGAGCTGGGTCAATGAAATTGTTTCCTCTTGGAAATTCAGATAGAGACATACTAAAAGAATTGGACCATTAGTAACTAGAAGAGAAACTAAAGAATTATGAGGAAAAAAGTTTTTTACGTAGCAATTATGAATGAGCTGAATTATTAAGAAAAGATGCTATAGGTAGAGAAAATATGGATGGAGTAGAGAATGATCTCTTTGATCTGACAACTGAGAGGAAATGACAAAATGACCCCAGAGATGCAGAATATAAAAAAGCTGAGTCATGTTTAAGGCAAGAGAGATGACACAGAAGCTGTTGCTAAGGGTCTTATATGACAGTTATTATTCTTGAATTCCTAAGAACCCTTCCTCCTATTAGCCACAGAGATTTGTTAGTCCTTGCAACCAAAATGACCATCCATATTTGTGCCACTGTTAAATCTATGGGCTTTTTGAAACACTCTTAAATGAAATGAAAAGGAACAGTTTATGTTAGTGGTAACTGGCTCAAAAGTTCCACAAATGCTACTTTCGCTGACATAGTCCCAGACTTCCCTTGTAGGTTTCATAGGTACTACCATCATTTTATAATTATCACAGAAGCCCCAAGTCATTCTGTTAACACAAGGATGCGTGGCAATCTAAGTCATAACTAAAATTCCTTTGATGTCGGGAGTAAATACTGTAATAAATGATGTATCAAACTTAACTGATGAACAAATGGAGCCCATCTAACTGACTTCTCCCTTCATATTTTCTATTCATCCATCACAGTTTTTAAAAATTCGTCTTAGAATCTTTCTTTTTACTCAAAGAAAATATTTTGGATCAAATATGATACTTCTCTTTTTTTCACTTGGGATAAATCATATTGAAAATTAATGCACACAGATGCCATGAATACATGAGTATACATAGTCATTCTCTTAAACTCATTACTATCACCGTTTTGTCTTTGATTTCAAGTAATGCTGAGTCTTTAAAAAAAAAAACTCACTTGCCAATGGATTACGTGTGAGAAGATAAACCTCCAGCAATGCACCTTTGCAAGAAGGCAGTGATATTCAGACAAGAGTGATAGGGGTAGAACTGAGATTCTAAGCAAAGTTCCCAGGTAGGGCTACAATAGTATTCTTGAAGATTTAGAACTTCATTCAGATTTTTCTGAATGTTGACTTTGCTGCTTAAAATTAATACTATATAAATCCTATATTTTCTGTGAACATAATTTTTAAAATTGAGGCAGTTTCTATCACTGAACTAACTATCCAGTGCAACATATGTTTGTTAAGCACGTGTTGTGTATGGACACTGTGCTGCTAAGCGACAAGGTGCCAGGAAGAAAAAGAATCCATTTCTATACTGAAGAACCTCATGATCTATAGCAGGGGAAAATTTATAGGCAGTTCCTTGAGCTAAAAAAGAAAACCCTAGATGCTGTTTTCTGAATCACCTGGAATCAGTAAAACTGCTGGAGTTCAAACTTCATCTCTATAAACCTAATCAAGTTACTTAAACTATCTAATCACCCATAAAGTGGGGAGAGGTAATAGTTCCTACTTCATAATGCCTTGGAGATGATTCTATGAAGAGAAAATGAGATGACAGATGTGCTTGTCACAGATCAGGCAATAGTAAGACCCAACGAACATTAACTATTATCTTCAAAATTTTAATAATTATTTTATACCTTCAGATACAATATGATTATTATTTAACAATATTGCAAAGATATTGGCTCCGTTTTTAGTTTTAATAGACACAGCCGCTTGTTAATTTGGCACAGTTTAATTTCAAACCCATCTCTCTAATGTATATCATCATGAACGTATAATTAAAGAGCTATGCAACTCAATTTCAGCTAAAGCAAAATTATTCTTTGTTCTTTCAAATGATGTTTAATGTTATATAAATATTTTGAATATAACCCCCACCTTCTAGGTCTTCCAAATCAAAGTAACACAATGTTATGTATGCTATAGAAAACTATTCCCATAAGAAGATTTTATAACATTGATTTTAATGAACATTTTTAAATAACCTAAGTCCTTAATTCTCATTAAGGGGAAATAATATATCTTGTCAATGATGAGTCACCTTAAATGAACTGTAACTGTTCTCCATTCACCATCCCAATTTTCTGCTTCCCTTGTAGCCACACTTCTTAAAATACTTATACCTCAGATTTACACTTCTTTACTTTCCAATGCTCTTCAAACAGACCAGTCTGCCTTTCCTTGTCACCCCCCCATTTAAACTCTCTTGTCAAAGAACCAAGAATTTCACTGTTAACACATTTATAGATATGGTTCTTTCCCTCATCACATTCAACCTTCCAGCAGCATTTGATTCAATTGATAATTTCTTCTCTCTGAAAAGTTCTGATCACATCATAGGCTTCTCTTGGGTGAAACATAATACTCAATAGTGTGCTGGCAAATATTTAAAAGCTGATTCTCTGGGGGTGAAAGCCCGAACTGTAGTGTTGGCCAATTTTCGTAGTTTAAATACTTCTGCCATGACTGATTTCAAGCTGCCAGTGTAGCATGGCTAAACAGGGTAGAAACATACACAAACACTCCAACACGCCACTTATTCTACAGATTGTCATCTGGACGCCACTGAACATTGGAATTGCAAATTTCATTTCTGTAAAATTCTAATAAGATGTAATTACATATTCAAAAATATTTTAAGTTTAGCTATACTTAATTTTTATTTAAGTACTTGATATTTATTAACTGTAGTTTGTATTTACCTTTGAAATTTATCTTTGAATTTTATGAAATAAAGTTGACTTTATATATTTATATTTATATATATATTTAGACAGAGTTTCATTCCATCACCTAGGCTGGGGTGCACTGGCCGGATCTTAGCTCACTGCAGCCTCTGCCTCTGGGGTTCAGGTGATTCTTACACCTCAGCCTCCCGAGTAGCTGGAATTAGAGGCATGCACCACCACGTCCAGCTAGTTTTTGTATTTTTTTTTTTTTTTTAGTAGAGATGGAGTTTCACCATGTTGGCCAGACTGGTCTTGAACTCCTGGCTTCAAGTGATCCGCCCACCTTGGCCTCCCAAATTGCTGGGGTAACAGGCATGAGCCAGTGTCTGGCTGATAGTGTTGACTTTTAAAAGAAAAATAACTTCTCTCAAAACCTAAATAAAACTTACATTTTAGTAAAAAAAAAAATACATAAATATTTATCATTTGGCTAGAAATATAATTTTTTTTTTACTCCTTAAGTCATTACTGATAATAGAACACAATGTACAGTGAATGAAAATGTTGATTACAACATAGTGATTTTGCTAAAGTGGCATCAAAAACAAATTCTAGGCCGGGCGTGATGGCTCAAGCGTGTAATCTCAGCACTTTGGGAGGCCGAGGCAGGCGGATCACGAGGTCAGGAGTTTGAGACCAGCCTGGCCAACATGGTGAAACCCTGTCTCTACTAAAAATAAAAAAATTAGCTGGGCATGGTGGTGAGTGCCTGTAATCCCAGGTACTGGGGAGGCTGAGGCAGGAGAATCGCTTGAACCCAGGAGGCGGAGATTGCAGTGAGCCAAGATCACGCCACTGCACTCCAGCCTGGGTGACAGAGCAAGACTCCGTCTCAAAAAAAAAAAAATTATAGAATAAATAATAATTATAAATTATGTATGTATTTGTCTTATGTGTCTTATTATTCACCTAAACCTTATTGGCCCATCAGTAAAACTTCCAGATATATAATGATAAACTCAGCTGTCTAACATTTTGGCAATTTTTAGTCATGCACAAAACATAGGTTTATATGTTTTTGTTAATATTGACATTGTGAAGATATATTTGTGACGGGAGAGTGTAGAGCACATTTTAACTTAACAGTGATTAGTGTTATATCTAACTTTTAAATATCTAGACATAGAAGATGTGGGTCTCCATTTATGCTCTGACCCCAAGCCCTGTAAATGCTGGGAGTGTCGTATGATTTGGTCATCATGATTAACTCGTAAGGTAAAGATCCTTATCCTCTTTTATTTGAATCAAAGTCCATCTGATTCCAAATTTAATGTTGCTAAGAACTACAATTTACTGCCTTTCACCTGATTTCACTGGTAAATAAGTAAGTAAATAAGCAAAATGTTGTTTTTAAAACATAATATCTAATTTAACAGTTCAAGTCAGGAGCTTATATTTTCCAGGTGCTACTAAACTCAAAAAGTAAGATTTAACTTTCTCCAAATTAAATCCAAATTAATATATTCTGTTTAAGACACTGATAATTACATGCTATGCTACAAATATTATTCCAGGCATTATTTTCGAGGAATAATACATTTTTGACAGATATTTCAGAAAATCAAAATCAAGGTAAAAGAATCTGCTTTTAAAGCCATGAAGATGCTTGGAGAAAAATGGAGAATAAATGAGACCAAATGGAAGATAGAAATTTAAGGCAGATGTAAACTAGAAGGTGGGAATGCAGTGGTTGGTGGCTTTGGAATGGAAAGCAAGAAAAAGCAGACCTCGGAATGAGAATTTATTTGTGAGGCACATTGCATCTATTCTTTCTGCCATACTAGAGTCATCTTATGTGCTTCCTAACTTGCATCCCAAAATGCTGGTAGACAGCTCAAGCCACCCCTGGCTATGGCCCCATTATCCCTGGGACATCAGATATCTATCTGGTCGCTGCCTTATTGTTACTGATTTTTTAGGTTGTTGTGAAGTATTTTGTAATGGGGAAATAATCAGAATGTTCAAATAGGCCACCTGTTGTATTTTATGCTCACACATAAAATATAAAGGCTCTGCCACAGTGGAGGACAATACAAGGATATTTCTGGCAGAAATAAGACTAAGGCATATGCACTGTAAAGGCCATGCACACCACTAAAAACACTGAGCTGAAATCAGGCACCGTCATTGTAACAGAGAGATGCTTTCCTTATTCATATACTATCTGAACTCTGCGGTGGCGTTTATGATAGTGGCAGATGGCATTATTTTAATAACAAAATTCAAGTGATTACTAATCCTTCTATTGTCACTTTAATTGAAGTCGAATTTTTTCATGTAATTTTAAAGAAGGTTTGCATCAAAAACAGTATCTTAATACTTGACTTCCTACGAAGATAAAATGTTCCAGGATTATATTGTAGTCATAATGCAAACATAATGCACACTTCTTGTCATGTTATTAATACCTCCTCAAGGCAGATGGTGTCTTGCTATCTTTCAGATCATAACTGAAGCGTCATTTCTGCAGAAGGAGCATGCCTGATTCTCCAACCTAAATTTGGTCACATAGTGTTGCATTCTCTTAGTACTCTGTGCATTTCCTTTAGTGGGCTCGTCACTATTGCCATGTGTGTATGTTTTTCAGTGTTTACTGTTTATTCCACTAGATGAAGTTCCACAACTGCAGGGGCCATGTTTACTTGATTCACCACCTGTTCCCAGCACCTTGCACTTTTTCTGGCAAACATGACTTGCTCAAAAATGATTCTGGAATAAATTTGATTTATTTCACTTATAGAGACCATTTAGTGTCATTTAAAGCCTTCAAAATGTAGAAAGGCTAAAAAGTGTAAAGGGAGAGAGATATTAACATGATGGAGACTTAAGGATGGCCAATGTTTAAGGTTCTCAGATGGTGACACAGAGAGCAAAAGCCTTAAAGAAGTTGAAAATTATTTTATTTTTGGATGAAAGAATGGTAGGAGAGATGACAAAATGAGCATCGGTTTGAGTCCCAACTCATGAAGGTATGTTGGGAAACAAGATGGGAATTTTACGGCCTCTGGAGCTCCCCTTGCTCAAGCAAAATATGACGAGCAGATCCAGAAGGGAGACTGCCTTGTTCATGCTGTTTTCAAAAATAGGTATCATTTGAACCAGCCCCTATAATTCTGAGGACACTTGTTTCAGTTTAGTTCTATTTGTTACCAATACAGTGGTTCCTCTAAAGGGAAATAAGATTTTCAGACTCTAGTTTGAAAGATTTTATCCATGTTGAGCATTTATAGATAAAATCATTTCCTAAATGTTGAAATATTTCAGTTTTTTATTTCTTTTCCTTTCTGTTGGAGTCTGCACTCAGTGGGAATATATGATGGACTTGGCTTTGCCCCATATGAGAACATGAGAAATTAGATAATGTCTATAATCTACTCCCTTACCAAACTGAGTGTCAGCTTCATGTCTTAATCACCTTAAAGCCCCTATGGCATAGGGCAATGTCTGGCACATAGCAGGTGCCTGAGAAATATTTGTTGAATGTAAAACTCATGTAAAAGTGCCTCATCTAGTAGGTCATCTTTTCTCCCACATTTCCACCCCCTACCCTCAATCTCATTAGACTGAAGAATCCAAATACATAGACTCAGCATGGGATCAAGGACATAGCACCTTAAAAGAAGAATTTCACAGAAAGTTGCCAAAGACTTGGAGAAGCCCCTCCACATACATTCCCCAGATGAAAAATCAATCTCAGACAAGGCCCAACCAGGACACGGTAGAGTTATCAATTTTCTCTGCAGACATAAGAGAACTGTGGGGCCATCTGAGTGATGAAAGTGGACTGAGCTAGAATAATTCCAGGACACTCATGTGAAATGACTGCAGCAAATCACTCAGCGTTCTCAGAGACACCAGACAGCTGTGTTTAAACATCAAGCAAGAGATCAGGAATCTACTGCATTCCCTAGAGGGCAGTGGTTCCTAGCCTGTAGGATCACATACGCCTTAGAGGATCTAAGGAAGATGTAGGACCCTCTGAAGATTATTGTGCATTCTGGTTATGGATGAGAAAGACAACACACATACATCAGGATATTTTCAGCCCTATACTATATGTGTGGCAAAGCTTTAGAAACACTAAGTGGATGGCTCTTTACTTATCCCCTAGAAAGAGCCCAAACAAGCATTCAGTGGATGCTCATTATCAATAATTAAGGTGGGGCTAGAGTTGGCAAAGTGTGGCACCCATAATGCTTGGTGTTAGGGAAAGTATCCTAAGGACTTCTGGGTTTTCCACATGTCATTGCTCAGTCACATACAAGTGCAGTGACATATCAGATTGATGCATTTGGTAAGAATAAATCAGGTATGCCCTGCCTCTTCCTCTTGGGAGCAAACCTGGAAGTAAGATGTGCCCTAGAAATGAGGGCAACCTTATTCTTTCTCTTATGTCTGGGTCTTGTTTTGTGTAGACTTGACAAGGAAAGAGCTACTTCTTGGTTCCCCTTAGAGATCTCCACCACTTAGTACAAAGTGGTGCTCAGTGTCTGTTGTCTTTTGCAGTGATTCGTTGATGTGCACGTGTCCTGACATTAAGTAAATCTCTTGTGCATCTTAGCATTCTCGGGGAATCATTATGGAAGTTTTGCCATAAGCTTCTATAGAATCTTTTAAAATTGTGTATGTTATATGAATTCTTTTAAAAATTTAGACATAATCTTGTGTGAAAATTAATAATTGTTAAAGCAAACTGCATATGGCCCGAGAAGAATTCCATACTTCTATATTTGAGTCCTTGTGGATAAAGTGTAACCTAGCTTAATAGTCAGACAAGATTGAAAACTTAACTTAGGAGTATGCACCTGTAACAACAACTGAGTCTTGGCCAATCCCAGCAGCCATACTTCAACCACTCATAGACTGCTAAGTGTTCAAACTGTGCTCAAATAAGGAAATGCCAATCTGTAACCAATCCAACTGTTTCTGAACCTCACTGCCAATTTCTTCCCGTCATATCCCTGTTTTTGTCTATAAATTTCTTTCCACCACGTGGCTGCCCTGAAGTCTGTGTGAATCTGCTGTGATTCTGGGGACTGCCTGATTCACGAATTGTTCATTGCTCAATTAAACTCCTTTAAATGTAATTCGGCTGAAGTTTTTCCTTTATCACAATAAAGAGATCAATAGCTCCTTGTTTAAACAACCTTGACAAAAGCCACTTTATAATTTGTAGAACAAGAAACAATATATGATGAACTGATAGCCAAGATCTTTGAGCTCATTTGTGTTTGTTCTATAGTGATATGCTTCACTGCTCTTGTTTTTATTGTTTTTTCAGCATTTATTAGTCAGGATTTCCCCTCTCCCTAATTTACAAGGCTATCTAAATGGTGCTACATCAGAAAAATAAATATAATCAGACAAAACTAATTTTTTCTTAAGTGTAATTGTTAAAATAAAGATCTGGAAGTCATTTAAAATCCAAAAGCTCAGGATGTATAAGGATTTATAATTGTACTATTTTCTGACCTTAAACTTTATAATACATTTAAACTTCACAGATATCAACATAAACTTTGTTAAAAGGGCTTAAACATTGTTCAGATGGGTCCCCTTGAAAGCACAGGTGGCTAGTGAATAGGGGAACTTGCCAGTGTGCATCCAGCACTTTGGGAAACTGGTGATGTCTGGCTGAACTGAGTCTATTCTGAATGGTATGTCATTTAAAACAAGTTGAGCAGGTCAGACCACTCTCCATCAATGCATGTTATCAACAAAGGCTGATTAAACTTTAACTTCGCATTAGGAGACCATTGTAGACTTTTCTGGCTGAGAATGCTGAAGGCATTTGTAATACAGGAAATCCATTTTCAGAATAGTTACTACCAGGTATTTGGTAAATAATATTTGTGTGTACTCTGACAAGACTGAGAGAACATACGTTTCATAGATTCACTGGTTAGTTTTATTTTAGAAAAGTTTAAGTGTAATTTCACATGAAGCAAAACTTACACAGAGTAAAAATATCACTTATCTTAATACATATTGCTACTGTGAACATACTGCCTGTAAAAAGTAATTTTAGTATATTAAATTTGGAGTTGAGGAAGCCTTTAATCTGTACATCACTATTAAATTATTCTCACAACTACAGTTAGATATTACATATCTGAGATGGATTTGTTAGTCTTTAAATAAATATAAAATACTTTAAACATAAAAATTTAACTAAATTTTAGTTTCTTTAAGACACTTAGATATTAATAAATTTGTTTAACTTCTATTCAAGGCATAAACATCGTAAATGGAAATTATTCTGCAACCCTGATTTCGAAAATGCAAAATGAACATTTAAATCAATTTAAGTTTTGGTTAGCCATTTGGTGGTAGGTAAACACAATTTAGGTGATAGAATTACAAAAGTTCATGTGTTTGAGCAAAAATACTACACAGAACAGATGATGAGAGGAGAAGTGGACTCTGACACCACAGTCTTTCCCTCCAGGCTATTGCAATTAATCATCTTGGTTTTTGTTTGTTTTATGACAAGGAGCCAAAGTATACAGAAGAAGCATGGATTATACAGTTTGAGCTCATTAGGTAGAATTTTACTTTTTAAGTTAATTAGGAGCTCCTAGAGACATCCTAAAAGAAGCAGCATATTTCCAACAACACTTGAGGAAGGGTCATGTAAACAATGAAACGAATAGGACAAAATTGTTTAAGTAGGGAGCTGAAAAATGATGACAAAAATCCAGACTCAATGCAGTTAAAACCCAGACAGGGGTCGGATGAGATAATCTATGGGGGTAACTGAATGACTATGGCAAGTATGGGAGAGAAAAGTAGGAGACTGCACCTGTGCTTCCCTCTATTCCCTCCTGAAACTGCACTAAAATGGCAGTCAAGGGATTTTTCTAAGCATAAATATACCCAAGGAAATACAGAAGAAGACGTGACTGCAGCCAGATTTTGGAAGCTGGAAAGCAGGTAAATGGGGGTAACTAACCTGACAAACTAGAGGCAGCCAGGACCTGAGCCAGCTGCAGAGAAAAGCCAGCAGCAAGACCATCTGAGTTGCAGAAACCCCAAAAAGGACAGAAATGGAAAGTACCATGTACCTTTGACAATGAGGTAACATTTGGGCTAAATGTTCATGTTAGCAGCAATTCACCTCCCAAATCCTGTTTCTTACCCCATCCAGCCAGGTAACTACCACCTGAGAAACCCCCTCAACCCCCACAAGCATGTGCATATGCACACACACACACACACACACACAGCTTCTAATCAGTTTCTAACATGAAATACAAAGGCCAAAATAATCAAGGAAAGAACAGAAAAAAATGTAAGTCATAGAAGCAAACTTCTCAAAACTCTAATTAGTCCTTCAAAGATGTAAAAAAACGTATTCTCAACCTAAAATAGAATGGCATTTTTAAAAGAAGCATTTTGATAACGTAAAAAAACTCAAAGAATTTGAACATATTATAGCAGGAACAGAAAATGCCAAAAAAAAAAAAAAAAAGGAGCTGGAACATAAGATTGAAGAAATTTTTCAGAAAGTAGAAGAAAATACAAAAAGAAAAATACATAAAATACCTAAGAAGATCAGAGATCAATATTTACCTAAGAGACTGCCAGAAAAATAGAGAACTCAAGTAGAGAGATGGTATGTTTTCCCAGGCCTAAGTATGAGTTTCCAGACTGAAAAAGCCCAAGTTTCCAAGACAATAAAAGACCTTCAGGAAACCACAGCATCAGAAAAATTCCAGAACTCTGTTCACAAAGAGACAATTACAAAAATTACTGACAGGAAAAAAAATGATCAAAATCAAAGGGTGGAGGATCACAGTGCCACCAGGTTTCAGAACAATTGGAAGCTGGAAGACAATGGAGCAAGGCTATAAAATATCAGACAGAAAATTCTTTCCAATGATCAAAATTGTCACTCCACTAGGAAAGTACAGTTAAGAACTTTTCTGATATGCAAGGTCTCAAAAAATATACAATTTACACTTGAAACTGAAAAACTTAGAAATAACAATATAAACGTTATATTTAGAAACATGGAGGTAAATAAATAAAAAGAAGCCACCTGCCTCTGGGCATTAAGAATCAGAAGCAGGGGAGCTAATTACTATTTTAGTTTTATATCTTGTAGAACTAATTGATTTTTAAAGCCATTTACCTTTACAATATTGGTTACAATAAAAATTACATTAAAATACAAAATAATAAAAATTAAGGTACAAAATATTATATACAGGTTGCTTTCATTGGAATACAAAAGAACAGAGTTACACATGCCTGTAGATGCACAGACTATTTATAAAGGGGAGGAGGAAACGGATAACTATAATTGTCATTAAAGAAACTTCAAGTTACATTGGGGGATTTACTTTTAATTGTGTACTTGTTATCTTATTTTAACTTCTAACCAAGTTATTTCTATTTTAATGTTTTTAAATAAAGTGGATTGTTGTGTTGAAAAAAGGCCGGAGACTTATCCTCTGCAATGTGTGTATTATCTTATATTCTGGGATTCTTTGTAAACTGAAGATGCCCATGTGTCAACAGTGTATGCTGCAGTCTCAGGATGGAGCAACGACAATGAATCACAGGGAGGTGAGAATTCATCTGCACTCCAGGCAGGATTGATTTGAAAATACATGAACAGATTTAAGCACAAAAGAGAAAAGAAGAAGGGGTATTACTGTACATGGGTTATCAACATTCTTAATCATAATATGTAAAGAAAGTACATTTTCAATTTAGAAATAATCCCAGAATATAAGAAAACTTATAAATTGCAGAGGATTAAAGGGCAGGGCTTGATGAAAACTGGATAGAGATAGTGAAGAGAAGTAAGCGTCAAAAATATTGCCAACAATTTCTGGATAATAGAGAATAGTCTGCATAGCTGTTAAATGTAAGGAGGAAAAGAACAATACTAACAGAAGGAAATACCCATCGAGTGCTTGCTTGCTACGTGCCAGACACTATTGCCAGCACACACATGTATTAACTCACTTAATTGTCTGAAGATCATTGTGATATAGGTACTACTACCACCCTCATTTTATGAGCTACAAAAACAGGAAGTCTTCTGTTTTTTGGTTTTTTGTTTTTTTTTTTTTTTGAGATAGAGTCTCACTCTGTCACTCAGGCTGGAGTGCGGTGGCATGATCTCGGCTCACTGCAATCTCTGCCTCCCATGTTCAAGCGATTCTCCTGCCTCAGCCTCCCAAGTAGCTGGGACTACATGCGCCCGCCACCACTCCCAGCTAATTTTTGTATTTTTAGTAGAGACGGGGTTTCACCATGTTGGCCAGGCGGGTCTCGAACTCCTGACCTCAGGAGATCCACCTGCCTCGGCCTCCCAAAGTGCTGGGATTACAGGCGTGAGCCACTGCGCCTGGCCAACAATGCTATTTTCATTACAAAAAAAAAAAAATGTGTCGCAGATTCTGTGGGTCACTTGTTGCAAGAGGTGAGCATCCTTTCCCTGAATGCTCTCCACACTCACCCACTTCTATTCTGATCCTGATCATTAATACATTTGCAGGAGAGTTTTGGGGCTTGGATTTGCTTTTCCTTGAGCGGACTGGCTAAACTACACACCTAACTCAAAGTCTTGGTCACCAACTCCTCATGGTTTGCTAAGAGTTTTAACAAGAAATTATATAACCATCATACAGGTTGTTGCTGCTTTCACATTGTGTATCTTTTATAGAATGACAAAGACATGAAATATTCAAAGGCATGGAAAGTAGGTATGAGCTTTCACTTTCATGTGTCACCTTGAATGATCACAGCTCACAAGTGATAAACAGGTAAATTTGTTGCAAGTTTAGTATCAATAAGGTGGATTCTTTCAAGTTAACCACTACTTCACCATTCTCCCATCAATGGTAATTAGTAGCTTTTTATTCACAAGGGTCCTCAATCACTTTAAAGCAAATTGAAATACTAGGCGCATTTTAATATTTCTTAATATTTTGCTGTAAGTAAGCAATAAGAAATCCCATTTAATCTCTTTACTTTGTGGCAATTTTAGCTATTTCAAAATCCTACATTCCTGACTGTAGAAAGAATGAAGGTACCATTTCTGTAAATTATTTGTTTGTGCAAATATAGAAGCCTGTTTTTTGCTATTACTACCCTCTAGTGGATGCATAGCATAGATTTTCATGCATGTTCTGGGCCTTTTCCTTAATAATGGCCTTTCAGCTGTGCTGTCCGATATAGTAACCACCAATCATATATGGCTATTTAAATTTAAATTAATAAAAAATAGATGGAAAATTCAGTTCCTCAGTCACACTGGCAACATATCACATGCTCAATAATCTCGTGTAGCTATTGACAGCTCCGACATAGAACATTTCCATCACCATGGAAATCTGTATTGGACTAATGCTTATCCAGGCTAATGTGTACATTATGGAACATGGAGACATGAACTTATTTAACCTAAAGGAATTAACCTACTGACAATAGATTAGCCAACGCCATCCCAAAACTCTTGATTCTACTCTCAGCATCCAAGATTTACAGAATCAAAAGCTAACATTCTTGAGCTTTTCATAAAAAAGTTAACCTCGCCTTTTTTTAGATGAACTTTATTTCTTTAAATCCAACAGATTTCATCACTCCAAGCGTTCAAAGGCCATGTGGTGGCTGCCAGGTGCGGTGGCTGACGCCTGTAGTCCCAGCACTTTGGGAGGCCGAGGTGAGAGGATCACTCGAGGTCAGGAGTTCAAGACCAGCCTGGCCAACATGATAAAGCCCCATCTCTACTAAAAATACAAAAATGAGCCAGGCATAGCAAACAGGCATGAAGATGTGTGCCTGTAATCCCAGCTACTCGGGAAGCTGAGACAGGAGAATCACTTGAAACTGGGAGGTGGAGGCTGCAGTGAGCTGCATTCTCGCCTGGGCAACAGAGCAAGACTCTGTCTCAAAAAAAAAAGACCCTGTGGTGGCAAATATATTAAATTATTTTCCACATATTTCTGTGTCGTGAACTTACCAGATAAAGCTTTCCTTCTTCCTGAGACGCAGAGAGAGAGAGAGAATAGAATTCACTTATTTTCCTGTTTGTTTTTTTGGGTTTTTTGTTTGTTTGTTTTGTTTTGTCTTGTCTTGTTTTGTTTTGTTTTGTTTTTGAGATGGAGTCTTGCTAGGATGGAGTGCAATGGCACGATCTCTGCTCAATGCAACCTCTGCTTCCCAGGCTCAAAAGCCTCAGCCTCCCGAGTAGCTGGGATCACAGGCGCCTGCCACAACGCCCGGCTAATTTTTGTATTTTTTTAGTAGAGACAAGGTTTCGCCACACTGGCCAGGCATGATGAGGCATCTCGAACTCCTGGCCTCAAGTGATCCACCCTCCTCGGCGCCCAAAGTGCTTGATTACAGGCATGAGCCACCTCACCCAACCAGAATCCATTTTTTTTCTAACAAAGGCTAATTTTTAAAAAGTTGACGGCCAGTCGCGGTGGCTCACGCCTGTAATCCCAGCACTTTGGGAGGCCAAGGCGGGTGGATCACGAGGTCAGGAGATCGAGACCATCCTGGTTAACATGATGAAACCCCGTCTCTACTAAAAATACAAAAAATTAGCCAGGCGTGGTGGTGGGCGCCTGTAGTCCCAGCTACTCGGGAGGCTGAAGCAGAATGGCGTGAACCCAGGAGGCAGAGCTTGCAATGTGAGCCAAGATCGTGCCACTGCACTCCAGGCTGGACAACAGAGGGAGAATCCGTCTCAAAAAAAAAAAATTTGGCAAGAGAAGTTTTTTAAAAGAACATATATACGTATAAGAGTTGTAGACAATACTCACACATGACATCTACATTAGAGGAAAGTCAAAAACTTTCATGATAAAGGTAAAATTTCTGATTTGGGAGGTTACTATTTGAAAAAAAAAAAGGGGGCTGGGGGGAGGAGTTCTTTGCAATGTTGAATGTAAAGTTTTGCCACTGAATAAATGGCTTTCTTTAACTCAATCACAAGAGTGTATTAAGCAGTATACTGGGCTATACTACACCATACTGCACATATAATCTATTTTCGGGATGAACTAAATCAATTTCCACCTTCTAAAATTTTTAATATTCAATTATAATTCACACATAAATATTGTGCTTAATTTTATTATGTGAATATCAAGATATTTGACTGTAGGTATTACTATCTCTGACTCAAATGTCAAATGAATCACCTAATGGCCTCAAATGAATTCAATCATTATTAGAGTGATAATGTAAATAACCAGAATAAAAGATACACATAAGAATCATTTTCTTTTTTATCAAAGCATAACCCTACCCTACAAATGCCTAGGGCTTCGGTATTTAGCAATATTGAAGAAACAGTTGATGGACACCTAGAAGTACTAGATAGCCAATGAATACGTACAGTCCTTGCCTTTGTGAAATTTGCAGGCTGGTGGTAGAACTGACAGGCACATAGCTATTATGTCCATTTGCACATCATGGAACACAGCAAACAGGATCATGAAGCAAACCCACCTTAGGAATCTCAGATATAACCCTCAATTTATATACATATATTTTTTGACTCAATGACTATTGACTTGTGCTGTGTGTTGAGGACTATTCTAGGCCCTGGGGATACAACAACAAATTGGACAAGGTCTTATTCAAAGAGCGGGCACAATTAATTTATATAATGATATTCAAGTTTCATCTCTTGCCTTTTTTTTAAGGCTCATACATATTTGAGAGGGTTTTCCCCTTGCCATGAATTTCATCTTCTGATTATTTAGTTTGCATATTGAAAGTAGAAACGGGTGCTCATTGGCTTGTTCAAATGATAACAAATATTTGTTGAGCATTGAGATACTTGCCATTTGATAGGAGTAACAAAAAATAAATGCAAAGTGACAAGGCTGTAATAGAAATACAATCAAGGGCCAGGCACGGTGGCTTATGCCTGTAATCCCAGCACTTTGGGAGGCCGAGGCAGGCGGATCACGAGGTCAGGAGATTGAGACCATCCTGGCTAACATGGTGAAACCCCGTCTCTACTAAAAACACAAAAAATTAGCCGGGCGTGGTGGCACATGCCCGTAGTCCCAGCTACTCGGGAGGCTGAGGCAGGACAATCACTTGAACTTGGGAGGCGGAGGTTGCAGTGAGCCGAGATCATGCCACTGCACTCCAGCCTGGGCGACAGAGCGAGACCCTGTCTCAAAAAAAATAAAAAAAAAATAAAAAAAGAAATACATTCAAATACTATTGGATAATAGAGTAAGAGGCAGATAACTATTACAGGGAAGACTAGGAAGGATTTAGAAAACAGAAGACATTTGACTTAGTATTAAAGAGTAGATGGGAGTTTCCTAAGTGCAGAAAAGCAAGGCAAAAATTGGAAATAAACAGGAGCCTGCGGAATGGAGTCTGGTGATTTAGAGCACAAAGTTCAGGAAGGAGAATGGCGGGAAAACAAGGTGAAAAATTTTTAAAGGATATATTTATACCATGAGAAATGAATATGTTTGGGCTGAATCATCAATCAGTAGCTCATTTATCATCTGAATCAAGAGCCAAATATCCACTTCCTGCTTTTATATCAAGCTTTATCACAAAATGTATTATTTTAAGGAATTCTATGTTGGCCAATACTGGCTAACAGAGAGTATAAAAATTATTCTTAATATGTTTTTCACTAAATAATTCATTTATTCAACAATTATTTTAAAGCATCTATCCTCTGCCTAGCATAATACACAGATTTGTAGTAATCCAAAAGGTAAGCAAAATATAGTCTATGTTTGAGAATTTGTTGTTTAACTGGGGAAGCAAAGGTGGCCAAGACAATTGCACTACAATATGACATGTGTACTGTTGGAGAGATGGGTGAATTATTTAGGAGCAAAGAAGGTGGCCACCTCAGACAAAATGTAGACTATTTATAGAAAATGTAATATTTTATGTGTTTTTAAGAATGACTAAGAGTTCACCAGAAAGAAAAGTGAGAAGGTATTCTAGGCAGAAGAATAAAGAATAATTATGTCCTCTAGCTATAGAAATTCCTGGCAAACATTTCTCTGACTTAGTTTCAAAAATTAATAAAAATATTTTCAAATTTAAGAAAAGCATATTGTATGAAGATACTTTCTGACTATAAATGTATGTTTTATTAAATTTATATGGGTTAAGTAGACATCATACTTTGGAAAAATATTGTTTATGAAATAAACATTTTCCTAAAATCAAAACTGGACCCAGTTTTTAGTACTCCGTTATATTCTGGCTATATTTCTTCTACTCAAAGAGCTCTTCTTGATACTGCTATTGACAAAAGTGAGACAAAATTTAGAACAGAACAAAAATCCTGCTAGCATGGTAGACTGAAGACAGAGAAGCCATACCACTGTGATCTAAAAATCCCTCTGTAGTGTTTCTCTAAATTTAGTGCACAGCAAGACTGGAAACAGCTCAATAATACACATTTGCATAAAATTTTCCTCCTTTCCTATTTAACTCTTTCAGTATCCCACTCTTCTTTACTTGCAAATTTTTACTAAGATGTAATTTACATGTTGTGAAAGAGAAAATTCCAAATGTAGCGTTTGATGAGTTTTGACAAATAATACATACATGTGACCCACACTGAAAACAAATCAAATATTTTGATCACTCCAAAAAGTTTTCTTTTCCCTCCACGTATAGAAACTGGTATTCATCATTACTGCTGTCTTCATTTCTGTACTTTAATTTTATAACCTGCATTACCAAGTAGACAGGAAGTCCAGTCCCCACCCAAAGAGAATGGTGTTTAAATACATATGCATGCAATACATAAGCTAACAATTTAAATTCTGTAACAGTTTCCCTGAATATAGAGTAGTAATTTTAGCAATAAATGGATGCCAAAACATTATCATCACTGAAAACATTTTTAAACATTTTTATTGGAGGAAGAATATACATAACTATATTTATGTGAATGAAGCAAAAATCCAAAGTAGAATTAATACCAAATATGAAAATCATAAAACAGTATAGGCTGAGTGCTGTGGCTCACGCCTGTAATCCCAGAACTTAGGAGGCCAAGGTAGGCACATCGCTTGAGCCTAGGAGTTGAAGACCAGCCTGGACAACATGGCAAAACCTTGTCTGTACAAAAAATAATAATAATAATAAATATTCAGGCTTGACAGCACATGCCTGTG
The DNA here is from genome assembly GCF_006542625.1 of Nomascus leucogenys. Lineage (NCBI taxonomy): Eukaryota > Metazoa > Chordata > Mammalia > Primates > Hylobatidae > Nomascus > Nomascus leucogenys. Next base: position 770,782 of record NC_044389.1, on the reverse strand, counting down.
GTCCCAGCAACTCAGGAGGCTGAAGTGAGGGGATTGCTTGAGCCCAGGGGGTGGAGATTGCAGTGAGCCAAGATCTAGTCACTGCCCTTGAGCCTGGGTTATAGAGCAAGACCCTCTCCAAAAAAAAAAAAAAAAAAGTGCAAAATACAGCAAAGGTATACACAGACTTCATTTTATATACTTAAAAAAATGAGTTTTCAGGAGAGTCCTAAGGAAGAAAGAAGATATAGAAAATATTGGGAAGACATGAAAGATATGGCCAAAGAAGCGTGTGTGTGTGTGGTGTGTGTGTGTGTGTATTGGGGCTGTTGGGAGCAAATTAAATATGAAACAGAGTGTAATTTGCGAAGCATTGGGCATTAGTAATTGCTCTAATAAAAAGTGTTTCCTTCAACTGAAATAGACTATGATCCACTGTGTAACTGCTGAATAAGACTGTCTCAAATTCTGATTTCAAATAAAATGTGGTACAAATGCTGCTGGTGTAGAAGGTTTTTGTCCCGATTTTGTATATGATTAGCTGACATTGATTACGGATGAGTGTTTTGGTCTTCTGCTCTTGCATAATTCTTGCCACTAATGGATGTAATAATGTTTCTGATAAACCCTTCCATGGTTGCAATGAGGATGACATGCTTTATAGAAGAAAACAAACAAAAAACCTATGAGTCTATTTGCATTACTTAGTGTTACGCCATTCAACTCTTACCACAGTGCTGCAAATACTACCTCATACTGACACAGGAAACCTGTTCTTGTATTTGTTTACATGCATATGCCTTTGAATTCATTCTTATTTATCTTTCAAATGAATATGATCTATCTCTCCCACTTAGTCTGTAGATTCCCAAATGTCTTGAGGCAAGTTCTATATATTATAAATCTTCACTAAAGGTAGGTTGAGGACTGGTTGATTTTAGATGGTCACTTATAATATAAAATCAAGATGCTTCCTAGGAACGTATAATAAATGCAAGTCTTTATGCTTCAAAAAACTATATAGGCCTTATATAAAAACATGAGATACATTTTATTTCTTTTATTATTATTATTATACTTTAAGTTTTAGGGTACATGTGCACAATGTGCAGGTTTGTTACATATGTATCCATGTGCCATGTTGGTGTGCTGCAGCCATTAACTCGTCATTTAGCATTAGGTATATCTCCTAATGCTGTCCCTCCCCCCTTCCCCCACCCCACAACAGTCCCCAGAGTGTGATGTTCCCCTTCCTGTGTCCATGTGTTCTCATTGTTCAATTCCCACCTATGAGTGAGAACATGTGGTGTTTGGTTTTTTGTCCTTGCGATAGTTTACTGAGAATAATGTTTTCCAGTTTCATCCATGTCCCTACAAAGGACATGAACTCATCATTTTTTATGGCTGCATAGTATTCCATGGTGTATATGTGCCACATTTTCTTAATCCAGTCTATAGTTGTTGGACATTTGGGTTGGTTCCAAGTCTTTGCTATTGTGAATAGTGCCACAATAAACATACGTGTGCATGTGTCTTTATAGCAGCATGATTTATAGTCCTTTGGGTATATACCCAGTAATGGGATGGCTGGGTCAAATGGTATTTCTAGTTCTAGATCCCTGAGGAATCGCCACACTGACTTCCACAACGGTTGAACTAGTTTACAGTCCCACCAACAGTGTAAAAGTGTTCCTATTTCTCCACATCCTCTCTAGCACCTGTTGTTTCCTGACTTTTTAATGATGGCCATTCTAACTGGTATGAGATGGTATCTCATTGTGGTTTTGATTTGCATTTCTCTGATGGCCAGTGATGATGAGCATTTTTTCATGTGTTTTTTGACTGCATAAATGTCTTCTTTTGAGAAGTGTCTGTTCATGTCCTTTGCCCACTTTTTGATATTTTATTTCTTTATTAACTTTAGGTATTTATTTATACTTTTTTCTTAGATTATAAGGCCCAAGAAGCACATGACTCTCTACTTAGCTCAACTTGAAAATGCCTAATAGGACATAATGCTTCAGTAGGGATTTAACGATGTTCTAAACTAATGATCATGTTATCTAGCTGTATTATGAGTGGAATAGTCAGGCTTTCAACAACTGTCTTTGACTGGAAAAAATAAACTTTTTTTTGGAAAAGAGGCCTGTGTTTTAAATCAACACAACATAGAAAAACAGAACAAAACAAAACATTAAAAGGCACTAAACAACTGGGGGAGAGAAATTACTAAATGTAATCTGAAGTGTTTCTGGGTGTAATGGTCTTTTGATATGTATGTCTACTTGACTAGGCTACCATTCCTAGCTATCAATCAAACAATAATCCAGTCATTGCTGTGAAGATACTTTGTAGATGTGATTAAAGTCCATAATTAGTTGACTTTAAGTAAGGGAAATAATCCTAAATAATTTGGGTGGCCCTGAGTCACTCAGTTGAAAGTCGATAAAAGCAAAGCCGAGGCTTCCCTGAAGAAGAAATTCCACTTGAAGCTGTGGTTGGCAGCTTCAACTCCCAAGCTGCAGCCTGCACTTCCTGACAGCCTGCCCTATGGATGTTGGACTTGCCTAACCAGCCTCCTACAGTCACATAAGCCAGTGCCTTATGACAAATCTCTTAATATGTATCTCCTACTGATTCTCTGATTCTGTTTCTCTGATTGAACTGTTTCTGATGCCGTACATATATTACAAATGTTAATGTCAACTTGCTGTTCTATAAAACTTCTCAGCCCATCATTTTCAGTGGCAAACAGTTTGCTATAATCCCATCCTAGAGTAGAAATGGCCTGAGAACACGGACATTTTTAAAAATAAACTTACTTAAAACAGCTACAAAGAGCTGTCATTAACAAGGAGATAAAAATATATATTCAAACATTTTAAATATTTTAAATGAAACAAAACATTTTAAATGAATGTTTTGTCATCAGAAAATTATAACCAGGAAAATGCTCTTTAACTCATCTGACATAACACACAAACAAGAACCAAGAAAATAGCAATAGAGCCTTTTCAGGCTATTACCTTCATAGGTTTCTAGGCATGTACCTAAAGTAATAGTTTGGCATTCCTAGCTTATTTATGTATGCAATGAGAGCCATTAATCATTCCATTTGAGCTTAAGTATCTGCATTTGAACTTCAACTAGAGCCTCAATATAGCAGTGTACTTGAGAACCGCCAATGTGGAATTTCTTTTCTTACTTCAACAAACAATTCAGTTCAAACATTTATTGAATACTAATTAGTTGCTAGGAATATAAATACCCTATGACTAAGTTTTGACTATTTGCTTATTAAACTCTCAAATACAAAATGAATATCAGCATTCAAATGCTTATGCTCTTAAGAAATGTTAGAAAATTTTTAAAATTACTTTTATTCATATCCTGAAAGAAATTTTCTTCCATTGACACTCAAATGAAACTACTTATAATGTTCTCCCAAACTTAAAACATGTTTCTCTCATTTCTAATTTAGAGGAACACATCCTCTAAATTGCCTTTGTAATGGATTTCTGCATCTAAACTAACTACCACTTGTACTTTTATAATGGGTAGATTAGAGGGAACGAAAGAAAAAATTTGGCTAGCAATTTGGTACAAAAGTACAGGGCAAAGTTGGAGAAGTGTAAATAAATGAATATAAAGAGAGGGGAGGGAAACGAACAAATAAAAAGAAATATATGAAAAAGGAATAAGAAACAAAGGAGAGATGATAATTAAAATAGGAAAATGGAAGTAAGGAGTAAAACTCAAGCAAAAGGAATTTAAAACTCCATGCTTCTGTAGAATAATCAATTAACAATAAAATATGTTAGAATCCTTAGAGAAGAGGTTATATAATAAATCTCATACAATTTTGTCTCATTCTTTTATCAACTAGACAGTAGGAAAATTAACTAAACCGTTGTTAAACCTAAGGCAAGAATGTTGATTCTCCAGAATTCAGATATAGTTAAATAATAACTTTGGAGAAAGGGCATTGGAATATACTAATATTTCCCTACTTAGAAATCTAGGAGTAGTCCAACATCTAAGAAAATATTCCCTTGACAGAATTATGTGTTGGGGCACAGAACTCTTTGAAAGAGGCCTATGACTTCTGATATATTAATAGCATAAAATAATAAATGTTTATCTGCATCTACATTTAGCCAACGAAGTCCGTGCAGCTGCCGTGCTTTATTAAGGACTCTTTTTGTCTTTATGGGATTGAATGGGTGTTAATACAACCTGCCTATGGAATGAACTGACCCAGATTCTACTATCAATCTCCGAAGTCAGGTATGTTCTCCTCACAATGTTTAAAATCTCATTCTTTCTTCCTCTCTGTAAAGTAGCAGAAGATTTTGAACATGAAAGGTTTGTTTGGGACAAATTCTGTGAAGCAAGACAAATTGACAGACTGATGTCAAAAGGTCAATTTTATAAAGATTCTTTCCTCTGATTATTTTCTCTCCTAATACCTTCTCTGGTGTAAAATAAAGCAACGTGTTTATTTCTTCCAATCAAGACCCTTAATTCCTTCAAGTCCTGCTAAAATAGCACTGAGTAAAGACACAAAAATGGTAAACACGTGCCGAGTTAGTTTAATGTAAACCCTAACATGAAAAACCTTCATTACAAAATCCCTATTTGCTATGTTAATCTCTTCATCCTTGCCACGGCTGAAGAATTTTCCTCGTCTAGTATTATAAATCCTGGAACATTTCCAAAAATTCTCTAACCCAATAAAAATGCCTCAAGGCCCTAACCTATTTGTAAAGATTTAGGAACATTACAAAAAATTAAAGATTTAAGTATTAAGTATGGTCTCCCTGCTTATGAGTTTGATGTGTATGTTATTTTCCTAGGCATATTTCACATGGTGTTGCTTTATTGAAATCAGCATGTTGGACATTCCCATTAGTTACTGACACAGGAAACACATCCTGTGCTGCACTTACCTGCCCACTTAGGATGCATTACAAAAGAAATGTTTCAGTATTTTAGGAAAAGGGATCAATGTTGTCAGTTAAGTGATCAACTAAAATATTAGGTACTGAAAATAGGCATGGGAATACTGGAAGGTGGAAAAGATATGAGATTGGAAGAAGCAGAATAATGGATTTCATAAATTTCATAAATATTTTGTATTTATTTCATATTTTATAAATAATGACTATGATACAGTCATACTTCTACTTAATTATCTCATTCAATCCATATAACAATTTAGTCAGATAAGAAGTAATTTAATATTTTTATTCCTGTTTTACAAGTAAACAAACTGAGATATAGAAAAATAACATAATTTATCCAGTGACAGCACAACTGTTGTATGGTGAAGCAGGCATGCAAATTCAGGCTCTCCTACTCCAACTTCCACAATATCACACTATGCTACAATGGCTCACTTAAATTATGCACCTGAAAAATACACTAATATCTCTACAATCTAAATTATACCTTAAGATGTCAGTAATTCCCTTCACAGAAGCCAAAATGACATATTAGTCAATGTTCCATCACTTACACAAACTTGATATATCGCCAGACAATGATCTCTCCCAATTTTTTCCATTGTATTATTTGTTTTGTTTTGTTCCATTTTTAATTTTACTCCTGGTTGTTCCCACATAATACTGTAAAAAAAACGAAAAACAAAAAAAACCCCAGCCATTCTCTTATCTTTTTGCCCCATGGCCTCTTCATGCTCTTAAAATTTATTGAGGACCTCAAAGATCTTTTGCTTACATAGTTTTTTTTTAAGTACTTACCATATTAGAAGTTAAATATGACAAATTTTAAGGATGTATTTATTCACTTCAAAATAAAAATAACCCATTAATGTTAACATAAGTAACATGTTTTATGAAAAATAACTGTTTTCCAAAACAATGAACAATGAGAAAATTGGCATGATTTCACATTTCTGTCAAATATTTCAATGTCTAGCATAATAGAAGACAGCTGAATTTTACATTCAATCTGTTGTGGTCTGTTGTTGGGTTAAAGCATATGAAGAAAATCTGGCCTCACATAGATTTGTAGTTGGAAAAGGTAAGACTATTTTAGTAGCCTAATTGCAAATAATCTTCAATATGACACAAAAACGCAGTAAGGTGTAGCCTCTTAAAGATTAGTTGCAATGAACAATCAAACTATATCAATGAAGATGTTGTATTGTTACATTACAAATCCATTTTTTCTATCTTGAACAAAAAATGGATCTTCTTTTATGAACAATTTTGTAACATCATGCATTGGTCACAAGTAAAATATTGGTTCACTGAGTTACACGGAGCTCCCAAATGTTAACACATTTCATTATTAAACATCAAACAATTACATTTGTTAGTTACAAGTTTTTCAAAATGTTATTTTTTTCTTGAAATCTCAAATTTTATCATTGACAACAAATACTGCCAGTTGTTTTGTATAAAGTGACCGTCTCATTTTCTTTATTTTCAAGAAAATATCTGTAAAATATTCAAGTCTGAATAACATAGTTTGCCTGCCAGTCATTCTTTCAATTAAAAATGATGTTTCATGGAATAAGCTTGTAACTCCAACAACTGCACAAACACTTTTTCTCAAGACACCCATCACATTTTAGTATGGAGCAGAATGCTTTCTGCATACTTCACATTTGCCCTACATGATAAATAATCTTAAACATTGAGACTGAACAAAATTAATATTTTATACTGTTTCATTTATGATATTCTGAACTGCAAATGTGATCATGGTGAAAATATATATCTATATAATGACTACTAGTATCATTTGGTGCACTGTGTTGATATATGCCAAGGCACCAGGGGTTTCACCCTCTATTACTTTGCCCCCTCAGTACAAATGCCAACACATTGCAGGAGGCAAATAACATCCTAGTGTTGTTAGGAAAATAACTTTGACCTTGCATACCCCCTTGGAACAGTGTCAAGGAACTTCAGTGGTACATGAACCACAGCTTGAGAACCACTACTCTAGAGAGTACAAAGACTATTTTACGAGTTGCCTTAGGTTATGAATGGCTCTCCTTTAACCTTGCTGACTTGACTATCCCTCACCTAGACCTGATATCGTACATTAGAAGCAATCCCAGTCAAAACCACGATGTACAACATAAAAAACCAAAGGTAACACTGACCAAATAAACATTTGCCTGTGGATTTGTACTAGTATATCAATTTAAAATCTAATGAAAAATATTTATGTTACAATACTTTTCATCCTGTTGTTTTAATTCCATGAGGAAAGCTGGGGGAAAAAAATGAAAACCTTGATCTCATGCCAAGAGCTCAAAGCAGCACCTTCTCCTTTTTGGGTGGCAGCTGTTTCTTGTAACCAAGACACAGGTTTTGTTTTCTAAAATAATTGTGAGGACTAAGTAATGACTACGAATGCCTTTGTAAAATTAGCATAGTTGTATTTTTATTTGGTTTGTGAAACTTTACCAAAATAATAGATCAAACATGGTTTAAAGGAATTGTTTGAAGTATGCTGAAGGGAAGGTCGGAGAAACAGTTTTATGATGCTAGTCCTCCTCTTTGATACAGGCTGCAAAAAATTCTGGGAGACATTTATGCCCAGCTAAAGAGATTGGTGAATGACTACATAAACAAAACAGCATGACCTAGTAATAAAGAGGAGACTGGATGGTTTATCAACCTCTTTTCTGGCAATAAGTAGCACCTTGGTTATGTACAAAACAATGAAGCAAAGCCAATCGTTGTCACAGCAATACTGTTAAAAGACACTATTTACTTGACATTTGCACCATGAGCAGAAAAATGTTTCTTCAATCAAGCAAGAGCTGTAAAACTAAGTTCTCCATTCGTTATTCTAGAGGGCTTCTTTAAACACAGAACAAATAAAAGAATGGATTGATTCAGAATGGCTAGACCAACACTATCCAATGGGAAGTATAAATTAAAGTCCTGCGTAGATGCTCTAACAGGGTTTTTACGATGCAAGGGTACTTGCCACCCATTGTTCTTGGCTTTGCCAATCCCCAAAATGAGACAACAAAAAGAGTTAAGTTTAATTTCTTGTGCCATGTATATTTTCTGAGCATCCAGGCTTTTAGCTAAAGCATTTTCACTAGCTTTATTTAAGTCAGTAGTGTTCCTATAATAAATCTTACCCTCCAGTAACTTATGTAACCGAGGGATTTTCTACTTAGTACATTGTATCATTGTTTGTATTTGAAGATTTAAGAGTCTGTCTTCTTCTGAGGCTTTAATGTTAAGGCTACGAACCATGCCTCTCCTGGAGCTTGCAGTGAGCCGAGACTGCGCCACTGCACTCCAGCCTGGGCAACAGAGCGAGACTCCATCTCAAAAAATAAATAGACAAATAAATAAAAAGAAAGAAAAAGAACCATGCCTCTCCATACCACAGTCTGCACAGAGTTTGGCACACAGCAGGAGCAACAGAGGTATATATGTTACATCCCATAAGAACAGAGACTTCCCACTTCTACGTCCCCAGTGACCAGAACAGCAGCTGACACTCAGTGGATTCTATTGGCTGAATGGCATAGTTATGATTCAAGACCACATATTCCCCTATTGAAAGGTATAGAAACTATGTTCGTTTTCTGTTCATTTTAAATTGCATTTTTCTGGACATATATTTCTGTGACTTTGGGGTATACTGACATGTCCGGGGTAGGCCAGATTAATTCTTCGAGGACCAGAGGCAATTTTTTCATATCTGAACTCTGCTTCCCTAGTTCTCTTCACAACAGTAGACTCTAATGCTTTTATTCGCGGTAAAATGTCATGTCCTTAACGCTTTCATTTTTATGTGAAGAAAATGTTCAATCTGTGTTCTTCATGCAGCACTTTCTGCATTCATCAACGAAGTCAACAAATGAATAAACCTATTGGGAATAAGAAATGCTGGCAATATTGAGGGATTAGCAGTAACTTTCTGGAAAATCAGAAATAACTGCAAAGAACTTTGAAAACAAACTGTCTTTAAAAATGCAATTAATCATGCCCGTAATCCCAGCACTTTGGGAGGCCGACACGGGCAGATCACGAGGTCAGGGGATCGAGACCATCCTGGCCAACATGGTGAAACCCCGTCTCTACTAAAAATACAACAATTAGCTGGGCGTGGCGGCACGTGCCTGTAATCCTAGCTACTTGGGAGGCTGAGGAAGGAGAATCACTTGAACCGGGGAGTCGGAGGTTGCAGTGAGCCAGGATCGCGCCACTGCACTCCAGCCTGGAGACAGAGACTCCGTCAAAAAAAAAAAAAAAAAAAAAATGCAATTAATATAAGCACTTGGTGGAATGCTCTTCTGTCTTTCTTCCACTCCTCCCAGCTCTGGTGCGTGCTTTTCCTAAGACACTTCCCTGACTGTGTGCATCACAGCAGGCAGGGTTTATAGACTTCTAGTTCTTGGGTTTAACAATGGGTATTATGCATAAAATAGCAAAAGTATATAGAATCTTATTTCTGTATGCTGGCTACTAGAGAAAATTTCTTTACTGATGCAATATTAAAGTTTAATTTCAGTCTAAATTAAAAGTCTAGTTCAATACTAAAGCTACAAATGTAACCATATCAAAGTTAAGAAAAAATAATTTAAGAAAATGTTCTAAAGAACATTAGCATTATAATCTCTGAAATATTTCAATTACTCAAATCAGGATTCAATGTAGAGTTGAATATGGCAATGTGAATGTGATCTGATTAACTTTTTTCTCATAAAAAATTTCTTCTTATTACATTCTTCAGATTGTGGTAAGTTTTATTTGTAATTTTCACATGGTGCTGATGTAGCTTCTCCTGCAATGAATCTTCTCAAAGTAGTTTTCGACAACTCAACCCGATAAAAAATATACACATAAGATAAAAATGGAAGTAACAACCATGGAAACAAAAATATGAGAATGGCTTGAAAGAAATTGTATAAATTGGAATTAATAAGACCATGTATTGAGTCATGGTAGTGTAAACTTAAAATAAAATCCCGAGCCCCCAATCAATTAAACAGATACCCCTTGGCCAAAAAGACACCCCCAAACCTTAAAATGTATTTCCCAACCATAGTGAGACAAGAGATCAGACACGCCTTGTTGTACCCCTTTCCCTTTATAGTTTAGACACAACTAACCAACATTAATGTTAAAATGAAAATCATAAACTAGCAAAACAGACTCTTTGTGACAATAAAATACTAAATTATAGACAAAACTTAAGGCCAGGCTAGGCAAGAATTAAGTCATATATCCCCTACACTTAAAAAATAAACTATGTTCTAACTGCCAAGAATTTTCTTTTTCTCTAATAACTAAACATTAGCCTCAAAATAAGCCATATTAAGCAATTTATAGCTCCTCAAGATATTAACTAAACCCCTGTTCCATTAGCTGTAACTACAGTGTTAATTAGACAAGAGACTCATTTCAATAACTTTCTCCTAATAACAAATGCAGCAACTGTAGACTAGTTCTGGCTGGTTTACAGAGATTACACACTTGTGTGCCTTCATGTCCTAAAAAGACCTTTTAATATATAGAACCTAATTATAATACATTTAGATAATAATTCTCCATCCCAAAGAAAACATAGGTCATATGTTTCATATTTATTCAATACACGTGTGAAGACCATGTTCATAAATATTCATAACTCCTTCGATGACCGGTTAAATATATGTTTAGCCAACCCCTTCAACATAAAACTCCAATCCCAGCTCCTCCTCTTTAAAATGCCTATCTCTAGTTTCGTCTGTAGACACACTTGCCAGCCTGCAGAATAGCCACCTTACAGATTGCAATCCTTTATAAAAAATAAAGTTTCCTTTTCTCCTTTCCAAATTTATAAAAGCTATAATTTTTTAAGCTGACAATTATTGCAATGAATGGCATTTGACTAAAGTTCTGCTGCTCTGGTTAAAGAAAAACCTGGAGCAAGAAGGAGCTCCCTGCAGGCCACAGCTGCATGTGCCAGCCTGTGGCAGGCTTATCTCTACCATTGATCAAGGTCGCTGGCAGTCTCCCCCCATGCACACCGCCCCACAGGCCCTGTGTCTGAGTGTGAATGCGTCAAGCCTGGCAGCTCAGGTTGGGGTGGGAATTCACAGGAACACAGTTAACACCAAAATGATAAACATGGCTCTTATTCTTAATTGTAGTTGAAACCTCTTTAAGACAGTTTTATATATTTACACTCTAAGGGAATGTAAGGAAATATAAGGAAAAAGATTTTGGGTGTCATGGAGAAGTCTAAACATGCACAAAACTAAAGAGATAACCCCTCATCCCTCTTTGGGAATGGAAGTCATGAATTGCACTGCACTTTACTTCTATTAACTGGCCAACTTAGAGCACAGTATTGTGGTACTCTTCTTCGAGGAAGAAAGCCATGAAAACCTTTATCCATGGCCTCCTTTTTCCTAAACAGTCTGTCTTCACCCTCTCTGTACTACTGAACTGGCTTCTCCAGATAATGAGTCATCTCCTGATCATTCAGTCCAGTGGCTGGTGCTCACTCCACACTATGTGTATCCACTGAATTACTCCATTTCCTCTTCCATTTCCGAAGTCTACACCATCTGCCCCGTCACTTTTAAAATGAGTTTCTTTGATCCTATTTTCTCACCCTATTCTCCTTACTCAGAGACCCTGTTCCTTCTCTTGACGTCACAGACTCCCTCCTGTAGGGTGAATTTCCAAGTCCACATTTTCATTCTTGACTTTGCCTGAACTCCAGTCCTGCATCTTTAGCCACCAAAAGAGATTTCTACTTGTCACTTAAAATACAATATACTTAAAATTGAACTCTTCAACTTCGTCTCATCTACCACTTGGGTCTCCTTCCCTAACTTTTCTTTCCTTTTTTTGGGGGGGTGGGCGGTGAGGGAGACAGGATCTCACTCTGTTGCCCAGGTTTGAGGGCAGTGGTGCAATCTTGGCTCACTGCAACCTCTGCCTCCCAGGCTCAAGCAATCCTCCCACCTCAGGCACCTGAGTAGCTGGGACTATAGGCACACACAACTACGTCTGGCTAATTTTTTTTTTTTGTATAGACAGGGGTCTTTGTACGTTACCCAGGCTCATCTCAAACTTCTACACTTCAGAGATCCTCTCTCCACCTTAACCTCCCAAAGTGCTGGAATTACAGGCATGGGCCATCGTGCCTGGCCCTAATTTTTCTTATTTTTGTTTGTGGTAACATCTTTTTTCAAGTTACCTGCATATATTTTCTTCAGATATTAAATTTTACTGATCCTTCACCTTATTAGATAGAACCATATGAAATGTCTATTTACATGGGTCAAAAACGGTAAAATATTAGCAATTTCCTGTGATTTCCTTCTCAAAATTTCAGATTCTTTTGATCTAAAACTACTCAGTAGCCTCCTGTTTTCCGCACTACTATTTCTCCACTTGCGGTTCGTTCTGAAGGTCACAACTTGTTAATCTTTCTGAAATACCCACCTTTGAGAGCTCCAGTCTAAAGTTAACAAGACTTTTCCTTCACTTTTTATTCACATCTTCTACAATTGGCCCCTAAACCCACCTTTGCAGTCTTGGCCCTACTCATCTTCAGAGTTCTCTGTTCCAATCAAACTGGCATAAACATTATCTCTCTGTCCCCTCTTTATTCAGAGAACTCTCCTTCCTTCCTTCAGAAATCCCTCTGCTTGTAGACTTACCCAAACTTTAACCTCACAAGGCTACTGACATGTCCACTGTCCTTCACTTCACTTTTAACTATTTTTACTAATGAGACATCCTTCCAAATACTGTTTAAATGTCTTGAAAGTAAAAAATGGTGTATTTTATTTCCTTATTAAGCAGAGCATACAGCCTTATCTATAGTAGGTGATCAAACTATGGTTACTGCTGCTTATAATAATTTTTAAAAATGCTCTGTCTGAGTTCTGGCCCAGAAACCTTCCCTTAAATCACCCTTCTGAACGTAGCCCTCCTGCCCAGAGATGAGATGTCTTTTAAAGAAGCTTTTAGATCTGCTCTATTTCCTATCAACCCTACTGCTATTTGTGATATCATGCACTTGTGGACCAATGTATCTTCTGGGCAGACTCTTAGATTTCATCAGAATGAAAACTGATGAAAGATACAGAGATTTATTTCACAGATTTTAAAATTCTTGGACTAGACTTGAATTTCTGTATATCTCTAGCAATAAAATCTCAGAGAGATGTATAGCAATATATCTCAGAATCTACTAAATCCGAACAGCTCAGTGACTACAGTTAAACTGAGAAGCTTTGATTCATGAATCCTGTTTTCATGGGACCTCATAATCTGTTATCTGAATATCCAAGCAAGAAAATGCCTCTTTGTCATCAAGTCATAATAGTCTGTTTTTTCCACTGCCTGCTTGATTTACTTTAACATACCCTTGGTCTTTGTCTTCTTATAGATAAATAACAATGATTCTTATAAGCCCTACTGGTCCCCTGAGGTTCTTTATCCATGTTTCATCTGTGCTGCCATGTAATTGCCAAGATTCAATCCAAGCTGATTTAAAAATATGCTAGGTTATGTTTTTAGATAACTCCCTTAAAAAAGAAACCCAAAATCATAAAGTTGTACTTCTTGAGAAATTCCTATTTTGTTGTGTGTTTTCTTTTATTGAACCAAGGAAAAAGCAAAAAATATGCCGTTTTCACTTTAAAATACTTCTGCTATTCATTTAAAAAGGTAAAGGTAAGAAATAACTTCTGCAAAGGAGCATACTCTCTTCATTAGGTTCTTTAGGACAATTTTAAAGGCTATTTATTGAAAACAAGTCGACAGAATTTAAAAAAGGTTTGTACCATTAAGCTCCAGTAAGAAAAGATTTCGTTCAGATGACTACAAAAATATGTGAATACGGAATACAATTATTAAATATTTACGTTTAATTTTCAGACAAGACATACTTAGTTAAATTTTCTAAGTATGTGATACGATAGCATCCAAGGTCATTAGGTTTAAATTCATGATTAAGAAATAGATACCACACTTATTTAAATGTACTGCATTCATTAATTATTGAGCCACATGACTGAGTTGCTATTTTAACTTTGGTTAAAGATTAATTCTAGTTGTTCTTAAACTTCTTTAAGTCTTTTTACTTTACAATTAAGTGGAAAGATTAGACTTAAAGTTAATTTCTCTGCTAAATTAGAAAGGAAAGAAAATTGATTGCATTAAGCAGAACAATTTTCTTTACCTCAGTCACATTGATCTAAAAATAGGGCAAATGAAAGAAAAGATTCTGGCTTATTTATGTTATTGTATTTTTGTTTTGTTTTATTATCAATTACAGTCTTTGTTTCTCTTTCATTATCTTGGAATGGCTTACAAGTTTTCTTGCTAAATACTTTTTTCCCTGATTTGTATTCATGAAACATTAGTTTTAAAAATTTGCCCAATCAGTAGAAATTCACATTTCCATTAATTCTTTCATAAGTACTGGTATTTTTGAGCTAAGCGGAATTAATAATAATTTTCAACTAAACATTATAATTCATTTCTCAAAATGAAAATAATTATATTTTAATTTTTTGTATTAATATTTCAAGAAATGGGGAAAGGATTCCCTATTTAATAAATGGTGCTGGGAAAACTGGCTAGCCATATGTAGAAAGCTGAAACTGGATCCCTTCCTTACACCTTATACAAAAATTAATTCAAGATGGATTAAAGACTTAAATGTTAGACCTAAAACCATTAAAATCCTACAAGAAAACCTAGGCAATACCATTCAGGCCATAGGCGTGGGCAAGGACTTCATGTCTAAAACACCAAAAGCAATGGCAACAAAAGCCAAAACTGACAAATGGGATCTAATTAAACTAAAGAGCTTCTGCACAGCAAAAGAAACTACCATCAGAGTGAACAGGCAACCTACAGAATGGGAGAAAATTTTTGCAACCTACTCATCTGACAAAGGGCTAATATCCAGAATCTACAATGAACTCAAACAAATTTACAAGAAAAAAACAAACAACCCCATCAAAAAGTGGGCAAAGGACATGAACAGACACTTCTCAAAAGAAGACATTTATGCAGCCAAAAAACACATGAAGAAATGCTCATCATCACTGGCCATCAGAGAAATGCAAATCAAATCCACAGTGAGATACCATCTCACACCAGTTAGAATGGCCATCATTAAAAAAACAGGAAACAACAGGTGCTAGAGAGGATGTGGAGAAATAGGAACACTTTTACACTGTTGGTGGGACTGTAAACTAGTTCAACCATTGTGGAAGTCAGTGTGGCGATTCCTCAGGGATCTAGAACTAGAAATACCATTTGACCCAGCCATCCCATTACTGGGCATATACCCAAAGGACTATAAATCATGCTGCTATAAAGACACATGCACACGTATGTTTATTGCAGCACTGTTCACAATAGCAAAGAGTTGGAACCAACCCAAATGTCCAACAACGATAGACTGGATTAAGAAAATCTGGCACATATACACCATGGAATACTATGCAGCCATAAAAAATGATGAGTTCGTGTCCTTTGTAGGGACATGGATGAAACTGGAAAACATCATTCTCAGTAAACTATCGCAAGGACAAAAAACCAAACACCGCATGTTCTCACTCATAGGTGGGAATTGAACAATGAGAACTCACAGACACAGGAAGGGGAACATCACACTCCAGGGACTGTTGTGGGGTTGGGGGAGGGGGGAGGGACCGCATTAGGAGATACACCTAATGCTAAATGACGAGTTAATGGGTGCAGGAAATCAACATGGCACATGGATACATATGAAACAAACCTGCACATTGTGCACATGTACCCTAAAACCCTAAAGTATAATAAAAAAAAAATAATAAATAAAAAATTAAAAAATTAAAAAAAAATATTTCAAGTTACACTCCAAATTATTTATTGAATAGCTACTATGTGAAAATGATTTAATAATTCCAATAATACTATGTAAGAAATCCATGTTTAAAGAAATCTTCATAATTAGCAGAACATAAGCTGAAGTAACACTGAGCATCTCTGAGATGACATTCATAGTATATAATGACTTTTAGCTTCTATATTGATGAAAATCCTGTGCTCCTTACACTGTCACAAAACAAATACCACCAAATGTGAGTTTCTCTATTTCATGCACTAGCATGTTTTATGTTCTGTCACGCTAGGAACAGTTACAATATTTATGTATGACTTGATTGTGTGGGGTGGTTTGAAGGCTATTAAAGCTGACGATGAGTGGAGAAAGGTCATTTTCATATGTATTGAAGA
This sequence comes from Nomascus leucogenys, assembly GCF_006542625.1. NCBI lineage: Eukaryota > Metazoa > Chordata > Mammalia > Primates > Hylobatidae > Nomascus > Nomascus leucogenys. Next base: position 754,556 of record NC_044389.1, on the reverse strand, counting down.
CACACATTCTCAGGTCATAGGCTTTGACTCGGGCCAGTTGTGCCTAACTTCTTCAGTTCCTCTCATCTGCAGGTATTACCTTTATTAAACCTTCAGGCTCTGCTCAGTTCAGATACTGAGCCAGTCCTCACCATGACAGTCTGCATTCCAATAGGCTCAGGCACATTAATGTACAGGAGCAGGTTATAATTAAACCTTGCTGCCTACATATGTGTATGTCTCTCACCTACAGCCTTCTTCTCCAATCTACTCCCTTGCCACCACCCACACACACACACACACACACACACATATGCACCCACACACAACCCTTCCATGTGCACCCAGCTCATATGTCTGAGCTTCTGCTTTAATCGTCTGTCCATTTCCTATCCTGGGCTGAAGCCCTGGGCTGAAATCTAACTTACTACACTTAGACCCTACTATCCATCTTGGCTCTTGTTAAACTTGAATCTAAAATCTCCCTATCCCTGTAAAAGCTTTAATTTGAACTGAAGTAGTAGAGAGAGAAACCTACAATATACGTATTTCCACTGTCTCTAGAACTGCACATGATTGAATTCGTGCGCTGGCTGGTAGCTGCTGAAGTTGCAGCATGCTTCAGAGCCAGGCTGCCATGGATATGACATAGCACTGTAATTGGTTTTATTCAAAAGTCTTTGAAAGGCTAGGCTAGCTAGAGACAAAAGAGAAACTTAAAAGGACTGAATATTTATCTTTGAAAAAGGAATATTTTAAGTAATCTTTGTTATTTGTGAGATATTCTGAAGTCACCATAATACTGTACTTTTGCATACATAGATGATATTGCTATAATAAAATGAAGAATATAGAAATCGATATGAACATATAAAAATAAATCATGTTTGAAAAGAGAAAGACAACATATAATAATACAAAACAACTTAAATCATTCTCTTTGTGTACTCGTTATTTTGTTTCCAGGAACCCAGAAAAAAAAAAAAATATATATATATATATATATGCATGTATATATATACACGTATCTATATAATCCAAGGTATTGGAGACTCACACAGAACCTAGAAATTTAAACTCAAACTTGGGATAAAAGTCCATTTTGTGTGTCCTTAGCATACAGCCTAAAGAAAAACAGGATTATCCAAGAATACAGACTCTCCTTTTCCTAAAACTTTGTCTGCAGAGCTATCTAGAATTCTTTTTTTTTTTTTTTTTTTTTTTTTTGAGACGGAGTCTCGCTCTGTCGCCCAGGCTGGAGTGCAGTGGCGCAATCTCGGCTCACTGCAAGCTCCGCCTCCCGGGTTCACACCATTCTCCTGCCTCAGCCTCTCCAAGTAGCTGGGACTACAGGCACCTGCCACCACGCCCGGCTAATTTTTTTGTATTTTTAGTAGAGACAGGGTTTCACCGTGGTCTCGATCTCCTGACCTCGTGATCCGCCCACCTCAGCCTCCCAAAGTGGTGGGATTACAGGCGTGAGCCACCGCGCCTGGCCCGAGCTATCTAGAATTTTAATGATAATAACAAAATTGAGATTTTATCATGTTTTATTACCTTCAAGAAACATGAAAACCAGGTGAGGATGGGGGTGGTAACCAGAAAAATTATGCACTAACAAGCACACTAATTGCCCTCTTTTAAGTCTTCATTCATCCAGACTTTCCAAATCTGGAAACTCTCAGCATCTTTTCCTGAGCTATGCTTTTTATCGGTGAATAGATTACAGAAGAGATTTTTAAAATAAAATAAAATAGTCTCATATGTTCTGACCTCTTCTGTAAGGGGTTCTGAAAATATGCTTTAAAAAATAGGCATGAAATATTTTTCTTTCTTTTCTCTCTGGAAGAAGAAAACAGGGGGCAGAACTTTCCACTGTCCTTTTATTCTAAGCACTCTGTTTTATCTGCCAACCATGCTTAGTAAAGAAAGGAGACTGATTACAAAATCAGTTCCAAACCCTCTTCTTACTATGAGAGTTCATATGAATCATTGAACTGAAGACTTGGGCAGGACCCCAGCTGCTTATAGGCAGTAACTCTTCCAGTAGAGATAAAAAGAAAGCTGACACAGAAAAACTTAGACAGAAGCGATTTTAACCCTTTCCTCTCTGGAAGTAACAACTGAGCCAATTCTGTCTTCATGTTAAAACTAGGCGGGAAGTTTTTCTCCCAAAATGAACATACAGAAAGTACATTTTTTTTATTGTAAGCATCAACTCTTGATTAAAATTCTAACATTTATATGTGACTTGCCATTTTAGAGGCCTATTTTTTAGGCACATGATATTGTTTTTCATCACTTGCTGGTGATTTTACATGAGAAATGTTCAACATTATGCACCTAACCCTCATCCCCACCATCACTCAAGGACTTGAGTGGAAACTATGGAGTAAAATTCTTCACTCACAAATTTTTGAGCACAAATCATGTGTCTAACACTATTCTAGGTTCTAGGAACAAAAAGATGAACAAGAGGGATAAGGGAAACCTATTTTTTGCCTTTATGATGTGTAGGATTTTTGTGTCTTTTCTATCCATTTAATAGTTTAGTTCCCATGATGCAAGCCCTAAGAGGTAGATTCCCTACTGTAAAGATTATTCCTTTCTTTTCTCAAAGAAATCCAGACACTGAGACAATGTCACCTTCCACTGGGGTGTCCCAGCCCTGAATGAGTGTGCAAGGTAGGAGTAGGAGTCAGGAGGAGGTGTGGGATTTTAGCTTTTAAAAGGATGCAAAACATTTCCACTGCCCAAAATACAATAAGGTTCTGAGAAACAATTGCCCTGTTGCCCAGATGTGTGTATGGCCAGAAGATAGAATGGCGGGACCGGCTGTAAATGATCCCTCCGTCTCACGCTGCCCTATACCCTTGGGAAGTGGCAGCCTTTCCTGTACATTACACACTCCCTTACTTGCCTTCTACCTATATACTTCCACTATATACACCTTATATTCCCTTTCTTTCGGAAAAAAGATGCTGAATTTACCTGCAGTCCATGTAACACCTGGAAGACACAATTAGGAATAGGCTACAGCCTGTTCTGTTTTCAGCACTGTTCTGTTAGGAAAGCTGTTTAGTTTTCCAGAATATCAGGATTTAGCTGCTCTAGGTGGGAATGGGATTATATTGGTACTTCCCGCTAATTATACCAATAAGGTTTTATTTTGTTTGCTTGTATTTTGTGTTAATTCAGGACATCATGAAGTCAATTTTAAAAATTTGGTAATAAAACTCAACATGGTTCTTTAATTGAACAAATATTTATTGAGCATCTACTAAATGCCAATCACTTTTCTGGAAAAAAAATATACAAAACAAAACAAACAGACAAAAATCCTCTCTCGGGAAGAGTTTAAATGTGTGAAACATGCACACGTACACACAGAAACACACACACATATACTTCTACACATATTGGCAGCACAGGCAGTGTGGCCGTTACGTTAACTACATAATGCATTGGTGAACTAAAGAGCATCTTTCGAAATGGTCAGACTTTTTACATCATAAGTTTGTATTAGCATTTTTATCATTTTTTTCATTTTACATATTTTTTTTTTTTTTTTTTTTTTTTTTTTTTTTTTTTTTTTTTTTTTTTTTTTTTTTTTTTTTTTTTTTTTTTTTTTTTTTTTTTTTTTTTTAATTTTTTAGATTTTTACATCATAAGTTTGGACTAGCAGACGGACTATCACATGAACATTAAACAAGCAGTGCTCAATACATTGGACTTTCTTCCCTTACCTGCCACCCTCTGTTTTCATGTTTCAGTTTTCCCATAAGTAATGCCAACCAAAAAAAATTGAGAAATTTAAAGGTAATCAGTAACTTTTCTCAGTTCTTTAACGTGCGCAATAATTCAGCTGCCCAATTTCTCTCAAATCTTTTCGCATAAATGCCTTTTCCCAAAATCTTCTTCTCCTTATTACCCTTTCCTTATTTAGTTAACTTGGAATTTCTCCTCGGAAATTTTGACCTCTCCTCACTGCATCCCTTGAGCTCCAGCCACTCCTTCCTGTAGTCACTAATATCAAAGTTGTCACTTCCTGTGATGCTATATAGAGTCTATAATTTTTCTAAAGCGTTGGTTCCCCAAACAGCAGCAAAAACAATCCTGTCTTTGTTAATTCCATGAAGTAACCAGTGTGCAAAATAAATGTTTTTTTTTTTCTGTTTGGATTATAGAGTCTGTTACTAAATCTCAATGTGTCATTGCACTTTCACACTATAAATAGGAGAATTTTTAGTAAAGTCATGAACATTAGGTTACTGTGGGCATCTTGTGTCTTTCATGATGCTGATAATATTTGCAATTTGCTCATTTATTATTTGCCTTGCACTAAATTGGAAGGTCTACTGTGGCAGAGCCCGTTTGCTTTGCCTTGTTTGGTTTGGTTTTATTTTAATTCAACAATATGAGGTCAGAGCCTAACACACCTGAATGAATGAATGAATGAATGAATGACACAAACTAAAGACTGATCCCAGGAACCAAGGTTTTGCAACTAGCTAACTGGCCGCAAACCCAAAATTAATCAAGTGTCTACTGTACCCCACACAGCGTGTGGGACAACTGCATTTTGTCTGTCTCTAGAAACATGTATCTGCTTTTCAAACTGTCAGTACTGCTTTTCTTCAGACTAACCAAGACAGAAGGAGACATGCTGGAGTACAGAGACAATAACGACACTCTACATGTTCAAACTCGACGTTGTATCATTTTAGTGTTTGCATAATAAAATCTGCCTAAGAATGAATTATGTCAAATACGTATGATTGGTATTTTGCCTGCAGTAGTCCCAGAAATCTTAGAACCTTCAAACCCTTGGGAATCAAAGACAGACACACAGTGCCCATCACTGGGTTACAGAGAGGGAAGATTTTCCCATTTCACAGGAAAAGCAGCAGGCCTGAAGTGAAGTGATTTGCCCATAGTCACACAGTAAATCAATGAAAACACCAAGTTAACACAAGTTGAGAAACTAAAAAAAAATTTTTTTAAGTATTTTTTGTCAAAGAAGCCTATGTTATTTCCACACACTATTTTCATACTTTTAATTTCCATTTGAATGTTTACATCAGATCCACTAAAGCTGAATGACAGGGCAAACAGATATGGCATTGAGTACCACCCACAGAATCAAACGTTGTTTAGTAAAAAATGGTCTGAGATTGATCAACCTTGGTTTAATAGTACTAAAATTCAAAATTTTCTGTAAAGAAACAGAAGAAAAGAGAATAAGATGAAATCAAAATAACGTTAGTTTTTTTAGTTTTTGCAGAACGGATGTTCTCCGTCCAGATCCACAAGCTCCTGGACTGATTGGATGAACTTGCAAAGTTTGTATCCCTCAAGTCCCTGGAACTGCAAACAAAATTTGGATGAACGTGCAGACATGCAGTTTACTAGAAAGGAGACGATAACCTTGATAAAATTGTCACAGGGATTAATACTACACAAAAATGAACCATTAATTATTGCCATAAAAATTAATAACCAGGTTATCACAACAAGGTCTATTCAGAATTTTTTAAATGTTTATTTTGTTCAGAAATATGTGGAAAGTATTAGCTGTAAAAGTATTGGCAAGGCAAGTACAGAGTCAAAGGATCATATAATTATAAATTGTGTTACTGCCATTCTAGCCTAGGGGATCATGTAGAATTATGGAACAGTAACCTTTCCTCTCCCCCAAAAAAGTCACCACCCCAAATTTGCAGACACCCTACACTGTCATTCTTTTTTTTTTTTGAGATGCAGTCTCACTCTGTTGGCAGGCTGGAATGCGGTGGTGTGATCTTGGCTCACTGCAACCTCCACCTCCCGGATTCAAGCAATTCTCCTGCCTCAGCCTCCCGAGCAGCTGGGACTACAGGTGCGTGCCACCACACCTGGCTAATTTTTGTATTTTCAGTACAGATGGGGTTTCACCATGTTGTCCAGGTTGGTCTTGATCCCCTGACCTCGTGATCCGCCCACCTGGGCCTCCCAAAGTGCTGGGATTATGGGGGTGAGCCACTGTGCCCGGCCCCTACACTGTCATTCTTGCTTGATATGTCAAAGAGTGAGTCCTTCTCCCCACTCCCTGTGATGGCTGTACTGGTGCCCACTAACTGCTGATGCTTCCTTTGTGACATCTCACTTGGGGTTGATGGCTCAGCCCCAGGTGGCCCTCCCATGTCCCCATATTGGATGAATAGATTTGGATTTTAGCAGAACTTAGACTGTAGATACTAAGGGGACAGGATGAGTAGTGTTGCCATATTCGGCATATCCTTAGAGCAGCAGTAAAAATGGTAGGAACATGATACGGTTTGGCTATGTCCCCACTGAAATCTCATCTTAAATTCCCACATGTTGTGGGAGGGTTCCGGTAGGAGGTAATTGAATCATGAGGGCAGGTGTTTCCCGTGCTGTTCTCATGATAGTGAATAAGTCTCACGAGATCTGATGACTTTATAAGGTGGAGTTTCCCTGCACAAGCTTGCACCTTCTTGTCTTCCACTATGATTGTGAGGCTTCCCCAGCCATGTGGAACTGTAAGTCCAACAAACCCTTTTACCTGCATAAATTATCTAGTCTCAGGTATGTCTTTATCAGCAGTGTGAAAAGAGACCAAAACAGTGAATTGGCACCAATAGAGTGAAGCACGGGTGAAAAGATACCTGAAAATGTTGAGGCAACTTTGGAACTGGGCAACAAACAGAGATTGGAAGGGTTTGGAGGGCTTAGAAGAAGATAGGAAATGTGGGAAAGTTTGGAACTCCCTAGAAATTTGACGAATGACTTTGAACAAAATGCTGATAATTATATGGACAATGAAAACCAGGCTGAGGTGGTCTCAGATGAAGATAAGAAACTTTTTGGGAACTGGAGCAAAGGCGACTCTTGTTATGTTTTAGCAAAGAGACTAGCAGCATTTTGGCCCTGCCCTGGAGGTTTGTGTAACTTTGAACTTGAGAGATGATTTAGGGTAACTGGTGGAAGAAATTTCTAAGCAGTAAAGCATTCAAAAGGTGACTTGCGTGTGTTAAAGGCATTCAGTTTTAAAAGGGAAACAGAGCATAAGAGTTTGGAAAATTTGCAGCCTGACAATGCGATAGAAAAGAAAATCCCATTTTCTGAGGAGAAATCTAAGCCGGCTGAAGAAATTTGCACATGTAATGAGCCAAATTTTAATCCCCAAGACAATGGGGAAAACGTCTCCAGATCATGTTAGAGATCTTCATGACAGCCCCTCCTATCACAAGCTGGGAGGCCTAGGAGGGAAATATGGTTTCATGGGCTGGTCCCAGGGTCCCCATGCTGAGGATTTGGTGCCCTGTGCCCCAGACATCTCAGCCATGGCTGAAAGGGGCCAATGTAGAGCTTGGGCTGTGGTTTCATAGGGTGCAAGCCTCAAGCCTCAAGCCTCAAGCCTTGGCAGCTTCCATGTGATGTTAAGCCTGTGACTGCACAGAAGTCAAGATCTGGGGTTTGGGAACCTCCTCCTAGATTTCAAAGGATGTATGGAAATGCCTGGATGCCCATGCAGAAGTTTGCTGCAGGGGTGGGGCCCTCATGAAGAACCTCTTCTAGGGCAGTGCAGGAGGGAAACGTGTGGTTGGAGCTCTCACACAGAGCCCCTACTGGGGCACCACCTAGTGGAGCTGTGAGAAGAGGACCACCATCTTCCAAACCCCAGAATGATAGATTCACCAACAGCTTTCACCATGCACCTGGAAAAGCCACAGACACTCGTCACCAGCCCATGAAAGCAGCCAGGAAGGAGGCTGTACCCTGCAAAGCCTCAGGGGCGGAGCTGCCCAAAACCATTGGAGCCCTCCTCTTGCATCAGCATTACCTGGATGTGAGACAGGCAGTCAAAGGAAGTCATTTTGGACCTTTAAGATTTGACTGCCCTGCTGGATTTTGGACTTTCAGGTGGCCTGTAGCCCCTTTGTTTTGGCCAGTTCCTCCTATTTGGAATGGCTGTATTTACCCAATGCCTGTACCCTCATTGTATCTAGGAAGTAATTAACTTGCTTTTGATTGTACAGGCTCATAGGCAGAAGGGACTTGCCTTTTCTCAGATGAGACTTTGAACAGTGGACTTTTAAGTTAATGCTGAAATGAGTTCAGACTTTGGGGCACTGTTAGGAAGGCATAATTGGTTTTGAAATGTGAGGACATGAGATTTGGGAGGGGCCAAGGCTGGAATGATATGGTTTGGCTGTGTCCTCCCCCCAGATCTCATCTTGAATTTCCACATGCTGTGGGAGGGACCCAGTGGGAGGTAATTGAATCATGGGGGCAGGTCTTTTCTGTGCTGTTCTTGAGATAGTGAATAAGTCTCAGGAGATCTGATGTCTTTATAAGGCGGAGATTTCCTGCACAAACTCTCTGTTTGCCAGCTGCCATCCACATAAGGTGTGGCTTGCTCCTCTTTGCCTTCCACCATGATTGGGAGGCTTACCCAGGCACGTGGAACTGTAAGTACAATAAACCCTTTTTCCTGTATAAATTACCCAGTTTCAATATGTCTGTATCAGCAGCATAAAAACGCACTAATACCGAACATAATCAGGGTTTGGGTTTGCTGATAATGTAGCTACACATCACTATAGCTACAACTGGGGAACACACATTGGCTCAGGTCTTCCAAGAAACAAATGCCAAGACAGCATTAGACAAACAAAAGACACCTAGGGGAAGCCTGTGAAGGATTTTGGGAAAGCCAAAAAAAATGGCATAGGGCCTTCAGACCTCAAGGCAGCTCCATCAAGTGTGAAAGCAAGTAGAGAAGAATTCGGTAGGAAGAAGCTCACATCATAGCAAAGTTCTAAAAAAAAAGTTTTAACCAGGCCAATGGAAAGTCCCTTAGCAAAACATTGTCTGTAAGAGGAATCCCAAATCTGGCAGGAATTAGCTGGTATTAGCACCTCTATTCTGCTGAGTTACTGGCTGGGAGGAGCCCCAGGCAGCATGACCTGGCATGGGGTAGGTCCAGAGGGATGGCAGCAGGAGGCTGTGAACCACCTCTGCTCCCTGCAGTAGGTTCTCTTGAAGAGAAAGCTGATCAGGGCACCTTCAAAGTACCTAAAGGGTATACACTTCAATCGTGTTACCCAAATAAGTAAACTCATTAGAACTATGAAAAGAAAAAAAAATCAAAACACTGAGTATCTAAGCACTACTCTCTAGCCTTGTTCTGCTTTTGGAAAAGAGTGGCATGGAAATGTTGAGAGTCTGACAGACAAGAAGACAAAGAGACAGAGATATGCATTAAAAATGGAGAGAAAGAGAGAGAGAAAATAACAAACAAGCAGGTAGGAGCAAAATGCATGACAAAATGATAGTTTCCACCTCTTGTCTTATGATAGCATTTTCTTTCCATGAAGTAAAACATAAATAAAAATAACAATTGCCTTTTAAAGTCTATAGCACTTTAAAAACACTCAGAGCTTTTAAATAAGGATATTTATCATATACAAATCATTGTGCATGTAAATAGAATTAAAAGGGCAATGTGTTAGCTCTGTGCGACACCATATTATCACTAAATATTTGCCAATTTTTCAGGGAGAGGAAAACATTTCTTTTCATTGACAGGCACCTTACCGTCTCCTTTCCTGTATCTTCACCTCCTGTTTTGTGGAAGTCAAAGCTTCGCTCACAATATTTTATAAAATATTTTCTTCCAAAAAAAATCCTGGATTTCTCTTCTCCTCTGGTAGTGTATCTAACAGTACATGACTGTGACTCTATTTTCAGTGACATTACGTATATAGTCAAGTTTCTATTATGTATATTTGCATCCTGAATGACAATGTATTATGTAATTTGCAAACTGAATGATAATAGTTTATATTCAATGATGGCCTTAATATCTTAAGACTAGAAAAAATTAAAAAGATCAGTGAAACTAACAGTTGGCTTTTTGAAAAGACAAACAAAATCAACAAACTTTTAGCTAAATAATAAGAAAGGAGAGAAAACAAATAAATAAAATTAAATATGAAAAAGGAGATACTACAACTGTTACTATAGAATACAAAGGACCACAAAAGACTACTATGAACAATTATACACCAACAAATTGGATAATATAGAAGAAATGAATACATTCTTAAAAACATACAACCTACTGAGACTGAATCATGAATAAGTAGAAAATCCAAACAGATCAATAATGAGTAAGAATATTAAATAAGCAATCAAAAACCTCCAAACAAGGCCTGGCATGGTGGCTAATGCTTGTAATCCCAGCACTTTGAAAGGCTGAAGCAGGCAGATCACCTCAGGTCAGGAATGCAAGAGTAGCCTGGCCAACATGGTGAAACTCTGCCTCTACTAAAAGTACAAAATTTAGCCAAGCATGCTGGCACACACCTGTAATCCCAGCTACTTGAGAGGCACTCCAGACTGGGCAACAGAGTGAGACTCCATCTCAATAAAAAGTAAAAACCTCCAAACAAAGAAAAGTCTAGGACCCCATGGCTTCATTGGTGAATTCTACCAAATATTTAAAGAAAAATTAGTGTCAATCCTCCTTAAACTCTTTCCAAAAAATTCAAGAGGAGGGAACACTTTCAAACTCATTTTACAAACCCAGCATTACCCTGATATCAAAGCCAGACAAGACATCAACATTACAAAAAAAGAAAATTACAGGCCAATATTACGGATGAACATAGATGCAAAAATTTTCAACAAAATACTAGCAAACCAAATTCAACAGCACATTAAAAAAATCACACACCATGATCAAGTGATATTTATAACTCTGACGCAAGGATGGTTCAACATAATGCAAATCTATAAATGTGATATACCACATTAATCGAACGAAGAATAAAAACGCATGATCGTCTCAAGAGATATAGAAAAAGCATTTAACACAATTTAACATTCTTTCAGGATAAACACTCCCAACAATCTATTTATACATGGAATCTGTCTCCACATAATAAAGTCCATATGTGACAAGTCCACAGCAAACTTCATATTCAGTGGCAAAAAGGTGGAAATCATTTCTCTAACATCAGGAAGAAGACCAGGATGTCCACTCTTGCCACTTCTATTCACTATAGTACTGGAAGTTCTAGCCAGAACATTTAGGCAAGAAAAACAAAGAAAAAGGCATTCAAATAGAAAAAAGTAAAATTATATCTATTTGCTGATGACATGGTATTGTATATAAAACTCTACAAACTCTGTCAGAAAAAAGCTAATACATAAATTAAGTAAAGTTGCAGGATACAAAATCAACGTACAAAAATCAGTAGTATTTCTATACACTAGCAAAGAATGGTCCAAAAAAGAAATGAAGAAATCATCCCATCTACAATAGCATCAAGAAAAAAAAATACTTAGGAATAAATTTAAACAATGAGGTAAAAGATCCATATACTTAAAACTATAAAATGATGATGAAAGAAATTGAAGAAGTTACAAATAAATGGAAAGATATCTCATGTTAATGGATTACAATAATTAATATTGTTAAAATGTTCATTCTACCCAAAGTGATTTGTAGATTTAATGCAATCCCTATAAAAATTCCAATGGCATTTTTCACAGAAATAGAAAAAGCAATCCTAAAATTTGTATGAAATCACAAAAGAGCCCAAATAGCCAAAGCAATCTTCAGCAAAAATAGCAAAGCTGGAGGTATCACACAGCCTTATTTGAAAATATACTGCAATGCTATTGTAGCCAAAACTTCATGGTATTGGCATAATAATAAGCCTATAGACCAATGGAACAGAATAAAGAGCTCAAAAATAAACTTACACATTCAAGGTCAATTAATCTTTGATAAAGCTGCCAAGAACACACAATGGGGAAAAGAACAGTCTCTTCAATGAATGGTGTTGAAAAAACGATATTTACATGCAGAAGAATTAAATTGAACCCTTATCTCACACCATATACAGAACTCAACTCAGAATGGATTAAAGACTTACATGTAAAGCCTAAAATTGTAAAACTACCAGTGGAAAATATAGGGAGAAAGTTCTAGGCAATAATATTTTCAGATATGACCGCAAAAGTACAGGCAACAGAAGCAAAAATAGACAAGTGGGATTACATCAAACTTAAATCTCCTGCACAGAAAAAAACCAAACAACAACAACAAAAAACTCAACAGAGTGAAGAGTCAACTTACACAATGGGAGAAAATATTTGGAAGCCATACATCAGATGGTAAGGAGTTAATATCCAAAACGTATAAGGAACTCAAACAACTAAATAGCACCCCCAAAAAACCCGATTTAAAAATGGACAAAGGACCTGAACAGACATTTCTCATGAGAAGACATACAAATGGCCAACATATATATGAAAAAATGCCCAACAATGCTATTCATCAGGGAAATGCAAATTAAAACCACAATGAAATGCCATCTCACATCTGTTAAGAATGGTTATTACTTAAAAAGATAAAAGATAACAAGTGTTGGTAAGGATGTGCATAAAAGGGAATTCTTGTACACTGCTGATGAGAATGGAAATTGGTATAGCCATTAGGGAAAACGGTATAAATATTTCTCAAAGAACTGAAAATACAACTACTATATGATTCAGCAATCCCATTTCTGGGCATACATCCAAATAATATAAAACCAGTATGTCAAAGAGATATCTTCATTCCCATTTTTGTTGCAGCATTATTCACGATAGCCAAGATATGGGATCAACCTAAGTGTCTATCAGTGAAATGAACGGATAAAGAAAATGTGGCAGATAGATAGATAGGTAGATAGATAGATGATACATAGATAGATGGAGAGAGAGGGAGAGAGAGAATGCTATTCAGCCACACACATAAATAAAACCACGTCATCTGCAACAACATGAATATACCTGGAGGATACTATGCTAAGTGAAAAAAAATTAGGCATAGAAAGACAAATCCTGCAGGATCTCATTTATATGTGTAACCTAAAAAAAGTTACATTTGTAGAAACAGAAAGCAGAATGGTGGTTACCAGAGTACCAGAGACTGATATGGGGGTTAGGAGATAGTGGAGCAGTTGCAGAGATGTTGGTCAAAGGGCCAAAGTTTCAGCTAAACAAAAGGAAGACATTCTGGAGATCGATTGTACAGCATGGTGACTATAGTAATAACGTCAAGTTTGCTAGGAGAGTAGTTCTTTTTTGGTTTGTTTGTTTGTTCTGAGGCGGAGTCTTGCTCTGTTGCCCAGGCTGGAGTGCAGTGATGCCATCTCGGCTCACTGTGACCTCCACCTCCCGGGTTCAAGCAATTCTCCTGCCTCAGCCTCTTGAGTACCTGGGATTACAGGCGCGCACCACCACACCCGGCCAAGAGTAGATTTTAAACGTTCTCACTACATCTGTGGCACTAGATATGAAAGAAAAAAATGAAATAAAATGAATATTCTCACTACCAAAAAGTATGTGAGGTGATGGGTATGTTAATTTACTTGATTTAATCATTTTACAATGTATACATATATCTAAACATCATATTGTACACCTTAAATATGTACAATTTGTATTAGTGAATGATATCTTAATAAAGCTGCTGGGGGAAGAAATGCCCAATTTTAGAAAAGGTATTCACATGCAATCCATCTAAAACCCAGCACATTTAGATTATAATAATCTTGTACTAAAAACTGATTAATCTGGTCTAAAAACTAATTTCTTAAGCTGATTGTAGAAAGAGATTTTAGAGTTAATCAAAAGTAAATTCTTCTCAAATGTGTATGCTAATTCTGTAATAGTAACCAAGACACAGGAAGCAGAAAATCCAGGGGGGAAAAAATAGCCCATCATGGATAAATCTTATTTGATAACTGTTTAAAAAATCTATATTCCTAAGAAAAGATTGGTTGTTCTGTAGCCATGGTAAGAGTAGCCACCAGAACTCCTTTAAATTCAGTTTAATCAATGACAACTTGCCCCAGGGAACACACTTTATTTTGTAAGTCAGCAGTCAGTAACAGCTCCTTACCTATCAGGAATCAGCCAGGCAAGAATAGACTCAGACTCAGTCCTCTAAACTTGCCTCTAAGTGTCAACCAATCCAAGGTAGCCTCATCTGGATAACTATGTCTTGACAGATGATGTCAACCCACTCCTGAAAATCTGTCAAACTCTTAACTCCCTCCCTTCTTCCCTGAAATGATATGAACAGTCTGTTCCTCAGAGAGAGACTGTACCTGACCAAGGTAGTTCTTCTTTACCACAGTAAACAATAAACTTCTCTTTGTGGTGTTTGTTTCATTGACTAAGTGGTCACCTCAGAATCCTTTGACAGTCTGTGTTACAGTGATGTCTTTTTTTTAATCAGTGTCTACCACTGAACAATAGGCTTCATGAAGGCAGAGGCTGACTTCATGTTTGCTACTGTTGCATTCCTGCTGCCTGACACAGAAAATACACTCATCACACTTGTTGAATAAATAAGTGAGTGCATGCAGGGATGGATGGAGGGATATATGGGTACACAGTTGGGTGAGTGGTAGGCTGAATGGTGAATGGGTGGATAGATGAATGCCTCAGTAAAAGGCAGAATCATACTGGCATCTAAAGGTTTTAGGAGATGGTACTCTGGGTGAAGAATCAAAGATCACATAGAGGACACCAATAGCAAATGTCATGAAAAGATCTTGTACACAGAAATAGGGATTATATGTGAGACACTGGCAAAGATTCTCAAAATAGTGATAAATTTTAATGGGATCCTTTTCTGGCTTTCTAGAAGATGAGGACAGGTTTATGAGAGAGGAATTGATTCAGAGACAGTAGCGTCTCAATGCAAAAATAATCTAATTTTTATCCTTTATCAGGTGGGACCTGAAGAAAATCAGGTTACTATCAAAGTCTAGAATCCATCACCCCACAATGTAGAGTAGAGAGTGTGGAAGCCACTTTTTAGCATTTAATTTATTCAAGTCAAGTTGTCTCAGGTTGGGTTTCATGGAAACAGAGCCCAAGATAGGGATCCTTGCCCAGGCAATTTATTGAAGAAGAATTCAGAAAATTGGAAGTCACAGAAGCAGCGAAGTTCAGGGGAAAAATTAAGCAAGAATATAGTCTCAAATAGAGACTAGCTTCAATGTGATCCCACAGGAAAGCTCTGAAGTATGAATTACCCCACAGAGATGGTCTCATTAGCTTTGGTCTGATGGTGGCTTTGATCTGATGAGAGTCTTAGCCACTCTACTGAGGGGGCTCCTGGATGGATAGGGGTAATTCTCTGAGAAAGGAGAAGGTGTGAATGTTTATCAGCCAATACTCACAACTGCTGGGAGATGGGTGCACCTTGGAGATCTGTACAAAGCAAAAACAGCATTCTCTGTACAAGGCTAGGACAGAGTGTCTCAACTGTGCCAGTACTGCCATTTAGGATTAGAAAATTCCTCGTTATGCAGGAGATACTCTGTGTATTGAAGAAGCTTTATCACATCCCTGGCCTCTACCCACTAGACAGCAGTAGCATTCCTCCACCAATTGTGAGAACCAGAAATATCTCCAAACCTTGCCAAATATCTGCTGGAGGCCAAAATTGCCCTGGTTGAGAACAACTGAGTTAGTGCAAGAAGCAAAGGAGGGAGTCAGTTAAGTAACTTTATCGTTTTGCAGCAAGAACAGTGTCTGACACAGAAGAGTTACTCATTAGAGCTTTTGAACAATATTCCAAACTGTGGGGGATGAAAAATATATTTTCAAAGAAAGAATACACAGTTGACTATGTAGTAAAGACTATTTCAACAATTACAGTCTGTTAGAGTACAGAAGTATGTACCTATTAATTTTACTGAATGCATAGATAAATACTTCTACCTCAATGTAACACATTTCTCCCTAAATATTATAGTGTTTTTTCAAGTCACGATGTACCTGTCACCATGGGTTTTTCTGACAGTGACAATTATCATAAACTCTTATTCTTGAGACTGGAAAAGTGAAAAGAAATCCATTGTCAAAAATAGCTCATAGGTGGGGGATCAGGCTAGACAGAACATGAGCAGCGCTAAGCAAAAAAAATGGGTAGAGTGAACAAAGCTTAAAGTAGAACATCAACACAGGAGAAAGGAGAAAGAGGGCACCAGTTGCATTGATTTAAGGGGAGACTGAGAACATACTCTAAGGTATTTCTGTGATCACAGGCTCAGCAGGGCAGGTATCCAGCTAAATTCCAGCAGCAAGTATGTGAATTGGTCAGGGAGACCTCAGGTTCAGCAACGAGATGCCCTTCCTGTCTCCTTGATGACCGTATATGACTCCCTTCCTTAAGGCTCAGTTGAGTTTTTGTCTTCGCTGTGAAAACTTGTCTGGCTCTCCCCACAGGTAGAATGTTTCCCTCTACTGTTCTTCCACTGCACCCAGGACATAGCCGTCTTATAATATTTACCACATTGTTTCTTCACTATTGGTTTGTTTGCCATTCTCCCCAGTGAAGTGGCGAGAGTCTTAGGACAGAGCTTTTTGCTCGTTTATCTTTATGACTTCAGCCTCTAGAACATGTATACAATATTCATTTGGTAGACCTTCGCTGAGTACTTGCTATGAATCAGATAGTGTGTTATGAACCAGATATGGTCTGCCTCAACCCTATGTTCTTTTCTACTTTCCTATAAGGAGAAGATGCCGACCCATCCACCCTCCATAAAGGGAGTATTACTTCTCATTCCTTTAAGAAGGACCAGTCACCTTATTACCTAAGGGTCTCCATGCCTCTGTGATGGACACTGGTCACCACTCTCCTTCCCAGAAGAAGCCACTGCACTGTGATGGATTCAGTGTCTCATAAAGTCAGTGTGCCCTGGGCACTGCCTATAATTCAAGTCAGCCTATGAAGGAATAAGCCTGGAGCACAGAATCCCTGCTCTAGCTAATTAGCATTATACGTGTAATGTATGACTGTCAATCAGCCGCTGATGGAGAATGCCATCAGCAAAGTGGAATATCGACATTTTATATGCCTCTACTGGATTGCCTGATTTTTATTTCTAGTTTGTAAAAACTTAGTAAATCAGAGCCACCACTTCTCCAGATTTTTCTATTACTAAAACCTAATCTGCCCTTTCAGTGACATTGGAAAGATAATAACTGTGTTATATTGGAGGAGTCAAATGAATTCTGATATCTCAATAGTTTTTTTTTATTCACATAACCAGTGTTAGGACTTGCAACGTACTTCAAGAAAGAAGCCATATTTAGAATCAATTTTTATTTAGAGACATTAACTAGCTCTTTTAATAGTCTGGTTTCCCTCTATCTAATATTATCCACTTCCAAAATATGTTGATATTTACAGTTATAATATACAAGCACTTTCAGTCACATAATTCCCAGGTGACATCAGAGTAATACCATCACAAAGTAAGAAAGGTTTTATTAACTTTTTACTATTTCTATTGCATAAAATATATGTTTATATATTTTATATGCACATATGTATCTTTTTCTAGTATTTCTGTAATGTTCTCCTACAGGGATCATTGTAGCAGACCCAGCATCTAAGACATTATTTTGAAGCACCTCCAGTAGCATGTCTGGGAATGTAATAATACTGTGAGTATTGTAAGCTACATGTTCTGGGGAACACAGACAGTAAACAGCTGGAGTCAAATATCTCATCATGGCTGAATGGCAATTTCTTTTACATCATATACCTCTAACAGCATACGCGATAAAAGCCATGTTTTTCTAGATAAAACACAGAACCCAATGATATGTTATTTTTTCCTGAGTTAAGATTCATCTAGCTTAAATGCATATTTTTGCAAAATTCATCCACCCACACTCTAAAGCTATACCCAAGTATGCAGCCAGACAGACATCAACAAGAAGAAATCTTGAGTAATTCAAAAGAGTAAGTATCAATATGTCAAAAAATATTTGTTTAGCTACATAATTAAAAGAAGAAGGCTGCTTTTATAATTTAAGTGGCAAGATACACATTTTAAAATGTTATTTTACTTCAGTCTAAAATAACAGTGTAATAGCTGGAAAAAATGTTCATTGGTGTTTAAAACATTACAGCTATGATCTATAACCAGAATTCAGTATGAATATCTTTCAGCGTAATAGCTTTTTACCAGGAATAGATCAAAGAAATTTAACAGCCTTTCTATAAAATTATAGCCTTCCTTCCCTTGATGACAGTACAGTAGATGTGGGTGTGTACACATTTACATTAATCTGTGCTCTTCGGGAAAAACGTGGGGTCAAATTTTCTTGCTTATGGTCATGTTGAGTTTCATTAGCCCTACTAGTTCCACTTCTATTCCTTGTGAAATCTATTTTCTACCCCCAAGGTGAAGTACAAAGTGTGACCCATGAGGAGGTGCGCTGCACTCCAAAATAACTACGTGGATTTTCCATTTTATACAGGCAGAGATCCAGGGAACATGGGTGGGAATGCATAAAAATGGTGCTGGATAATGGTGGAAGGAATGTGAAGTTGGATCAAGCCAAATTTGTTGATAATGGCTCACTAAGTAGAGATTCTGCATTTAATGTTGCATCCTAGGAAATCAGAAAGGGCTCTAACAGTTTGTTTGGTTGAGTGGCTGAAACATGGACGAAAAGGCAGCCCACAGTGAGTGAACTAAAAATGCTTGATGTGCCTTGGTTTAATACAGAGGCAGTGATTCAAAAGCGCCAGGAGATCACACTGTTAGAGTAGATTGGTCATTTAAGACCTACTCACCCACAGTGACAAAGTCATACCTTTAACCAATAATGTGAGAAATAAATCTGTGAGTGATGCTCCAGCATCCTTGAAGAGGTCTGTGGTAGTCAAGATTCAAGAATTCAAATCCAGGAATCAAGGGATAGAAATAAAAGTGGTATCGGTGGTGGAGCCAAGATGGCCGAATAGGAACAACTCCGGTCTCCAGCTCCCAGCCTGAGCGACACAGAAGACGGGTGATTTCTGCATTTCTGCTTGAGGTACCGGTTTCATCTCACTAGGGAGTGCCAAACAGTGGGTGCAGGACAGTCAGTGAAGCGCACTGTGTGCGAGCCGAAGCAGGGTGAGGCATTGCCTCACTCGGGAAGCGCAAGGGGTCAGGGAGTTCCCTTTCCTAGTCAAAGAAAGGGGTAACAGACGGCACCTGGAATATCGGGTCAGTCCCACCCTAATACTGCGCTTTTCCAACGGGCCTGGAAAACGGCACACTAGGAGACTGTGTCCCACACCTGGCTCGGAGGGTCCTATGCCCACGGAGTCTCGCTGATTGCTAGCCCAGCAGTCTGAGATCAAGCTGCAAGGCGGCAGCGAGGCTGGGGGAGGGGCGCCCGCCATTGCCCAGGCTTGCTTAGGCAAACAAAGCAGCCAGGAAGCTTGAACTGGGTGGAGCCCTCCACAGCTCAAGGAGGCCTGCCTGCCTCTGTAGGCTCCACCTCTGGGGGCAGGGCACAGACAAACAAAAAGTCAGCGGGAACCTCCTCAGAATTAAATGTCCCTGTCTGACTGACAGCTTTGAAGAGAGTAGTGGTTCTCCCAGCACGCAGCTGCAGATCTGAGAACGGACAGACTGCCTCCTAAAGTGGGTCCCTCACCCCTGAGCAGCCTAACTGGGAGGCACCCCCCCAGTAGGGACAGACTGACACCTTACTCAGCCAGGTACTCCTCTGAGACAAAACTTCCAGAGGAACTATCAGACAGCTGAATTTGTGGTCTCACGAAAATCCGCTGTTCTGCAGCCACCGCTGCTGACACACAGCCAAACAGGGTCTGGAGTGGACCTCTAGTAAACTCCAACAGACCTGCAGCTGAGGGTCCTGTCTGGTAGAAGGAAAACTAACAAACAGAAAGGACACCCACACCAAAAACCCATCTGTGCATCACCATCATCAAAGACCAAAAGTAGATAAAACCACAAAGATGGGGAAAAAACAGAGCAGAAAAGCTGGAAACTCTAAAAAGCAGAGCACCTCTCCTCCTCCAAAGGAACGCAGTTCCTCACCAGCAATGGAAAAAGGCTGGATGGAGGATGACTTTGACGAGTTGAGAGAAGAAGGCTTCAGACGATCAAACTACTCTGAGCTACGGGAGGAAATTCAAAACAATAGCAAAGAAGTTAAAAACTTTGAAAAAAAATTAGAAGAATGGATAACTAGAATAACCAATGGAGAGAAGGGCTTAAAGGAGCTGATGGAGGTGAAAGCCAAGTTTCGAGAACTACGCGAAGATTGCAGAAGCCTCAGTAGCAGATGCGATCAACTAGAAGAAAGGGTATCGCTGATGGAAGATGAAATGAATGAAATGAAGCGAGAAGGGAAGTCTAGAGAAAAAAGAATAAAAAGAAATGAACAAAGCCTCCAAGAAATTTGGGACTATGTGAAAAGACCAAACCTACGTCTGATTGGTGTACCTGAAAATGATGGGGAGAATGGAACCAAGTTGGAAAACACTCTGCAAAATATTATCCAGGAGAACTTCCCCAATCTAGCAAGGCAGGCCAACATTCAGATTCAGGAAATACAGAGAACGCCACAAAGATACTCCTCGAGAAGAGCAACTCCAAGACACATAATGGTCAGATTCACCAAAGTTGAAATGAAGGAAAAATTGTTAAGGGCAGCCAGAGAGAAAGGTCGGGTTACCCACAAAGGGAAGCCCATCAGACTAACAGCTGATCTCTCGGCAGAAACTCTACAAGCCAGAAGAGAGTGGGGGCCGATATTCAACATTCTTAAAGAAAAGAATTTTCAACCCAGAATTTCCTATCCAGTCAAACTAAGCTTCATAAGTGAAGGAGAAATAAAATACTTTACAGACAAGCAAACGCTGAGTGATTTTGTCACCACCAGGCCTGCCCTAAAAGAGCTCCTGAAGGAAGCACTAAACATGGAAAGGAACAACCGGTACCAGCCACTGCAAAAACATGCCAAATTGTAAAGACTATCGAGGCTAGGAAGAAACTGCATCAACTAACGAGCAAAATAACCAACTAACATCATAATGACAGGATCAGATTCACACATAACAATATTAACGTTAAATGTAAATGGGCTAAATGCTCCAATTAAAAGACACAGACTGGCAAACTGGATAAGGAGTCAGGACCCATCAGTGTGCTGTATTCAGGAAACCCATCTCACGTGCAGAGACACACATAGACTCAAAATAAAGGGATGGAGGAAGATCTATCAAGCAAATGGAAAACAAAAAAAGGCAGGGGTTGCAATCCTATTCTCTGATAAAATAGACTTTAAACCAACAAAGATCAAAAGAGACAAAGAAGGCCATTACATAATGGTAAAGGGATCAATTCAACAAGAAGAGCTAACTATCCTAAATATATATGCACCCAACACAGGAGCACCCAGATTCATAAAGCAAGTCCTGAGTGACCTACAAAGGGACTTAAACTCCCACACAATAATAATGCGAGATTTTAACACCCCACTGTCAACATTAGACAGATCAACAAGACAGAAAGTTAACAAGGATATCCAGGAATTGAACTCAGCTCTACATAAAGTGGACCTAATAGACATCTATACAGAACTCTCCACCCCAAATCAACAGAATATACATTTTTTTCAGCACCACACCACACCTATTCCAAAATTGACCACATAGTTGGAAGTAAAGCTCTCCTCAGCAAATGTAAAAGAACAGAAATTATAACAAACTGTCTTTCAGACCACAGTGCAATCAAACTAGAACTCAGGATTAAGAAACTCACTCAAAACCGCTCAACTACATGGAAACTGAACAACCTGCTCCTGAATGACTATTGGGTACATAATGAAATGAAGGCAGAAATAAAGATGTTCTTTGAAACCAACAAGAACAAAGACACAACATACCAGAATCTCTGGGACACGTTCAAAGCAGTGTGTAGAGGGAAATTTATAGCACTAAATGCCCACAAGAGAAAGCAGGAAAGATCCAAAATTGACACCCTAACATCACAATTAAAAGAACTAGAAAAGCAAGAGCAAACACATTCAAAAGCTAGCAGAAGGCTAGAAATAACTAAAATCAGAGCAGAACTGAAGGAAATAGAGACACAAAAACCCTTCAAAAAATTAATGAATCCAGGAGCTGGTTTTTTGAAAAGATCCACAAAATTGATAGACCACTAGCAAGACTAATAAAGAAGAAAAGAGAGAAGAATCAAATAGATGCAATAAAAAATGAGAAAGGGGATATCATCACCGATCCCACAGAAATACAATCTACCATCAGAGAATACTACAAACACCTCTATGCAAATAAACTAGAAAATCTAGAAGAAATGGATAAATTCCTCAACAAATACACCCTCCCAAGACTAAATCAGGAAGAAGTTGAATCTCTGAATAGATCAATAACAGGTTCTGAAATTGTGGCAATAATCAATAGCTTACCAACCAAAAAGAGTCCAGGACCTGATGGATGCACAGCCAAATTCTACCAGAGGTACAAGGAGGAACTGGTACCATTCCTTCTGAAACTATTCCAATCGATAAAAAAGAGGGAATCCTCCCTAACACATTTTATGAAGCCAGCATCATCCTGATACCAAAGCCTGGCAGAGACATAACCAAAAAAGAGAATTTCAGACCAATATCCTTGATGAACATTGATGCAAAAATCCTCAATAAAATACTGGCAAACCGAATCCAGCAGCACATCAAAAAGCTTATCCACCATGATCAAGTGGGCTTCATCCCTGGGATGCAAAGCTGGTTCAACATACGCAAATCAATAAATGTAATCCAGCATATAAACAGAACCAAAGACAAAAACCACATGATTATCTCAATAGATGCAGAAAAGGCCTTTGACAAAATTCAACAACCTTCATGCTAAAAACTCTCAATAAATTAGGTATTGATGGGACGTATCTCAAAATAATAAGAGCTATCTACGACAAACCCACAGCCAATATCATACTGAATGGGCAAAAACTGGAAGCATTCCCTCTGAAAACTGGCACAAGACAGGGATGCCCTCTCTCACCGCTCCTATTTAACATAGTGTTGGAAGTTCTGGCCAGAGCAATCAGGCAGGAGAAGGAAATACAGAGTATTCAATTAGGAAAAGAGGAAGTCAAATTGTCTCTGTTTGCAGATGACATGATTGTATATCTAGAAAACCCCATCGTCTCAGCCCAAAATCTCCTTAAGCTGATTAGCAACTTCAGCAAAGTCTCAGGATACAAAATCAATGTACAAAAATCACAAGCATTCTTGTACACCAATCACAGACAAACAGAGAGCCAAATCATGAGTGAACTCCCATTCACAATTGCTTCAAAGAGAATAAAATACCTAGGAATCCAACTTACAAGGGATGTGAAGGACCTCTTCAAGGAGAACTACAAACCACTGCTCAATGAAATAAAAGAGGATACAAACAAATGGAAGAACATTCCATGCTCATGGGTAGGAGGAATCAATATCGTGAAAATGGCCATACTGCCCAAGGTAATTTATAGATTCAATGCCATCCCCATCAAGCTACCAATGACTTTCTTCACAGAATTGGAAAAAACTACTTTAAAGTTCATATGGAACCAAAAAAGAGCCCGCATCGCCAAGTCAATCCTAAGCCAAAAGAACAAAGCTGGAGGCATCACCCTACCTGACTTCAAACTATACTACAAGGCTACAGTAACCAAAACAGCATGGTACTGGTACCACAACAGAGATATAGATCAATGGAACAGAACAGAGCCCTCAGAAATGATGCCGCATATCTACAACTATCTGATCTTTGACAAACCTGACAAAAACAAGAAATGGGGAAAGGATTCCCTATTTAATAAATGGTGCTGGGAAAACTGGCTAGCCATATGTAGAAAGCTGAAACTGGATCCCTTCCTTACACCTTATACAAAAATTAATTCAAGATGGATTAAAGACTTAAATGTTAGACCTAAAACCATTAAAATCCTACAAGAAAACCTAGGCAATACCATTCAGGACATAGGCGTGGGCAAGGACTTCATGTCTAAAACACCAAAAGCAATGGCAACAAAAGCCAAAATTGACAAATGGGATCTAATTAAACTAAAGAGCTTCTGCACAGCAAAAGAAACTACCCTCAGATTGAACAGGCAACCTACAGAATGGGAGAAGATTTTTGCAACCTACTCATTTGACAAAGGGCTAATATCCAGAATCTACAATGAACTCAAACATATTTACAAGAAAAAAACAACCCCATCAAAAAGTGGGCAAAGGACATGAACAGACACTTCTCAAAAGAAGACATTTATGCAGTCAAAAAACACATGAAGAAATGCTCATCATCACTGGCCATCAGAGAAATGCAAATCAAAACCACAGTGAGATACCATCTCACACCAGTTAGAATGGCCATCATTAAAAAATCAGGAAGCAACACGTGCTGGAGTGGATGTAGAGAAATAGGAACACTTTTACACTGTTGGTGGGACTGTAAACTAGTTCAACCGTTGTGGAAGTCAGTGTGGCGATTCCTCAGGGATCTAGAACTAGAAATACCATTTGACCCAGCCATCCCATTACTGGGTATATACCCAAAGGACTATAAATCATGCTGCTATAAAGACACATGCACACGTATGTTTATTGCGGCACTATTCACAATAGCAAAGAGTTGGAACCAATCCAAATGTCCAACAACGATAGACTGGATTAAGAAAATGTGGCACATATACACCATGGAATACTATGCAGCCATAAAAAAGGATGAGTTCATATCCTTTGTAGGGACATGGATGAAACTGGAAAACATCATTCTCAGTAAACTATCGCAAGGACTAAAAACCAAACACCACATGTTCTCACTCATAGGTGGGAATTGAACAATGAGAACTCATGGACACAGGAAGGGGAACATCACACTCCAGGGACTGTTGTGGGGTTGGGGGGAGGGGGGAGGGACAACATTAGGAGATATACCTAATCCTAAATGACGAGTTAATGGGTGCAGGAAATCAACGTGACACATGGATACATATGTAACAAACCTGCACATTGTGCACATGTACCCTAAAACCTAAAGTATAATAAAAAAAAAAGAAATAAAAGTGGTATCACTCACTATTAAACCTAGTGACCCACTAGTAAAATTTTTGCTTTCTGTTCCCACAATCTTAGGCTTTGCTGGCCTAGAGGTCTTAGTTCCGATTGGAAGAAGCTTCCACTGGGTGAGATAATGATCCCATTGAAGAGGAAATTAAGACTGCCACCTGGTCACTTTGAACTTCTCATGCCTTTGAATCAACAGGCAAAGTAGGGATTACTGTGTTGATGGGATGACTGATCTTGACTACTGAAGGGAAATTGGACTACCACTTCACAACGGAGTTAAGGAAGAGTATGTCAAGAGTACAGAAGATCCCTTAGGGCATTTCTTAGTATTACTATACCCCATGATTGAGGTCAATGGAAAACTACAACAACCAATCCACACAGGACTACTAATGACCCAGACGCTTTAGAATGAAAGTTTGGGTTACTCCATCAGGCAAAGAATAATGACTGGCTGAGGAATACGAAATAGATAGTTAAAAAAAAAAAAAGACAGGTATAAATACCATCTATGACCACGTGACCAGTTACAGAAGTGAGGATTGTCACTGGTATTTCTTCCTTATTTTGTTATAAATATGTCTGTTTGTGCATATAGGTAGCAAATCTCTTTTTCTTTCCTCTCTTATTTCCTTACCATATAATATTAGATCAATTTTATATCATAATATTTAAGTATTGTTAATTTTACATCATTCAAGGACTTTACCACCTCTTCTAAGGAAAGGGTTAATGAGTTTTCAGTTGTACACAGGATACTTGTATCTGAGTTTTCAGTCATACACAGGATACCTGTATCATTTTAAGTGCAATTATAATCTGGTTATCTTCTTCTTTTGGAGATTATATATGGTTTAAAGAGATGTGAATGGATACCAAGATGACAAATGGTGGACTTGTATTAGTTAATTTTATGTGTCAACTTGGCTGAGCCATGAGGTACCCAGATATTTGGTTGAAAATTATTATAGATGTGTTTGTGAGGGTGTTTCTAGAAGGGATTAATAACCGAATCAGTAGACTGAGTAAAGGAAATTGCCCTCTCCACTATGAGTGGGCCTTATCCAATTAATTGAAGGTCTGAATAGAACAAAAAGTGGAATAAGGGAGAATTCACTCTTTTCCTGTTTTTGAGCTAAGATAATAGTTTTTTCCTGCACTCCAAAGGAAACGCTTACCATTGGCTCTTTTGGTTCTCAGGCATTCACACACAGAAGATATAAATATCTATATTTAGATAGAGAGATGATAGATAGATCATAGATAGATAGATGATAGATAGATGATAGATAGATCGATCGATCTTCTGTTGGTTCTGTCACTCTGGAGAACCATGACTAATATATCTACATATTTTGACAAAGCTGAATTAAACCAGAGTTTAAAATTTTCAGTAACAAATCCTTATGGAACAATTTTAATTGCATATTAAAAATTTAATAGTGCATTGTATATCTACACATTTAAATATTGCAAATTGGTTGTTAATTCATTAAAGAATTCAAATTCAGTAAGAATTTTTTGGGATAAAGACAGATTTATTCAAAATCTTGGGATATTTATGTTATGTTTTATAGCTCACATTTGAAAACAAAATATAAACATAAACATATTAATTCTTAACATAGGGTTATGGTGACATATATTGTTCTTTAAAAATCATTCAAAAAAATCCAGCAATATGAAGGATAGAAATTAAGTAACTTTCCTAAGGTCACACATCCAATAAATAGATATAAAGGAAGAGGAAGGAGATGTAATAAACACTTCTTGTACTTATTTTTAGATATTGCCAAATAACTGCATTAGCAATCTGAAAATTATTTCCAATATCTCTTTCTCTCTTTTTTTTTTTTTTTTTTTGAGACAGAGTTTCACTCTTGTTGCCCAGGCCATTGCACGATCTTGGCTCACTGCAACCTCCACTTCCTGGGTTCAAGCAATTCTCTTGCCTCAGGCTCCCTAGTAGCTGGAATTACAGGCGCCTGCCACCACGCCCAGCTAAAATAGTGTGCCACGTACATATTACTCTCTGGAGTTTTTTTAATCCCAATAAATAACATTATTTTGAATGTATTTTGATTGAAAAATCTTATTCATATGTAAATATATCCATTGAGTAAAGATACACCAACACTGATATTTGTTATGAAGCAATACCAATGATGTTTTATTTTGTGCCCTCAGTGAAGAGTTATTTACTCTACTAACACTAAAGGTTTATAAATGTGATAGAAGTAGCCCACTAATGCTTTATAATAGGTGAGAAAATGTGTACATTTCTGGCAGCCAAGTATCAAAACCTAGCTCACTGATAAACACATTGCATATGAGGTTTTATCGTAACTATTGCTCTTAAAGTGGGACCCAATGTCTTAAAAGAAGGGAGAGAAAGAAATAGTTTGTAGCATGATCAATATCTGTCTTAAGCAATCATATTTAAACCTGTTGAGTTGTACAAAGGCAGTTCTAGGGTGGGGCTTCCACTCACCTTTCAAGAGAATTTAGTGCAGCTTTTAAGACAAACCCAAATATAGTTATGCATTGCTTAATGACGACAATACATTCTGACAAATGCATTGATGGGCGATTTCATCATTGTGTGAATATTATAGTGTATTCACATAAACCTACATGTTACAGCCTACCCCACACCTGGGCTGTATGGTATAGCCCATTGTTTCTAGGCTACGAACCTGTATAGCATGTTACCATACTGAATAGGTAATTATAACACAATGAAAGTACTTGTCTATCTAAACACATCTAACCACAGAAAAGGTGCAGTAAAAATAAGGTATTATAATCTTATGGGACTACCATCATATATGCAGTCCACTGTGGACTTATCAGCATAATGCCCTTATCAGCATATGACTTTTAACTCTTTAATTTTAGAACGTTTTATTATAAATCTAACAAAGGTGGTAACTAAAAAGAAAAAATAGTTATCCACAAAACCATCAGTACAGGCCAATGATTTTTTTTTTTTGCCTATTCTTCCAGTTCTTGTTTATATCTCATAATTCATATATTGTAATCATAGGAATACATACTTAATAGAAATTTTCTGGTTTTTCCTCACATAATTATCATCTTAAATATATACATACCAATATAATGAATATATATACACATATGTACATATATACACATATGTACATATATACACATATATACATATATGTATGTGTATATATGTATATATGTGTGTGTATATATACCTACATATATACGTGTATACATGTACATATATGTACATATATATGTGTGTATATATGTGCATATATAAGTATATATAAGTTCCTAGAATATATACATATATATGTGTGTATATATGTACATATATATATATATAGTTTTTTGAGACCGAGTTTCATTATTGTTGCCCACGCTGGAGTGCAATGGTGCGATCTTGGCTCACTGTAGCCTCCGCCTCCCAGTTTCAAGCTATTCTCCTGCCTCAGCATCTGGAGTAGCTGGGATTACAGGCATGTGCCACCACGCCCAGCTAAATTTTTTTGTATTTTTAGTAGAGTCCGGGTTTCACCATGCTGGCCAGGCTGATCTCAAAACTCCTGACCTCAGGTGATTCACTTGCCTCGGGCCCCCAAAGTGCTGGGATTATAGGCGTGAGCCACCGCGCCCGGCCATGAATCAATATTAAATTTTAATTTATCTTTTCATTTTCTTTGAGACAGTTTTTCTTTGTGCCTTCTCTCTTTTATTAATAATACTACCATAAACATTTTTATATAGCATTCATTTCACTTTTGGATTAGTTCCTAGAATAAATTCTTGACATTACAATAACTGTTTCAAAGGAATAAAAATATTCTCTCCCATTTCAACAGGGAACTAATATACTAAGAATTAATTAATTCCTTTCCAACAATTCTGATAACAGCATATACACCCTCCATAACTTAGTCACGTTTTTTTTTATTTTCCTTTTTTTCTTGAGCTTTGGAAGATTCATTTATACAGCAACAGATCATATTAAATCAGCTCCCCTTGAGTCAGTAGTTTGTGAAAAATGAATACTCAGAAATTACAGTATAAAATACCACACAGATGACCTTCCAAAGTCTCCTTCCCTGGCTCCGCCCCCGGGTCATACCTCCAGAGCCAGTCATCTGCTTCCAGAGTGCACTATCGTCCCAGTGCTGGGCCTGGGTCTCCGCTCAGCTCCGATTCCTGAGTCCCTGAAGAGAAAGTGAAGAGCATGGAAGACTCCAGGTGCACAATCTTCTTGGCCAGACAAACAGCCTGCTGGAGACACTTGTGTTTGAACTGTCCAGGCTGCTGCCAAGATGCTGTTTTCTCCTGTATCTCACGAAGGCTGTGGCATTAAATGTTTGTCTCCATTTGCTTTTCACCAAGTTCTTCCAGATCTGGGTGCTGAGGGACTCGTGGGATTTCTTTTCCTTTTAATTTTGATTTTTGTTGTTGTTTTGCTTTTCTGAGAACTTAAGAGATAAAAATGGAGCTGGAGATCTTTCCAACTAATTTCCTTCTGCTGTTTCAAAATTTGTTTAACAGAATAATGGAGCTTATTTCACTTGGATATATCTTTGAAACACAAATAATGGAGCCACTGTGTTGACAGACAGGAGTCTAGTGTAGAAGAACCCAGTCATGACATCTGTACTACCTGGGTTCAAATTCAGCTTAGCTACCTGGGTCTTGGTGCCACCTTTTAAAGGAGACACTAGAAAAGCACAGCAAACAAAATTATGAGGGTCTGGGAAACGTGCCCCAAGGAACAGTTGAACGAAGCAGCAATGGTTTAGTCTGGAGATACGGTCACACGATGGGAATGTGATTGCTGACCTGGAAAACCTGAAGAGCTGTCCTGGAGAAGACAGAGTTGATAGATTCTGTTTCATGTTGGAGAAGAGAACACATAGAAGTCACAGGAGGCAGTTTTGCCTTTATAGAGGATGGTGTTTCTAATAATTATAGTGTTTTAGGAATGAGCCTGGCTTCCACCTGGAGCAGCAAGCTTCTTTCCACTAGCAGATTTCTAGCGGCAGCCAAATGACCACCTGTCCTAGGTGGCACAAGTTATAGGCTGAAGTCAAGACAGGAAGGCAGGGGATTGGGAAACTGGCTAAGCTTCTTGGAAGCAATTTAGGAACACTGCCTGAGATCCTAGATAGGGCACCAGCATGAACAAGGCAGGCATCTTTCTAGGAGAGGGCTGGAAAATTACTGAGAATTAATCTAGAGGTTAATTCATAAACCAAAAAAAATGGAAACAAGAATATTTTAGGGACTTTTTCAGTAATTTACCAATGAAGTTATCTTCAAGAACTGATTCATCTTAAACCATAATTTCTGACAATAAATCTGCAATTGTTTCTCTGGGTTATAGCTTTATAATTATCTTCTGAAGCTATAAAATAAGAGTTCTTTTTCTCTCTAAAAGTGTGTGCACTATTAGCCTCATATTAAAATACAATTTTCTTTCTAAATTTAAGTTATATCCCTTAGATTACTCTGCTTTACAGAACTTTGCTGAAGTTAGAAGTAGAAAGGAGAGAACATTCTACCTCAGAGGGTCTTCCGTCAAATGCCACAATTCATCTCCCAAGGACATTATAGGTATTACAGTGGAGGCCTGTTAATAAGACTCAAAAATAGGATTGCTGCAAGAAACCTACAGAAATTATCTCATCATTTTTAAAATTTGTAATGTAAATTTCGGTAAGATAATTTTTTTTTCCTTATTTGTTCTTTGTTTAGTTTTTCTGTGCGCAGCTGAGTGGTGGTCTCTTGTTTAAACTGTGTTTAAATTTTCCTTTGTACTTAATTTTGTTTAAAAACTTACAGGTGAAAAATCCAGGAATGTTAATGCCCCAGGCTTCAAAAAGATCTTAACAAATGGCATCATCAGACGTTTGGGAAAACTTAACTATTTTAAAGGCAAGCAAGTCAAGCCTTTTATGCTGAAACTCAGCCTACACTGAGTGTTTGTTGCTGGCTCCGCTCAGCTCTCTGCAGCCACGATGACCTGGCCTTCCTCCCTTACCTCTTCCCTTTATGACTTTCCTCAATATGAAGGGTTTTCACAACTGTGTGGATTGAGTAGGTTCCCAATTGTGCACATCCTGTAATTCCCACCTCCAAAGCCTGTCAGAAGGTAAGGCTCCAAGGAAACTTTCTCCTTGCTGAAGTCCTCAGTCACCCCTTCTCTGCATAAGAAAAGAGTAGGAAGGATTTGCCAAATTTTCTTGAAAGTAAAAATTGGTATATTTCAGGATGTAAAAGAAAGAACAGGCCAGGCGCGGTGGCTCACGTCTGTAATCCCAGCAATTTGGGAGGCCGAGGTGGGTGGATCACAAGGTCAAGAAATCGAGACCATCCTGGTCAACATGGTGAAACACCGTCTCTACTAAAAATACAAAAATTAGCTGGGTATGGTAGCGTGCACCTGTAGTCCCAGCTGCTCAGGAGGCTGAGGCAGGGGAATTGCCCGAACCCAAGAAGCGACGGCTGCAGTGAGCTGAGATCGCGCCACTGCACTCCAGCCTGATGACAGAGCGAGACTTCATCTCAAAAAAAAAAAAAAAGTTATTTTTGTCATATAATTTTGGAAAAGAAAGAACAGACCAGCAGCAAAGTAGTAGTTAGATGACTTAAATTCCAAGTCCTTTAATTTTATCTAACTAATTTATTTAATTCTAATTTCATCCATACTTATGCAAACTTGTAAAAATTACTGAACCTTGTGATGTCTCAGTTTCCTCAAATATAAAATGCTAATGTTGATACTTGTCCTGTTACGATGAGCCGTGGTTGTGTTGAGCTTCCCTGAATGTAAACCTCTCCCCTACCATGAAGTGAGAAACTGCCATAGCAGGATTCTTAGTGGTAGGGCAGCCACTCAACACTAGGAGGCCAAAAGGCCAACACTCACTCCTCGTTCTCCTGTGTCTTGGGCAGCCACGGCATAGGCGTATGACTTAAGCTTGAATAATACCATCCTGCTTAGACTTTTGAATTCCCAGTGACAGAGAAATGTTTATCTGGTCAGTGGCTACAGTGACATACAGAGTCCAAGAGCAACAGAGACAGAGGCTTCAGGGCTGCTGACTCATACCAGGTGCGGGCCAGGGTAGGGGTCACTGCAGGGCCTAGTGTCCAGCAGAGACCACAGTGCAGTACCCACCAGACCATTACTTGGGGTGGCCTCAACTTCTGGTTCCTGTTCATTTGTTTTGATCTTTATGCTCAATCTTCCGAGATCCTGAGTCTTTCCAGGAATTATGGGAACTATTCAATATATTTTCATTTCTCTATTGCTTAATTCAGCCAAAGTCAGTTTCTGTTGATTGTTATTAAGAAAACTGAATAATATGCTTGGTTCCCTCAGAAAGCTGTTGTGAAATCTGGCTGAGTTTTATTTAAATTGAAAGTACTTGAGAAAGAATAAACTGTAATCGAATTTAATGTGACAAGTATTTATTAAGGCTTTTATGGAGTTAAAGGATGAGCAAGATGCAGTCTGTGAGCTCAAGATGCTTTCAAAATAGTAACAGGCACAAGAACACAGGCAAGTGTAACACAGCTTATGGTAGCAGAGTAGCCTCACATGAGAAATACACAATGGAGTTGGTGCAAAAGGAAGAAGGTGGTGAAAAACAGTTAAAAGTTGCACAGTTTGTATTAAAGTGCATAGATGACAAAGATTCCATGGAAAAGGAAGGATTCGACATCATCCTTGCAGGTCAAACTGTCCATAATGTGGGATATAGACACCAGTCCTTGGAATCAGGAATCTCTCATTCTTTTCAGCTTGATTCCCAGGTCTTAACCTCCTTTCTCTGTTTCCTCTAATATGAAATGAGGAAGTATTAAATGGTCTGTAAGGCTGACTGATTCCCAAGGACAGATAGGGATAATGTTACAGAAAAAAAAAAAAAAAAGAGCAGAGTGAACCAAAAATTAAAGGTAAAAACATGTGAGATGAGGAAAGGTCTAGAAGCAAGACAGTTGGTGTGTTCACAAAAAATCTGTAGTTAAGTATGGAATGTAAAGATGAAGAGAATGAGTTTCATTCAATAAGCAATGAGAGGTTATAATTCAAAGAAACTTGGATGAAAAATAATGGTGAACTGAGCTAGGATAATGACAGACAGTAGTGGAAAGAGAAGACAGTTGTAAGATACCCTGTGGAAACAGATTTTCCCCAACCTGATGGACTGGAGAGAGAGATAGGAGTTGTGGTCAAGGTAACTTGTGACGTGAGCATCACCTTATAGAAGGTTCATGAGTCAGTTTGATGAAAAAGTTGAAGCAGATGTACATGATTCACAGGATTCTGAAAGACAGAGATGTGTGCAAAGATTGAGGGGCTATCTTTGTTAAGGGAGATTGCTATTCCACAGATGAGAAAAATTAAGCATAATTGTAATCAAAGATGAAGCAACTAGAAAGAATGGAAATACAGATAAATGAAAACTAATAACCAATAGATATAACTGATAGGTATATTATCATTTATTATAATGAAACATCCTAATCTTTCATTTAAATTGTAAGAAATAAATCTAGAAAATACACAGAGAGAGAGAGAGAAAAGAGAGAAAGGTGTTTGTAAAAAATGATCCTTTCTCTTCATTTCCACTTTGCATATATACCTATACATAAATACATATTACATTTTATATTTGTATATAAATGACCTCCTCCTCAATTACACATTTTTAGAGATGATTACAGTAACTGGTCCTGGGCTTCAAGCAAGCAAATGGAAAGGCCAGTTTCAAAACAGGTTTTCTGGCTTCTAGTCCAGTGCTCTTTCTTCTTCCCCACATAGACTCCCATCTGAACATAGCTTTGTCTGGAAAGTCTGGGCGCTTGTGAAGCCATGTGTTACTCAGTAATAAATCCATCTTGAAAATTCGCCTATTCTTATGATGAGTTTAATTAAGTTTTGCATTTCTAGACTTTTATTTCAATTTTATTTTTAATTTAAAAATAGTTACTTAGAGATGTTGTATTTAAGCTGTCCACGTCAATTAATACAAATGTTGTTCTGTATATTTTAGGCAGAAACAATTGAGCCATTGGCAAGGGACATGAATTTGAGTTCTACATTTTCTGACCTAGTAGCAGTGATACATTTTTGATTAATAGTCTTTCTGGCAAGAATGAGACCTATAGCCAATGGCCAAGGGACACGAGGAAGCAAAATAGCAGGTCATCCATAAATTTGGTCTTATGCCACAAGCGTATTAAAACCAAAAGGGAATTTGTCCACAAAGACTGATTCTCTTGTTTTACAGTTGAGAAGATTATAGTCGGAAAACATAAAGAGGATTGCTATAAGTCATGATTTAGTGGATGTCAAAACCACTACTGGAACCCAGCTTTTGGTTAATGAGTCCGTAGCTGTTTGTACTAACCCCTCGGTGCTGCTCTGAAATCGGTGAAGTTTTGTGTTTATAGTCAAACCATGGTTTGATGCCATTGAAGAATAAACATTTGTTGAGAATGAATAAAGATGTTTCACAAGAAACTTCAATAATTCATCTGTATTTTTAAAGTGTCTATAAGGCAGTCTTCTCTATTGGAATCTTATGATCCAGTGGAGAAGCATAAGGAAAATGAAATAAACTATATAATGAAAACTATCATTCTCAAAATTTAACTAGATGTGTTTTTAGTTGCAGTCTGACCTCCAGTCCTAGACCTACCATCGTATTTCCACCTAAATACCTTGCCTGAATCATAAATTAATTACATTGCTTCCTTTATTTTAGAAAACAAGTTCTCTAGTGCTTAATCTTAGTCTGTGAGTTTTAGCAATCAATAATTTTAACTTTAAGTTGATATAAGAAAACATTTTGGTGTGACTTTAAAGTAGCAAACAAATTTACGAATGTATTTTAAGGAATATTTTGCCCATGGTATGTATAGGAAGTGTTATAAGGCTTAAGAAAGTAAGAAGTGAAGTGTTAAGCTCGAATTTTGTAAGAAAAAAAAATCACATTTGCTAACTTATTCTTCATGATATTGAGTGATATTGAGAATGCTGACGGTAAAATAATAATTTTCTTGCTATTTTAGCGTTCATATCTTTTAACACTGAACTATGACCCTAAACAGAGATGATCTTCATCAATAATATGTGCTCTCAAATGAAAATTTGACATCTCATTGTTTTATCGATGATCATCAATGCAAAATATATTTAGCCAAATGATAGTTTGTGTCACCTTCTACTTGATTTACAAGACAAATAACTAAGACATTTACCAAAAAATAATAATAATCTCTAAAAATCATTCTATCACTTCAGTCAAGGCAGACTAAATTAAAAAGTCAAAAAGATTATAGTTTATTGATTTCGTTAGGCTATGTAAAAATAAATGTGGTCCTGTATTTTTCTTACCATGAAACAAAATATTGAACTCTGCCCTTGAGGCATACTACCATACTTCAAATGCTGATCTTATCATTGCTTGCAAGTCAAACAGAGTTGGACTTTAAAAGGAGGAAAGGAAAGCCCTGGAGCCACTAAGAAGCATCAAGGGTCAAGCTGTTAGTCTGGTTCTGCTCAGAATTTACCCAGGGTCACAATGCCTGGATAAGGGCCACTTTGTTTCCAGATGACATTTTTCAATACAAACACACAACCATAGTTTGAAATATGCTATAAAAAGAGCCGTATTCTGAAATTGGCTTTCTAGTTTACTTGGCATCTTATTTGTTTTAATTTGGAACAGGAAATAGCAGAATTTCCTCCCATGTTTCCACAATTTGAATTCTGTATGCAATAATAAATAATCATAATAAATTATAAAATAATAATGACAAAGCAAATAGGAAATTGGTAAAGAGTTGGATGGGGGATTTTCTGATGTATTTAAAGTAAGGGCCACATCCCTTCTATGCTCCTGGATGCTCATTTTGTAATAAATTGTGAAATGTATCCATCAATTTCTAAGTGGTAGTTAAAAGCTCCTCAAACAATGCACAGCACACAGAATAATCTTAATTAATATTTAATTAACTAAATGTTACCTGTTTGCTTGCTTGCATACTTGCTTGGATGAGTGACTCCTTTAAATTGATCTCTTGCTTCTTTTTGAAAGATTTCAGAACTTCCTGTCTTTGATTCCTGGAGACAGACACCACTAAGTAGGTTTCATGGAGAGGAATCTGGCATCTCCCAGCCATACTTACGTACAGTTTGTGCTGCAGCCTGGAAAATAGCTGTAACTGTGTCAAGCAAGGATCAAAATCCTGGTCTGGAGGAGCTCAAGCTGAAAACACAAAGGGTTAAAAAGATAGGCACTTCTTACTGAAATTACCTCCATAGGCACCTTCTAGCTTCAATTTAGACTGAAATGTAAAAAGGCATTAACAGTTTCTTATATTTCCCTCTTTTCCAAATTCAAAATCCCTTGGAGCAGGAAAAGGGCAATTATGACTAATTATGACTGTTACTCCAATTCTATGCTCCTGTTAGCAATCAGATTTGCATTACTGGAGAAAAAAATAATATCCTAAATAAAACATTCTGACTATGATTGCTTAGGAGCCAATCCGAAAATGATTAAGTTTAAATTATAAGGGGTCTTTTTTGAGGGGGGAGGAGAGTTGATAGAAAACCTTTTAGAAAGGGAATCTACACGCTACTAAAACCAAACAAACACAAGGGGGCAGGAAGAGCTCAAACTCTGACTTCAAAACCCGCTGGCTGAAATGAGAGCTAAACTACTTTAGTGTGCCCTCCGGATATTTATCAATTTTCGAGGCATGCAAAGAAATGTGATGCTGACAAGTAGATTTAGTTTGTGCTTGGTCTAATTACTGCGAAGAGAACAGGAACGTCTCTAATGACAGCTACCCTAACAGAGTCGGATTTGGGAGAGCCTGGGGCCACATTCCCTAGAATTTATTCTTTGGTGCAAGACTAGCAATTCTGATCAGACTGCATTTCTCACGCATTCCAAATGCCCTTTTTTCCTTTTACCCTGTGAACCTCGGTTGCAAAGGAGGGGCTTGTTAAAAACTCACCAATCGGAGGACTGTGCCCGTTGTAATTTGTGAGGAGAAAGCAGCGTCGGGGCGCGCAGAAGGGGGCTGGGCCGGAGTGCAACCTGCCCTAGCTATGGCTTTTAATTCCAGCTGTCCTTTTGCAAATACGACCCAGAATTTCTTCTCAAACGCTCTGGGTTTCGCTTCAAACTCAAAAAGCATTGCGTCTAACTTTCCCCTGGGTTTGCAAGTTTCCTTGGGAAATGGGCCTGCCCTGCGCGGCATTTCATTGACTAGGGCGGAGGGGTGGGGGTGGCCGAAATGGGTGACCCTAGGTCGCCGGCAGACGAAGTGAGTCCGGCCCAGCAGAGTGTTCCGGCTCCTCTGCAGGAGCACCGGATCTATTAATAGCAGCCCGGAGCGAGCGCAAGCAGGGGTGGGCAACTCCGGGCCTCTTCTCCCCTCACTTCAGGACAACCTGTTGCGCCTCCGTCTCCTCCCCTCTCCGCAGCTTCCCCGCCTTGGCCTCCAAGAGCTGATTGGCAGAAATTACCACCCAACCCTCAGCTCCGCGCCTCCTTCCCCGACCAACGATTGGCCTCCCGGGAGGAGTGAGGGGGTGAGAGGGGAGGGATTTCCCTCAAAGCCCAGGGCCCGGGACCTGGAAAGTAGAAGCGGAGGATTCAATTCTCCGCGCGACTGAGTCGCTAGCGGCGGCGCTGGACGGGCTGGGAAGGGCTTCGGCTCCTCGGCTGCGGCTCCAGCCCGGACGGCGCCGCGCAACTTTGCCATCCTTCTGGCCCGGCCCCGGCTACAGGAGGGCCCCGCGGGCAGCGCGCGGAGTTCCCGGCACTTCCCGGCGGTGTCTCTTGTTGCCTGCGGGGGAACTGACTTCGCGTGCCCTCGGGCTGACCTGTCCGAGCCTGAACACCCGGACCATGCACGCAGCTGAGACTCCCGGCTTATCCTCGCGCTGGACGGGCAACTCCAGCAGCTTCCAACCGGGACCGCCACCGCCGCGCCGGCTGCTGCTGCTGCTGCTGCTGCTTCTCCTGTCACTGGTAAGCCGCGTCCCAGCACAGCCCGCTGCCTTCGGCAGGGCGTTGCTGTCCCCTGGTCTCGCGGGGGCTGCAGGGGTCCCTGCTGAGGAGGCCATAGTGCTGGCGAACCGCGGACTCCGGGTGCCTTTCGGCCGTGAAGTCTGGCTGGATCCCCTGCATGACCTGGTGTTGCAGGTGCAGCCCGGGGACCGCTGCGCGGTTTCGGTACTAGACAACGACGCACTGGCCCAGCGACCGGGCCGCCTGAGTCCCAAGCGCTTCCCGTGCGAGTTTGGCCCCGGCGAGGTGCGCTACTCTCACCTGGGCGCGCGCAGCCCGTCTCGGGACCGCGTCCGGCTGCAGCTGCGCTATGACGCGCCCGGAGGGGCGGTAGTGCTACCACTGGTACTGGAGGCGGAGGTGGTCTTCACCCAGCTGGAGGTTGTGACTCGGAACTTGCCTCTGGTCGTGGAAGAACTGCTGGGGACCAGCAATGCCCTGGACGCGCGGAGCCTGGAGTTCGCCTACCAGCCCGAGACAGAGGAGTGCCGCGTGGGCATCCTGTCCGGCTTGGGCGCGCTGCCTCGCTATGGAGAACTCCTCCACTACCCGCAGGTCCCTGGAGGAGCCAGAGAGGGAGGCGCCCCGGAGCCTCTCCTGATGGACTGCAAAGCTTTCCAGGAACTAGGCGTGCGCTATCGCCACACAGCCGCCAGTCGCTCACCAAACAGGGACTGGATGCCCATGGTGGTGGAGCTGCGTTCACGAAGGGCACCTGTGGGCAGCCCTGCTTTGAAACGCGAGCACTTCCAGGTTCTGGTGAGGATCCGAGGAGGGGCCGAGAACACTGCACCCAAGCCCAGTTTCGTGGCCATGATGATGATGGAGGTGGACCAGTTTGTATTGACGGCCCTGACCCCAGACATGCTGGCAGCCGAGGATGCTGAGTCTCCCCCTGACCTGTTGATCTTCAACCTTACCTCTCCATTCCAGCCTGGCCAGGGTTACTTGGTGAGCACCGATGACCGCAGCCTGCCCCTTTCCTCCTTCACTCAGAGGGATCTGCGGCTCCTGAAGATTGCCTACCAGCCCCCCTCTGAAGACTCCGACCAGGAGCGCCTCTTTGAACTGGAACTGGAGGTCGTGGATCTAGAAGGAGCAGCTTCAGACCCTTTTGCCTTCATGGTAGTGGTGAAGCCCATGAACACAATGGCTCCGGTGGTCACCCGGAATACCGGTCTTATTCTCTATGAGGGTCAGTCTCGGCCCCTCACAGGCCCTGCAGGCAGTGGTCCGCAAAACTTGGTCATCAGCGATGAGGATGACCTAGAAGCAGTGCGGCTAGAGGTGGTGGCTGGGCTCCGGCATGGTCATCTTGTCATTCCGGGTGCTTCCAGTGGCAGCTCTGCTCCCAAGAGCTTTACAGTGGCTGAGCTGGCAGCCGGCCAGGTGGTCTACCAGCATGATGATAAAGACGGCTCGCTGAGCGACAACCTGGTGCTTCGCATGGTGGATGGAGGAGGCAGACACCAGGTACAGTTTCTGTTCCCCATCACCTTAGTGCCTGTGGATGACCAGCCACCTGTTCTCAATGCCAACACGGGGCTGACACTGGCAGAGGGTGAAACAGTGCCCATTCCGCCCCTTTCCCTGAGTGCAACTGACATGGATTCAGATGATTCACTGCTGCTTTTTGTGCTGGAGTCACCCTTCTTAACTACGGGGCATCTACTTCTCCGCCAAACTCACCCTCCCCATGAGAAGCAGGAGCTTCTCAGAGGCCTTTGGAGGAAGGAGGGAGCATTTTATGAGCGAACAGTGACAGAGTGGCAGCAGCAGGACATAACAGAGGGCAGGCTGTTCTATAGACACTCTGGGCCCCATAGTCCTAGGCCAGTCACAGACCAGTTCACATTTAGAGTCCAGGATAACCATGACCCTCCTAATCAGTCCGGGCTACAACGGTTTGTGATACGTATCCATCCTGTGGATCGCCTCCCTCCGGAGCTGGGCAGTGGCTGTCCCCTTCGTATGATGGTACAGGAATCCCAGCTGACACTACTGAGGAAGAAGTGGCTGCGCTACACTGACCTAGACACAGATGACCGAGAACTACGTTACACAGTGACTCAGCCCCCCACAGACACAGACGAAAACCACCTGCCAGCCCCACTGGGTACCTTGGTCTTGACTGATAACCCCTCAGTTGTGGTGACCCATTTTACCCAAGCCCAGATCAACCATCATAAAATTGCTTACAGACCCCCGGTTCAAGAACTGGGCGTGGCTACTCGAGTGGCCCAGTTCCAGTTCCAGGTGGAAGACCGAGCTGGGAATGTGGCTCCAGGCACCTTTACCCTTTACTTGCAGCCCGTGGACAACCAGCCACCTGAGATCCTCAACACTGGCTTCACTATTCAGGAGAAGGGTCAGCACATCCTGAGTGAGACAGAGTTGCACGTGAATGATGTAGACACTGATGTTGCTCATATCTCTTTCACTGTCACTCAGGCACCCAAACATGGCCACATGAGAGTGTCTGGACAGATCCTGCATGTAGGTGGTCTCTTCCACTTGGAGGACATAAAACAGGGCCGAGTTTCCTATGCCCATAATGGGGACAAGTCCCTGACTGATAGCTGCTCTTTGGAAGTCAGCGACAGACATCATGTGGTGCCCATCACTCTCAGAGTGAATGTCCGGCCAGTGGACGATGAAGTGCCAGTACTGAGCCATCCTACTGGCACTCTGGAGTCCTATCTAGATGTCTTAGAAAATGGGGCTACTGAAATCACTGCCAATGTTATTAAGGGGACCAATGAGGAAACTGATGACTTGATGTTGACTTTCCTCTTGGAAGATCCACCTTTGTATGGGGAAATCTTGGTCAATGGCATTCCAGCAGAGCAGTTTACTCAAAGGGACATCTTGGAGGGCTCTGTTGTATATACCCACACCAGTGGTGAGATAGGTCTATTGCCTAAAGCGGATTCTTTTAACCTGAGTCTGTCAGATATGTCTCAAGAATGGAGAATTGGTGGCAATACTATCCAAGGAGTTACTATATGGGTGACCATCCTGCCTGTTGATAGCCAGGCCCCAGAAATCTCTGTAAGTGAACAGTTGATAGTAATGGAAGGTGATAAAAGTGTTATAACATCAATGCATATAAGTGCTGAAGATATTGACTCCCTGAATGATGACATCTTGTGCACTATAGTTATTCAACCTACTTCAGGTTATGTTGAAAACATTTCTCCAGCACCAGGCTCTGAGAAATCAAGAGCAGGGATTGCCATAAGTGCTTTCAATTTGAAAGATCTCAGGCAGGGCCACATAAACTATGTCCAGAGTGTCCATAAAGGGGTGGAACCTGTGGAGGACCGATTTATATTTCGTTGTTCTGATGGCATTAACTTTTCAGAGAG
The DNA here is from genome assembly GCF_006542625.1 of Nomascus leucogenys. Taxonomy (NCBI): domain Eukaryota; kingdom Metazoa; phylum Chordata; class Mammalia; order Primates; family Hylobatidae; genus Nomascus; species Nomascus leucogenys. Next base: position 713,128 of record NC_044389.1, on the reverse strand, counting down.
ACAGTTCTTCCCCATTGTAATCATTCCCACCAACGATGAACAGCCAGAGATGTTTATGAGAGAATTTATGGTGATGGAAGGCATGAGTCTGGTAATTGATACACCCATTCTCAATGCTGCTGATGCTGATGTTCCCCTGGATGATTTAACTTTCACTATTACCCAGTTCCCCACTCATGGTCACATCATGAATCAGCTGATAAATGGCACGGTTTTGGTCGAAAGTTTCACCTTGGACCAGATCATAGAGAGTTCCAGCATTATTTATGAGCATGATGACTCTGAGACCCAGGAAGATAGTTTTGTGATTAAACTAACAGATGGGAAGCACTCTGTGGAAAAGATGGTCCTCATTATAGTTATCCCTGTTGATGATGAGACGCCCAGAATGACTATCAATAATGGACTAGAAATAGAAATTGGGGATACCAAGATTATCAACAACAAAATATTAATGGCAACAGATTTAGATTCAGAAGACAAATCTTTGGTTTATATTATTCATTATGGGCCAGGACATGGCTTATTACAGAGACGAAAACCTACTGGTGCCTTTGAAAATATCACACTGGGCATGAATTTTACCCAGGATGAAGTAGACAGAAACTTAATTCAGTATGTCCATTTGGGGCGAGAGGGCATTCGGGACCTAATTAAATTTGACGTGACTGATGGAATAAATCCCCTCATAGATCGTTACTTTTATGTGTCCATCGGGAGCATTGACATTGTCTTCCCTGATGTGATAAGTAAGGGAGTGTCCTTGAAAGAAGGTGGCAAGGTCACACTCACAACAGACCTACTAAGCACTAGTGACTTGAACAGCCCTGATGAAAACTTGGTTTTTACCATCACCAGGGCTCCCATGCGAGGTCACCTGGAGTGCACAGATCAGCCTGGAGTGTCCATCACATCTTTCACTCAGCTGCAACTGGCTGGAAACAAAATCTACTACATCCACACAGCTGATGATGAAGTGAAAATGGACAGTTTTGAGTTTGAAGTCACCGATGGACGTAACCCTGTCTTTCGGACATTCCGTATCTCCATTAGCGATGTGGACAATAAAAAGCCAGTGGTCACCATCCACAACCTGGTCATCAGTGAAGGTGAAAACAAGCTGATTACTCCTTTTGAGCTCACTGTTGAAGACAGAGATACTCCTGACAAGCTCCTGAAATTCACTATCACCCAGGTGCCTATTCATGGCCATCTCCTATTCAACAATACCAGACCTGTCATGGTTTTTACCAAGCAAGACTTGAATGAAAACTTAATCAGCTACAAACATGATGGCACCGAGTCAAGTGAAGATAGCTTCTCCTTCACAGTGACTGATGGCACCCATACAGACTTCTATGTTTTTCCTGATACGGTATTTGAAACAAGGAGACCCCAAGTAATGAAGATCCAGGTCTTGGCTGTTGACAACAGTGTCCCCCAAATCGCAGTGAATAAGGGAGCCTCTACACTTCGCACTCTAGTCACTGGCCACTTGGGGTTCATGATCACAAGCAAAATATTGAAAGTGGAGGACAGAGACAGCCTGCACATTTCTCTTAGGTTTATTGTGACAGAGGCCCCTCAACATGGATATCTCCTCAACCTGGACAAAGGCAACCACAGCATCGCTCAGTTCACACAAGGTATGTTTGATGTTTCTTTTCTTGGTTATCCTTGTTTCCTGAGAATATGGCTTCACTGAAAGCCTCACAAACAGAGCATCAAATTAGAGTCCAAGAGAAGGAAAGGAAACAAAGGGGATGGGGAGAATACAGGGACTCACTTCCCTGGGAGGACAGCACCCTTCTTGTCCTACCTCCCATCTCAGTGACCTTCATTAGAGGGAGTACTGATGTATTTTGAAAGTGGCAAGGATAGGCTGCCAAAGCAGGAGGCTAACTTTGGTGAATTAAAATTGAAGCAGGCTTTCCAATTCTGCTCCATTTGCCATGCCTATCCAACGCATCCTCTGTGTTGTATGCTGCAGGTGGTTCATGAAGCATTTTGGCACCTTAATGAAGGATGTGCTTTCTAAATACTGTTTATTCACATTGCTGTCATTATCAATTACCAAAAAAGCCTTCACACTTAGGTTACTTTGATTAAATTTTAGGAGCATTGCTCTGACACAGTTATGGTTGTTGGGAACTTTGTAACTAAAAGATTTGTTTACATTTATTTACTTTGTAGATTTAAAAAATTTTTAATAATATTTCATGACAGGCAAATACTCATCCAGAGACATAATTGATAAACACCTATCTAGAGTTATAACAATGATATGTACAGGGCATGCTACTAGGATATACATGAAAAAGGAAAGTGTACTTAAAGATGTATAAAATAACAATGTGTTCATCACCAAAATATACATCTAATTCATTATTAAGAACATGAAGATAGGTAAACAAGCTTAATAGTAGAAGGGGGAAATTATTTCATCATTGTGAACCTCTTCTCTCACCTGTTGCAAACACGGTAACAAAAAACATTTGCCTCAGGCACCTGCAGTCTTAGGCAACAGGGTTTTTCTAACCTGAATTTCCTTTGTGGGTGGACACAATCTGAGGCAGAAAGGACAAGTGTCCTATGCAGAGTTATTTAGTGAGGGAAGGGAGAAGCCCATTCATTATGCTGGCTTGGGAGTCAGGGCTCCGTTCTGTAGAACGTGCAACTTTCATTAGAGTGGGATTTGGGTTGCTTTCATGAAAATCTCACCATGTCAGAATGGACACTAGGTCTTTCCTATGTGGGATCCATGGGTAGAGATGGAGCTTAACCCCAGGGCATCCCAATGGGGGTGTTCTTTTCCTGCAACTGTGTTGTACTCTTAGATAACAAATGCTTTAATAAACATAGATGTAGCAAAATGCAGTGTTAAAGTGAACTACTTCTCAGTTTTAGGTGCTGGCAAATAGCTCCACACTCCAACCTCCTGATTCTTGGCTAAAAGCCTGAATGTCTCCCAGGGCCTGCAGGGACAGGAAAACCTCAAAGTGCCAAGTGTCATGCCAGACCAGTAGGAAACTTTTATGTGAAGGCTTTCTGAGGCTAGTGATGCCATGCTGTCTTACACTGGTTTATTTTCATGGAAAGGGAAGAGAATGAAAGGAATATATTAGATAATAGAAAATGGTTCTTCAAATTACTCCTCTGACCTGAAAAAGAAATCTGATTTAGAGATTTTTAAAAGGACTATTTTGATGAAGACAGGCAAATGATTTAATTTAACTTCTGTGGACTAAGTCCAACAGCTCACAATATTAGAATATTATTTCTGAAATTTTGAACTCAAAAAATTATGCTGTTTCATTATAGGCAGTTGTTCTGTCTCTTACTGACTTTGAGTCACCATGATTAATTTTTATCATCTTTGTAAATGTAGAGAAGTTATGCTTATTATGTGATGTGACTTTTTAAGAATTTTTAAGGAAAATTTCACATTCCAATACAAACCAAAATATTGACTAGGGAAGCTGTTGGTATTTAATCACACAGCACTCATTCGAACAAGTCAAGGCTAGAGTTTGATTCATAGCTGTTATTTATGGAGATTAGATAAGTGATTTAAAAAACGGAGAAAGCGCCATCAGAAAGCTACCATGGCTCTTCTTCCAGTAGGAGAAATGAAAGCAGTGCTTACAGTGAAGACTATGCAGTCATTTTATTTGTTTTTGTTTTTACTTTATCATGAAGGGATAAGATAAACCTATATTTTGATGGATTTTCAATGCGTTGAATTAGGTCAATTTGGCACAGGTGGCCAGAGAAGGTTATTCCTAAATTGATTGACTAAATGGTTCCTAGAAGAAAAAAATTAATTCCTTTCTAAAACTTATTAAATTGATGAAAAGTTAACAACGTATAATTAGGTAAATTATGGATATCATTTATTTATTTCAAACTTCACCTCTTTGCCAAGTTGCCCCCGCTCCCCCTAACCCAGATCTAAATTGCATGTCTCAAGTACCTGGATTTTTCTTCCCTACAATAAGTACATAATGATATATTCTGTGGGATAATTTATAAGTCAGTTTCAGGAAAGCAGAAATGTCTTCAAAGAGTTTGAACCATATGTGGTTGCCTGACATGTTAATGAACTTAGAATTAAAAACAAATAAACAAAAAAATCTCATGGAATAATTTTGTAGATAAACTGAAATAAATTTAATGTATATTTAACAACTAGAAGAAAGTCTAGATAATTCTTAGATATTTGCTTTAAAAAGATTACATTTTGGCTATTAGATTATATTGCTACTACTTTTGTGTCTTAAGAAAACTAGACGTTATATACATTTATATATACATAAACATATAACATGTGTGTTTATGTTATTTGTAGAGGTGCCTTTAGAATACCAGTATGATGGTGAAAGTCTTTACTTACTTTTTTTAGAGGCTCTTTTTGAACCATGAATTATTAATTAATTATATGAAAAATATGAAAGGTTTTAGTATGTTCCAGCTAATCAATAACACACGCCCTAACTTGGAGGGAAAATTGGGTACCAGAGTGCCATATAGTTGCATTTATGTTTTCTTTATCTGAAAAAAGAAAAGTTCTTAAAATTCTGTTTTGAAGTGAGGATTTATTTCAATGAAACTATCCCTTAACGATTACAATTTTGCTTAAGAAAACATTGATACAGATGCCGGGCATGCTAAACAGTGCCTTTTCTCCTAGTAGAGCCTTTAGATTTTCTTATGCAATTTGAAGGGGTGGAAACATTGGAAGAGGGTCTTCCCCACATGGCCAGAGGTCATGATTCTTGTGGTAAAGACGTGTAGTCGGCAGAGTTTATTGCATTTTTTTACTGGTAAAGTGAAGGTTATACAATTAAGAATTATAAGAGTAAACAGGCAAAGGGTTGTGTAGGGGCTTCAGTCCTTACCCTGGCAGAAATATCATAAATGCAAAGGTAGAGATACAAGTGTGATCTACCTACTCAGCCCTTTCATTTTAAATTGAGGAACGTTTGCACCTTTGCTACTGTAATATTCTAAGCAAAGAACTGTGGGAAGTTAAGATGGGAAAAAAAAAAATCCCAGAAGTTTTTGATCTACTGGGAAAGATAACCATACAGAAAGATAAAAGTGAAACTAGGCAGGAAGTGTGGAAAGTTATAGTAGAGTTAGAAACGTGGGGCCTGGCTCGGTGGCTCACACCTATAATCCTAGCACTTTGGGAGGCTGACATGGGAGGATTGCTTGAGGCCAGCCTGGGCAACATAGTGAGACCCCATCTCTATATTAACAATTTTGTTTTAAAAAAGAAATGAAGTGCTAAGGGAGAATCAAACGTCTTAGGCATGTTTTACCTCCAAATACCTCTGCTAGCAGGAAGGTACCAATAACTATAAAATCACATTTTCCTTCTGCAAGTGTTCCTAATAATGAGTCACCTTTTAAAACTTTATGAGCCAGGGTAGAGCACACATTTTACATCTATAAAGTGGAGCTATAGAAATTTGTGGTGTCATTGGTCCGTCCTAATGCCTTGCCTCACTTGAGATTAACATTTCATAAAGCCATTGTCTTCTTTATAAGCCTTTGAATTCCATAGCATGAACTTACTAGAGCTTTTAGGAGATGGAAAAACCGTAGAACACACACTAGACAGATAAATATTACCTATCATTGTCATAGCTATTTTTAGCCATGACCTTGACTTTAGGTAGTCGTAGAAACTCACTGATTGGCCCAGATCAATTAATAATCTATTATGAGTATCACAGAACAAAATGATTATTTCTATTATGTTGTATGTGTGGCATCATTAAGGAAAGGAACTGGTAAGATAGATGAATAAGTTTTAAAAATTGTGTCTTCGTAATGAGAACAAATGTATGCATGTGAATTTGATAAAGTAGGAAACAACATAAAGTACATTTCTGAGGCAATATAGCTTTCTGCTATGAATAAAGGTTTCCACTTTTTTTTTTTTCTTTTTGATACAGGGTCTCATTCTTTTGCCCAGACTAGAGTGCAGTGGTGCGACCTCAGCTCACTGCAACCTCCGCCTCCCAAGCTCAAGTGATTCTCCTGCCTCAGCCTCCCGAGTAGCTGGGATTACAGGCACGCACCACCACACCCGGCTAATTTTTAATAGAGACAGGGTTTCACCATGTTGACCAGGCTGGTCTCAAACTCCTGACCTCATATAATCCATCCACCTCAGCCTCCCAAAGTGCTGGGATTATAGGCATGAGCCACCATGTCCAGCCCATTTCCACTTCTATTAGATGTTTTTTGTTCTCAACAGGGAGTCATCAGTTATTTCAATGTATGTGATTTTTTGAAAATATCATCTAATTTTTTTCTCTCAAACTTTGGAGAGCTTAAAAAATAGCCCACTACAGCACAAAAAGTAAGAAAAGTTAGCCAGTGTTGGGGAGCAAAGCTCTGTCCTCTGCGGGCCAGTTCCCTACTGGGAGGCAAAGGATGTGATTTCAAGAGTGCCAGGAAATCTGCCATGCCTCAAAATATCTTCCTTTCCACCTGTCATGGTGCCTGACATTCCATATTTAGATAGTCATTCCTTTGGTGCATGAACATGCAAATGCCACTGGGGGGGCAACACCTTGCTATTATTATAAACTAACTCTTGCACTCTATTTATCTGTGTAAGGGATCAAGTTTCCATGGGACAGCTGAAATCTAGGGGCTTAGAGATCTGAGAAATAAGACAGCACTGTTTCTGTTAGGAGGTAAAAGGAATTTAAACATGTTTATAGGAAAACTAATAGCCAATAAAATTTACCATAATAAATCATCAATTTTACTCTGGTAATTAATCATCTTGTTTTTTTTGTTATTTTCTAGCTGACATTGATGACATGAAAATATGCTATGTCTTAAGAGAAGGGGCTAATGCCACAAGTGATATGTTCTATTTTGCAGTTGAAGATGGTGGTAAGTATTCCCCTCTCCTGGTAGTGACGGCAAGGAGAGAGATTTTTCTTGGTTGCTCTTTGATGACATTATTACAAGAAGTCTTTATCAAGTAACATTTCATGATCACCTAAATTTAACCTGGTATTTGCTGTAGACAATTTTATAATCTCACTATGACACAATCCTACTGTGTAATGGCTATAGATAAAAGTTCTAGTTATATCACTTTTGTCTTACTATTTGTAAAGCACTAAAGAGAGAGATCTGTATAAATAGGATCTCCGTGTCTAGTTGTTCAGATTACACCCTGCATGAGTTTGCCTACTTGAGTCAGTAAGAGGATGTTGGAATTCAGCTGCGGTTCCACTCATAGCCATGTGCTCACTGAGGTGTAGCTGCCCAAAGGAGCTGCTTTTTCCTGATTTGCTCATGGGTTCTGTGTGGACTAATACTGATGGAAAATGTGTTGCATTCACCAAGAAATCAGTAGTAAATTAATGTCTGTTTTATCTCACCAATCTCAGGACTTCTAATGATTTTCTTAGTTTGGGGGATTTTGTGACCTAGTCCAGCTAAAAATTTTTCTTGGTTAAGTGTGAAGAATACTTGAGAGTATAGGATATGACTTTTGAGCTAAGTCTCTTGGGCGATATTATTCTCATTACTCCCCCAGAACTGCCTGCTATTTATACTCCTTTCAGCTTTGGATCTCTTGTCTTCCTAACCCTGTGGATGAGGAGAAAAACTGGTCACTTTCAGATTGCTCATAAAGATGTTTTTGTTCTTGCATGTTTTCTTGGGAAGCAAAAGAACCTCCCCCAGTGCACGTGTTGTGTGAACAGGACACCAGAACTGAGGGTATATGGGAGAGAGAAGAGAGAGGGAGGAGAAAAATAATTCATACTCTGTTATCTGTTTCCTTATGATGCTTTTTAAAAATGGTACACTTTTATGTCGTCTATCTCAAAAAGACTGCATCTTACCCTCCATGTTTTTTGAAGCATTACATAGTATTTGTTTAAAATATCACTGGACACAACGTGATCACAGTTCTGAAAAATGTCAATTGTTGAGTGTGTGCCAGAGAGGCAAAAAAAATGTGTTAAGTTGGGTTCAACTGTTTGATTCCTACTATGAATCAGCGAGTCAATCATGTGAGTGCCTTTATTTTTTTTTGAGTAACCAAATCATAGTTTAGTATTCTACCTATTGATGAAAGGGATCTTAGCATAAAATAGAGTTCTAAAAAGGAAATCAACTCATAAAAAAAATCCTTCTTCTTGAATCTTGCTGCTCAAATGGGAAATTCTATTGTAACTAACTGTAGAGTGAGACCCTGAAATAATCCAAATCTGTGTAACGTATATCAACATTTAAGCATGAAATTATTGGTTTAAAACACCACGTTTATCTCTTAGGATGACTGAATAAACCTCAATAGAAAAAGTGTGACTTTCTGTAAAATTACCAAAAACAGTTTCAAATTCAATGGCTGCAATTACACTAAAATATTCTGTACTTTTTAATAAAATATTTTGCTTTTTTTGCTCATACACAAACACACACACATTATTTTACCTTACCTGGGTGGAATGGTAGCATTTACTTTAAAATTTTGGTCTCTATTCCAATTTTGGAAAGCATTCTATAGTATCATATTTCAAAATATTAAGTGAAGAATGACCAGCTGAAGGGGCTGGGTTTATGTTTGAATTTGCTGAAAATGTGGGAAGGCCTCTAAAGATTGTCTTTATAGAAGTAGGAACGTATCATTTTAGGAGTCTTTTTAGAGAGATAGTTTCATGTGAGAGATAAAAATTTCAGATTTTCTTTTTTACCCTCTTCCTCTTTACTGGCATAACATTACCTATGGAGCTCAGGCAGATTCTGGCAAGCTGTTGAATAGAATTTACTTTAATTCCCCTGATATAAGAAAACTATCCTTTGACAGAATAAACACAGAGACCTGCAAGATTAAAAAGTCACATTGGTATCTCTAAATTGTTTTAACCTGATTCTTAAATTCTTTTTAGGATTTTTGCGTTGCCTTATAAATGTTCTAACATTTGAATGAGAAGTGCAATACTGTTTAAACTTAATTAGCTGTGGTGATTTATTGTCATCTGCTCTATACGGTGATAGTAGGGCATATCTATAAATTATCCCGATGGAATATGAAATGTGTGAGTATTTCACCCCTGGGAAGCAAGTCAGGGCACAATGGCGTAAAATTGAGAACTCTGTATGTCCAGCTTGCTTTCCAATCTGATAAATGCATCTTCTTCAAATCAACGTGATTGGTTTTATAACAGTAACTATCTAAGGAAATTAGTGGGGCAACCGTAATCCTTGAATAACCTTAAAAATAAAACATAATTCAATTTAAGGGATTTAGAGTAGGAAAAGAGATTGAGAAGAACAGAAGGCTCAGACCTCTTGTTTCAGATTTAATTGTGTTACCATGGGAATCTGGCTCGCCACAGGATTCTTCTGTTATGATGTAGTAATGGATTAGTGACTATCCATTACTAAAAGGACTATGCTTGGGAAAGAGTTACTACCTTTGAAGTTTTGGAGTGCTTTGGGACTTTTATCAAATGACAGAAGTAAAGAGAGCACTATCTGAGCAACAGATAACATCAGGGTCTTTACCTCAGGGGAAGTCTACTGTATTTGGACTTAATACACATTGGTTGATATAGCACATATCCACACACATACACAGATCCTTGTATCTTAGGGTTCTTTCAATTAGATTTTAAACCTTCTATGTTATTTATTGTTACTTATGTGGTTTTGCCTTCATAACATCTCTGCGAGCAACAAAAACAGCAAAAAAACACTTAGTATGATTTCTATTTGGCAGTTGAGGAAACTGAGTCACCAAAATAAGTAACTGTCCTCCTTCAGGCTGCACAGCTGGGCAACTAGAGGCTGCTTTCAATCTCAAATTCTTTCTTCAATAATAAGCGATAACCTCCACATTTAGTCAGGATAGGGATAAGAGGGGGAACTCTTGAACTCCTCTGGGTTCTCCAGACCAACTTTCTAGGAATGTTTAATAGATGTGAGTGAAGTCAGAGTGGGATCTGCTTTTAGGATAGACAAAGAGCTTTGTGTTTTCTAAAAAGTGTGCATTTTTATTTTAAAATACTTTCAAAATTGTGGTGCCCTAAACTTTGTAGTACTCTTTCTTGGTATCATAGTGTAATTCTCTTTTTAAAAACCTTTGTTTTAGGTTCAGAGATACATGTGGAGGTTTGTTATATAGGTAAAGTCATGTCAAGGCGGATTGTTGTGCAGATTATTTTGTGACCCAGGTACTAAGTCTAGTACCCAATAGTTATTTTCATAGTGTAATTCTTAAAATGATTATTTTATAATGCAATATGCTTATTGGAATATTAGTAAAGAGAATGAAAAGATGATACCAGAATGAGGCACTCACCCAGGTGTTCTGGGCCAGTCCACATACGTGAATCCATCATTACAAAGTATAAGGTCAAACTCTGCGGTTCAGGAATATATTCCCGCTATCTGTGGCTTCATCTAATGAGCTCGTGTATGTATGTAGCAGCTGCCTATGGATTTAGCTCTCTTGCATTTCTTTTGGTTTTCACGCTTTATATCTTCACGAAGGTAACTTATAATAAGACAGACCTGGGAAATACATCTTCCTTTGTTGACTGCCTCTTTGAATTCTAATTCCAGATCTAGTACTCTGGAATTTTGTTGGGGGGGAATAAAATATTTATTCTTTTATCCTCTTTGTAGTCAAAGATTTTTATCTGATTCCTTCTCAGTGTTCAACTCTCTCTAATTTTTCTATAAGGTATTCTAACATGAAAGTGCTTTGCCGGGCCCTTCTAGCTCTTTATTGTGATGTGAAAGCTGGTCTCACATAACTATTCCAGGCATGCCCCACCCTCAACCCTAATGATTGTTAATCACTCTTCAACACCAGGCTCAAATATCACTTCCTCTCCAAAGTGACTCCCAACATCACAGTGACAAAATTAGTGTCACTCTTTTTTATGCTTTTATCCCCAACTTTATTCACAGTAAAAATTCGTATTATGATTATTTGCTAATGTGAAAACCTCCATTAGTAAAGGAAGAAACTCCTTCATATCAAAAATGCATCATTAATCTTTGTACCTCCGTGCCAAGGTTGAGCACGAGGTAAATACTTACCAAATATTAAAATAAACGAATGGATAAACAGGAGAAAAACAATTGCTCTCTTTTGATATAAAGATCAATTAGGTAGTATTATATGAAAAACTCCTATAAACAATTCCCAGTAGACCCTTTGCATTCCTTTAGAACGTTGTTCTATCCTAGCATTAATTTAAATCCCTACGGCACCAGGAAAGTTTTTTAGTGAAGCTTTCACATTTTTAAACGCATGAAATTAACTAAATCAACTGCTGTGAAAATTCCTTCAAAATCTTCAGTGAAATGTACTTAAGATTGAAATATTAACCACCAGTTCAGAGCTCATATTATTCTTAAAGAAGCCTTTTCAGAAAAGAAAAACTTGTCAGTTTATTATTAAATAATTATAAATTCAAAATCTAAAAGGAAATAACCATTTCCTATAAGTCACTAAAATTTTCAAGCCAGCAGCACCACTACTGTATTTTCAGTTACCCCAGTATTTTCTTGTGTGATATGAGATAACATTAGGACAGGTGGAGCAAAAAGTATCTCTAGTTTTCATTAAAAAGTCCTTGTGTAAACTTTTTTGTTTGTTTGTTTTAAGTCTCAAAGCCTCAGCATCAGATCCAGCTTGTTTCTTGATGGGCTTAAGAAAAAATTAGAATACATGATCACCTGGCTGGACATATTGAGTAGGAGGAGTCTTACATTTGTATTCATTATGAGAACCAGCTTGCTGCTTCCTTATTTGAAATGTCTCATATGACATAGGCATGCAGTCTCAGTGAGTTCTGCCTGCTGAGTTTGGCATTGAAACTGGGGCGGCAGGCATAATATCTGTGTTGGCCATTATTGTGTTATCTGGGCCACAGCCAGACATTTTTTTGCTGCTGTCTTTGATTATGCCTTTGGTGCCCAATTTTCCATCCTCCAAGATCCTTGATTCATATGCTATTGAAGGATGTTATAAATAGTATCTTGACATAGTAGAAGCTGCAAAGTCAGTTCTGTATATGAAATGTCATTTAAGGTCAAGGCTTTTGAATTGTTATTCCATATTGGATGATTGACTCCTCAAACACAAAGAGACTACTGGAAGCCTTTCATTTTTAATAGAAGGAGTACAAGTTTTTGCTTGAAAATGACCAATAACTTTGGGGTTTAAGGCAAAATCATCACTGATAATTAGCTTGAAGGTAAATCAAGGGCTGGAAAAATATAAATAGAGTAAGTAGAAAAGAGAGGTCTGAGTACAAGCATTAAAAGATTATACAGACATATTCAGCTCAGAGAAAAAAACAAGCATTCTTGGCAATAAAATTAATTGCTAGTGACATGAGAACCAGAAGAAAGATGCTAGTGCCTTAGGGAGTTATAATAAGATAGTGAAGTAATGTCAGGCACTGAGACAAATATTTTTAATCTGTAAGAGAGCACAAGGTCTACTGGAATACAGATCTTGGGAATAAGTGTTGGCTACTGTGGCTGAATGTTTGTAAACCTTTCACTCTTCACTGAGCAGTTCACAATAGATCAAGTCATCAGGGTGTTTCTAGGCCAGATCCCTGCGTTTAAAAGCATGACTCTATTAAGGTACCTGTACTATGTGCAAGAATGAAGTTAAACCTTTTAGACAGAAAAGTATAAACTCAAGTTTTTATACCTTTTAGATAGAAAAGTAAAACTCACTTTTACTTATTATTATTCTTTAGATGCATTCCAAAATTATACATTATATGAATATACTGTTTTCATTGGCTTTAGTTCAGAGAACATTTTTTTAAATTGTTAAATCTTTGGGTGACAATGAGTTCTTGTTAGGAAGATTTCTAGAAATTTCACATGATTTCATATTACTCAGAACAAATGATAGTCACCCTTTAAACACTAAGCATATTTTTCATAGGTGATTAAAGTACCATAATCTCAAATCAAATATTTATTTGTGATATATGTTAGTAATTTGATAGTATCTCAATCCATCTCTTTACATTTGCTCTGATGGATGGGAGAAGTGGAAAGTTATTTTCAAAGGAGAAGCACACAGTGGTAATTGGTATTATTCTGTATTTGCTAGAACCTGAGATAATGCAACAGATAACCAGAATGCAATGTAAAACAAGGGTCAGAGTTTCTATGGTGAATCTTATTTGCTAAAACAAGATTCCTTGTAAATTTGTTTATTGAATTACTCAACAAATATTTTTGGAGCACCCACTCAGCATGTTTCAGGTGTCCATTGGGATCTGAGAAAACGATGATGAATATTACAGTAATGATCTTTGACCTGAGATTCATCCTTAGAATAAAACAGTAGACAAATGAGTTAAACTTTGTTTAAAGTATTCTGACAGTTATAATTAAGCCCCAGATAGAGATACAGCTGTCAGGAAAGGCACCTGAAAGATGGTATTTAAGTATAGACTTAGGACAGGATGAAGCTGCCACTAGAGGAAGGGAAGAAGAAACCTTCCAGGTGGCAGCAAAAGCATGTGCAAAGGGACTGAGCTTTGTGTGTTCAAGTCACCAGAAAAGCACCAGCATGCCTGCAGCTCCATGAACAAACCAGAGAGGGTAACAAGATGAGGCTGAAGAGCTAGATCAAAGCCCGATGGTGCAGAGCCTTGTATACCCAGGGGAGTGATTTAGATTTTTGTGCTAAAGAAAAGAGAATCCACCTGTATTAGTCAATTTTCATAGTGGTCTAAAGAACTACTTGAGACTGGCTAATTTGTGAAGAAAAGGTTTACTTGACCCACAGTTATGCATGGCTGGGGAGGCCTCAGGAAACTTATAATCATGACAGAAGATGAAAGAAAAGCAAGTACCTTCTTCAAAGGGTAGCAGGGGAGACAGTGAGTGAAGGGAAGTGCCACACTTTTAAACCATCAGATCTCATGAGAACTCACTAGCTATCATGAGAACCGCATGGGGGAACCGCCTCCATGATCCAATCGCCTCTCACCAGGTTTCTCCCTTGACACATGGGAATTCCAATTTGAAATGAGATTTGGGTGGGGACACAGAGCCAAACCATATCACCAACTAAATCATTTTAAAGCAAGGGAGCATTGTGTTCCAATTTGTGTTTTAGGAAGATGATTCTTGCAGGTGTAGAGGATCTATAGGAGGGCAGCAAGGGGAAACAGGAAGATTGACATGAGGCCGATGCAGAAAGACAGATGTCATATGGGAAGAATAAGGTAGGCTTGATATAATGTTGGATCCAAATCTGTAAGACTTATTGATGAGTTGGAGTATAGGGTAAGAAAAAAGGAGACCGTAAGCATGATTCTGGGTTTTACAGCCAGCAGAGAATGGTGCTGCCATTTATGGAGATGAAATAGACTAGAGGGGCATGGGCTAGGTTTAAGGGAGGAAATTAAGGGGACATTAGAAACATATTAATTATGAGACCTCTTACTTCTTTGAAATGTGTATGCAGGAAGGCCAGCCTTTTGATCTTGCTTATCTTTTCTTCCATCACAGTTAGAAGCACAGCTTTAGGAGTGAGAGCTGGAACAAATACTGTTTGTGCCTCTTACCGTAATTGGTGATGTGACCCTGAGCCAAGTGACTGAGACTTCCTCAGCCTCAGTTTCATTTATGAAGTTGGGATAATAATAGTACCTAGCTAATAGGGTTCTTTTTAAGATTAAGTAGATAATTCATGAAAATGAGATCATTCATGCGGCACAGTTCCTTTCACATAGTAACAACTATGCAGGTAGCTGCTGCTGCTGTAGCAACTACTCCGAGGGCTTCCAGAGCTATGCTGTTCTTTATTTTTCTTTCTTTATTTCCCCTCCCTCCCTTTCTTCTTTTCTTCCTTTCTTCTTCCTTTCTCCTATCTTTCTCACAGCAGCTGTCTATACAGTTAGACTGTTCATTTGGTGTTGGTAGAAAGATGGGGGAATACACAGGGATGGAAAGTCAGAACCTGATGAGCCCTTCTGTAGTGCAACGTTTCAATGCTATGGAGGCTTCCAAAGTTATTTCACAGGTTGTAAGTAGTTTAACAAATATTTTCGTTACAAAAATACTAACAAATGAGTTTTCACTATGGCCAAACAGAAATTTTTAAAAACCCACTGTATCTCTGAAGCTCAGCCTGCGTGTTTTATTTCTCCTTTTTAAGGGTTGAAGTATAAACTTTATAGGCTTGAAGGATAATACCGTATCTTGATTTGATCAAAATATAACCCTTTGAAACATCTGGGTTTAGCAAACATGAGGTTCAAAGGGTAGTTTTGATTGCAAATCTCTAATACACTGAGCCATAAATGGTTGGAGAGATTGATTAAATGCCATGTTTATTCAGATATTGGAATTGCCTAAATATGCTTTGTTATATAGAGAATGATATAGTCACCCCAGTGGCCAGATGCTCCCTTTAGTCAATATCATAGAGAAAAAAGCAACTAAATAAATGTACCTTTGAGAAAACTCGTAAATTTAGGCACTGAGAAGAGCTTGTTTTAAATTTAGGCATTAAGGAACTTGAAATTCCTTACTGGGGTCATTGGAAAATGAGTGTTGTGTGTATGTAGATACTCCTAACAAGTTCCTTCAAAAACTCAATGTTGCTTATGGAAACAATTTGTACTAAAAGAGTACTTCTTGATTTTATTTTGTGAAAATGTAAAATCCTACTTTTCCTGAGATTAGAGGAAAACTATGTGCTTTTTAGAATCTTGTAATTTTAATATTTTTATAAGTAATGATTGGGTAATGAATAAATTTTATTTCACATCTACAATCACAAACTTTCTACCTGATAAGTATTAAAGCCTTGTACCTTTCTGCAATATCCCAATGAGTTCAAAAGGACAAATGTCATACTTAATCCTCATTGCAAATAAGGAAAAATAAGATTCATTGAAGTTTAACTTTGTGACACAGTGATGAATGCATGAATCACACACATGAATAAAGTATAGTTTTGTTCTTGTTTCACAAATGTGGATTGATTTCATAATGTACATTTTCTAAGAGCAAAAATGTTTGTATAAATGAGAAAAAAATGTGTTTCTTAATATTCTGTTTCAGAACAGTTAGTGCAAGTTTACTAAGGTTATTAATTTATTAATCTGGTTCTGCCCTTTATAAAAAACTATGTGTATATAAGCTGCATATAAGCAAGGTTTCATTGAGGGAATATTATGTTAAAGAAACAGTGTACCTTCAGATGGTTTATACTTAGAATTCTTACATTTTTAGGAGAGAAGTTTCTAGAATGAATTATTCAGTTATAGCTAATTACCATTAGATATGATTCATTTTTTTGCAGAGTATTAGTATTCTTGGAACAAAGAAATTAAACAAAAAGATTAGGGAATAAAATTATATAGCTATATTTGGTTTTCAACTTAGAACATTTTTTTCTGCATGTTAATTTCATGCTAAGCTTAGAAAATAGCAGCCTTCATAGTAGCTTTTGTTGAAGGAAGTGAGGACACAATTGTCCTCTTTCTATTCCCAGAGAGCTCTGACTACATTACTGCAGGTTGAGAGAGAAGCGCCTGTTCTCCATTCCTCTGCTGGATTTTTTAGCACAGGAAGGTTTAATCATTTCATCTTGGTAATGTGCCACCTGCTACCTTTAACTCTACTTATCCAGCTGTTAGAGGCACGAGTTGAGAACACTGAAAACAGTGTTTTTAAGAATAGTTCAAGAGTGCCACTTCAGAAATTGAAAATAAAGTTGTGAAACTGGTTGGTAGACTTTAGAAATCCCCAAGAAAGAACAGAACCATTTTGTGTCCCCGTAATTCTTCCCTTGCTTTACTTGATTTTATGCAGAAATAGCCAAAAATTAAGTGCATTGCATCACTGCTATAAAATTAAGAAAGGTAGGCTACATTTAATCCTTTAGGAAATTGTTTTCTCAATTTCTTCTTGCCACCTAAACCTCAGGGTCATTTTGTTTCGCCATCCGTGTCCACCCAGGTGCTAAATGCAGCCAGCTTTCCCTGGTTCCTGAATTTCTGTTGAGTAAGATTCCTACACATCCTCCATGGCTATTGGTTCCTTCAGAACCACATTGAAGTTTATCTTAAATGACGTAACAGATGTAAACTGCTTAAAATAATCACAGGCACAAAATAAGTGCTATATTCATGTTAGCCATTGAACCCCACTATAATATATGCTGTCCACGAGAGCCAGGATTTTTATGTTTTTCATTGACGTACCCTCAGTGCCTGAGTACATATAAGTGCTCGATAAATGTTTATTGAGTGAAGGAAAAAATTTCTTCCAATGCAATTCTAGTGGATCTCTTTGTCTCTTTTTGCCTTCCCCTCTGACCTGGATATAGCTTGTTTCCAAAATTACCCAAAAATACAAATGTGATTTTAGACCGGGCACAGTGGCTCATGCCTGTAATCCCAGCATCTTGGGAGGCTAAGGAGGGCAGATCACTTGAGGTCAGGCGTTCGAGACCAGCCCGGACAACATGGTGAAACACTGTCTTTACTAAAAATACAAAAATTACCTGGGCCTCGTAGCGTGTGCCTGTAATCCCAGCTACTCGGGAGGCTGAGGCAGGAGAATCACCTGAACCCAGGAGGTGGAGGTTGTGGTGAGCTGAGATTGCGCCACTGCACCCCAGCCTGGGTAACAGAATGAGACTCTGTCTCAATAAATAAATAAATAATCTTAAAAAAAAGTCTTTCCTTCCTTCTTCTGCCATAATTTTCTAAAGTGTAAATTTGATGTTGTCTCTACTTTATAATTCTCAGTGTTTTGTTTTGTTTTGTTTTGTTTTGAGACCGAATTTCTCTTTTGTTTCCCACGCTGGAATGCAATGGTGCAATCTTGGCTCACTGCAACCTCCGCCTCACAGGTTCAAGCAATTCTCCTGCCTCAGCCTCCTGAGTAGCTGGGATTACAGGTGCCCACCACAACACCCAGATAATTTTTGTATTTTTAGTAGAGTCAGGGTTTCATGATGTTGGCCAGGCTCGTGTTGGACTCCTGACCTCAGGTGATCCACCTGCCTCCGCCTCCCAAAGTGCTGGGATTATAGGCATAAGCCACCACACCCGGCCTCAATGTTCTCTCACAGGATAAAATTCAGACTCTTCCCATGTTGTACAAACTGTGCAGGTGTGACACAATGCAACCACGCTGCCTACTCAGGATTCCTGCACATGCCATGCTACTTCATGCACACTCGCCTTTCGTTTCTTCCTCAATCCCCTGCCCACTTCCTCTGCATGAGATTCAGTAGAGATAGCACATTTTCTTCCTGTCACCTTCTACTCCTATCCTTAGGGTCAGACATCCCGTCTGTGTTTCCCGTAACTACTCATATTTGGACCTCAAAGCTAGATTCAAAACATTGATGTATATAGCAATATATTGATTTATATAATAATTTAAATCATGCCAATTGTAAAATATTACATATGTACATATAACTGTGTAAATATATAGACACATACATGTACACAAATACATAATTGCTTACCAAGTGATGTACGGGGCAGCACAAATATTTAATAATATATAATATAATGTAAAAGCTTGTTAGAATATTATGCAGATGCATATATATATTATGCAGAATATACTACATAGGTATATATACCTATGTTATATAAGAATGCTTATAAGTGCTATATCATAGTACAAATTGCTCCTCAAATCACATGGATAATTTAAAAATCTTTTATTTTGATGTCATCTTTTATTTAAAGTGGCTTTCACAAGCTGTAGGATACTCTCCTAGGACCATGATTTGACACAGATACTGTACCAAACCCTTGTAATGACTCTACCCTTAAACTGGTTATTATTAAGTGACTTGTAGTCCCAATTGGTAGAAATTTGCTCTTAACATCAGTGATGGCCGAGCGCGGTGGCTCAGGTCTATAATTCCAGCACTTTGGGAGGTTGAGATGAGTGGATCACTTGTGGTCAGGAGTTCAAGACCAGCCTGACCAAACGGTGAAAAAATTACTCTAACTAAAAATACACACACACACACACAAATTAGCCGGGCATGATGGCACATACCTGTAATCCCAGCAGGAGGCTGAGGCAGGAAAATCGCATGAACCCAGGAGGCAGAGGTTGCAGTGAGCCGAGATTGCGCCACTGTACTCCAGCCTGGGTGACAGAGTGAGTGAGACTCTGTCATGAAACAACAACAACAAAAAACACAAAAAACATCAATGATATTGGTCATGGTGCCAAATCTACTCAGCTTTTCCTGAATGAAAGCAATTACATTCAAACTATTTCTAAGACTTAAAAAATATATGAGACTTATATATTCAATATCTCTATTTATAGATGAAGTCACAAAAATTATTCACTGGAATGCAAAGTTTAATTAGGTGAATCTATGTACTTCAGGACCAATGAGAAGAGAGCTCTTCTAGGCATTTTGGCCTTGAACCCTGGCTCTGCCGAGTTTTCATTAAACTTTCTGCTAATCTATTAATCAATCGAGATGCATTTCACTCTAACAATTGGTATACCAGCCCTAAATGTACCACTCTGTACTGGAACTCCTTATATACATTTGTGTTTACAAAGCTTCTCAACTGCAAGAGCTGTTACATTCATATTTGTGTCTCTTCTTCAGTGCTGAGTTGCCTTAGTCACCACACGGCACTTAGTAGGAGGTCAATAAATACGTGTGGAGTGAGTCATAAATAAATTAGAGCATAGGTGAATTGTTGATTTCTGTTTTCTTTTAAAGTTACATGTGGAGTAACTTCAGAAGTCAAGAGAAGAATCTAAAGAAAAACAGAATAGGCTTACCAGTTAAAAATAGTGTAAAAATAAATGGAAGCTTGTGCTTACTTTCTATATTTTTCAAGAACACATAGGTGTATATGGACATATACTTTAATTGTTTGCATACACTTTTATGGTGATATCAAACTCTTGCTCTTTATAAATGAAATTACTGTCCTTATTCGTACACCCCTAGGTATGTTTCTAGTGTAGAGATATCACTTCCAGATATTTGAGCATTTGTAGATGCTGCCATTTCTTTGACTTGGTTCATGTAATAAGCATATTGTACCTTCTTGATTTATGTTCTGGATGCTGTTGAGAATGGAGTGAGTTTACACCCTCGTCTTAACGTACTCACTTTAATCTCCCGTTTCTCTGCATCACTTTGATAAAACTGAGACAACCACCAGCTCCCTTTCCCTTCCCATCCCCATCTTCACCTTCAGCCAGTATGTATGTGGTAGAAGTAAACATTAGAGAGTCAGTTAAATGACAATTCATGTCTGTTTCATTTAATGTAGGACGAAGGTAGCACTAAGAAATAAAGTGGACTAGCAAAGCATTTTATACTAGAATAAAAAAATAAGTGATGTTACTAAATGATGTGCTAAAGTAAACCTATCTGGAAATATTAATGAATCACTTGTTTTAAGATGCTTTCTTAGGAGCCTATATTTTTTACCATATTGTTTAAATATTCACTGTATGAGCACACATAGTGAATGTAGTGAAAACCATGTGTTATAGAGTCCTTAGAATTATAGACACCATATAGCATTTGATTTTTGATATTTCAGGGAATGGATTTTTTTTAAATAGAAGATTCCTAAAGTTTTAATGTCTTTGATCATAAGTGTATTATATTCATGCCTAGATGATTTTTAAAATAGTCTTACTACTTCCCAAAAAATTTAAAAGCATTTAGGATTTTTAAAGAAATTTTTTCTATGGAAAAACTGAAGTGAATCGAGTTTATGTAAATTTAAAAACCTGGATTAAAAATGTGTTCAACACTTTGTTATTAATATCCCCAAGCATTGAGAATGACCACAAACAGTTTTAAATGCAGTGGCTTATCTTGTGGGTTTCTGGGGCTGATAATTTCTTTTTTTTTTTTTTTTTTGAGAGGGATTCTCGCTCTGTTGCCCAGGCTGGAGTGCAGTGGTGTGATCTCGGCTCACTGCAACCTCCACCTCCCGGGTTCAAGTGATTCTCCTGCCTCAGCCTCCCTAGTAGCTGGGACTACAGGCGCCTTCCATCACGCCCAGCTAATTTTTGTAATTTTAGTAGAGACGGGGTTTCACCGTGTTCCTCGTGATCCGCCTGCCTCGGCCTCCCAAAGTGCTGGGATTACAGGCATGAGCCACCACGCCCAGCCCCTAAGAGTTTAAGAACTAGATGCAACAGAGCAGAGCCAGAGCATGTGGTGTATGCACTGGATGTGGCTAAGGGCTCTTCTGCAATACTCTAGAAAAATATGATTCTGCCTTGTTAGGTAGTTGCTTAATTCATAGTGATTGTATTACCAAGCCCAAGTTTCCTTAATATAAGTAGTAGATAAAACTGATTAGGCCACCTTTGAATCTACCAATATAGCTAAACGCAAGTTTTGCTATATTCTTCTTTCTTCCTCAAGGACAATATATTTACATAGGCCCTTCAAGTATTTTAATGATCATTTTAATATATTTATTAATTAGAATATAGAATGCATTTTGTATACATTTCAATTTTTATCCTATCAGTTGCCCTAAGGCGGGTAGATATACATACACATTTTCTTTCTTTCTTTTTCTCTCTCTTTCTTTCTTTCTTTTCTTTCTTTCTCTCTGTCTCTTTCTCTCTCTCTCACACACACACACACACACAAACACACACACACAAGTACACACACAGAGAGACTTTTCCTATGGGATTCCAGTGTATTACTATTTGGAAACCAGTTTCATACTTTAATAAGTCAATAAAATTTTTCTGGTACTAGTGCCAAAATTAGCCTCTTAGGAAATAGTATAAAAAAGGCTGAAAATATTTTATTACTTTCTGACTTACTCCTAGATAGTAACATGATTGAGCATTTAATTCTCATAGTAATTAAGTGCCTGTATCAGATGTGATTCTTCTATCATCCCCATTTCTTTCAGTGGTATGTCTGTTTGCTCAATCACCTAAACATCTTTTAATTCTCCTCCCCCATCCCCTGTCCAAATAGTCCTCACAACCTGCTATTTTTCATTTACAATATCTAATTTGACCCTCTTTTGCATATCTTTTGTGGGCAGCACCCTAGTAGCCCGAGTTACTGAATTATTATTCCAGTACTTTTCTAAATAGTGTTCTCTCTCCTGTCTCCCCAACCTCAAATTCCTCCACAGTGCTTCGTAGAGGAAGTCTTTGCATTTGTAAATGAATGAGAACTCTGGATTTAAACTCGGAAAATTGGTCTAATGCTCAGCTTTGCCACTTATTACCAGAGTGGTATCAGGCAGGTCACTGAACCTCCCAGAGCTTTTGTTCCCTCATCTGTAAACCTGAAAACATAATGTAGCAGTGTCTCAGGAAAGTGACAAGGACTATATGGCACAAGAATGTGAACATATAACCTAATGAATCTATAATGCATACTCTTATCATGGATATATTATTATATGGCATTATTTTTTGTCACCTACTGAAAAACATTTGATTTTCTTGCTTTATCTACTGACTAGATTGCATTATATATTTATTAATCTAGCTCATGGATTTAAGGCCAACCATTCTATGGCCTTAACTGATCGCTCCATTTTTATCTCCTGTGATTTGTCCGTATTCTCTCTCAAATGGATTTCACCTACGGTGCTTATTTCACAAGTCAACCTACATATTCATGTTATCCCTTCTCCAAAGTATAATTTCATGTTCCTCTACTTACTTTTAAAGCAACACTCATACACATTAAATTCCATGAAACCTTGTTGTATTTCTTCATCCCAAAGCAAGCTCTATCTTTTCTGTATCTAAACCAATGGTTCTCAACTGTCCCTTCCAAGATATTTGACAATGACTGGAGACATTTTTGACTTATCCACTTGGGGGAAAGGGGTAGAATGCTACCAATATCTAGTGGGTAGAGAGGCCAGAGATGGCCTCTGAACATTTCACAATGTAGGAGACAGCCTCCAACATCAAAGAACTATGGAGGCTACAGTGACAATGATGCTACTGCTTGGAAACCAGAGTCTGTGGTACTCTAATTGAATTGATTATAACCCAAGCAGCTTTGAGTTGTTGGCATTGTGATTCTAGTGATAAACTGTTTAGGGACAGAGGCCTCGTCACAGTCATATTTGTGTACTGAGCAGTGTAAAGCACCGTGTCATGCACATCGTGGCTGATCAGTCACATATTCAAATGAGTGAACTTGCTCAGCAAACATATCTGCTGTATTAAACCTGTATTAATCAGTGGTTGAAATGAAATTAGAATCTTGAGTTAAGGGATGTGACCACAGGGCATGGGTCTACAAGACCCTCATTTAATGGGTGCAGGAAATCAACATGGCACATGGATACATATGTAACAAACCTGCACATTGTGCACATGTACCCTAAAACCTAAAGTATAATAAAAAATAAAAAATAATAATAAAAAAATGATAATGGTTGCCTAGCATAAAGAGGCAGTTGGTGTTCACCGAGTCTCGGTAGGACAAATCCTGATGTTCATGTGTGAGTTAAAACAGGCTTCTCCGCAGCAAGCAAAGGCTGTTAAATATTGAAATGAGCTAATAAGGAAAGTTATATACTCTCCTTCAAGAGAAGGATTTCTTCCCCCAACGGAGAATAGATTCCATCTGTCTGAGATGGCTTAAATATAATCCTTCGTGAAGGTCAATAAATTGGATTGCCAAGTCAAAAAAAACAAACAAACAAAAAAAAACAACCCTCATTTAAAATGGCATCAAAAGTATAGACATCAAATACTTCTGAAAGTGAAGTTATAATTTGTTGATCAAAAACATTTAATTGTATCCTGTCAAATTCAATGTATTCCATTCAAATGTATAAAAGTTGTGAGACTGAGCAAAGGTTGGGGGAGGGGAATGTTGGTGAAAGGATACAAAATTTTATATAGAAATGTAAGTTTAAAACTATATGACAGGTGACTATAGTTAGTGACATATATTGTATTCTTAAAGATTACTAAGAGAGTGTATGTAAGCTTTTCTGACCACAAAAATGATAATTATGTGAGGCAATGCAAATGTTAATCAGCTAGATTTGATTATTCCACAATATATATGTACTTCAACGTATACACATTTGGTCACTTCACAATGTATATATATGTACAATATCATGTTGTACATGATATATTTATATAGTTTTTAGTTAAAAAAAACTTAATTTAAAAAAAATTACTTAAAAATTGGCCCAGCGCGGTAGCTCACACCTGTAATCCCAGCACTTTTGGGAGGCCAAGGGTGGGCAGATCACCTGAGGTCAGGAGTTCGAGACCAGCCTGGCCAACGTGGTGAAACCCCCCTCTATTGAAAATACAAAAAAAAAAAAATAGCTGGGCATGGTGGCGGGCACCTGTAATCCCAGCTACTTGGGAGGCTAAGGCAAGAGAATTGCTTTAACCTGGGAGGTGGAGGTTACAGTGAGCCAAGATCGTGCCATTGCACTCCAGCCTGGGTGACAAGAGTGAGACTATGTCTCAAAAAATAAATAAATAAATAAATAAACTTACAAATTATTTTTGTAGATTTTTATGGCCTCATTTGTAAAATTTTGACATCATGTTTATTTAAATGTGTTTTGTCAAATGGCTTCTATAAGAGACAAAGATAACCAATGCAATAGAAGAAAAAAAAACCCTGTACACCAGAAATCCCATCACATGTTTTGATCATTTAAATAATGACGTACCAAAAGAAATAATTCAAAAAGTAGGGAAGGTTGGATGAGATGCAGAGAGGATTCCTTTGCCATTCCCAAATAAATGAAAAGTGGACTCTCTCCCCAGATGCTGGAAGACTTGACCAATAGTGCCTAGGAGCAGAAGGAGATGCACATGGCCCTTCCTGGCTAATCCAGAGCTCTCCATACACCAAGACTTGCCAAGAGTCTGTGGAACACCTGTCAGACCTGATTCGTTTCTAGATCCCAATCAATCCTAATCAGACTTTTAATCTACCCAACAATCACTTCTAATGCACCAGTTTTTTGTTTTTTAGAAGGCAATGCTTTTTACAAAATAGTGTTATATAGATGTATATAATGGCCCTATTGTCTTAGAGATACGTATATTTCAAGATTAATGGAGATAATTCAGGATCTAGAATGATCATTCTATCAGAGAATGATAGAAATCCTGCCTTGGCCATTTATTTTCTGTCACTTTGGTGAAATCTGTTAATTTTTCTAGTCTCCAGTAGTCCATGTATGAATAAGAATACCTTTTTCTGTGAAATAAAATTAATTTAACCTTAGTCTAAGCTTAAATTAAATAATATAAATGAAAATTTGTCATAAATCATAAAGTGCTACATGAATATAAGTTATTTCTTGAAATAATTTGCCCTTAGCATTTTTTGAGTTCCAAAGTTACCTAGTAAATGAAGAGTTGATTTAAGCCAGAGTATAAGCAAGAAGGCAAATGATTCATTTTACTTTAAAATAGTTAAAGGGAACACTAGGGAGATGTGACTCTTCCCCTTCCATGTCCTGCCTCACTGGGATGAATGAGTCCCTAAAAAATCTAGAAGAGAGCTTTCTACATGGATCAACTATTTAGAAGCTTTCTTTTCTCACCCCTGACAAAGACATTTACAGAGGTCTACTACCTTTTCTTCACTGCTGACTTTCACTGTTTTCCTGTGGTCTGTCCCACTACCAGCTCGTGCAGTGTGCTTTGCTATTTTCATTTCAAAATAGGTACTTATGCAAAATTCTAATCAGCCTGCATCCAGCTTTCCCACACCCCAGAACCTTTACTGCATATCTTGGTGGTTCCTTAGCATCAGCACAGAATATTCTTAGCTTAAACCTTCTCCTATATCTTTCTTTCCCATTCCCTTTCCTCATACCTACCTCCACCTTGTTGGCTCAGTAATCATCTCTGCTCTTTTTCTTTTTTTGTTTTTTTTTGGAGACAGAGTCTCCCTCTGTCAGCCAGGCTGGAGTGCAGTGGCGATCTCAGCTCACTGAGATCATGCAAGTCTCAAGCAAGTCTCCTCCCTCAACCTCTCAAGTAGCTGGGATTACAGGCGTGCGCCACCACACTCAGCTAAGTTTTGTATTTTTAGTAGAGACGGGGTTTCACCATGTTGGCCAGGCTGGTCTCGAACTCCTGACCTCAGGTAATCCTCCTGCCTCGGCCTCCCAATGTGCTGGGATTATAGGCGTGAGCCACCACGCCTGGCCTGCTCTTTCTTATCTTCCCAAAACACAGATATGCACAGGCCAACATACTTTACATACGTGTGTATGTGTACACACATAGACAAAAATTTGAGTGAAATGTCCTTTTAATATTTCCTGATGCTGTGCATCCAGGTATAGAAAGCTTATACTATAAATGCTTGTAAATACCTTTATGTGGAACCAAGATCACTGACTGGAAGAAAGAGAAAGAAATGATTTGACTAACCATGAAGCAGAAACTCTAACAAGTGCTGTCTGACATTGAGTGAGCTGTCATGTGATAAGAATCTTCCTGTCACTAGAAGTATTCAAGTCAAGACTGAATAACCATGGTTAAGGGCCTTAAAACTAATTTATTTTGTTTTAAAATAGTTTAGGGAAACAATAGGGAGATGGGACTCTGTTCTCCTTCCATGTCCTGCCCCACTGGGATGAATGAGTTCCTAGAAAAACAGAAAAGAGCTCTTTCCACATGGAAGGATATGGAAGAAGGTTAAAGTTGAGAATATGCAGTGCTGATGCTGTGGAACCACCAAGATATGCAGTAAAGGTTCTGGGGTGTGGGAAAGCTGGATGCAGCCTGATTAGAATTTTACATACGTACTTTTTTTTTTGAGACTGTGTCTTGCTCTGTCGCCCAGGCTGAAGTAGAGTGGCACGAACTCAGCTCACTGCAACCTCTACCTCCTGGGTTCAAGTGATTCTCTTGGCTCAGCCTCCCAAGTAGCTGGGATTACAGGCACACATCACCATAGCCAGCTAATTTTTGTATTTTTAGTAGAGACAGGGTTTGACTATGTTGGCCAGGCTGGTCTTGAACTCTTGATCTCAAGTGATCTGCCCACCTTGGCCTCCCAAAGTGCTGGGATTACAGGCATGAGCCACCATTCCCGGTTTTAGTTGAAAATAACAAAGCAAATGCACAAGAGGTAAGAGATTTGGCTAGTTACTAATTCTAAGTTTCCATGATTCAAGCTTCACTTGACAAAATGACACGTTTCAGATATAGATGGTGAAGTCCTCATCTTGATAAATATGAATGTTTTCCTAGAAAACTTTGCCATTTAATACCTGAAAGACTATTACGGTGAGTTTTCACCAATGAGGTTTATTTCATGTTTTCTTTTTACACAAGTATACATGCTCATTGTAAGAGAAATAGCAAGTACAAAACTAAAAATAACCAACCAGAGAGAATCACAATTAGCAATTAGCTGTGTCTTTTTTCGTATGATATGTTTTACCCAAAAAGTCATCATTTAACATATACTCATCTGAAGCCTGGATTTCACATTTCATAGCATGTTTTGAACACCTTTCTAGATCAAAGAATATAGATCTACAGTTGTTTTTATTTATTGCTTTGTATTCCACTGTATGACTACCTTCTATAACTTACTTTTAAAACTGCAGTATTTTAAAGAAGTCTGTATGTTTAAGAGATGAGCTACTAAATGAATCTTATCTAGTTAGCATTATTAATTATGACAACCCTACTCCAGGGGTAAAAATGTGTTTCTGGACCCATCCATTTGCCTTCTTCTACTGTGAACAGGTGAAATCAGGCTGCATTCTTACTGCTTTTAAGAATTGATGGGACCAAGACCCCCTTTACAACTCCTTCTCCCTTTTATTATTAATGGAAATAAAGCATGGTTTGGGCTGATCTTTTGAACTTGGAATTCCTGCAATCCTTATTCAGAGCATCTACTAGCTCAGAAGTCAATTTACATCCTCCAGCGATAAGCTGTATGTACACAGTGTTTCTGTAGTATTTACTAATGGCTCTCATTCTACCAGTTTCTCCCTCTTTCTTTTTCTTTCACTACAAAAAATTACTCTAATATTTTAAGAGATAATTCTGTAATATTTATTAAACAATTATCTCTTAATTACATACCTCCAGTTTTGAATGCGGACATCATTGCAAGATTTATAGTGGCAGGTTGGTAGGTGGGCCAGCAAACAGAGGGCAGAGATAGGAAACGACATGTATTAAATACTTCATATGTGACACAAACTTTACCCTGGTCACTCATTTGATTATTACATGAGCAGTCAGTCGTTTCTAGTATTCTCATTTTACTTAGGAAGAAATTGAGTCTCAAAGAATTAAATTTCTCAGAGTTACTATATTAATTTCCTATTGCTGCTATAACAAATTATCACAGATTTAGTGACTTAAAACAACGCAAACTTATTATCTTACAGTCTGGAGGTCAGAAGTTCCAATTGAGTCTAAGCTTAAGTCAGGGTGTAGTCAGGGCTGTGTTTGTCTGGAAGCCCAAGAGGAGAATCTGTTTTCTTGGCTTTCCCAGCTCTTAGAGGCTGGCTACTTTCCTTGGCTCATAGCCCCTTCTTCCAGCTTCAAAGCCAGCAGCATATCATATTTTATTTAATTTTTTGAGATGGAGTTTCGCTCTTGTTGCCCAGGCTGGAGTGCAGTGGCACAATCTCTGCTCACTGAAACCTCCGCCTCCTAGGTTCAAGCCATTCTCCTGCCTCAGCCTCCCGAGTAGCTGAGATTACAGGCATGCACCACCATGCCCAGCTAATTTTTGTATTTGTAGTAGAGATGGGGTTTCGCCATGTTGGCCAGGCTGGTTCTGAACCCCTGACCTCAGGTGATCCGCCCACCTTGGCCTCCCAAAGTGCTGGGATTTCAGGTGTGAGCCACTGCACCTGGCCAGCAGCATATCATCTTTAAGTCTCTCTCTACGCTGACTTTCTGTCTCCTTCTTCCACTTGAAAGGACCCTTGTGATTCTGTTGGGCTCACCCAGACAATCTAGGATAATCTCTTCATCTTGAGGCCAGTTGATTAGCAAACTTAATTCCATTTTCAATCTTAATTACCTTTTGCTGTGTAAACTAACATATTCACATATTCCATGGGTCAGAACATGTACATTTTCGGGGAGCCATTATTCTGCCAACCAGAGTCACCCTACTTGTTGGATATGATTGAAATTTTGAGTCAAGTCTAGGTTTGTCTACCCGTTGGTGAAATTCACCTGTTGAAGACAGGTTCTCCTATGCAAAACACAGGTTCTCCTTTGCAAAAATATCTAACTTGCTGCCTGTCACAATATATTCCATCATTGGTTAGTTTCTTTAAGGTTCAAATGCAAAAGTCTTCAAGAATCCCTAAGTAAAATTCAGACATTACAGGCCCTCTGGAGAAGGTTTACCAACAACATATTGAGTACACAAGGAATATTTTAGGGAAAGGAAATGAGGGAAGAGAATAGCAAAGAAAGTCATCGAAAGGGAAGTGTAACAGTGCCAATTTTCCTTCTAGCCTACTATGTCATTTGGCCCAGAGCTAGTCTTAGCTGTGGGATTTCCCTCTAATTTAGGCTTACAAACATGTACAAACAGCACTGTAACTTTCCTTTTATCTATTTTCTGAATTATTAATCATATTTACTACTGTCTTATTGTTACTGGAGAGTTTAAAGAAAATCAGTTAGTACTGAATCAACTAGAATGGGATAGAGGTTTATCTACAGAGACTGACACTAAATGTAGCCAGTTCAATTTGACACATTTTTATTGACTTCATAGTATATGCCAGCCGCATTGCTTAAAGCTATAGAACTCACACATGCGCAGACAGATTCTAATTGCATCTCTGACTCTGGATACATTCTGACACCCAAAAGCCTAGGTTTACAAATTCAGACCAGGGTGATCTAAATGAACTAAAGGAAACGTAGCAGGAATCACACACCCTTATAAAATCAGGTATCAGGCAGGATTCCTGAGAGCCTAAAGCTAGGCCAGGTCAAGGGCATGTTTCTACTCTACAGAGAAGGGGCAGAAAGCTAAACTCCTCGGTCCAACTGAGTGGTCAATTGAAGATGCTCAGAAGAGTTTTGCAAGTACGTTATGAGGCAAAATGACAAAGTCTAAAGAAACCAGAACACAGCAACCAGGCTCGAAAGGGAGGGGGAAAGACTGACTCTAGATAGGATGGGTCCTCTCAACCTCGCTGGTGAGGAGGGAGATGTCAGGATGTCCAGAGAGTTGGAGTTCAAAACAAGTTCTATTTCTAAGATGTATTTTTACTGTCCTCAATATGGATCCTGTATTGTTCAGGATGTTATCAGAAGTGGAAATAGATGGCTATTTCTGAGCATGAGTTTGATGAAAAGAGACACTATGAAGATTATATAAATTGTGAGTTTGGTAGGGGGAGGGAGGGAGCATCAGGAAAAATAGCTAACGGATGCTGGGCTTAATACCTAGGTGATGGGATGATAGGTGCAGCAAACCACCATGGCACACGTTTACATATGTAACAAACCTACACATCCTGCACATGTACCCTGGAATTTAAAATAAAATATAAAAAATAAATAATTGAAAGTTTTGAAAAAGAAATTGTGTGTTTGGTAGAGCCAGAAAAAAAAAATATTGTCAGCTAGCAGTGGCATTGAAACTAAGTCCAGATGTCCCTGGAACTTGAGGAGGGTGATGTAAACTGACAAGACATCAGAGGCAGGACAGTAGCAGAGAACATAGGTAGGGTCACGGATGGAGAGAGAGCCAGGTAAAACAAAGAGGCAGCCATGGGTGAGGACAGCAGAGCAGAGGTAGCATAGCTGTGGCAGAGGCAGCCACCCAGGGAGGGGGACGTAGCACCAGACAAGTAGCTGCAGTCAGTGGGTGCATTTGTTTTACAACAGTAGCAAGCTGACCCTCAATGCAGAGTAGTTCCAGAACCTGTATAGACCAGAGCTGAGTGTATCAGTGATCCCCTGTTGATACTGACCCAAAAGGCAGTTTAATAATGAGTTTTATGAGAAAGAGCAGTTGGCCGGGCTAGGCATACTCAAGTTGTTTCACAGGTCTTGTTTCTGAGGCCGTGTTTAAGCACGGATGAATCCAGTTCAATGAAATTTGCCAGATTTCTTTTTGGTAAGTCATTTAAGTAATATTTACCCTTGCATTTTAGTGGGATAAAATAGTTTCATTAACTCTGGATAGTACTAAAATCTACTAATCCCAGAAATTAAACTCCCGATAATATAATATTTGGAGATGATGGCTGTTCCTGTCCCTCCTGTATACTACTTACTGCTTAGAGAGAATAAGTTCCCAGCTCTGGTCAGATATCAGAGTCCCTGGAGAGTTTTAAAAAATCTCAAAGCCCAAGACAGCCCTAGTAATCTGAATCCCTGGTACTGGGACACAAACATTGATTTTTGTTGTTGTTGTTTCTTTTTAGAGATAGTGTCTCACTCTGTTGCCCAGGCTGGAGTGCAGTGGCACAATCATAGCTCACTGTAAACTTGAACTCCTGGGCTCAAGAGATCTTCCTGCCTCCGCCTCCCTAGTAGCTGAGCACCGTGCCTGGTTAACTTTTTCAGTTATTTATAGAGATGGGGTCTACGTTAGCCCTTCCTTTTTAAAAAAACAAAAAAATTAATACAGAGATGGGGGCTCCCTCTCTTGCCCAGGCTAGTCTGGAACTCCTGGACTCAAGCAATTCTCCTGCCTTGGCCTCCCAAAGTTCTGGGATTATAGGCATGAGCTATCTTGTCCAGCCCAATATATATATATATTTTAAACAAACTCAAGTAATTTTAATTTGCAGGCAAGACTGAAAAACACTGGATTTAAGAGAGTAAATCCTTAATCCTGCCTAGACACCTGACCTCTTTTTTTTTTAGTACTGATTTCACTGACTAAGCTAAGTCTACCTTTTTTGAACAGTGGTTATCAAATTTTAGCATGCATCAAAATAACCCAGAGGGTGTCTTATAACACAGATTGAGGGGCCCCACCCCAGAGTATCTAATACAGTAGGTCTGGATGGGATTCAGGCAATGACAATGCTATTTACGTTGGAAGCATATTTTGAGAACCACTGTTCTAATAAGATGATGTAAGGATAAAAATAATCAAGCAGAGTGTGTAGCTGGTAACTTTTTTTTTTTTTTTTCATCCTACTGCCTGTCCACCTGACCTCAGAGATTCAATTTATGGCCCAGAGTTAATATCAAACATAAGATTTTAAGTACTTTATATTACTCACGTCTGATGGCTGTTGAAGGGTTTTGCAGAAAAATTTTAGGTCAAAGTGTTGAATATTTAAACTTTGAGGTATGCAAAACCCAGCTGGCAGCCAGGTGCAGTGGCTCCTGCCTGTAATCCCAGTGCTTTGGATGGCTGAAGCGGGAGGATCACTTGAAGTCAGGAGTTCGAGGCCAGCCTGGTCAACATGGTGAAACCCCATCTCTACTAAAAACAAATACAAAAATTAGCTGCCTGTGGTGATGCACACCTGTAATCCCAGCTGCCTGGGAGGCTGAGGCTGGAGAATCACTTGAACCTGGGAGTTGGAGGTTGCAGCAAGCCGAGATTGGGCCACTGCATTCCAGCCTGGGCAACAGAGCACGCGCCATCTTAAAAAAAACAAAACAAAACAAAACAAAACAGCTGGAGATGTCCGTGGGAATGTGTCTATGTCAATTTGTTTATTCATCTTAAACATGTTAGTATGTACATCAATTTTTCATTTTGTCAAATATGATCAGATTAATTTTAAAAAATACAAAATTAAGAGTATTTTAAGAGTATTAGTACACTTTCCCTTGCCCCTGCTTATATGCAGAAAGTTTCCTTTGTTAGCTAAGCTAGCAACTGGGCCTTTAAACTGGGGCTTGATGGGAAACAAGAACTTCTGGTTGAGAAATGTGTGGAAAAGATTTTTAGGATCCTTGCTGTGGGGGGGCATGACGTAATTGTCTCTTCATTGTCTCCATAAAAGAACTCCAACAATTGCTAATATTTATTGAGTTCTTTCTATATCTATTCCTTCTCAACCTCCATGGGAGAACCGATTCCTAATGCCCTGAAGCATGCATTGTATGAAACAAATTTACTTCATGACTATACGTCAAGAATGGTACTAGCTATGTACCATTTAGAAAATAATCACTGAAATCGCTTCCTGTAGAGGTGGAATCTAGGCAGTGCTCCAAGAGCTTTATGGTTTGTAGCTTATTTAATTGTCATTACTGTCCTAAGAGAAGATTCTATTATTTATCCTCATTCTTACAGGTTAGGAAACAGGCACAACTAAATAACTTGCCCAAGGTCATACAGTAAGTAGCAGACGAAGGATGCAAGCCAAGAGTGCCCTGTCTCTGCAGCCCATGTTCTTACTGGCTCTGCTACAAGGGGTTCACTACAATTCAAATGTTTTGGAGTTAGACCTGTGTTGCCCTTAGATTTACTCCTTTGCTGAGACAGGTGACCCAGCAAATCCAGGCCCTAGGATGGTCCCTCAGATTGTTACTCCTTCTATCCTATGTGTTTTCTTGCATCTAAAACTAGTTGGGGATGGCAATGTACATTGGTACAGCAAGGAGGAGTGGGCAGCAGATAGAAAGTCAGATCTGAGAACAGTGGAAAACTAACCCTGGTTTAATGTCTGCCAGGAGCCTAATGCATTTTCTCACTTCATTCTAAGATAAAATTAGTACATTTTAAGGTAAAATATTTTGTGGTTTAAAGACACAAAGATTCGGAAAGATAATGTGACTTAACCAATATTTCACAACAAGTATGTGACAGAGTTAGAATTCACACCAGGGATGTGGTATTAGATTTAAAAGCCCAAAATATAGACATGTTTATCACTATCATTTGTAAGATATTATTTACAGAACTAAAGATTTTAAAGCAATTTTTATGTAAAATACAAATTATCATGGTAAGAGTAGCATTATCACTCATTAATGTCAATTAGGGCTCTTTCTGTGAAAGTTATTTTAAAAAATTGAAATTTGTTTAAACAAAAAAGTAAATTTACTTGAAGCCATGGAGGCTGATTTCAGGGGTAGTTAGAACCAGCATTATGAGAACCTGGGGCCTTTCTGTTTCTTTGTTTGGCTCAACTTTGTTCCTTGCCTCATTCTCCAGAGCAATATGGTGCAAGAAGGCTGTAGCACACTAGCCCCATATCAGTTACAGTCAAGTCCAGTGGGAAGAGCCAGACTTTTGTTGCAGTAGCTCTCAAAAAATTCTGAGATTTACCTTAATTGTAGTAGCTAAGATCATATGTCCATCCAGGAACCAGGAAGTTGTATGATAAACACACTTGGGTAACAGACTTTATACCCATAGCTAGGGATGTTGCTAGGGAAAAAGGAAATATGTCCTGGAATGGAATATTTTAAATGTAAATTATATTTGTTTTGAAACTTGCCTTTTAGGGAAGGAAAGAAAGAGATAAAGCTAGAGGTAGGACTTTGAGGAATTGTACATAATTCCCAGCCTATGCTGTATAGGCCATAGCCAGTCATCTGTATGTGCAAATAGCAGTGCATACACAGAAATTTATTCATCATTCATTTATTCATTCATTGCTCATTATCTGCCAATTTTGTGTCAAGTACAGTTCTAGGTGCAGGATTTAGAACAATGAAGAAAAAGAGGCCTCTCTGCCTTCATAATACTTTACATACATGGGAAACAAGTAGTAGACAAGTAAACAGGTAAGTTTTTAGGTGGTTATCAGCCATGATGAGTGGTTTAAAACATAAAAGGAAACAAACAAGTGGGTAGCTAATAACGAAAAAATGAATAAATGTAGAGGAGGCTTAACCTATCCAAAGCATGGTCAAAGAAAGCGCCAGTTACGCTTTGTTCAAGCTGAGCCCTGATGAATGAAAAAAGAGTTAACCCTGGAAAGACCGAGGAGAAATTGGGCACCTGTTCTTTGTGCCAAGGTCTGAGGTAGAAATGAGCTTCACTGCTTCAGAACTGAGAAAAACCCAGTGCGGCTGAAGTAAAGTAACCTAGAGAGAAAGTGGAGGAACTGAGTGGAAGCCTGTCATTCAGACCCGTTTGTTCTCTTCAGGACTGTGGCTCCACTGAAAGTTTTCAAGCAAGGGAAGGATATAATCTAATGTACTTTTGCAGATCTATGGAGAGCTGGATTGGAAGGTTTTCAGGTTCAAGCGATTGAATGAATGGCAAGGCTTTTTACTGACATGGGAGATGCGATTTTGGAGAAATGAAAAGTTTTGCTTTAGGCATGTCAAGATGGCAATGTCTGTAAGTGAGGTGGCAAAGATGCAATTTCAGATGGAGATGTAGAACTCAAAAAATCCGAGCCTGTTTTAAAGTGGAGGTTTTTTTATTCTTCAGGAATCTTGAAGCCAACAGATCAGGACAAATTGCCATTGAAAAGATGTCTGTTACTCAGAGTTCCCAAGAGGAGGGGGCACACCATGCCATGCAGGGCTCCATGGAGAGGCACCGGTGTTGGTTAGGAAGGAGGGGGCGAGAGAAAAGCCTGGACAGTGACAGTAACTTTTATTGTGGTTTCTGTGGGAAAAGTGAGGTAGGGTAAGCAGACCGATGAGTGGCTCGTTTTTAATAATGTCAGCAGGCTCCTGGGTATAGGGCCTATCTGTAATTATCTGGTACCGGGCCCTGAGATGATTAGGGCAGAGGAATGTATTGCCTCCTGGAATGTCAGAGACAGATAGAGGAGGCAGTTTGGAATATGTGCTCTGGATCGGATAGTTTGCCTATGGAAGGCATGCTCCTAGAGAAGCAGCTTGCTAATCTCTAGGAATTAGCTAGCCTTAAGAAGAGCAGTTCCCCTTGAGTCAGCAAGGCTGCAGATGCCAGAGCATCAAAAATACGGAAAATATGAAAATATAATTAATACAGGCACAAGTTTGTAAATGGAGTTTATCATGTGTGTGGCATAGGGGGAGAGTGTAGGGGTGGGGCCAGGTTGAGAACTACTCTGTCACTCTTCCAGATACCCTTGGAAAAATGTTGAAAAGTGCATTCAGGTTGGAAAATACTATTTCTTTTTTGTTGTTTCCTTCACTACTAATGATTATGGCATAGGGAGCACAGACAAAGAGTTGCAGCTGCTGTCTCCCCAACCCGGTCCTGTTGCCCAAAGTGCTCTTATATGCTAATTTTGCATAGACATATGATTGTGGGTGGAGGAAATAAAAATATTTACCCATCATGAATACAATGTACTTACAGCTGTTGCTGCACCTTAATTTGGAATCTGATAGTTGTTTCTAAAAGAGTTAAGTGGTAGTTCAGTTAATCGGTAAAACTGCCAAGTTGCTAGGTACTTAAATTGGTTGAAATGAAAGGCAGTGATTGTCAAGCCTGACAAACTAAAATTCTTTATTGAATCTAATTAGGGTGCAAAGAAAGTATTGTTTTAGTTCTTCAGAGCTTGTTGGACGTAGTTTTTGATACCTTTGGTACAGTTTCAGCTGCACTCAAGCAAAGAATTTCATCTATTGCATCAAAACACCTCTAAATCATAGGTATTTAACTTTTAGATTTGAATCTAGGATATAGAAATTTTACTATTTCATCATAAAAGTAATTCTAAAAGAATAATTGTGGGTACAATACTGTTTTATGTATTTACTTATTTTAAATGCTATAAAAATACAGATCTACATGGTGAAACCCCATCTCTATTAAAAATACAAAGATACAGCATGGTGGCATAGGCCTGTAATCTCAGATACTTGGGAGGCTGAGGCAGGAGAATCACTTGAACATGGAAGGTGGAGTTTGCAGTGAGTTGAGATCGTGCCATTGCACTCCAGCCTGGATGAGAGAGTGAGACTCCATCTCAAAAAAACAAAACAAAACAAAAACCAGATCAACATTCTGCTCTTCAAATGTATTGCAAACTTTTTTTTTCATAGATAAAACATTACAAGCTGTATGAAGGCAGAGACTATGATTGTTCACCATTTTGCTGAGTGCCTGGCATAGCACTTGACACAAAGTAGACTCTCAATACACACCCAGGAATAAATGTGCACCAAGCACATTACATTGGTAGCAAGCATCTACCCAGTAAGTGTTGCCATCTCCTCATGCTTTGTGTGCTGTGTAGCCTCCCAGTAGCTTGCTTTCTTCAGCTTTTTTTCTATTTTGCTTCTGGCAATAATATTTCATCATTTTATCATATGATATGAGTAATGGCAAAAATGGAACAAATCAGAACCGTGAAATGAATTACATTCCTCTTTGATTATAATTACAAGTTAATCCAAGCTTGTAATCTGAGCATGGCTTAGATGGCAGTCAGTTACACTACACTAACATTGCCAGAACTTTCAGGCAAGCTATATGTAACCTCACAAGTACACACTGGACATTGGTTGGCCCATTTCTTGGATGAAGAAAATAAGGCAAATAGAGATTTAGGATATATTTAGATCAATGCAGTTAGTTAATGGTACATTAAGGACTAGAGTCCTTGGTTTTAAGCTTTGCTGTGTTCAGCACACAACACCGATATCATAAAAATGTGGAGTATTTTGTATTCTTTTTTTTTCCGATCTAGTAATTTTCTGAATCTCTGATAAAGACCAGGTCACACGTTGTCGTTGACAGGACTGCTAGGGTTACCATTTTTTACTGGGCAGGATTAAAACTCTAGGGCTGAGTATACAATGAGTGTGAGCTTTTGTTGTTCTCCATTTGAGTTATTCAGAAGGTCACGTAACAGGCAACAAATGAAACATCCTGTAGGGATCCCCACACTATTATTATTCTTTTTTTAAATGGGGTCTTTCTTGTCACCCAGGCTGGAGTGCAGTGGTGTGATCAGGGCTCGGTGCAGCCTCCACGTCCCATGCGCAAATGATCCTCTAACTTCAGCCACCAGAGTAGCTGGGACTATATGTGTGCACCACCATGCCCAGCTAATTTTCATGTTTTTTGTGGAGACAGTGTTTCACCGTGTTGCATAGCCTGGTCCGGAGCTATGGGCTCAAGCGATCTGCCCATCTTGACCTCCTAAAGTGCTAGGATTATATGTGGGAACCACCATACCTGGCTAACACTATTATTTTTATGACTGTATTCTACAAAATACCAGGCTCATGAAATATTGCATGAAGTAAGAATTTCATAGTCAAATATGTTGGGAAATGCTGCCTACCTTATCCTTCTCATTTATTTATTTATGTATTTGTGTATTTATTTATTTATTTTGAGGCAGAGTTCCGCTCTTGTTGCCCAGGCTGGAGTACAATGGCATGATCTTGGCTCACCACAGCCTCCACATCCTGGGTTCAAGCAATTCTCCTGCCTCAGCCTCCCGAGTAGCTGGGATTACAGGCATGCGCCACCACACCCAGCTAATTTTGTATTTTTAGTAGAGACGGGGTTTCTCCATGTTGGTCAGGCTGGTCTCGAACTCCCGACCTCAGGTGATCCTCCCACCTTGGCCTCCTCTCCTTCTCTTAGAGAGTCACAGTAGTCAGAGAGTCTCAAAGAAAAGAAACCCTGAACTCAGCATTTCTCATACTCGTTTGATCACAAGCATTTTTTTTCAAATAACACCAATTAATGTCCCACAGAACTTGTCTTTCAAAGAACACAGCTCATGATTCACTCTGTGGGCTAGAATGATGATTTTCTGTGTGTGTCTATGGTATATGATGCTTTTCTTTTGCTGAGTGATTTTATTTGTGAGATTACACAGTAAGAACTTTTATGTTATTCTTGAGATGTAATGCCACATTGCTGTCTAAAAAGAATGTAAATTTGGAATACTCTCCGGGGTGTGCTAGCATACGATCTTCACAATTGCAATATCATTAGGATCGTGATTTTTTAATTTTCATAATTATCACTAAATTCTTCACCTAACTAGGAATTTGTGCTAATTTTATTTCTGTCATCTTTAGTTTTACTAAGGACTTGAATTTAACTCTCATTCAACTTTTTTTTAACCAAAAAATACTTCTTTAAAGACATGATATTCGTTTGTGAGTTGTATTGAGGCTTTCTTTAGACTTTACCTAAGTGTTAAATGTGGGCTCCGTTACATCTAGACGTTCAACATTTGTGATCAAACTGTAGTAAATATGTCCTTTTCTCAGGTGCATAATTAGAGTATTTAAACTTGTGTTCCAGAGAGTAAGTTAGTAACATCAGGAGAAATGATAGTCTTATCTGTGGTCTGGCTGTAAATATAAAGTAATTTTATGTTGGCTAACTTGGTTTCATCCATATTTTTAAAAAATAAGACAGAAACAGTAGTCAGAATAAAGCTACACTCTATGAAGTAGAGAGAGCGATTCTTCATTTGAGGGGATATTTTCTCTTTTTTGTATAATTATTTGGATAATTGTGTAGGAGTGCCTAACGGGAGTGAACCCGTGATAGTCAATAATTTAGAAACAGAATTAGAGCACAGCCTTTGCCTAGTGTTAAATAAACAAAAATTTGATAGTCACACACATCTCACGGTAGCACTGTGTCTAGATGCAATGTGAAGCAGCCTTTGCTATTAACTGAAATGTTCTTATTTTCCACTGGACTGCTCAGTACGTTTATGATACGTTTGTTTAAAAAAGGAGAAGGCGAGTGTGGGGATTTGTCATACATTTAACTTCTTTATAAATGATATTTCTTTTTGTTTATAAAGTGATTCTGTCTGTTCACCATCATTCAGTGGTAAAAAAATGCAAATGGAATTTGAGAACGTAACATATGGAAGATGTACAGGGAAGGCAAACATGGCACCATGGCAGTTACTAAAGTACTTACATGCTTGATAGAGGGAGCCCTGTGAGCTTTCGCTGTTCTATCAGTGTGGATCAATGTCCCATTCTGTGAGGAAGGAATGTTGGATTGCTGGAGAGTCTCATTAAGACTTGGCACTTTCTTGGAAAGACTTGCAAGAAGAAAGTAAAAATTATACCTGACCTCCTCCTCAGGCAGCTCACCCTCACTCCCACCTTCCTCCAAACCTATTATTTGCACCTATGTGTTCTGAGATACGTGTTCACAGCTTTATTTTTACAAGACTAAAATGCTTTTATTGAACTGTGATTTGTCATTTAGACAAGACTCATTGCCTTCATTTTATAAGTGAAAAATAAAATGAAACAGCAGAAATATCATTGTTTGTATATTAAAGAAAAGGCTCAAAGACGTTATTATTCTTTCAGTTTTTGAAGTGTAAAGACTTACTCACCTACACCAAAAAAGGCGATAAAAATTTCTTATGGAACCTTGTTTTCCATAAGTATTTTTTTAACCACAGTTCTTACCTTCCTCTTTGCTGAGAAATATTAATGTTCTTATGGATATTATCTAAACTGAATAATTCATAATTATTTGGGATTTAAACTCTTTGGCAAAGCTTAATGCTCATTGTTCAATTTCTGTCTGCCTTTTTAAAATAACAGTGCTCCATTCCAAATTTTATACCTGAACGTTCTCCATAGCCGTGGCAAGAAAACACTTCAGACATTGCGAAGTCTATGTGAACTTCTAGAAAATGTAGCCTGTGAGGAAATAGATATAAAATATCCAATTAACTGACTTCATTTTATTTAGAAACTACTTTATTTTTAATCAAGAAAATTAAAATGACAAAAACATACAAAGTAAATGAATAAAGGTTATTCTTAGATAAATTGGCTTTTAAAACAGCATAGAGATGTTATTTGGGGATTCCTTAAGTTATAAGATACCAGTGAGTATTGGCCAAGAAGCAAGTTTTCTGTTGAATGCATTAGCTTGATAAATGGGCCTTTTGTTTTATTATCTGAAGAAATTAGGTAACAATGTAATTTATTATCTAACTAGACTACTTTTGAGAGAGAAAGCAGGACAGTAACCACACTGGACATGAAAACAACCAACATCAACTGGGACAGCTCTAGAAAAGTAAAAAAGACTGGTCAATCTACAGATTATGGATTTTCACAAAAGTAAAACTCTTCAATAATCACAGATCATTATTAGTATTGCGTTCAAGATGCTGCACTTGGCACCTTGAAACAACTGAGAAATAATTTGGAAATGAACAGACAGGCAGGCCTGTGCTCCTGGAATTTGTTTTGTAGGCACCAGCTGCAAAGCAAACATTTGCCCCAAATAGAATGATTTATGTTAAATGACCTCAGTCAAGCTGCTGCTGTTCATGTCTGTAAAATAATTATCATTATCATCAGCGTACAACAGAAACCAAGCAAA
Organism: Nomascus leucogenys; assembly: GCF_006542625.1. NCBI lineage: Eukaryota > Metazoa > Chordata > Mammalia > Primates > Hylobatidae > Nomascus > Nomascus leucogenys. The sequence goes on along the minus strand of NC_044389.1, from coordinate 671,886 downwards.
TAACCACAGTGGAAGAAAATCCACTAGTGAAAAGAAATCCCATGAATGAACAGCATTTGATAGCTGGTATAAAAAAGATGATTCTGAATTTTCATCTTGAGATGTGTCACATAGAGCTTGGAAATGAATATCCATACCAGCAGTTACTTTGTGTTCAGTTAAATTGGTAACTTGCAAGAGAAATATGAAATATAGGAGAAATATCATTTATAAAGAAGTTAAATGTATGACAAAGAAGAGAATCTTTGACATGGATAATGTGAAGGAGGCTTTATCATGGAAGTTTGTTGTTTTTTAGTTACTTAGGGGATGGTAGCAGATGATAGTGAGAGGAAAACTGTAAACCTTCTGCTAGAGACATCAAGTAAAGAGGAAGGATATTTTGCAGATCTATACTAAACTGTGGCATCTAAAGAGGTGAAGGTTTTTGAAGAGATGGTAATGAAACTACCAGTTTCTAAGAGGCACTGGGGAGTAAGAAATAGAGAAATAGACCAGCCCCTACTCCTCATCTTGTGGGAAGTAGATAGTAGGAACAGAGGAGCCTCTGTTGACTTCAGAGCCAGTGGTTTTTTTTTCTAATGATGGGAAGATTCAATGAAGGCAAAGAAGTGAGGGATCATAGAAAAGCTCAAGTGCATAGAAGTAGAATTGAATAGCAATGAAAAAAGCACAGTGTTTCCTGAGATGATACCTCCCCTTAATATCCACCATAAACTGACATTTTCTATTGTATTCCTTTGGTGAAAATGTTGGTTGCAACTTACCCACCAGATCTCAGTAACCACTAATGGAATGTTTCAGGAAAAATCATATGCTAGAGGATTTTGGTTTTTGCAATTAAAAAACAAGTTGTCAAAAAACTTTATATATATTTACAGCAAGCAGTTCAAATTCCTTTCCTTTGTCTTACTGTTTTATTTTATATTATATTTTATTTTATGTTATTTTATTTTGAGACAGGGTCTTGCTCTATTGCCCAGGCTGGTCTTGAGCTCCTGACCTCAAGCAATCCTCTTGCCTTGGCCTCCCAAAGTGCTAGGATTATAGTCATGAGCCACCACACCCAGCCTGTCTTACTCTTTTAAACAATTATTCAAAAACTATTGAGCTAAATACTGCTGATATGTATTTTACGGAAACAGAAGCTGCCTGCATTTGACAAAATGTCTTAGATAGAACTGTCTTTAATGCCCTATTAGTGATAAAAATAAATCTTCTGGCATAAGCCAGAAAAAAATAGTTCACTTAAACAAATATTTAGAAAGCCCAATAAATAGGTGGTGTAAGTTAATGAAAGGAAAGCAATTGTTTACATTATAAACTAGATTACCTTATGATTAACTGTATTCTTATTTAAAAAAAAAAGTCAAGTGGACAAACCTGGTAAAATGAATCAGTCTTAAAGAGGCTTTGATTTGCACAAAAAAAAAAAAGAAGAAAAGAAAAAGGAAAATTAAAAAAAAGCAAGGAAACAACAAAATAACGTGTTGCCCTATCTCATTCCTCCCCCCCAAAAATCACATGTTTACTAAGATTTACATGTTCCACATACATTTTGAGCCTGGCTGGAGGCATAGGACAATATGAGAAAGAAAAGACCCAGAGGAGTCTTTAAGAAGAAATGTATTTCTTTCTTTTTCAGCTATGAAATACTTTATATATAACTAGTTAAAAGACTTTTTCCTCGACCCTGTACCCTTTGTGATAAATTATTACTTGTATATGTTGTACAGCAGCAGTTCTCAGACTTTTGGACCTAGAACCTCTTTCTATTCTTAAAAAAATTGTTGAGGGCCTCAAAGAGATTCCATTTGGGAAATATCTACTGAATATATACCATAATCTAAACTGAAGAAATTTAAAGCACTCATTCATTGATTCATTTAAATATAATAATAGCAAACCCATGACATATTAAATAACATTTTAATTACCAGTAACTATTTGTTCCTAAATGAAAATATTAGTGAGAAGAATTGCAGTGCTATATATATATTTTTTTTTATTTTTTTTTTTTTTTTTTTTTTTTTTTTTTTTTTTTTGAGACGGAGTCTCACTTGTTGCCCAGGCTGGAGTGCAGTGGCACGATCTCAGCTCACTGCAACCTCTACCTCCCGGGTTCAACCGATTCTCCTGCCTCAACCTCCTGAGTAGCTGGGACTACAGGCCTGCACCACCACGCCCGGCTAACTTTTTATATTTTTAGTTGAGACGGGGTTTCACCATATTGGCCAGGCTGCTCTCAAACTCCTAACCTCGTGATCCACCTGCCTTGGCCTCCCAAAGTGCTGGGATTACAGGTGTGAGCCACTGCACCTGGCCAGTGCTATACATTTTTAGAAATCTCTTTAATGTTTGGCTTAATAGAGGACAGCTGGATTCTGATATCTGATTCTGCATTCGATCTGGGGTGATATGTCATTTTGGTTGATTTGTATGAAGAAACCTCAGCCTCACGACACTGTCCCTTTTATGAAGAATTTTATCATCATGCTATATTTAATGATTAGAAATTTAATTTCACCCTTATATAGAAAAAATTAAAATCATCCCATTTATAACAATCCTCACATTGCAAATTATAAATGTACCCTTTAGGTTAGAAATTATGTGATTGAGTTTAGATACATAGAAGCCTATGACAGAACATAGCCAGTAATGTCTATATTTGAAAGTGAATTTCATTAAAGAAAGGAATTATCTGCTCTCTTTTATGGTTCTCTCTGATTATATCTGTGAAAAAGATAACTACTGCTTTGTCATTTCAGTTTCAATTTTTATTCTTAGTAAAAAAATCATTTATTGAAATAGTAATTACTTGAATTACTTGTTATCATCACAGCAGGAAATTATAGCAAGCGCTTAAAAAAAAAACATGCATACTCAGGAACTACTTAGAAAAACTTAAATGGTTCTTGCTGAAAAGCTTAGTATACCATAATGCGGAGTCCAAAAATGTTTTTGTTACTTCTAAAACTGAGTGGCTTTTCAAGTAGGCCTAGCAGCTGAGGTTCTGTTGTCTGAAATCTGCTCCAGGCAGTGAGCATAGGAGGAGTTAGGAGTACCTGCAAGATTAGGTAATAATAATGACCGTTTCCTCTGCCTCCCTATCTGAGGAGCCATCGCCACCAGTATTTCCAGGCAATTAGTGTGGGAATAAGCAGTAGTCAGTTCAAATGACTCCTCACAGTCACAGAGGTGCTGTTAGTGTAAAAGCTGACATCCCCATTTCTCTAGGAAAAGGAAGAGCCTTCAGTGGCAGAAGGAGCACAATCTTCCAGGAGGGAGGCCTGGTGCAGAACCCAGATCCCTTAGGCTGTGCAAAAGGGCTTCAGTGTATCCTAACCGCCCCTAGACCTAGTAGCACAGTACTAGACTAGATTGCACTGTTTATTCAGCCCAGCTTCTCTTTGCCTCAGAGGTTCACTTAATGATACAAGGTATCTCAAACCTTGAGAGATAATTTTTAACTAGAAAGTAACCTATTTGTAAGAATGATTTTTAGCAAGTGGTTCTAACTGGCATGTGTTTTCTGGCCTTAGGGAGCTACAAAATTGTTTCAAGAGGAAACAAATGGACCTAAAAACAAATGACTGGTAATTGCGGTTGAGAGGCTTACATTTGAAGGGAACTTGTTTAAAAGTGGCATGATTTTATTAACCGATAGATCATCAAAACCTCTCTGTAACCCTGGAACAGGTATCATTTTTAAAAAGCTAGAAAAAAGTACTTATATTTCATTATAAGATTTTATGTTATTTTAACATGTGAAACCTTTTTGACGGTTTACAACAAAATGTTTCTATTTTTACACACAAATGTTTATTTAATATGGCATTTTCTTTCTATCCGCTGTCAGGTATGCAGCAAGATCTTATATAGTAAGGCTGTTTTGAACATGAGGATTATGGAGGAAGGAGACCCACAGCTCATGGTTAAATTTCATCTATTAGAAAAATAAAGAAAAAAGTAATGGGTAGTCCTAGTTTAAATAAATAGTGAAAATCATCATGTAAAGAAATTTATATTGATGCTAAAAAGTAAACATTTCCCTTTGATGGAAATTTAAATTAACCAACAGACAGTGTTAACTTTTAGTGAAAGATGCACAGATACATAACTCAAAATGTGAACTGTTTTTGTTTCTGCTTTCTTCTTTTTTCTTTCTGTTTTCTTCTTTAAAGCTCACTTTGAGTGGCCTTGCATTTGGCAGTCTCCCTGGTTCAAATGTTCCTACCCCTTTTCCCTACTTAAACGAATTTCTCCATGTTTGGAGACTTGGATTCAGCACATTCTCATCATGGGAACAATTACTGACTAATGTGAAGCCACTTTATGCTCCCCTACCCATCAGAATCCTGTGAGTATATCATGTGTCGGGATTTCAGTAGTGTGTTCTGGCCTGTCTTCCCTTTGGGGACTATGTCACCTTCATTTTTGCATCTGCCACCCCTAATACAGACCCTTGAATGTGGCAGATTTTCAAGGTTTGTTGAATTGAATAAATCAATTAATGGATTTAGCTTTTGAACCATCAGGAACCGAAGAAGGTCTCTAAGCTTTTGTCATTTTAATGCTAGATGGATGGAGTGCACATGTTTCTATTATTTAGATTCTTTTAATTAAAAATAGCATCTGAGACATCCAAAGGAAAGAACAAGACAATGTTAGCATATTTCTTTCTAAAATCTATGGCAAAGTGAATGTTGCTAGAGATTGTCCACCATCCATAAAACTACCAGAAAACTTTGTTTTGATCTGTGAGGTACATACCAGTTCTAAAGTATTACTTGTAAGCTGAAACTAATAGTAAATTAAAACTAAGTGACTGTCAAGAATGTTACAAGAAGATAGGATACAGCAGTGAAGGAAACAGCCTAGATTAGTGCTCAGTATGTGATAGATGAGACCTTCATTAAATACTTCTTAAAGTTGAATAGAACCCTGAGAGACTGCATCATGTATCTGGACTAATACACAGTCTGGTGTGATGCAAAGGGTTGGTGTGGAGACACCCAAGGGGAATGAGACTGGGAATGTAAGGAAATAAGTCATGAGGTTTTGGTGTGTTGTTCTAAGACTTTATCCTCAAGTCAATATGGAGTTAGTTAAGGAAATGGTATGATGTAAGCTGGCATTTTAGGAAGATTGCTGGCGAGCTAATTGGAGGTTGGATGGGGGTGAAGAGAAGAGTATGAAATGGGAGGCAGATACACCAGGTAGAAAGCCATTGAAGAAAGATAAGGGTGCTGTCGTGGCAAAGAAAAGAGGGTGTGAATTCCAGAGATGCTGAGGACTTGGTGGCTGATTAGATATGGGAATGACTGAATGACAGAGGCAGGTTTGACTCCTCATGTTCTACTCTGGTAGCTGAAAGGAAGAAAACACTGTTTTCTACAATATGGAACACAAAAGCAGAAACAGCTTTGCAGGAAAAAATAATGAGGAGATCAGCTTTGGACATATGAAATTTTCAGGTGCTGGCGAGACATCTAGACAGACATGTGCAATGGAAATGGGATAATTGGGCTGGGAGCAGTGGCTCACACCTGTAATCTCAGCACTTTGGGAGGCCAAAGTGGGTGGCTCACCTGAGGTCAGGAGTTCAAGAGCAGCCTGGGCAACATGGTGAAACCCCACCTCTACTGAAAAATACAAAATTAGCCAGGCGTAGTGGCACATGCCTGTGGTCCCAGCTACTTGGGAGGCTGAGGCAGGAGAATCGCATGAACCTGGGAGGTGGAGGTTGCAGTGAGCTGAGATCATGCCACTGCACTCCAGCCTGGGCGACAGAGTGAGACTCCATCTCAAAAAAAAAAAAAAAAAGAAAAAAAAGGAAAGGGGATGATCTTGGTTTAGAGATGAGAAAAATGGTCTGGATGAGTCTACAGATTTTAGAGTGATTTATATACAAGAGGGTGTGGGATCGTGAGACTGGATAAGTTCAGTCAGATGCAGAGTATGAGACCAGACTATCTCTGAGCACAGAGCTCTGGAGGCCAACAATAACAAAGGGATTCCTTGAGAAAGAGAAGCCCATGAAGGAAATGGAAATGAGACATCCAGAAAGCCCAGAATGAAACCAAAAGTGTAGTGTCACACTGTTAAGATAATAGATTCTGGAGTGAGACAGATGAGGTTTTTAACTTCAATTCTAGAAATACTAGCTGTATTGCACTCGACAAGGTAACTAACTTTCCTAATGCCTAGTTTCCTGATTTCAAAATAGGCATGATAACAGTATCTATCCCAGAATATTCATGTGAGGGGGAGTAAGTAGTATCATATATACAGAATGCGTGGCAATGTCCAGTCCACAGTAAGTACACAGTAATTGCTGTTGCTGGAGGGAGTATCAGTAGAAACGGAAATGGTAGAGTAGTAGTAGCAATCATTGTCGTAATCATCATCATCATCACTATTTTGTTAAGAAAGTTTTAAAATGATTGAATATAATCTTAAAAACCTGAAAATACTGGAAAACGATAAAGGAAGACAAGCACCTGAAACTGCTCCATGGGTTTAATAACTTACATTTGTTTGGTGGCCTCGATAAACACAATTTTAATGGGACAGGGAGACCTACTGGCATACCAATAAAGTGTAAAGGAGCCAGGAGTGATTATGTAGAGTCCTCTTTTGACTTTTACGGGAAGGAGAAAAATATAGCAACAGTTCAGTGTAGTATTCTCAGCCTGTTTCTGCCCCATTCCAACATGGCTCTTCATGAAACCAAATCATTACACCTATAGTTGACTTCCTTTGTCCATACTATCCTTCCTAGAAAGTATGAGCTCACCCTGATCATCCTTCTCTCTAAGACTCACCCAAACTCCCAAATTCTCCAGGAAGTCTCCTCTCAACTCTTCCTTTTTCACTGGCTCTTTCGTGGTCACTACATACATCTGCGGCACCCTCGCATCACCCAGGACGGAGAACCTTAAAACTAGTCATCTACTTCCCAGAGAGATTCTACACGGTGGTTCTAAGAGCAGGGATTCCTTTCCAGTATTGTTTGGTTATATAGTGCATGATTGGAATTTGTTTTACTGATAATGATAAAGTAGTTGGAACACATGGCATAATTTAAAGTTGCTTTTTTCATTAACTTAGCACATGTGATATTGATATCAAAACCTCACATTTACATACATAGCTGAGGCATGAGAGCCTTCAGAGAACAGCACTGCCTACTGATGCCAGCAAAATAATTATCCTTCAGTTTAGAGTGGCTTGCATTTAAGTTTCTTTAAAATAAATACAACCGTTTGAAATTGTATAACCATTCAAAGCCAAAAATTTCATATTTTTACAAGAAATTTTCATTGTGTTTTATAAGTTCTAAAGAAACTTTGAGTTATGAATCATCATAATCTATCTTAGGATATTCTCAATATGTTTTTATATTAAATAAACAAGTAATTGTAATGTAAGTGGTAGAATAAGTGTGCTCAAATACTTAGGCTGTGGAGAAAAAGTTATTTAATAAGACATTTCATTTTATGCTGTATTTTCATGTTCGATAGATATGTTACTTCAGTTTGTAAACATTAAAGACTTGCAATGAGGGAAAAAATGAGAAAGTGATAGTAAACTGAGATTTTTGAACATGCAGATTTTCAAACAGTACTTTAGCAATGTGTACACTATTAGGAGCTCTAGCTTCTGAAATGAAGTTTAACGTACATTAATTGTTGAGATGATAAATTGGAGCTAGTAGATGAATTTAATGATCATGTTGCTCTCTCTCTTATATTCTTCATTGGAAGAACAAAAGAGACAAAGGAAATTATTTGCAATCATTATTCCTCATAAGAAAATAAATAAATCATTCTGTATTCTGTTCTCTGATTTCATTATAGCACCTGTCATGATGAAAAATCTACTACAGTGCTATTGGCCCTGTGGGCACCAATTAATGTTGATCATAATTAAAATTTTAATTGCAAATAGAAACACAGTGTATGTTATCACTTTAAAAAATAATTGTGTTCTTGTATATTAAAGTTGTAGGAAACTTTTATTCATAACATTAATTTGGAAGCTTACCCTTTTATTAGTGGTTACTGTTAGAAGAAGCTAAGAATCAGGACTTGCTCACTACTGTCGACTCCTTTTCTTCAAAATAATGATGAGGAAGATAGTTTTTTCTGGAAAGCAAAGAATAAGTTTGACTATTCAACAATGCAACTCTCTGTGCAGATCACAGACCCACACACAAACGTCCGTAGTAATTTATTAGAGTATGTATACTTTTCTTTATACTCATTGATTTTAAATCCTTACCCTATAAGGTATTTATCACCATGTTACAATGTAGGAAACTAAGGCACAAAGAATAAATATCTCACATCAGACAGAGTAATTGGCAGAGTTGGAATTGAAACCCTGCAAAACACATATTTCTTCCACTAAAACACACTGCCTCTTAGGCCAATATGACCACAAGAGGCAAGTGTGGTTCATGCATGCCTGGTTCAGCACTAGAAGGGGTCAGTCAGGGAACCAGTGTTAGACATTCAGAAATATGAAGTTGAGTAGGTGCCAGGAGTACCCTGTGCTCTCTTAACATATTTTCAAATATGGAAGAAATCAGTATATCCAGCAAGTCACAAACCACCGGAATTTCTCCCTAATGAAGACCTTCATATGTATGCTAATGTGAGTCACTGAATGACCACAAAATGGGTGCTCAGTAAATTTTTCTGAGAAATCCATGAACAGGGACAATTGAGATCAGCCCTCAACTCAAGGTGTGGACTGCTATTGACTCAAGCAAGTCATTGTTAGGAGCGAATTAAGGTGCTAGAGACACTTAGTTTTAGCTTTTTTCGGACACATCACAAATCGCAGATAGTTATAACTTTAATAGCACTTTAGTTAATGGGCTTCCGGACTCTTAACCTTTTGAAAGTGTTGTTTTCATTCCCTTACTTGAGTTGAAGCAGCTGTGCTCATCAGTCGTAGAACGTAATCGTTATATATCTGTGGCTCTAGGCGTGCATTTTTATGAGGGTATGAAAGTGGGAATCATTTACTCAATACACCTGTGGAAAACTTTCCAAAGTCTACGTGTGTAAATCTATGGCTTAAGTGTAATATGCTTGTCTGGAGAAAAAGGAGGCACTGAGGCTTTCCTATGTACTTTTTTGTTGTTCATCTGATAAATATTGACAATAAAAAAAACACATGTTGAGCAGAGGCTGGAAATACACTATGAGTAAACAACGGAACATGTGTTTTGAATTATTGAACTAAAATAAGGCATAGTGGCATCTAAATTATAATAATAATTAGACGGTCATTTTCCCATCTGTCAACATTTCTTCCTTACACTGCTCTTGAAGTATCTCTAACAGGTATTGAGTCTGTCTTTACAGTTCTTATTTATCAAAAATAGTTTAAAGAACAATTTAGAATAGATGAATAGAGATGTATGCAGCTACAAGGGTTCTATAAAAACATGCACTTGCAATATCTAATAATGAATATTGCTGCTGTATTTTGTGAGGCAGAATTCCCTAATTTATATGGTCCAAGGATTATGAAAGTGAGAATGAGATAAGATTCCTCACATAGAGAAATTATATGGACTAGAAAGCATATGGGAATGTGAATTTGGCACAGGGGGCAAATAACAGCTAGCTGCGAGGAGCTCCCTGGCACTATTGATTTTTGGGTCTTCCATGGTCCTTAGGTACAAATCAGGTTGTAGCTGGGTTTTTCCCAATGACGATTTCAAATGTGACGGTCTCTGATATTCTAAACCTTTTACCCTTGTCCATTTGCTTTCCAGATTTCAAATGTTACATTGCATTTGCCCTCTTTCCTGTTTTCTTTGTTCTTGAGGAATTATGCCATTTTATTGTTTACTAGACTGTAATATTTTGTGGGGCTTCCCAGGGGGGTAGAATTATCAATGGTAATCTTTGTGTACTTTTCTAATCATGAGCCTCAAACCTTGTCTTTAGTACACTACAATAGTTCTCTCAATGAATTTTGAGACTTAAATTAGAAATTAACTTGGTTCCCTATATTCTACTGAACCAACAACACGTTTGAATTATTGCAATCATTAAATAATCATCAAATTGAGCAATCCCATTGTTGCTTGGGATGGCTCAATAGCAAGGTCTGAACCAGAATTTCTGGAATAATTTAGGCATTGAATTAGCACAATAATACTGTTAGCACTTTATGGGTCTAAAACTCAATGTATCTGGCAAACTTTTCTATGTGGATCACTGGTAAGAAGGAGCATGTAAGCAAAACAAGCTCCTAATGGACAAAACCGATGTTACTAAATCCATGCTCCAGCTCATCCACCTTGCTAACAGGCATGCCCCTATGTGAGGGTCTCCTGGCATCCACATATACACTTGAGATGTACAGCTCAGGGGTGCTCAGGTCAATTTTATGCTTGGCATATTTGAGTAAGTTTCCTACCCAGGTTTTTCTCATTCTGTATAGTCCATTCCTTACCATTTGTTATTTTAAAATATATATAGCTATATAGAGAAATATTTTAATATATGTATATATATACATGTATATATACATGTATATATACATTATATATATATATGTATAGTATGTGGCAAGATTTCTTATATTTGCCTCACTCTGAGCTTATGGAATTTAGTTTGTCTCATTATTTCAGGCCCCCAGCAGATTTCAAAATTAATATTAGGATGGGAATAGAGAGTTTCCCAAAAGAGGGATCACTAACAACTGACATGACAGCTAACATTTCACAGTAATGAAAGAAAGAAAAAAATCTATTTTACAGCAAGCCCAGAATCTCAAATGGTATGAGGGAGGCTATTTAGTGCAAGTACAGAAAGTCTTGTACTTCTCAATAAGCCAAGAGGCATCACTTGATTACAGAGCAGTGTAATAATAGCTGTTGATAATTGTGTTCTGGAGTCATCAAGCCTGTGTGCCCCACCCCTAAACCACTATAGCAACCTTTTCTCCACTAGCTGTATAGAACAATAAAGCGCTCTTCTTTGTCATTTCTCCCACTATATCATGAGCTTGCCTTCTCTATCTACGTCCCTAGCATCAGTATAGTGCCAAGCCTATAATATCTACTCTCAGTGATTTGTAGGGTAAATGGATTAATGAAATGACTATGTATACATTTTATATATATATATATATATATATATATATAAGTACATACATAGGTATATATGTTTTATAGAAATAATTACAGGTAAATATGGATGAGAATCAGTAAACTACTTTTGAAACAAAATAAATAAAAACAAATCCCCCGAATTCTCATGGAAATGAATGGAGAGAGGTGGAAAAAAGGTAAAATGAATAAACACAAAGATATTTTTGAATTTAAAAAGTGTCAGCTAAGAATATAAACAACTAACATTTGCTAAGCCAGGAGAAAAGCATCTAAAATACTCTGTTGTTATTACTCCACAGATTTGAGGTAAATCCTTTTTTTTTTTTTTTTTTTGAGACAGGGTCTTGTTCTTCCCCCCAGGCTGGTGTGCACTGGTGGGATCATAGCTCTCAGCAGCCTCCAACTCCTGAGCTCAAGTGATCCTCCTGCCTCAGCCTCCCTAGTAGCTGGGAGTACTGGTGTACATCACTGCACCAAGTTAATCTTTTTGTAGAGATGGTGTCTCACTATGTTGATCAGGCTGGTTGCAAATCTTAGCTTTTCTTTTAATGACTCCAACTTGTTACTTAACTTTAAAAGCTCCAATTATTTTACTATTATTATTATTATTATTTTGAGATGGCGTTTTGGTCTTGTCAACCCAGGCTGGAGTGCAATGGCACGATCTCTGCTCACTGCAACCTCCACCTCCCGTGTTCAAACAATTCTCCTGCCTCAGCCTCCCGAGTAGCTGGGATTACTGGTGCCCACCACCATGCCTGGCTAAGTTTTGTATTTTTAGTAGAGACAGGGTTTCACCATATTGGCCAGGCTGGTCTTGAACTCCTGACCTCAGGTGATCCACCTGCCTTGGCCTCCCAAAGTGCTGGGATTACAGGCGTGAGCCGCCATGCCCAGCCAGCTCCAATTATTTTACAGAAAACAACCAACACTTTAATGAAAACGTAGTACCACTTTCCTACCCAGGCAATTAGGCAGATTTTTCAACAATAATTTCACTCACAGAGGTCATGATGCAATAATAATTAAATCCATTATTTATGTGGTTTATAAACTAACATGACATTGAAGCTCACTGAATCACCTGTTTTGCACTAGAAGTCAAACAGTATACATTCTGGCCCTGGTTTTCTCTAAAGCAAATGAGTTCATTGCCATTAAAATATTAATTAAGAAGAATGATCCAATAATCCTAATATTAAGGTAATGTCTAAATGGAAAATATAACTGTAAGGAACACATAAGTGGTATATAGAATAGAATCTGAAATAAATTGAGGATATTTACAAATTAACCAGATTCCAATCTGATTCAATTATTTTAAAATTATTTTGAAGTATGTTTTTAATAGTATAAATATATTAAAAAGAAAAACTTTGCTGAGCATGCTGTTTATATTTTGTGAAATGTCTTCCTAAAGAAGTTCCAAGCTAGGCTGTAAGACCAATCCTGAGACACATTTTGTTTAAATAAACTTTACTTGAACTTCTATCCTGTACTTAAGAAAAGCTATGGGCATATTCAATAACATCTCATCATATACCTCTTTATTTTTCATTGTGGTATAATTGCTAATAAAGATAAAGAGGTGCTGTTTAATCACTTCCCTAAAAACATCAGGTTTATTTCAGTTTTTCCTGTATGGTTTTGTCTTTTCTATTAAAATGCCCCCCTTTTTCCCCCTCTGTTGACCTAAGAAGTCTAGGTTGGCACCCTAACCCACTATTTTCAGGGATCACCATAGATTTTCCACAGAAAACAGTTGGCTTTTATTGTTTGTTTGTTGTTGTTGTTTGTCCCTAGCATCTCAAGCTCACTGATTCTGTGAGCTTTCTGGTTTTAATCTGACTTCTGCTTTCTGGTTTTCAATCTGATTGAAACCAGAAATCTCACAGAGTCGATGCTGGGTAATTATCAATATTCTGCCCGTTGGGGGCAAGGTTAGGAATTTTCTCCCTGTGTGTATTTGACTTCCTCATCTCTCCTTCTTTCTTCCCCAGCTCCTCACAGCCAGGCCTCTGTTTTGTTCCCTGTGCTAAATTCACATTCCAGTATCGTACCCTTTCTAGTTCATGTAATTTCTCTATTTGAGGGATTTGATCCCATTTCTTACTTTTATGATTTCTGTATTATATAAATTAGGTAATCCTGCCTCAGGGAACACGGTGGAAATACTCATTTTTAGATTTGCAAGTGCATATTTTTATAGGACTCTTATAGTTGTATTCGTCTCTATTCATCTGTCCTAAATTGGTCTTTAGACCACTTACGCTAAGTAGGAACTCTCAACATAGGCTCGATAACTGTGAACTCTTTTTCTGCATAACAACATCTCAATCCTATTTTACCTTTTGATAAGCCTTGCAAAAAAGATAAGTAGGGAAAACCTGTACATAGTGAGGCTACTATTAATATGTCTCCTGGCCTTTCCCAGTGTAATGATGTCTGGGTGTGTTGAGTGTAAAGTGCAGTAAGGTTCGCTCAAGATTTTGCCATAACACATAAAAATGGCCACATTCCTACTCACAATATCCAAAGCACTTTTCCAAGCTGAAACTCTCTCCCTAGAAGTGACAGAGCCAGTGGGTGGGAGGCAGAGAATTGACTGTAGGGTAAGTTACCTAAGAGGAATGGTCTAAAGAGGCAAAGATTATCGATGTACCCATGATTAAAATATTCTCTTCTACTAGAAGAATATTTTTTATGTCTTAAAGAGCCTCATTTATAGGAAACCTTGAAAAGATAAGCTTATGCATTTTTTAGGCTGAATAACTAATGACAAGCTGCTCTGTACCTGACCAATGGCATTCAGGTAAAGGGATTTATCGTTTAAGTCAGGAGGGAAGAAGTAAAATTGCTGAGTTGAGTGGCTGCCATGAAGGGAGTGAGGGCTTTAAATGACCAAAAGAAGATTTAACTTCTTCCAGGGAACACATGAAGTTGTGGAAGAAGATTTTACCAAGACAGAAGGTGCACAGACACAACCTTTGGCGATTTGGCAGCATTTCCTGGGTCTTTGGTAGAAACCAGTGCAGAGTTCCAAACAGCAGCCAGGTTGGAGCTTCCAAAGCCCTCCAGATATTCTAGTGCAGACCTTGCTTACAAGCCTGGGCAGGTCAGCCCAGTTTCCCTTGTTTCGATATATTTAGTCCAGCGTCTGTACATTCTATCAGGTATTTCCTTGTTTGAGTCCCAATCCCTACCTACCTTGACCCCCATATTGAGAAAAGGGAGGCGAGAGGGTAAGAAACAGAAGAAATATAGATGTTCCCCCACAGTCTCACTCACTTTGTTATCATTAAGGTATTAAAAGATATTTATGAGATTTTCCTCTCTTAAGAATGCATTCTGAGAATTTTCTATATTCCCAAAGGACAGTTATCCTATTATTCTTTGAAGGGTACTCATGGTCTGGTTTACTCTGTGTGTGCATTTCCTCTTCTCATAAAAATTTTCAGTTTGAGTTTCTTGAGGGCATAAGGCTGATATAATATGTGTGTGTGTGTGTGTGTGTGTGTGTGTATGTGTGTATTCATCTGTTGCCCTAAATCTCCAGAGTGCCTGGTGAATGTGTATATGTACAATATATATACACAAATGCACACACACACACACACACACATTTATGTGTTTTTTTCCTTGTTTATGCAAATAACATAGAAGTAAGTTTAGTTAATTTTCATTTTCTAACTCATTTGGTTCTCCAGTCAATAAAGGTATTTTCCAATACAACTTATTAATATTATTACCATAATCAGTTGAGATGCAAATCAATGACTCAGAATTGTATATCAGCTTCCTTCTAAAATTGATGAGTACAGAGCTGTTGTATTTATTGATATTCTCATGGGAAACAGTTACTGATCAGGCTGAGGAAGAAGTGCAGACTAGGAAACAATGTGCTTTCAGAATTTTTATCTGTTTATCAGCCTTAAAGTTTATGTTGCAGCATTATCCTCTTTCCAAAACCCAGCTTAGTCCATGCTTCCCATACTGGTTGTTTTAATAGCTTCAGAAGCATTATTCTTAGTAAGCCTTTAAATCCCTTATCAGAGCTGGGCAGATTGTAGGGTTCAAATATCCACAGGGAGTAAGATCCAACTGAAAACAGGAGGCCGACATAGCTCGTTGTACATTGTTGGTGATTTTAGCTGTGTTTCTTGGAACTGGCCAAAATCCTAACCTTTGTCTCTTCTGAGATCTGATCCCACATTTGACTAATTAAAAAAAGGGCTGGGGTATTATACAGTTAAGTTGCAAAAAAGGCAAAGCGTGTGTTCCAACAATAGATGTGGTCTGTCTATGGAACGAATATACCAGTAGTCAGTGGTGCTTACCTGAACTTACATTTTTCTTGGCATTCTACAAACTAACATATTTATTTTGCCATTTGGATTAGGAAATGGAAATGACATGAACCAGAATTTGTATTGCTGGTAGGGAAGGAGTTTTTAAATTGTATTTGGATTTGTTCCTCAAGATTATGACGTGCAGTTCTAACTATTAGTGTCAAATATGACAAACGAAAATTATGTGACCTGCGTGTGATTGATACTGCAGAGGCTGTCTGCTCATATCTGTGTTTTGAATGGTTTGTACTCAAACCCAACTTGTCTCAAAGTATGCGCTGTAGATCAGAGTCTCAACATGATGCCTTAAGACACAGGTTCCCTGCTGAAATGAGATTGAGAAATGCTGTGTGCTCCAATCCCTTCCTTAGACTTCCTCAGCTGGGGCATATTCACATACTAAAGACTCTAGGAATTACTGCAGGTAAGAATTTTGTTTACATAGCTTAATACAGCTTATTTCACCCTTAGTTAACGTAGAGTGATTTTTTTATAACTGTAATAATACCTATTAACTGCCAGGAAAAATAAGATTTCAAAAAAATTATTTTGGAAAGTGCTTTCCCAAATTGTTCAATGGAAAAACATGTAAAGGATGCTGTGTGTTCTATGTTTTTGGAGAGGAAGGCATTTTTGTTCTTTGTAAGAACAAAGGTAAGGCTGGGCATGCATGTGTGTGTTGGTGCATGTGTGTGTACTCACAAGCACATGTGCATTGGAACATGTAGTATTTCTCTTTTGGGCTACAATAAAGACACGGGAGTCTGGATAACTTGTGTTCAGTGCCCAGCCTTGTCTATCTGCAGTGATCTTAGGAAGCCTTTCTATTTTGTGCTCTCGGCTGTAACATGGGTTGGTGAAGCCTAATCTGCTTAAAATACCTAACATGGAAATCATCACCCACGTATTTGATTTCATACTGAAATCTAAATCATGCATACAGTGTCAAACTTTGACACAGTTTCGTGCATTTCTCAAGATCCTTCCTCACCTCTAACTTCCCAAAGGATTATCCATAAATGTTGACGGTAGGAAAATTACTGGCTCAACTACTTGCTGCAACAAGAGAATAAACACTTCCTACAGGAAACTTTTCCACATCAATGATGGACTTGAAAAGTTCTGCATATTTATGTAAGAAGAGGAGGCAGTTTTATCATTTGATCGTATATATTCTCAATTCAATTTATAAGAAAACATGAATTACCAAGAAAAGTCAGATCATATGTTCATGTTAGGTTATAAATGTTGATATATCACAACATAACAAGTACAGACCACAGTTTCTCAACACCAGTGCTATTGACATTTGGGGCCAGATAATTCTAATGCTTTGTGTGTCTGTTGAGCAGGAGGGTCTGACTCTCCTGTGCATTGTGGGGTCTGTAGCTCCCTGGCCTCTACCCATTAGATGTCAGTAACAACCCCTGCCTTGCCCTTCACCCGTCTCTCCAACTTGTGACAGCCAAAACTATCTCCAGACTTCACCAAACATTCCCCAAATGGCAAAATTATTGCCCCTTCTCCAAGAACTACTGGTTTAGACCTTATTATTAATTGCAAAGTCAATGTATTCACTTTCCAAGTCTGCTCTTTAAAAAGTTTGTGCATGCAATTAGTATGAATTCTCTGCAGTAATCATTGTCTCAAATCCTCAGCATATTCAAAAACGCCACCTGCATTTTATATTAACCAAGTGCAGCAAAACGTAGTTTATCTTGGCCTAGGAGAAAAATTGTGTCACACTGATCCTCATTTTCTTCCTAAGTTGAAAGAGAGAGAAGGAAAGGAGTAGGGCCTAACTTTTACCTGTGTGTAGTATGCATTTGGATTTTGGCTAAGTAGTTGCTTAGGACCAAAACTCCTCCAAGAAATTTATTCATCATTTATCTTTACTAATCAAAATGAATGGACTCTTTGAGTACCTCTGATATGGTTTGGCTCTGTGTCCCCACCCAAACCTCCAAACCTCGTCTTGTAGCCCCCATAATCCCCACGTGTTGTGGGAGGGACCTGGTGGGAGGTAACTGAATCATGAGGGCGGGTCTTTCCCATGCTGTTCCTGTGATAGTGAAAGGGTCTCATGAGATCTGATGGTTTTAAAAACGGGAGTGAGACTTACCTATGAGTGAGATCCATGTGTTACGTGTTTTTCTGTGCCTAGCTTATTTTACTTAACATAATGACTTCCAGTACCAACCATATTGCTGCAAATGGCAAGAGTTCATTCTTTTTTATGGCTGAATGATACTCTACTATGTATATAGAACACATTTTCTTTATCCATTCATCCACTGATGAAGACTTAAATTGATTCCATATCTTGGCTATTGTGAATATTGCTGCAATAGACTTGGGAGTGCAGATATCTCTTCAATACACTGATTTCCTTTCTTTTGGGTATTTACCTAGCAGTGGGATAACTGGGTCATATGGTAGTTCTGTTTTTAGCCATGCTGTTTTCTTTTTCCTTTTTTTTGAGATGTCTCACCCTGTTGCCTAGGCTGGAGTGCAGTGGCGCAATCTCAGCTCACTACAACCTCTGCCTCTGGGGTTCAAGCAGTTCTCCTGCCTCAGCCTCCCAAGTAGCTGGTATTACAGGCGCCCACCGCCACACCCGACTGATTTTTGTACTTTTTAGTAGAGATGTAATTTTGCCATATTGGCCAGGCTGGTCTTGAACTCCTGACCTTAGGTGATCTGCCCGCCTTGGCCTCCCAAAGCCGTGCTGTTTTCTATAGTGGCTGCACTACACTTTACATTTCCACCAACGATTCTACCACAGTTTTGTTTTTTTTCATCCCTGGATAG
This sequence comes from Nomascus leucogenys, assembly GCF_006542625.1. NCBI lineage: Eukaryota > Metazoa > Chordata > Mammalia > Primates > Hylobatidae > Nomascus > Nomascus leucogenys. The sequence continues at coordinate 653,580 of NC_044389.1, read as the reverse complement.
GCACTGAGGTTGATTCTATGTCTTGGCCATTGTAAATAACACTACAGTGAACATGGGAATGCAGATATTCCTTCAATATCCTGATTTCATATTCTTTGAATATATACTCAGAAGTGGGATTGCTGGATCATATGACAGTTCTATTTTTTTTTTGAGGAACTTCTGTATTGTTTTTCATAAGGGCTGTACCAATTTACATTCCCATCAACAGTGTACAGGAATTCCCTTTTCTCTGCATCCTTGCCAACACTTGCTGTCTCCAAATCAGTATTTCTTAAAGCTTGGTGCAAATTATGTCTCTCTATGCCCCAAGTTTCCTTTGTGAGCAGCCTGATTTTCCAGCTTATCTCCTCCTCCCATTTTCCTTTCACAAACCCTACAGAGCTTGACTCTTATTGCTGCCCACACACATGCTGCACTGTCCTTCCCTGAATCGGTTTTCTTGCAGTTCCTTCCTCTGGGAGGGGCCCATCCTCCATCCACGGACCTTTGTGCCAAGCTTTTAATGGTCTTTCCAACCCAATGTGCTCCCCTCCCTCCTCTGAGCCCCAGGAGATTTCTGTTAGCTTTTCACCTTACATTTTGTATTATAATGTATGTATAGTATTTGGTTTACCCTCCTTACTAGAGTCTACATTTCACAGAAGGGACTATATGTGAACCAACTTGATACTTCCTAACATATGTGCTTTTTATGGAATTCATTCCAAAATATCAATTAAATAAAACTGTACATTATCTAACTTTTTTTTTTCTAACAAGGACTGGAGCTCTAAGACCACACCAACTTGTTTTTCTACTTACTCTGTGTGTGTGTGTGTGTGTGTGTGTGTGTGTGTGTGTGTGTGTGTGTGTGTTTTCCTTTTGGCAGCCAAATACACAAAATGAACAGCTTTTATATTAATCTGAGATAGTGAAATTAATGAGAAGGGCTGCTTTTGTAGCTCTGGCACAATTCTAAAGGGATCAGAGCAATCACCAAAGGGTTCAACTAATTAAATAATACTACGTGCTAAGCAGCAAAGCTAGCTTCGCAAAACTAATCTGAAATAAATGAAAAGAAAATGTGAGAAACAAACATATGACATTGATGCTATTTTACTCCATCCTCTCTTTGTCTCTCTGTCTGTCTCCCCCACATTGTCACTTCCCACCCTCCTTCTCTCCTTCCTTTTTGACAGATATCAGTGACACATCTCATTTAGTTTCCCACAGGAGCAATAGCTAAGTAACCAGGTATAATGCTATATATGTCTTTTTAAGTCAGGAGTTTAAAACTTTCAAATCTTGATTTTTCCACTGAAAACAAATAGAGCTAAGAACATGTTCCTGACTTAGATTTTAAAAGCAATGATAACAAATTAAACTAAAATTATCTTCATGAAGTTCCTGTTTCTAATTTTCAATCTAATTTTCTGGGATTCCGAATTAAGATTCACTCACAGTATTTTAATTCATAGAATGGCTTTTCGTCTCCCACACCACTCTAATCTCTTCATACTAGCCATCGGATTTAAATTTTGGTAATAATGGAAACAAGTCAGATTAAAAAAATGTTTTCTTATTAACTGTCAGATGAAGGCACTGGTATTTTCCCTTTCTATATTTTTGTCTCCTAATGTGGATATACCACATTTTCAAAAGATAATCCAAGATACAGTTCAGACTGTAATCCACGTTAATTGTGATGACAGTGTCTGTGTATGGTACTGTTATACAAATAGGAATTACAAAACAGCCTCACTTCACAGAGAATTAGCTAAATGGTGCTAAACCGGTTACTCAAAGAGGTGGAGAAGTGTAGAGAACCACTGCTTTCCTTTAGCTCAGAGTCTCCTTTGGGGTGGGGGGAGAAGTCTGGCGCCACAAAAGGAATTAGGCTCTGGTTTGAACAGAGACCTGAAGGCTATTAAGTTTATTTTAAGAATGTGTTGCCATAGATCTAATAAATTTATTCGTAGCTTCAGGCAGTGCATGCATGAAATCTTGCTGCACCAGGTGTTTTGTTTTGTATTTTTTCTCTTCCCCAGAGGGAGAAGAGGGCGTGGATCTTCTTGACAAGCTTAACTCTTGGTAAAGCAGTTATTTTTTCTATAACAGTATAGTATTTAAATTTTTTTTAACTTCTATCTAAGTGAAAAATAATTTAAAAAATTATATCTGGGCTGCTTTAAAGAAAATAAAGTCCTCCCAAATTATATATACACATACAATTTTATTTAACTTTAAACACATTTTAAAATAATCTAATGCTTAAGAACAGTATTTGAGATTACAGCCTGTTAAATGGAAAGACCAGTAAACCAGGAGTGAAATCCCTCGGAATGTAAAATGCTTTGTAATCTTATTTACATCCCAACCTTTCTGAATCTAGGTAAAATGGAGCATTGAGAAAAGATGGAATCCAGCATTCATTCTGCTCTAAAATGCTTGGCATCCGTTTGTATTATTCACCCACATAATCATTTCTTGAGTTAGTTTTGTTGTTATTTAGAATACAGTGTTATACTTGCATTTTCAGGAAAAATAATTCTCAGCCACTCACATCACAGTGTTAAAATGACAAAATTAGCTTGTAATTTAGACTCCAAATGATAATCCAATAACCTGAATGTTGTAAATGAGAGTTCATCTTGCAATTATGTATTTGCTTTGTCCTTTGTCCTCGGTAGATGTACACCTGAATTCCTTATCCTAGGCATGCATACCAGCAGTACAGACATTCATTCCACTAAGTGTAAGCTTCTAATTAAGAAAGTACAGTGTTACCCAATTAAATCAGGTTTGATGAAGGAAATATGCTTAAACTCTAGGTGAGAGGATGTAAACTCATGTTTCTTCCTTCCTTGTCCCCAATTTTTGTTGTAGGGGATGAAAATTAACACATTCTTTTTATTTTATTTTATTTTAATTTAATTTTATTTTATTTTTGAATGGAGCTGGGGGAGGGGGCTGTGCTTAGAGAAACGCAGAGGATCCCTGCAGGCTCAGGCTTGCAGATTCCCATTCCAGCCTGGCTGTGGCCTGATGATGCACATTATTCAGCCTGGAAGGAGGATTTTCCTTCTAGCTTCCCTGGATTTTGGCTTTGGCTCCAAATTAACTCCTCAAACCAGAGGGTCTTAAATCCTAGCTTGCGCTAATTTTTTATAAATCCATCTCAAATATTTATTAACCGGCTTTCATACCCTTTGCTTTGTCACATAATACTTATCATTTGAGGGCCTCACTGTTCACTAGAATGAGAGCTGATAGTAGAGGGAAACTCACTCGGATGACAGTTTTGCTTCTTTCCAGTAGCACTAATTTATAAATTAAGTTAAGCAAATTAGAATTAAGCTAGAATAGCCTGCACATAGGATATTCACCTAAACAACATCAAATGAAGACTCAGAGGAAGTATAGGAATAATATTAGCAGGCTGCACTTGAATGCTACATCTACCACATACTATACCCCTTGGAATGTAAAGTGGGTAGTTTAATCTGACACTGATTTACCTCATGCACAGAATGTGGAAGTACCTAAATTGCAGGGTTGCTGTGAGATGCATTGAGATAATGTGCATATTATCAAAATCACCCTGACCATGGCCCTCAATCTGTCCAGCTCTCCTCTGCAGACATTTTCAGAGTCCCCAAGGCTGAGCTGAACAGCCAGTTTGTACCTGCACTTGAGTTCCAGTTGTTTTTTTTTTTTTTTTTTTTTTTGAGACAGAGTCTCGCTCTGTCGCCCAGGCTGGAGTGCAGTGGCGCAATCTCGGCTCACTGCAAGCTCCTCCTCCCAGGTTCACACCATTCTCCTGCCTCAGCCTCTCCGAGTAGCTGGGACTACAGGCGCCTGCCACCACGCCCGGCTAATTTTTTTGTATTTTTAGTAGAGACGGGGTTTCACCATGGTCTCGATCTCCTGACCTCATGATCCGCCCGCCTCGGCCTCCCAAAGTGCTGGGATGACAAGCGTGAGCCACCGCGCCCGGCCGAGTTCCAGTTGTTTTTGATGAGTGTTATGGTTTCTCTTTTTTGTGTTTTGATTGTCCGATGCTTATATTATGCCAGTTCTGATTGGTCAAAGCCCATGCCGCTGGTTGGTCAAGATGATGATGATGATTATTATTATTATTATTTGAGATGGAGTCTCACTCTGTCACCCAGGCTGGAGTGCAGTGGTATGATCTCAGCTCACTGCAACCTCTGCCTCCCGGGTTCAAGCAATTCTCCTGCCTCAGCCTCCTGAGTAGCTGGGATTACAGGCACACACCATCACACCCAGCTAATTTTTGTATTTTTAGTAGAGACAGGGTTTCACCATGTTGGTCAGTGTCAGTCTGGTCTTGAACTCCTGACCCTGTGATCCACCCGCTTCAGCCTCCCAAAGTACTGGGATTACAGGCCTGAGCCACTGCGCCCAGCCAGTCAAGATTATTTTTAATATCACTTCTGCCTCAAGGATAGGTGTTTTCCACAGTAAGCCCAGTTGCCCAACATCTGCACAGCTCTACTGGAAATCCTATCACAGCTATGCCCAGCTCCCCCATAGGAGGAACCCTCCCTGTGGCCCCAGGAACCCCCAGGATGGGCCACATAGCTGTGTGGTGATATTTTCTGTTATTCTCTATTGAAGGAAAAGGATATCCAAAAGTGTGCTGCTTGGACCCTGGTGTGAAAAAGAGACTAATTAAACATCTCTTTAAATTTCCACTTTAAATACATCCAGGAGCCTGGGCAAGAATTAGAGATGAGAAAACTTACACTACACTTTGAATCCCTACACTCAGATAATTAAACTTTTGTATAGCGTCCATTATTTTGCCTGACATGCATTTTCATTACCACCAGTTCTCTCTCCACAGGCTCCTTTATAGCCCAAGAAAATCAGCTTCCATGAGGTCTGTCACTCCAGTTTCCCACCTAAGCATAGGAAGACAGGAACCCCAGGTGTGGGCTGTTGCTTAAACTGAGATCCTAAAATGAATTATCCTAAAATTCTCTAGTAGGATTAGGAGTGATTCTTCATCAGAATTCATTCCATGTATATCCCTCTCCTATAGGCTAACAACAATCCTACAAATTTTCTTTGTATACGCTCAAATTAGCAGGTAGCCATGCGGGAGCCAGTACACCCGTCACCCCCAAGCCACAGCAGTGTCTACATCCTAGTATTGTCGTGGCCAGGGACAGATGGCTGGAGGGAGGCCAGAGCTGCCCATCTGAGAATGCAGTGAGGGTTCCTTTCAATTCACACTCCTGAGCATATGCCAGAAAAGGGATTGATTAAAGCAAGACAAAATGTGTGTGGGGTAAACATTTTTCTGCTTCTGTGCTCCATTATTTTTGTGTCCCCAAAGATAACCTATTGTGACTTTTACTGAGTAAATACAGTTGATTTTAATTATTCAGCGCAGTTAAATTTCTGTAAAATCACAGCGAATATTGAATTAGCAAATACTGAAGCATTGCTCCTAGGGGAAATACAGGGTTAGGTTTCTATGGGCCTGTGGTCACATTTCATCAACGAATCAGTTATAACCTTGTTTTATGTGTGTTTCTATTTAAAGACACCTTATTAACTATGTTGTTGATTCATTAATACGGCACACTCACAGCCTGAACAAAACTTATCTAGCACACAAATTTTCTTTTCAAGGCCCATCACAGCCTTCTTGTTCTTAGGAACACCAGACAGTGCTTTAGCACTATGGTTGGGGGCCTTTTTTTTTTTTTTTTTTTTTTGAGACGGAGTGTCACTCTGTCGCCCAGGATGGAGTGCGTGCAGTGGCGCGATCTTGGATCACTGCAACCTCTGCCTCCTGGGTTCAAGCGATTCTTATGTCTCAGTCTCCCAAGTAGCTGGGACTACAGGCATGTGCCACCATGCCCGGCTAATTTGTGTGTGTGTGTGTGTGTGTGTGTGTGTGTGTGTGTGTGTGTATTTTTAGTAGAGACAGGGTTTCCCCATGTTGGCCACGCTGGTCTCAAACTCCTGACCTCAGGTGATCTGCCCGCCTCAGCCTCCCAAAGGGCTGGGATTACCGACGTGAACCACCGTGCCTGGCCGGTTGGGGACCATTTTTAAAAATAGCAAAATCACCAACAAAAAGCACAAAAATAGGGAAAATGTGGCACTAAAAAAAACTGTGAATAGGATACTTCTTTACAGCATGACAGCTGAAACAAGAAAGCACAGAGTGTCAGATGATGAGAATTTCTTGATGCCCCTCTGCACATGTCTGAGAATGATTACAAAAGAACCACGTGTATTAATTTGGGGGCTAACATAAATTTTCATGAGTAGAGCAGTTTGTAAATATGGAATCCAGGAATAATGAGATCAACCATATATTAGTCTTTTGCCTAGTAGATGAATCGGAATTTCAGTCTTTGGAAACTTGTGTACAAATACCTATTACATACCCACATTGTATACCTGGGATGGGTACATATGTAACCATATCATGTCCTCAGGGAACAAAATTACACATAGTGATGTGGACTGCGATACTCTTGGCTTGTAAGGTGAACATGGATATATTTGTCAGCATCCATCTCCACCTCCATGTAATCTGGCCATTGCTTATCTGAATATTGAGTAGAGTATGAAATAATCCACACTTGATCTCAATTCAGTGTAGTTTGTGTGACAATTATTAAGATATCGTAGCTCCATTTTTTCTTTTGTGCTTGTATGTGGCTATCCTAAGAATGGCCCAAACGATCACTACAAGCTGTGTGTGTCCAGCGGAAACCCACTTGTGTCATGGTGTCATGGTGCTGTGCCTGTTTCCCTCTACCTCCTGGGTCTTTGTCATGCCACTCCTCTTTTTTTTTTTTTAGATGGTGTCTCACTCTGTTGCCCAGTCTGGAGTGCAGTGGCATGATCTTGGCTCACTGCAACCTCCACCTCCCAGGTTCAAGCAATTCTCCTGTCTCAGCCTCCTGAGTAGCGGGATTACACCTGCCACCAAGCTCAGCTAACTTTTGTATTTTTAGTAGAGATGGGGTTTCACCATGCTGTTCAGGCTCTCAAACTCCCAACCTCAGGTGATCTGCCTTTCTAGGCCTCCCAAATTGCTGGGATTACGGGCATAAGCCACCACACCTGGCCCCATTCCTCTTTCTCTACATTTCTCTACCAAGTCTCGGTATTTGTTTGTGCTGCCTCGTTTTCAGAATGTGTTAGGCAATGGAAATGGTGAGAAGGGAGTGTTCAGAAGGAAGGGAGAAAATGATATAACAATTATCATAAGCAGCAATTCTTGAATACCTTACTATTGGACTAATCATTATTGAAATTATCAAGTAGTCTAAAGCTTGTCATCCCTCAGTGCCTGAGTCACCTCTGGATGATCCAGGGTGGGCTGCAGGTGTATTTTGACCTTGCCTTCTTTGTCTCTAATATCCAGTCTCTTAAATAGGAAGAGAAGGAAATACATATTTAGTAAATGCCCTGAGTGCCTACTACATTGAATTCTTTGAAGTTCCTTTTTTTTTTTTTTTTTTTTTTTACCGGATTTCTTATCTCTCTTCTTATACCTAATCTTCCAGGAACGCCTTCCCCTCCATCTATCTAAATGTCTAAATACCACCCTGTACTTAAGCCCCCATTTAAACACTATCTCTTCCATGCATTTGTCTTTGATCCCCTCAGGCTACAGTAATCCCTCACTCTTGTGAGCTCCCACAGCTCATTATCAGTGCCTCTCACAGCATTTGCCAGGCTCTAGTTTGTGCACATTATCTAAGTGCCTGTACCATCTCCCGCAGTTGAATGCCAGCCCCTGGGGGCAGGGGAAGAGCCAAGTCGGCTTCAGCTCTGCACCAGGTGGTTTTCAGCAAAGAGTGAAGTCAGTCTGACTTTAGGGGCCAGAGGACAGGATTCCACAAGCTCAAGGAGATTCTCCAATGGAAGATTCTGAGGCAAAGCAAAGTTCAAGAGAAGATAATCCTATCACAGAAATGGCAATGAAATGAATCCCTTATTTTAACTTTAATTTTAGATCTTCACCGTAATCACTAGCATTGATTCAGATGGTAGCTGCATGGTTGCTAGTCACTGTCCTTGCTGTCTCAGAGAACAAGCCTTCTTAAAAATCTGCTTAAAAGTCAAATTATCTGCCCAGTGCAGTGGCTTACACCTATAGTCCCAACTACTCAGGGGCCTGAGGTGGGAGGATCACTTGAGCCCAGGAGTTTGAGAGCTGTGACAGCATCACTGCCCTCCAGCCTGGTCAGCAGAGTGACACCACGTCTCTAAAACAAGAACGAAAATCAGATGATCTCATTTCCCCAATAAGGTAGGTAATAGTATTATTATCCGAATCTTTTCTCATATAAATATCTATATCTATTGCTGATTTAAAGGACTACATCCAGCTTTTAAAAATTTCTGTATAGTTGATTTTCAGTCCAGCTTTGAAGCTGAACTTTATTCTGGGCCAGTGATATTTTACCAACAATATTTTCTATTTGTAACTATTCTCCAAGAAGAAATTTGTTGTCCAAGCTGAATGGACATGTCCCCTTTATCAAATACAAGTCAAAATTGTGGCACTAGTTTCATATTATTGAAGATTAAATGCTTTGTCTTTAGAGAGATCGGGCGGCCCTGAACTTTTAGGGAGGGCTAATTGGAGTTTGGTATTCTTTGTTATTCTAAAAAAAAAAAAAAAAAAAAAAAAATACTGAGTTTGAATTGAAGAAAATGAAGAAGTCTAAAGACCAGCTGGATAAGTTCAAAAGAGGTCTTTTCATCAAAACCTTAATGGCTTTGGTGTCAGGATTTGAAGACAGAGCATTTGGGAGTGTGGTTATCAGCTGTCAGGCACCTGTTGTGTGGATTTATGACGTGAGTAATGGACTTTAATTTTTTTCCAATGAGGTGCTGAGACTAGCTCCTCGTGCACCATAGATGACAGAATCTATTTTAGAAAGGCAACAAATTTTGTTTAAGTAAAAATTTGTCAGTTTTTAACATTATTTAACTTCATCTATAATTTCACATTCAGTAAGCTGTAGCTTTTGTTAAAGTGTCAATGTTTATTATTTCCATTAATTGAGGTTTTAGAGGAGTTTACATGATAGATAACAAATTAGTAAATAAGATATCTTTCTATTCTTTCAATAAAATACAGAGTTCAGTTATATAAGGTCACAGTTTTAGTAAAGGGAGCTACAATAAGTTACAGCTTGGTTCCTCAAATCTCTATATCACTCTTGCATAAGAAGTGAGTACCTAAGATTTTACGAATTCTGAAACCAAATGTGATTCACATGTATAAGGTTCAGAAGAGTTAGGTAGTATTTAATTCCATTCAGATTTAAGCTTTATAGACTGCATATTTTCTAGTTAAATATCTGTTTCATTTATATTCTCCGGTTTAAAATCCCAGTTTTAGTGGGAATTCTAAATTTTCTATAATAGTTACTTTGGGCCATCTTCATGTCTTACAAAGCAAAGCTTCTTTATATTTTTTCTGAATTTTGTTTTGAAATAAAATCTCATGGTGGTGGTTGTACATATGAAATACTAGCAAACTGTTCAGCTATGCGTCATTCAAAACCTCTGATTAACCAGTTACCTGGCAACTTCGTCCTTCCAGAACATAGGCACAAACCTGAAAATAATTTTTACAGATATATAAGTAGAGATGAAATTAGGTATCTCTAAAACCATCCACAAAGGGAAAGGAAGGGTTAAATAGCCCTTTAGTCATCAATAATCCCTGGGAGTGTCATTTAGAGAAACACAAATTCCAACAATTCACATTTATGTATCACTTAAAATCTTTCAAGAAGTATGCAAACATTTTAGAAAGAGTGTCATTAAACCAATTACTGTTTTTTAATCAGAAGATTCAGTAATGAAAGAGATATGTTACGTTTACATAGAAAATTTATATTGCTCAATAAATGAAGGACCACTGAACTTTCAGCCAAGACATTAGAGTTTCTAATTGATGCAATAGGCATTTTTCTAACAATAAGTTAAATGAGCTCCCTGACCTCCTGGATCATGTGTTGCAGTGGGATAACACAGAAAATGACAAAAAAAAAATAGTAAATATATATAGGATATAAGATTTTGGAAAGTACTGTAGAGAAAAACTAATCGGAATAAAGTGGTAGAGAGTGCTGGAGTTTGCATTGGGCTTGCTGTTTTATAAAAACTGAAGAGAGAAGCCCTCAGTGACTCAATATTCTTAAAATGTGCCATATTTAGAAGAGAATGATATTTTCTGCAATATCTCAGGAAAGGGTTAGAATCAAATCTTAAAATTAGCCAAGAATTGTTAAAATTTAGAGGAATAGGGATTCCCAGGAAGAGTAGGAAAACTAAGGATGTCCTGGGCAGAAGCTATAGCACATACAAAAACAGGCACTTTTGTTCAGAAAAGAGTGAGCAGTTGGATGTGAGAGGATGGATAGTTCTCTTTAAGGGGAATTGATAGGATGTGAAGCCATAGGTGTTAGAATGGACAAGAAAAGGCTTGGTAGAGCATGACAAGAAGTTTGGAATGAAACCTAGGCTTGCTGGGACCACAATTTAAAGTGGACAGGAGTGTGGCATAAAGGTGTTTTCATCTGATAATTTGTTTTGAAATCAGAGCTGTTTTATGTACTAATTTAATCAATTGCATGTTATTCTATCTTTTCTATTACTTTCTAGATGATGTTCCAATTAATGGAATATAAACACAATAATTTTTAAAATATTTTTTAAAAACAAATGAGAACTAATATTGGCAATAATGAAAGAATGGATACTCTCAATTATTTATGTAAATTAGTGCAATTTAGTACAATTAGTAAATTAATACAATAAAATATGAGAGGATACCCACTAAAGTGTACAACTATACAGAGTAATCAATAAGAGAACAGCTGCAGAATCACAAACAGATGAGAGGGCTGGAGCAGCTGCAGCTGCTTCACACAGGAGGGGGATAGAGCAGCAATAAGGAGTGGAAAGGAAGAATAGGGGTCCTCATTTTAGGCAAGAGGACAAGGGCGATGGAAAGAGTGAGGGTGGCAAATCCCAGGAGCTACAAGGATCTTGGCTTGACCTCCAAATGGGCAGATTAGAGTGCAAGGGGAACAATCAGGGTAGGTCAGGATGAACCTTGAAATCTGCAAAGAAAAGTCCACTTGATATGGGCGAAAGCTGTAGGCAAGAGGGGCAAAGGAGAAAGGAGCACAGGTGGGTGTAAGGCAGACGAATAGTAGTCCAGCAGTGGGCATGCAGGGTGGGCTTGGGCATGCGTGGCGTGGCAGGACAGAGTGAGCTTGCATTTGTTGAATGATACTGTTGGCCTCAGAGCACTGTGTGTGTGTGTGTGGGTTATCTGAGTCGATCTTCGAAGAAATCACAGGTGCTAATTAGCATCACCCTCACCTGACTCTCCAGAAAAGGAAACAGAGATCCAGAGAAGTAACTAGGTCAGAGTCAGACAGCAGCTAGAAGTGATGTGGGTGGGCCTTGGACTCCAGTTCTGAGGAGCCTCCTAGCCCATGGCCTCACCTCTCCAGAACAGCACTCAGGGTGCGGCAGACATTGGGCATAGTAAGTTCCATCAGGGCAAAATGTGGAATGCGTTTCCTTGTTAAACTGACAAACTGACACAAAATTCCTGCTCTCCAATCTTTTTTTTTTTTTTGAGACAGAGTTTCACTCTTGTTGCCCAGGCTGGAGTGCAATGGTGAGATCTTGGCTCACCACAACCTCTGCTTCCCGGGTACAAGCGATTCTCCTGCCTCAGCCTCCCGAGTAGCTGGGATTACAGGCATGCGCCACCATGCCTGGCTAGTTTTGCATTTTTAGTAGAGACAGGGTTTCTCCATGTTGGTTAGGCTGGTCTCGAACTCCCTACCTCAGGTGATCCACCCACCTCAGCCTCCCAAAGTGCTGGGACTACAGGCGTGAGCCACCACACCTGGCCCCAATCTATTTATATTTTATAGTTGATAAATTAGCTAAAAATAGGATAGTCCATAATCCCATCATTTAAAACACCAAGCAGCTTCTGCTGTATCATGCCTCATTTTACGAAGCTACGTTCACAGCATCAGTACCATTTGTTGTTGTGTTTTTAAGTGTTTTCGGTGTTCCAACAACAATTTCATATTTATTGTTTAGGAGTTGAATAGCATTTTATCGATTTGATATACTATAAGATAGTTTTTAAGGTTTGGGGTTATTATAGAAAATGTTGCAATGAATAGTTCCTTACAAAAATATTTCTGCTTCTCTTAAAGCAAAAATCCCACAGAAGGACCTACAAGATTGAATGATATAACCATCTTTTTGCCCCTTGCACACATTGGCACATAGCTGTCCAAAAGGCTTGTGCTAATTTGAAAGTCAAACAACAGTAAACAAGAAAACAATTTCCCTACATAATCTCAGTTGTACCAGGTATTCTCTTTAATCTTTAGTACGTGTTAAGTTGATAGCTCAAAGTTGCTGCAGTTTTTATTTTTTAAAAGTTCAAGCAAAGATGGATGTATTTTCATGTCTTCGCTCACTCAACGTTTTCCCTTGTGTAGATTTTTTTTTGTCGTCTATTAAAGTTTTGAGATTTTCCTCTTTCATTTCTTTTTCTATGTGAACTGCAAAGAGAAGAAACTAGAATGAAAATTGTGCCTCTAGCTGTGTTTGTTACTTGGGCTTTTTTTTTTTTTTTTTCACAGCCTCTTTCAGAAAGACTTAAAAGGCATTACTGATGCCTTTGTTTGTAAACCTCACCTTATTCTGAAATAATTGGTGTAGATCAAAAGAAGCAGAGGGATGCGTGCAGAGTGATCAGTTGATAACCATTTTTCCTTTCATTTACCCAACATAGTCACTTTCACATTAGAGAGATCACACGCAAGGTTTATTTTCTCCTGATAGGCAGCCCGCTCCATTTTGGTGGGAAGATGGGAGGGGAAAACCTTATCTTCAGAGTGGAATGGCAATCAATGAAAAGAACTGTCTGTTTGCTCTAAGGAATGGAGTGGAATATAGTGGGGAACGGAGGCGGAGAAGGGATATTTGTTTTTCCTTAAGTGGTTATAATTAAAACCTTCCACCCAATTGCTCTGTGAACCAGAAAAAGGTATTTGTGAAGTTGTGTGTGTGTGTTTTTAGAACATCACAAAGGAGTCTTGCAGCCCTCTGATTAGAAAACTGGCTCTCCAGCGGCACCTTGTGGGAAAGGAGTTATCCTGCAAGTTGAATATTTAGTTTTAGGATTAAACTAGCCTCTGGTTGTTGTACACTTCCTACCCATTACCTACTTCCCCTCCTAAAACAGCAAGGAATTTGTGAAGAATTATGTCAGCGATTGCATTTATGTGTAACAGTCCCTAGACTGTAAGCTGTATCTCCATGTACATATTCCTGAGTTGTGTATCAAACTAAGTAGCTGTATTGATTGTTAATGTTGCTTCATTAAAGTAATCTGTGGAATTTTTAAGATCACTCATTCAAGAAAGCACTAATTTATGGCTTTAAATTTTTATTTTCAAGGTGGAAACAAGTTAACAAGCCAGAATTTTCGTCTGAATTGGGCATGGATCTCCTTTGAAAAGGAGTACTACCTGATCAATGAGGACTCCAAATTTCTAGATGTTGTTCTTAAACGTAGAGGTTACTTGGGAGAAACTTCCTTTATAAGTAAGTTTAGTTTTTTATTTCTGTCTCAAAATTTTATTTTTCTAGCAAAGGTTTATAATTCTACAGTGATTAAAGTATCAGTTTAGTTCACTTAGAGCTTAAAGTTAAAATTTAAAAGTTCTCTAACTGCTAAAGAAACAAGCAACAGGTTTGTGTCAAGGTACTTATCTCTTCAAGCCTTCTGTGTGCATATGATCTTTTTCTGGTATAAAAATTGGCAGGAACACTAATAAGTTACGAAATAAAAATAAATATCACTAGATCTTAGAATGAGCTTAGGCAAATCTGTAATTTACCCATAAGATAAAAGTTTTCTGAAACATGAGTATCGTGACCTTTCTTTGTAACCAACAGTAAATTGTTAAATACTAATGATTTTCTTCTGCTTTACTTCGTTTAAATAAAACTGAGAATCAAAAGCAAACTAATGAAACCTTTTTTCAACTCCAAGTTCATATTTGTTTTGTTTTGTTTTGTTTTGTTTTTTTGAGACAGAGTCTCGCTCTGTTGCCCAGGCTGGAGTGCAGTGGCGCGATCTCAGCTCACTGCAAGCTCCGCCTCCCGGGTTCACGCCATTCTCCTGCCTCAGCCTCCCAAGTAGCTGGGACTACAGGCGCCCGCCACCACACCTGGCTAATTTTTTGTATTTTTAGTAGAGACGGGGTTTCACTGTGTTAGCCAGGATGGTCTCGATCTCCTGACCTCGTGATCCACCCGCCTTGGCCTCCCAAAGTGCTGGGATTACAGGCATGAGCCACTGTGCCCAGCCTCAAGTTCATATTTGATTTTCATAAAAGCATAAAATAAAGTTGGCAGTATATTGGTACTTTTAAGCAGCAATATGGTTGGCACAAAATATTTAATGTGTTGATAAAAATGACAGCACCTGAAGCAGTTATATTGTTTTTGGTACCATATATTTTATAGACATCTAGACCAATGGAATTTGCATGGGATAAAAAGAGATTTCATTGAGTGAGATTATCAACTAAGGTAGGAATCTAGGAAAATGTTGGCAAAGTAAAAAGTTAGTAAACCTATGCTTGTCTCCAAATGATTATTTTGAAATTTTACCGGGTCCATGAACTTCAAGATCTTTAAACAGTAGACCTCTGTGCACAGAAATACACACCCCTGCCACCCCCAACATCCCTCCCCCACACCCACACACCCCGCTGTACTTTTGCTGCAGCCCAAACCCCACCACTCTTTCTGATTTCCCTTGACATGTTTTGATTCTGAATATTAATTACCCCTTACTTTAAAAATTCTTTTTTTTCCTTTTAACTTTAGAAGACCGGGTTTTCACAAGACACTTTCCCTGTCTTTGAGGTTGCTCTGGCTACAGCGGGGCTGGTCTCTCTGCGGCCTCACCCCCAGTCTCTGCTTCCATCTTCATTTTGCATGAGCCTCCACCTGGCTGTGCTTCTCACGCTTTGTATTTAGCCTAGGATATTCTGAGTGCTCTCACTGTGCTCTCTTTTAGGGACATATTTTCTGTGCACCCGTGCACATCCTGTCTTATCATCAGGCAGCCATTGGTCTTAACTCTGCTTTGTACTTCAACATATAGCAAATAAGTCATAGGGAAAATGATAACTGAAAAACAGAGCACCTTACTAATTATTACGGACAGGTTTATCTATTTTTGACCTGAGTTCCCACTCCCGGTGAGTTTATTTAATTTTTCACTCTCACAGCAGGCCCCTGGATAGCACTGGGAAAGTTAACAGTAGAAAAATATTTTTAAATTGTTGTTTTGCATTTTTTTTCTCCACTGCCTCTTTCTTATGCTGGATGCTAAAATGTCAAACAAGAGCTCTTTTCGTTGTTATTTTTTTCAATGCACTATTATTTTCTACGAATGTGGGGATAACAGCAGTTGTACAAAGGCTCATAGGCTTTACTTGGTTCACTTCACATGGTTACTTAGTAACCTGGGGTGATAGAAAGTCATTGAAGATGGTAACGGAATTCATGCTAGGACTTGGAATGGAAATCAGATTAAAATGAAGGGTAGCCTCATACAAGTTCTACAATGAATATGTTGTTTATAACTGTTCCCATACAACCTCAGCTTTTATTTATGGACTTTTAGAATGATATAGATTGCATTATAGCAAAAGACAGAGTATCACTTGAGTACAGCTAAGAAATCATGAATTACATGAAATTTGTAGATGTATCTTCTCAAAGATTATTATTCATTTTATAACCACTAAAACCACTAATAAACTAAATATGTATTTATATTCCACATCAGTATTTGCATTTCAAAGCTCTTATTGCTACCAGTTATTGAATATTTATTAAAGGCAAGGTACTTCATATGTACATTAAGCATTTTCTCTATCTCTTTTACACCTTACATCAACCCTTTATTCCCTGACTCAACAAACATTTTACTGAGTACCCATTATATACCAGGGGCTGTGTTAGGTAGTGAACTATGAAGAAACAATGATAGCTAATGTTATTTTTTTTTTTTTTTGAGACGGAGTCTTGCTCTCTCACCCAGGCTGGAGTGCAGTGGCGCGATCTCGGCTCACTGCAAGCTCCGCCTCCCGGGTTCACGCCATTCTCCTGCCTCAGCCTCTCCGAGTAGCTGGGACCACAGGCGCCCGCCACCACGCCCGGCTAATTTTTTGTATTTTTAGTAGAGACGGGGTTTCACCGTGGTCTCGATCTCCTGACCTCGTGATCCACCCGCCTCGGCCTCCCAAAGTGCTGGGATTACAAGCGTGAGCCACCGCGCCCGGCCAATGATAGCTAATGTTTATTGAGTTATTTGCTGGGCCTACTTCCCAATACCCTACCTAGATCAACTCCATGAGAAGAGTACCATGAGGTGAGGAAATAGGCTGTGATATGTCCAAAGTTAGCCAGCTAGTAAGGGGCAGAGTTGAGACTGGGCAAAAGGCCCATGCTCTTAATCACTGCACCATAGTACTTCATAAATCCTCCACTGAGATAAGTTAATAACTTGCCTACAATCCCACAACTGTTATATGGCCGGGATGGGACATAAAATCTCTTCTCTCCTTCCACAAGCACCCTGTTTAACCACTTTGTTATTTTTCTATGCCAGAGGAAAAGATCCAATTGCAGTTTCATTTAATAACAAAAGTAAAAAATTATAGGTGTTTTTAGCAGCAACAATTGGGATATGGTATTGCAACTCATTTAATATCAGATGGCTTGACTATCATGTAGGAAGGAGGACTAGTTGGAACTAGCAGACATTCATTGTATCATACTTACTCAATTTTTGTTTTTAACTCCCTTTTGAAACTCCAAAAAAACACAAATAATGCATTGCTGATGAAAGAAAACAAAACAGAAAAGTGAGCAGTAGCTATCAGAGGCAAACTAACAGATTTTTGCTGGTCATGCCACTGGGGATAGATGGGTCAGTGAGCAGCATGTGTTCTGGAACCTCAGAGAGAATGATTCCTTTCATCAGCATCTTGGCAGTGAATTGTAGTGGATCCAAGAGGTGTTGACAACCAACTCTGTGCGCACAAGGAACCAGAGAGCTATCAGGAAGTCTACAGCATTCAACAAGATATGCAGCCCTGCAATTCCTGGTTCTGTGCCCTTTTTTCTCTTGCCATTAAATGAATCATGTTTTACCTGCTATTGTAAAAGAAAAATATGATGCAATATTTATGTCAGTCATTGTTCTGAGATCTGTAAGACAGAAATATTTTTAATGAAATCTTTGTTTTCATCTTCATTTTAAGATTAAAATAACAGTCATTGATATATTCCTATATATAAATACATATTCAAATGACTCTTATCTAAGCACTGTGAAGGCAAGAGTTTTTGTCTATTTTTTTCTCTGATACACAGCACATAGACTAGTGCCTGGCATGGAATAAGTACTCAATGAATATTTGTGATTGAATTGGATCTTATTTAGTTCAGTTTCATTTCTAGTTTGAAAAACAAAAGGAATTGTTCAAAAATATATTTTTTAACTAAATGCAAAATCTTCCAAATAACTTATTTTCAAGATTAAAAAAATCTAAGTCACAAGACTTCATTTTTCCCTCTTTTATTTATTGATGTATTTATGTATTTTTAATTTTTGAGGCAGAGTCTCACTCACCCAGGCTGGAGCACAGTGGCATAATCACAACTCACTACGGTCTTGTCCTCCTAGGGCTCAGGTGATCCTCCCACCTCAGCCTCCCCAGTAGCGAGGACTACAGGCATGTGCCACCACACCCAGCTAATTTTTGTCTTTTTTGTAGAGATGGGGTTTCACCATGTTTCCCAGGATGGTCTGGAACTCCTGGGCTCAAGTGATCCACTCACCTTGCCCTTCCAAATTGCTGGGATGATAAGCCTGAGCCACCATGCCCAGCCTTATTTTTCCCTCTTTTACATCTGTCTGTCTTACTCACTTCTCTGAAAATGCCTAAGTTTAGAGAAATATATTTGAAAATTATTCTATTAACTTGACTCATTAAGAGGTTCTGGTTCTGTATTTAAGGATATAGAAGTCCAAGTACCATTGCCATTTTATAATTTTTCTATGACATTGAATGTTTTCACTGCTTTTGGATAATGTACACTATGGCTTGAGTACCTGGCATGGTAATAATGGAGATCATCTTGTGATGTAATTAGAGACCCAGAGATCCTTCAGCCTTCCCAGCTAACTGAAATTGACCTTGAATGAACCACCAGAGTAAGCCAAGCATACTGCTCATAATAACCATATGTATTTAGCTCTCCAATTCTGTTTATTTAATTTCATGGAATTCTGGGGTGTTCCAGAAAGAAAAATTTTGCAGTGACCATGTTGAAAAACACTGAATTACATTTTTTTTAAGGATCTTAGTTCCATTAAGTGCTTAGAGAATACTATCACTTTTTATTATTCCACTTGGCCATTTATGACTTTGATTATGAGTCAGAGAATTATTTCATGGAGGAGTTTCTTACTGGCTTATATTTTATAGTTAGAGAATGTTTCTTATTTTTTTATAATATCCAGCAACACATGCAAAAGTAAATGTGAAGAGTTTTAAGACTGTATAAACTTGTAGGAGTAAGGATATTGAACAATGTGAATATACATTTACTTGGTCTTGTTTAACAAGAAGTTCTAATCCAAATGTAGCTCAAAGCATATATAGCAAAGCCATAATTGAGGCAAAAGCAGAACAGAACCGCAAACTACCCAACACCTACAGTGAAACACTTTCATCATCTGCCCCATTCCCAATTTTCCATTTCATGAGGTCAAAGCAGGATCAACTTTGCTTTTCGGGATAAAATGACATGCAAAAAGTTAACAAGGAAAATCTGAATAATCCAAGCAAAAATGAAACTAAGAAAATGATATTATGTTTTTGTGAAGGTATTGGCACAAGAGATGGAACTGCAGAAAAAGACAAAGACTTCAAGGGCAAAGCACAGAAACAAGTGCAGTTCAACCCAGGCCAGACCAGGGCCACATGGCGAGTGCGGATCCTGAGTGATGGGGAGCATGAGCAGTCTGAAACCTTTCAGGTGGTCCTCTCAGAGCCCGTGCTGGCTGCCCTGGAATTCCCCACCGTCGCCACTGTTGAGATCATTGATCCAGGAGATGGTAAGAGCCATTGTCAACTGGTTTATGCTGTTGCTGTTGGGCTGCTATGACAAAATACCTTGTCGGGGTATAGCTTATAGTTTTAAATTCAGTGTTTGAAATTTCCATAGAGAGAACCTTCTAGATTAATGATTCATTATTCTCAGATATGCTGACAGGAAAAGGGAAACTAAAAAGTAATGAAAGAATGCTATATATATATATATAATATGTATAATATATAAATATTTATATATTATATATAAATTGTATTAATAGATTTTATGTATATATATAATTATATTTTCCAGCTAGTACAATTTTCATATTACCAGAAAATCTTTTATTTTATATACATAAATTATTTGCATATTTTATATAATTTTATATATAAATTATTTACATATTTATATATAATTTTATATATATACACATATATAAAAAATAGTTTGTAAAGACAGGGTCTTGCTATGTTGCCCAGGCTGGTCTCAAACTTCTGGCCTCAAGCTGTCTTCCCAACTCAGCCTCCCAAAGCACTGGGATTACAGGTATGAGACACTGTGCCCAGCCAGGGATGCTATATTTTTCCAAGTGAATGAACTACCCATAGAATTACCAACATGTTCTTTCTGTTATTATAATTCTATCATTTAATATTGCTCATGTAATTTTTCTTGAATTAATTCATCACTTTCTGGAGTCCTTTAAATGTCTTAACATGTCTTTGAAACAAATGGTTTGAGAATGAGATCATTCTTGAATTAATGTGTTCCCCATATTACTTTTAATTATTCAAGATTTCTTTATATATTTACCAGCCAAAAATTTTTATTTGGCCATATGTTTCCACATTTGTTGCATAATACCCACCCCACTCACCCCCATTTTGTAGTGAACACAGTGTTTTGAATCATTGCTGTTAATTTCTATCAGATTACATTTTCTTGTCAATGCACACCTTCGCTGATGCTGGTAAAAGTGCACCTTAATGCTTTTGTGTGTAATTTGACCTTTTTCTTCCCCCTGTCATACTTCTACAGTCCTGGCTTGTCTTGATCTAGTCAGAAAATTTTAAAAAGAAAAAAAAGAAAAGAAGAAAGATTGAATAGCTTTTTGAAGGCTGGCATTTATACAAACCCTATAGAAACATCTAAAGCTAAGATCCTGTCAGAAGCCAGACATGACTTTCTTTTAAACTTCCAGCCTACTTTCTTTTGTCAATCAGAAAACTCTTAAATGGTTTGCAAAGATACAATCTACAGAGTACATGAAATGCAGACCTGTGTGGAAATCCCTGTGTTAAAAGACTAAGCATAATTAAAGAAATTGAGTAAGAAAACTGGAGCTCTGACATCATTTGTTTAACTAACAACTCTGCCTTTAGTTAAATATGAAGTTCAATTATGTTTATAATTTTCATTAAAGAACAGTTAGCATTTACTTACATTTAATTTTATCTGCATTATCCAGAGATAAATAATTAAACTTTCTTTTGGTCCTGAACTTTGCACATATGCTTGAAAAATAAAGCTTTTCTCTTTTAAACAAGCCCAGGACAACTTTAATACATATAAATTGATTTATTAGTTAAAACTGGAAGCCATTTTTTGATATTTTATTTCCCAACTAGTACAATTGTCATATTACCTGAAGAAATAAGACACTTGAATTCATTTCTGCCTTCCTATTTATAAGCTCAGAGTGACACTCTGCACCCATGATATATCTAAGCAGTAGGATATTAAAAACAAAACAAAACACATACACACACCCCACATACACAGCCCCCCACTTATATAATCGTTTCTTAGTGTAGGCTATACCAAATGAAACCTTGCCATAATTTCATTTCATGTATTGATCATCTAAGTTGTTTCAGAATTTTATAGATAAAATTCAGCCGTGTTTATTTCAAGTCATGAAAATCCTTGGATAACTGATAAGTCTTCCATAATGCTTGGTATGCTCCATGCCTTGTTGAAGACCATTGGTCTTGAAACTGTAAGACCTGAAATTGATTCCCTGAAATTAGGTCATACAACTATTTCTAGTTGTATGACCTAAAATAAGACCCCTTTTAATAAGATTTAGTTTCCTAATGCACAAAATAAGAAAAAGTAATAATTATCATGTTACAGCCTTCCCATGAAAGAGTTCTATAAAACATAAAGCAGAATGCAAATATTCTCATTTCTAATATCATAAATCTAATGTTAGATTTCATTTTAAGAAATTGAGTAATTTTTTTTCCTTACAAAGGATCACTTTCCCCACAATTTAAAAACTTTGTTTCCTATTATACTCTCTGTCCAGCTCTTTGCATATAAATTCACCTGCCCTAGGAGCCATTATGCCTACAAGCTCTCCCTCTGCATATTCATTCTAGGACATGTTATGATGTTTTGTTTTCAAAATTAAAACAAATTTAAAAATTAAAATTTTACATTAAAAATTTATCCAGCTCATATTTGTGCTGAGTACAGCACTATAAATTGGAAATGCAAAGATAATAGCATAGAATCTCTGCTGTCAAAGACCACAGGGGATGGGAAAGAGAGCCCTTTAACTTACCACAGCAGAATGTGATGTGATAAAACAAGGTATGAACAGTATTGCGAAATTTAGAAGAGGGAATAACCAACCGTGCTTTATTTTAGGCTGGGAACTGGTTTTACTTATTAGCAAGTTTATGTAAACACATGTAAGTCTATGCTTTTGTCAATACTTTATAATGGTAATGACTGAAATTCGTTGAGCAGTTACTATGCAACGGAGAGTGTGTTTAGCACATTATATACGTTCTCTCATTCAGTCCCTTGTAGACATAGGAACCATTTTAGGCATTTTACTTGATGTTTACAGGAGGCTTTCAATTGTATATTTGGCAAGTTTTAGAACATTAGTTCCAAAATTATATGACAAAAAGAACTTTCTTTTTTTTAGACGGAGTTTCACTCTCGCTGCCCAGGCTGGAGTGCAATGGCACAATCTTGGCTCACTGCAACCTCTGCCTCCCAGGTTCAAGCGATTCTCCTGTCTCATCCTCCCGAGTAGCCTGGATTACAGGCACTTGCCACCACGCCCGGCTAATTTTTGTATTTTTAGTAGAGATGGGGTTTCACCACGTTGGCCAGGCTGGTCTGGAACTCCTGACCTCAGGTGATCCTCCCACCTCATCCTCCCAAAGTGCTGGGATTACAGGCATGAGCCACCGCGCCCAGTCCAGAACTTTTTAACACACACACAAACACATATACTTGTATTGGCTTCTCACATTTTATAATTATGGTCTTACAATGCTGTCTATCCATATATTTTTAAAGTTATATAGTTGTTATATAGGTGAAGATTTTAAATGACTATGTATTTTATTTAATACGTCAGCATCTACATCACTGAAAAAGTATCACATACAGTTATATGCTTGCTTATTTCTTTAACCTGGTGTGAGACTCAGTACCCTCACGGATGTACTGTAATACCTCACCCCCTGCCCCCATGCCTCCAAGTATCTGTGGCTCTCTGGTTCAATAGAGCTGGCCCTCATGTAAAGAGTGAGTTCAGTCACTCATTGAGATTGATTCTACAGTCTTCCCCACACCCCCGTTTTGTTTTTTTTTGAGACAGTATCTCACTCTGTTGCCCAGGCTTGAGTACAGTGGAGCTATTATAGCTCCCTGCATCCCCAAACTCCCGGGCGCAAGCAGTGCTCCCACCTCAGCCTTCCAAGCACCTACTATTAGAGGTACACACCACCATGCCCAGATAAGTGTTTCTTTGTTTTGTTTTTGTTTGTTTTTTTTTGGTTGGTTTTTTTTTTTTTTTTTGTAGAGACAAGAGTCTCACTATGTTGCCCAGGCTGGTCTTGAACTCCTGGCTTCAAGTGGTCCTCCTTGGCCTCCCAAAATGTTGAGATTACAGGCATCAGCCACCACATACAGCCTCTTCTTTCTTTTAACATGTGCATAGAAAGTTCCAACTGGGAAGCATTTAAAGTTCATGAAACACTTAACTCATTTTCTGGGTGAGGAATCTGAGAAATAGAGCTTTGAAAACTTATCTCATTTAAACCTTATGTTTATAACTCTGTGATTTATATATCAATTTACAAAGATCTCTGAGGGTCAAGGAATTTACTTTCCCCAAGTCACCCAGCTAATAAGTACCAGAGGCAGTATTTAAAAAAATATAGATATATAAAAAATATATAATAAAACTAAACTATATATTCAAATATATATATATTGTTTCCCCCTCTAGAGCTCTTCTTTCCTCTGAGTTATGGTCTTCTATCGTTTTACATGGTTAGAAAAGAAGTAATACCCCAAATCATAATTAATCAGTGAACTTATCACTGTGACATTGTTTTACTTATCTTATATATGAAAACAACAAAGTAATTTCTTCCCTTCTTATGCTCTTCTCTTTTCTCTTTCTATTATATATTAAGCCTCAAATTTATTATATAGGTGAATAAAACTAAGCATTCTATGAAAATAATCAAGACCAATTTAGCTCCTGCATAATGTATCTGTATATTCAACAAATGCTTATTAAACATCTACTCTATGCCAGGAATGCTGCTAGGATCTAGGTAGTAGAGAAGATGGCATACTAACCCTTGAAGTTAATCATATAATTAGGTGATTGCATTCCCCTAGATTGTTACAATTAACAGTATAGAATGCTGTGTGATCTGATAAAAGAGCCACTAGAGCCCATAGAAGGAGTATCTATGGAGTATCCAGTCTTGAGAGAGAAGGAAAGGCTTCTAATCATCTTAAGGCAAAGATTCTTAACCTCCGTGTATTAAATTACTAAGCTGTCAGAAATTACACTATCTTTCCTTGCTCTTTAAAGCATATAGATATTAGTTAATGTTAAACATTTCCATTTTTGTTAAGGGAAAATATACAAGAGCTAAAATGTCTTATTTTATATAAAGATCCCATTCTTTTTTGACTTTGTAATTTCTAGACAGAGTAAATGGAGTTTTATGTACATTTATTGGGAGAAAACAACCTCAAATATAGAGGTACTTGAATACAGATACTTAGCACAGGTATCTAAAGCCTATAATCGTTTATGTAATTATTTAGTTTGTACACTTGAAATGTCTGCCAACTTCTGATAGAAACTGAGTCATTCTGATATTTCCATGATACCAAAATATGGCCAGGAACTAGTAGATTAAATATTTGATCTCTGTAATCATTTCTGGTGGGCCCAAGGCAGGTTAATGCTATATAATATTTAATAGAGAATAAACACATTATTTTAAAGGAATGTAGAACTTAATATTAAAGGTTAAAAACCTAATATTAATGGGTACAAAGAAAAGACAAAAATGTGTGTTCTGAATGAGCCAAACCCATTTCATATGATAGCATTCAGATGACATAGGCTGACTACAATATGAAACTCAAACATTCATTCTTATTTTTGAAATTCTACACATTGTCAATGTTGACATAAGGAGGTCACTGGCTAGCTGATATTTTGAGGTGAATGTGCCAAAATTCAAGGTCCAGAATTAATGAAACGATAGTACACTGCAGATGATGACAGAGAAATGATAATGCAGGCATGAGAGAGCTTCAACTTTAAACCATTTTTTAAAAAGTAACTATCAGTGTGAAGCATGGGTTGTCATCTTACGGCAAACAAAAAATTTCAAGCACTTGATAAAAGTATAGCATGTAGTTTCTGACACTGAGTAGTGGGTAAGAAAAAAAAGGTGCAAAATAAAACTTGAGTCATGGAAAACTTTCTGAAAGTTTCTCCATTTACAAAATAAAAACATGTAATAATTCAAACAAAGATTACCAAAAGATTCACCTTATTTACTTATTTTTTGAGAGACAGAGTCTCACTCTGTCACCCAGGCTGGAGTGCAGTGGCACAATCTTGGCTCACTGCAGCCTCCGCCTCCCCAGTTCAAGTGATTCTCCTACCTCGGCCTCCCAAATAGCTGGGATTACAGGTGCGCACCACCATACCCAGCTAATTTTTGTATTTTTAGTAGAAACAGGGTTTCACCATGTTGGCGAGGCTGGTTTTGAACTCCTGACCTCAAGTAATCCGCCTGCCTCAGCCTCCCAAAGTGCTGGGAATATATGCGTGAGCCACCACACCTGGGCCCAAAGATTCACTTTAACCAACACATTTGTATAGTACCAAAGGATAATTTTTGGACCTCATGATATCTTGATGTGAACTCGTAGCACTTATTATCATGTGGTTTGGGTATGTTTACATTACTTTGATTTATTTCTTTTTCAAGCCCCTGTAAAAATTGGTCTGTATTACTATGTCTGTTTTAGAGTAAAACAAATAAACCATAGAAATGTAAGAAAGCTGTCCAAGTTCAAATAGATCAATGGCAGACTCTGCTGTATTCAATGCCACTTGTTGGCCAGTCTGAGGGCACCATAGTGGCCTGAAAATGCACTGGAATCTGGAATGTCTTCTGAGTTGTTTTTGAATGTGCCACATTTCTTTCTTTCTTTTTTTTTTTTTTTTTTCTTGAGACGGAGTCTTGCTCTGTCGCCCAGGCTGGAGTGCAGTGGTGCAGTCTCGGCTCACTGCAAGCTCCACCTCCCAGGTTCACGCCATTCTCCTGCCTCAGCCTCTCCGAGTAGCTGGGACTACAGGCGCCCGCCACTGCGCCCAGCTAATTTTTTGTATTTTTAGTAGAGACGGGGTTTCACTGTGTTAGCCAGGATGGTCTCGATCTCCTGACCTCGTGATCCGCCCGCCTCGGCCTCCCAAAGTGCTGGGATTACAGGCGTGAGCCACCGCACCCGGCCGCTGAATTTGCCAAATTTCTTAAAGGCAAGGAGCAATAAGTGCCTTCATCCATGTACTCTATTTCCTTTTCCTTTCTTATTCTATTATAGCAGATTTTTAGAAGATATTTCGTTCTATCATTATTTAGCAGAGTCTGTTTATTTTTTATCCTCTGTAGAATATAATTGAGAGAAGGGACAAAATGTACATTCTCCTTCAAATGAAGCTACAACTACTTTATGTCTGAGAATAGAGAAATCAATTTTGCCTATGTTGTGGCACAGTCAAAACCCAAAAATAAAAACTGCAGTTACAAATTGCGGTACTCATTACAATACAGTCACATGGACTAATAAAGAATGCATTCACTTTACTCTTTCTTTCAAAATAAAGCGTAATTAAATCAATCTGGAAGTATAAAAGTAACACATGTTCATTGTCAAAAACAGATATAAGATGTTAATAATGGTGGAAAATGAGAGGGAGTGAAGGGATATATGGGAACCAGATGCACTTTCCATTCATTTGTCTCTAAATCTAAAACTGCTAAAAAGAAAAAAAAAAAACAAACCCAGAGGTCTATTCACTTAATTTCAAAAAGTCATTTGCAACCTTACCACTTGGGAGTAACCGGTGTTAACATTTGAGAGTGTGACCCTGCAGTCATTTTTTTTTCTATGAGAGTTGACTATTCTATAAAGTCTCTCAGTGAACACCTTCGCAAAGACAGCTGCCGTTCCAATCCAGTGTGTTAATGGGATTTGACATGTGTACTTTTATATTATGATACACATATGTTATATTCCATATACATACTAATATACTGTATACATTATATACTTTTTCATACTTGTGAAGATTTATTAATATGCATATTGTATATATATTATAAAATTATACATACTTTTATAATTATATATACAATCATATATATAATTTCTATGAAAATACTGGATTTTAAAAAGAATTCTCAAAATATTTGTTTCTAACTTCATTTTTTCTGATTCTACTGCAATGGCCATCTCTCTGCCTTAGCAGTACTTCGTATTGCTCTTTTATCATCTCAATTTAGCCTTTTGTTTTTCTCTGGTGTAAGTGATGCTCCCACGCCGAGCTACCCCGAGCAGTTTTCTCTTGGGCAGTGATGTGTAGTGGTTACGAGCGTGGGCGGGCTCTGACACGGAGTTTCTGGGTTGAAATCCCAGCATCACCACCTACCAACCTAGAGGTGAAGTGAGTCATAATAATTCTTACCTCAGAGGTTGTTGCAAGGATAAAACTAGCCAATCACGTGAAGTGTTTGGAATAGAGCTTATCCAATAATAAGAACTCGATGCCTACTAGCTAATAACTTTTAAGGGTAGTCTACAAATGCCACTTTTAGGAATTTTGCACTTAAAGCTCTATGCTTACTTGAAGCAGTCTGCATAGACACTTCCATTGTATTTATAACGTGAAGTTGAAAAGGAATGTTAACAGAAAAGTCTATCAGGGAAGCCTTTCTTTGTCTCTGTGATACCCTTTTCCAGTTTTTCCCAGAGCCTACATATTTCTGTTAGAAGTTAGGTCAACAGAAGACCTAAACTTGATACTGGGCCTATTTACTCTCTGTCAGATTGACTGTAGGAGTGAATTCCAGAGCCAAGGGCACAGCCCAGACACTCGTTTTTCTTTTTTATTCCTAATTCAAACTTACTGGCACTGGCAAGAAGTCCTGGCTTGTTTAATCAAACCTGCATGGGTCATAAGGCCTAGGAAGAATCAAAACTCAGGTGCTTGGGCTTTAAATCTTTAACAAGATTATTAAATTAAAATCCCATACTTGGACCACTTCTGAATAACTTATTTGAAAAGAAAACCCTGGCCAGTATAGATTAGAAGTGTAATGAATATTATGAACAATCAACCCTGTCTTAGTCAGCTGAGGCTGCTATAACAAAATGCCACAGACTGGGGTGGCTTAAACAACAGACATTTCTTTCTCGCAGTTCCGGAGGCTGGAGAATCCAAGACCGAGGTGCCAGTAGATTTGGTTCCCGGTGAGGGGCCTCTTTCTGGCTTGGAAATGGCTACCTTCTCTCTCTGAGTCTTCCAAAGACGTTTCCTTGGTGCACGCTCATGGAGAGAAAAATACCTCTGTCGTCTTCTTCTTATAAGGACACTAATCCCATCCTGAGGGCCCCACACTCATGGCCTCACCAAAGTACCTCCCAAGGGCTGCATCTCCTAATAACACTGCCTTGGGGATTAGGGCTTCAACATATAATACAGGACGAACACAAACATTCAGCCCATAACAAACCCTAAAGGATGAGAACAGATGGACACATAGCGGGAAACAACATACACTGGGCCTTTCAGAAGGTGGAGGATGGGCGGAGGGAGAAGATCAGGAAGAATAACCAATGGGTACTAGGCTTAACACCTGGGTGATGAAATAATCTGTGCAGCAAGCCATCATGGCACACATTTATCTATGTAGCAAACCTGCACTTGTACCCCTGAACTTAAAAAAAAAAGTTAACAGAAACCCTAATAAATCAAACTTTCTGTAAATTTCATACTAATGCCACAGCGTCCATGACCTGAAGACTGCCAAAATCTGGTGATACTAGAGCACATTTCCATAAGTTAATGAAAAAAAACTCGCTGAAACTAATTGATTATTTGACTTCAATTTTCAGTGATACTTGGTGTATTATTTGTACTCGAGTCTTATGATAATTTCTACATTGAAATTTTATATTTGGTAAAAACCTTACTTCATAATAATAGGTGCAATTCTTGCTCTTACTAAAACTCATCTTAAAAATAAACCAGCATTCTCAGCAAACTAACACAGGAACAGAAAACCAAACACTGCAAGTTCTCACTCATAAGTGGGAGTTAGTTAGACAATGAGAACACATGGACACAGGGAGGGGAACAACACACACCAGGGCCTGCTAGGGGGTGGGGGGCAAGGGGATGGAGAGCATTAGGACAAATATCTGATGCATGTGGGGCTTAAAACCTAGATGACAGGTTGATGGCTGCAGCAAACCACCATCGCACATGTACACCTATGTAACAAACCTACACGTTCTGCACTTGTATCCCAGAACTTGAAATAAAATTTTAAAAAAAGAGTATGAAAAAAAAAAACAAGTACTGACTTGGGCAGTTCATATACTGAAATTGGAGTTAGCACGACCCCTGTGCAAGGATGACAAGCAAATCTGTGAAGCGTTTCATATTTTTGCTGTCTGAGTGATGGTGAGGACATCCCTAGCCACCAAGATTGCTGATACAGGAGTAAAAAAATAAAAAGTAAAAACCAGCAAAGACATTTTCTCCATGTCACTTGTTTCCATTTAAAGTAAAACTTCTTGAAATAAATGCCTATGCCTGGTGTCACCTGTTCCTCTCCTCACACACTCTCTTAAACCTACTTGTTCAGGCTTTATTCACCCTCTACTTCACTGGAACAGTTCTGGGGAAAATAACCAACTTCTGGTGACATCCATTTGCTAAATCTGATGATCACCTCTCAGTTCTTCACTCATGTGACATGTTAGCAGCTTTTGAAACAACTGATCACTCCCCTTTCCTTGATATGCTTTTTGTAACTGGCCTCCGGGGCCCACACTCCTCTGGTTGTCCTCATCCCCAGGACTTTTTCTCAGCCTCATTTGCTCGTTTTTCTTTATCTCCCTGACTTCTAAGTGCCCTATGGTGAATCCCTAGATCCATTCTCTTCTTTATCTACAATCCTCCCCTGTGTGATTTTATTTTGACTCATGGCTCTACATACCATCAACATGTTCAGTTTAGAATTCCATTCGGACCTCTCCACTGGCATCCATAATTCTATACCCAAATGGCTAATTTGACATGTCAGCTTGGATATTTAAAAGGAACCTCAATTTTAATATGTTTAAAATGGAACTGTGGATTTCCACTCCTAAATCTGATTCTCCTGAAGTCTTCCTCACCTGTATACCTAGCAATTTCATCTTTCCAGTTGGTCAAGACAGAAAAACTTGGAGTCATCCTTTATTCTTCCGTTTCTTGCGCATACCACACCTGGTCCATCAGAAAACTCAAATAGCTCTACCTTTATATAAAGGCATGCAGCCCTGTCATTCCACCTCCACTGCCACCGCCTGGTCCAAGCTTCTCTGATCACTTGCCTGCATGGTTGCCAAATCTCCTGACCAGGCTCTGTACTTCAACTCTTGGACCTGGTGTCTCTTTATCTTACAGCAGCCACAACTTATGTTCTTAAAGTATGTCAGATTATTGGAACCCTTCCCCCCATATCCAAAGCCTTCTCATGATTTCATTTTGAGAGAATGAGTATGTAAAAAGCCAGTATCCAGACCACACATTAAAATACAACTCTGCAGCACAGCCTACAGCAACCGGAAAGCCAGAGACAACTTTTTTGGCAATCAGCCTCCGGTGGTCGGGATCTGATGATGGCTTTCCTAACTTTTGTCTCCACTTTGAATTTTGGGACAACCAGACAGAGCCATATATGCACCTCTAACCACAGGATACCCCACTTCTAGTTAATCCACTAGAGCTTCCCCATGCCAACAGCCTCCAATGAGGGCACACCTGAAGCCTTCCTTTTTTTCCACTGTTAGGCATTCCTGCTTCTCTGCCTGTCTTTGAGTCTTTATCAAAACACAGGTGATAGTGGCTGATTCCATTGCTAAAGCAAGCTCTGAATAAACAGCACTTGCTTCTTCTCATCCCATCTGGTCTTTGTTTATCTCTATATCTTACTCTGAGTAAAAACCAAAGGTCTTCCAATAGTCCTGAAGGGCTCATGTGACCTACCCACCACCCACCCCTTCACCACCTCTCTGGCTTCGTATCTTACGCTCTCCTCTTTGTCCAATTTGCTTCAAGCACAGTGGCCTCTTGTCTGTTCCTTGTACACACTTGGCACAACCTGCCCCGAGGCCTTTTTCACTTGTCCATCCATTTACCTGGAATTCTCTTAACTTGTTCATGTAAGACATTTTGTTACTACCTTCCAATCTCAGCTCAAATGAGATTCTAATTCTACCAGAGACATTTTTTTTTTTTGCGACTTTTCTGTGTATCTTAGGTGCCTCTACTCATACCATGTCCAGCCACAGCCTTCCCTGTCACCCTCAGCATATTTTATTTTATTCATGTAATTTGTTGCCCCTAATATACTACTTATTTTCTTGTATACATATTTTCTTCCTCCTCCCCACCCCTCAGCTATAATAAAAACCCCATGAGGCCAAGGATTTTGTTACTTCTGTATGCCCTGCACAGTGTGTGGCAAGTCGATGTCACCTAATCAATATTTGATAAATAATTAGTTACAAAATCTTATATTCACAGATTTCTTAAAATGGGGGCATTTTAAAAATTAGTATGTCAGTCATAACCCCAGGAGAAAACAAATGGCACACTGAAAATGAGTAGTTTAAAAAGAATTGAATCACATGACTATTTTAGAAAGGAGGGGGCAAAGACCTGTTAATACCTAGGCATGGTAAAATGCTTTGAGGCTAGTGACAGCAGCCCCACCACCACCTCTAGGCACAGGACGGGAGAGGCTAGCTGAGCCCAGAGAGTGAGCTAGGCCCTAGGCCCTCCACAGGCACTCTAACCTTTTGTGGAGGGTGTGTAGCCAGCTCTGGAAACCCTGAGGGAAACCAAGAGAATAAACACCTGGCCCACTCTGCTTTTGCCCTCCAAGTTCCTTTGTATTCCCCATTGGCCGACTCAACCAGGAGCCAGAATGTAAGGGAAACATTAGGTGTGGTTCCCATTTGTCAGCTCCTGGGGCGTAGCGCAGGGTGAAGCAGGGTGGAGCATGGACCTCTAAGGCTGTATCTGCTGTTCCAGCAGTCTTTCATAATTTTTAAAAGTCATAAGGTTAACTGTTTTAAAAATAATCATGAAGTGTTTCTGTGTGGGTGTGAGACTCTCAGTGAAACAGACTCCCAGTCAAATCCCAGAGTATCTGTTTGGGGTTTACAATGTCAAACCATCGTACTAAATGATTATTGTTTTACATGATAACTGCATTTTTTTAACAATTTAATTATGCCATTTTTATTATTTAGCATGCCCTTTGACTATGTTAAAAAAAGAATCATTGGTAATGTTGTATATGTTATTCTTCCAGGAGTGAAAGGGAGCCACGGAAATATTCCTTATAGCTGATAAATAGATTTATCAATTCTAAGGGAACAGCTATTTTTTAAAATGTTGAACAATGTATTATTGTAATTTTAATCACGAATTGTCCAAAAAGAACTCACTTTGGATGAAAAGAACAACAGAACAGACATTTCAAGATCTGAGTTCTAATCCTGACTTGGCCAGCCATTGGCAAATAAGGTC
The DNA here is from genome assembly GCF_006542625.1 of Nomascus leucogenys. Taxonomy (NCBI): domain Eukaryota; kingdom Metazoa; phylum Chordata; class Mammalia; order Primates; family Hylobatidae; genus Nomascus; species Nomascus leucogenys. The sequence goes on along the minus strand of NC_044389.1, from coordinate 621,176 downwards.
AACTGTGCGAGCCTGAGTTTCCTCATCTGCAAAGTGGGAGATGGGACAAGATGACTTTTGAGGTCATTTCCACCTCTCAAATTGTACTCCATTGGAAGGTGTTAATGTGTGCCAAGAGAACAAAATTATATTTATAAAAACTGTGTCAGCATGACTTATTAATTTAGAAGAAAGCAATTACTAGAGATAAAAGCCATGTTGGGTTTTGTTTTTAGATTTCAGAATTCACTGGCCCAGAGCCTATACCCTTTGTACCCACTTCTTTTCCCCTCTCCTTCCTCCCTTTCCTCCCACTATGTTATTCTAAAGAATATTCAAGGGAGAAAAAATCAATCATTAGAGAAATTTTAATTCTGTGTGATTGTTTCAGAGGTAAGAAGCTCAGACAAAAATAATGCCTGCAATTGTGTTTTCTCTTTAGAATCAACTGTATTTATTCCCCAGTCCAAATACTCCATTGAAGAAGATGTTGGTGAGCTGTTCATTCCCATCAGGAGGGGCGGAGATGTGAGCCAGGAGTTGATGGTGGTCTGTTATACCCAACAAGGTAGCTCGATTTGCCAAAAAACTAAAATAACTCCCAAAAGATATAAATAAGCCTTTTTAACATATTGGAGCCATAACATTTTACCATGAGGGGTATACTTTATTAATTTTCCACAGATACAGAAAAGGATTTATTTAGAAGTCTTTCTTCAGGATTTCATCTTTGACGAGTCCTCTTTCTGATTTCACATGGTCACTTCATGCAATACTCAAGGCTTTTTGGATTGTAAGGAACTGAAGCCCACCCAAGCCTGCTCAAGTAGAAATTGGTTACTATCAAAAAAAAAAAAAAAAAAAAAAAAAAAAAAGAGGCAAAGTGATGCATGCCCAAGGAAAATAAACTAATTTAAAACCAGTTTGAAACTCATTTCAAAGAAATATCAAAATGTTTGTTTTGCTCATGAGCAAATATCCTATGGAAGGTGATTTTATATAATAGAAAATTAAAATTAATATATAATATTAATTAATATACTAAACACCTTTCTAGGAAATAAGTAGATTTTCTAAAAATGCAAAACCAAAAGTTATATATGCTGATATCAGAGTAGACTTTTGCTAAAATTTTCATTCATGGATATATGATTTCAAAGACAGTACAGAAGAGTGATTAAAAACCGACTTCAGAGGCTGAGCTCGGTGGCTCATGCCTGTAATCCCAGCACTTTGGGAGGCTGAGGCGGGCGGATCACGAGATCAGGAGTTCACGACCAGTCTGATCAACAGGGTGAAACCCCACTTCTACTATAAATAAAAAAATTAACTGGGCATGATGGCACGCACGCACCTGTAATCGCAACTACTCAGGAGGCTGAGGCGGAAGAATTGCTTGAACCCAGGAGGCAGAGGTTGCAGTGAGCCAAGATCACGCCATTGCATTCCAGCCTGGGCAACAGAGCGAAACTCCGTCTCAAAAAAAATAAAATAAAAAAAAAAAAAAAAAAAATAAAAAGCCGACTTCACTTCAGGACCAGCCTTGGACCCTGGGTCCCAGACCAAGTGGTTCAACTTCTGAAAACCTCAGTTACCAAATGTGTAAAGCCGGGTAGAGTGGTTAAGAGGATTAAGGAGACAAGTATGTGAAGCCCTTGGCACTTTGCCTGTGCATAGTAAGCTTTTGAATAGTAGGGGCTATTAATTTGTAACATTGTGTTGATCTGAAGTCCATTGACAGGAAAGTCAGGAGAGAACACTGGAAATGTAATATTCCTTATAGCTGTATAGGTTTGAGGTCACTCTCAAGTTGACTCATGATACTAGAACAGTGTGTAGTTGCTATTGCAATTCTAGGGGTGTTCATGTCTACTAACCGACCATTAAAATGCTGTGTATGAAAATAATTGTGTCTGGAAATATCTTTGTCTTATGTTCTACATAAAAATCTTTTGAATTCTCTCTGTTTCCAGGAACAGCAACTGGAACTGTGCCGACTTCCGTGTTGTCTTACTCTGATTACATATCCAGGCCTGAGGACCACACCAGTGTTGTCCGCTTTGACAAAGATGAACGGGAGAAACTGTGTCGGATAGTCATAATTGATGACTCTTTGTACGAGGAGGAGGAAACCTTCCATGTCCTTCTGAGCATGCCCATGGCGGGGAGAATCGGATCAGAGTTTCCAGGGGCTCAAGTTACAATCGTTCCTGACAAAGATGATGGTGAGTACTAATTTACTTGAAAATTCTTCTTGCCGGGAAGACCAACATCAGGAACAACTTTCTAGACAGAAAAAATGGGAATCTAAAACAATGATAATATACACATTTATTTTATGTTTGGTTTTTTCATATGATTGGGTTTCAAAGTTGGCTGCATCTGTCGGTTTGTCTTCCTTGATTTAATGTTTTTAAAGGGCAAAAGTCCCAGCTATGTGTGTTTTTTTCCCCTGCGCAGTTTCTTTCACCGTGCGTTATACCATCAGGTGATTAAACTTTTGACATTTCATGGTAAAGAATTAAAATCTAATTTATTTCCTTCTTGTTTTTTTGTTTTGTTTTGCTTTTAAAAGCTCATATTTTGTAATTTTAATCTCAGTGTTTGAAACTGTTTTTTCAAAGAAACCTGTCGGACAAGGCTGTTAAATGAATAACTAGGAAACATAGGGAAAAGTAAGTCCAACAAGCCACTCTGTCCCCAAATAGGAGGGAGAGGATATCCTAGATCATTCTTCCCCAGAGAAACTAAATTGCCATGAAGTAGAAATAGAGAAGGGAGCAAAAGGATCTTAATCTCCCCAGTTCAAGAAACAGTTTGTAGTTTTTTGTGTGGATACAGAGAGCAAAAGGAAAGATTGTGAATACTCCTGTAAGTAAAGCAGAGAGCAGTAAACTGAGAGATGGGACTCCCTAACCCTGGGCTGGTTTTCTTTCCCCCTTGAAATTTTCCTCCTGGTAGATGAAAGAGGAAGAAACTGGGGGATGAGTCTTTCAGTTTGGAAAGAAGCTAGAAGACAGTCAAAAGACCAAACTGAGGAAGCTGAAAATAATCTACCAGGAAAGGTCTTTGATAGTTAAATGGCAAAGCATGTGAGAGGTGAAGGTGATAATGTGTCTTGTGAGCTTATACTCTGTGCCAGGCACAGTACTGGCTCCTCTGTACGTTCTTTTAAAAAGACCTTTGCATAGGTTTATTGGATCTTTGTATTTCTTTGAATTGTCTATATACAAATTGATTTTCTTACTGATTTATAGTAGCTGTGAGAATAATAGGTATTTCACCTTTTACTATATGTTGTCAAAATTTCTTCTAGTTTCTGCCATTTGTTTTTGGCTTATTTTGTTTTATAATTGAAAAATAATTATGCATATTCATAGGGTACATAATGATGTTTAGACACATATAAAATATAGTGATCAGATCAGCATAATTAGCATGTCCCTCATGTCAAACATGTATCATTTCTTTGTGTTGGGAATTTTCGATATCCTTGTAGCTAGTTGAGCTATATAATGTATTATTGTTAACTAGAGTCACCCTACAGTGGTATAGAGAACCAGAACTTGCTCCTGTTATCTAGCTGTAATTTTGTGTCCTTTAACTAATCTCTCCCCATATCCCCCATCTTTCCTCCCTTCCCAGCTTCTGCTACCTTTGTATATCATTGTGCTTTATCATCCTAACAATTCTGTAAAATATATAACAACATCTGTGTTTTTACTGAAAATGTTTGAAAACATGAAAAATTAGAAATTATTTTATCAAGGGGTATTGAAAGTCTTGATTCTACCTTATATTTATATAATACCCTATAAGTATAAGCTGCTCTAATATTTTTAACTGCTGCCTTAATTTATCAGTGTAATAAGAAGTTCTATTCTGATTTAAATAAAGTACAGAAATTTTATTTTAACTTTAATCTATCTTAAAGAAAGAGCAATATTTTGAATATCATTTCAGAAAAATCTAATAGTCCATGCTAAATGCCTATCTGCTCTTTAGATAATCTATCAATTGTTACAGGTAGAAAGAGGTAGGTTTAATTTAAAAATAGAAAATGTAATTCGTGTTTACTTTAGTTCAGTTTGTTTTTTGGCAAAAAAATCTTTCCTGTATGGATTGCTGTGGGATGCACATGCAGAAAAATACATAAAAGTACAGAAAAAAACATTTATTAGGTGCCAGGCATTTTCTCAAATGTATCTCTAAATCTGCAAAATGAAGGATGATGCCATTATCCCTATTTTACAGATGACAAGACTGAGACTTAGAGAGACTAGTTGATTAGCTTGAACTTACAAAGCTAGTATACAGCAAAGTCAGTATCATGGCCCCTAAATCATGACCTTTCCATGTTATTACTCCACCTTTAAAACGTGTCTCTAGTGGTAATGAGGTTGAGGAACCATTGGTACAGTCCTAGCATATGATATTCATAGAACATTTTACTATTGTCAGTGTCTTATCGGAGCTTCACAATTCACTGATGTCGACAGGGGCAAGCGGCATTATAAGCAGGGTAGCAAAAGCCCAGAAAATTATTTACCCCAGAACACAGGGCTGGTAAATTTGGGTGCCATAGACTTTGATTTTGAGGCTACTGAGTACCATGCAGACATGAGACCAGCAGTTTGTCAGGAATGCTCTTGGTGATTATTGCCACTGCTTCTTCATTCACTCAACCACTATTCAATAAATCAAAAGTCCTGTGCATACTGCTCTGTTTTCTCCCATCTGTCATTTACCTTCCACTTCTAACATCACTACTATAGTTTAGACAGATCCTTTTCATCTCAGATGCAGATTATAATAAACTTCTCACAGGTCCCACAGCGTCATCTCTCTTCCTACCCACACCTTGGTTTCCATTGCCACCAATTAACCTTTCCTAACCTCCTACCACACCTTTTCTCAGCACAAAACCCAAAAGTGTTGACAGCAAACTTCACCATCATCAGGAAGATAGATGGCACCTTCCACTTTCCCCAATCAAAAGCCAGTAATGCACTAAAAAGAAAAAAATAAGTAAGTGTGGTTTAATCTCTTCTGATAGTGTAATGATTGAGAAATCTATAAAGATTAAAGTTATTTCCCAATTAAGAGCAATATTTATTAGTGTTATTCAACAAATATTGCAATTATTTTCTTAAAAATGCAATGGTCATTACAGTCACAGGATAAGGAAAAAAGAAAAGAGGGGGAACAAAGGTGGTGGCATAGGGAGGATGGGTCTCATGAGAGCAAATCAAAGACAGACTGATGAGTGAGAACAGGACAAACCAAGAAATTCAGAGAGAAAATGAAAGCACATCATATCTAAAGAAGAAAGAAAAGGACAGTACTGAAAAGAGGAGATGAGACAAGCCCATTAGGGCCTCTACTGTGGATAAATCACATCTTTCACATCCTGGCACTCATTTAGAGGGTTATTTTCTTTATTTTCAGTTACTTGGAATAGCACTAGCAAAATAAACCCAGTTTACAGCTCTTTGAGTGCTATATTTTCAAGTCTTCAGAAGCTTGCAGTGAGATCATTATGACCTACCGGAAGGAATCATTCCTTGGACTGCTTAACATAGCAGATGACACAAGCTCACCTTGAGGCTTAGTCTTCACCCTGAGATTAAAGTTGCAGTTATCCAGTTTAGTATTCCATTCAATAAGCAATTTAATAAGAAATAAGTTTGGGGTGGTTTATCTATTAATACTGTACCTTATCCACTGCTGTGTCCCCACAGAATCCTTTTGGTTGAGTCTTTCAGAGACCACCTTACTGACTAAATGATGATTTATAGCACTTTACTTTCAGAAGATCTTCTGTTACTTAAGAAATGGCTGTGATATCAAATGTCAACACTTTATAGAATTGACAATATTGACTTACAGTCCCTAGGACCTGCATTTAGAGCTCAATCATTTCTTTTCATTCACTTATCAAAGTTTGTCTTTTCTTTGACAATTCTCGACATTGTTTTACATATTTATTTTGTCCTATTGTGCCCGTTAGTATAATGTTGGATGGAAGCAGTAGAGCAGGCATTTTTGTCTTTTTCTCATTGAAAAGGAAAATCTTGTAATGGTCCCCCATTTAGAATAATGTACACTATAAGATTCCAGTAACATTTTATCAGGTTAAGAAAACATTTAGTTTGAGAAGAGATTTTATCAGGAATAAGTATTAAACATTGTAAAAATTTCTGCATTTATTGAATGTATTACATAATCTTTCCCTTCAATCTGTTAGTGTAATAAATTGCATTTTTAGATTTACTAGTGTTAAGCCACCCATCTATGCTTGAAGAAACTTACTTGTTTATGACGTAATTTTATAAATTGCTGGATTGAATTTAAGAATATTTCATTTTAGTATTTTTGCGTGTATATGGGGCTTTAAATCTGTTTTTAGAATCAAGTTTATAATTGCCTCATTAATTGAGTTGAGGTACTATCTTCCTTCTTTAATCTGTAAGCTTCAAATAAGATTGACATAATTTAATTTTGTAGGTTTGGTAAAATTATAAATCTACCTGTATATATGTAGCTAGATTTTGGCCTATTGTTTGGCTTTCTTAGTTATTTCTTCTTAAGTTTTATTAATGTATTTTTTTCCTAAGAAAGTTGTATATGTTATCTACATTTTCAAAATAATAGTGTAAATTAATTATATTATCATAAAATTCTTAAAAGTCTCTATTACATGTCTATTTGTGCCTCCATTTTATTACTAATAATGTTCTTCTATCCTCTCTCTCTGTCTCTCTCTTTTCCTTTTCTCTTTCAATTTATCTTTCCAGAAGTTTGTATATTTTATTAAAGTTTTTTTTTAAAAAAAAGCTGTTTGGTTCTGACTTTTCAAAAAAAAAGAATAGAAATTTTTGGAAATTTCTATTTTTTTATTTTTTATTTTATTAATTTCTGTTTTTCCCTCAGACTTAACTTCCAGTTGGCTAATTCTCTCTATATCTATTTGCTACTTAACTCATCCACGGAGATTTATTTTGATAACTGTATTTGCATTTTGAGAAGATCTGTGTGGAGTTTTTTTATATTTATCTTCGACTTTCTATCACGCTTTATTTTTTCTTCATATAGTTTCTTTTTTATGTATTTAATAATTTAGATATCTTTTATAATCTTTGTTGCAGTTTTATTATTGAAGATCTAAGGTCCAGATCTTATGTTTTTTGCTTCAACTGCTTCTTGCTCATGGTATATTACTTCCTTGCATATCTTATGAATTGACTTTCAATGGGATTTTATATGTGGAAAGCCTATACAATCCTAGTTCAGGGATTAAACCCTGAGAGTAGTTTTGCTTTTATATTTGCTAGGGTCAATTTCTATGTAATGTTTTCTTTTTTAATTTGAGGAGTTCCAATGCCAAATAATGTGAATTAGGACCCCAAATCTGTGTATTAGAGAGGCCTGCTGAGACATTCTTTCCCCATCCAGAATTTAGGCAGAAACAAAAAGCTCCATAAGACGATGGATTTTTATTCTAACTCACACATCTCCTCTGGTATCTGGACTTTATTCTTGGGGTTTCAGTTTCAAATTTCCACTTTATATCACTGTCCCTGTGTGGGCAGTCAAATGCAACCCACTCAGGACAGCCACAGTATTAGCTCATTTGGCTAGTACTCTAGTTTTTTTTTTTTTTTTTTCAATTCTGTCTTGTGAGAGTATTTCTTTCTTTATTGTAAAACCTCCATTTAAAAGAGTTTCTATTATATTTGCAGAGTTTGTGAGAGGAAGGTTTTCAAGTATATCCTTCAAAATACTGCTGTTATAATTCACTAGAAAAGCTTTTACTGAGTGAAAATAACATGTGTCCAGAAGTGTTTTCTGCAGTGGTGCTAATGGATTACTCTTCTAATACTAAATTGCCATTCGTACAATCAATCAGTTCTCACGTCAGGAATTCGTACAGTCAGTTCTCACGTCGGGAATTCGTACAGTCAGTTCTCACGTCGGGAATTCGTACAGTCAGTTCTCACGTCGGGAATTCGTACAGTCAGTTCTCACGTCGGGAATTCGCAGTCAGTTCTCACGTCGGGAATTCGTACATCAGTTCTCACGTCGGGAATTCGTACAGTCAGTTCTCATGTCGGAATCAGTTCTCACGTCACGTCGGGAATTCGCACAGTCAGTTCTCACGTCGGGAATTCGTACAGTCAGTTCTCACGTCGGGAATTCGCAGTCAGTTCTCACGTCGGGAATTCGACAGTCAGTTCTCACGTCGGGAATTCGTACAGTCAGTTCTCACGTCGGGAATTCGCACCAGTCAGTTCTCACGTCGGGAATTCGTACAGTCCAGGGAATTCGTACAGTCGTTCTCACGTCGGGAATTCGCACAGTCAGTTCTCACGTCGGGAATTCGCGCAGTCAGTTCTCACGTTGGGAATTCGTACAATCAGTTCTCATGTCGGGAATTCGTACAATCAGTTCTCATGTCAAGAATACCATGGCTGAGTCAAAGATGGGGCAACTAAACTTTCTATTAGGTTGGTACGAAAGTAATTGCGGTTTTGGCCATTGAAAGTAATGGCAAAAATAGCAATTGCTTTTGCACCAATCTAATATTTTGTGAGATAAATTGCTCTTAAAAGCTTTAATTTCTAGACATGACCTTTTTGGCAAAATGATTTAATTATTGTGCAAATCCCGTTTTTCTTTTATTGTACTGAAATATATCCAAGTCAAGCCCAGAATAGATTATTTGAAGTCTTATTTTAATTAATCCCACTGTATTGTTTCCCACAATGCATTATTCACATAGACAAAATCTCATCATTAAGATGTCAGTAGGCACAGAAAATTACCATTATAAACCAAGCTCCCATGTGAAAAGGACAAGAGCACTTGACAACGCAGGAAAAATTGGGTGATGACTGAAACAGCTTACTTTTCATATATCATCAAGGATTGCTAGTGACTGAGATTAAATGAAGGGGGAAAGGCAACAAATTTAATTTGGAACCAGTGAATAAAACAGATTCAGTACTTCTTCAACAGCACATTTAAAAATATATGTTTTAATAGAAAGCATCTGAAAAACTCTCTCTTTGTCGATATGCTATTTTGGTGTCTAAGTTGAAAAGAGTCTAGGCCAGGATTTGGTCAAGTGAGAGCATCAGTGAACTCAGTTTCCACATGTGAATTTGCTGCTTAAAAGTCTCTCGTGTATCTTGATTATTCACCCCTTTCTTACCTTGGCCACCATCCCTAAAAGTGCATGTATGAAGAATAAATGCAAAAGTACAAAAAGCATTGTATTAGTTCTCACACTGCTGTGAAGAGATACCTGAAAATGGGCAATTTATAAAGAAAAGAGGTTTAATTGACTCACAGTTCCACATGCCTGGGGAGGCCTCAGGAAACTTAAAATCATGGCAGAAGGCAGCTCCTCCCAGGGCGGCAGGAGAGAGTGAGAGCCAAGCGAAGGGGAAACCCCTTATAAAACCATCAGATCTGAGAACTCATTCACTATCACAAGAACAGTATAGGGGAACTGCCCCCATGATTCAATGATCTCCACCTGGTCCTGCCCTTGTCACATGGGGATTATTACAATTCAAGGTGAGATTTGGGTGGGGACACAGAGCCAAGCCATATCAAGCACAGAAGCCAAAAGCAACATATTTATTTCATTTGGCTTCTATCTTACCACTTCCTTGACTTTCAATGCCAGAAAGTATTTTCAAGTAAAGCATGAGTGCACTTTGCCAGTAGTATCTTTCCTCCCTCATGTCTTCATCTACTTTTTATCATACTGTAGCAAACCCTATTTTTCGTCATTTAATGGGAAGTCCTTATTGTTAGTCATTGGAAATCACTACAGCTACCATAGACTTAACACAAATAATACAAAAAGAACCATGAAAACAAAAATGTCCCTTCAGGCCAGATGCAGTGGCTCATGCCTGTAATCCCAGCACTTTGGGAGGCCGAGGCAGGCAGATCACTTGAGGTCAGTAGTTTGAGACCAGCCTGACCAACATGGTGAAACTGCATCTGTACTAAAAATACAAAAAACTTAGCCAGGTGTGGTGGCACGTGCCTGTAATCCCAGCTACTCAGGAGGCTGAGGCAGGAGAAAATTGCTTGAACCTGGGAGGCGGAGGTTGCAGTGAGCTAAGATCACACCACTGCACTCCAGCCTGGGCGACAGAGCAAGACTCGGTCTCAAAAAATATATTAAAAAAAAGTCCCTTCAATTTTTTCATGAATCAAATTGTCTCTGGAGTGTATACAATTGTCCCCTCCTTGTCAGCAGTTTCCCTTTTCATGGTATTAGTTACCTGCAGTACAGAACAATAAGATATTTTGAGAGAGAGAGACCATATTTACGTAACTTTTCTTTTTATATGTTGTTATAATTATTCTATGTTCTTTATTATTAATTGTTGTCAATCTCTTACTATGCCAAATTTATCAATTAAACCTTATTATATGTATGTATTTATTAGTATTTACAGGGTTTGGTACTATCTGTGTCTTCAGTCATCCACTGGGGCATCTTGAAATGTATCCTCCACAGATAAGGGGAAACTGCTACATTTGCAACTGTAGGCAGCTAATATTCATGCATTTATGCAAAACACTTTGATTTGGGATTTTTTTTAATCATTCAGTTTTCATTGCAGTCCTGTAATGTGGGAGGCACTATAGCAAGGTTTTTAAGGATAAGATAAAACAAAGTAGACAATAAATTTACCTGAAATCAAATGATTAAGTATAAGCAAATACAGTGGTGCCCTCCATTTGAAATAAATTCACACTGTGAAGTTTTTGACTTAATAATGTACACCACAAATTTTTTCTTTGAAAGAAGAAACCTGCCACTTGAAAGATTTCCTAGTTGGAGTAAATCATGAGATGGAATCTAGGTAATGTTGAATTGCAGTTTAATAAATATTTATTTTAACATAAATATTTTTTGAGAATTTTATATCACTCATTCATTCAAAAACTGTGAATTGAGCACCTGTGTGCCTGCACATGGCTAGGTGCTGGGAACACAACAGCAAACAAGAGAACCATGGCCTCTTAATTCATGGACCTTCCAGACTTTGGGGGTACACAGATAAGTGAACAGACAAGCATAAAATAAATGTGATAAGTGCTCTACTAAGACAAGAACATCTTTCCCAAACCAGGTTCAGGAAAAACCTCTTTAAGAATATTATTTTCTAGCTGAACTTTGAGTATGATATCAAGGTATCCCAGTGAAGAGAGAAGGAAAGTGTTTCTGGAGTGAGAAATTCACAAGTACACTGGCGAAGTGGGTGGGATGCCTCCATGGAACTGAAAGCTTGGATACAGCAAAAAACTAGAGCGCAAATGAGTGAATAACAAGAGTTTGGAGAGGTGGGCAAGGAGTCAATCTTATAGGGCCCTGTGGCCATATAAAGGAGTTGTGTTTCATTCTTGCAATTGAAATAGGCAACACCTAAAAGGTTTTGGGTAAAATGACAAAATTAGATTTATATTTTAGAAATATCACTCTGCTCTGGCTGCAATGCAAAGAAAAGATTGAAGAACTCAGGTGGCTGCTGGAGCAGCACAGGTGATCGGTGACAGTGGCCTGAACAGGGTGGTTGTGTGAGGATGCAGAAACCAGGAGGCATCTCAGAGATAGTGCTGAGGAAGAATGGGCATGACGTGTTAATTGACTGGACAGGAAAGTCTGAAGGATGATGCTTTGGTTTCTAGTTAGAGCTGTTGGGTTAAGAGTGGTACAGTTCACTGAGATGGGGAGAATAAAGGTAGAATGGGCTTAGGAATAAAAAACAATGAATTTATTTAAGGCATGCTAGTACAAAAGAAATGCCTGCTTGACTTCCAAGTGCGGGATATCAAATAGGCAACTGAAGATATAGGCCTGATTAGGAATTCTGCACTAGACAGTTTTGTGCTAGAAGCATTGTGACAAGTTCTCTCTATGGATAATGATAAAAATCTTAGGAAAAGATAAAATTACTTAAGAGACATGCAAAATGGACCTAGTATGATTTATAATATGGATGGATTTACACAAATTCTCATTTAAAAGAAAGGAATAGATTTCATGAATGCTAAGCAGAAAGTGAGAAATGATGAATAGAATAGTCAATATTAAGGGTATGACCATCCCAGCAAAGAAGGTGCTAAAAAGCATCTAAGAATCAAACACATCTCAGTGTCTGAGTTTTGTAAAATATGCCTAAATCTGCACTACTCAGCATGTGACAAGCTATGTCGTTGTTTATTCCTGTTGCTTACTAAAAGATTTCAACCAGCTTATTTGGTGTATTTTTCTTTTCCACATGCAAATATTTCACCAATTTTTGAAATAATAGGAAAGATTAACTTTATTTTAGAGGAATTTGCTTTTTGACCATCTTTGTTGGTATACTTCTTATCTTACTAGCTTTTTGGTCAAATTTTATTAATTTGTAAGCTTCCGTTTCCTTGGGTTTAAAATGGGGATACTAGTTTTACCTGTGTATTCTTTGTTTTTTTAAATAAATTGACATCTTGATGTTTTGCCTGTCATGCACATTGTTTATACGTGATAGAAACACTGCTATCTAGACAGTACTGTCTGTGCAGTTTTATCAGTTCAGCATGGAGAGAAGAATGTCCAGTTCAGTGAGGAGAAAGTCAAATTTCATTCATATGCAATAATACCCATACAATACTAACAGTTGCCACTTTTGACCACTTTACTATGTACTAAGGACTTTACATGAATAATCCAGTTAAACCTCAAAGCAACTTTATGATATAGGTGTAAGTATCTTCTCCATTTGATAGATGGAAAAATAGAGACCTGGAGAAAATTACTTAAGATCACACAAATGTTAAGTGTTGAATATATGTTCTAAATTTAGGTCTGTTTACCTCAGATAACATGTGCATTACCACTAGGTTGTAATTAATCCTGAATCTCCTCAAAGGGATTAAAATATAAGTATTACCTAATGATCTCACTGAAGGGAGGAAATTGGCATGGAATCTAGAAAAAAATGGTCCAAAAACATATAGGTCAACATTGGTCAAGAAGGAGATGTTTCTGAGGGTAGCCAATATTTTGGTCACTAAAAATTTGCAGTTGGAGTAGGGAAAATGTTCAAGCCTATTGTACACCCTGGATGAAGTGTCCCATATGGCTTTCCAACATATTTTTTTTTTTCTGATTGCTGTGTTCTTTTCTGGTAGTGGGTATGGTAGATGAGGAATGAACCAAATAACTATTCCCCGACTAAAGATAAATGAATCCCTTGTAAATTTAAAAAAATTCTTTTGTTTTTTACTAATACAAAAATGTACATATGTATGGGGTACATGTGAGTATTTGTTACATGCATAGAATGTGCAATGATCAGTTCAGGATATTTGGGGGATATTCATCACCTTGAATATTTATCATTTCTATGTGTTGGTAACATCTCTAGTCCTGTCTTTCAGCTACTTTGAAATATACAATACATCATTGCTAACTATAGTCACCCAAATCTGCAATCAAATATTGGGGCTAATTTGTTCTCTATAATTACATATTTGTGCTCACAAACACACCTCTCTTTATCCCCACTCCCATCCACATACCCTTCCCAGCCTCTGCTATCTATCATTCTATTCTCTATCTCAATGGGAATCAATTTCTTTAGCTCCCACTTACGAGGGAGAATATGCAGCATCTGTCTTTCCATGCCTGGCTTATTTCACTTAACATAATAACCTCCAGTTCCATCCATGTTGCTGAAAAATGACATGATTTCATTCCTTTTGGTGGCCAGATAGTATTCCCTTGTGTGTGTACACGATTCTTTCTTTCTTTCTTTCTTTCTTTCTTTCTTTCTTTCTTTCTTTCTTTCTTTCTTTCTTTCTTTCTTTCTTCTTTCTTTCTTTCTCTCTTTCTTTCTTTCTTTCTTTCTTTCCTTTCTTTCTTTCTTTCTTTCTCTTTCTTTCTTTCTTTCTTTTTGTAAAAATGAGACTTTATTGAACAGATGTTGGGAAGCTCATAGAATCATTAAGGTGGCTGGAAAATCAGGTTTAGATAATGGGCAGAATCCGAGGGAAAACAGGTACCTGGATCTCATCCATAACTGTGTACAGCAACTGCTGTACCCTGGCTACCAGAACTTGAGCCATCACTGTTGGAGCTGGATATAGGATACCCTATGAGATCCTCTGGAACTGATGACCCTAGAAACTGGATGTTGCTGTGGCTACTTCCAGAGCAATTTCTCTCTGCCATTATTACTCATGTCACTTGCTTTACATTTAATGTCCTGGTAAAGAACTGGGGCTGGGTGTTGTGTCTTCATCCTAACTCAGATGGTAGGGGAAAGAAATTATCTGAACTTTTTGGTTGTTGTCATGAGATATTCTTTATATTCCACCATGACTCAGATAATGGGGAAGTTCCCCAAAACAGAGGATGGCAATTCTGATGCTAGGCATTTTAACAACTGTAGAAAGTACCTCCCTAACCCCCCCGCCCCATTCCCCTACAAAATGACTATGGTTATTCTCTCATGCTATGTCCATATTTCAGTTCTGTGAATACAATGCACTTGATTGCTTATGAATTCATAAGTATACACGATAGTTTCTTTATTCATCTGTCAATGGACACTTAGGATGATTCCATATATTTGCTACTATAAATAGTGCTGCAATGAGCACACAAGTGCAGGTATTCCTTTGATATATAGGTTTCTTTTTCTTTGGATAAATACCTAGTGCTAGGATTGCTGGATAGTATGGTGGTTTTATTTTTAGTTTTTTGAAAAATTTTTATACTGTTTTTCCTGGGTTTTTTGTTTGTTTCTGTTTTTGTTTTGTTTTTTTTGAGGCAGAGTTTTGCTATGTTTCATAAGCTGGAGTGCGGTGGTGCGATGATAGCTGCAGTCTTGAACTCTTGGATTCAAGCAATCTTCCTGCCTCAGCCTCCAGAGTAGTTAGGACTAAGGTGCACACCACCACACCTGGCTATTTTATTTAAATTTTTTGTAGAGATGGGGTCTATGTTGCCCAGGCTGGTCTAGAACTCCTGACTCAAGCAATCCTCCCACCTTACCTTTGAAAGCACTGGTATTAAAGGTGTAAGCCACCTCACCCAGCTTACTATACTGTTTTTTATGGTGATTATACTAATTTACATTTCCACCAAGAGAGTGTGAGTTCTCTTTTGTCCGCATCCTCACCTGCTTCTGTTATTTTTTGTCTTTTTAATATTATCCAGTCTAACAGGGGTAAGATGCTGTCTCGTTGTGATTCTGATCTACATTTCCCTGATGCTTAGTGATCTTGGGCGTTTTCTCATATATCTATTGGCTATGTATATCTTTTTTTGAGAAATATCTGTCATCTCCTTAGCCTAGTTTTTAATGGAATTATTTGTATTTTTTTTAAAAATTGCTGAATTGTTTGAATATCATGTAATTTTACTTCCTTGTCAGATAAATAGTTTGCAACTATTTTCTCCCATTCAATAGTTTGTCCCTTCACTCTGTTGATCATTTCCTTTGATGTGCAGAGGCTTTTTAATTTAATATAGCACCATTTGTCTATTTTCATTTCTCTGTCTGTGCTTTTGAAGTTTCAGCTGTAAAATCTGCCTACACAAATGTTCCCAAGTTTTCCCCATTTTTTTCCTAGTAGTTTTATAGTTTCATAGTAGTTTTTAGTTTTTATAGTTTTATAGTAGTCTTATATTTAAGTCTTTAATCCATCTTGAGTTGATTTTTGTATATGGTGAGAGATAGGGGTCCAATTTCATTCTTCTGCATATAGATATCCAATTTAGCCAGCAAGATTAGTCTTTGGGTTTTCTAGATATAAAATAATATCATCAGAATATAGGGACAACTTGACTTACTTTTTTTCCAATTTTAATCCTTTTCTTTCTTTCTCTTGCCTGATTGCTCTGGGGAGGACTTTCAGTAGTTTGTTGAATAGGAGTGGTGAAAGCAGGCATCCTTATCTTGATCTATACCTTAGAGGAAAGACTTTCGGCTTTTTCCTGTTGAACATGACATTAGCTGTGGGTTTGTCATATATGGCCTTTATTATTTTGAAGTAAGTTTCTTCTATTCCTAGTCTGTTGAGCATTTTTATTATGATGGATGTTTAATTTCCTCAAATGCCTTTTCTGTGTCTATTGAGATGATTATATGGTTTATGTCTTTCATTCTGTTGATGTGATGTATCATGATTCTTGATCTGCGTATGTTGAACCATCCTTGCAACCCTGTTTTAAATCTCACTTGATCACAGGGTATTATCTTTTTGATGTGCTGTTGGATGTGCTAGTATGAGAATTTTTGCATCTATGTTTATCAGGGATATTGGCCTGCAGTTTTGTTGTTATTGTTGTCATTGTGTCCTTGTTTGGTTTTGAAATCAGGGTAATACTGTCCTGCTAATGATTTTGGAAGTATTCCTTCTTTATCTATTTTTTATACTAGTTTTAGAAGAATTGCTATTGAGTTCTTCTTTATACATTTGGTAGAATTCTGCAGTGAATTTATTAAGTCCTGAGCTTTTCTTTGTTGGGAGACTTTTTATTACTGATTCAATCTTGCCACACATTATTGAATTGTTCAGATTTTCTATTTCTTTCTGATTTAATCCTGGTAGGCTGTATATTTTCAGGAATTTATCCATTTCCTCTAGGTTTTCCAGTTTGTTTGTTAGTCTGTAGTTGTTCATAATAGTCTCTGATGATCATTTGTATTTTTGTCATGTCAATTGCAAAGTTTCCTTCCTCCTTTCTGATTTTATTTGGGTCTTCTATCTTTTGTTGGTTAGTGTATCTAGAGGTTTATCAATTTCATTTAGCTTTTCAGAGAACCAACTTTTTCTTTCACAGATTCTTTGTGTGTGTTTATTTCCTGTTTAGTCTCTGTTTTCTTCAGTTCTGTTCTGATCTTTATTATTTCTTTCCTTCTGCTAATTTGAGGTTTGGTTTGTTCTTGCTTTTTGGTTCCCCGAGGCGCATCATTATGTTGTTTATTTGAAATATTTCTATATTTTTGATGTAGGCATTTATTGTTATAAACTTCTCTCTTAGCGCTGCTTTTGCTCTATCACACAATTTATGTATTTTCATTTTTTTTTGTTTCAAGAAATTTTTTTTCTAGCTGATTTTTTTCCTTGCAATAGTCGTTCAGAAGCATGTTGTTTAATTTTCATGTATTTGTATAGGTTCCGAAGTCCCTTTTTTGTTGATTTCTAGTTTTATTCCATTATGGTCTGAGCAGATGCTTGATAAAATTTTTCTTTTAAAAAATTTGTTGAGGCTTGTTTTGTGGCCTAACATATGGTTTATCCTGAAGAATGTTCCATGTAATGATGAGAATAATGTATATTCTGCAGTTGTGGGATAAAATGTTATTTAAATATCTGTTAGGATCATTTGTTCTGTAGTCTAGTTTAAAACTAATATTTCTTTGTTGATTTTCTGTCTCAATGATCTGGCTAGTGCTGTGAGTGGGGTGTTGAAGTCCCTTGCTATTATTGTATTGCTCTCTATGTTTTTCTTTAGGCCTACTAATATTTATTTTATGAATCTTGGTGCTCTCGTTTTGGGTGCATATGTATTTTGGATTGTTATATTCTCTTGTTGAATTGATCCCTTTATCAATATATAGTGACCTTCTTTCTCTTTCTTTCTTTCTTGCTGTTTTTGACTTAAAGTCTGTTTTATCTAATATAAGTATACCTACTCTTATTTTATTTTGGTTTCCATTTGCTTGGAATATCTTTTTCCTCACTTTATTTTGAATCTATGTGTGTCTTTGAAGGTAAAGTGCATTTCTTGTAGGCAGCATATATTTGAATTGTTTTTCTTTATCCATTCAGCCAGTCTGTATCTTTCAAGTGGAGCATTTAATCAATTTTTTTCCAAAATTATGATTGATGTATGCAACTTTGTTACTGTCATTTTGTTAATTGTTTTCTGGTTATTTTATATATTATCTGTTACTCTTTTTCCCTCTTACCGTTTGTCATTGTGGTTTGGTGTTTTACTTTAGTGGTATCATTTGAGTCCTTTCTTTTCCTCATTTGTAAGTTTAGATTACAAATGAGTTTTACAGTTTTGTGTGTTTTCATGATGGTGAAAGTCATCTTTTCACTTCCAAGTTTAGGGTTCCCTTGAACATTTTTGTGGGGCCAATCTAGTGGTTATGAATTTAATCAGCATTTGCTTATCCAGGAAAGACTTTATTTCTTCTTCATTTATGAAGGATAATTTAGTTAAATATCGTATTCTTGAGTGGCAGCCTTTTTTTTCTTTCAGTACTTTGAATATGTCATTATCTCCTGGCACATAAAGTTTCTGCTGAGAAATCCACTGTCGGTCTGATGGGAGTTCCTTTATAGGTGACTAGAAGCTTTTCTCTTTCTGGTTTTAGGATCCTTTTTTGCTTTGACTTTAGACACTTTGACTATAATGTGCTGTGGAGAAGACCTTTCTGAATTAGATCTGTTTGGGGATATATGGGCCTCCTATATCTGAATGTCTAGGTCTCTTGCTAGACTTGGGAAATTTTCATCTATTATTCTATTAAGTAGGTTTTTTGAGACAGAGTCTCACTTTGTCACCCAAGCTGGAATGCAATGGTGCAATCTCAGCTCACTGCAAACTCCACCTCCCAGGTTGAAGCAATTCTCTTGCCTCAGCCTCCCATGTAGCTGGGATTACAGGTGCACACCACAACGCCCAGCTAATTTTTATATTTTTAGTAGAAATGTGGTTTCACCACGTTGGCCAGCCTAGTGTCGAATCCTGACCTTAGGTGATTTGCCCATCTCAGCCTCCCAATGTGCTGGAATTATAGGCATGAGCCACCGCACCTGGCAGTTAAGTAGGTTTTTTAACCCTTTCATTCTCTCTTTTCCTGCAGAGACAGCAATAATTTGAATATGTGGTTGCTTTATTTGGTACTAAATGTCATGAAGGCATTGATCATTCTTTTTCCTTTTGTCTGACTGGATTATTTTAAAAGACCTGTCTTCAACTTCTGAGATTCTTTCTTTCACTTGATCTAGTCTATTGTTGAAACTTGTGAATGTATTTTGTATTTCATTCAGTGAATTCCTCAGTTCCAGAATTTCTGTTCGGTTATTTAAAAAATTATTTCTTTGGTAAAATTATCATTTATATCCTGAATTGTTTTGTTGATTTCTCTCTGTTGTTTTTCAGAATTATCTTGTATCTCACAGAGCTTCATTAAAATTAGCATTTTTAATTCTTTGGAATTTTGTGAATTTCCTTTTGATTAAGGTCTGTTGTTGGAGAATTATCATGCTTATTTGAAGGTTTCTTTCTGTGCTTTTTCATGTCTCCTGTGTCCTTATGTTGGTATCTGTGCATCTGGTGTAACTGTTTTTTGGTGTAACTAATTTTTTGAATTTACTTTTGTAGGGGATGACTTTTTATTGAAGATCTACATATGGTTTTGGTTGGAGAGGGTGCATTACCTTTGATTTAAGTGCATGCAGTAGTGTAATATTCATATGGTTTTATTGACTGTAAATAGCATCAGTGGTATCTGTGATTTTCTCTGTGGCCTAGGGTATCATTATTAGTAGAAGCTGTGTTGAAGATGTTCTGGGAACTAGGATGCTAGATAGGCCAGTCTTTGGGCCCCAGTGGTGGCAGTGGTAAGCTAAGCATGACTGTCTGTAGGACCCAAGGTAGTATATGCTGGCACCAGTATTAGTGGGTCATGGTGGGCCAGTTTGTTGGCTTTCATGTGGCTTGCTCAGATGCTATCAGTGGCAGTGGTAGGTCAGGAATGTGGGAGGGTTCTTGGTTTTCTGGACCGTGGATATAATGTGAGAACCCAAGAGGTCTGTTGTGGTGGCTGCAACAGATTGGGCAGGCACATATGGGTAGATGTCATCTGTGGTGATATCGGCAGGTTGGTTTGCCCCAACCTCAGATCCCAACATTATTCAGCTTCCAACAGTGGCAAACTAGGCTGGATGATTTCAAGACCCCTGGATGGTGTATTCAAATACTGAGAGGACAGGACTAGGCTGGTAGACTTGTCTTCAGGATCCCCGGTAGTGTGTTCAGGTGCCGGTTTTGATAAGCAGAGGTGGGGCTGTCCCCCCACCACCAGTGGAATGCTAAGGTGTGGGAAGCAGCAGATTATCGTGGGCCTGCCACCAGGGCAAGTGGGGCCACTCTCAATGGGAACAGAGTAAGGAGGTAGCTGTGGGATGCATGGTTTCCTTGCTCCCCAGTCCCACAGCAGCCAGCAACAGTGACAATTACCTGTTCGGCCTCCCCTCTCCTTTTTTGGCCCAGCAGCAGCAATGGCAACATCCGCCCCAGCTCCAGGGCATAACGCAGGCCTTTGGAGGCTGGGCTTTCAGGATATCCCCAGCTGTGGAACTGCCACCAGGAAAGCAGGGCTATACTCAGTGGGAGCAGAATAGATAGATAGCTGTCGGGAGTGCAGTGTGATTGCACCTCAGTCCCACAACAGCCCACAGCCCACAGCAATGGCAGTAAGATTTTTCCTGGAAGAATGTGAAGATGCTCAGCCTGTCTCTGCCCCTCCTTGGCATGGTGGCCGCAGTGGCAGCATCAGCTCCAGGGCAAGACACAGTCCTTTGGGGGTTTGGTTCTCAGAATGGCACCAAGCTGTAGCTGCTGAAGGCTCAGAAGCCTGTGGTACCCAGCATGAGTTTCCTCTCTAGAGCAATGCCTCTGTGCAACCTGTAGGCAGCTCCCTGTGACAATCACAAGCCCGGTATAGGTCAAGGGGCTCTCCTGTAGCTGGGATTATGAAAGTTTGTAGAGGGAATATGGAGCCCTTGGGGTCTGTCATTTACCCTTTCCCCACTTGTGGGAGGTTCTCCCAGCTCCCAGCCAATCCCAGCTGAGCATATTGCCTTGCTTCCCTCTCCTTCTTTGCTTTTGGTGCTTCCCATTGCTTCTCTATTGAATCCCAATATGGTCTCTTAGATTGTCTATTCGAAGTGTGAATATTTGCTATTTCGGTTCCTTTCCATGGATGAGGCATATACTAGCTGCATCTAGTCAGCCCTCTTGAACTCTGGACCTGCTTATAACTTTGCAACTCAGGGCAATTCTGAAATTTTACATGTGAATTGGTTCTCTAAAGCTATATTACCTCTCAATAAAATTAGGAAATTATGTTTTTGTGCTCACAGAGTGGAAGATCAAGCCCTGCCTTACTAGTGACTTCTCTTAGTTGCAATGTCTGAAAAGTCCAGCTGAGGCCAAAGCTTTTCTCTGTGCTAACTCTTAAGCGTGTGCAAGTAGGGCAGGGCGCTAGAAGTACAGGAACATGTCTTGATGAAACCTGTGTCGCGTCTTTAAGACACAGCTAAAATTTTTGTACTGCAGCATGTTTACACACGAGCCACACAACTGATGTTAAGAACAGTGCTCTCATTTTGTGCAGATATCCTTAAACATCTTACATTGATGTCTTTGGTCCTCCGTACTTCAGTAATTTTACAATTTAATACTGCAGTATTGGTTCACTAGGGTCAGTATTAAGTCAGCGTTAACAATATTTCACTAATCTTTACTGTCAGTCTTAGGAAGGTAATTAAGGAACATTCAAACTGAATCTATTCTCTGCCTTTGTGTGACAACCCGCAGGGGTTTTAGCTAAAGTGGCTTGCTTCCTGGACCACCCTGGAAAAATTAGCATACTAGATATAAGCCAGGGACATGTAAAAGGCAACATGGTGAGCTCTATGGTAAATGTAACTCAGTTCAGTGCTATTCAAAAGCTTACTGACATCAGAAAAGCTTTCTCAACAGCAGGAGTACCTTAGAGAAGAAAACATTTCTAGTGCTAGAAAAATACATCATGGTATGGTGGGTGTGTGAATGAAATTTTTTCATTCATTTGTGCTTAGCTGAAAGACCTAATCACCATCTGTTTTTTGTTTGAATACAATTATTTGCATTAGTGCAAGCTCCCAAAAAGTAACGGCAGAACAGTCATTATAAGAAATGGCCAGATTCCTTTAAATAACAACTTGATAAAGTCACAGTCTGTATTTAGTATACTTGAGTTAGAACAAAATGAAAAATCAAAAAGTAGAAAAATGAGTTTCTAATTTCTCAGAATATTAATGCAATGTAGCCATTAGTAGCCTATTTAATATAGTTGATGATTCTAATAATTCACTGAAAGTCAGTTGATGTTTAGCAAGTGCCAACAAAGTGAAAGTATTCCAGGGATTCACTAAATAGTAAAAATTATACCATTATACCAGTTTTTCCACGAGAAGGATACTAG
Organism: Nomascus leucogenys; assembly: GCF_006542625.1. Classification (NCBI taxonomy): domain Eukaryota; kingdom Metazoa; phylum Chordata; class Mammalia; order Primates; family Hylobatidae; genus Nomascus; species Nomascus leucogenys. The sequence goes on along the minus strand of NC_044389.1, from coordinate 598,902 downwards.
ATAGAATAATGTAGATATTATAGTCTGAAAACAAAAATCAAACTAAATCAAACAGTATGTATAAAATATCTTGCCATTTAAAAAATATCCAATGTCAAAAACTACATGTGTGTAGCGAATCTTTGCTCTGCACATACTGAATACAATATGTGGGGAATACAAAGACATTTAAAATATAGGCCAAGACCTCACAATACTTAAAATCTGTTTGAAAGGAAAAGCTAAGTATGTAAAAAGCTAAACGATAATAATTTATTTTAGTAAGAATTTGAAACAGTAAAAAGGAGACTAAGAGAGTAGAGTGTGATTAAAAGCAATTGTATGAGTCATTCTGAGTCAGAGGAAGAACAGATGAAGCCTTTAAAAGATGAAAAGGATGTGGATGAATGGAGAATAAGGCTACGTATTGTCAGATTGCATGAGAGAAAGCATGAGGGAGGGAAAGGCTTTTGGGAACAGTGAGCATTCCAGTTTGGCCTGGGTCCCTTTTTATGAGGAAGGTTTAGTGCCCAGCTCCTTGGATTGGGAGTTAGGAGTCCTGGGCTGTAGACAAATTTTTGCAATTTTCCAGCCAATAATTCCTGATCAAACAACCTTTCTTCTTAACCAGTCCAGCTTTCTTCTGTAGCCAATTTTCCTCATTTGAAGCATGAGCATATTTTTACCTTAATTTCTTACCTTACGGAATTTTTTTGAGTATCAAATAATATGATCTGTATAAAAGCACTTTAAAAACCAAGCAAAAGAAAAATAAGAGTCATTGGCAGTAGAGCCTGGATAAACAAGATTGAAGCACATGTATTTGATAGGAAGCACCTGGATGTTTTTGAATAAGAGAATTAAATAATCAGAGCAGTGTTTCGAGGTTATTAATGATATAGCAGTCTAAATGAAAATAAATGTAGGGTAAAGAGGTGAGGCTAGAAAGGAAAGGACTCACTGCTAAGAAAAACCTGACATAACTAGGACATCACAGAGGGAGGAAGGAGGAGGGGGATTGAAAAAAAATCTACGTTCAAAAAAGATTGTGCGTGGAAGCTCCAAAAAACTGAGGTACCATCATAGGAGGTTAGGAGAGGGAATTAGTCTAGGGAAAGAGAGTTGGAAGAAGATGAGACTCTATTTAAACATACTAAGACAGAGCTACCTGTAGGGCATGCAGGTGAAACCAGGCAATGGGCCGGTAAAATACAGAACTAACTAAGCTGAAGTATGAGATTTATAAGTCACATGTCTGATGGTGGCAGTTGAAATAAGGAGGGTAGATGACATCTACAAGAAAGAGGAGAGAGGGTGAAGAAAGTCAATTACTTGCAGTAGAATTTTATCTATAGTTATAATAAATTGAGTATATGAAGTGGAATAATGAAAGGTTACCAGACTATATTTCTACTAAATATTAATGTATAGATTTTTTGGCTGTTAGCTACAAATAGTAATTATCACTTGTTATATGTTAAGAAAATTGTGAAAATATGCAGTATTAAGTACATTAATGGAATTGCCAAATAATAAATATACCTTTAGGCCCTTTTTAATAAGCTGTTATTAAATCTTGACTATTAAAAACAGAAATTAAAATACTGTTGCGTGGTTTCATTCCATCATTTTGTAACTCATTTCAGGTAAATTTAAACCACTTTTTTGATAGTCATTTCACATCTTTTTTTTTTTTTAATAGTTTCTGGAGAAAGGTTGCAAAATTACAGGATTCATTCACTTTTAACAAACACATGAGTGGGAGAGGGTAGGAAAAAAATGAACATTGTGAGGGTGAGTGAGTCATTCAGTAAATACAAGTAGGAGGGTCCAGAGAAGAGAGACTTCTCCATGTTTCACTTGTGGGAGGACTTGTGGCCCCATGAATCCCAATTTCTAGCCCTTTCTACTTAATTCTAAACTTTGATTCAGAACCCACCAGGCCAGCTGTTTATGGAGAACAGTTTTATAAGGGAGGAAGTGTGCAGTGCACAGATTAAAAGAAAGGCAAATTTGAGCTTCCTGAAGCTGAATGCCCATATCTCTCCTAGAACTTGGGAAGTTTTCTGCTATGTCTATAACACCTCAGAGATGTTGAGAGTTTGGTTCCAGACCGCCACAATAAAGCAACTATTGCAATAAAGCAAGTCACACAAACTTTTCATTTTCCCCTGGCATGTAAAAGTTATGCTTACAGTGTGCAATAGTCTATTAAGTATGCAATAGTATTATGTCTAAAAATGTACATACCTTACATAAAAAATACTTAAAATACTTTATTGCCAAAAAATGCTAATGATTGTCGGAGCCTTCAGTAATTTGTAATCTTTTTGCTGGTATAGGTTCTTGTCTCAATGTTGATGGCTGCTTATGGATCAGGGTTGCGGAAGGTTGAGATGGTTGTGGTAATTACTTAAAATAAGACAACAATGAAGTATCTGCACCTCTTGATACTATTTGATAGCATTTTACTCACAGTAGAACTTCATTCAAAATTAGAGTAAATTCTTTCAAACTCTATCCCTGCTTTATCAGCTAAGTATATATAATAAACTAAATCCTTTGTTGTCATTTGAACAATGTTTACAGCATCTTCACCAAAAGTAGATTCCATCTCAAGAAACCACTTTCTTTGCTTATTCATTAGAAGCAACTTCTCATCCATTCAAGTTTTATGAGAAGATTGCAGTGATTCAGTCACATTGTCAGGCTCCGATTCTAGCTCTCTTGCTATTTTTGACACATCTGTAGTTACTTCCTCCACTGAAGTGTTGAACCCTCAATGTCATCCATGAGGGTTTGAATAAACTTTTTTCAACCCCCCGCTCATGTTGATATTTTGACCTTTTTGCAGAGATCTTGTCTCTGAGGTATATATATCTCAGAGAAACTATATATATATAGTTTTGTTTTGTTTTGTTTTTTGCAGAGACAAGATCTCACTATGTTGCCCAGGCTGGTCTCAAACTCCTGGGCTTAAGCAATCCTCTGACCTCAGCCTCCCAAAGTACTGGGATTATAGCTGGGATTATAGGCATGAGCCACCACACCCAGCAAATTACATATATTCTTAACAACATCTAGAATGGTGAATTTTTCCAGAGAGTTTTCTACTTACTTTGACCAGATTTATCAGATAAATCACTGTCTATGGCAGCTATAGCCTTACAAAATGTATTTTTTAAATGATAAGACTTCAAAGTTGAAATGACTCCTTAATCCATGGGCTGCAGAAAGGATGTTATATTAGCATATTTAAAAACAACATTAATATTCTTGTATATCTCTATCAGAGCTATTGGGTAACTAAGTGCATTATAAATGAGAAGTAATATTTTTAAAGCCTTCTTTTTTTCTGAGCAGTAAGTCTCAGTGGTGGGCTTAAAATATTCATTAAACTATGCTGTAAACGGATGTACTGTCATCTAGGCTTTGTTGCTCCATTTACAGAGCACAGAGTAAATTTAGAATAATTCTTAAATTACCTAAGGTTTTCTGATTGGTAAATGACCGTTGGCTTCAACCTAAAGTTACCAGCTGCATTAGCCCCTAATAAGAGAGTCAGCCTTTCCGTTGAAGCTTTGAAGCCAGGCATTGAATTCTCATATTTGGCTACGAAAGTCCTAGATGGCTTCTGCTTCAAATATAAGGCTGTTTTTTCTCCAATGGAAATATGTTATTTAGTGTAGCCCTCTTCATCCTTCATTTTAGTGAGATCTTCTGGATAACTTGCTGCAGATATTCTATCCCAACCACTCAAACTTTCTCCGTACTATCAAAATGGCTATTTCACTTTCTTATCATTTGTGTGTTCACTGGAATAGCATTTTAAATGTCTTTCAAGAGCTATTCCTTTCCATTCACAACTTGGATAACTGTTTGGCACAAGAAGCTGGTTTCAGTTTTTGACATGCGTTCCTCACTAAGCTTAATCACTTTTAGCTTTTGATTTAAAGTGAGAGACATGAAACTCTTCTTTTCACTTGAATACTTAGAAGCCATTGTAAGCTTATTAATTGGCCTAAATTCAGTATTGTTGTGTCTCAGGGAATACAGAGGCCCAAGGAAAGGGAGACTAATGGGAGAACAGCTGATTGGTGGAACACTCAGAACACATGCATCATTTATCAATTAAGCTTGACCTCTTCTATAGGCGCTGTTTGTGGCACCCCAAAACAATTATAATAGTGACATCAAAGATCACTGATCATAGGACACCATAACAAATGTAATAATAATAAAGAAGTTAGAAATATTCTGAAAATTTTCAAAATGTGATGCAGAGAAACAAAGTGAGAGCACATGCTGTTGGAAAAATGATGCAGATAGACTTGCTTGCCACAGATCTTCAATATGTTAAAAATAAAAACCCAGAAAACAAAATCTGCGAAGAACAATAAAGCAAAACACAATATAAGGAGGTATGTCTGTGTTTCATTAAACAGGTTTTTGGGTTTTTGGTACTTTTCTCCATCTCCTCTCCATCTGACATTCTTCTGATGGAAATAACTGTTCACTTATTTATGTCCTGTTAAGTTACATAGGCTTTATTTTTTCATTTTTTAAAATTCTAATTTCTGTTTTTTTTCTTTGATGGATTATTTTAAAAGCCTTTTCTTCAAGTTCAGAAATTCTTCTGCTTGATCTAGTTTATTTTTGAAACTCTCAGTAGTATTTTTTATATCATTCATTGAATTTTTCAGCTCCAAGATTTCTGTTTGGTTCATTTTAATGATATATATCGATTTGGGGAGTTTATCATCCAGATCCTGAATTGTTTTTTAAATTTTTCTTTTTTTTTATTTTTGCAGGTACATAGTAGATGTATACATTTTTGTTTTGGTTGCCTGTGCTTATGGGGTATTGTGCAAGAGAATTTTTGCCCAGAACAATGTCCTGGAGAGTTTCCACAAAATTTTCTTGTAGTAGTTTATAGTTTGAGGTCTTAGATTTAAGTCTTTAATCCATTTTTATTTTGTTTTTGTATAAGGTGAGAGATAGGGATTAAGTTTCATTATTCTGCATATGAATATTCAGTTTTCTCAGAACGATTTATTGAAGAGACTTTTTCCCAATGTATGTTCTCAGCACCTTTGTCAGAAAATGAGTTTACTGTAGGTGTATGGATTAGTTTTTTGGTGTATCTTTTTTGTTTCATTGGTCTGAGTGTCTGTAGTTAGTACCATGTTAGTACCATGCTGTTTTGATTACAGTCGCTCTGTAGTATAATTTGAAGTGAGTTAATGTGATTCTTTCAGTTTTTTCTTTTGCTTAGGAAAGATTTAGCTATTCTGGGTCTTTTGTGATTCCATATAAATTTTAGGATTGTTTTTTCTATTTCTGTGAAGAATGTTATTGGTATTATTATAGGGATTGCATTAAATGTATGGATTGCTTTGAGTAGTATGAACATTTAAAAATATTGATTCTTCTAATCTCTGCACATGAAATATCTTTCCATTTTTGTGTTCTCAATTTCTTTCATCGGTGTTTTATGGTTTTCTTGTAGAGATCTTTCATTTCTTTGTTTAAGTTGATTCCTAAGTATTTAATTTTATTTGTGGCTATTGTAAATGAAATTAATTTTTCAGTTTCTTTTTCAGATTGTTCATGTTGACATATAGGAATGCTATTGATTTTTATTTTGATTTTGTATCCTGAAACTCTAATGAATTTATCAGTTATAATAATTTTTGGTTGGCCAGGCACGGTGGCTCACGCTTGTAATCCCAGCACTTTGGGAGGCCGAGGCGGGCGGATCACGAGGTCAGGAGATCGAGAACATCCTGACTAACACGGTGAAACCCCGTCTCTACTAAAAATACAAAAATTAGCCGGGCATGGTGGCACATGCCTGTAATCCCACCTATTTGGGAGGCTGAGGCAGAAGAATCACTTGAACCCAGGAGGTGGAGGTTGCAGTGAGCCGAGATTGTGCCACTACACTCTAGTCTGGGTGACAGAGCAAGGCTCCGTCTCAAAACAAAACAAAAAAAAGGTAGAAAAAAGGCTTTTGAGTGTTCTCATCACAAAGAGATAATACATGCATGATGTGCGTGTGCTGGATATACTAACTACCCTTATTGGTTCATTATACAATACAATACAGATTATATATATATCAAAACATCAAACTGTACCTCATAAATATGGGAGATTACAGTGTGTCAATTAAAAAACAAATTTAAAAACACAGAAGAAGGCAAATGAGCAAAGATCAGAGACTGCTCTAGTGGGTTTGTTAGCAATAGGAGTCCATTTGACTCAATCTGTTATGGCCAGAACCTGCAAAGGCCCTGGCTGCTATGCTGCTGTGCGCTTGCCTGGTCTTTTTGAAACTGTTGATACAATGCACTGCTCACCACAGGAAAAGCATTAAAGAGCTTTGTTCCATTGCACACACACAAGCTTGGCAAGCAGCCACTTGAATTTCTCCTGCTAGTCACATTAAAACATTTCACCACCATTACCAGAAAAGGCAAAGTCTCCAAACTTCTTTATGAGAAAAACTAACCATTTTGTATAATTTACACTGAAGAATGACCTTTCTGCCCACAAGAAAGTGAGCACAGGGAGCTGTGGCAGGACGTAGGGTTTGTTCACCCAGAAATGAGCCCTCAAATTCATGGAGTGTAAATTTACAGATATGTAGTCTGCTAGAGTGGTTTTAGGATATCAAGGTTGTGGTACCGATTAGGATCATGCTGTTCACAATATTAATTTAACTCATGTCTTTATTTTTTAAGGCTTCATAGATATCATATATTTTTATATAATCATAGCTAACATGAACACCTTCCTAGATGTGCTAAATCTTTTACCTGAATTATTTAATACACATATGCACATACACAAATTACAAGCCAAGTTGTATTATGCCTGGGTGTTATCATCTGTGAGTGGTTAGACAACTTGCCCACGGTCAAACAGCTGGTAAGCATTTAGCCAGCCTGACTAAAGAGACTGTGGCATTAACAACTGCACGGCGCACCTCATATTATACTAGAAGTATGTATATTTAATATACACAATATCCTTCTGATTCTACAATGTAATACTCAAAGATATTATTAGGTATCCTAATAGGGAAGTTTACAAGATGAAACAAGCTATATATACTTTTATAGACATACAGCACCTGAATATTGATAATTGAAATGTCATAGATATTAGGATAACTTGTAAATGAACTATTCTTGTTGATCTTTTATCAATTATAATTCCCCTTGGATCTTTAGGAAAGCTTATTAGCGCGGTCTCAATCTGGTACTTCAATTGGACAAGGAATAGCACTGCTTTTTCCACATCATCTAGCAAACGACCCGGTGAACATGGTTGCCTTTCTGAAAGATTGCGTTTTGGCTCTCGTGTCAAGTCCTCATGGATAAATATTGTCTTGAGTTTGTTTTGTGTTTTTCCCAGTAACACTATCTGCCTGATTCCCATCTCTTCCAAACAGAAAAGTGAATGCTGGCCATGCAATACTATCTTATAGACATCAAAGAATAAATATTTCTGATTTATTACCACTAAAACCCTGGAAGCAGCTCACTAAACATTTATAGGAACCTCAAGATCTCACTCACAGAAAATTCCATTTTAGTGTTAAAAATCACATGAATCTGAGAAGCAACTTCTCAGATACTAGACATCAGAATTTGTAAGTTTAAAACTATTAAAATGAATTTTATAATAAAAACCAATAAAATACATAAAAAGTTGATTAAATGGAAAAGATCTCTTACTAAATACTATTGTTGTGATCAGAAAGTCCTAATTATTTGCTGGCCACAGAGGTCTGGCATATCTTTTTATCGAAATCATAAAACATACAGAAAATACTCAAAAGCCAAACATGGCAACTTGGCTGAAAACAGCACTTCAAAGTCTTGGCCTGTGTGCCTCAGTGACGTAAAGAGAGGCCAGCATCTGTGAAATGCTGCCGTGGACTTGCAGGGCTATGATTGATTATTTATTTTAAGTCCAGAAAATGCACTGTGCACCTATGGTCTACTGTTGAAAACGTGTACCTCCATTACTAAACAGACAGCAGCATCTCCTTGTATGGTATTAGAATGAAATATTATGAAAGCATGTTGGAATGTACTATTTTCTGACATTGGCGGATATACCAGTGGTCACTGTAGAGATGTGAAACTTGTTAGTTTGCTTCCTTATAAAACCAGAAGTAGTTGTCTCATTAGGAGTCCTTATAGTGTCCCTATGTTCTCTGTGAACCTTCCTTCTCTTTGTAGATAAATGTTACCTTTCAGAGGGAACAGATAGGTATTATGTTTTCCCTGAGAAATAGGTCTTCATTCTATCTGACTGGACATCGGATCTTCTTTTCCCTCATTTATTCCTATGTTGTAAATCTTGTACATATTTTTTTGTAATTGGCCTTAAATCTTCCTTAAAAGTATGTAGAGAATCTTATACTGACCTAGAAAGATACAAGATTGCCCAGTCAAATATAGTGCTACTGTTATTTGACAAACCAGTAAAGTATGTGACAAATAATCACAATCATAATTTATATTGAGATTTTAAACATATAGCTAAACTAAAAATGCCCTCTTTCTGCAGGCCATTTGTAACAATTTGAAGCACTTAAAATTATGGATGAAGCTTTTCCTTCATACTACTGGAGAAATAAATAATCTTTTTTTCTCTTTTTTCTAAGAAACAGGTCTTTTTTCTGTCTTTCTGAAACAGACATTTGAAATAATTTGAATCCACATTTTTATTCATTTAAAACACAGACTTAACATCTCTCATGTTTCCAGACGCTGTGCGAGGGTAGAGGGAACAAGAATTTGTCCTGGCCTCGCTTCCCATGTTTATGGGCCCCTGCTAAGTGGCGGGCAGTCTCCAGGATATTAAGCACACAGTGGCGAAAGACACTCGCCCAATCTATAGAGAACTTCGAGAAGGAAATAGACAAACAGCTCCAACAAGGCAAAGGATAAGTCCAGGCTCCACATGCAGTGACGGCTTTCACAAGGTTCTGTCACTTGGCCTCAGGCTCCCGGAAGGCCAGTTCTCTTCCACACAAAGAATGGAGGAGCCTGAATCATTGAGTGGGCAGCCAGTAAACTGATGCTCAGAGTCACGTGTCTTTTTAGGCTGTGACAGTCTCTCCATTGTGAAGACAACTGCACTATTTGGGATGAGCCAAGTTACAGTACAATTCAGCAGTTCCTGAGTTTAAACACATTCCTGTGAAAAGAAATAAAACAGCTGATAGATCTTTACTCGTGAATACCTTTTTAAAAAGCAAGAATATAGGTATTGTGAGAGGAAAAAAATAGCTTTCTTTTTACACCTTATAGAGCTGAAATATATCTCAGCTTCCATTTCCCTGAGGGTGTTTCACAAACAATGGGTTTCACAGGCCCAGGAAGTATACTACAGAGCTGAAGCTCTGTGGTCAAAATGCCAACAAGGAGCCCATTCTTTCTTTCTTTTTTTTTTTTCTTTGTTTTTAAGAATCACACTTATTCAGAAGGGTAATTTTTGAGAGCACACCCCCTGCCAGAGAAGGCTTTAAAAAGCCAAAGCCACAATCTTTCACCGTCTCAGTGCTGCAAGATGATCCTATAAATACAAGATAAAATTAGAAGTGGTCTAGGTGTTGCTTTATGCCTGTGGGTCTAGCGTGCATGGCCTGCATCTCATAAACTGGTGGAATGCTGTCTGTGCTAAATAGCGGGTTGAAAGCAGTACAGTTTTATAAGTCTTTCCAGGGGATCGCTATCCTCCCAACAAACCTAGCATGCATGTTTTCTGTGATGTTGGTCCTCAACACATATTTTGAAGTTTTTAAAATGACAGTACATCTAAATAGTAATATGTATTCGATCTAGTTCAATATACTGAGAGGACAAATCAACTCTTTGCAGTAGAAGATGTTAGTTTAGCTTCCTGAGGAAAATTTTAAGACTCTGTTCAACACATCCCTTGACATCTCTATGAAGAAGGAAACTTCATCAAACCCTGTGATGTAATTATGGAAGACACAATGATTTTGTCATGTGTGAAAACTCTTTTTTTCTTTTTCTTTTTAAACAGTGCAAGAAAAGTGATGTAGGCACACATCTTACCAGACTTATTGCCTTAGATTCTGAAAAGCATCAAAACAAATCAGGAGAAAAACTCAATAGATTAGAGCACTTAGTCCTTGCCCTACCCTGCTTTATTCCCCCTCATCCTTAATCCTGGTGAATGGTTCTATCAGTACTGGATTCCTTCCTCTCCTCACCCAACTCCTTGATTCTACCTCCTTCATATCTCTAAATATTATATCCTTCTTATTTTTCCCCATCTGAACTGCCACCACCTGATCCAAATGAACTTCATATCTTGCCTGGATTCTTGCACTTGCCAACTAGCTAGGCCGCCTGCTTCCAGTTTGCTGAAATCCCACCCCTTTCCACCAGCCCATTCATCCTCCAGACCCCTAAATGCACATTTCATCACCATGTTCCCCCCTTTTTTAACACTGAGCACACCGCTCACCTGCTGATTTCTAGGACAAGGCTCCCACCACAAGGTCCTGCATGGCCTGGCCATGGCTTCCTGCTTTCCTTGTTCACCCCGTCTGCTCATTCCAAGCAGCATACAATACCACAGCACACTCTGCAGCCCCCAAACACATGAGGCTATCTACTTATCTTCAGTTTCTATTTCTGCTTCTACTTGAAGAGAAATCTCCCTATCCACCTCCTCATTCATCAGCTGACTAACTCATATTAATGCCTCAAAATTCAGCTGCCAATAATTAATAATAATAATAATTTATGGTGACTGAGCACTTTCTATGTGCAGGTAAAGTAATAACTTTATGGTCATCTTATTCTTCCTTTAAAAGAAAACATTCACAATTAAGCAACAGATAAGAGATGAGAGAAGAACCAGGGGACAGCAGTAATATGGAAAGAAAAGGATGAAGATGCAAGAAAAAAGGTGTGGCCCATAGTATTAAATTCTTCAACGATAAAAACAAAGATTTGCAATATGCAGTTGGGTTTTGCAAAAAGAAGGGCATTGGCCAACTTGGAGAGAGTATTTCTGGAGTGTTTTGGAGAATGAGGCCGTGTTTCAATGAGCTTAAAATTAATGAGAGCTGAGAATATGAAAATAATGGATAGAGCATTTCAAGTTATTACTAACGTTAAAGGAAGAAAGAAACTTTAAGATCAAATATGCGTGCTTGTGATAGGGGATGGAGTGGTAGTATTGTGGGAAAGATATGTTATAATGATTTTATGTAGAGAAGAAAGAGTGAGGAGAGACAGTTTTGTCACATAAAATGGTAAAATTGGGTAGCACAATCTAAGCAATTAGCATTACATCATACAAGGAGAGGCATAATATGCTTATGAAGCCATATCACCCGGTGTCTAATTCTGGCTCTGTCTTATAAAGTAGATGTTCTTGGGATAATCATCTAACCCTTCTCTGCCCCAATTTCCTCATAACGTAACAGCCTGATGAGTTATTCCGGCTCGGTACACAAATACAGACCATGGCATTTTAGTAAAGAAAGAGTTTAATTGACACGAGGTCAGCCACACCATGTAGGAGATAGAGTTATTACTCAAATCAGTCTCACCAAAGGCTCATGGGTTAGGGGTTTTCCAAAGGTATTTTGAGGGAAACAGTGGGAGTGGCTATGCAATGGATGCTTGCTGCTGATCGGTTGGGTTAGAGATGAAATCATAGGGAATTGAAGCTGTCCTCTTGAGGTGAGTTGGTTCTGGGTGGGGCCACAGGAGCCACCAGTTAGCAGCCCCAGGTGGAGCCATGCTGTTAGATACCCACAAAACCTGAAAGGGTATCACAAAATGCCTATCTACAGTAGAAGAGTGATGTTATTTGCAGGAGTAACTGGGGAAGTTGCACCTTAGCAGAATTCAGGCTTCTCTCCTCCTGTAGGCTGGTGGTCTCTCATTAGCTTCATAAAGGCAATTGAGTTTTGGGGAAGGGCTGTTTTCATGTAAACTATAAACTAAATGTCTTCCAAAGTTAGCCAGCCTAAACCCAGGCAGCTTGAAAGCTAAAGAAAAGGTTGGGGGTGGAGTGGGGCGGCGGGCTAGATCAGATCTCCCTCACTGCCATAATTTTCTCACTGATACAATTTTTTCGAAGGTGGTTTCAATAATACTGTCTACCTCATAGGGTTGTTATACAGAATAAATAAGTTAATGTATGTAAAGCACTTAGAATACCAATATGTTTAGCTGTCATTATTATTACGGCCAAGACAACTGTGCAATGGTGTGTTTGTTTTCAGTTTTAACTTCCAGACTAAGAACTCTTCAAAAACAAGGGCTGTGTCTTTATCATATCCCCAGTATGGAGCACAGTGCCTGATCCATAATAGGTGTTCAAAAAACAGATAATAAATTGATGGTTAAACGTATGCAGGCAGGAGGGTTGGCAGGAGTTTGATATTCTTCCTATTACTTATTGTTTTTATAATATACAAAAAAATTAACCACAAAGAATAAAGCCTTATTTATTTAAAAAAAAAAAACCCCACATGTAGTGTATTCACAGAATGTCAAACATCTAAGAACAAAACATGTGCTTTGTAGCTTACTTAAATTTTCCTAGGTGTGTCTCTGAAAAGCAGTGGTTAGCCTTCCACCTAAAGGCTGCAGCGAGGCATTGTCATTGCCCTAGAAAGCTCTGGCTGCTGCAGTTTATGTTCAGCTATTAGAATGAAAATGCCGAACAGCTCCTTAGTGACATTACATGTATCTGAACACCAGTAGCCTTAAATTGGCATTTCCTCATGTCAGCCATTTATTAAGCTGTCCAGTTCTATCACCCAGGCTCCTCTCTGAGCTACCTTTTACCCCCATCACTCACAGGCTCTGCCATGACCATCACTCGTATCACCCTGACTCAGGGCTGCGCTCCTTTCACTCTAAAAAGTGGCCTTGCTTTATTTTTAAATTGTATTTAAAAAATATATTAGACAGGTTTTTATTCTCTATAAATGAAAATACACGTTTAACTGATTAAACAAGTTGTTCTCTTTAAAGCCAAAATGTTATATGATATAAGAAGTCATATAAAAATCATAATGCTTGTGTTTACAGCTTCTTGGTTACTCCTTAAACACAAACCATCTTAAAGACAAGAATGGTTTTCTAACTCCTATTTTTCCTTGAGAGGAAGCACCTATTATCCTTCCAATAAAGACTGCAGGAAGTAAGCATGAATCAATTGGATAAATGTTGAATGAGAGAAATAGCTGCCAACTAGTCTCATATCAACAAGAAAAACACAAACGTCCCAGAAAGCAAGAAGAATAGCTTGGACCTGAAATCTTAGAGATCTGACTTCACATAGATCTAATTGGACATTGCAGACCAGAAATCCAAGAACTAAAGAAGTTGATTTCCCCAATGTCGGGCATTTCGTAAGTGACTGAGAGGGGAGCGGCACCCCTGGCTTGCAGAACAATGATTTTTTTTTTCCACGTACAACACAAGGAAGCAATGCAACAGCATTGACTGCTAATATAGAGTAACACAGGATAACCGAGGAAGAAGGATCTCACAATAAAGGAGGACATTCCTTCCAACTTGAAATGGAGTCGCTTTTGCTATTTACTCTGGAATCCCTTCCTGTGCTGCCTGCAGGCGTGTTCAGGTGTCAGTTGTCAAGCAGCCTGTGGTCAAGATTATTTATTTTTTAAGTGTCAATCACATGCTTTTATTCCTGAGATCTCACACAGATTGTGTTTAACACCATATTAGTCGTCATCTTTCTTCATTCAGCTGTTGGAATTCCCAGATAAATCACCCTCATGTCACAGTCTCTGTTGATTTCAAAATCTTACTTATAAAATTTACTTTAGTTAGCAGGAATAAAAATGTACATATGTGACTTCTGACTGGTGATTTTTGAAGCAGTGACAATTTTAAAGGTATGGAGAGTTTAAGCATAAAGTGACATCTCATTTTATTTCCCTCTTCCTAGAATCTTAATTAAGAAATTTATCCTCACAACTTAGGAATACTGATCTATATAACATATTCTAATTTTCTCTTATGTAGAATATCATGTTCCTCCCTTTTTCTTTAATCAGATTCTCATTACACATCTTTTAAAGAAAATATTCTAAAAATCTAAATGTCTGAAATGTTCACATGTCCAGACACTTAACCATTTTCAGAAAAAGTACTATTTAATTTTTTTATAGTACAGATCTTGTATGTGAGTATCTTATGTTTGAATCCTGCTTATACCACATGCTAGCTGTGTGGCCTTGAGCAAGTTATTTAACCTCTCTGAGTCTTGACTTAATTTTGTTTGTAAGCAGCAGATAAAAATAATCACCTTGTAAAGCTGTTGTGAGAATTAAGACAACATAACAAGGTTCCTAGAGATCCTGGTGTCATTTGGGCAGAGGCAGTCAGTAAATGTAGCTATTATAATATTAAAATTATATCAACTATGATGTTAAGTGGTGTGTTCTCACATACCTGATGAGATTTACATCCAAAATGATTCCTTTTGATTAGAAACTTGGGAGGCAGTTGTCAGTCTTAGCCTATGCCTCCACACATGTTTTGATGACCTCCCATACACCAGACTGTACGTTTCTCATTGGAGTTTACAGATGAACAATAGGTGATTCCTGCCTTTGGGAAGCTTGAAGATGGATGTGTGGATAGATCACTGGAATAGGGCATAGAAATAATGGAAGAAGTGTGAGAAGGCAAGACTTTCTTGATAGCAGTAACTGTTGAGTAAGTTATATGTAAGAATGGAAAGACACAAACTTTGCAGGACCTCAGGACTGTGAGATGATGTTTTTGAAAGTGCAGTAACTACTCAGTTCCCTAGACAGCATAATCATCCACAAAACTGTGAAATGCTATAGACAGTTGGTAGAGTTGAACCTGTTAAAGAGTAAAAATGTTTTAGAGATCTTAACGAAGAGGAGAAGCTTTCTATTCTCTAATGTTTTTGCCTAATATTCTGAGATTATGTTTAAAGGAGACAAGTTATACATGTTAATCTTTGTTTAGTAATAATATCTTTTATCACAAACTTATTACTTGAGTACCAAGAAGGAGTTTTGTCATCTTCCTCACGGAAGCCACACCTCTCCCTTGAGGTCATTTAGTTTGATGCGTCTTTCCGTACATCCAATAACATGCACACATTTTTGTTTCATTTTAATTAGAGGAAATTATTGGTAAAGTGGCACAATATTCCAAAGGCAGGCTGTCTTGCTTCCTTTTCAATTATTGGTTATTGATCTTGAATTTCTGGATCTCAGTTTTCTCATCTGTAAAATGAGGATGATGATAGTTTGTACCTCAAAGGGTTGTTAGGAAGATTGAGTTAGTAGATAGATAAAGACAGAAATATATATAAAGTGCTTAGAACAGTTCAGGCACACTGAAAGTACTCAATAAATATTGGGTATTATTATTACATGATGATATACATATTATCTTATGATGTACTTATTTCATATAAGAATACATAATGGCCAGGCACAGGGTCTCACCCTGTAATCCCATTTCTTTATGAAGCCGAGGTAGGAGGATCACTTGAGGCCAGGAGTTTGAGACCAGCCTGGGCAATGCAGAGAGACCCCAGCTATACAAAAATAAAAAGTAAAATTAGCCTGGTACGGTATTGGGTACTTGTAATCCTACCTTCTTAGGAGGCTGAGGCAGGAGGATCACTTGAGCCCAAAGATTCCAGTTTACAGTGAGCTATGATCTTGCCACTACACTGCAGACTGGGCAACAGAGAGAGAGAGAGAGAGACCATGTCTCTTGATAATAATAATAATAATAATAATAAATTAATTTAAAAAATAAAATTTTAAGAGACTATATTATGAAAAACTTTTCATGTCAATGCATATAAACCCAGCTCATTTTTAATGGCTATATAGTATTCCACAGTCTGGCTATAACATATTGAACAGTCCGCTATGGATGGGCATTTAGATTGGTTTCAGATTTTTTTTCTAATCACATACATGCTGTAGTACATATCCTTTTTCACGCATGCAGGGTGTCATTTATTTGCCTACTCTCTATCATTACATTCAGTTTTAGATGTAACAAAATATATAATATGACAAGAAATTATCTGTATTATGTAATGACAATAAATGATTAACATTTCTGGGGAGCCTATGACATGCCAAGCACTGCTGTAAGCATGTTATATATATTCTCTCATTCAGTCCTTATAACAAATCCATGACACATATGCTGTCATAATCCCTAATTTTACAGATGAAGAACTGAGACACACACATATTAGGTACCATGCCCAAGGCCATACTGCTAGAAAGTGATTCAGTAAGGGGTAGAACATAGGCAGTCTTAACAAAGCAAAGTTATTTAATTGAGAAAAGGCATCCGTATTGGAATTCACTGTGCTATAGGCTATGATAGCTGGCTGTCGATAGTAAGAGTTTCTAACAGGCCTGTATCATATCCCTTAGTAGACAGCATCTGATGATATGGGCCTTCTCCGGAAATGAGGCCCTTTCAGCCTGTCATGGCAGAATAACCCTTTCCAAGATTTCTTTTAACGTGATTTTGAAAGGAAATGTATCAAACTTTTTCATTAACTATGGAGAACTCAACTACTTATCATTATTTCTCATTTTTTGTCTTATACAAAAAGACAAACATTAATAGGAAAAAATACAAACACTATGGTACATAAAATAGCATTTGGGGGCCTACTATGCTATTTGTAGTATGGTACACCATGTGGTGTAGTATAGAAATGGAGGCCTCAGTGAAATGTATTTATTATAGCCTTTTCTTTTTTAGATTTCACATTCAGTGTCTTGATTTTACCTATTGAGTATAGAGCCCATTCCTCTATGAATAATTTTTTTATTAAATTAAATAATTTGTTTATTCAAATAAACAATAGATAGTGTCTGGAAACTGAAAGACACAAATGGAATACACAGGTTTGGAGTGAAATTTATTTTACCCACATCACATAATTTGGCTACTTTCCATCAGTGATTTGCTCTCAAAAGTTGTTTCTCTGCAATTTTGTCTTTAAAAATAGAAATAATGTTGACTACATACATTACTTTTACCAGTCATCTCAAACAATTGTACTTATAACCTTATGTTTAATTACATATATTATCTCTGCACAAATCTAGGGGATGCCCTCATCTATATTCTTAGCCACAAAGTATAGTTGGGAATTTTAATCTTCTCTAAAAGAAGACACATAGGTGTGAATAAAGCGTGTTGATATATAGATTTTCTTAGCCAGATAATTTTAAAGAAATATATCATACAAGAGTACTGGGAAAGATAACAAATGAAAGTGAGGAAAATGACTATGTACCAGAGAAATCAGTTGGCAATGGCACAATGAATGACAACACGAATATCCTTTAAAATTAAAAAGCTGGCCCGTTGATCAAGCAGGGTATCACCCAGTCATCCACTTTGATTGATCACAAAGCATTGTCACCGTATTTCTGAAGCTCTTCTAGAATCTGACTTCTCAATCTTCCCACCTCCACTGCCCTAGCTCAAGACCTCACTGTTTCTCTGAATTGCACTTTCCCCTCAAGGGTCCCACGGCTTATAGTCTAACTCTGCTTCAGTCCATCCACCAAGCTTGGTTTGCTTTTTTTTCAAACCAAGTTCTGATGATTTCATTTCCAGCTTAAAAATCAGCGTTGACTCCCTTTTTTCTGTAGTCCTCAGCATGTATTGCCAGAACTTGCAAAACCTGGCTCTCACCTTAACTTCCTCCCTCGGCTTTCGCCCTTTCCTATACTACAGCCACACAACTTCCCAACCTACTGCGCACTCACCTCTTTCTTTTCCTTCACCTGAGATGCTCTTCTCCTTCAATGCTGCCAAGCCCTGTTCAGTCTACAAGGCCCAGCTCACATTTTTTCTTCTCTGGGTTGCTGTCCTGTGTCAGCTCTCCAACTTGGGAACCTCTGCACTACAGCAGCTGTCACCTGTTACAATCACTCTGCCCTCCCAGACTAGCAGCTGAAGGGTGATGACTGATTCTCAGACTCTAATATGTGTACATTCACCTGAGACAGTTTAAAATCCTTGACTCCGAGAAATTTTGGTTTTGTTGGTTTAAGATGCCCCAGGAATGTGTGTTTTAAAACCCCTTGGGGACTTGCAGTATAGATCTGTGACCACCTTTGGGAAATGGTTTTATATATAATAGTTTAGGAAACTGTAAATTGCACCCCATTGAGTCGAGAAATCAATTAGTAGGTCATGACCAGTTTTTCCTTCTTCTTCCTCATGTATGGGGTATGGTATCATATGGAATAGAAAAAATATTTTAAGTTTCGAAACACTCTTCTAGAAGGCAGGGAGCTCAATAACATTTGTGGAATAAAGAATACTCATGAAGCCTCTTCACATGCTACTGGATGTTGGAAAATTTTGATGACTATGATGTTTAAATTTTATTTTACACTTGTGATGACTCTCAAAAAGGCAAGAGAAGATTGCAGAATGAAACTACGTTGACAGTAGAATCTCTGATTTCATTATCTTTTTGAAGAAAGACTCACTATGTATTTTCAACCGAGATTTTGGGAAGGTTCAGTATTTAAATTGTCATCATTCTAGACATGTATTGACTTTTCTTTATTCTCCCTGAGAGAATTATAGTTGACAAGAAAAATAAATGTTAAAACATGTCTTTAAAATGATATATACGTTAAACTTTGCCATTTTATATGCATTTTAACTTTATTTATTTATTTATTTATTTTTTGAGATAGAGTCTTGCTGTGTCGCCCAAGCTGGAGTTCAGTGGTACGATTTTGGCTCACTGCAACCTCCACCTCCCAGTTTCAAGTGATCCTCCTTCCTCAGCCTCCTGAGTAGCTGGGACTACAGGTGCACACTACCATGCCAGACTACTTTTTTTTTTTTTTTTTTGGTATTTTTAGTAGCGATGGGGTTTTGCCATGTTGGCCAGGCTGATCTCAAACTCCTGACCTCAGATGATCTGCCTGCCTCGGCCTACCAGAGTGCTGGGATTATAGCCGTGAACTACTGCATCTGGTCCTGAACTTTAATTTTTCAACAATAATTTTGAAAATGCTTTTCAAAGACAAGATATGAGGTCATTTTTCAGAATGTATGTTTATGTATAGTATTTATTGAAAGAAAAGTGGGTAGGCTGGGTACGGTGGCTCAAACCTATAATCCTAGCTCTCTGGGAGGCCAAGGTGGGTGGATCACTTGAGGTCAGGAGTTCAAGACCAGCCTGGCCAACATAGTGAAACCCCGTCTCTACTAAAAATACAAAAATTAGCTGGAGATTGCTTGAACCCAGGTGGCGGAGGTTGCAGTTAGCCAAGATCTCATCATGGCACTCCAGCCTGGGCAACAGAGCAAGACTCTGTCTCAAAAAATAAAAAAGAAAAAGAAAAATGGAGAAAGGCCATGCCTAAATTGTTTAAAACTAACTTACTTTTAATGATATTATTACAGGGGGAAGTTCATCAATATTTTCTTCTTCTTTGTTTTTCTTAGTTGCAAAAGTAATCAATGCTACTTGAAAAAGTTAAATGGGTAGCAAATGAATGTATGCAAGAAATGTATAGCAAAGGAAGCGAAATTTCCGCACAATCTCAGCTCTAGGAAATAACCAGTTAGTGGTTTAACATACATTCTTTCTTATTTTCTATGCATCAAAAAATAAACTATACAGTTTATTTTTAATAAAATGTAATAATTTTATACGTACTATTCTATATCTACCATGTTAAAAAATTCCATTGCAGAAAAGCACACAAACAATATAACATAAAATGTGCTCTATGTAAAAATTAAACAATATTACCATTTTTCATAGTTGCTTTAGGTGTTTTAAAGATATGAAGCAGTACACGTTAAAATGTTAAGTCTCAGCAGGGTGCAGTGGCTCACGCTTATCATCTAAGCACTTTGGGAGGCTGAAGCAGACAGATCCCTTGAGTCCAGGAGTTCAAGACCAGCCTGAGTAACATGGCAAAACCCTGTCTCTACATTAGAAATTAGCTGGGCGTGGTCACACACGCTCATAGTCCCAGCTGCTCAGGAGACTGAGACAGGAGGATTGCTGAAGTCCAGGAGGCGGAGGTTGCAGTGAACTGAGATTGAGCCACTACACTCCACCCTGGGTGACAGAATGAGACCCTGTCTCAAAAAAACAGAAAAAAAAAGTTAAGTCTCTATTAGTGTCTTTTAACTGCCATTGTCCCCAAGAGCAGTATGTCATAAATTGAATATGTATGTACACTTTTTATAGTCTTATCTTTTTCACATTTTTCTGCAGTTTTGTTTGATAACTGTCTTTTATAACTGGCATATGGTTTTGTTTTTTAACCCAACCTAAAAAACTTTTTTAAGTATATTTTTTAATAATAAAGCTAACAACTTTTAAATAATAAACAATTTATTTACATTTGTTCTTAGTATTGATACATTTGGGCTTTTCATTTCATTTTCTGCATATGAACTTTGTTTTTCCTCCTTCCCAGCTTCTTGTAATATCGGGAAACTTCTCCCTATTCTTAGTTATTTTTTATTCTCTGCTAGTTTCTGTCCTTTTGGTGGCAACCCTTATAATTTTAAGAGTTACTTAACCATCTGAGTAACCAAGTTTGTTCTCTTGACTAAAACAAGGACATTAAAATAGTTCATCTACTCACTGAACCCTATTTATAACCTCCTTACTGTTATCTCAAGTTTTAGGTTCAACATTGAATGGAAAAAATAATTCAATGAGTTTACTAGCATATTTTATTGATTTCGTTGCTCAACAGAATTTCTTACATCCAGAGTCCTTTGGATTTATTTATTTATTTCAGTGTCCATCTATAGGTGGATGAAACTTCTTCATCTTCAAAGCCTGAAAAACCTATATTTCTCTCTCACTCTTGAATTATGTTTTAGTTTGGTTTCCTGTGATCCCCCTCAAGAGTTGATTCATTGCCTGTCTCCAGAACAAGAGACCAGTAGGACCACACTCCTTTGGCTCCACTTACCACTATGATGTTCTGCTTCATTTTTAGTCCATAGAGACATTTATCTTGTTTTGAGCACAGTCCTCTTTTTGCTTATCGAGTATATTCACAGGAGAGGAAAAAATTTCAAAGCTACCAAAAAGAAATGGCAAATTACCCCTTTTTTATTATACTTTAAGTTCTGGGATACATGTGCAAAACGTGCAGGTTTGTTACATAGGTATACATGTGCCATGGTGGTTTGCTGCACCCATCAACCCGTCATCTACATTAGGTATTTCTCCTAATGCTATCCTTCCCCTTGATCCCCACCCCCCAATAGGCCCCAGTGTGTGATGTTCCCCTCCCTGTGCCCATGTGTTCTCATTTTTCAACTCCTACTTGTGAGTGAGAACATGTGGTATTTAGTTTTCTGTTCCTGTGTTAGTTTGCTGAGAATGATGGTTTCCAGCTTCATCCATGTCCCTGCAAAGGACAGGAACTCATCCTTTTTTTATGGCTGCATAGTATTCCATGGTGCATATGTGCCACATTTTCTTTCTCCAGTCTAACATTGATGGGCATTTATAGTAGAATGATTTATAATCTTTGGCTATATACTCAGTAATGGGATTGCTGGGTCAAATGGTATTTCTCGTTCTAGATCCCTGAGGAATCGCCACACTGTCTTCCACAATGGTTGAACTAATTTCTACTCCCACCAACAGTGTAAAAGCGTTTCTATTTCTCCACATCCTCTCCAGCATCTGTGGTTTCCTGACTTTTTAATGATCACCATTCTAACTGGCATGAAATGGTGTCTCATTGTGGTTCTGCTTTGCTTTTCTCTAATGACCAGTGATAATGAGCTTTTTTTCATATGTTTGTTGGCTGCATAAATGTCTTCTTTTGAAAAGCATCTGTTCCTATCCTTTGCCCACTTTTTCATAAGGTTGTTTGTTTTTTCTTGTAAATTTGTTTAGTTCCTTTTAGATTCTGGACACTAGCCCTTTAGCAGATGAATAGATTGCAAAGATTTTCTCCCATTCTGTAGGTTGCCTTTTCACTCTGATAATCGTTTCTTTTGCTGTGCAGAAGCTCTTTAGTTTAATTAGATCTCATTTGTCAACTTTGGCTTTTGTTGCCATTGCTTTTGGTGTTTCAGTCATGAAGTCTTTGCCCATACCTATGTCCTGAGTGGTACTGACTAGGTTTTCCCCTAGGGTTTTTATGGTGTTAGGTCTTACATTTAAATCTTTAATCCATTTCAGTTAATTTTTGTAGAAGGTGTAAGGAAGGAGTCCAGTTTCAGTTTACTGCATATGGCTAGCCAGTTTTCCCAACACCATTTATTAAATAGGGAATCACTTCCCTATTTCCTATTTTTTTCAGGTTTGTCAAAGATCAGATAGTTGTAGATGTATGGCGTTATTTCTGAGGCCTCTGTTCTGTTACACTGGTCTGTATATCTTTTTTGGTACCAGCATCATGCTGTTTTTGTTGCCATAGGCTTGTAGTATAGTTTGAAGTCAGGTAGTGTGATGCCTCCAGCTTTGTTCTTTTTGCTTAGGATTGTCTTGGCTATACGGGCTTTTTTGGTTCTATATTTAATTTAAAGTAGTTTTTTCTAATTCTGTGAACAGTCAATGGTAGCTTGATGGGGATGGCATTGAATCTATAAATTACTTTGGGCAGTATGCCCATTTTCATGATATTGATTCTTCCTATCCATGAGCATGGAATGTTTTTCCATTTGTTTGCGTCCTCTCTTATTTCCTTGAGCAGTGGTTTGTAGTTCTCCTTGAAGAGGTCCTTCACGTCCCTTGTAAGTTGGATTCCTGGGTATTTTATTCCCTTCGTAGCAGTTGTGAATGGGACTTTGCTCATGATTTGGCTCTCTGTTTATCTATTATTGGTGTATAGGAATGCTTGTGATTTTTGCACGTTGATTTTGTATCCTGAGACTTTGTTGAAGTTGCTTATTAGCTTAAGGAGATTTTGGGCTGAGACGATCGGGTTTTCTAAATATACAATCATGTCATCTGCAAAAAGAGATAACTTGACTTCCTCTCTTCCTATATGAATACCTTTATTTCTTTCTCTTGCCTGATTGTCCTGGCCAGAAATTCCAATACTATGTTGAATAGGAGTGGTGAGAAAGGGCATCCTTGTCTTGTGCCAGTTTTCAAAGGGAATGCTTCCAGCTTTTGCCCATTTGTATGATATTGGCTGTGGGTTTGTCATAAATAGCTCTTATTATTTTGAGATATGTTCCATCAATACCTAGTTTATTGAGTGTTTTTGGCATGAAGGAGTGTTGAATTTTATCGAAGGTCTTTTCTGCATCTATTGAGACAATCGTGTGGTTTTTGTCATTGGTTCTGTTTATGTGATGGATTACATTTATTGGTTTGCATATGTTGAACCAGCCTTGCATCCCAGGGAAGAGGCTGACTTGATCATAGTAGATAAGCTTTTTAATGTGCTGCTGGATCTGGTTTGCCAGTATTTTATTGAGGATTTTCGCATGGATGTTCATCAGGGATAGTGGCCTGGAATTTTCTTTTTTTGTTGTGTCTGCCAGGTTTTGGTATCAGGATGATGCTGGCCTCATGAAATGAGTTAAGGAGGAGTCCCTCCTTTTCTATTGTTTGGAATAGTTTCAGAAGGAATGGTACCAGCTCCTCTTTGTACCTCTGGTAGAATTCGGCTGTGAATCCATCTGGCTCTGGGTTTCTTTTGGTTTGTAGGCTATTAATTACTGTGCCTATTTCAGAACTTGTTATTGGTCTATTCAGGGATTTGACTTCTTCCTGGTTTAGTCTTGGAAGGGTGTATGTGTCCAAGAATTTATCAATTTCTCCTAGATTTTCTAGTTTATTTATGTAGAGGTGTTTATAGTATTTTCTGATGGTAGTTTGTATTTCTGTGGGATCAGTGGTGATCTCCCCTTTATCATTCTTTTTTGTGTCTATTTGATTCTTCTCTCTTTTCTTCTTTATTAGTCTGGCTAGTGGTGTATCTATTTTGCTAATATTTTCCAAAAGACCAACTCCTGAATTCATTGATTTTTTTAAAGGGTTTTTTTGCATCTCTATCTACTTCAGTTCTGCTCTGATCTTAGTTATTTCTTGTTGTCTGCTAGTGTTTGAATTTGTTTTCTCTTGCTTCTTTAGTTCTTTTAATTGTGATGTTAGGGTGTTGATTTTAGAACTTTCCTGTGTTCTCCTGTGAGCATTATTGCTATAAATTTCCCTCTAAACACCGCTTTATCTATGTCCCATAGATTCTGGTACATTGTGTCTTTGTTCTCATTGGTTTCAAATAACTTACTTCTTCCTGCCTTAATTTCGTTATTTACCCAGTAGTCATACAGGAGCAGGTTGTTCAGTTTCCATGTAGTTGTGCAGTTTTGAGTGGGTTTCTGAATCCTGAGTTCTAATTTGATTGCACTGTAGTCTGAGAGAGTGTTTGTATGATTTCCATTCTTTTGCATTTGCTGAGGAGTATTTTACTTCCAATTATGTGGTTGATTTTAGAATACATGCTATGTGGTGCTGAGAAGAATGTATATTCTGTTGATTTGGGGTGGGGAGTTCTGTAGATGTTTATTAGGCCTGCGTGGTCCATAGCTGAGTTCAAGTCCTGAATATCCTTGTTAATTTTCTGTCTTGTTGATCTGTCTAATATTGACAATGGGTGTTAAAGTCTCCCTCTATTATTGCGTGGGAGTCTAAGTCTCTTTGTAGGTCTCTGAGAACTTGCTTTATGAATCTGGGTGCTCCTGTATTGAGTGCATATATATTTAGGATAGTTAGCTCTTTTTATTGCATTGATCCCTTTACCATTATGTAATGCCTTTCTTTGTCTTTTTTGATCTTTGTTGGTTTAAAATCTGTTTTAAGAGACTAGGATTGCAACCCCAGTTTTTTGTTTTGTTTTGTTTTTGGTTTTTTTGCTTTCCATTTGCTTGGTAAATATTCCTCTATCCCTTTATTTTGAGCGTACGTGTGTCTCTGCACATGAGATGGGTCTCCTGAATACAACACACCGATGGGTCTTGACTCTTTATCCAGTTTGCCAGTCTGTGCATTTTAATTGGGGCATTTATCCCATTTACATTTAAGATTAATATTGTTATGTGTGAATTTTATCCTGTCATTATGATGCTAGCTGCTTATTTTGCCTATTAGTTGATGCTGTTTCTTCATAGTGTCAATGGTCTTTACATTTTGGTTTGTTTTTGCAGTGGCTGGTACTGGTTTTTCCTTTCCATATTGAGTGCTGCCTTCAGGAGCTCCTGTAAGGCAGGCCTGGTCATGAAAAAATGCGTCAGCATTTGTTTGTCTGTAAAGGATTTTATTTCTCCTTCACTTACGAAGCTTAGTTTGGCTGGATATGAAATTCTGGGTTGAAAATTCTTTTCTTTAAGAATGTTGAATATTGGCCCCCACTCTTTTCTGGCTTGTAGGGTTTCTGCCAAGAGATCCACTGTTAGTCTGACAGGCTTCCCTTTGTGTTTGTGGGTAACCCAACCTTTCTCTCTGGCTGCCCGCAACATTTTTTTCCTTCATTTCAACCTTAGTGAATCTGAAGATTATGTGTCTTGGGGTTGCTCTTTTCAAGGAGTATCTTTGTGGTGTTCTCTGTATTTCCTGAATTTGAATGTTGGCCTGTCTTGCTAGGTTGGGGAAGTTCTCCTGGATAATATCCTAAAGTGTGTTTTCCAACTTGGTTCTATTCTCCCCATCACTTTCAGGTACACCAATCAGACGTAGGTTTGGTCTTTTCACATAGACCCATATTTCTTGGAGGCTTTGTTCGTTCCTTTTCATTATGTTTTCTCTAATCTTGTCTTCACGCTTTATTTCATTAAGTTGATCTTCAATCTCTGATATCCTTTCTTCCACTTGATCGATTCAGCTATTGATACTTGTGTATGCTTCACGAAGCTCTCGTGCTGTGTTTTTTAGCTCCATTAGGTCATTTATGTTCTTCTCTAAACTGGTTATTCTAGTTAGCAATTCCTCAAACCTTCTTTCAAGGTTCTTAGCTTCCATGCATTGGGTTAGAACATGCTCCTTTAGCTCGGAGGAGTTTGTTATTACCCACCTTCTGAAGCCTACTTCTTCAATTCGTCAAACTCATTCTATACCCAGTTTTATTCCCTTGCTGGTGAGGAGTTGTGATCCTTTGGAGGAGAAGAGGCATTCTGGTTTTTGGAATTTTCAGCCTTTTTGTGCTGATTTTTCCTCATCTTCGTGGATTTATCTACCTTTGGTCTTTGCTGTTGATAATTAGGATGGAGTTTTTGTGTTGTCGTCCTTTGTGTTGATGTTGATGCTATTCCTTTCTGTTTGTTAGTTTTCCTTCTAACAGTCAGGTCCCTCTTCTGCAATTCTGGTGCAGTTTGCTGTGGTTCCACTCCAGACCCTGTTTGCCTGGGTATCACCAGTAGAGGCTGCAGAACAGCAAAGATTGCTGCCTGCTCCTTCCTCTGGAAGCTTCATCCCAGAGGGGCACCCGCCAGATGCCAGCCAGAGCTCTCCAGTATGAGGTGTCTGTCAACCCTCGCTAGGAGGTATCTCCCCATCAGGAGGCATGGGGGTGAAGGACCCACTTGAGGAGGCAGTCTGTCCCTTAGCAGAGCTCGTGCACTGTGCTGGGAGATCTTCTGCTCTCTTCAGGGCTGGCAGGCAGGAACATTTAAGTCTGCTGAAGCTGTGCCCACAGCCACCCCTTCCCCAAGGTGCTCTGTCCCAGGGAGATGGGAGTTTTATCTATAAGCCCCTGACTGGGGCTGCTGCCTTTCTTTCAGAGATGTCCTGCCCAGAGAGGAGGAATCTAGAGAGGCAGTCTGGCTACCGTGGCTTTGCAGTGCTGTGATGGGCTCCACCCAGTTTGAGCTTTCTGGAGGCTTTCTTTATGCTGTGAGGGGAAAACCGCCTACAATAGCCTCAATAGTGGTGGACACCCCTTCCCACACCAAGCTCAAGAGTCCCAGGTTGACTTCAGACTGCTGTGCTGGCAGCAAGAATTTCAAGCCAGTGGATGTTAGCCTGCTGGGCTCCATGGGGGTGGGATCCACTGAGCTAGACCACATGGCTCCCTGGCTTCAGCCCCCTTTCCAGGGGAGTGAATGGTTCTGTCTTGCTGGTATTCCAGGCACCACTGAGGTATGAAAAAAAAATCCTGCAGCTAGCTGGGTGTCTGTCCAAATGGCCACCCAGCTTTGTGCTTGAAACTCAGCGTCCTGGTGGTATAGGCACCCAAAGGAATCTCCTAGTCTGTGGGTTGTGAAGACCATGAGAAAAGTGTAGTATTTGGGCCAGAGTGCACAGTTCCTCATGGCACAGTCCCTCACGGCTTCCCTTGGCCAGAAGAGGGAGTTCCCCGACCCCTTGCACTTACCAGGTGAGGCAACGCCCCACCCTGCTTCTGCTTGCCCTCCATGGGCTGCACCCACTGTCTGACCAGTCCTAATAAGATGAACTGGGCATCTCAGTTGGAAATGCAGAAATCGCCTGCCTTCTCCATTGGCCTTGCTGGGTGCTGCAGACCAGAGCTTTTCTTATTCAGCCACCTTGCCCAGATTTCTCCTTTTTTTTTGTTTAATGCAGAGTCTGGCTCTGTCGCCCAGGCTGGAGTGCAGTGGTGCAATATTGGCTCACTGCAACCCAAATTACCTTTAATTTTTAGTCTATCACTGCTGCTGATGAAGCCAAGTAGAGAGTGTAAGATACAGAATCGCAGAGCATCAATATCTCAAATATTTTTTAACCTGGGGGACAAAACTAAAATATATATATACACACACACACACACGCACACACACACACATACGTATATGCTTTATAGTCTGGTAGTCCATTTTGTGAAAGAACTGAATTTAATCCCTTTCTGATGGATTTTGGGCTTGTTTCCAATTGCACCCTAATACAAATGAATGAAATACAATGAACCATCCTTTGTATGCATCTTTGAACACTTAGGTTAGCATTTCTATATGACGGATCCCCATATATTGAATTGCTAGGTAAAAATTTTGTCCATAAAAATCTTGTGAAAACCTTTTATGACTCCTTTCCTGCCTTAATAGTAGTCAAGGGCACAGGCTTTATCTAGATATGCATCCTAGTTCTGCTATTTCCCTGATGTACAGCACAACTTTGGGCAAATCTCTTAATCTCCCTAATCCTTAATTTCCTTATCTGTGAAAATGGGATTAATATAGTGGGTGGTTGTGGGGATGAAATAAGGTACTGAATTTAAAACAACTACTATGGTATCTAGCAGTTAAGTTACTAGTGTTAAAGACACTGAAATGAGCTAAAACAATACGCGGATTGCTGACTCCAAGGTAGTTACCTGTCAAGATTTTTAAAAACAGTGCTGTGCCTGTGTGGAGGCAAGGGGCATGTGCAGGTCTTTCTATCTTATGCTCAGTTTTGCCATGAACCTAAAACTGCTCTAAAAACTAAAACCTCTTCACAAACAAACACAGGTGCCTGGAAGCGCCTGTTGGAGATTCTGATTTGGAAAGTTGGAGATGAGGCCTTAGCGTCTGTATTTTTAAATCCTCTAGGATAATTCTAGTGTACTTCCTATTTGGGAACCAGTGAAGGCAAAGTATTTCAAAAGAAAAGAAAAAAAAACGCCTCTTCTCTTTGAGTTCATTTTGATTCACTTTTCCTTCCTCGTGAATTTCTTGCCGATTCAAAGGGCAGCCTTACGAAGTCGTTTTACTGCAAAGAAAATCACTGGCTCCTCGTTCTGAGGCTTCTTAACTGCCACTGCCTGATGCTAAGAGTGTCCTCTTCCGACCCACCCACCACAAAGACAGACATATGTATTCATTTGCTGTAGCAAATAAATAATTCTACTTTGATGTTAATTCATTCTACAAATATTGATTGCACACCTATTGCATTGATTAAGCTAAGTGTTAGGGAAGTACCAGTGAACAGAGGAAGCTTGATTCCTCCTCTTAGAGAGCTCAGAGACAACGGGGGACATACTCACAGTGACGGTAGAAGTTGAGCAAGGGGCTTTGTTTGGTAGGGGAAAGCAGGGTGCTCCCCACAGAAGTGACTTCTCAACAGAAGCCTGGAAGATGAGCAGAGCAGAAGGTATCCGGACGAGGAAGGAGGAGCATTCAAAGCAGCAGAGCCATAGAGCAAAGGCTGGGAGGGGCACATTTAAGACATTCAAGATACTGGATTGTTTAGTAGAAAAGGGGCTAATATGAGGTTGAAAAGGCAAACCAAGACCAAATGTTTCAGTGTCTTGTGAACCATGTTAAGTAGCTTGTGAATAATCCCAAGAACAGTAAGGAAGGTTGAGAGGCTTTCAGCAAAGGGAGTACGATGATGAGATTTGCTTTGAGGGATGACCGCTTCCCTTAAGAGCCTGGTTAAGTGGTTGCTGGGAAAACTCAAATGGAAGGTGTTACTGCCTACAGCTAGATTAGTGACAATGAGACAGAGAGAAACCCGGGGAAGGGGAGTGGAGGTGACCCTGTGGACCCTGTTATGGAGAAGTTCACCTTGAGTTGCCCATGGGATGTGGATTGATTAGGCAATACAGCTCAGAAGAAAGATCTCATTTGGAAACAATTCATTTGTATTATTTTCAGCACCGGACAAAAAGGCAGCACTAAAGCTTTTACTTCATTCAGTTCTAAGCAAACACATTGGTTAGATCTACAAAGCTTACTTGAATGATGGTCTATCCGCACGTGAGTAAATAAGATTTGGCTCCAGATAGCAATTACTACTGGCACCTCTTCCTTTCATCTCAGGAGACACAATGTAATTGTAAACATCCATCTAGACACTGGGAAAATTTTCCCTCTGGGAAAGAAACTTAAATTGTTTCTCTTTGTCTTTGTTGCAAGTATCTGTGCTGTATCGCTCACCTGTCCACCTCTTCTACGTTTGTAGGAAATAAATGTGATTCTATCTGTGCTGTAGGTAGTGAAAGTATCCCCAACCTTGAGAAGCGCATTTATGTTTAATGAGCTAAAATAGACTTCTGTAGTCAACGCCTTGATCTATGTCCTTTATTTAAAAGTAGAAAGACCTCAAGGGATAGAGTGTAGAGTTTGGCTTCCCTTATGAATTTCACACTCACTAGGCCAATTCAAAGCCTCCCTTGCACTGCTCACAGACGATGTGGATAAACTTATCTTTCCTCTGCATTCTGGAGTGTCATCTGAGGGTGGTGGAGTGCTGAGCAATGACTGTTTTATCGTCTTAGGTGGGTGTAGGCTATGAGATGTGTGGCTTTCTTTGATCATCCTCTTATTCCAAGTAATAATATCCTCCACTGGTTGTTTTATCCATTAAGTCTGTGAACTTAAACATGGTACAAGGCACAGTGTGTATTTAGGAGCCGAATTAAAGAATTGAATAGGCTTCTAGTTTACTTTAAATTGTAATGGGGTAGGGGTATTTCCACAACTGATCTACAGACATCTTCAGTTTACTTATTTTCTTAAAAGAAACCAAGTTTCTAGGACAAAAAAAAAAGTTTACCAAAGAAAGAGGTGAGTTAAAAGTCTTACTCATAAATAATAATTTTTTGGGGACAAGCAATTATTCTGGATTTTGCATAGATACCTTTCAAAGGCATGACAGTCACATCTATTTATTATTTTATTCCTTCCTCTTGCTTTAGTACTCATTAAAATGTTCCAGGAACATCTTGCTATTTTTCTTAAGTGACATTTATAACTCAACTTACTGCTTGATGTGTCTTTAACTCATTCATATTACATAAGGTTTTCTCCCAGTGGTAATGATTATAAACAATATTCAAATTTTAGATATTTTGAAAAGATGCTGAGAAATTGAAATAAACATAATCATTACTTCTTTTTAGTTCTCACTCATCTAACACTGAAAAAATATGTTGATGTTTAACCATTTTTTTAATTCATGGCACAAGAAACTAGGTAGTTAGCAGAGTTTTTTTTTTCTTATAGAAACTACTGAATGTGTTTTAATCTCATAATAATCACATCAAACTTTAACTTCAGTAATTGTAATTGATTATTTGACAAGTTTTTCAATTATCATGAGTGGAGCACAAAGAGGGAGAAAAATCATATACATAAATCTACTCATAATCAAAAGCTTTAAGGAACTAGTTAATTAACTTTTCTAACTCCTTTTATTAGCACTGTATTAAAGTTGAAGGATTTAGGGTTAAAATCCCATTTCCATTCTCCTTCCTTCTTTCTACAGGAGATAACAATATATTATGCAGTAGGCAACGGAATAATGCTGTTTGCATCATTCATATCCCTTTTATTTTTATAATATTGTCACATGTGCCATGCCACCCTGACCTCTTTCTTTCTCTCTCTCTGTCTTGCTTACATACACACTCGCACAGATACACACACATGCATATAAAACACATGTGTCTGTACATATATGGTAACTCCTTCGTCTTCATTTCGAATGACAACTTAGATAGAAGTTTTCAGAGTACTACATACATAAGACTTCCATATTTTTCTTATAAAAACTACACATTGGCCGGGTGCGGTGGCTCATGCTTGTAATCCCAGCACTTTGGGAGGCCGAGGCGGGCGGATCACGAGGTGAGCAGATCGAGACCACGGTGAAACCCCGTCTCTACTAAAAAAAAATACAAAAAAAAAAAATTAGCCGGGTGTGGTGGCGGGCACCTGTAGTCCCAGCTACTCGGGAGGCTGAGGCAGGAGAATGGTGGGAACCCGGGAGGCGGAGCTTGCAGTGAGCTGAGATTGTGGCACTGCACTCCAGCCTGGGGGACAGAGCGAGACTCCGTCTCAAAAAAATAATAATAATAAAATAAAAAAAAATAAAAACTACACATTAAGCTATAAAGTAAAACTACATGTTTTGGAGTTGACAGAATGAGTCTGAAATATGCAGCACACCATTTGGTCCCTGATGTGTAGCTTATTTGGTGTTTAGCAGTTGTATATTCACTCACTTGATTTTATTATGTTCCTTTTTTGTTATGTGTCTGTGAGGAGTTGGGAGATAGGAAGATGGGGATGTATCGTTGTTAAATAAAAGGTCCTCCCTTAACTGCATTTCACAGCTCTCTCCTATAACTCAGAAACCTAATTTGGGTGATGATGTGGTTTGCCAGGAATGCGAAGAGACTTAAACAGAGATCACTTGTTGGATGCAGGTGATTAAGCCTCTGTGGTAGTTACGGAAGCCTTTTAAAAGACTTACAGGTGTGCCTGGTTTGGCCATCTGGTCAGAAGATGCATTTTCAGAGCTCTCTGTCTTCACCTTTGCACCCTGCCTCAGTGTGGGAAATGTCAGGAATGTATTGGCTTGTAGTTGAGGTCTGCTTTGACTGAGGTTAACAGACAACACCTTCGTCTATACACGTACACTCATGTACCCTAGCACTGTCCAAGTTGAAAGGTTAAGAAGGAGGTTAACTATGCCATAGGGACATTCATCACCTCCTCAACCAAAATATATGAACAAAATTTCTAAGGTTGGTTTTGTACTATTCAAGAATTTGAAGGGGCTGTATGATTTTTATCATGCCCACCATGTGAAGAAACAAAGAAAACAAACTTTTCCAGTTTAAATAAAGGTAATTTATTTGGGGCAAGGAAATAAAGAAATCATACTCACTTGAGCAATGCACAAAATGAATTTTCTTTGGCTTTCCAAGTGGCTTTGTGAGCCATTGTTGTAGACTTTTGCTTAATTTGGCATGTGTGGGAATTCAATTAGTTGCTCTGAAACATGATATCATGTTTTAGTGGCCTGCCTTTTTAAGGGACAGTAATGTGAGTTGCATGTTCTTTTAGATTCAGTCCTTTTGAATCTTGTAAAACTAGCGCCAGGTGACTAGAAAGTGTCAAGTCAAAGGGTTGTTCACCGTATGTGTGTACATTCACCTGTGTCTGTTCATACATGGTAACTATTATCATTAACCTTTATTCTGGGTGACATAATTTATCTTTCTTAATAATTGCTTATAAAACTAAGCTCAAAAATGAGTGAAGTATATACTACTTTTGCAACTTCCCATAGCCTCTATATAACTCAAAATAAATTTTTTTTTACAGTAAGATCACAAATTAAATCTCTGTTTTATCATTGGTCAGCTGACTGCTAAACCTCAGACTTCTAGCAGCTCTATCACAAGGTAAACCATTGGTCACAGTTTGAGTCAGGCAGAAACAATGAATAGATCAATTCAAGTTTATCAACGGTATTGGAAAAAAATACGAAGACCCCAAAGCATGTGCCCTAGTTTAGTGACTGAATCTGCCTCATTTTCATGTGTGTTTAGAATTAATATTAACCTCTTTGTATGAGATTATTTATTTAGTAAAGTCTCACTTGGTATAGAGCATCTCCAATACTCTACAGGCAACCTGCAATCAGGCCCTGCAGTCTTCAGGACTAGCAATCATATATTCAGTCTAGTTATGACAGCAGGTTCTAACCCTTGTGATTATGGCACACCCACATACACCGAAATAAGCCCAAATCTAATGGACCAGAAAATGGTAATGCAAAAAGTTACAGCTCTGTTCCAGAGTGCAAACTTGGTAGGAGATAGTAAAATGAGTGGCTAGGCCAAATAAACAAACAAAAAAAATCAGGTATGTGTTTTGTTTCATTTAGTTCTATTTTTCCAACCAAGTTTCCAAAGGCACTTTTAGAAGCCACTTATAATCCCACATATGAAGGACAAACAAACCTATGCCTCAAGATGAGAATGTTTTATTAGACACTTTACTGTGTGTATGTTCGATTGTAAGCAGTAATATTTTGACCTGAAAAGTACAGATTGAAGAGATATTATCTCACTAAAAGGAAAAAAGTACGATGATATAAGGAAGTCCCTAAGAGTAAGCATGCTCTTCTTTGGAATCATGTCAATAGAGTTTGATGCTAAAAAATAAAAATAACAGAAATGATTTCTGTTCCCTTCTTAACAGAACCCATCTTCTACTTTGGTGATGTGGAATACTCTGTGGATGAGAGTGCCAGCTACGTAGAAGTGCAGGTGTGGAGAACAGGCACTGACCTGTCCAAGTCTTCTAGTGTCACAGTGAGGTCTCGGAAAACAGATCCTCCCTCTGCAGATGGTGAGCAGTTTCCCGCTCGGCTCTTTTGATTGTTCTGCAATTTTCAATGACCATGGCACAAATTTATTTAAAGCTGAAATACTTCACTTCTATTAAAGCCGTTTGGCTGGGTGTATTGTTTTTGCTGAAATTATTGCTCTAGGAGGTAAATCTAGGCTTTATTTACTACTTTGGGAAAGTACATTCAAGGGCCATGAATCAGAAGCTAGGTTACAAACGTTAAGACTCAAAGAATCTATATACTGAGGCCTATATTTCCATGAAGTGTTTCTCTACTCTCAGTAAATCTAGTATTGCTGAATGCTGTGGCATTATAGGCAGGAAAATCATCTTGCTGCACATAATCTATCCCCACAGAAACCTATGACATTTAGGTATTATGCAGGCATGTGTCTTCAGTTGGCTGTCTCCTTATTTTAACCATGTGTCCCTATAAATACTTCAGATCCAAAGGTTTTTTCCACACTTCATTATAAAAAATGTACTAACTAGCACATATCTGCATTTTATTCCGGGATCCACATCTCCAAAAAGTTGATTATAAAGTTTACAGCAAGCATAGAATTCAAAATTTCCCTTTTTTTTCCAAATGACCAACAATACAAACTTTCTCATGTACACACACACGAGAACACACATGCATGTCATACACACATCATGCATTCATCACACAAAGCAAGCACAGGTTATATCATTTTAAAAGTCACCCTTAGGTTTTAACTTTTTTAATGTAGTGGAAGCAGTATAGTGCTTTGCATGTAGCAGGTGCCTGTTAAACATTTGTTTAACTAAATTAATCATTTTTAAGAGAACGATTCAAATCAGAGATGGGGGAGGGAGAGAGAGAAATAAGAGCAAAGGGGAAGAAGCAGAGGAAAAGAAAAAATATAAAAAGAACCACAGGGAGATACAGACATCCTACAAAATGAATTAAAGACAGATATACTCAAGCAAAGTTGCACATTTGGAGGTAAAGTAAATACAAAATGAAAGTCAGAAGAGCAGAAGGTATGAAAACAAAGAAAGAAGCAATATTATCGATCTATTGCCCACCACTGTCAGTCTTTGTGGATGTAGTGTCTACAGATTAAAAGACAGTTTTGTTTTTAACTACTTTAGATATAAATGGAGATATCAACACTAGATATAACCCCCTTTGTCTGAAAAATATTAAATTAAAGATCAAAGAGAAGAAGCTTCTCTCATTGCCTGGGACAAAGGTGGATGGAGTGTGGGCAGAGCTGATACCCCTTAAATGTGTTGCTATAACTAACAGGCAACCATATACCTAAGTAGGATGTTCTACAGCAGCTCCAGCAAAGATACATAAATACTTCATTAGGTTAACAAAAATTTAAATGTCTTTTTCATATGTAATTTATGAGGATCATATATTTGATTGACATGCTGATTTTTCTAAGCCTGATTTTTATTACCTTTATTAGAGAATTTTCAAACTAAAGTTAGAGGAACTATAACACAGAAAGCTAAAATAACAAATCCAAAGTCTAACCATGAAACATGGATAAAGTTCAGCAGCTGGTCTTTGATCTGTCACCACAGTAGTTATCTAGATACTAATCTTTTGCATTTTATTAAATGTACTTTTCTGTAGGGTTATGCTGGTCTCTATTTTTTAAAAGAAGAATTATAAACACAGTTACATAATTTATGTCTTATAATTTTTTGAAATTTAATTAGTCCCCAGCTGAATATTTTTTTGTTACTGTCATAGCTGGAACAGACTATGTGGGTATCAGCCGTAATTTAGATTTTGCACCTGGAGTCAGCATGCAACCTGTTCGTGTTGTCATTCTGGATGACCTTGGACAACCAGTGCTGGAGGGAATTGAGAAATTTGAATTGGTGCTTCGTATGCCTATGAACGCAGCCCTTGGCGAGCCCAGCAAAGCCACAGTGTCCATAAATGACTCTGTCTCCGATTGTGAGTGTTTATTAATTTTATAATTTACAATGATGAGTGAAATCATAAGCTAAGGTTTATACATATATGATAAGCAAGATGATAAACTATATATATATATATATTCGTTTGTTTGCTAGGGCTTGCATAACAAAGTACCACTGTCAGGGTGGCTTAAATAACAGAAATTTATTATCTCATAGTTGTTGGCTGGAAGTCCAAAATTAAGGTGTTGGCAGGCTCGCTTCCTTCTGAGGGCTGTCAGGGAAGGAGGTTCCAGGCCTCTCTCCTTGGCTTGAAGATGGCCGTGTCGTACCTATGTCTCTTCGCATGATGTTCCTTGTATGTGTCTCTGTCTAATTTTCCCCTTTTTATGAGGACACTTGTCACATTGGACTAGAGCCCACCCTAAAGACCTCATTGTAACTTAATTACTTCTGTCAAGACCCAGCCTACCAATAAGGTCACATCCTCAGGTATTGGGGATTGGGATTTCAACATATGAATTTGAGGTGAACACAGTCCAACTCATACAAATACCCTAGCTGACCACACCTTTCTCCTCCCGATGATTTTGATAGAATTAGACAGTCTCAGAATAAAACTTTTATTCTTTCTCTCAAATCTTAAAGAGAAAAAAATGTGATGTCATCAGTATCTTGATTGTGCCTCAAGAATTCCCCTCACCACAGTTGGGTGGAAACACATAGAACTGCAGACTCCTGAGTGTCAATAATCTTTCTCCACTTCACAGCACAAGACACTGTCTGTCATCTCCTTTCCCTAGACACTCATAAAATTTCTCTAATAATGTGCCAAAAATGCTGTTCTGGGACAACCCTTTGCTGGACACATGGCAGAGCTCTCTGACACGTCATCACAAGGGGATTCTGAACACTCTTCAATCATGATGATTTCAACAGTGCTTAGAGGAGTCTCACCTATTGTCAATGAGCCCTATACATAATTAACCTAGCACAGGTTTCACCTAAAAATCACACACACCACACACACAGTCAACTTACCCACATGATCTGAGTAAACTATGCTTGTAATTATGTGCACAATATTTAGTGTTCTTCATGTCAGGAAATTCTGAAAGGCTCATGACTAAGAAACATATAGACACAAATATCTTAAGGTTTGTGGTTTTATCTACTTTTTAGCATTTCATTGCATACCCTTACTTTACCAAACAGGCAGAGCAAAATGTCAAAGGTAAGGAAATCAAAACTCTTAAGTGATTTGCTCAAGGTCAAAACATTGGCAAATGACTGAATGGAGACAGAATCCATTTCTTCTCACTTACTTTCCATTAATCTTTCCACTAAGTCACATCTTCTGAAATGCCATTTTCCACAAGGAAATTTCTGTTTAATCCTTTGTTTTTGCAGTGCCTAAGATGCAATTCAAAGAACGAATATATACTGGCAGCGAAAGTGATGGGCAGATAATTACAATGATCCATAGGAGTGGGGATGTCCAGTACAGATCTTCAGTGAGATGCTACACCCGGCAGGGGTCTGCACAGGTGATGATGGACTTTGAAGAACGCCCAAACACTGATATCTCCATTATCACATTCCTCCCTGGTAAGCTTGAGCTTGAAATTTTTTCATGAAATTTGAGGAAGCCGAATTTTTACTCAGAAATATGTATCAGGGAAATACAAGTTCCTCGATGTCAACAGGCGTATGGCATGGTTTTATGTGCACTAAAGGAGGAAAGTGAAATCGATTTTTAACAGGTTGAATGAATGCCCCTTTGGTATCTGCATTAACTTATTGATTTCCAGTGATGTGATATATGGTTTATTCAAAACTTATTCAGTGGACGAAAGCATATCAAATGTACAAATTTTACAATGCTAGGAATTAAACTTGGCTCAATGATTTGTTTAGTAAGTCAAAAGTTAATAATACTAGAAACTAGTGTTGAGGTCAGATTAACAGTGATCAACCAGTGCAAGGCTGCTAATCTTGCTTTCTGAATGTAATACTAAAAATTCAGAAATAAAATAGGCATTTGTGCTTTTCCCCTTGTTTTCTAAGATGAGTGGCAGAGCTTAAAGACAGAAATCAAAGAAATTCCCCATACAAATAAGGGCTGGTCTTTGCATATACTTAAATATTTATTCACTGATTGAGCAAATATCTACTGAAGGCTTATTGCATGCCAAACTCTATTTATTGCACTGATGCAGCAGGGAAAATCAACAAAGTTGCCCTTCTGGTGCTCACATTCTGGTTGTAGATATATTCCTATGGGATGTGACTGACCTGCTGACATTGTTGTTCCAGGTGAGACTGAAAAGCCCTGCATTCTTGAGCTGATGGACGATGTGCTCTATGAGGAGGTAGAGGACCTCCGCCTGGTACTCGGCACTCCACAAAGCAACTCTCCCTTTGGGGCTGCAGTTGGTGAACAAAACGAAACTCTCATAAGGATCCGAGATGATGCTGACAGTAAGAAATCTTTTTTTGTTTGTTCAACTGTAAATTAGAAACTAAACTCCACCCAAGTCAGGGTTTTAAGTGACTCAGAAAAATGCCTCCACCTCCTCTGCTTTATGACTAGGGTTCTTAAGCAATTGAGAAATAGCAAAAAGACAAACAAATGGGGAACAAAATAAACCATTAAAACTGATAAAGTTGACGCTGGAGAATATGGCTTATATCCAAACACTAATTCTCAAACATCCATACTGGCCCTCTACACACCCTTGGGTACAGGGGGACCAACAGTTTCCTCCCTCCCCACCCACCTTCAGTGGCCTGCTCAGGTGTAATTTATGGCACATATAGAGAGCTGGCAGCACATGCTCTCTGGGGGCTGGTTAGATCCCTGGAAGGAGCTGGACAACACATGCCAGCTTTTCCTTCCACACACATCACTAATTTTGAGTGAGGGGACAGAGAGAAGCCAGAAGTGTAATAGTCATTTATCCCCTCCCACATGGAAACAGACATTAGAAATGGAGGAAAAGCACTCCCCTTACTAACAATTTCATTTGTCTTTGTTTCCCACAATTTTAGAGACTGTTATTAAATTTGGAGAAACCAAATTTAGTGTCACTGAACCCAAAGAACCTGGAAAGTCGGTGGTTATAAGAATTCCAGTGATTCGCCAAGGAGACACTTCAAAGGTTTCCATTGTACGAGTCCACACCAAGGATGGCTCGGCCACCTCTGGAGAAGACTACCACCCTGTGTCAGAAGGTATGGGGCTCCCAGAGCCTGACTCCTGAAGGATCGTGCCAACTCTGTGTGCCAGTGCCAGTGCCCTTAAGAAAAAGAAGGGAAACATCCAATTGAAATCAAAATAGGGCACTCTTTTTTAGGGGGTATAATTTTAAGGGGTACAAGTGTAATTTTGTTACATGGTTGTATTATGTAGTAGTGAAGTCTAGTCTTTTAGTGTATCCATCCCCCGAATAATGTACCTTGTACCCATTAAGTAATTTCTCAATATCCACCCCCTGCCACTCCCCCACCCTCCCAAGCCTTCAGTGTTTATCATTCCACACTCTATGTCCACGTGTACACGTTATATAGCTACCACTTATAAGTGAGAACAAGCAGTATTTGACTTTCTGTTTCTGAGCTGTTTCAATTAAAATATAGACATACTCTTTTAAATTCCTCTCGTTTAGTAAAACAAACACAATGGGATTTAGTTCCAAGATTTTTTCTTTTTGACTTACAGGGTATATGTGTTAGGACTTAGGGAAATTTTGAGTAAATGTGCTAAATAACCTTCTGTTTTGAATTGGCTTTCTACTGGTTTTACCTTCATTGTAGTTACCAGATTAAATAATAATTTCCTATCTTTTTCTATGTCATTGCAATATGCATGATAACTGTGATAATAATCTATTTTAGTTTAGAGAACACTAGCAATCTAAATCTAAACCAAAAAATTTTGTGTTAACAAAGGACAGTAAAAGTATAGTGAAATATTAACCACAGAGACAATACATTCTCTAGGATTTAGGAGCCACTTAGAGATGTCTTTCATCCCTCTCCTTTTGCAAATGTTGGGCCATGTCACCATCTTTTTTTTGTTTTGGAGACAGAGTCTCACTCTGTTGGCCAGGCTAGCATGCAGTGGCGTAATCACAGCTCACTGCAATCTCTGTGTCTTAGGTTCAAGCGATCCTCCCACCTCAGCCTCCCAAGAAGCTAGGACTACAGGCATGCACCACCATGCCAGCCAATTTTTTGTATTTTTGGTAGAGACGGGGTTTTACCATGTTGGCCAGGCTGGCCTCAAACTCCTAGTCTCAAGTGATCTGCCCACCTTGTCCACCCAAAGTGCTTGGATTAAAGGCATGAACCACCAAACTCGGCCTGCCATTTACTTTTATCAGTAATTAAAACAAGTCAGTTCTGGCTGGGCGCGTTGGCTCACACCTGTAATCCCAGCACTTTGGGAGGCCGAGGTGGGTGGATCACCTGATGCCAGGAGTTTGAGACCAGCCTGACCAACATGGCAAAACCCCATCTCTACTAAAAATACTAAAATTAGCCAGGCATGGTGGTGCATGCCTGTAATCCCAGCTACTTGGGAGCCTGAGGCAGGAGAATGGCTTGAACCCGGGAGGCAGAGGCCGAGATCCGCCATTACACTCCAGCCTGAGAGACAAGCACAAAACTCCGTCTAAAAAAAAAAAAAAACTAATCAGTTCTTCTCTCTCACTTGCTCTCTCTCTGAATTATTTGCTTACAAAATAAAAGTAACTTTATGTCCAAAATTACATTTATGAATTATTTGGAGTCTAATTATTCACTGTGTTTTCTACTTTCCTACCTCTCACTATCAAGAGTCATTAGTTCTTGATGATCTTAGCACTTTAGGAATTCATCTTTATCTAGTTTACAAACAAAGCTGAGAAAACAACTGATAGGTATCACTGAATCAGTAATAAAGTTAGTGAGACGATATAAAAAATGGGTCTTCTACAAAGGAGCTTGTATATTCTTTATGTTTTTCTTGGAAGTAAAATTATTCCCTTTGCTAAACGGAAACAAAATTATAGCTATGTAGTAAACTGAAAAATAAAGTCAGAAAAAGGTTAAAACATTAAATAAACCTGTTGGTCTCTTTTATCCAATAAATGTCAATATATGTTTTATAATGTTTATATTAAAAATTTAAGGAATATTTTTCTGAAACGGTTTCTAATTTCTCCTTTTAAGGTTCAAACTGAAGTGAGTTCTTTGCAAAAAAAACAGAAAAAATTAAATATAGAAAAAAAGTTGAAATTTTTTGCATGCTAAAATAGCCTAAAGTGACAGAAAAAGATAAATGTGAATGAGAAAACCTGACCACCACCCAGCAAGTAATAACAAATATTTAAAATAAATATTTAATTTTTTAAATTCTAAGAAATTTGGTTTGTATAACTCAAGGCATTACAAAACCTTGAATGTTTACATGTCTAAGATAAGCAATGAAAACGAGTAAAGCAAGGAAAATATGAGAGAAAACTGAGTGACTGTAATGTCATTAAGCCAGCAAGCCCACTCCTTGCCAAGAAAAGCCTGTATTATCACAGCCTAGCGTTCATAGTCTTCTGCCACGCAGGAAGGTGCCAAAAACTCAAAAATCTCTATTTTCCTATGCAATTCCCGGATATTTAAGTGTTAGAAACCAATTTTTTAATGTCACATCATGCAGGTCAAATCAAACAAATGGTTAGCTGTTTTCTTCTCTGGAACAAGAACTGTAAGTTCTCTCAGGGTATAAGAAATCTGAGACTGATGGGCTCATATAATATGTGAAGGCTAATAGGAATAATTGCTGTATCTAGAGACAGAGAACTAATTTTAAAAAGAAAAAGAAAAAAATCTTTAAAGATAAAGAGAAGAAAATTGCTCCTCGTACCTGATAATTTAAAAATTGAAGCAGAAAAAGGAAAATGCACTGGCAATTCATTTTCTTCTTCCAGACTCTAAAGGATTTGTAATTTAGAATTAGAATAACTGAACTGCGGCTACATCAGAAACTGGCATCTGTTGACTCTTCTAATTGGGATAACTATGCTTTATAGGCTTTATATTTTCTCTTTTGAAACAGTATCTTAAGAGGTATAGTAAAACCAACAAAATAGTTTATCCACGGTTTACAGTATGATCAGCTGCTTAATTATGAGTTCAATAAAATCTGATAATTTTCATGTTTTTTAGTAATTTTGAAATGAGTGGTTAAGAAAAGAGTTCTGATTTTTTTTTTTAGGATTCTAGATTTAACTTTCATGACAAAGAAGCAATTCTTGTTTAGTAAGAAAGAGCAGGGTGAAAGGAAAAAAGTCACTAGCATTTATCTAAAATAACTTGTCTACGTTTCCCTGAAAAACACAAAGAAGTGTTTTTGAAATATAATTTGTTATTGTATAAAAAACTCAACAATTATTTATCCAGCTCATCTACATATATACATAACGTAAATCCCATTCACACTCTATTATACCTATGATCATATTCATTTGTCTTGAGTCTTACTGGTTTAGAAATTCTGGGGAATAAGAGGTTAATTTTTCTGATTATGTCCCAATATTAGAACTACTGATTGTCCCTTCCGTAATTCAGCATCTTTTCAAACTGTGGGCCCACAAACCAATGTCTTATTATTAAAATTTTCCTTCAGATGAAATCGGCATTCCCAGCAACCTGGATGGAACTGGAGACCATTATTCTAAGTGAAATAACTTAGAATCAGGAATGGAAAACCAAACATTGTATATTCTCACTCATAAGTGGGAGCTAAGCTATGAGGATGCAAAGGCCTAACAATGATACAATGAACTTTTGGGACTCCGGGGAAAGGGTGAGAGGGAGGTGAGGGTTGTAAGACTACAAATTGGGTACAGCGTATACTGCTTGGGTGATGGGTGAAACAAAATCTCAGAAATCACCACTCAAGAACTTACTCATGCAACCAAACACCTCCTGTTCCTCCAAAACCCTAG
Organism: Nomascus leucogenys; assembly: GCF_006542625.1. Taxonomy (NCBI): domain Eukaryota; kingdom Metazoa; phylum Chordata; class Mammalia; order Primates; family Hylobatidae; genus Nomascus; species Nomascus leucogenys. Next base: position 555,893 of record NC_044389.1, on the reverse strand, counting down.
GGAAATAAAAAAATTAAAAAAATAAAGTCTTGGGAAAAAAGAAAACATTAAAGTAAAGTGCACAGAGTAAGAATTAGTGATGTTTGTTAAACATTTGATTTCATTTTACACACACACCCAAATATACTGGACCACAGTGTAAAATGTATTTTTCATTGTAGGCCACAGTAAAAAAAAAAAAAAAAAAAAAAAAGCAAGCTTGATAGAAAACTTCTCATATTCATATGCAAATGATTAAATCTGTGATTTTGCATTTGTAGAAATTGAGTTTAAGAAAGGGGAAACCCAGCACGTGGTTGAAATCGAAGTTGTCTCTGACGGGGTGAGAGAGATGAGAGAGGCCTTCACTGTTCACCTAAAACCTGATGAAAATATGATAGCAGAGACGCAGGTAAGTAATGTAATGTGTATGTAAATTCATGGCTAGCAGTTTGTCAGAGAAAATGCATAAAAGCAATCACATAATGTACAATAAAGTGAGGAGACTTTGTACAAGCCTTACAGGAAAGAGATATGCATAATCTCTTTTTACCACGTAAATGTATTTTGTTCTGATTAGATCATAGTCAAGAAATGCCTATCTTTTTCTTTGAAAAATCATGTTTGTGGAAACTCAAGGACTGAAGCCACTGAGCCCCAAACCAGTGCACTTCCCTTCCCCATGTCAGTCAGTAATGATTCATTGACCTTGGGATTAACCATCAGAGGGAAAGCAGCATCTCAGAGTAAAGAGGGAACTATTAACTCAGTGCCACAGCTCATAAAACATATTCGAACCCACAGAGCAGTTTGCTAACCCTCCAAATCAAGGTCCGTTTCTCCTGACTTTATCAGAATTTGATGTCCACAGCCTCATGATCAAAATGTTGCAGTCCTAAATCTTGTTGTCCATACTTATTTAATTTATATTGTCTCATTAACCAGATTTTCCTCAAAATGAACATAATTCCACGGAATGTTGACCTTTACATCGGAAATAATTTTTAAAACTACATGTCTTTTTGGAATGTATTAATATTTATGTCTTTGCTTAAATTTACTGTGTTACTTTTTTTTATTTGTTTCACTTTAATATGAGTTCAAGCTGGGAAACTTTTTTCCCTAAATATTTTTATCATTTTGTAATCTTTACCGCCTGGTGGTTTTTCTACTACAGTGCCTTGCTTTTTATCAAGTTATTTAAAATTCAAGTACGGGCAATCTTTATCAAATATAGTTTTGTGTCTTCATCACATAAGATGAACCTTTTATTATTATTTTTATGGAGTAGCATATGAAATTCTTTTGGGTGAAAAGAATAGTCACTCAAACTACTTCCGGTGATGAAAGCTTCTTTTAAAAATACGCATGTAAAGATAGTTCAGGAAACTATGCTATGTAGTCAGATATTGGAAGGTTATTAGGGAGCCAGTGCAAATTCACAGCAAGGTGTTCTTGTCACCTCGCCCAGCAGCAGGTGTTCATAGATTCCTCTTCTGTCTGGAACTCAAATTCTCCCCTGCCTGGGTTTCAGGCGGTGCCTTCTGCCCTTGGCTGCTTCAAAGAGTTTCTTATTACCTGGCATCTGCTTCATCCAGGCTCACACTATCCCATGACCTCTGTGATATTCCTTCCTTCAGAATGTCCTCCAGCTTTACTCCCACTGTCAAAGAATTGACTCCTTCATAAAATTTCCCTTCACAACCCCAAGACACATTTAGCTACTGTCATCACAACTGGAGAAAAAAATAAATAAATTAGAGCCCAAACACCTCACGGGCCACTGGCCAACCTTTGGATTGACTGCCCCGGGCTCAGCTGCCCTCCCTGGAACCATAAGATGTGAACAAGGTGCCAAGGTCATGTGCTGCAGGCCACTTAGGGCCTGTTGTTCTCCAGGGGCTCTGAGTATGACAATCTGCATCATAATGAGGCCATGGGTTTGCCAGGGATCGTGAGTATTGTCCTGAATCGTAGAAGCATCAAAAGTTTAATATTTCACTGATCAGTGATAATTATCTTTTCCTTCTAGGTGACGAAAGCCATTGTGTACATAGAAGAAATGAGCAGCATGGCAGATGTCACTTTTCCATCTGTCCCTCAAATTGTATCCCTGTTGATGTATGATGACACTTCCAAAGCTAAGGAGAGTGCTGAACCCGTGTCTGGCTATCCTGTCATCTGTATCACAGTGAGTAGGAGATTCACAAAATTGAGGAAAATTGTAAGATAATTATTTCAAATAATTCTAATCAATATAGCATTGGCTTTGTTATGAAGAAATGAAAGTAGAAAAATACTACATGGTTTAAGCCTTGAACTTTGCAAATATAACACTAATCAAATAAAGCTCCCAGCTTTCTTTCTTCACCCAACAAAGGTTCATTAACTGATGTGTACATAGTGTGTTCTCAGTCTGTCACCAACAGAAAAGTAAATAAGATATGAAGTCTGCATTCAAGATATTTAGAGATGAAGAAAAGAATATAGGAATTGGTAACTCTAATATAAGGCAAGATATAACCACTATCATGAAAATGATACAAATTAGAAGTCAGAGTTGCAGCTCCATATATGAGGGGAGGTTTGGGATGGTCAGGTGGAATTTTGACTGTTTAGGATACAAGTCTGACAAGGGAAGATCATTCTAGGAAGAAGGGACTGCAACGTGAGCTACAGCTAGAAAAAAATAGCATAAGAAATAGCAAATTATCACTACCTTTAAAATTTGCCTTTTCATGACTCTAAGTTATAAGCTCCTTGTGAGCTAAAATTATGACATACTTATGTTTATATCATAACAGCACTTCTGTAATCACTTATATATAAAAAGATACACAAGACATGTTTATTGAGTCAACAAGGCAGAGATAATTTGGTGTCAAAGTATAGGGAGTTTTAAATGTCATATTAAGAAATTTGGACTTCATTTTTTGGGTAGCAAAGAGTTCTCACACAGAAGAATGATCAGAGGGGTTAAGCTGGCAGGTTAACAGGGCAGTCGTGTGTCAGTGGACTGGAAGAAAAGAAGCTGAATTAGACAGAGAAGTGCTGCTGTAAATGGAAAGGAAGGCATCAACTTAAGCAATATTGCAAAAGAAGAATCAGCCGAGTTCATGACTCACTGGATAAGGGGGATAAGATGAGAGACAGGAAGGGAGGGAGGAAAAAAGAGAGAATAAGGATAATTGGCAAACCTGATGATTCAAGAGATTATGGTATAAATAACAATTTTACACGTATTAAGTTAGAAATAGAAACATCCAATAAGCTGTTTGAAATGCAAATTATGTTTATAAATGTTATCTTGCCTGGGAATCAAAATTCGGAAGCTGTATGAACAGCATGTGGAAATTGGGGAAAGCAGCAGTGAAAACTCGATGGCAGAGAACGGGAGAAGAATGCGTTCCACCGGTTCTACACTCTGTTCCTAACACAGTCATTCATTTTCCATAGGCTTGCAACCCCAAATATTCAGACTATGATAAAACAGGCTCTATCTGCGCAAGTGAGAACATCAATGACACTTTGACCCGGTACCGGTGGCTGATTAGTGCACCTGCGGGCCCTGATGGTGTGACCAGCCCTATGAGAGAAGTGGACTTCGACACCTTTTTTACATCATCCAAGATGGTCACACTGGACTCCATATACTTTCAGCCTGGCTCCCGGGTACAGTGCGCAGCTCGTGCTGTGAACACCAATGGGGATGAAGGCCTGGAGCTCATGAGCCCTATTGTAACCATCAGTAGAGAAGAAGGTCAGTCATTGCCATTTTCCCCTGAAGATCGCTGGAATACTGTGCAATATTACAAATGTCTACTTTCTGGTTATTAATACTTCCAATGTCCCACATATTCCATATACTTTGTAAGTAGTTAATACAAAATTATGTATTAGAAAACAAAATATTTATTCATTCTACCTTTAAGTATCTATCATATGCCAGACACAATGCTTTGTGCTGGCAATAAAATAAAGACAGGATCCCTGCCTTTGAGGAATTCTTGGTCCAGTTGAAGATGCAGACACATTTTAGTCTAGACAGGGCACAGGAATGCACAGGTAGAAGTGATTAGTTTTACCCTGTGTGGGTCAGGAAAGGCTCATCAAAAGGGGAGACTCAAGCTGAATCTGAAGGGTAGAGGAAAACAAGCATGAGCAACAACTCATAAAAGCAAGAAAGAATGTGGGATATTCTGGGAACGGCAAGCAGAGAAATGGGGAAGCTTCTGAGAGGGAGAGGAGGAAAAGCCAGGAGACAAGGCAAAATGGTATGCAAGGCTCAGCTCTGAACAGAGCTCATGCCATGCAAGGAGCTCAGCTGGTTGTTGGGTGAGTAGGATTTTGCTGGGGACGGGAGGGGAAGGGCAGACCAGATAGAGGGGTACGTGCAAATTAACGCCTTGGTATTACAAGAGAGACTGTATTTAAGCCTGAAGCAAAGACACATTGGGGATGCAGAATAGGATGTGGCTGGGGACAACATTGGAAAGACAGGAAATTTATTTAAATAAATCCTTCACTCTGCAGAATAATTTTTAATGAGATTTTTCTTAAAAACGGTTGTATATATATGATTCTATTTCTAAATCATCCATTTGCACACTGCATTCAAAAGTAAATTTGCTGCATAGAGGTCATATGTCCCACCTGTGACTACTATATATTCAGGATCAAATATTTAAATAATGCCTTAAAATGATTCTCTCTTTTAATAAATCAGACAGCCTCTATGCTGGGACCTGACTCTGATTTCATTGCTATTCTAGTACATATTTGTCTATTTTCTCTGTTTTATACAAATAGATGAGCAATTGTATCTTTCCAAGTTCTCCTGAAATTATAATTCAGCATCTTGGTTCCTTTCATGATGTTCAAATAGAAACCCCACTCTTTTCCTAAAGGAAATACTGGAGAAAGAGTTTCATGTTCAAATTCTTGAAAGTCACTGGGAGATATGAGACAGAAAGAGATGAATATAAAATGGATTATAATGTATAATACACATACTATAAAAAATCACATATATAGAGAAAACTCTACTGTACATATTTTGCCCTCTGATTTTTAAGGAGACTTTAGTTTTTGTTCCTAAAATAAGCACAGTTTTAGTTTTATTCACTTATAAGTAATGTAAACATAACTAATGATAAGTATATTATTCTAGAGTAAAAATAACATTTACTTGGTTTAACTACACTTACTTTTATCCTATTGACTTTCAATCACTTTTACTGTATCTGTTCATACTTTATATTTGAATGGTTTTGTGAATATGGCCATGACTTAGAATAACCAGCACACATTAAGTTACATTGAATGGTAACAAATTTTTTCTCAAAGTTTGAACAATCCATAAATTGTCAAGTGACCACTAAACTGTGTGCTGGGATTACTTCTCACCCTGTGGCCTTCTAATTCCTGATGACATGATGTACACTCTTAGCCATGCCCTGCTCCGCAGAGAAGTTGAAAGTACACAGAAAAATAATAGCTCCTATTTTTTAAAACATTCTTTAGGGATTATTGATTACCTTCTTTTCACATAAATATGTTTTTTTTCAAGGTCTTTGTCAGCCCCGTGTACCTGGGGTTGTTGGAGCAGAGCCGTTCTCAGCTAAATTGCGCTACACAGGCCCTGAGGATCCAGACTACACAAACCTCATCAAGCTCACTGTCACAATGCCACACATAGATGGTAGGTGACTTGGGTAAGCAAATCCATGCAATTGTTTTGGACTCCTCACTACCTGGTGTATTTGCCTTCATCTTCTAGACAACCAAGCTTAAATATTCAATTTGCAACTTGAGCTTTAAGCCCTTCTGCTTCTTTCAACTGTTTTAGCTTTGTTCTACCCTGTTTTTATAACTATGGCAATGTAAGCATTCTTTAAAATTAGATAGATATAATACATATCCAGACACGATAAAACAAAGCTTTGGTACCTAGTCTAGCTTTTATGAAAGAGTACAAATGCATCTTCAATCGTAAACTTGAAGTTACAGTAAAGTATTTGATATCTTAGTGCCTACCTTCAACATGTTTGCAATTTTATAGCTGGAGTTTTATGTCTCTCTCAATATTTATCATGTCACTATAAGACATTTCCTTGATATTTAAATAAAATTAAAAATGAAACTAACAGGTATTAAATATTGTGTTTATTTTCTCTGGCTAAGTACCTGTGACCAGAATGTGTGCATCAATAACTTTATCATACTTTAGGAATATTTTACCATGTGCGGAAGGCGTTTTCAAGTTATTTTCCACTCAATTCACTTTATCCTCGTAGCAAATCGTTAATATTAATTTTATTACTTGGTATGTTAGTTATATTTTATGTAGCTAAGGGAGAGGAAATATGATTACGAGCTGCAAGGTAGAATCTACTCCCCCAGAACAAGAATATCTGCTATGTCTGCCTATTACAACCTGAGATTTTTCGGGGGATTGGAAGGGCAGGTGGTCAGGAATCTGCATTCCTTCCTTTATAACATAATGCTGGTCCCTGAACCACCCGGTCTCTAGGTCCATGTGGAGGTGTGACTTGGGCTGCAAAGGGCTGAGAAGGGACGCATCGGAGAAACACAGACCTGTAAGAGTTATTTCCTGAAAGAAAGAGTGGTCTCTTCTGCCACTCCTAGGGCTTGGCTTTGCATTTTCTGAATGCAGTGTTCAATGCTCAATAGTCACAGCTCTGCCAGAAGTGTAGTTGAGGCTGACCACTTCTTCTGTGGGGCCGGAGTCTTGCTCCGAGTGAATCTGAGAGGAAGAGGTGGGAAAGGCTCGAAGAGAAGAACTGGTTCATAGTCTTTTGCTGTATTGCTTACACCAAGGCTCAACACACTATGTCCTGTGGCCAAATACAGTCTGCTGCCTGTTTTCATATGATCTGCAAGCTAGGAATAGGTTTTATATTTTTAAGTGTTTGGGGGAAAAAAAAAAAGAAGTCTACTTTTGAAACATAAAGATGGTATGGAGTTCAAATCCATTGCCCATAATAAAGTTTTATTGCACACAGTTCTGTTTATTCCTTCACATAGAAGTGGCTTTCATTCTGATGGCAGCATTGAACAGTAAACAGAGACCTCAGGGACCACAATGCTAAAATATCTATTATTTGACCCTTCACGGAACAAATTTTCAGTCCTTAGCCTGTACTATATAATGGTGGTAGTTTTCAACCTTTTTTTTAATTTTTTTTGAGACAGAGTCTCACTCTGTTACCCAGGCTACAGTGCATAGCGCAATCTCAGCTCATTGCAACCTCCACTCCCAGATTCAAGTGATTCTCCTGCCTCAGCCTCTCAAGTAGCTGGGAGTGCAGGCACCCGCCACCACGCCTGGGTAATTTTTGTATTTTTAGTAGAGACGGGGTTTCGCCATGTTGGTCAGGCTGGTCTCAAACTCCTGACCTCAAGTGATCCCCCCGCCATGGCCTCCCAAAGTGCTGGGATTACAGACGTGAGCCACCACGCATGGCCAGTTTTCAACTTTTATGATCCAGGACGTCTTAGAAATTATTGAAGATCTCAAAGAGATTTTGTTTATGTGGGTGATATCTATAAATATTTATTGGATTTTAAATTAAAACTGAGGAATTGTTATTTATTCACTTATTTAAAAATTACAAAAAGAAATACATTACATATTAACGTGAAATACATCCTTTAAAAAATACTATGTTATAAAACAAAAAAATGATGAGTGGCACTGTTATATTCTTGAAGGTATCATTAATGTCTGACTTAATAGAAGATAACTGGATTCTCTGCTTCTGCATTCAATCTGTTGCAATGTATCATGTAGTCTCTGAAAAACCGCATTTGTGAGAGAATATGGGTGGCAAAGTCAAATAATAGCTTAGTATCATTATGAAAATAGCATTTAAGTCATGGATCTCTTGAAATTTTCCTGGGGAACCCTAGGGTTCTTAGTATACCACTTTTTTATTTTTTTGTTTTTTGTAGGGTTTTTTTTTTTTTTTTGAGATGGAGTTTCACTCTTGTTGTCCAGGCTGGAGTTCAGTGGCATGACCTCAGCTCACTGCAACCTCCGCCTTCCGGGTTTAAGCAATTCTCCTGCCTCGGCCTCCCAAGTAGCTGGGATTACAGGCACCTGCCACCATGCCCGGCTATTGTAACTTTGGTAGAGACGGGGTTTTATCATGTTGGCCAGGCTGGTCTTAAACTCCTGACCTCAGATGATCCACCCACCTAGACCTTCCAAAGTGCTGGGATTACAGGCATGAGCCACGTCACCGGGCCTGGACACCACTTTGATCATCACTGCTGTACAGTATCTTATGACACTTGTTTTCTTAAGAGATAAAGGTTCAAAATTCTTGGCTACTTGAAAGAATGTTAACAATGATTTCGATTTATCATAGGCATGCTCCCTGTGATCTCCACTAGAGAGCTTTCCAACTTTGAGCTCACCCTCAGCCCTGATGGTACAAGAGTTGGAAACCACAAGTGCTCCAACCTCCTGCATTATACTGAAGTGAAGACTCACTATGGTTTCTTGACTGATGCTACCAAAAATCCGGAAATAATTGGAGAGACATATCCTTACCAGTACAGCTTGCCTATCAGAGGTCCCAATACCTTACGCTTCTACCGGAACCTGAATCTAGAGGCCTGTTTATGGGAGTTCGTTAGCTACTATGACATGTCAGAACTCCTTGCTGACTGTGGTGGCACCATTGGAACGGATGGACAGGTACAGATTTATAACATCTGGGTTTGGTCACTGGATAAACCAATTGGTTTGTTTTGTCACACAGATTTGTACTAAGTCCCAACTCCAGTTTTCCATCTTGGTGTTGTAGGTAATTATTGACAACAAGGGACCAGACAACTGGCATGGATGGTGTGAAAATCCATGTCTATTTCTTAACAATGGGCCAGAATATATGTAGTTTTTGACAATGGGTTAGAAACATTATATCTATGTCAAAAGGATGCTGTATAATTATTGCCTTAAGCTCAAAATCTACTCTGATACTATAAAAATCCAAATACTGACTTCTCTTCAAAGTATACACTATCTTTTTTTGTGTTTATGTGTAGATGCCTGTGATGTTGTATCATGAGCCACCTAAAGTGAGGTTTTACAATCCTGGGAGTCAGTCTAATTTTTATCCCTCTTTTCTAACTTTCTTCTTCCCTTACCTTTTACAAAACTTTCTCTTCTTCTAGCCTCCTGTTTTACTCTCCTTCTTTTCTGTTTTTCTCATATTCCTCACTTTTTGATTCATTTATCTATCATTAACATAGTCAAGTGTTTTTATTAAAAGCTTATTGTTATTTTCACTCTACAGTTACTGATTCTTCCTCATACTACACAGACATTCACACACAAAATACACATACACACACACAATCCTTACCCCCACAACATCACCAGCAACAAAGTTGTGAAAATGATAAGGAAGCAAGATCTTCTTCAGGGTTACAATAGAGAACCTAAAATATGTAAGGCATGATTTAAAATTGTTATGAGTATCTGAACTAGAAGCAATGCTATATCTTACCTGGACTAAACAAGGAGTTACGTAAGTAGGTTTATGCATTGAAGTGTTGAATGGTATATAGACTATATAAAGCCCTTCCAGATTGAGCTAAAGTTAGGCTGCATTTTTTGTGCTATATTCATAAGGTGTTGAAATATGTAACAACCAGTAGCAAGAAATAACTAGATAACTAGTATGAGATAATCCCACAGTAAAGCTGTGGACTTTGACAAGCTCAGCTGGTGTTGATGTTGAATTGGACTCCGAGGTGGTGAGACATGACCATAGCCACCTTGTCCAAAAGCATCAATGTTTACTAACTTGCAGGGATTGCTAAAAATGCCAAAAGAAATAGCAATAGAGAAGCAGCATAAGATGGTGGAATCTGGATATTGGAATCAAGCAAATGCTGACCCAAATTTGGCTCTGATATTTTCTAGCTATATGTCTTCGAGCAACCTACTTAAACACGTGTAAGTGTTCATCCTGTAGATTCCTCTTTCCTAACCTGTTTTTGCCTGAAAGAAACATGGAAAAATAAAGATTCAATCCCTGGAAGAAAAATAAAGGCTCATATTAACAAATCTACCTTACCATTTTTCTTTATAGCTCAGGTATCTCTACTTCCTTCATGTCTTCCTTACAAAGCTGCCTTCAATCCGTTACTAAATTATTTGTTTCCTTTCTGGTTGCTTTTCTCTCAGATTCTTGCTTACCTCACAGCATCTATTGGCATAAACAAAATTGGATATAGAAATAGGATTACGTCGTAGTTCTCATTCCTTGTTAAAATCATTTCATACGCCAGGAGCAGTGACTTCATGCCTGTAATCTCAGCACTTCGGGAGGCCGAGGCGGGCGGATCACCTGAGGTCGGGAGTTCGAGAGCAGCCTGACCAACATGGAGAAACCCCGTCTCTACTAAAAAAAAAAACAAAGATTAGCCGGGTGTGGTGGTGGGCTCCTGTAATCCCAGCTACTCAGGAGGCTGAGGCACGAGAACTACTTGAACCCGGGAGGCAGAGGTTGCGGTGAGCTGAGATCATGCCACTGCACTCCAGCCTAGGCGACAGAGCGAGACTCTGTCAAAATAAAATAAAATAAAATAACGTTAGCCGGGCGTGGTGGCGCATGCCTGTAATCCCAGCTACTCAGGAGGCTGAGGCAGGAGAATCGCTTGGGAGGCGGAGGTTGTGGTGAGCCGAGATCGCGCCATTGCACTCCAGCCTGGACAACAAGAGTAAAACTCCACCTCAAAAAAACAAAAACAAAAACAAAAAACAAAAAACAATCACTTCATGCTATTGAACTTCTCTGTGGATCTCATCTAGTTTATAGTCTTTTTTTACCCTTAAGAATGTTTTCTATCTTCTCCACAAAGTGGCAGCACTTCTCTGTCTTTTGTACATGTTACCCAGGTAGCCTTTTCTATCAATAATAAAAACCCTGCACTTGCCTACCTAAGCTTTATCCTATTATATCTGTCCACCTTTTTAATGCGGCAAGGCTGTTTTATTTTGAATGCAAAGCCTGCCCTCTGCTGTGTTCATTCTTCAAATCAAATCTTACTGTAAAATTTAGATCAGCTAAAGTGACTATGATTTGGTAGATTTTTAAAATTCCAGTTCCTTTATCAAATTATTTGTGCTCAGTATTTTTTTTCTTCCTATGACTTCTGCCAGCTAGAAAAGTCATTACTCTGCTTCTCTATTGGAACTGACAACAGTTCTACTCCATTAGGTGAAAATCAGCAATTGTAGGTTTTCAGTTAAGTTTTGCCTGCTAGAAAAGCTTATGTTCCATAATATTAGAAGAGAGTGCAATATAAGAATTACAACATAATTCAGTTCTTAATAGTCTGCGCTACTTTCTTAAGGAAGATGGCTAACTTGTATGAGTTCCTTCTGAAAGACTTCTGCTTTTGCATTGTTAAACATAAATTTAATAGCATAACCATGATGATCAATGTCATAGTGATGACCAGATTCAGAGTAAATCATTGAGATTTTAGGATCTTGTTATAAAATTCTAAAATCCTTATTGTAAATTAAATGGTAATACAATTTAATAAAACATGTTGCTTACTCTCTTGGGGTGAAACTTAGAGATGTTGTGTTAGTCAGGGTTCTCCCCAGAGACAGACCAATAGAATAGATAGATGAGAAAGGATTCCTTATGAGAATTAGCTCACGAGATCGTAGAGACTGAACAGTTCCATGGCAGGCCATCTGCAAGATGGAGAACCAGGGAAGCCAGTGGTGTGGCCCACTCCAAGAGGCCAAAGGCCTAAGAACCCAGGTTAAGTCCCCAAGTCTAAACACCAGAGAACTGGGAGTTCTGATATCCAAAGGCAGGAAAAGAAGAGTTTCCCAGCTCCGAGAGAGAGAGAGATAATTCACAACAACTCTTTGAGATAAGTACTATTTTTGTCCTTTTCTTTTCCTTTTTGTCTATCTAGGCCTCAGCCAATTTGGTGGTGCCCACTTACATTGAGTGAGGATGGGTCTTCCTTACTCAGTCCGTGGATTCAAATGCAATCTTTTCTGGAAACACTCTCATGGACACACCCAGAAATAATGCTTTACCCACTATCTGAGTATCCCTTAATCTAGTAAAGCTGACACCTAAAATTAACCATCATAGATGGCCATCCCATTTTCTTCTACCTTCTTCATTGAGGTTAACTTTCTACTTTTCCCCTTGCTGTTGATGGTCTCCTACACCCTCACCTCAACATACACACACATATTATTTACACATAGGTGAGGGAGAAGAAAATAAAAATTAAAGTAGAAGAAATTCAACCCTCTGAGATATTGCCCTAATTTTCCTCCATTAGTTTTGGCTTATAGTGAAGAGAACAAAATATCTAATAATAGTACTAACAATAACAGTAAGGACAATGATAATTGTAATAGCTCATATTTACTTATTGTTTACTACATGCCTGCCATTCTTCTAAATACTTTGTATATTTCCACTCATTCTAGCCTCACCACTTTGAGATAAGTACAATTTTTGAAGCAAAAAGAATTCAAATAACTAGCCCAGGTTCGTGTAGCTTGTAAACCTATGCTGTTGAACACATCATAATGCTTTTCTGGGCATTAAATTGAATGTGAGTGAATGTGAGGAATGGATATGGTCACAGATGCAATTGCAAGAAAGCCAGATGAACTTTTTCCTTTGTTCTTGGTACAAGTATGCTGCCTGACAGCATTCATGAAAATACGTGCCAGGTTACATCCACACCCAATGTTGGTAAAACGGTGCAAATCCATGTCCTAACAACAGTGGTCTAACAGCTTCATCTGAATACAGGCGGATCAGTGTTGAATGCAAGCATATTTCATGAGATGGCACCTGAAGGAAGGCAAAGTAAATGCTTGGTAAATTCTACTTTACACTCTATTTTAAAATGTCATGAGGGCCTTCCAAACTTTTGCATTTCAGCATTAAGGATGGGAAAATGGAGAAAAATAAAAAGCAAACCATCAGCACAGACTCCATGTGCTTCAGAGGCTTTGTGGTTTTATTGACCACCCCAGGAAACAGCCCCTGTAGCCAGCCAGAGCTGACCCAGGTCTGTTTGTCCTCAACAATCCCACAGAGCCCAGGCCAAGCGCCTGGCAGACATTACTTGCCCGCCTCTAGTCCTTTCCCAAATTTGGCATCTTAGCTCAAGGTAATCACTGTGCAAACACATTTTATCAACTGGTAATTGCTTTTGCTAGGAACAACATGATAGAGAATTGATTTTTTTAAATGTGTTCTTAGTAGCTAAAGCTGCCACCATAAAATATTGCCAAGTCCCTGCATTTTTCTTTATAAATGAAAATCTAACACACTCTGTAAGGGTTTTCTTCCTTCTCCAACCTCCCAATTCAGATTATTTACCTAATTAGTTAACAGGATAGTTATCTGTTAACAGCATGAAGTGTGATTAACTTTTATGCAGCTAGACTACATCTAGCTTCAGCTGTTATTAAAACTATGTCTGATTTTGCCATCTCATTTATTTGTACATTCATTCATTAAAGAAATATTCCATGAACACCTGCTCTGTGCCAGGGAACATACCAAGTACTCATGAGGACACCAGACATGAAGCTTACAGAGGAACAAAGTGGTTACGACAGTCACATCATCACTCATAAAAGTTAAGAATTTTACTTGCCAAGAAAAACAAATTTGGAATTTCTCTAATGATATTTGATGCTAAAATCATTTTAATAGTTTCTAAAATATAAACACAGATAAATAGCAGGAAAAGCAAAATAGAGATGAATTAAATAAATGATTCCACTTTACCTTTGTGTGTGACACCTATTTTGTAAATAAAATTTAAAGTTGTTTGAGTTCACAATAAAAAAACACTTTAGATGCAAAGTGGTTATTAAAGCTAAATTAAGTTCTTAGAACTATCGGATAGTTTGGTAGTTTTTCTCTTGAAAACAATTTTTTAAAATAATTGAAGACTGCAGATCATTTGACCTTTTATTGTCCTGGCTAGCTGTTTTGAGACATAGAATCTTAACTCTCCCATTTGTTTACAGGTAAACAGTGACTGATAACATTGTTCAATGTGCATGAATAAGCTACAGAAATGCAACTCCAATCATAGTTTTCACTTAAAACATGAAATTATAATGTACTTATCAGAAGACATAGCATAATTCTGGAAAAGTAAACAAATTTTTTTTCTTAGTTGCTTTGGGGAATAATTATGCCTCTTTTTCACTATGTGTTTGATTTAGATATATGAAGCTTTGAGGCTGGAATATACTTAAGAGGTCATTTTTCCATCCCATTGTTTTATACTTTGTATACTGATTCTCTTTTATATGTAAGCCACTCTAAATTATTTTGCAAGATATATACTTACCCCAGTGTGTAGTAGAATAAATTTGACAGTGTGTTACTTTTTCCATGGTATTTGCATTTTACACTTTCCTTTTAAATATGGAATTTAAAGTATTGCTTGCCTTTGATAAAGGAACTTCAAACAGCAATAGGGACATATGAAATCACTCATTGTGTCTCGGTTTCTTTAACATTTGACAGATATTTATTTCAGTATAAACAAATACCTTGAAAAGTCCTGTGATACAGACTGAAAGAAAATTAAGTGCTTTTTACGTTGACATCTAAATGTTAGAATGATTGCGTTGCGCTCTTCACTTTTGAAGAAGGTAGGTGATCTAGATGGTCAAGGTAGCTTCATTTAGGCTCCAGTTCCTCCAGGTAGAGATTCTAAGTAGACAGAAAGAAGACCTAGCCATGGGTACTAAGAAAATGCAATGGAATGCTGATTCTGTGTCCAAAAATGATCAAGCTCTAGTTTACCACATCAAATAAAATCAAATAAGAATTAGTTAGGGAGCTGTACTCCAAGTAACTTATTCATAGGAAGTGAATATTAGTAATTCCCTCCAAAATAGCATACTCAGTAACATTTGATGGATAGAATATAACATTGGAAAAAATTATTCTTAGCACCTATAAAGCTTAATTGGAAATCTACGCCTAAAGCCTAATTATTTTTTAAAATCATGGTTTATTAAAATTGTAAGGTAAAATATTAATCTTGAGGACTAGTGGCATATGGATTGACTTAATCACTGTCCATTTCCCTGCACTTCAGAATCAATTGCTCAACAAAGTAATAATAGCTGCCCATAGAAACTACTGTCTCAAAGGACTTTTAATGCAAAGCACTTCTCCTGCTGGCCAGGCTAGCAGGTAAGAGGGAATGCTAACTACTGTACTATACAGTTAAGAATGAAATAACTGGTTTGGTTGATGGTTCTTTTCTGTATATTTTTATTAGGGACTAAGGTCATCATTTTTGTGACATGAGCAGTTTACTTTTAACTTCATAAGAATGTTCTAAATTATAGTTCTCATGATTTAAATTATTTGCTAACTCATGCCTGTGATTCTTGTTGTGAGCTCAGTGTGGAAGGAGAACTAGACCATTATCAGACAGCCTGACTCAAACTTCTATGGAGTGTGATCTGACCTACGTCCTTTCCTCTTGTGTAGAAGAGGCTAGTTGTATTTGTCCTACTATTGTGCAGACCTACTTTGAGAATTAAATATGATAACCTTTGTTAGATGACCTTAGGACTGCCTTCATCTTTGTTTGGAATATGATGAAGTATGACAGAATGGAAAAAAAATGGGCCAAAAGCTGAGTTCTGATCTCGTCCGAGCCATTCGGGAGACTTAGAGAACACTGTGGGACATTTGCGTTTTTCCTTTGAGTCTTAATTTTATCTTCTTCTCTTTCTATCTATCATCCATTGACCATCCAACTATCCATCCATAATGCAAAATAATTATGGTGGAGAGTGAAAATACTAAATAGTGCTTATTCAGAAACTAGTACAGTTTCTGAAATATGGTAAGTACTCAATAAATAAACAATAGTTTATCTTCCACTATTCTCAACCCATCTGCTAAATACCAGAAGGAGGAAAGTATAAAATTCAAGGCAAGACACTTCATTTCAACTAATTATTCTTGAGATATTATCAATGTTATATGTCATTAGTAAATATATTTGCTTCCAGATCTATGTTTCATATTCCCTTAATAAAAAAGTAGCTCATAGCAGCATTTTTTATAATAGCCAAAAACTGGAAACAACCCAAATGGCCATGAAGTGATAAATAGATAAATGAAATGTAATATGTGCATACAATGGGCTGCAATTCAGTAACAGGGGAATGAAGTATTGAAACGTGCTCCAATATGGACGCACCTTGAAAACATTATGCTAAATGAAAGAAATCTATCACAAAAAAACCACGTTTTGTATGATTCCATTTATATGAAATGTCCAGGATAGACAAATACATAAAGACCTAGTGGTTGCCAGGGACTGGCGGGGAGGAGGGATTAGGGGGTGACTGTTAATAAGTACAGGCTTCCTTTTGGAGGTGATGAAAATCTTCCGAAATTGACCGTGTTGGCTGCACAGCTCCTTGAATATACTAAGAACCATTGAATTGTTTACTTTAAATAGGTGAATTATATGGTATGTAAACTATCTTCATAAAACTGCTTTAAAGAGGATTTTGTAAGTATAGTATGCTCAAAATAATGCACTGTCTTAAGGATTTCTGGTACGTATCCTTTGTTGCCAATGAAGGTAATTAGTAACAACTATTTAATTGGTCCAAAATTAAGTGAGGGGAAAATAGTGTTATAAAATGCTGTCATTTCGTCTTCTCAATGATTACTTAAAATCTTCAGTTAAGCGAAAAGAGAAAATGGCTTGTACAAAATTAGGCCCACTTAGTTAACGCTGAGTCGCGTTGATAGATGTAATTTTATTGTTTTAGGTCCTAAACCTAGTGCAGTCCTATGTGACCCTTCGAGTCCCTCTGTATGTTTCCTACGTGTTCCACTCCCCCGTGGGGGTAGGAGGCTGGCAGCATTTTGACTTGAAGTCAGAGCTTCGTCTCACTTTTGTGTACGACACTGCCATCTTGTGGAATGATGGAATTGGCAGCCCCCCAGAGGCTGAACTTCAAGGTGAGTTCAGAAGACTTGGAACATTCTATAGTTTTGTAACCTATTTAAACTATTTCAGAGGATTTTTTTTTTTTTTGCTATTGCTAAAAGGTAGTACTAGCAAATTTCAGTATAGTTTCATTTTCTATTCTATAATAAGATAATTTCACCTTTTTCATCAAAAAGCTTTAAATCATATTAGGGCTTTAAATTTTGTGTAATATGTGATTATTAAATATAACTTTATATATTTCATGGATATTTTATCCTTGTGATCTATTTTAGGTTATTAATTATTTATGTGTTACAAAACACAACATATGTATTTTTCTGAATTCTAGAAAATGGATAGAGGAAGCTCCAACGAAAGCAAGAAATGACCAAGGGAAAAAGTTACACATTTTTATTTCTAAAAAAAAGAGGTGTATTTAAATTACATACAAATTATGGCCTGAATTCTAGTCATGACTCTACAACTAACTAGCTGTGAGATCTCAAACATATTGCTTAACCTTTCTGGGACTTAAATTTTTCTGAATGATAGACAAAACTTCTAATACCTCTTTCTGATTTAAAATTCTATTACTCTGGGATACTTTAGCTGAATGTCTGCGAACTCTGTGAATGCCACTAGTTCGAGTTCGCAGGCATTTGCAAAACTTGGTTTCAATCTCCATGTTAGACTCATAGTTCAAAGTGCACAAGCATCAGTCTAATAAATCCATTAGGAAGATGAGTGCTTTTTCTTTTTCAGGCATGTGTTACTGTTCCGATTCCACAAACATCCGTAGTGTCCTGCCACTACTACATTTTACTAGCCAGCAGGAAAACAGTTAATAGTGCACATCAAATGTAAATCTACTCTCTTAAGTGGATTAAAACCTATTTATGCTCTGTTCATTTCGTTGTTGTCTTTTTTTCTCCATGTTTCATTTTGAATAGTTTCTATTT
The DNA here is from genome assembly GCF_006542625.1 of Nomascus leucogenys. NCBI lineage: Eukaryota > Metazoa > Chordata > Mammalia > Primates > Hylobatidae > Nomascus > Nomascus leucogenys. The sequence goes on along the minus strand of NC_044389.1, from coordinate 537,924 downwards.
GAGAGCAATGTGACAGGTAATATGATCACCCTGAGTTATGATTCCAAATTATTTCAAATGTTTTAAGTCTATGTCTTGTTTTAGAAGATGTATATTTAAGTTAATCTTAATGAGGATTTTTCTGTGGTTCCCAACCTCCACATAGGATCTCTTGTTTCCTTCTGATTTCTGGAGCCAAATTTTATCAAACTGCTAAATTTCTTGGGAAAGCTTCAGAGCTTTCTTTAAGTCTATAAAATTAAGAATAATTCTGGATAACTCAAACCTATTTCTATTTACGTGTCCGAATCTCCATCATTTTGACAATTTTGTCATGCCTCTCAATTTACAGCTTCATTTTTGTAAACTCAAATTAAAAAAAAAAAAAACTTGGTCTATTGTAAGTAATCTGTGTATTTCGTAGTGACTTCACTCATGTTACTTAATAATTCATTTTGGCTCCCTTTTCTGCTTAGAAAAGAAAATGAAGATACTTCTGCCTCCGTTATTCAGAATTCTTCTGATAATACCCTTTGCCCAGAATGCTTAAAGACAAGTCAAACCTGAATTAATTTTTGGAAGGAATCTGTACATAAGGAGTCTCTGGCTACATATATTTTCATTCTTGGTACTCTCCCCATTATAGGTTCTCTCTATCCAACCAGCATGCGCATCGGTGATGAGGGGCGTTTGGCCGTGCACTTCAAGACAGAGGCTCAGTTCCATGGCTTATTTGTGCTGTCACATCCCGGTAAGCCCCGTTATCTTTTAACAACCACTCCTCACGCAAAAAGGAGGTAGATTTTCCATCTTCACACATTTCAGCCTGCTTCCCTGTTACCACTGAAGCCCTTAATCTCAAATGAATTGTACATGTGCGATTATCTCCATGAGGGCTTGATAATTGTTCAGCTTCACCTCATAATCCACAAAATTATTATGATGCAGACTTTCAGAGAAAATGCAAAATAATTGGAGTAAAATTAAAAGGAAACCCTATTGAGTTCATTTTAAGTGAAGTTTTCCTTAAAGAGCATAGGAATAATCATTTCTTTCCCTGCTTTGCTGCCATTGTGCAAACTGAATTGCAGATGATTCATTCAGCAAGCACTTCTCTTTTCACAGCTTTTTCCTAGATACTGTGAGAAACCCTTTTAATAGGGTCAGAGGAGGTACTTCACTTTCATATTTAAGTTTTGGACATGTTAATTATGTTTAATAAGTATTGGCTATGCAATTTTACTAACTGTGATGCACTGTGCTTTGAATATCAATAAGGCAGCAGTCGATAAAATCCCACATCTAACTTCATTTGTTTTTTGTTTTTTTTAATAAGGGACGTTTCACTAGAAAGAGCTTATTTTTTATTTGACTCTCCAAACCGGTAACATGGAGAGTCAAATAAAAAATAAGCTATTTTTCTGCCAGCTTATGTTAGATTGGAAAAGGGAAAATAGTTCACTCAACATCTTTATAGCCTTTCTTTTTCTGGACTTGAACTGTAACAAAAGAGAATAGGGCTGAATAATTATGAAGAGAAAGAGGCTTCATTGTATTTTTATGGAACTGAGCTACAAGAAAGAAAGAATCCAAAAAAAATCATTTTGCTTTATTGTATTGACAGTTCCGGAAAATGAGGATTTTCTTGTCTATACGGTTTTCTTCTACATGCCTACTTTCTAATAAACTTAATCTTTGTGTAGCCATGATTGCAGGCAATCTAAGTAAAATTAGACTCCATTCATAAATTGGGTTTGCCCAGCTGTGTGGATACTAATAGACTATTTTAAGTTCAGCTCATAGCTTCACTGCATAATAAATGCATTCACATCACCATTTATTGTGCTGCTGTGACTCCCCAGAAAGTAGCTCTGAACAATTTGAGCATTTCTGTACAATTATATTTTGACAAAACTATAGAGCAGAAACAGCACTGAAGTAGGAATCAGAAAGTCACATCCTAGCTGTGTGATCTTTGGAAAGTCACACAGTCACAGCCCAGTTTCTTCATCTGCCAGAGGAGAATAATTATGCCAACCATGACTGCTTTGCAGCCTTCTTATAAAAACAGAAGCAAATAATGTCGGATAGTTTATTTTGAAAACTCTAAACTGTTATGCATTCTTTTAATTGAACCACTATATCATTATTATCATTACTGGCACTTTCCTAGCATCCTTTACAAGCTCAGTGATTATGTCAGCTGATCATCCAGGCCTGACATTTTCCCTCCGCCTCATAAGGAGTGAACCAACCTATAACCAGCCAGTACAGCAGTGGAGCTTTGTCTCCGACTTTGCCGTAAGTGACTAAGACTCTTAATTAATTTTCTTCTGCTGCTGTCATCCGACTACACCTCAGATTTTTAAATGTAATATATCAATATCTTCTCTTCAAAGGTACGTGACTATTCAGGGACCTATACTGTGAAGCTGGTGCCATGCGCTGCCCCATCACATCAGGAATACCGCCTGCCAGTCACCTGCAACCCCAGAGAGCCTGTCACCTTTGACCTTGACATCCGATTCCAACAGGTGTGGCTTATAGAATTATTATCTCATGACTTGAAGAATCCCACTTGGTTTTTCATTTATTAGTAAAAAAAAAAAAAAAAGTATCCACACATGAATGACTTTAATTCTTGCATGCTGAAAAGATATCAGATAGTTAAGGAAGCAAGGGATAAAAGAATGAGGAAAGATTTGCTCTTTATCTGTTGTTAGTACAGGATGTAATATTCAGAGTTTAAATGTATGCAATGGTTATTTTTTTCTTATCTGATCTTATCTTGTCTCCTCCTGAAGTTTGTTGTCTTGGAGATTTGAGAATTTTCCCCACACTTCTGCATTTCTTTTCTTGTTCTTCTCTAAAGAAAATGAAATCCTGTAACTCAAACCACCTCATAGTACCTAATTGCCATTATGTATTATAAAAAATGTGTTGGCATCTTTTTTTCAAGAATATATACTACTGGCCTTCTCTGACAATGATATTTACAAGTGCTTTATATACCCCAAGAAACCAGTGGAAATGAGCTCAAGCAATGCTATTTAGTCCCATTCAAAAAAATGACTTGACCCCACCAGTTTTGCCTTCTCAAGGACAAAAGCCATGTTACAACTCCCTAAGTTGGCTTGGTATGGAGTGAAAATTGCGGTGCAGTGTTTAGCATTCTACAGTCAGTCAGTGTACGGTGAATGTATGTATCTGTGAACAGTATGTTTGTGCACCATCAGAACCACCGATGCATAAAGGACTTTTACCTTTGGTTTTAGGTCAGTGATCCAGTGGCTGCTGAGTTTAGCTTGAACACCCAAATGTACCTGCTCTCTAAGAAGAGTCTCTGGTTGTCTGATGGATCCATGGGATTCGGGCAAGAGAGTGATGTTGCTTTTGCAGAAGGTATCACTTTACAAATGAGAGGGATGCTCTGTTTGTCATGTATATCTTTTGTGCTTTGCTTTTTGGGGATTGTGTTTGAGGGGGGAAATGATAGCTTCTTTTATGGTTTTGAGAACATAACTGAGTCTTTACCCACTCTGGCTGGTGTGGGAAGTCATTGCGATTGGTTATATGTGACTGGGTACCATTTTTTTCTGAGGAAGCTAATCTCTAGCTGTCTTACCTAAGTGACTTTTGGAAAAAGTCTAGATGATTTCTTGAATGATTTTTTTTTTCAATCTGCGTAAACTTAAATGCTGCAGCTGCATGGGACTGTAAATGCCTCTCAGGCAAAGATTGTGCCTGCCTTACTCAATGGTAATATTCAGCACCTAGCACACATACCTAGCAAAAATACCTGGCACACACGGTAGGGGTTCAATAATAGTTATGAAATAACTAATTGAACACCGGGGGTTTCATTAAACCCTCTTTCAGAAACAAAGTTAATTAGGCTTTTTATCGATACTTTCTTTCTTTCTTTCTTTTTTTTTTTTTTTTTTGAGATGGAGTCTCACTCTGTCGCCCAGGCTGGAGTGCAGTGGTTCAATCTCGGCTCACTGCAAGCTCCGCCTCCCGGGTTCACGCCATTCTCCTGCCTCAACCTCTCCGAGTAGCTGGGACTACAGGCGCCCGCCACCACGCCCGGCTAATTTTTTTGTATTTTTAATAGAGAAGGGGTTTCACCGTGGTCTCGATCTCCTGACCTCGTGATCCGCCCGCCTCGGCCTCCCAAAGTGCTGGGATTACAAGCGTGAGCCACCGCACCCGGCCCTATTGATACTTTCTTTCTTAGTGTTATTCTATATTGTATCAGTATGTATCTTATCAACTTATTTTTATAAACTGGACTTGAACCACAATGAGATATTATTAATGTCAAATTATAGGACAGACCTTTGAAATTATTCCCACTAGTGGCTAAGCATCTGAGACTCAATAAATATTTAGTCACTTGTGGTTAGTCTGCAAAGTGGTCTTACCTGAGGCCTGGGAATGTACCAGATCCTGAAGCTCATACAAACAGGCCTTCAACATTTGATGGTAGATGAGGGTGGCAAGGAAATAATCTCTGTGTCCTCATTGTCATAACCTGTTTACAGTGTCACATTGATATACCTTATCACATAACAGAAATAACATTTCCACATCTCTATTTCAGGTGATATAATTTACGGTCGTGTCATGGTGGATCCTGTCCAGAACCTGGGTGACTCCTTTTACTGCAGCATTGAGAAGGTGTTTCTATGCACTGGAGCTGATGGCTATGTTCCCAAGTATAGTCCAACGAATGCAGAATATGGCTGCTTAGCCGACTCTCCTTCACTCTTATATAGATTTAAAATTGTGGTAAGTGCTTTGACCCAAAAAATGAGCTAGATAGATTTTTCAAAGTTCAGCTTCCTTGTCTTCTATTTAAAAACAAGGCTGGGCACAGTGGCCACACTAGTCCCAGCACTTTGGGAGGCCAAGGTAGAAGGATCACTTGAAGCCAGGATTTCAAGACCAGCCTGGGCAACATAGTGAGACCCCAGCTCTACAAAAAATTTTTAAAAATTAGCCGAGCATCGTGGCACGTGCCTGGAATCCCAGTTACTTGGGAGGCTGAGGTGGGAAGATTGCTTAAGTCAGGAAGTTCAATCTATGATCATGCTACTGCACTCTAGCCTGGGTGACACAGAAGATCCCTGTCTCTTAAAAAAAAAATAGAAAAACCAACAAAATGATCATTTTTAGTGAACCAAATGGTGACATTTTATAGTAATTTGTACTTGCACAAAACAAATAGGGAAACATGCTGTCCTAGCAAAAGCTGTGGCATTATCTACAGCAATCACCACTTTCCTTACTGCTTAAAGGACAAAGCTCAGCCAGAGACACAAGCGACCAGTTTTGGAAATGTCCTATTTAATGCCAAACTAGCAGTGGATGACCCTGAAGCCATTCTCTTAGTGAATCAGCCTGGATCTGATGGATTTAAAGTCGACTCAACACCACTCTTTCAGGTAGGCCAAAAACAAGCTCATTTGTAATAGCTATGTACCCACATGCAAGTTACGGAACATTTATATGCCTCAGATGTCTCATATGTAAATAGCAGTAATAGTGATATTGCATACAGTTAATGGGAACATTGAACAAGATATGGCATATAAACCACATAGCCCTATACTGGGCATATGGTGAGCACTCCGTAAACCCAGCTTTTATTATTTTTGTTAGCAATATATCTGGCTTTCATAGCTCTTAACACTTTTATTAATGTATTCATATTATTTTAAGACTATGTGTAATGAAGAGTCTTATTTAGCCCAGAATATAAATCTGTGTCTGACAGTTGAGTAATCTGCTTTTCTTATTCAAAACTTCCTTCCTGCTGACTTTTCATGAATATCTTAATTAGAGTGATCTTGTGTGAACTGCCGAACTCAGGAAAGCAATTGTGCACAGCTCCACTCCCAAAGATTTCAGAAACCAAGATACAAATTCCTGACTCAGGGATCAAAGGTAGAGGGGGACACAAGCAGCCACCACAACACTGAGCAGACAAATGCCACAAATTTCAAGATGTGCTTACACTGTAAATCTCCGCCAGAGCAAGTGCAACCTTTAGGATATTTCCTGAAAATTAACCCGACAGGATGGCCTGGAGAAATGTTATTTTCATTCAACCTAAGGAAGGAATCTTAAGAAAGCATGTTTGTTATTCTGAATCTTTTCAAACAAGAAGTTGAAGTATGATATGTTTTTTTTTTTGCCATTAAATCTCAAAGCATCTGACCTTTCTAAATCTTGCATGCTTCAAAGACTCATCAGAAAATTCATCCTTTTCCAAAGCCCCAGAAAAGCTTGAAAATTGATTTTTCCCCCCTATGGTCTTATATGCAATAAGCAGCAAGACACAATGAAAAGAGTCTTGGGGTTCAGAAGATTTGAGCTGTAGTCCTGCCTCTGCCACTAACTGGTTGAGTAACATTGGGCAACTCACTTGACTGCTGCATATTCTTCTTTACTCATTTTTTTAATGAATAAGCTAGACTGTATAATCCATTAATAGTTCTTTAGAACTCTCCCATTCTATGACAACAGGTACCAGATATTCACTCCCTTAAGAGTTGCACAGAATATATCACAGAGTGCTTTGCACAGAGCCCTGCACCTAGTACTCATTCAAAAATACTAAGTAATTTGATTCTGCAGACTAAAATAAATCATTTATTAATATCTCTGCCATTAATTTCTCTTGCAAAGAGTCATGGATTAGGTTGACATGGTATCTAGTATTTCCTAACAAATAGAGTTGTGCTTTCTAGGTCGCTCTGGGCCGAGAATGGTATATACATACGATCTATACAGTAAGATCAAAAAACAATGCCAATCGAGGTATTGGCAAAAGAAGTGTGGAGTACCATTCTCTGGTGAGTCAAGGAAAGCCCCAATCCACCACCAACAGCCGGAAGAAGAGAGAAATCAGGGGCACACCCTCGCTGGCATGGGAGATTGGTGCTGAAAACAATCGAGGAACAAACATCAGGCACATTGCCCTGGACCGCACCAAGAGGCAGATCCCCCATGGGAGAGTACCTCCGGATGGCATCCTTCCCTGGGAGCTCAACAGCCCCAGCTCTGCAGTCAGCCTGGTCACTGTGGTGGGAGGCACCACGGTGGGGTTACTCACCATCTGCCTCACTGTCACTGCAGTGCTGATGTGCAGGGGCAAGGGAAGTTTCAGGGGGAAGGATGCCCCGAAAGGCTCCAGCAGCAGCGAGCCCATGGTGCCCCCACAGAGCCATCACAATGACAGCTCAGAAGTTTGATGACCGCAGGCGGAATTCAACCTTTTCCTTAAGTGCCTCAGAAAAGATCACGATGGAACCCTAAATACTTCTGGTAAACCACAGAGAATGGAGGACGTCTATGATGAAGCTGCTCAGCGAATATGACTGTACTAATGTCGTTTGATTTGAATTCTCCATACTCTTTTATGCATCAAAGGACAAATAAAGACACCTTTCCTCTTGCCCCGAAGGCAGCAACAACGTACTCACATGTACACAGAGCCATGGATAGATGGTGAGGAATGTATTCCTCATTTTAAACATATTCTCTATGCAGTGGAGAAAAATCTATTAAAAGGTGCTAACAGACCCTCTTACAAGTGTAAAAGGAGTCTACTGTTGCTATGTTAGTGTGAATGTTGAAGGTGCAATTATCACATTGTTTATTCATTGTATAACAGATTATTACTAGAAAGGTTTTCGTTGCTAGTCTGGAAAACTGGTGAACACACTGTTTATTATGACAAGTTTTCAAATAGGTGAAGACAACGTAGAATTATGATCCGGGTGGCTCAACCCACAAATCAACTGATCTACTACTTGGGAGACAGTGGAAGGAAAGATAGAGGGAAGGAAGTTCACTCACTTGAATTTGAATTGCTTCTCATTCTCATCAGACCCTCCTTGTTTTGTTTGCGTATTTAATTTTAAATTAAACCAAAGAATATGTTAATTCTGGAAGAGATTTTTAAGAGATGCTGCTCTGTTTTGGCATATAGTGAGTAATGGTAAAGCTCTTGCATGGTAGTATACCTTATTGGTGCTCAACGTTTGTGGGAAATTAGAGGATTGGTGAGATTTTCGTGATGAATAGATGCCATAGAGTTAGAGTCACTACAAGACAATGTTCTCTAAGAACTGAGCCTAGATGTTTGCAGTATTGAACCCATAAATGATCATGAGAAACATTATTACAGATGGTGAAGGGAGAAAGTGGTATTTATTAATATAATGTGTATAATCAGAGTGCCTCTTATGCATACTTTATAGAACAAAGGAACATTTTGATAGATGAGGTTATCCCTCAGAGTAGCGTAATCACACAATAACATTTAGAACTTAAATTGGCTACAGGACATTTTATTAGCTTTCTATTCAGCATCTGGTCCAAATGATGGGACTCTCTGCAACTATGGACTCCAAGACCAGAAATGGTCTTGGAGGTGGCCAGAATCATTGACCATATTTTTATTTGATTCAAGAAGACATCACTCTGGCATCCCCAGTTCAGTGAACTGGTACAATGTGGTCCCTCTCAATATTTAAAAATATAATTTGTAACGGTGCTTACCATTCACCTCACAAAGCCAAGGAACTTGAGTGAGCTTCCTTGGCAAGCCTCCCATTGCCTTTCTGCATCAATGTGTTTGTTACCAAACAGCAGAAATTTTGCTTAGAAGGGGAAAACTTCAGCCTTCCAAAAGCTAGTAAACATGTTTCAAAAAAAAATAAGGTCAGGAGAAAAAGAATAATGCCTACAGATTATCCTTCAGATGCTGGCTAGAATCCCCTTTGACTTCTAGCCATAAGCTGGCCACATTGGACATCTTGGTCACTGCAGAATTTTAAAAGGCAAACTTCTCAGAACAGATGTGCACATCTTAATTTGGTGTCTGTAAGTATCAACCATTTCTTGATCAAGATAAGGAAGCAACACTGATACTGAGCGAGAGGTCATGTGTCCAGTAGTTGCCTTTCTTCTTTTAGGCAGCTCTGCATTTCATGTTCAGTTTTTTAAAAATAGACTGTAGTATCCTTTCATTGGAGAATTTACAAAAATATCACCTACAGCTCAAAAGTCCCACTAATGGCTTATACGAACAGAAAGTACTGTGTAACCCAGGAGTTTATTTAGCAAGATAAATAGTGGTAATTTCTTAATCATTCCCCTTTCCTTTGCTTTACCTTCTGGCAGATGCTTAGCTACTTCTTTGGCTACCTCATAATTTGTATGGGAATGAACATGAATTAGGGAACTTCAAATAGTGCAGACTTTTCACTACTTACCATTGGGTTCAATTGATGTAGACTGTTAAAGCAAGTATACTCAATCAACTTGCTGATATTTTAGTAGTTAACAGCTTCCGAGCCTATCGTGCAATTCGGAGTCTGTCAATGAATATAGCAATCGGTGAAGCATTACTGTACGAAGTCTGTTTTGAGGCTTTCGGTCAGGCTGGTTTTATACCAAATTTCACTCTACAATGCATATTCTAATGAGGCTACTGTATATAAAATGGAGAGCTTATAAAATGCAGAACATTTCTATCCTATCCTACCAAATATTTATCCTTCTCTGGCCTCTATTCTCTTACTCTCCTCTCTCCTTTTCCTTCCCTTTATTCCCTTGAAAAAGGAGAATCTGTGGGAAATAGGCAGATATAGCTTTTTAAAGTATAAAGTACTTGGGATTTTGCATTATTTTTCTTAATATCTATTTACTAAGTATGTAATTTAATATACATTATTTTTTGAGACTCTTGTTAGTTGGAAGAATATGGTAAATTTTTGTTAAATAAAATAGACCTTATGTTTAGCATTTTGTTTTTAGAGAACTATTCTGGTACTATCAGAACAAATACATAAAATAACTTCCCATAGAGAACAGGATATAGCAATAGCTCCTTAGATACTCAGTGGCTTCTGACTCCAATCAAGGTCTTGTTGATATTATATAGTAAAAATAAAACCAAAAATAAATATCATACAAGTGGCTTTTCTAAGCATATGAATCATGAAGCACTGAAATATGTATTTTAATGATGGTCTTATTTATTCCCATTTTTGCCTTCAGTTAACATTTACTGGTGCTCACCTAGGATTGGCTATTCTGAGAGATTGCATTGAAACCAAGCTCCACTTCCTGTCCTTGGGAAGGTTATAACTGAATGTAGCTCTTTATTTGGACTAAAGTGCCAGGATTTGCATTAGATTCTCTCCTGAACCAAAAACACAACAGTCATTATCTGTGAACCACAATTTAAAAATCTTTCTAGAATAACAACAGCAGACTCCACTCTAAAGTGCCAGGATTTGCATTAGATTCTCTCCTGAACCAAAAACACAACAGTCATTATCTGTGAACCACAATTTAAAAATCTTTCTAGAATAACAACAGCAGACTCCACTCTTGTTTGTCTAAAAGAGCCCTACTGGTTATGGATCATTCTGATGACAGATTTATACAAAAGGATTCAAACCAGTAACTTAGTAAAATTGACCTTCGCAAACCCTCACTGGGGGAGTGCCTTGTAGAGCTGTGGGTGGCACTGCATATTCTTTTCCTCTTGGTAAAAGATAGGCCCACTTTATTCCAAGAATAACACTTAGCACCTAAACTCTTCTTCCAGCTCGTTAGCAGCATTAGCACCTTCTGAATTCCACCCTCTCAGAAGAATCCACAGTGTTTGAACAATATGCATAAAGGTCAGCTAGCATCCTGCTGCCAAGCCACTGCATAGGATTTGTGATAAGAAGGACCAACTCTAGGCTCAACATGAAGGGATTTAGTTCTGTAAGCAGCAAAAAAGCTTCTTTATCAAGTCATCTTACCTCTAATTCTTTTCCAGTGTGCCAACTCCAAAGTCAACATTAAAAATGTAAATGGACCTGTGTAAATATCACAGAGAGCTTTTCCTTATACATCTCAATGCTGAGAGTTAAAATATTCCCAGGTTAAAAATTATTTAAAGTACCAATAATAGAGCTAAATACAATGACATTTAGATTTTAAAAGTTGGATATTTTATTTCTGCTTTTTGAAAATACTTATTTAGTATGGACTTGGAAGCCAATTCGGTCCTTTAATAAGTAAAGAAAATAATATGTTTAAAAATGTACATGTTTTACAAATTTGAAACTTTCATAATTGTGTTAATTAGAAAACAAGCACATTGCCATTCTTTGAAACTCATGTTTCTAGACATGACAGTAATAAAAGGATGAAAACAAGTGTCTTCACTAAGCATATGGCAAATAAATGGGACCCAAACGTTCAATCTGTTGAGTTTACCAAGGTCCAGAAATATGTAATTTAGCAGGAAACTACAAATACCAGTGCTATCACAGCTACACGTACACACACACAGATATAAAATAACCAAACATCTCATTTCTAGGAAAGAGATGACACTAAAGGCATAGTTTTAACTGAAATACTTTATATGAAGTTTTACAAAAAGGTCAACAGAAAGCTCATTTGTGAAAACAGACAGTCATGGGAGCTTCTTTAACATTATTAGTTCAGAGGTTAATATATTTCCTGGAGGTATTTTCCTAGAATTGATTGCAGTATTGCATGGTAATAACATTTAATTTTTAAGAAAACATTATATATAGGTTCAAATTACCCCCTAATGTCGATTTCTCCCCTTTTCCATATATTTTGATACTAAGAAACAAAACGCTTTGAGATTTTGGTAACTATTTTGATTTTGGTAAAACATTTTAAAATAGAAGGACATGATATTTTTCTATAGTTTCCATCAGGAAGAGTACATCAAAAACTTCTCCGTAAGGAAAGGAAACTGACTCTGTCTTGAACTAGTGTTGATAAAATACACTAATGTCTTTCTTAATTTTATTTTATTAAGAGAAAAATCAGAATATTAAATTCGCAAACTTTTGAACAGGAGTAATAGCTCCTTAGACACTCAGTATCTTTCTTCCATATCTTTCAAGCACATTTATTTTCTTTCCCCGGTATTTGTTTGCTTTGTGTTTTTTCAATATTTTGTTTGCTAAAGAACAATAACAACAACAAAGCTGGGCCAGCCCTGACACCTACTTTTGCTTTCTTTTCTTTCTTTAATTTGTTGAACTATAGATTTCTTTCTCTGAGATGTATTTTTCATTCTTCCAATAATGCTCTCTTTTTCACTTCAAAACCATTACCACTTTCAATATGTAATTAACATCCTCATTCATCAGAAAGCTGGGAAGTCCACACAGCATTTGTGCAGTATCCCTTCTGTGTAAAATTTTAAGGCTTTCAGATGAAAGAAAAAAGAACTTCCTGCAAAAGATCAAAAGCATCATACTGAATAAAATGATGACAATCTGTGCCTTGATTTTTCTCTCAATGGAGGTTCAACATCGACATTTAAGATGTAAACAAAATTACTTTGATGGTTTAATTAAGAATAATACGTCAAAGATCACATGTATGTAGCTCTTTTGGATGACTGAATACCTTAAAATGAACTAAATAACTGAAATAAATTGTTAAAATGTTAACAGCATTGACGTTTTTAAAATTATAATTATTAAACGCACAATGTTCTTTTGCTATGCCAAATGTTGCCTACACTGATTACATGATTGTCACAGTTTAAGTGAATTTCTACTATGGATATTTATTTTTCCCAATGTTTGGATCATCCTCTCAGATAAGCATTGTCAGTATTGCACCTCAAGAAAGAAGAAAAAAAAAGAATGCAAAATTTTAAAAGCATTAAAAGTAAAGAGCATTACAATAAAAATCACTTAAAATAGAGAAAGGCAACTGCTGAGTAAGAAGAAAAGATAGTTTCTGTAAAAGCTAAATTTATGCACATTACAAAAAGCAGTACAAATCAGTCTTTCACTGTGACTATAGGAATTCAAATTCAAGTTGTTGACAAGATACACACACACAGACACGCGCACACACACACACACATATATATATAGATATATATATATATATTTTTTTTTGAGACAGTTTTGCTCTTGTTGCCCAGGCTGGAGTGCAATGGAAGGATCTCGGCTCACTGCAACCTCCGCTTCCCAGGTTCAAGTGATTCTCCTGCCTCAACCTCCTGAGTAGCTGGGATTACAAGTGCCTGCTACTACGCCCAGCTAACTTTTATATTTTTGTAGAGACAGGGTTTCTCCATGTTGGTCAGGCTGATCTCGAACTCCCAACCTCAGGTGATCCGCCCGCCTCCACCTTCCAAAGTGCTGGAATTACAGTGGCGTGAACCACCACACCCAGCTGGGCAAGATATTTTTAAAGCCCATTTGTCTATAAAAGAAAACTTCATCCTGGACAAGGAACTTTGTGTTTTATAATTGTATTACGTGCCTGCTTCCTTCCCAAGTGCCCTCCATAACACTGAGTAAATTTATATTTATCTGGCCTCTGAGTGACATATCTGTGTGTAATGGAATTACTTGCAGAACTTAATAGCCTTTCTTATTTTCCCATGAGAATTTTTCAAGAACTATCAGGGTCTAGTTTTATCATATATTTACTAAGTTACTACATATTGGTGGATGTTGACGTTTATTCCTGGGATCTAATTTTGCAAACAATTTGAAGCCATTCAATCATAAATTCATGTCAACAGTAAGTCTTACTGCCACTTGTGTTTTATACACTTGCTTTCCTTCAAAATATATCAAATGTTTAATATAAATAAAGCCCATATCAATATAAATATTCAAATGGCCAAGTTATCCTGGTGCATTCTATAACTTAATTTTTTATGCTAAAATCACAGATTCCCATAGTCTGCAATTAATGTCAGTTATTTTCATTCTGGTTCTGGAGCCTTGAACTTAGTTTTCTGGACTGGCACCTGTGCTTCCACTGCCACTCATACTGATGGTAAAACTTTGCCTCTCCCAGTAGAATCCACCTTGAGGGTCCTGGCATCTGCCCACTAGTTATAAAGAGTGTAGCCAGAAGTTCACCAGGGGCAAATGTGTATTTTAAGGAAACAACATATTTGGACTAATTCTTTGTCCCAGGAAGCAATGTGACTAGACCTTGCTATAGTTAGGAAATCCTGCCCAGTGCACTGATGAGGATGAATTAACTAATCTGGTCTTTACTGCCAACGTAGTCTGGTCACCTAAGTTAATGACCAATTGATTTGTTATAAGGTCAGATTTTTAACTTGAGGCCACCACTGTTTAATACCAAAAGGAAATGCAAAGACAGCTTGTTTAAGACATTGAAGAATATCCCAAGAAAAGGACAAAATACAAAAAAGAAGTAAAGTGGAAGAAAAATAATTGCTATGTCAAAGATCTTCCAGCACTTTCAAGACTGGGGAGAGAAAAATGGCTATGTTGTAAGAGAAAGTTTGTGACCAGTAATAGAAAAGTGCAGCTCAACCAATCTTCACCCTGGAAGAAAAAAACATGGGTAGACCTTTCATTGTGGTGTCTAAGGCAAGAGTCATAAGGCAGGGTAAACTGGTTTCGGATTGGCTTGTTTGAATACTTTCAGCAGTCTCTATGGCATAGGGACAGTCTCTAGTTGTCTGGTACCTAGTTCTGGGGTGTTTAGCCAGTGTGGTGAAGAAATGTCCAAGCTGCTAGGGACAGGGCCTGGCCTTCAGGAAGTCTCAGGAAGGGAACCAGAGAAGGAAAGAGTCATGATTCAGTCCCTCAAGGATATTGACAGTGAGAGAAAAAGCCACACCCAGAGGCACCCAATTTAAGGGAAAACCCACAAACCAGACTTGGTCAAGGTAGACCTGAATAGGAAAACAGACTCATCAGGAACAGAGGCAGGACGATCTGGGACTACACTCTATCGATTCCTCCCTACCCTTCAACCAAGCCGGTAAACTTCCCTTTAAAAACCTTGACAGTCATCTTTGAAAGTCTAATTCCCAACAGCCAAAAGAGCATTCCAGGATGTTTAGATGGCATCCTAGTAATTTAAATGTGACTAATTGCAAAGTGGCAAAGCATGGTGGAGAAAGTTATTGAACAGTGCATGATTAAATCTAAAGGAAATTGGGGCAGGTCAGAAGCATTCATGGTAGCTATCAGGGAAGAATGTTTGAAAGGGCTATATGCAAAAAAGGGGGGAACAGGCCGGGCGCGGTGGCTCACGCTTGTAATCCCAGCACTTTGGGAGGCCAAGGCGGGCGGATCACGAGGTCAGGAGATCGAGACCACGGTGAAACCCCGTCTCTACTAAAAATACAAAAAATTAGCCGGGCGTGGTGGCGGCGCCTGTAGTCCCAGCTACTCGGAGAGGCTGAGGCAGGAGAATGGCGTGAACCCAGAGCGAGACTCTGTCTCAAAAAAAAAAAAAAAGAGGGGAACATATTTCCCCAAGCGTTCCATAGAGTTGACACCAAAGACAGTGAGTTAGAAACATCTAGGCTCCGTGAGAATGCACCATAGCTATGGCCTGATGTGATTCAAACGTGTTTGATGAAGACAGGACTCCCGTGTTCTCCACACCACCACTACCCCCACTTGGCTTAAAGAGAGACCACTAAATTGGGAGGTACTGGTAGTTCCCCAGTGTCTCTAAAAGAAGACCCCAAAGGCAGTGACCAGAATCAAAGGAGACTTCTTTATAACATTATGATTTTCTGTTGGTATGATCCACATACTGTGTTATTTTTACAGACACTTGTGCGTACATTAAAACAGGTGCCTAGTCTGTGTAGACAATCGGAATAAAGTAGCCCCATCCCTGGAGATGAAGACCCCAGGCTCATAATTTGGTGTTTTTAAATGTAGATTGTATTATTATATGAGTATGACAATGCCAGCAGATAAGGAGAAGATCGCCATTAAAAACACAGCATGTTTTTATACTCACAGATCGCAAGAGGAGGAAGGCACACCGCACCATGGAAGGCCACATGGAGAAGCACCAGGGTTGGTCAGGAGTCAGAGGGAGCTAGGGGAAAACATGGGTAAACCTTTCATTGTGGTGTCTGAGGCAGAAGTGAGGCAGGATAAACAGGTTTAGGACTGGCTAGTTTAGATAATTTCAGCAGTCCTTAGGGCATAGGGACTGTCTCTAGTTGTTTGGTACCTAGTTCTGGGGTGATTCGGGCATGTGAATAATGGCCTAGAGTGTGGGCTGCAGATGGGTTGGTTTGCATGTGAAAGTCATACACACAGGCTAATCATCTACTGTCTCTAGGAATTGGCTAGCCCTGGGAGAGGCAGTATCTCTTGGGTCAGCAGGGCCCCTGATGTCACAGCATCAGAAACAGTCAATACACTTAGTAAGTGGAAGAGGACTTTTCACAGGGAATGCGTGGTGTGGTAAGTCAAGCCAGTATTGTGCTGGGATATTTTAACAATCAGCTGTTTGAAGAAAGCAGAGTTCCAAATCAGCTTTTGCTGATTTCCTAATGCAAATGCTCCTATCGTCATCAGTTCCAAGTTATCAATGTGACATCAGCTAGTTGGAAAAATTCCTGAAAATTTAACAATTAACTCTTACCAGCCAAAACATGTACACTTCATCACTCAAAGTTTTTATTTCAGTCCTTATGTGCATCCTCTGTCTTGAATCTTTGTGCAGTACACAAACTACAAAATCACAGGCAGAGAACACAAATTTTTCGTGAAGCAGTGGTTTATAAACCTAAAGTAATTGGTGAACAAAATATGATTACAACAGCCATCTCTAAAGACCAAAGAATTGATTTCTATGAAAGGGTAATCTTTAAAAGTTTAGCCCCATGTCTCAAATCAGGTTTCTTGGGTGAGCCCTGTGGTTTAGGTGAGGGCTGTTTCTATCACTAAGAAAGGAAAATTTTGGCCAAAATTAGTGGCAGCATCTATTGTTTGAAGGGCTTTAAAACTGAAATGAGAATTGATTAACACTAGCTGAGGCTTTAAAATAGTAATGAATATTATTCAAGTATTAATACTTTCCTAGAATTATTGAAAGATTATGTGTTATAAGTATAGGTAACAAAAGAACAACACTGAGGCCAAGTTCCTTTTTAGACAGAACTGAATAAAATCTCACTAGACTTAGGAGATGTGTGGGCCTAGAGATGATTTTGTTGTGAAAGTAATTAAAATATGAACAAAAACCTACATATGAACCTAACTGATTTCAGACTCACCATGTACTCATGTCTACTGGCTCTATAATTCTTCCTCTAAAATAACCATACACAACGGAGATGGGAGGAAATGAGCAATTTGAGCTCTAGTGACATCAGCCAGCCCTCTAAGTAAGAGAGCTCAGCACCTACCTCACCTAATACTCTCCTGCATCTCTGGAGACTTGCCACTCCCACCACAATATACTGGCAGTGGAAGTGGGAGTCTACAGAATACCATGGCTTAGCGAGCACAGTGGTAAACAAAGGCAGCATTTCTCATACCAAAAGAATGGTTCTTGGCTGGAGCAGTCCAGGGTAGGGAGACTAGGTGAGACACTATATTCTATATTTAGAAACAATTAGTAATACATTTATAGCAATCTATTCATGCTGGGAAGAGCAAATGGTCCTTTATTGGTAAATATTTTTGTGATATCTCATTGCTAGTTGCTTTACATGTTATCTCATTGAATCTTTATGATGATCCTAAAAAGTAGCTGACAGAGCAGGATCATCGCCATCTTAGACAAACACCACCATTCTAAAGTTCCCCTCAATCAAAAACTGCCTAAATCCAAAAGGCATCAGCCTAATGGCTAAGGTCAGCATGACCATAAACCACAAATGACATCTCCGACCAGAAACACTCCAACCCTAAGATAAACCCCTCCCCTACCAGAGACATGCCAGTCCCAAGATAACTTTCCCTCTGGTTGAAAAGATGTCAGCCCCAAGATAACTGCCCCTCCAGCCAAAGACATTCCAACCCTGCCATAAACTTCTCCCCCACAAAGAAAACATTCCAACCCTGTGATAAGCTCTCTCACCCTAAAACCAATAAATACTCTGACTCTATTAGAGAGAGCACTCCTGACCAAAATCAGCCAGAAGCCCCTCTCAGGTTTATTCTCCAAAATAAACCTGTCTTTGACTGTTGAGCCACTTTTCATGTTTCTTTCCTCTTTCTTTAACTCTTACAGTAGCTTCATTTCTAATAGAGGGAAGAAACTTGAGATTATTTTTTGCTATTTCAGTGTTTCTTTTTTCCTTTGCCAGTCCTTCAATACGTGTTAAACAAATTCTATGTGTTAAATTTAGGATTGACTCCATATTCCCAATCACTGTAATTACTCTGTCTCTAAACTAATCCCATTCTTTATTTATTGATCACCATGAATGTACAGACCTCATCCACTGTCATCCCCTAAAGTAAGCATTGATGGGAAAACTGAAATGAAGCTGGCACAGCATTGTAGGCAGTGGGAGAGAAAGTGACATGTGTCTGGGTCCCAAGGAGTGGAGATGATGAAATCATGAGGAACTCATTTGGGATGCCACTGGAATATTGATTCGTGACTAAAGCAGAGAGATCATTGGCCACCTAAAAGGGAATAAGGCTGGCCCTCATGGTTGCTGCTTTCCAAGATCATCTCTTTTTTCTGTGTTAGCAGCTTCTCAGTTTTGATAAATGTCAAATCCTCCAGTGAATGGGGCCATGATAAATTTTAGTCTGTCTCCATCCACCATCATTAAACATGTTGGACTCCAGCAATCATTAAGCACAAACGAATCATTTTTCCTCTTAACAATTATCTTTTAACATTTGAAACAATTTTAATACAACGATATTTTTATTCTAATTTTTTTCTCAAATCTTGTCTCAGTATCTTCCCATGTAGAACAACTTTATATAACACAATTACTTTTAGGGACCCATTAAACATGGCATATTGAGTTATTAAGTTATGTTATTTCTATTAAAATAACCAAAGAGGAGTGACGTTAGTAAAAATAATGGAGTAAGAGCCTTTGAAAATTCACCTCTCAATAAAAGCAACAAAAATCTGACAAGTAATGTGGTAGAATCAGCTTTTTCAGAACTTTGGAAATTAACCAAAGGCTTACAGAAATCTGGAAGCATGCATTCAAAAAATAAATAAATAAATGAAAGGTGAGCTCTCCAGAAGAACAGCACATTTTACTGTGTTTTAACTTGCATTCTCCTTTCCCCCAGTTCAGTGGTAGTCTTGAAAAATAACAGCATTCCTGTTACAAAATACAGCAGAATAGAGTAGAGCTTGAGTGTTTCCAAAGCCTAATTCCCAAAGAACCGGCATTAATTTGACCTGTCTGGTGCTATCCTAGGACTAGACTGGAAAGACTTCTCTTTATGTAACTTCACTTAGAGCTCATGCAGTACCAAAAACCTATACAGAGAGGGATGGTGGGGAAGAAATTGAAAACAAACAAACAAAAACATGTATAGGCAAGTGTTTAAAATGTTGTATCTGCTAGATGTGGTAACAGTTGGATCAAACAATGCATTAACCGGAAAGCTTAAAAGAAAACGCTGAAAAATGAGATGTTTATAGAGACTTTTAAAATCTCAGCCATATTCATAGGAATATAGAAGTTCATACATATGTGTAGCACTATGCATATACACAGGAAAACACACGAGAAGGCCTTAAGCTCTTACTTCTAGCTGAGTTTGAGGCTCTATGCAGGGAAAGTGAAGACTAAGATAGAGTTTTAAATTGCTTGGTTGAGTGTTGAAGGCATGCTCCAACACATGCAATAATCCTTCAGCAAAGACTGAAATACTAATTGGTCTCAAGTTTAAGGAGCAATCTGTACAATCACTAGCTAACAACGAAACTTAGTAAAGACTACAGTGGCTGAACAAAGACTGTATGGAATTAGTTCAGAAAAGTCACTAAATGAACAACAATTACAATAAGCAGCAATGCCTAGGATGCTGATCAGAGAAATTTCTCCCTGGACCATCTTTCCTGAAGACATTCTGTGTTCTCAGCTACAACTATATGAGGAAACAGACCGGTCTATTTATTTTGACCACTTCTCATTGCAAGCTGAAAGTATATTTCCAGAGCTGAAATCAGAAAAGGTGAGATTATCAGAGAACCAAATGGGGGAGCCCAAGACCTTCCGTTTATAAGTAGCAATCGATACACAACCTGGGCAATTTCTTAGCCTGCTCAGCAGCAGTGAGATTGTGTTGCCCACCTGACGAATACTGAAAGTGCTTCCCATCTGGTTCTTTGTATTTCCTTCAACGGCTAAGTGAGAAATTCTATGGGGGCCAGGCGGGAGGAAACCTTAATAGGAGAGGTGACGAATCTGACAAGAACATGTGCTAGAAGGCTGTCCTTTAGCTGCCTGGGGAAGAGATGAAAGAGGACCCAAAAACAGGACCAAAATTAGCTGTAAGAAGTCCTTGAGCATCTGCCATAACAGAAGGTCAAGGCCTCCAAGATGACACCTGCCACTTGACAATCCCAGACCTCAGAAGAAACCAGTCCATAGGTTCTCAGCTTCTTGGAGCCAGAGTGGGAGCTCAGTGTCTCCATCCCTGGGCCAGGAGAGGCTACTCACACACACCTGAACTCTACTGGCCCTCTTCTGTGACTGGTTCCGTTTGGTGTAATTCAAGTTGGCCAACATCTATAGAAGGACTTCTTATGTGTTAGATAACAGGCTAAGAGCTGGGACACAGTAGCCCCTGTCCTCAACAGGCTCATAGTCTCATGGTTGTCAATCTAAGCTTGAAATCCCTTAACCGCAATATAGTTACATGTAGGGATATTCCACGTGTGCTGCAGGTGAAGGGAAAAGAGCCTACAAGGCTAGGGGAAGTGGGGAAAAGAGCGTAATCATAGATGGTATTATAGTCACTTTCTGAACAAAAAGATTTTTACAAAGAACCAGTCTCCAGATGCTAGTTGAACTGGGAGGAGTCACATGGCCTGTCCTCCCCATCATGAAGTGATTGCAGAGCTGTGATGCTGCACTGTCCACATCTGTCTCCTACTTTCCCCAACCAAAAAGAATCTGAGACAAGTCTCAATCAATTTAGGGGTTATTTAGCCAAGGTTAAGGACATGCCTGAAAAAAAGGGACACAAAACCACAGGAACAATGTGTGCTCTGTGCATTTTTTCCAAAGATGGTTTTGAGGGCTTCAATATTTAAAAGGAAAGAGCAGGCTTGAGGGAAAGGAGGGAAGATATGGTCACATTACTGAATCCACATGTTGCAGGAGAAAAGAAGTAGGTGGTGGAATAATCAGTTATGTATTTGCCTCACACTCAGCAAATCGACACTTTAAGTAAGTTAAAGTGAACATAGAGTAGCTCCCTGTGGAGTTATCTGGCATTTTATCTGTTGCTATCTTTAATGTCATTGATAAATCTTTCTAGACTCTCTCAGGTAATAAGATACTCCCCTCACTTCTCGCGTTTTCTTAGCACATGTTAGTAGAAGTATTCACAGTAGATGCTTGATTCAGATTTACCACTTATTATGTGACTTACATCTTGGATTCTTTAGTGAATTAGGTTACTCATCCCATATAGTTGGGAAACATATACATAAAACTAGCCTCTAGGAATTAGTGCAAGGATTCTAAAAACATTGACTTTCATATATAGCTTTGAATGGCTAATTATGTGTGAGGCCAGGGATCTATAAGATGAACAGGATATAGCTCCTCTTTTCAAGGGGCTCATAGGATAGCAGAAACACACCTTGTTGTGGCATCACATTGTATCAAGACTACTCATTCAATAATTATTTTCTGAATGAATGGTCAACATATATAAAAAACACAATATAATCTTAAAAGAAGTTTTATGGGTATAGATTTAAGAAAAACAAATGGCAACTTCTAGCAACTGGTATCAGAGTAAACTATAGCTTACATTCTGTGTTTAAAGACATAAATCAGTCTGTTTATGTGTTGGTTATGACTTTTACATTAAGATATCATTTAAACGAATGAGCAATCAGTAGTATAAAGTTACAACTAAATTTGGATAAAAATGTTCAATATATTAACCCTAGCACGTACACAAAATTAGAAAGCCTATCCAAGCACTTAGCAAAACACACAGAATATTTGTCATATCCATAAAGTTTATTTTAAAAAACTGTTAAAAACTAACCATACAGGTTTATTAATATACTTAAAAAGTTTGTTCCCTATGTTGAAGTGAAATACATTAGCAACATCTTCCGGACACCATCTTTATAAAAGTAAAACTTCTAGATCCTGAAATGTACTACAGTGGAGTCTATAGTTTACTTTCAATCACAGATTGGAATTTATTCTCCTTACTCCCCTACTCCCCACATGTGGCAGTTATTACTCCAAAATTAATGACATTTGCTCATGTTATACTACCACAGATCCTTAAATAGAGTACATACTGCATAATTACTAACAGAGCCAGTCTTCTCTATTTGTTGTCACATATTACATATAAGCATTTGACTTAAAGTACAAATAGAAATACTACATCCCATAATTGTAAACATTCACCGGGAGCTTCCATAGTACAGTAAGTAATAGAGGTGGCCCAAGAGTCAGTCAAGTGTTCTTCACTCACTGGATACTGCTGAGATTAGGAAAACTGTTTTCAAGGCAAATTATCCTAAATCTTGCTTGTATTTCTATAAGGATGCAGTTCTGGATATATATATATTCAGTTGAAAACACCTGAAAGTCATTCTATAGTCTACATTAAGCACCACTTTCACTTACCTGAAATATTTTGAGTTAAATTCAGCAGTATGTACGGTTGTTAATATCAGAAATTAAGAATAACTGTGGGTCTCAAGTTCCCTTTTGTGGATACATATAGAGTACTGAGTTCCCACTGATGCTAATAGGAACCGCTCATGCATACCAAGGGTCATAACTCCCCCAGGGCCACATACAACCCCCAAGTCTGAGGAACAACTATTATTTCTGCCAGTGGATGCTATACAAGCATATTTAAGGCTGTATTCGGCTATAAAGAGTTCAATCTACTCTTTAATATTCTTTCTATGTAGATCACATACACAATTCAAAATTTTATAGGACAGGTGAAAAGTCTCCAAACACTTTTTAAATACCATTCTCCATACAATTTATTGTCAGCATATTTACATAGGGGAGTGTTCATACTTAAAACCATTTTTTAAAATGCAACCACAATTTTCAAATTGTTGTCACAATTTCCCAGGATTACCCTCATTCTCATTTTCCAATTTTTGGCCAGCTTCACATTTGTCAGATTGTTGTTCACTGCAGTTCTGAGGCAATTCTGATGTTGCTCTGAAGGAGAATAAAAGTTAAAAGTACTCACTGCCATCCACTTTGGGACAGGCTTGGTTGCAAAGAAAATGGTGTTCCTGGCGCTGAAGGATAACTAGGAAACCCATCAGGCTGAGCTGGATAGCTTTCCAGAGCCGAAGCTGAATGGACCTGATGGAAAGAAGAGCGTGTGGTTTAGCAGAGTGCCAAGTTCATTCCAGCCTGCGCTTGCTTCTACCCATGCCACACAGAGATATTCAGAATAGGGAAGAAAGACAAAACTCTGAGGCACAATAAAGTCTGCTCAGTCACCTAAAATTTTTAAGAAAATGTTCGAATTTCTTCAGGTGAAGGAGATGCATAGAATTGTCATTAAAATATTTAATATTCTCTCAAAAGTCAATAGGTTTTCTACAGATAATGTGCTTTAACGGTCAATCATTAAGCTTGAATTATAGAAGACAAGTTAATATTTAACTGTCATGAACAGACTCTTAAATTTTATCAAGTAAAATCTATAAGCAGGAAGGAAAAACAATTCATACAGATGACTATATCCTACCACCTCTGTTACTCTCCTGAAAGAAGACAAGCATAATTTACAAATTTAGAGAGAACTAATCATCATCAAATCTCTATGCATTCTGCTAAGAACCATTTTTTGCCAATGTTGGGATATCGCAAATGATACTGCAACGTTATCACTACAGAAGTTGGTTACACATGTTACCATGTAATTTATGCCAGCCATTGCTGCTTACCTGCTGTAACAATGCTGACTGTGCGGCCGCATTATGCTGTAATTCTTGCAAGGATGATTGTGAAGGATTCTGAGAAAACCCAGGGATACCTGGGAGGGACAAAAGGCCTGGAAAAACAGAACTGCCTGCAGCTTGAAGTCCAGATGATAAACTAAAACAATTGACAGAAAAACAAGTTAACTGCAGACAAGACATAAAAGCTACTGCTTCCATATTTGTCAAATACAAACTTAAAATTAAAAAACGGAACAAAAACTTTAGAATTTATTCCTCTGTTGGAAGGACCATAAAAATCAGCCATTCCCTGATATGAATCTTACTTTCTACTGTGAAGTATATTATTCGAAATTCAGTGAGTCTGTTTTGCATATAATCGTTTCTGTTGTCTTATAAATAAAACTACTAAATACAAATCCAAACATTATGTCAACAGGCATTAATATTTTATATATTTATCTTAACATGGTTCATAAAACATTTTTGAGTGCTAAAGTTTCAGCCCAGAAAAACATCATTTAGATTTTGACATTCATTTGGATGACTTGAAATGAAATGTGAACTACAAGTTAGGTGAAGAATAATTTTATCCTATTTCCAAACTATCCACATACCCGGCTTGTGCAACAAGAGCGGAGTTGAAATTGGAACTGAATGCTGAGGCGAATCCTGGAAGGACTGGAGCCGGGGATGGGGCTGTGGCAGCCACAGGTAGTGGTGTGACAGCTGCGACTGTAGAGGGCGCCTGCAGCCCCGGGAATGAGGGAAGAGCAGGGGTAACGCTTGGGGTATTAGAGACAGAAAAGCCTGGGTAGGAGGGATTTGAAGATGACAGAGGTCCTTGAGTAACTGAGAAAAGTGAGGGAACAGCAGTGGACAGGTTGAGGGGGAAAGGTGCTGCTGAGACCGGTGCTGAAGCAGAAAGCCCTGAGAGAACAGCTGCCGTCGAGCTGGGATGAGGGAGAGATGTGGAGGTGGCAGCAGTAGATGAGGTGGCTATTAATGACCCTGGGAGAGATACTGATGGATTAAGAGATGGGTTGCCAGTTAAAGGAAAATTGTTGGTCAAAGAAGTAAAAGGAGGAAGAGCAGTGAATACTGGTGCAATGGGAGTGGAGGAACCATGTGGTGGAAGGGAAATAGAGGAAAGGGGATTTGAACCATTTAAAGGAGTACTCAAGCTGGAGAGACCTGACAATGCAGGATTAAGGCAAGTAGATAAACTGATGGGCACGGATGTTGAAGTATATGCACGGCCCAATGTCCCTGACAAACCTAAAGTGCCATGAGAGGGATTCCCAGAATGAGATGGACCTTTGAAGGCCGAGGGAGTAGGACTCGTGGGCTCAGTTTTGATCATAACAGGAAGAGTTGTTACAGCAGGGGTAGATGAAATATGCAGATCTGAGGTACCTGGGTGGGGGCCATGCAAAAGGGAGGCTGAGGAGCCACAGCTAACTGGCGCTGACGTGGAAGCTGATGCAGCAGTGGCTAAAGGAGACTGTACAGGCAATGTCAGGGGAGTGGAAGCTGAGTTAGCCACAGGAGACGGCAGGCCTGGGAACAGGGCCAACCCTGGAGTGGAAGTCCTCTGTGGGGTAGGGATGGCTGATGGGGCATAGCACTTGTTAGGGGCTGAAGCAGAAGAGTCAGAGTTCTGAAGAGTAAGAGAAGATAGTGAAGCCAGCCCACTTGTGACAGCAGAGGATAAAGCAGAGGAGCTGATTAAATTGGTGTCATTGGATGTCAGAAAACCTTTTAACGCAGACAAAAGAGGACTGTTCACACCAAGTGGACCGGCAACGCTGGGAGTAGAGCCACCAGCAATTACAGGAGTCGGGTTGGACAGGCCTTGGGATGTTGGTGGTAAGGGCAAAGGGAGCCCTGCAAAAACTGATGACAATGAAGCAGAATTTGGGTTGCTGGTAGAAGCAGCAGTAGAGCTGGTGGAAAAGGGGAGGCTAGTGAAAGGTGCAGAAGTAGAAGCAAATGCTTCACTGGAACCAAGAGTGGACCGTGGTGTAGGTCCTGGGGTAGGAGTGGCTGGAGTAGGAGTGGCAGCAGGACCTGGCAGTGACACTAGGCTAGAAAAAATGGAAGGAACAGGAGTGGTGGTTGTACTGTGGATGGATGTAACAGGTGCAGTGGGCAATGAAGGGGTTCTGATAACTGTTGGGTTTGGTATTGATGGCTGAGGTGTGTGAACGGCTGAGGAGACCTGCCCTGGGAACACAGGAAGGACAGTATTCAGCAGGTTCATTCCAGAAACGGTGGCAGCTGCTGATGCTGATGGATGATTGACTGCCTTGACTGGGGATGCAGTAGGAACAGGAGTTGCAGCAGGTGTTGAAGGATTAGAACCATGAGGAGAAAAGAGTTGACTTGCTGGGGTGGAAAATGCTATATGGAAGGAGGAAAAAAGGCAAGAATGTATCATCATGCTGACACGTCAAATTTTGAATTAAAAAGCATAACCATTTTTGTCATATTTAACAAATACCAAATAAAAAATGACAAGTATAACATATGGCTATTGTAATATCTAAATTGCTGGGTTCCATTTCTCAGATCTTTACTCTGGAGCCAGTCAGATCCAGTTGTCGTCTAGACTCTGTTCGAAATAGCCCTCCAAATCACAGGAAGTTTTGAGAAGCTTGTAAAGTGTCCTTTCCTATTTTTCCACTTCTTAAAAATTAGAGCATTTATTTTAATTGCGATTAGTGCTGCTGCACTGACTTTACCTCTAATTCTTTCAATCTACTTATCTAGAGTCAGTCAGTCCCCCTCATAGGAGCTTTCAGAACATGGCTTCCCTTGCAGGGCCATACGAGGCTTTCCAGGATTCATGCCTAGCTCTCCAGTATTGTTTGTTGCCACTCTGTGAGTTGAATTTAATATTCCAGATTGTTAATCTGTACAGTTGCCCCCACCCCACCCCCATACATTTGCTCATACTGACCACTCTACGCTACATTAACCCCCAACCTTTACCTGGCAACTCCTTTAGGGGCAAAAGCTGTGTCTAATTCATCTTTATAGTCTTAGTACCTAGCACAAAACACAGCACCTGCATAGTTAATGAGTGTCTGCTGGGCTGGATATATCATAATTACCTCAAACTACAGTTCCCAAACCCACTCAAGGACTATTCCCAACACTATTTCTAGAGTTTGCTATAGTATTTTTATTCTGATAAACTCTACAAATAATAAGCATTTGGGGGGATGATGTGGGCTCCCCTCTGAATGTATTCAATGGCTATCCCCACCTGTGATAACCTTGGTGTCGAGGGATATCATGATTTAGGTAGCTAATGTGATAAAGACAACTATCTTCTGATACGGTACTCACATCAAATTCTGTTTCAGTTGTAAACAGAGAATGTTCCTGTTGCAGTGATAACCAACTGAGAAATATTTTCATGGACTAACACATTTTAAAATTTATGTATAATTAAGATTCTTTTGACATAAGCAAGCTGACATAGTCAACGAATACACTATGCTACTCATAGATGGGAAGGGACAATAGGAAGAAAATGGTGGTAGACAACACATATATAATTCATTTGCACTATGTGAAGGCCAAAGGGTGTCACATTGGGCTGAACAAATTTTGTAGTTGTTTTAGAAAAAAAATGATTGGAAAATTGACAGTCATACTTAAGTACATAAACTGAAACTCAAAAGTCCTTAAGTCTTGACCATATTAATGGTTGTAAGCAGTGATTTGGTTTCAATAAGACTAGCTATCATTTTAAACTTACAGTACCTACAAAAATGGATTTGTATGTTTTTTGTACTTAATTTCTTTTATAAGAACTAGAAGCATAAGGAATATATACCTAATCTTATGTTTGTAAATAATGTACCAAAAAGGTATTTAAGTCCGTAAGTGTTGGGTATCATTTGAGAAATCACTATCTTATTTATTAAACTATATGCTGAAGCCCATGTAGCTAATGACAACTCTGAAGGTAAAACCAAGTTATCCTGGAGTGTTATTTATAGCAGCCTCTGTTGGATATCTTTTTATTTAATAAAGCAAAAGCTATGCATTATTAATCATAGCACTTGCAAGTAAAAATGAAACGAACAAAAATAAAAAAAATCCCAACCACATACCATAATAAACAGCACTTTCCAGTCATCTAATTTGGTTATTAACCATAAAACATGATCTGTCAAGCCCTGTGCTAAGTTAGGCCCATCATTTCACTTGTCCTCACAATAACTCTCTGAGATAGAAACTAACACCCTCATTTGACAGATGGGCAATCTGAGGGTTGCTATGACTAAGCAACTGGATAAAAGATCATGCAGCTACTACATGATGGAGCCAAGACTTGGGTCTTTCAGACTCACATCTTTAACTGCTATACTAGTTTGTCTTAATTTCTGTTTCTTAATACAGTTCCAAAAGGAAAAAATAAAATCTTAATCATGCTAACATCGTACAACATAGGAAAACAATATGCTATTCCTGCCAGTGGTACTTACAACAACTAACCTGATTACTCCCTTCAAAAACATTTGAACATAAAATAATAAAGTTGAACATAAAAGCTGAAATTTCCTCAATCTCCTTTTCACGGGAGTTAAATTACCTGTTCAAGGTCACAAAACTAGGTGGTGCCAGAGGCAGGATAAGAAACTGGATGTCCTGACATTTCACTTAGTGTTCTTTACACCCCACTATGCTACCTCCTTTAGAAACTACCAGCTGAGAAGCACCTGCTAGGCACTGTTCTCAGGGAATGGAATTCTCCCACTGAGACTCCTAACTATGTACTACAAAGGTCAGGCTATTGTGCTACTTTGCTAAACAAGAGCTGATGTCAGTTTGGTCTCATACAGGAAAGCTTCTCCTTCCTGACCACACAGATCATCACCTAGGGGAAAAATACAACGTCACAGCACTGCTGCCATCTGGAGGCACTGTGTAGGACACACTTCATTTTCATTTTTCAATTCCATTTTCTGCTTTGGTGCCCCTTGTTCTTTTCTACATCAAGATACGCTTAATAATACTTATTGAAATAATGAACTCTAAAAATAGAATCTGACTAGCATTTGTCAAAAAGGATTTTTATCATCCCATGTGTTTATATCAAAAAACAAATGAGGTTTCCAGTATCACAGAATGTAAAGTGAATGTGAATGCAATGCTACGTAGTACTTACATTACACTGCAAGTTTTGCAAATCGTATAAAAGTCCTAAGATTAATTTTAAATCCAGTTAACACGTGCACTTCATGTTATGTATATAATATGTAACACTAGTAAACCACTTTTAACAAGTATGAATTATATTCTTTAACCAGAAACTTTTCCTAAAACATAACAATTCCAAATATACTCAAATTATTCTCAGTGAATAACAGAGCAAACCATGACAGATATCCATTATCTCTGGATCAAATTTGCTACTTACTTTGATTCTGTACAGGTTTTGACAGATTGGAAAGGTCTTCATTCTCTATATAAAAATAAAAAAAAGTTCATTTTAAACTTTAATCAAATATTTGCCACCATAATAAACAGATATTTGGATAAAAAGAAAAACAGAGGATATAAATATTTATGGACTGTGTTAGGAAAAATGTATACATATGGGAAAATAAATAAAAATAGTAGTAACTCTACTATTACTACTACTAATACTTTACTACTCTATCTGAAGAGCAAGAGGATTACCAGCAACTGAGTGAGTGCTCTTTTATCCCCTAGCATCTCCACCTTAGCTTGTTAAGTCTTAAATACACACTGTTAATTTTACATATATACTGTATTCAAGAACACTTTCTGGAAAGATGCTGGCCTGAGGGTGCCATCCAGGAGAAAGTGTGCCCTGCAGCTGTAGTGCAGAGAGGACCACTATCATTGGCTGACCTGACAGACAGCTCCCCTGAGTACCAGTGCCTACAGGAGTGGGAAGGCTGAGAAGTGAGGTGGCAGCCGGATGAATAAGTGTAGAATTCACTGCCATTCACTGTGGATTGTCCAAGCCAACAGAAAGAAACTGTCCTGCCCATTTGCTGTACTCGGCTTGGGAAAGGCCCTATATTAGGAACTACCATGGAGAACTAGCCTAGTTGAGGCTGACTTGAAGCCTGTGAGACTGACAACCTAAAGCACACTCCTCAAGGGAAAGGATCTATCCAAACAGCCCATTAGCCAAGGATACAAAGGGAGAAAAATTTACCCTCTTATGGCTTGACAATAACTGCCCAAGAAACCAATACTGTGACAGGCATACAGTGTAAAGGAAACCTCCATGCCCTGGTATAGCGAGCAAAGAAAAACCACAGCTTGTCTAAGGAATTCACGAGCTTGACTGAGGTGACAAAAAATAACCACCAGAACAATGGAGATTTAATTAAAGAAAAAGGACTTTTAAAACCCGACACACATACACACACACACACACACACACACACACACACACACAAACTACTGGGAAATAAGCAGAGAAGACTTTTACATATAAAAATCTGATTCCAAATTAATAAATGGAAAGAATAATAAATATAGAAATAAAATGACTACAAGTTAAACTATGGTTGGAAACAAGAAACAAATATCACTTAGAATGACAAAAAAAAATTTTTAATGGAAAAGATGTCATAAATGAATAGGTAATAGGCTCAGAAGGCAAATACAGAAAATGTAAAATAAGAGTAGCAGGAGGAGGGGAAAAAAAGCAGAGGAAAATGCAACAATTAAAAGAATAACGAAAACAAAATTTTCCTAAGCTTTAAAGACTTTGAGTTTTCACATCAAAAGAACTTACAGAATGCCAGAAAAGATTAATGACAAGATACACACCTAAACATACTGGTAAAATTTCTGAACTCTAAAGATAAAAAAAATTCTTTGTAAGCTTACAGAAAGAGACCAAGTTCCCAATAAAGAAAATTATCTGGAATTAAATTTCCCATCCACAACTCTATACGTGTGTCCTTTCTGAAGAAATTTCTTAAAGTCATTTTCTACCAAAAGAAAATTATAACAGGCACATCAAGACAAAGAATAAAACAAACAGAAGAAACAATAACAAGTCATGATCAAAGGCAATTTTAAAGAAATTAAATATCAGAAGCAAAAATGTCTAGTATCCCAACAAAACACACAAATTGATTTTAAAAAGGAGAGGTTGGGCGCAGTGGCTCACGCCTATAATCCCAGAACTTTGGAAAGCCGAGGTAGGCAGATCACCTGAGGTCAGGAGTTCGAGACCAGCCTGACCAACGTGGAGAAACCCTGTCTCTACTAAAAATACAAAAAAAAAAAAAAAAAAAAAAAAAAATTAGCCAGGCATGGTGGTATGCCTGTAACCCCCAGCTACTTGGGAGGCTGAGGCAGGAGAATTGCTTGAACCTGGAAGGCGGAGGTTGTGGTGAGCCAACATTGCGCCACTGCACTACAGTCTGGGCAACAAGAGCGAAACTCCGTCTCAAAAAAAAAAAAAAAAAAAAAAAAAAAGAGAGAGAATATGGAAGTAAAATGATATATAGAATAGTTTTAAGTTTTTGTATACTGACAACAATTAAGAATAAGAAGGTAATCATTGGCGATATTAGAGAAAATTTCTAAGTTTGGGTGGGGTCAAGGAGTCAAGGAGAGAACAGTTGTTAAAAGAATAAAATGGCAATTTGACCAATACAATTTAGCGAAAGGTAAGAAAAACAAAACTGGAATAAAAGAATAACGAAAATAAAAATAAAATGGAAGGACTAAGAACAGATGTGTAATTTTTATTATTATTAAAAATTCCTATTAAAAGTCTAAGAGGTTTAAAAATAAAAATTCAGCTATATATAATTTACGAACCAAGCCAATCTACCAAATAAAATCATAGGGGAAAAAAGTTTAAAATAAAGGTATAGGCAAAATATTTTTTATGAAATAAAAATAAGGATAATATTATTACTCAAGAAGGCCTAGGAAACAAAGAAATATTTTATAGTAAGACTATAACTCAGCTGATATTATTTTATATCTATCTAGAAAACTCAAGAGACTTAAAAAAAAAGTAGAGACGGTAATTAGTAATAAGCACCTAGAAATGAAACATTCTATTTATAATTGTAACCAAAAAATATCTCTAAATTCTATAGACAGATTTAAGGAATAGAACCTGCATATAGAAAACTACAGTATCTTCTTGAAAGGAATAATATAAACCCTGGGGAAGAAAACACTACCAGCTTGACATGATATAAAGATATATACACATAACTGAATGGTAAGACTTACTATCATAAAAATGTCAGTTCTTCTGAAATTACTATATAGCTCTCTCTCTCTGTACACACACACACACACACACACCCCTGTTGTTTTAAGTTGCAGAAAATGATCTTAAGGTTCAGATGCAAGATTTCTAACGATAATAAAAATACAAAAATATATAAGGGGGAGCCTGCCTTAAGAAACATTAGAACACACTACAAATCTGGCAGTAAAATTAGTATATAATAATAAAATAACTACAGTGGAATTTTAATAAAGAACTCATCAAACTCATGAGTAAAACAAACAACAACTGATATAAATAAAAATTAATTTTTTGTTAAAAAACACAAACAAAAATGTGAGCTAAATTAGTCTACCAGACTGGCAAAGTTAAAAAACTGAAAATCTTCCATGTTGAAAGGGTGTGAAGAAGCTGCAACCTCATATACTGTTAAGGACAGGTTTAAACTGGTATAGGGTTTTTGGAGAATAGTCTGACAACATATGGGAAACCATTTATTGTTCATATCCCGTGTTACCAAAAGACCCACTGAAAAAGGTTGGCCTGGCAAGTGTTGAGGTGTTTTAGTCCTTCTCACTGCTTTTTGATGAGCCCTTCCTCTCCATGGTAGGAGTCATTTACCCAAATGGTGGCATTCATTAAGTCAATGCTACTTCTCCATAGCACATCAAAGTTTTAACACTCATGAGAGTTCTTTTTCCCATAACTAGCCTGTGTTTACATATGTGACCCAAGGCCACGCGAATGGAGTCTTTATGTCATTAGCAAAGTGAATGGGGAGACGATCATGCCAACTGGCCGTGGAACTTAGGCTACAGTGGGCTGAATTCCAGCTCCTGCCTACCTCCGCCAGGCACGGGGTGCCCAATTCATCCCTTCCCCAAGTAATTACTCTTCTAATCCGCATGTGATAAACTGCCTTTGTGCAGAGTATTCTTTGCTATCCCGCTGTCAACTCCATACATATTCATCCATCAATTTCAGTTTCTGACAGTTCCTTTGCTGAGTCAGAAAGTGCCTACTCTAGTGTCCAAAGATTCTTAATAAAAGTTTGGAGGCAGAAAGTCCCCCAGCTCTCTTCAATCTGGCACTTAATAAAGATCCTTGAAAAAAAGGTTGATACTTTGATCTCTCTTGGGTTCTCTGTGCACAAATTCTAGCATTTCCCAAACTTGCTTAAAAAACCACCAGTAGGTCATTAAAAAAAATAAAAATACCAGGCACCCCCTATCACAACACACTGAATAGAATCTCTGCAAGTGGGGAACTAAGGATATTTTTTAAAAGTGCCCCAGGTAGTTCCAGGCTACAGAGAAACCACCTCATTGTTGCTTTGTCATCCTCATACTTGATTTTCAGTCTGTTTTCACCTGTTTCTTCCTCAACTTAATTCAATTAAATGGCAGCTTCATTACCGGGTCAACAACCTTTAACAGTATATTCTGCAAGCAGCTCACATTTACTTTAGTGGGGCTGATTTGGATGCCTCTCCTGTGAGTTTCCATAGCACCCTAACCCTATCACAGCACTGATCATTCCAACGTATCTCTTTGAATCTAAGATGCCACTTGCTATAAATCACATTCTAATTTCAGAGAAATTAAACTATAAAAAATGTGCAACTGAGAACCAATAATGTAGAATATATTGAAATGGCCTTCTCTTTCCTCATGTGTATTTTTTCACTAGACTAAACCCTTTGCAAATATGACTCTTTGTGCACCTCTGTATCCACAGCACACAACACATGATAGGGTCACCTAATATTCATTAAACATGTTACTGAACAAATGCTATTAAAATGTTATCCTATATTACAAACAGACAAAGTGAAGTCCATCAAGACTATGAAAACCGTCCAGTATTACCAAGGATTCACTTCCAGATCCTTCAGACTCTTGAGCTTGTGTTCCCTCTGTTAGAATACGTCATGCCAAACAACCGTCCGTTCCAAGTGTACACTTGTGTATGAGTAAGTTACTTAAACACCCCCAAATAACATGACTTTACCTGTTCCTACAGGATTAGGAGTATATGGAGGTGGAGGTGGAGCTATGACATTCGCTAATGGTACCAGACCTGCATTGTTATAAGCACCTAAAATAAAAACACAATAGAAAAAAATATACGTTAGTACTGTTCTGTGACTCGTATCGTTCTGTGACTAGGAGTTCAAACTATATTAATGCAGCTATTCAATTTATTATAAAAACTCCTATTTAATAGAGTTGATTTTATATGGAGGTTTAGGTCTGGAGTTAAGTGAAAACTGACAGCAAATGAAACAACCAGAGATTCCTATTTCCCACTGCATACTCATTGCAGGGAAAAGCTCAGTGAATGGCATGGCAGGCAGAACCCGCTATACTTCCATTATTTGTCTTTTCTGCCCAACACATATACTTGACTTTTTAAAGTTAAATGCATGAATGATGCCTCTGAACTACCAACTACCAAAAAAAGGAATTCAAGATGATTTGCCAAAGTGAAAACCCATAAATAATGAATGACTAAAAATAATCTAATTAATTTATCATAAAGAAAATATCCTAAATAAACTGTCTGCTGCAGTGTTGTAGGCCAGGACACTACTAGCTAACTATGGGCATAATTAAGCTCACAGTAGCATTTCATAAATGCTACAGACTTCCCAACCACATAGACCAGCACTTACTTTCAATTTAATAAACAAACAGCAAAAAAGAAAAACAAGTAAAAAATAAGGGAACTCCTTACTTGGTGCAATAGTTGCATGTGGTCGGCATGGAGGTATCGGATAAGGAACAGGTTTATGTGGATTATATGTTGAAGGAGGCTAAAAGATGGGGGAAAATACAGCAGTTAGAAGAAAATCAAGTAAGCTCTCTCCTGGCAACTTGCCTTTCAAAATATTTAGTCCTAATATGCTAAAAATGTCCCCGCATATCAAATACTACCAGACTACATGGGACGACAAATGAGGGAAATTTCTTTGCTTTAATAAATGTGGCTGCTATTAAATTCCAAACGCAGATCTTGCCAAAGATGGCCATAGAGGTGGCCAAAGATTTTTAAAAGCATCTCCAATAAGGGGTTAGATCTCATCGTAACCAGCAAACTCCTCCCAGGCCCAGCCTAAGTTAAACCAAGAATTCCTGTTTCCTCCTACATAACAAAGATAAGAAACCTCCTAGGTTTTACAATCTCAAATTACGCAAGAACTCCCAACGGCAACATCCTCCTAAACTGATAGGAATTCATCCTCTCATTCCCACCCTCTTTCCTCCTTTTGGAAGAAAAATGCACTGTTTGCGTTAGCATTTGGCATTCTGACAACTCCAGTAGAACAGACTGGAATCAGGAATTCAGTATGTTAGTTGTTCTTTTGAAATCCATAAATCCACCAATACTTGTTTTACAGTTGATGGAGCTTATCTAAGTAACAAAAAGCATTCAAAGAACTGGTCTTTAGAAAACCGGAAGTACGTGAAGCTAAGCCAAATGCTGTACTTTTTACCTAGAGACAGAGCATGTGCATGCCTGTGAGGCAGGGGAAAGGATCCACTGGTGGAAAGGGAGCCAGATTCTTTCCAGCTCCCATAATTGTGGCCCTATCTGAAGTCTTGAACAAGAACCATGATCTGTTACTATTCTGCCATAAACAACTCCACTGGAGTTCTTGTCATGTGGACGGGCAGGTTTTGCAAGGCGGCTGTATGCGGGCCTCGAGTACTTCAACTCAAGATCCTTCAGCCCATGGGGTTGTCTTCTCCTGTCCTGTTTGCACATGCAATCATTATAATCACTATCTTGTAAACACTTTCAACCTCCTGACTTCACTATGGTCTCACTAACACTAATTCAGCTAAACTACAAACTTAGTTGAAACAAACTCTCCACATTCCCTATCTCCAAATGAGCAGCTGACTGCGTCTCGAGAAAAAAACTGAAAGCAATTTGACTGATTCTACTTTAAAATAAAAAGCTTAATGCCAAAGGGGCTCTTACTACTGTTAAATATTTATGTTTCCCTCAACCATTCACTCTCTCACTCTCCTACAATTTCTAGAATACTTCAAACTTTGCAACACAAAAATAAAATTTATGGTTTGAGTAAAAAGGAAACTTTATGTAGGAAGGAGTTTGGGCTTGTTTCATCATTTTCTAAACATACTGGTTTGGATGGTCCAAGAATTCGTGCAGCTATTCCTTTGCCTTCATTAGTACATTCTTCACCATCTTTTTTCAAAGGAGTTCCCTATTAAAAAAAAAAAAAAGATAATTGAAACTTAAAAGAAAAAACCCTCAAACCAGTAACAATAACCAACCTCACTGTATTACACTGAAGAAAAGGACTTGGTAAGCGTGTAAAGACTTGCATTCCCGTTTCAGTTCTGCACTGCCTGGCATGACCCTGATAAGATCCTCAATCCTCCTCTGCTATGGAACTCTCGTATCACATGCAAAGGTACTCAGAAGTGAACATGAAAAACACAGAGAGGATGACAGGAAAAGATAAAGTATCCACAGGGACTGGTTCTAGGACCTCCCCCATTGATACCAAAATACATGGATGCTCAAGTCTCTTATATAAAACAGCATAGTATTTGCATATAACCTGAACATATCCACCCATATACTTTAAATAATCTCTAGATTACTTATAATACCGAATACAATGTGGATGCTGTGTAAATAGCTGTTATGCTGCATTGTTTTACTGTATTATTGCTTTTTTTTGGAATATAGTATGTTCTAATTTTTCTTCTTCACAAAAAGGAGCAATCAGAAATGAACTTCCAATGCCACAGTATGTATAATACTCAAAGAATAAGAGTGCCTATGTTACAGTTGAAAGTAGGTAAGAAAAAATGGTGTTCTCTACGAAGATTAACTGTGATTATTTATATTGTCAAGGGTAAATGAGACCTTATTCAAGACTGCTAAAATTAACAGATCAGAATAAGCTGATAGATTACTACAGTGTGTCATCACCCTAACAGTGTGTGAGGCTAAATGGTATATACTAGCGTGGAAGCCAACTCCCAAGATGTCCCCCACTGATCCTCATCTCCTACCTGCCCTTGCACCATTCCCTCCCAGAATGAATGGGGTTGACCTGTGTAACACGTGGGACATTGCAGAAAGGATGGCATCTGACTTCCAGGCAGCTTCCACTTGTCCTCTCTTGCTTGGATTACTTGCTCTGGTAGAAGCCAGCTGCCATGTCATGAGGACACTCAAAAAGTCTTTGTGGTGGATAACAAAGGACTCCTGCCAACCACCAACACTACCTTGCCGAGCATGTAAACGAGTCACCTTGAGGCCCTATTCTTGGGCTCCGATCAAACTTTCAGATGAATGTAACCTCATGAAAAGACCTGAACCAGAACTACCCAGCTAAGCGTTCCAATATTCCTGACCCATAAAAACCATGTGAGGTAATAAACATTTATTGCTTTAATCCACTAAGCTGTGGGGTTGTTACGCAGCTACAGGAATATAACATTCTTTGAGAAAGCTGTTTTACAAAGAGGTTCAAGGAACATTAGATGATATAAAAACAAGTTTCTTTTTTATAGTACTTCTCAGAGCCTTTATATGCAATGTGATTCCCCAGGAAGGAAACACTGTATGCAAAGTTTCCCAAACACACTTCACTGAATGAAACTGAGATTGTAAGAATACTGCGAATTTGAGAACTGTTCTTTTACGAAATGTAAATCAATGCTTCTAAAGTACTTTGAAAAATAAAATCATCCTCTCTTCTATTTGTCTTGTTCTATAGATTTTTATATAAATACCCTTAATACTTTAATGAAGTTTAGACATGAACTTTCAATCAGTGGTGAGCCTATGAATTAAGTTACTGACATAAAATTCTTTTCCTTTAAATATCATTAACTTATTCTACACTTCATACTTAACCATGAGAAGTTTCATATACAGCTACAGAAGTATGCTTACTGGGAAAATTCCATTTATGCGGCTAGGTCTTCCTTTGGGATATGGATTTCCTGGGATCGTTCCACAAGAAGATATCATAGCATGAGGAGCTTTGCAGCCCCCCTTGAAAGCCTGTAATATAAGAAAGAAGAGGGGTAGGGAAAAATTTCTTAAAAGACAAGTATTCTGAACATTGGGAGCTCAGCTAAAAAAAACATGAATTAAGGAACAGCACTACATTCAGTCTGCTCACATATCATTCAGCACTTACAATGGTGAATGTGACCAAAAGTAATAATATCACTTTATTTAAATGGAATAATTAAAATGGTAACATAGTAATGTTGCAACTAACAGACTCATACAAAGAATGCCTTCACAATAGATTTTGTAAATTGTGTAAAAAAGTGTTTATTATCTAATCTGTCCCATTTCTTCAACTACCAAGAAATAACAGTTCAAATCTACAAATACCAAGGTCATGTTACATTTGAGGAAAGGAGGACACAGAGATGAAAGAAACATGGTCCCTGCTCTTTACAACCCAGTGGAGGCCAACATAAACAAATAACACGACATTGGGTGGTCCAAAGAGCTACATACCGTTGAAAAACCAAGTTACAATGTTCAACATACTATTACATATTTATGAGAAATAGTGAGGGAAGGGATTTAGGTCTAAGCTGTTTATTACTGCATCCTCAGCTTCCTGTACTGAGTTGGTGCTCAATACATATTAATAAATGAAAAAGACACTATATTAGGCAACATATATTCCAATGTATCTATATTATGTTATAGAAATATCCAGCTATATATATGTGTGTGTGTGTATATATATATTCACAAGTATGTACAATGTTATATATTTTATTATATATTGGTTTTATAAATCCCTTCACAACACATATATGTATATTAGCTATATAACCCAGCCCCTCTACTAAATACCCCAACCCTGAAATCATCTGAATTTTCGGCTATCATAAAGAATACTGGGGTGAATGCCCTTATATATAAATTTGTATATTTTAACATTTCCTTCAAATAAATTCCTAAAAGTAGACATTTGGGGCCAAAAGTTATAAATACTTTAAAGGCTCTTCAAGCTTACCTTCTAGAAAAGTTGTACTAATTTACATTGACCAGAGGGCCTACTCTACAGAACACTCAGGCCCAGAATATTTCTGAGAAGGAAAGTGACATGATTGGAACACTTCGTAAGAAAGAAAACTACAGCAGTAATATGCATGTTGCCTTAAAGGTTTTAGCCAAG
Source organism: Nomascus leucogenys (assembly GCF_006542625.1). Lineage (NCBI taxonomy): Eukaryota > Metazoa > Chordata > Mammalia > Primates > Hylobatidae > Nomascus > Nomascus leucogenys. The sequence goes on along the minus strand of NC_044389.1, from coordinate 498,541 downwards.
AAAACTGATAAGAAGTTACTGAAGTAAATAAACATGGCTCAGATCTTAACTGTTCTACAACAATGTATGACTAAGGTGAATTTGCCTATCATCCCTGGGCTTAAAGGAGTTTGTGAGTATTAAATACAACTCAACTTCCAGGCTCATAATTAATTAATTCAGCTTCCAGCCATCGCAATCCTACCTTAGAAATAACTACCTTAGATGACAAATCAAGTTTTCTAGGGTTGGACAAGTACTATTTCTCCCATTCTTAGAGATTTTTAACTAATAAACTGGAATTTTAACTAATAAATTGGCTTTAATATTCATCTCTTATGAATCTGATTTAAAATAAACTGGAAAAGCAAATTTGAAAAGTTAAGTTCCTAAATACATAAAGTTTAAAGCAAAAACTTGAAGCCATGGCAAAGGTACCAAGGGACCAAGACATAAACATTTCCATGAGGCTCAAGCTGAGTGGCCAACTAACTTCTCATTCTCAAGCCATCTCTTCCCCCTTGAATGTCCCCATCAACCAGCTATTTCCACTCTGCAGACCGCAGGGATGTTCATTTTTAAACCATTGTACAACAGCATTCAAGTTATTCACCAAAGTTGGTAAGAAGAAAGGTGCTTTTCGTCAACAATTCGGAAAAACCGGCGTGCCAAGGACATGACAATCTTCAGAAAACTACCTGCTCGAGTATTCTCTTGCACCGCTTCTTCTCAGACATATTTATCCTGAATAAATCTTCAATAGGACGAGAATTCTGTGCATCAATAATGTTCCTACCAAGAAAACACAATTTAGCTTTTTGTTTAAAAATCTGAACATACATCGAGGTAAGCAACCTTTGTTTACCACACAAACATATCCGAGTAAGCTTTCTCCATGACATAGGGAGAAAAGTGTGACCATTTACTTTTAATAGCTCAATTTAAATAACATGTTTATATGTAAATATAATAACAGGTTTATCTGACTACTGAAAAGTAAAACAGTAATACTGTAAATAAAAATCACTATTTTGAGATTTTTCAAAATATACTCTCTTCAGTGATAGGAGAGCTATGGCAATAGAACCAACTTGTGCTAAACGCATAAAAATCATTTTATGCTAAATGCACAAAGTTTTATCTTGTGCTTTATTTTAATTTTGTGCTTTTATGGACACCTATGAATATAAAAAGGACTTAAAAATGTATGTGTTACAAATAAATAACATACATTCTTCAGTTGCGCAAAGGAGTAGGTTCTTTCCATGTCTTTTCGAGCTTACATTCATTACGGTCATCTGTCAAATGCTGTGGTAGGTGCTTTCACAGACTTTCTGATATTTAAAGTTCATTACCCTATTAAGTGGGTATGAGTCTTATTTTTACAATTGAGGCAAATAAGGCTCAGAAAAAATAAGCACTTTGCCAAAAAAAAAAAAAAATTATTGTGTCAGTAAGTGAAAGAATCTCTAATTCTTAAATTCCTGTCTTTTCGGAGTAGGAAGGCAAAGCAAATAACTGAAATACAAAAAATTAAACAATCTTGTTAAGCCCCTTCATTTTATAAGTTATAATCATATATGTAATAAGTACACTAGATACTTAATGCACATTTAGAAATAAGAATGTACCACTATGCTTTTGACTGTATTTTGTTAGACACGTTAACACACACTAATTAGACACTTAAAAGGCTTCTACATTTTTTCCCAATGAAGTAAAAAAAAAAAAAAAAAAGAAAAGAAAAAGAAATACTTACGAGGCTAACAGTTCAAGAGCAACTAGTTTGTCTTTACTGAAAGTGAAACAGTTGAGTATATTGACCACTTCTGTTGGCTGGACAGCCACCATTTTCTGTTAATATAAAAAATAATTTTATTTTTAACATGTGAAATTGTCATGCCAGAAATTACCTTCTTCTGGAAGTACAGTTAAATGCTCTTAATATAAACATTTTAGATAAAATATATCACATTTTAGGTGAAAACCACTTACTCAAAAGACAGTTCTAACAATGAATTATCCTCTATCAACATAACCATTTCAGCTGAAGATCTAATGAAGATCTAAGTTCTCCTACAAGCTCCTTTTTTATCCATTTCTCGATGTGTTCAGTTACAGAATTAAAAAAATCAGAATTATTACTTTCCTCAGAAAGGTTATATAAAAAGGTGATACTCACACACGGGAGATTAAATTGTTCAAAGGTTAGAAAAACATTATTATACTCCTCAGTTAGGGGGCTAAGTATGCCACAGATCAGTGCTTCCATGATGTTAAACATATTACAAAAAAAGGTTACACTAGCCATATAAGGTAGGGAGAAGCTGGGTTAAACAGGTTTCTCTACTGCAGAACTTTAAGTCTTATTTTAATTTAATGTGCATTGTGATGCATCAAGATTGTGTGGAATGTTACACAATTATTTGACTAGAGTACCCTTATTTCTGAAGAACATCCAGAAGATTTGGCCAATTTGGAGATTTATGTTAGCAGTGAAGGAAAATTAAAAGCAACATCAACATAAGAAGTAAGACTGGTTAGAATCAATATTCAAGAGCTCCTAAAATTTGAAGCAGTGGTTTTCACAAACTTTTATGTACTACCAGAAGAACTAATAAAACTATATGCCCCTTTGCATGTTTTTAAATTGATACCTAACGATTTTATCAGAAGTTTAAATACTCACAAAAGGTCGATTTTCTTAAATACATTTATATATCTCAAAGAACTTTGAAACTACTAATTTAGCTCATTTATGGAAATATTTATTACATAACCTAACTGGCGAAATCAGTCTTCAGTGAGAAAACAATCAAATCAGACTGACATTGTTAGAAAAGGTCAGACTTAATTTAATTCAAATAAGTGTACTGAGTTGTCCCTGTGATACCCTTGTCACCTCTGAATTTTAAGTCTAAGGCAGGGAGACAGGCAAGCAGGCCTCAGAGCTTTGTCCTGAGTTTGTTGTCCTGATAAAATAAAGCAAAGCCCTCATCAATATTCCCCCACCTCAGCCTCCTGGGTAGTTAGGACTAAAGGAGCATACCACCACACCCAGCTAATTTAAATTTCGTACATTTTTCTAGAGACAGGGTCTCACTGTGTTGCCCAGGCTGGTCTAGAACTGCTGGCCTCAAGCGATCCTCGTACCTCAGCCTCCCAAAGTGCTGGGATTACAGGCTTGGCCACCACCGCGAGCCCCTTATCAATATTTCTTATAGAGCCTCTCTCTTTGCTTTGCTCTCCCTCTCAAGAGCAAAGCACTGTCCTTTTGGAACCTGGAGAAACATTTTCACCCCCAGAGAACAGGCGCAATAATTCTTTCTTTTCTAAAGCAGTAAAAAAGCCAGTATTAAAGAGGAGGTCAGAAAGCAGCACTAACAGACCCAGATACTTTCTTAGGCTCATCAGTTTAGAAAGTCAAGGATCTATAAATTGATTCCACTGAAGATATCCAGGCCTGATATTGCTTCAAAAATCTTCCTACACAGCCAGATACTCCTGTGTGATCTAGATGCTCCTGTTGACCTAGGTTCTAGAGCTGTGCTAGCCACATAGTAGCCACTAAGCACATGTACCTATTTGAACTAATTACAATTAAATAAAATTAAATATAGTTCCTCAGAAGAGGCACATTCAAGTGGCTACCACAATGGACAGTGCTGATATAAAAATTTCCATCATCACTGAAAATTTATTTGGACAGTACTAACTCTTCTAAGACTAAATAGAAAGATGGTGAAGATAGATATTAAAAAAACAGAAGTGCAAAAAGCCATTAAGAATTCAAATCCTATATTTTGCTTGCTAGTGAAGTTTTCTTCTAACTTGCCAATCAGGACACTGTGGCATACAATTTAAATGTACAGTTTAGAAAATTTTAATTTTTTAACATAGCTATTTTGAATCAAAGTACAATATAACACGTAGAGTTTGCTTTTCTAATGCAAATAAATTACAACTGAAATAAATTATACACAACTGGGAGAATTAAAAATACTTAAACTCTACGTTCCAAAGGAAAAAATAAGTTACTTACATGCTGTAATGCTTTCATTGCCTTCAACTGGGGCTCGGCCCAGGAAAAATATCTCAGCAAATCAACCACCTGAAAACAAAGAACTAACAGCTCTAATGACAGCATGTTTGCAAACATTTTTATAAGATTTCAGTACTTGAAATTATAATTCAACATGTGCAGCCCAGGCCCAGGTGATACAGGTGACATTAAAGTCTAAAAACTGTGCTAACAGAATAGCGACGTGCGGTTATGTACATTTAAATCACTTAAAGTCAAATAAAATGTAAAAATCAGGTCCTTAGTGACACAAGCTACATTTCAAGTGCTCCAGAGCTATGTGAGGCTGGTAACTACAATAATGCACACTGCAGATAGAGAACATTTCTACCGTCACAAAAATTTCTACTAGACAGCACTGGTCTAGAAAGAAAAATATACAATATAGAAAAAAACAAAGTATCCTAATAGGAAAAGGATGGTTGAAAAGTACTAGGCGGAGATCAAATGTCAGCTCAGGATTATAAAGATGGACTGTGAATGGAAAACCTTTCAACACGAGGGGCGAACAGCACTCACAAGGGCACGGTGGTATGTTTTAGTGTAGGTCCACTAACTTTAGTCCTAGTAGGTCCTTTAACTTGAATCTAGAGGGCATAAACTCAAATCATAAACGTAATCCCTTAAAAATGTTAAGAATCAACATGAAATTACTCCAGCAGCCCCTAAATGATACATCATTTGAGAGCTCAGAGTGTGCAGCTCAGATCAGCGCCCACCACCACCTAAGAACTTCAAACAAATGAGGGAAGCATTACGAGATAGCCAGTAAGTGGTGAGCACAGGGCATAAAGATCAGGACACTGAAGTCTCAGCATGATCACCACCACCCTGTTTCACTGCCTCCAAAGATGCTCCAAAGAGGGAAAAAAGTGATACAAGAAGACAGTTCCTGAAAGTATGCTAAGGTTTCACTTATTCTATACAGCAAGGTCAATGGTGCAAACTGGAGTGGTATGTAAAGAGAGTAAAAATAATTTTTACTCCTTATAGATACATATATATCAAATAAGTATTATGTATACTTTCCAGTTAATTTGATAAAAGTGTATGTCCTTAACTTTGATGGGAATAATGTTCTTAATATCTACTAAATGCTATATTTTACCAACCATAAAATTTTACAAGCCACCATATCTAAGATACAAAGAAAAATCTTTAATATAATAAGCTCATTTAGAAAGTGGCTTAGTAAACTTTGTAATGACTTTAGCAAAGTGGAAGCATCATTAAGGGTGGTGCATCACATACGCACAAGAAAAAAATGCTATTAGCTGTAAGAAATTATAAGTCTTTTTAAAACATATAATTTTTTTTTTTTTTTTTTGAGACAGAGTTTTGCTCTGTCACCCAGGCTGAAGCGCAATGGCACGATCTTGGCTCACTGCAAGCTCCGCCTCCCGGGTTCAAGCGATTCTCCCACCTGAGCAGCTGGGATTACAGGCACCCGCCATCATGCCCAGCTCATTTTTGTATTTTTGTAGAGATGGGGTTTCCCATGTTGGCCAGTCTGGTCCTGAACTCCTGACCTCATGTGATCTGCCTGCCTCGGCCTCCCAAAGTGCTGGGACTACAGGTGTGAGCCACCGCGCCCAGCCAAAACATTTAAATTTTTAAGAGAGCATAAAGTAACTTTGTAAAGCAATGGGAAAGCTGAAAAACTGACATAAAGGCAACAAATGCAAATCATAAAGTAGCTTTTAAGAATTTAGTGGGCAGAACTTCTATAGGCTTAAAGTCATTCAAGCTTTCAAGTTTTGAAGTTCTTGAGAAACCAATGAGAAGTTGGACCATTTACTAACTCAACTGGAGCATGTACTAACTCAATATATAGATTCATTTATTGTCCATCCTTTCCCCGAGCTGTTCTCCAGACATTTCTATTAATATTTATGCCTGACTTCTCTATCAAGAATTTTCCAACTATACCTCAGAAACATGCCCCCTTGTGTGTGTGACACACACACATATATTTTAATTAGCAAACTGCCCCTAAGGTGGAATGAAGTTTTCACTAAACTATCATGCTTAAAATGTTAGTATTCTGGCAGTTACAGAAACTACTTATTAAATAACGCTGTGCATTTTTCTTACTGTTGAAATTTTTATTAGTGGCTTCATATAAAAACATATTTCATTATTTGTTCACATTTTCTTCTATATTACATGATGAATTTTGTAATTGTCTTACATGCAATTATAAAAATTTGGGTAAATTTACCATTACAAGTTTCTAAATCTTTGATATTGTGCCCAGAACCATAAACACTTTGAATTGCTTTAAGACCTTATATTTAAAATCATTTTAAAACATGAATTGGGGTGAAACTGGAGAGGTGCTTAGTCCCTGAATTATAAATTCTGTAAAGTTTTCTGCCAAAACTGAGAGCTTCTCGAGTTCTTGAATAAATACAGCAAAAAGGTAAAAGCAATTCTGAATTTGGCCAGCAGACAGACATTAAACAGAACACTGGTATAAAAAGAAAGCTTTGTTTAAACAAATAATGAAGAATACCTGTTCACTAGAAAAGTATCCATGCACATATTCAATTGCTTTTAATTTGTATTCTGTCAAAACAGCCTAAAAAAAAAACACACACACACAGTAAAACAGCATTAATATACGTAAGCAGCACAGTAATATGCATCTATCAAAACTGCCTAAGCAACTCAACAGTGGCAGGTCTACTTCAGCCCTGTCATGCAGAGGAACTAAGGTCACTGTGGTGAGAGGCCCTTCCTTCCACCTTTCCAGGTTCCACACTGTGAGGGACACACTGAGCAAGCAGGAAGATCTGCTGGGCTTCCCTACCAACTTCTACAAAGAAAGGGAGTAAAATTGTAATAGCTATGATTCAACATTAGTATACATAACATTTAGAATTCCTAAATATGTAATTAAAGAGTTTCAAAACATTCTAAATCCAATCAAATTGTCATTCTTAAGATTAAACATATCAGATGTTACTCATTCATCAATTATTGAATATCTATTATGTGCTAGGTGACAGAGAAGCAAGAATAAGATAAGGTCTAGTTGAGGCTCTCAGTATTTCTATAGGGATATAAGAATGCAAGAAGCCCTGAATTCAATGTCTGTGCCTGCCACTAACTGGCAGTGTAGACTTTGAGAGGCATTTTAATTCCCTTTGAGCATCCTCACTCATAGAGGGAACACCATTCACCAACCTCAAAGAATTACTATGAAAACTATAATAGTGGACATTAGATGTGATATATGATAGGTATTCAGTAAGTGGTGGTTCCTTTCCTTTATGGAATCTGTCAGTGAGTGAGAGAGAAGTTGGTGGCTTTGATGCCGCATTATCTAGAGCCCACTAAATCACATATGCTCCCCTTGCAGCTGTTTGTTTAGAGATGGAAACAGCTATCTTAAGTCGGTAGCCACTAATCATTAAAAATGAACTAATCCCTTTGTACTACAAAATAATTGTAATATTCATATTTTTCACATATATCATTCTGCTAGGAGAAAGTATTATGACCAGTCAACTGAAATATCCTGGGTGCTCAGTAGAGTTCAATATTCACTGAAAAGGGAGAAAATGGCATTCTAAATAATGTACTCCTAAGAGTTTTATTATCAATATAATAATCAGACACAGTCAAATACCAGTTTCTGAACAAAGTCTTGGATTGTACTGATGCCAAGTCATATCTCAGTTCTTCCATCAATGCCTGAGAGGCACAGCTGTAACCCCAGGCGGGACAGCATGGTGCTCCGCAAGCATAGTTTGAATACTGTCCCCCGCCCCCAACTTACCACCTGGGGAGTCTTGAGCTGACCAGTTAACCCCAGAGAGTAGGCCTCCAGCTGTAAGAAAGTAGTGCCTACACCTCGTGGGTTGTAAGGAGAATCAAAACAAATAATGACTGCAGAAAGTGCTTAAAAACAGGCTTACAAAATAAGTGCTCACTAATTAATAGCTATCATTCCCTCCTTTTTGAATAATCAGTTAAGCATTGCTTTTTCCCCCTTTCTACTCCCTTTCCCAGTTCTTCTGCTAGTGGCTTCTTATATGCCTCTGTTTTAAATGACAGTAGTGACAATCGGTATTATCTATCATATAAACTCACTGTGATACTCAAGAGATGACCTAGTTTAAACTGACTTACATTTACAAAGAACAATTTTTAAGAAAATCAACAGTAATGCTCATATTTAGATATGTCAATATTTTATTCCATTTTAATAGACTATGACAATGTTGATGTTATCTAACCACTCGGCAAAGCCAGCAGAAGATATATTTTAACTGTTGACCAGAAATATTGACTTAAGTTGCCATCTCATGTGAACAAGACTTTCATATCTGGAAAATTTCCTATTCCCCTCTTTAGAATTTACTGTGACGTTTTTACGACACTAAGAAGAGAATATGCACACTGAGACCCTGTATCTTCCAAAAGTAAAAACATGCTGTCTACTTGGACTCACCAATTATTTTCTCATGAAAAGTAATTAAAAACCAGCACACGAACAAATTGTGACAAATTTCTAGGCATATAATTAGCAAACCAATATTTTATTTCAAAAATTAATTGGACACTTGCGTTTGCAAAAGCAGAATTTGTTCAAAAAAGAATGTTCGGTATTATCAAATATGAAAACTTAAAGACGTCAATTTGAAAAAAGAAAAAAGCTGTATAAAAACAAAGTAAAACAGCAAGACCAGAGACAATTTTAATAATAGTTTTGTAAACTGAAATAAGCACCAGAGCACATGGCAACAATTTCTTCCGTTTCAGTCAAGGGTCGTAAAGGTATGCAGCTGACGAAAGAGTAATTGCCCGGAAGGCCGAAGGAAAGCACCGTGTGTTGATGTAAGAATGGTACATCAAGTCCTTACATTTTAAAATAAGTAACTTCTCGGTATTTTTGTGCTTGAGATATTGTTAGGCTCAAGACTACCTTCCAGAATTGTTGCTTTCTGGTTCACTCTGGGAAATGGGATCCACACAACAGCCTCAAAAAGCAGCAAAAACTTGGAAAGCAGGAGAAAAAAGTTTTGAAACTCAAGTTATTGACGGCCAATTCCTAAAAAAGAGACTTTAAACTTAATGCCACACTTACCATCAGGACACGAATTTTGCATGGCCAACGCAACAAATATACTCTACCTTATGCTTAGATTTGAAAACCCCATCATAATAAGTACCATAAAGGAAACTTTCTGCGTATTAATTACCTCTCGTTTTCAGTCACTCTTGTGTTACTGAAAGATGAGGCAATAAACTCAAAAATATTAAACCACTTACCCAAAAGTACAGAGCTATTAAGGATTTGTAAAGCCGGCTTCGGAACGGAGGGCCGTCTGAATATAATTCCCACGACACCATGATGAGTCTCAAATTTGGCGTTAACGTAACTTAATTTCTATTTGTGCTGGAAACGTATCAAGATATAAACTCCTCCATTACACGTGAGAATTCAAACCAATTTGGCAATCCTAGGACCCTTATTCTGCACAATCTCCACACGGTACCTCAAAGAGAGTCTAAACCACGAGAATTCATCTCATAAAATAATTCATGGAATGGAGCGTAATTACCTTTCTAATTTCATCCAGCACCATTTCAAAGGACTTTTTATCCATCTTGACTACTATCCCGACGTGGTTTTAACAGTTATACTTGGAAATTACAAGACGTTCATCCCTGGTCTGCTCCGCCGATAGTAAAGATATTTACAGCTGAGGAGGAAAAAGACTCCACGAGCAAGAGAGGATGCGAAGAGGTAGAGAGTATTGCAAACTTCGCAAAAAAATTTCTAAAAACTGAGACTCAGAAAAACTTTTTTTTATTAAAAAAAACACTCCAATCAGGCTTCCCCAGCTTATTCACACAATGCTTCAGGGCACCTCGGGCAAGAGCCAGGTCCTCTGAGTTTTGCAGAAAAACCCGGGCTCGGCGGCAGGTTTGAGTGCCGTTTCCCTGAAGCTGAGGGCCAGGTGCCGCCAGAGGTAGCTCTTGAAGCCGCTTTCCCAGGTGGAGCGGCCGGCAGAGTAGAAACACCTGGATTCGGAGTACACGGGCGGCGGGGAGGGAGGTGCCGGGCTCTCGACCCGCACCTGTGCCTCGGCCGCCGGCCGCGACCCTCACCGCCGCGAACCCGGACGCATGGTCCGGCTCGCGCTCATCCCCAGCCGCTCCGCCCGACTGCTGGATACCTCGGCCCCGGCAGCAGGCGCCCCGGCAGGCTCTTTGTTACCAGCTGCGGCGGCTTCCGGGAGCGGGCCGGCGGCTGGAGAGCACCGGGAGCCGGGCGAAGAGGGGCACAGACTCGCATAGGGGGACTCCGGAAAAACGCAGCCCCAACAGCGCCAGGCGCCCTGCCTGGTTACCCCTACAGCCCCCACCAGCTCATGGGGACCTACAATAAAGCCAGTCGCGCCCAAATAACTCAACACTGCGCCGCCAGCTTGGGCCCCTCTTTCCCGAAAGTCAGAGGTGGGGTCCTGGTGTGGGAACATAGGCATCCATAGCGGATGCCTGGATGGTAGGACCAGGATGTGGCAAAAATCCTTCCCGAAGCCTAGCGGTCATTATTTTGAATGTCATCCCCACTATGCCTCGTGTTTGAGTGTGCGATGTTTTGATTTTGTCGTCTGAATTAAAAAGAATAAATGGCGAGCGATTAAGGCATATCTACGGACGCCCATACTTTGGTGGCCACTGGAAGTCAGCGGCGCGGACTGCCCCGAGGGCGGGAAAGGGTGGTCCCTGGGTCAGCCCGAAGCACCTGACATGAGGGCGGGGACCCCGAAATGCACACGAAGTCCGGAACCGGTCTTTGATTTTCATTCGCCCTGGTCTCGGTTCCCTTTCGTACTGAAAGCTCGTGCCTCCAGGGAGGGGAAACTGGAGACAGGGTCTTCGGGCCCTGGGCAGACCCTCTGTGCCGCTACAAACCGTTCGGGCCTGAGGCTGTCGGGTCCTCCCCCAGGCACCTGCGGACCCTCCCTCGCCTGGCTTTTCCCGTCTGCTCATGGCGAGATTCTGGGTCTGCGTAGCCGGTGCTGGCTTCTTTCTTGCATTTCTGGTTTTGCATTCGAGTTTTTGTGGCTCTCCAGTGAGTTGGGTAGTGAGGAAATGACTGTTGGGTGTGCGGAGGGCCCTGTTGGGAGGCGTCGCCACGGTCGTGGAATGGAGGTGGCAGGCCCTGGTTCCCTCAGTAGCTTGTCTCAAAGCCTGCACCTGGATCCGAACTGCCTTGACTCTTTGAGTTTAAAAATTTGTATATGTTACATCGCCATTTTCCTCTTTCCCAACTCCTACTACACCCTCAAATAATTTGCAGGCTTGTATTGTGGTCGTGTTGGTCTTCAGGCATCTAAGCTCATTTCTTTGGAATTATTTCAGTCCAGCAAACTTCTAGTTGTCAAGGCATGCTTAACAATAAGCCCTGTTCGCCCCCGCCCCCGCCCTTTTTTTGTTCTTACCTAGAGGGTAAACTAAATCTGAATTGTCTGATTTTGTTTAAGGTTTTGAGGAACTTTACTTTTGCAGTTTCCTGGAGAACTGAGAAAATTCTTTACCGGCTGGATGTGGGTTGGCCTAAGCACCCAGAATATTTTACCGGAACAACATTTTGTGTTGCAGTTGACTCCCTCAATGGATTGGTTTACATAGGTCAAGTAAGTAACAGAGAGATTTAAAAAATTATGAACACAAAGGAAACAACAGCCTTCCTGTCTTGCTGTAGTAACTGACCATATGCGTTTATATCATGCTAATTGTGCAATTTATTTTTGAGTTGGTTTCAAGTATTTTGGTTACGAATGTGAAAGATATGTTAGATTTTGAAAGTGATTTTTGAAACATTAGTAATATTCTCAGTTATTTTTTTTCTTCGCCAAGATACAGATTACCTTTCCTTAAAACTGATCCTAAGAAGTTATTTTTTGTATACCTTCAGAGAGGGGATAACATCCCAAAGATATTAGTGTTCACAGAGGATGGATATTTACTACGAGCCTGGAATTATACAGTTGACACACCTCATGGTATATTTGCAGCCAGTACTCTATATGAACAATCCGTCTGGATCACGGATGTAGGAAGTGGTATGTATAGTAATATCTATTAAATTATCTTACTGGAAATCGCATCTTTGCACATGTCCTTGTTTGTATTGTTTAAAATCAGACTTGCTGAATCTAATTGTAATTTCTTTAACGATTCATGAAATCACATGTTTTTAACAAACTTTATATTGTACTTATGTGGAATTAAGAAATTTGACAAGGGCCGGCCGCGGTGGCTCACGCCTGTAATCCTAGCACTTTGGGAGGCCGAGGCGGGCGGATCACGAGGTCAGGAGATCGAGACCATCCTGGCCAACATGGTGAAACCCCGTCTCTACTAAAAATACAAAAAAAAAAATTAGTCGGGCGTGATGGCGGGCGTCTTTAGTCCCAGCTACTCGGAGAGGCTGAGGCAGGAGAATGGCGTGAACCCGGGAGGCGGAGCTTGCAGTGAGCCGAGATCGCGCCACTGCACTCCAGCCTGGGTGACAGAGCGAGACTCCGTCAAAAAAAAAAAAAAAAAAAAAGAAAGAAAGAAGGAAAGAAATTTGACAAGGAGCCTGTTAATATGATCTTTCCTTGAACTTGTCTAGGGACTTCTCTTTAAAGCATCAGTTGCTCTTCTCAGATTAAATAACTCTTAAACTGAAGCCAAATAAAGTGGCAGTCTCTAAAAGCAATGACTGGAATCCTCGACTCTTATTTTCCTTTTCCAATTCTCTTTCTTAAAAGATTGTGAAATCGTAACTGCTTTGTTGCTCAAAGTGCAAAGATTGCAGAAACTGGTGTTAATGTTTCTGAAATTCTACTGACTGAAGCATGTCTGAAATCTTCTTGCCATCAAATATTTTTAGTAGAAAAATCTGAAAAATGAAGTGAGCACAACTGAATGTGCAGCTATGGAGAAAGTTTTCAGAGAAACAATTCACCTGTGGCTGTAGCTTAAGACAAGGCAATACCTGAGATATCCTAGCATTACCCTAGGAATTCAGGAAGAAATGGGATTATAAAAACATTATTTCTAGTATTCCTTGGCCCAGTTATGTTCTTGAATTGAGGGACATCCTGGTTCTACAGTCCTGGCTGATTCAGATACCATTTTTTAGAGATAATGAGTTCTCAGTTTCTGTAAGTAGGGCCATTATCACAGCTGTTCTCAGAACCCATAAGATTTCTGGGCCTCAGCTGATGGCCCATTTATTTCATGCTGTGTTTTACATAGTACGATTCTGGTTCAACCAAAAAAAATCTATAGATTATCACTGAGTGAATTGTTAATACTGTAATGAGAGTCTGTTTTCACTTTTTTCCTGAAGATCCACTGTTAAAGACCGTTACTTTGAGTTCATTTTATTCATGTGATTTTTAAAAATAAGACTTCCTTGATTCCCAGAAATAAAAAGAGCACAGACGATCTCTTCATTTTTTCCATTACAGCTAATTTTCTACCCAGAGATCTGAAGACAGTTTTATGTTCCTATTTCCCAAAGGAATAAAGTTCCTCTACTGAAAAATATGGCTACAAATTAGCCTTTTTTTTTTTTTTGAGAAAATTTTTTATTGGTAGTCTTTTTTGCTAGTTTTTAGAAAGTTGGAGGCTTATGTGTTTTTTATTGCTATAAACTTTAGCTCAACTGTCCAAAAGTATAATAGTAAATAAATTATTTGACATAGAATTGTAATGCAAGCTGATTCACTTTCTTTCTGGTAAGCTCAATGTATCCAGTTTGTCTTTTGAGTACCTATCAGTTAATTTGGCATATGTACCTTCAAATTGATTTCTGTTCACTGCTTTATGATATTCCCTTATTAATAGTCTGCTGTATGCTCTTGCTTGTGAGATAATTTTAACTTAAAGAAATTTTAACGTGAGAAAATAAGATAACTCATGATTTACAAAGATTATTTTCTTCTTAGCAAACAAAAGTTGAGGGGTTGAATTTTGAATGTCTCCACAAGGTGAAAATGCAGTTAAAAAAAAAAATCTGTACCATAGAGAACGTTTTTGTTGACTTACTGAAATTTAAGATCTGTATGTGAGTGATTGAAATAACAGTTTCAAATATAAGTTGTTCCCTTTACATTTTCTTCTTGATTTCCTTTCATAAGCAATGCTTATTCAAGGTCATAAGATTAAAAAAGAAAATGGTGCACCAATACTTTGTTAACATTCTGAGTTTCCTGTATAATGAGTCAATTATGGGGATGTTATTTGAATTTAGAATCCACTTATTTTGGACTAATGGAAATTTTAATTCGTGATCAAATTTGGCTGTAATTTATGAAGAAGCTATAGTGCTTGTCAATTATACGTAATTTCCTAAGCCTATCAACTATTCGTTACTGTTTACTTCTATCAAATTTTTGCTCTTAGCTTACTTGAAAAATCTGAATGTTTGTATAGTGGTTTTATTTGTGAGATGTACATATCTATCTTTATAGGATTCTTTGGTCATACTGTTAAAAAATACAGTTCTTTTGGTGATCTTGTTCAAGTCTTGGGTACTCCAGGCAAAAAAGGCACTGGTTTGAATCCTTTGCAGTTTGATAACCCAGCAGAATTATATGTAGAGGACACAGGAGATATTTACATTGTGGATGGAGATGGAGGATTGAATAACAGATTGATCAAACTGTCCCAAGGTACATGACTTAATTGTTTATGGTATTATAAAAATATTATAAATTGATTTTAATTTGTTCGATACTTGGTATAATGTTTTAAGTGTTGTGTATGAAGCGGTGTGTAAAGAGCTAAGTGTATTACTACGAGAAAACTGAAAAACAGATGGGTATGATTGCCCACAATAAATGATCCTGATAACAGGCCCACTTATTCTTCACCAAAGGCCAGGAGATTCCTCCAAAAGTAACTGGCAACAGTATGAGAATTTCTGGTGGGCTCAGGAGATAAGTGTGTATCCTATTCAATTAAGCATGTAGAAATTAGAAACCTAGAATCCCAGAGTCAAGTATCCTACAGGCTGATTAATCAGCAAGCATTTTATTGAGTGCCCTTTCTGTGTCCTCTCCAGTATCAGGAGGTGCAGATCTATTATGTATGGAACAATGAAATGTAGTCTATGATGTTGATTCTTAAAGCAAAATGGACTTAGGAGGAGAAACTAAATTGCCTGGAGAAGTAGAACAAGATGTCATGAAGGAAGTAGTTATTGAACTAAACTGGTTTTGGTGGGAGGAGAAGGGAGGGTGGATGGAACATTCATGGAGGGTTTATCATGCATGGTCTACAGGCATTTATTAGCAGGAAAGAAGGTGAAGATGCACTTTTTCAGCAGCAGAAAATACAATTTGGGATGTTTTTGAAGTCTTATTTGAGGATTATTAAAGCCATGTTTTTGCCTATAACATTTTTGAGGTTTTCTTAGTAGGAAAGTGATCTTACAGCAGCAGGTTTCATAACACATTCTCTTAGGATCTATTACAAGTGAGCTCTGTCATTTGGAGGCTGTGTAGTCAATTTATCATTTAGTAACTGAATTTGGTTGATAACAGTTAAAAGGGAAGTATAGGGTAAGGATAAAGCAAGAATCCAAAAAATTCAATGAAAGAAACAACAAAATCTAGGAGACAGATTGAATATGGGTGTATTAGTTTCCTGTGGTTGCCATAACAAATTGCCACAAACTGCGTGGCTTTAAACAACATAAATTTATTCTCACAGTTTTGGAATCCAGAAGTCAGAAATCTGGTAGACTGTGCTCACTCTAAAAGTCCTGCCTTGCCGCTTCTAGTTTCTGGTGGCTCAAGCATTCCTTGGCTCGTGGCAGCATAACTCTGACGTCTGTCTCCATATTCACATGGCGGCCCCTTCTTCTCTGTGTGTTTTTGTGCCTCCAGTCTTTCCCTTCTTTCTCTTAATAAGGATTTAGGGCCCACCCTAAATCCAGGATGATCTCATGAGATCCCTAATTTAATTTTACCTGCAAAAACTATTTCCAAATAGCATCACATTCCCAGGTATCAGAAGTTAGGACTTGGACATCTTTTTAAAGGACCACAGTTGAACCCACCATAGTGGGTAATAAAGGAGATAGGTGGTAAAATCATAATGTGAATTTTTAAGGTCTGTGGAATACTAATATCAAGTAACAGATAAGTTGGGAAGGGGAACCAGTTTTAGGGAAAGGATGGCATAAACCCTAAACAATGATTTTGAAGCAGTCATGAAAAATTCAAGTGGAGATAATAATTAAAGAAGTAGATTAATTCCCTAAAGCAGAGAAGGAACTTTAAAAAAAAAATTGTAAGAAATGGACAAATGGACGTATAGACAGGAAAGCTGAGAAGGCATAGTCAAGTGAACCAGCGGTGTAATTAAATAGTTCTTTGTAACCTGTTTCATAAAATATGCAAATGCATGAGACATTCTATATGTTGCTCTGACTATATATTTTTACCATTTATAGATTTCATGATCCTTTGGCTGCATGGAGAAAATGGGACAGGGCCTGCTAAGTTCAACATACCTCACAGTGTTACACTTGATTCAGCTGGTCGGGTAAAAATACAGTGTCATTGTGGCTGGGACTGTGTGTCTGAATATGTTTGTGCGTGTATATGTGTGTGTGTGTGTGTGTGTCTGGGCATGTATATATAGATTGTGGTATACATGTGTGTCTGGGTATGTGGATACATGTGTGTTAGTGGGTGTGTCTGGGTAATTACTGAGGGGCTGGGTGTGCACACATACTTTCTTACAAATGTTTGGGTCCTATAGTGAGGGGGTTCCCCAAATATTTAGTAATGAGCAAAATGGATTTCCTGTACCATTTAAAAGGATAGAAGGAACAAATAATGGATCTGAACGTAAAGTTACCTGAAAGAAAAAGTTGCCCTCTTACTGGGAAAACTCCACTAAAAGTGTTTGAATGTCTTTTCACTTCTCAAGAAAAAAATGTGCTGATCTAAAGTGGAGTGGGAGAGGTTAACCTCGGAAGTTTGAAAAAGAGCCACCTAGGCTAACTCTTGTTCTCACTAGCTCCACATTGTTTAGGGAACAGAAAGTTTTAGCCAACAAATTTCAATCAATTTCTCTCTTTTCTACCCTATTCACTACTATCTCTTTTGCCTTTACTCAACTTCTAAGCATAGAGCTCACTTCTTTGAGGTTACATTTTCACAACGAAACCCCCACCAAAAAATTTGTGTATTAGTTTCTCCTCCTCTTTTCCTATAGCAGCCTGTACTTCCTATCATAGTAACTATCATGCTATATTATAATCATTTGTCTGTTTCCCCTAATAGATGTTAGGCTGTTGAGAGTGCTTACTGAATCTCTTTTGCTTTATTTCTTCGTGCCTAGTACATAGTAGTCATATTTATTTATTAAATGACTAAATGTCTTGACACACAATGGATGCATTAAGCTACTTGCCTTCATACCATTAGGCATTTAATCCATTTCTACTTCCGATTCAGTGCTCAGCAAACAAACTTCTAATTATGACTTGGCTTCCTAATCATAATTGATTGACAAAAATGAGAATGTTTTGATCATTAAATCTTCTGATCTGCCATAAGATGTTAATCAACCATGTGAACTTTGTAGGTAAATTGGGAACTGGAAAGTTTGAATTAAGCTTTTGCACATTATCCTCCTTAGCTTGGGTGACTCGTTGTGTGCTAAGAAAAAAAATCAAATTTCAGAGCATGCGAGACCTCGACCCAGGTAAATTCATCGTGGTGAGGAATACCCTTCTGAAAGGCCTTGGAAATCATCTGATGGGGGTACTCTGGCATTCCTGAGTGATAAAGAGTGTCAGTTATACACAATTGTGTTTTATAACAATAGCAATTCTGTTCTGAGCATTTTACATAATTAGCTCATTTAATCATCACCACAACCCTATATGAAAGGTTAGTCACTTCCAGACTTCTTGTTATGTGTTAAACAGGAGTTCCCATAATCAAAATTCATTGAGTGTTGAGCAGGAAAGATGACGCTAACAATCTAAAGTATCATCCTAGTGTGTAAACTATGCTTCTTCCTTGGTCATTTGTCCGGGATACTAATCTCAAAATCTTTAAGAAAACCCATCTTTACTAAAGGATCATAGATCAGGAAAAGACCTTGAGAAATTGCTTTATTTTGGCATCAACAACCTTTCTTAAGTGGTGTAGTGAGTTGTGATTTGTTTCTGATTGGAGATGAATTCAATGGCTACCAAAATTCACACACATTGATGAAGCTGTAGCCAGGGTTACCTGTGAAGAAATAATCTCTCAGTCTACAAACCCAAGAAATCCAAAGGACCAAAAGCAGGGAGGTGGAAGTAAAGAGGACTGACCCACTCCCAGTCCATTCTTTCATACCTCTCTACAACCCTGGCCACAAGTCATCAAAAACCATTTCCCTTTATGCTTTAAGCTGCATTCATGTAGCCATGAAATGTCATTTAGAATGCATCTCGCTTCTTGTCTTATAACAAGTTCCTTAATAACCCATTACAGCCTATAACAAACCTAAATTAAACCTATTACTGTTCTTTATATGTTGCTAAAATATCTCAGGCTTCTTCTTTAGTTGGCTCAGCACTCTGTACATACCTTGGTAATAGCAGGTATGGGTTTAATGATACTGCAGTATGAATGAATACCTCACATCCTACTGTCTTGAGCTCTTGAGAAGTAAAGCTGCTTTTCTTTGTCATGTTGCCTGGCCCAGGAGCTGACAAGCCAGTAGTACTCATTGAAAAATGAATGCTTGTTAGAGGAATGAATGAATGTTGTCGCTTTTCATTATCTACTGATCCCCTGCATTATGGTAGAGTACTCCAGCTTTTTAGTTATTCACACATTTAGAACAGTAGACAGAGTATTGTAAGCTTTGGGTTAAGACAGCTTTGGGTTGTGCCTCTCCCATTTGTAAGCTCACTTCAGAGATGGCAGCCTTTCTGAACTTTAGTTGTTCCTCATCTGAAAATGGGACTTATACTGCCTTCTTCGGAATCCTCTTAAGTGAGATAATGTATGTGAAACTAATGAAAATAAACATTCTTTTCCCTTTTTTCTTCTCATATTATGGATATTTTTCAATTGACATTTTTGTGTGTTTCTCAGGTGTGGGTTGCTGACCGAGGAAATAAAAGAATCCAAGTATTTGATAAAGACACTGGGGAGTGGTTAGGAGCATGGAATAATTGTTTCACAGAAGAGGGACCTTCTTCAGTCAGGTAATTGTTTCATTTTATTGCAAAATGCTTGTTTTAGTTAGTGTATGTGTCTCACTTCCTCTGAATAGCTAGCTGAAAGTTTAAAATATTTATTGTTAATTTTGAATTAGGGGAAAATAGAAATATACAGAGGAATTTGATATCCGAGATTTTCAGATGCCAGATAAAGTGAAAACAAGAAATAACATATGCTAGACCTCTCCTCTAGCCTTTACTTGGTAAATGTTTAAACACAGGACAAAAATCAAACCCAGCCTAACATCAATTCTTCATTAATTTCATTTTGTGGACTATGATATTGATACTTTTAAAAAATTTAAGCTAATCTTTGGCTTTGCTTACCATCATGGACATCTTATTCCCTCATAAACAGAATTAGATCAAATTAAAATTCTTCTTAAAAGAATCATTCAGCAAGTAGGTGCCTACTGTTGTTTGGCACAGTAGGGGATTAAAATGTTGAAAAAAAATACCCTTATGTTTTTTCACAGACATTTATTATGTTAAATGTCTTTCTTCTTAGGTTTACTCCTGATGGGAAGTACTTGATTGTGGCCCAGCTGAATCTTAGCAGGCTCTCAGTTGTAGCAGCACCCCCAGTGGGAAGCATTGGGGAGTGTTCTGTGATCAGCACAATCCAACTAGCAGATCAAGCTTTGCCACATCTCCTAGAAGTCGACAGAAAGACTGGAGCAGTCTATGTGGCAGAAATTGGAGCAAAACAAGTACAAAAATATGTCCCTTTGAATAGCTATGTTCCTTCATTTGGTTCGTAATGTTTCTTTCCTGGGAATATTTCAAGTGGCAGTTCAGATTCTCAAATTCACTAAGTGCTTAAAAATGATGTTCAAGCACAATAATTTATTTTTCTAGTATAAAAGATCTAGTATCAGAAAGATTTGTTTTTATGTCATTAAGAATCTTATCTTTTGTTGCCCTCTTGGGACTTAGTTTTATTTGTAAGTGCATAAGGATATTTTAATGAAAGGAATGTAACTATAAAATGGGGTTGGGAAGAGGGACTAAGGTCGTAAGCTCATTATTTGCCCTGGTAGACTGATTCTCCCTGGGTAAAGAAAATGGGAATAAAAATGAGCTTGCAGGATAATTTATTAAATTTCATGTGAAGAACTCCAGACCTCCAGATTGTGCAACTAACATAAAATGAGCTGCTTGAGAAATTGTAAGTAAGATGAACTATTGGTTAATTTGAGTACCCACAGAGTGCTGTGTCTTGATGACTTAAAAATGAAGAAGCAGGATTGCCTTTTGAGTAGCTTATAGTCCAGTGGGGAGACAAGTGGGCAAACAATCACAACACAGCAAAAGCGACCTTGGAGCTTAGCGGAACTTTTGGAGTAGGAGCGCTGCATTTGACTGAGGGAATCACGGACACTTCGCCGAAGTGAATTTGAGCTCAGGCTTGAAAACTGAGGGGAGCTTACCAAGGGACAAGGAGGAGAGAACAATAATTTCCAAGTAAAGAAGGTATAAAAAGTTAGAAACGTACTGTAAACTTTGATAGGCTTTTAGGCTTTTTTTAAAGCCCAACTTGGCTTTTGTCCATTACCTGTAAGATATTTAACATCAGTCAGCCTTTAAATGTAGGAATAAAATGGCTGACATCTAAGCACTTTACTAAAAGAGGTTTTTACAAATAACTAAGGATTGTAGAGCTTCCTTCTCTTTTTTTTTCTTTTTCTTTCTTTCTTTTTTGTTTTTCATGAACTCAACTTATTCCTAACATTTGTCTACCTCAAAGAAATTTCAAGATTATTTAGATAACATAGAAATGTGCCAAATCCTTTGAGCTGTTAAGATGGATAATTTCCTGCTTTCCTCCTTCTACATCTTCTCCTCCCACTCCCTCCTTTGGTCTGAATATTGGCTTCCCAATTAAGACCTTTTTTTTTTTCAGTTTGTTTTAACTTATTATAGGTTTTAGAGGAACTTTGCCATTTTATAATCTTTCAAATCATTCTTCCTCCTTCCTCACCTCAGCTTCCTGCTTTTCCCAGTGTTTTACTGTAAATTGTGTACCATATGCCAAATCTTGAGCTGACTTTGCTCTTCACCTGTTATGGCTGGAGTATTTTCCAGACCTGAAGGGACTCACACTTGTTTTGATACTTGGATCACATCTCCGTGAGGTTAGGAAGGTGTATCTACCAACAGGAAGCCCTGTACTCTGTATTCCAAGGCTATTGATAAATGTGTTTGTGCCACCGATCAGACTGTATGACCTTAAACAAGTCACCTTAGTTTTCAGTGAATTGGGAACATCATTGTCTCCTCTTTCATGAATGCTGTGAGAATCAGATGTGCAACAGATACAGACTTGCCCTTTGAAATCTATACCTCTGGATACATTGGAGGCATTTGATTAACAAAGGCCCTTCTAAATGTGCTATTTATCTCACAATAACTATCAATCAGATTTGCCTTAATTTTGTGTTTATAGCATTTATCACAACGTAGCCTCATAGACTTTATGCAGATTAATATGGTCAATTGATTTGGATAAAAGAAAAGTAATTTCAGGGTTTGTTTTTAAGCCAGGACAAGAAATACAAATGCCTCTTTGAAGCAATTTAGGCTAAACTGATTCTGAAATTTCAAATGTTTTATTTTACTTTGTTTTATTAAGCCAGGACAAGAAGTGCAAATGTCTCTTTGAAGCAATTTAGGCTAGGTAAACCGATTTTGCCATTTCAAAATGTTTTATTTTACTTTGTTTTATATCAGAGTCTTATAAAACCGGCTGCAAATATTTCTGAATATCTTTGTAAAAGTGTTTATTAGTGTACCTGTGATTACAGTACTTCACTTTTTTCCTTTGGATTAATTGGTTAAATGAATGAGAAATGTGTTATGTTTTTTACTAAAAAGTATAAATTAAAATTTTGGAAAGAAAAGGCAATATTATCTGGCTCCCCAATTAAAGTTTGATTTTATTGTCACAAAAGCAGTCTGTAACTTTTTATTCCTTTAAAGAATTTCAACAATTATGAAATCACAAGTTGATGCTGAAAGAATATCCCACTTGTCACACATACAGGTTATAAGCTGATGTGCATAAATAAGACTAGAAGTTGCTTAGAACATTTAAAGGATGTAGCTTGTTTTGAGGTGGTGGGAGGGTACAACTGACAGTAATAACTAGTTAATTATCTACATTTCTGCATTAAAAGTGGAACATCTTTATACTTCTACTTTTTAGGTCTATTTTTTGAGTAGGGGAGGGGAGAAAGTGTTCTAAATTAGAAAACCAAAGGCTATATAGATTTAGCTCTATCTTTCCTTACCTGTACCATCAGATTAGGTCTTTCAAGTGGAATATTTATCGATCAGAGAAAACTTGGATGAAATCTGATGGCGAACAAAGATTTACCACGAATTTTTTTTTTTTTTTTTTTTTGAGATGGAGTCTCGCTCAGTCGCCCAGGCTGGAGTGCAGTGGCGTGATCTCGGCTCACTGCAAGCTCTGCCTCCCGGGTTCACACCATTCTCCTGCCTCAGCCTCCTGAGTAGCTGGGACTACAGGCACCCGCCACCAAGCCCGGCTAATTTTTTTTTTTTTTTGTATTTTTAGTGGAGATGGGGTTTCACCGTGTTAGCCAGGATGGTCTTGATCTTCTGACCTGGTGATCCGCCCGCCTCGGCCTCCCAAAGTGCTAGGATTATGTTCTTAGGTCACTTAGCGGATTAAAAGACTGCTTCAAGCAATGTAGTGTAAGGCTAAGGCAGTAAAGTCCTAATTTGTTTTGCCTTTGCTGGTTTTAAGCACTTTTGCATTTGAAAACAGGACAGATTGGATAGTCAGCACTAAAATGGAAACTCTCAAATTTTTGCTTTTTAGGCTTACCAAAATAAATGAGAGTTTTTAAAAGTCCTAAATGTATTACTTTGATTTGTATTCTCTGCTATATATTTTCAGCAACAATAAAAAAATCAAAATAATCAGCTGTATTGATTCAGTAAAAAGTTTTGAGACAACAAACATATAAAGGCAGTCAGGCAAGTGTCCTCTGCTCTAATAGTTCCCTACCTGGTTGGGAAAATAAGCTACTTAAACCTTGTCTTAGGGTTAGGAGATACCATTTTTGGCACTTGCGTTACGTTACATTCTTGATACACAAGAGGTCAGTAGCGTTCTGCTTATAAGCATTTCTTGAACTCAAACATGGGCTAAGCTTCATACTTTGGTGTTTTTTTTTAATTGAAGCTACAGTGTTCACCATACTTCCATTGTTTTTCTTTTTTCCACAACTTGCTTACATCTTGAGGAAATTGGCTTATGGATGAAACATTTTCCAAGCATTGTTGGAAATTTTTTACTGGTTAATTGGACTTGTCCACAATTAAAAAGAAAAGTTTAAACCTTTTCAGTAATTCAGACTAACAGCCAGAAGTGAATTAACTTATTTTAAACGAAGGTGAAACTATAATCTGAATGTGTGAGTTTAGTACAATAAAGAATGAATTTGTGTTAGTGGGGAATTATTCTTTTTTCTCCCTAGTAGATGTTTTTGGTTGTCGTTGTTGTTTAAAAAAAAAAAAAAAATTTCACCTTGTGGTTGCTACTTTACAAATAAGAAAAATAAGTTTTTTATAAAGACTCTTAAGTCATTTCTTCATCAGCTACTCCTATGGAATCCATGAGTTTATAAATTAATCCTCTAAACACTAAATGACATGTAGATACTCCTTTTGTGTATAAAAATTGAACAGAATTTGTGCAATGAAAACACTACTTAAAATTTATTTTCTCCATTGTAAACAATGAAGTAATACGATTTAATTCTGCTTCTATGTAATTCATAAATAAAAAACTGTAACACATAAAACAACCTTGTCCTACATGAGTTATATTTAAATAAATTAATTTAAATTTAAATTAATTTAATAGATTAATTTAAATTTAAATTAATTTAATAGATTAATTTAAATTTAAATTAATTTAATAGATTAATTTAAATTTAAATTAATTTAATAGATTAATTTGCATGAGTCACAACAAATTGACATTATAAACTTGCTTCTCAATTTTCAGCCACTTTATCAAAGGAAGAAATTTTAGTGGCATGGTGCAGATTCTCAGATTTGTTCCTAATGAGAACTGGTTACTACAATATATGTTAGAAATTTTTTTTTTACAATAGGACATTTATATACAAACTGTCACAATCACCAGTTAAATGTTTTTATAACATTTTTCTTCACAGTGTGTGTAAAGAAGTATTTAAATATTTTGATGTTTCCTGTATTGAACTGAAACACTAATTTTTACTTAACTAAAGGGATGAAGGAACTAACTATATGTACATTTGTTTTTAATCAACATTAATTTAGGTAAATGTATTCAATTTTGTGTGGAGTGTATGGGGGTTACGTTTGTGCAGTCTGTGTGCATATGTGTAAATATAAATGTGCATCTAAAGGGCATTGTGCCCAACTAGGTCAGAAGAACTGGATCAAAACAGATGAGACTTAACATGGCTAAATGTAAGTCCTCATGGGAGGAAATGTGGTTTGGCAACAAATTATTTGAAAAAGTTTTGGGAGGTTTGTTGGCCAAAAATATTACAAGCCTTGTTAAGAAAAATGTTGCAATCTTAGACAACATTGAAGTGTAGATTTAATGGCAGTTTAATCGACAAGATAGTCTATATATCTAGTAAACAGCTCCGTGGTGTTGTTACCTTTTGGATACTACATTTTAAGAGGGAATCCTATAAACTGTTTAACCCAAAAGCAGTGTGATGGTTAATATTGAGTGTCAACTTGGTTGAAGTATGCAAAGTATTGTTCCTGGGTGTGTCTGTGAGAGGGTTGCTGAAGGAGATTGACATTTGAATCAGTGGACTGTGAGAGGCAGCCCCACCCTCAGTCTGGGTGGGCACCATCTAATCAGCTGCCAGTGTGGCTAGAATAAAAGCAAGCAGAGGAACGTGGAAGGACTAGACTGGCTGAGTCTTCTGGCCTTCATCTTTCTCCCATCCTGGATGCTTCCTGCCCTTGAACATTGGACTGCAAGTTCTTTAGCTTTTGGACGTTTGGACTTAGACCAGTGGTTTGCCGGGGCTCTCAGACCTTCTGCCACAGACTGAAGGCTGCCCTGTCAGCTTTCCTACTTTTGAGGTTTTGGAACTCAGGCTGGCTTCCTTGCTCCTCAGCTTGCAGAGGGCCTATTATGGGACTTTACCTTGTGGATCATGTGAGTCCGTACTCCTTAAACTCCCTTTCATATATCCATCTATCCAATTCATCCTGTCTCTCTAGACAACCCTGACTAATACAAGCAGGTAACCAAAATAACAGTGTTTGGAAATAATTCTGAAGTTTCAGAGGGTGATCATGTAGTAGAGTGGATAGAATTCTGCACTTTCCTCCAGAACTAAGACAATGAGTACAAATAATAGAGTGGCCCATGGGATCAGCCCAATCAAAGAACCCTCCTCTAGCAGTGGAATGGGCTGTAGCAGTGGATGTGGTAAAGCTTGGTATTTCACAGCTTGGAATCCAGTTAGGTTGACCTAGGTTTTAATCCACGCCCTGCCACTAATTTGTATTGTTTTTAGCTATGCCTCATTTTATTGCTCATTTGCGAAATGGGAATACTAATATTTTCCTTATGGAATTGTGAATACAAATAAGATCATTCATGTAAAGCATTAAGCCCTGTCTCTGACATGCACTAAGCACTCAACAAACCTTAAGAGATTCACTTGTGGTATTTCGGTCAGACAATGGCAGTCATGCCACCCACCACCTTTGGGCAGGGTCTTGGGAGAATGGTGAGACCACATGACCTTCCCTATTCTATAATTCTGTGTTTAGTCACAGTATTGAAAACTAAAGGTAAGGCTATAATATACTAAAGCATCTATCATTTAGAAATGCCATTTTAAAAAACATGGCTATTTTTAGTTGGCGTTAATGCTGTTTATCCAACAAGTAATTTATGAGCAAGGTAAAGACTCCCACTTTCTGCAATTTATGTTCTAGTTGGAGAGACAGAGCAAATTGAGAGGAAAAATGGGATTTTGGTTAACATTTTTTGGTGTACATTAACACTTAGTTGGTTAAGCAAATGCCCATTTTCAGTGTTCTTCTGCCTTTCCTTCCACTACTGTAACGACTGGAAGAGCTGGGTGCTCGCTTCCTCAGCCTGCTAGCAACTAGAGGTAGCTCTGTGATGTGGCTCTGAACATAATTGGAAGTCTACTGATAGACTTCTAGAAAAGCAATTGCTTTTTTGATTTTAAAAAATAGCAGCATCACTCCTTTATTCATTTCTTCCCTGTCTTGAACTTGGAAGTGATGCCTGAAGTTACAGTAGCTGTCTCAGAACTATGAAGCCACAAAGCAGCAATTCTAAGGCAGAAAGATAGAAGGAGCCTGGGTTTTTAGCGTGTTGGGGAACCACTACATTGTCCTTGTATTTCCTTTCTTCAGACTTCTTTTTATGTGAGATAATTAAATGTGACTAAAGCCATTGTTAGTTGAATGTTTTCTTGCAGGTGAAAGCATTCCTAAGAAATATAATACTGAGTTAAACTGCATTAATTTGAGAAAGATGGATATTTTTATTGTCTTAAGAGTCTGTATCCAGGAATATGTCATTCTAATGTCTTATGTCCTTTAAGATTTTACAGGTTCTTTTTTAAAAAAATAGATCCTGTGCCTTTCTCATGACAAATTTAGGTTCCTGTGTCAAATTTATTCCATGCATTTATTACCGATACTAGAGTAGGATTTTTCCCCATTTCTATTTAGTTATTGGAGGTATAGAGAAAAGGAATCAATTTGTTTTATATATAATATATTAACCTTAATTTAATTTAATAATTAATAATTTAATAAATAGTTAATTTAACAAGTAACCTTAATTATTTTAATTCGCTATTATAGATATTTGGATTTTGTGGGTGGAGCACTGAAAAAACTATACATCTTTTAATATTTGTATTGCTTGTTTGATTTTCAAAATTTTATTACATTAGCTATACTATTTAAAACGATGTTGAATGATAAGGGGATATCCTTATCTTGTTTCTGATTTTAATGGAAATGTTTGCACTACACCAATTATTAATAATATGATATTTGCTATTAAGTTTTGGTAATTTTCATATTTCAGTTCTTTATCTCTTAGAGTTTTATTAAGAATACTCAATTTTATTAACTGGCTTTTGACATTGATATAGACAATATATTGATGTAATTAATGTTACAGATTATTTTTCTTATGTTATTGGAAAACATTTTAATCATGATGTCTTGCTTGGAACTTTTATTCTTGAAACACAAAGGGCAGTAGAGTTCTATTTATACAATTTACTAATTATGTTACTAATTATGTTTCTTCCATCTCCAAAAGGAAATTTTTTTTAGGTTATATACCCAGTATTTATTTCTTAGGTTATATACCCAGTAATAGGATTGCTGGGTCAAATGCTAGTTCAGCTCTTAGTTCTATAAGAAGTCTTCCATACAAAAAAAAAAAAAATTAGCTGGGCGTGGTGGTACATGCCTGTAATCCCAGCTACTTGGGAGGCTGAGGCAGGAGAATCACTTGAACTAGGGAGTCGGAGGTTGCAGTGAGCCGAGATCGCACTGATGCACCCCAGTCTGGCGACAGAGTGAGACTCTGTCTAATAAAAAAAAACAAAACAAAAAAGAAGTCTTCCAAGTACTCTCCACAGTGGATGAACTAATATATTCCCACCAACAGTGTATTAGTGTTCCTTTTTCTCTGCAACCCCACCAGCATTTGTTATTTTTGACGGTTTAACAAAAGCTATTCTGACATGTGTGAGATTGATTTGCATTTATCTAATGAATAGTGATGATGAGCATTTTTCCATTTGTTTGTTGGCCACTTGTATGTCTTCTTTTGAGAAGTGTCTGTTCATATCCTTTGCCCACTTTTTAATGGGGCTATTTGTTTTTTGCTTGTTGATTTAGTTCCTTATAGATTGTGGACATTAGGCTATTTTCAGGTGCATAGTTTGAGTGTTTTCTCCCATTCTGTAGGTTGTCTATTTACTCTGTTGATAGTTTCTTTTTCTTTGCAAAAGCTCTTTAGTTTAATTAGGTCCTACTTGTCAATTTTTGTTTTTGTTGCAATTGTTTATGAAGACAACCATAAATTCTTTGTCAAGGCCAGTATTGAGAAGGGTATTTCCTAGGTTTTCCTCAAGAAATGTTATGGTTTGAGGTCTTATATTTAAGTCCTTAATCCATCTTGAGTTTAATTTTTATATATGGTGATAGATGGGGGTCTACTTTCATTCTTCTCTGTATGGATAGCCAGTTATACCAGCATCATTTATTGAGTAGAGAGTCCTTTCTTCATTGCTTATTTTGTTGACTTTGTCAAAGATCATATGGTCATAGGTGTGCAGCTTTATTTCTGGGTTTCCTACTCTGTTCCATTGGTCTATGTGTCTGTTTTTATAACAGTACCATGCTGTTTTGGTTATTGTAGCCTTATAATATTGTTTGAAGTCAGGTAATGTGATGCCCCCCCCCCCCACTTTGTACTTTTTGCTTAGGATTGTGTTGGCTATTCAGGCTGTTTTTTGGTTCCATATGAATTTTAGAATAGTTTTTTTCCAATTCTGTGAAACATGATCTTGGTGCTTTAGTAGGAATGGTGTTGAATCTATACATTGCTTTTGGCAATATGGCCATTTTAATGATATTGGTTCTTCCAGTCCTTGAGTATGGAATGTTTTTCCATTTGTTTGTGTCATTGCTGATTTATTTCAGTAGCATTTGTTGTTGCTCTTCTAGCGGTCTCTCACCTCCTTGGTGAGAGGAGAGCCTTGAGGCTATTGTAAATAGGATTGTGTTCTTGATTTGGCTCTTAGCTTGAACATTATTGGTGTATAGAAATGCTACTAATTTTTGTACGCAGATTTTGTATCATGAAACTTCACTGAAATTGTTTGTCAATTCTTAGAGGCTTTGGTGCAGGCTTTGGCATTTTCTCAATATAGAATCATATCATCAGGGAAGGGAGATAGTTTGGCTTCTTTTTTTTCCTATTTCTGTGACTTTTATTTCTTTCTCTTGCCTGATTTCTCTGGCTGGGACTCCCAGTACTGGGTTGAATAGGAGTGGTGAGAGTGGACATTCTTGTCTTATTCCAATTCTTAGTCAAAATGCTTCCAACATTTGCCCATTAAGTATGATGTTGGCCATGAGTTTGTCATAACTGGCTCTTATTATTTTGAGGTATGTTCTTTCAGTGCCTAGTTTGTTGAAGGCTTTTATTGAGAAGGGATGTTGGATTTTATTGAAGGTTTTTTTTTTTTTTGTCTATGGAGATGATCACATAGTTTTTGTTTTTAATCCTGTTTATGTGGTGAATCACATTTATTTACTTGTGTGTGTTGAACTATCCTTGCATCCCATAAATAAAGTCTGGTTGATCATGGTGAATTAACTTTTTGGTGTTCTGCTGGATTCGGTTTGTTAGTATTTTGTTGAGGATTGTTGCATCTGTGTTCATCAGGGATATTGGCCTGTAGTTTTCTTTTTTCATTGTGTCTCTGCCAGATTTTTGGCATCAAGATGATGCTGGTTTTGTAAAATGAATTAGGGAAGAGTCCTTCCTCCTTGATTTTTTTTGGAATAGTTTCAGTAGGATTGATACCAGCTCATCCTTGTATGTCTGATATTATTCAGCTGTGAATCCATCTGATCCAGGACTTTTTTTGGTTGGTAGGATTTTTGTTACTAATTCAATTTTAGCACTCATTATTGGTCTGCTCAGGGTTTCAGTTTATTCGTTCAATCTTGGGAAGTTGTGTGTTTCCAGAAATTTATCCATTGCTTCCAGATTTTGTTTTCTTTTCCTTTCTTCCTTTGCTTTCTCTCTTTCTCTCTCTCTCTCCTTCTTTCCCTCCCTTCCCCCCTACCCTCCTTCCTTTTCCTTCATTTATTTATTTATTTATTTTGAAACAGAACCTCACTCTGTCACTCAGACTGGTGTGCAGCAGCGCAATCTTGGGTCACTGCAACCTCTGCCTCCTAGGTTCAAGTGATTCTCCTGCCTTGGTCTCCTGAGTAGCTGGGATTATAGGTGCATGCCACCATGTCAGGCTAACTTTCTAATATTTTGTCAAGACGGATTCTCACTGTGTTGCACAGGCTGTCTTCTAGATTTTCTAGTTTGAGTGCATGGAGATGTTTTAGTAGTTAGTCTCTGAGGATCTTTTGTATTTCTGTGGGATCAGCGGTAATGTCATCTTTGTCTTTTCTGATTCTACTTATTTTTATTGTTACTGTTTTTATTAATCTAGACAGCAGTGTGTCAATCCTGTTTATCCTTTCAAAAAACCAACTTTTAGTTTCATTGATCTTTTGTGTGTATTTTTGCATCTCAACTTCATTCAGTTCTGCTCTGATTTTAGTTTTCTTCTGCTAGCATTGAGGTTCCTGTTTTTCTAGTTCCTCTGGGGGCAATGTTTGATTATTAATTTGATATCTTTCTAACTTCTTGATATAGGTATTTTGTACTGTAAACTTTTATCACTGCTTTCATTGCATCCCAGAGATTTGGGTATGTTGTGTCTCTGTTTTCATTAATTTTAGAGAAATTTTTTATTTCTGCCTTAATTTTATTATTTACCCAAAAGTTATTCAGGAGTAAGTTTTTAATTTCCATGTATTATGTGGTTTTAAGAGGGCTTCTTGGTATTGATTTCTATTTTTATTGCACGGTCATTGGAGAGTATGGTTGGTATGATTTTAATTTGTTAAAATGTACTGAGACTTGCTTTATAACCAAATATGGTTAATCTTAGAGTGTGTTTCCTGTGCAATTGGGAAGAATGTATATTCTGTGGTTGTTGGGTGGAGTATTTCGTACCTGTCTATTAGGTACAATTGGTCATGTGTCAAGTTTAAGTCCAGAATGTATTTGTTAGCTTTTTGCTTTGATAATGTAACACTGTCAGTGGGGTGAGGTCCTTCAATATTGTTATGTGGCTATCTAAGTCTTTTTTTTTTTTTTTGAGACGGAGTTTCGCTCCTGTTGCCCAGGTGCCACCACGCCAGGCTAATTTTGTACTTTTAGCAGAGACAGTGTCTCTCTTTGTTGGTCAGGCTGGTCTCAAACTCCCAACCTCAGGTGATCCGCCTGCCTCTGCCTCCCAAAGTGCTGGAATTACAGGCATGAGCCACCGCGCCCAGCCCTAAGTCTTTTTGCCATTCTAGAAGTACTTGTTTTATCAATCTGACTTCTCCAGTGTTGGGTGCTTATGTATTTAGGATAGTTACGTTTTGCTGAATTGAACCTTTTATCATTATATAATGTCCTTCTTTGTCCTTTTTGACTGCGTTGGTTTAAAGCTTGTTTTGTCTTATGTAAGAATAGTTACCCTGCTCTTTTTTGCTTTCTGTTTGCATGATAGATTTTTCTCCATTTCTTCATTTTGAGACTATGGGTGTCGTTACACATGGGATGGGTCTCTTGAAGATAGACGGTTGGGTCTTGCCAGTCTGTGCCTTTAAGTGGGGCGTTTAGACTATTTATGTTCAAGGTTAATGTTGATATGTAAGGATTTGATCCTGTCATTTTGTTATTAATTGGTTGTTTTGTAGACTCAATTATATTATTGCTTTGTAGGATCTGTTGTGTATGTACTTAAGCGTGTTTTTGTGGTATCAGATATTGTTCTTTCCTTTCCACATTTAGAACTCTCTCCTTAAGTACCTGTTGTAAGGCAGGTCTAGTGGTAATGAATTCCCTTAGTGTTTGCATGTTTGAAAAGGATTTCATTTCTCCTCTGCATGTGAAGCATAATTTGGCAGGAAATAAAATTCTTGGTTGGAATTTCTTTTCTTTAAGGATGCTAAATATACATCCCCAGTCTCTCCTGGCTTGTAAAGTTTCTGCTGAGAACTCTGCTGTTAGCCTGATGGGGTTCCCTTTGTAAGTGACTTGGCCTTTTTCCCTAGCCACCTTTATGATTTTTTTTTCCTTGTTGACTTTGGAGAATCTGATGACTATGTGTCTTTGGGATGGTTGTCTTGTATAATATCTTGCAGGTGTTCTCTGGATTTCTGGAATTTGCATGTCTACCTCTCTAGTGAGATTGGGAAAATTTCTGTGGACAATATCCTCAAATATGTTTTCCAAGTTGCTTACTCTCTCTTTTTCTCTCTCAGGAATGCCAATAAGTTGTAGAGAAAGTTTGTTTCCTTCTTTAAAAATAACTACATCATCTCTCCTGGACCATTTTACTGGCTTCCTTGGATTGAGTTTAAACTTTCTCCTGAATCTCATTGAGCTTTTTTGCCAATCAGATTCTGAATTCTATGTCTGTCATCTCTCTCAGCCATTTCAATCTGGTAAGGAACCAGACATTGCTGGGGAGCTAGTGCAATCATTTAGAGGGAAGGAGACACTGCCTTTTTGAATAATCGGAGTTCTTGGGCTGATTCTTTCTCATATGAGAGGGCTGGTGTTGCCTTATCATTTTGAAATGGCTGTTGTTTGGTTGGGGCTTTTTGTTTTTATATTCTTTATTTCCCTTGAGGGTTTGACTGGAGTATGCTACCTATAGTCAATTGACTTCATTCCTAGGTGCTTTCAGAGGGTCAAGGCTCTATGCGGGATCTTTCTTTGTGGCTAGATTCCTGCATTGGGTTTCACTGGTGATGTATGGTGAAAGAATTTATGTTTGGTGGTTTAATTAAGGCTGTGATCTAGTACATGGCTCTTAAGAGTAAGGGCAAATAAAAAACATTTTTAATTAAAAAAATTGTTAAGAAAAAGCATGATGTAGGCTGATAAATTTAAAAAATTATTTTTTAAAAAGAGTAAGGGCTGGTAGATAGGCTCTTAGTCACACGCCTCTTATATTTTGGTGCATTCGCAGCAGTACTCTGGGGTGAGTTAGATGGGGGTGGGCAAGAGATAACCTCACCAAATCCATTCCTGGGTCTTGGAGAGCCCCCTCCAGTCACTGGTGCCATGCTCACATTTTCTTAGTCCCAAAGTGGGGTGCTGGTAGGCTGTGTTCTCCCTTCCCTTAGTGTCACCCAAGCCAAAGTTTAGGTCACCAGGAGACCCGCAGGTCCTTGGGGACCCACTGGTCCTCTGTGCTTGGCAGAGTCAGAGCAGGTTGTGGGATATGTCAACAGGTGGCCCCTTGAGGCACTAGGTCAAGGGTGAGGATCCCTGGGCAGGGCAGTGTTGCTGTGGGTATCCAGCTGGTGTGGTGACTGCAGCCTGGGTTTTTTTTCCTAGCAGATGGCTGTGGGGACCATTCCACTCATGCTCCCACAACGGGATCTCCTTACACTGTCTATCCTAGTAGCTGGCCTGACAAGCTAGTTTTGTCCCACTCCATCTGCACCCAGATTGCTGGGCTGTTGGTTGTTCTGGGCTGCAGGGCTCCTTCTGGCAGAGGCTGTGGCTGACAAACAGGCTACACCTTTCCCTGGCTGATCTTGCAGAGGGAAACACGTTCTGCTCCTGCTCCAGCCCACGAACCCGCACCTTATACTTCTCAGTGTTTGGAGAGTAGGGGCTCTTACCCCAATCTAGCTCTGGCCATAGATCTCAGCTGGATATTCCTCAGCTGTGTATCCGAACTCTGGGGGATTGGGACCAGACCTGTGGCTTTGTCCTCTGACCTCTTAGGGTGGAGCACAGGCTGTGCAGGGGGGCTGAAGTGCTCCCAGGCCACCAGCAAAGCACTCAGGAGGGGCAGTGGAAGCTGTGCTGTGTGTATGCTTTTATGGGAGCAGCCAGCTGGAAGACTTGGGAGGGGCCAACAGAGAATGGGGCGTGGCAGATTAGAGTCACCCTGGTCCCATGGGAAAGATAGCCCTGCTCTCTCCTGGCCTTGGCGGTCAGCAGAGGTTAGAGCCACAGGGAGATGGTTGTTGATGGTCGTGTTTTGCTGCAGCTGACCCCCGCAAAACCTTCTGGGCTCCGTGCAGGCTCAGACTCTGCCTCTGTCTACTCTCTGGGCAGCTCCCCTTGCCAATCCAAATATCTGTGAGGGTGGTGGGAGCTCTCGTAGCTAGGATCTTAGAGATCCACAGCAGCAGAGTGTTGCCTGGCAGTTCCTTCGCTCACCCCTTCCTCACGACCTGTTTAAGGCCTGCAGCTGGTCCCAGTGCTTGGCAACTCCATGTAGTGTTCCCAACTTCCTCCCTCTTCCACCCCAATGTCTGCATCACCCTTCTATCAGCACTAAGTTTTTCCACTCAAGAGATCTGTTTGAAACGTGATGGTTTACCTGATATTTTGGTTTCTCTTGGTGGGAGAGGCACTTCCCAGTTGCATCAAGTCAGACGTCTTGTCCCCCTCCCTCCACAAAATATTTTCTATTTTCATTGCATGGATCCTTATCAGTAAAACAAAACAACATATCTTAAACAAAAGTGTAATATAACAGAAAGAAATGTTCATTTTTTTATGTGATGAAAAGTCAAGAATGACGTAAAAAGGGGATGAGGTCTTTAAATCAGTAACTCAGTAAGCATTCATATTTGGCACGCACACCACGGACTGGGAGCCTAGTTTTTAGCACTATCCAATAGAAGTGATGATGATAATATATCGTATATTTCACATCTTACACATATATGTCATATGCTATATCTCTGCTGTTCAATAGGGTAGCCTCTAGCTCATGTGGTTTTAGACACTTGAAATGTAGCTTGTGTGTCTGAGGAACTGAATTTTCTACCATATTTCTAATTAATTTAAATTGTCCCATTTGGCTATTGGCTACTATATTGGATAGCTTAGTAGGTGACTAGATTTTCATAATGATGATAAATCATTTGTTTTCACTGAATTCCCCTGTTCATTTGTGTAATTTGCCTTCTGCCAACCCCTTAGTGTAATGTATTATCCAATGTGACCTTCATGCTTAGAAATTTGGAGTTGTGGGTGTTTGGATTTTACATTTTTTTGTGTGTATGGATATGAGCCCAAGGGGATGGCAGCAGATGGGGAAGATCAGGAATTTCTAAAAAGTCATTTTGGATCCAAACCAAACAGTTTCTGAACTACCATGCCAGACTATAAACAACACACATCTTTACCTACTCAGTCCCTATTGAGGTAATTTTAACCAAGAAAAAATTAAGAGAAGGTGGTGTCTTCTACACACTTTGCTTTTACAAGGTGACCTAATTTTGAGTAACACCCAGACTGAGTTAGCTACAGAAATGTAGGTAACTGAACAAATCGGCCTATGAATGAGTTATTCAGTATTTTTTTTTTTTCATTTGAACTTTAGAAAAAAATCTCCTCCCTCTTTTTCAGTAGTTTTTGTTTTGGCATGATTAATATTGGACTCCTTATTCCTGAGTAATTACAAAACACTTAATTGTTTCTGTAGTCACTTCTTATATCTGATTGTAAAGCCACGTTATCAGCCTTGAGGAGGAGAAAGTTTATTCCTTTTATTTTTTTATTTTTAACAGATGCCCCATGCCAGGCAGTGAGGTTTTTTGGCTTTATTTTTTAATTTTGGTAAAAACCAAGTAATATATAATTTACCATCTTAACCATTTTTAAATATACAGGTCAGTAGTGTCAACAGTATTCACATTGTTGTATAGCAGGACAACTGCCTATTCCCCCTCCTATTCACACTGTTGTAGAGCAGATAGCTAGAACTGCTTCATCTTTACAAACGGAAACTCTATGTTCATAGGAAAACTGCCTATTCCCCCTCCTATTCACACTGTTAAAAAAAAAAAAAAAAAAAAAAAAAAAAAAAAAAAAAAAAAAAAAAAAAAAAAAAAAAAAAAAAAAAAAAAAAAAAAAAAAAAAAAAAAAAAAAAAAAAAAAAATCACACGTTGTATAGCAGATAGCTAGAACTGCTTCATCTTTACAAACGGAAACTCTATGTTCATAGAACAACTCCCTATTCCCCCTCCCTGCATTCCCTGTCAGCCACAATTCTACTATTTCCGTGATTTTGACTACTCTAGATATTACGTATAAGTGTAATCATACAGTATTTGTCCTTTTGTGACTGGCTTATTTCACTTAGCATACAAGGTTTATCCATGTTGTAGAATATGAGGATTTTCTTATTTTAAAAAGATGAATAATATTCTACTGTATATATACATATGCTAATTTTTTTTTATCCATTCATCTGTCGACGGACATTTGGGCTGCTTTTGCCTCTTGGCTATTGTGAATAATGCTACAGTGAACATGGGTGTGCAAATATTTCTTCAAGATTCTGCTTTCACTTCTTTTGGATTTATACCCCAGAAGTGGGATTGCTGGATCACATTGGTGATTCTATGTTTAAGTTTCTGAAGAACCACCATCCTGTTTTCCACAGCAGCTGCTCCATTATTTTATAGTCTCACCAGTAGTGCACAAGGGTCCTCTGCATTCTCATCAACATTTATTATTTTCTGGGTTTTGACAGTGGCCATCCTAATGGATATGACCTGATATCTCACTATGGTTTTGCTTCACATTTTTCTAATAATTTGTAATGTTGAGTATTTTTCATGTGCTTGTTGGCCATTCATATGTCTTCTTGGGAGAAATACCTATTCAGGTCCTTTGTCTACTTTGTAATCACGTTACTTGTTTTTTTGTTATTCAGTTGTGAAAGTTCTTTATATATTCTAGATATTCACTGCTTATCAGATATATGATTTGCCATTAGTTTCTTTAATCCATAGGTTGCCTGTTTTTATTCTGTTGTTTCCTTTGATGTGCACAAGTTTTTATGTTTGATGCCATACCATCTGTCTACTGTTGCTTTCATTGCCTGTGCTTTTGGTGTCATATCCAGAAAATCATTGTCAAACCAATGTCATAAAGCTTTCCTCCTATGTTTTCTTCTGGAGTTTTATGGTTTTAGGCCTTTTTTTGTTTTTTGTTTTGTTTTGAGACAGGGTCTGGCTCTGTTGCCCAGGCTGGAGTGTAGTGATATGATCCAGGTTCACTACAACCTCTGCCTCCCAGACATAGGTGATCCTCCCACCTCAGCACCCCTAACCAGTAGCTGGGACTACAGGCACATGCGACCATGCCCGGCTAATTTTTTTTTTTCTTTTGTATTTTTTTGTAGAGACCGGGTTTTGCCATGTTGCCCAGGCTAGTTTCAAACTCCTGAGCTCAAGTGATCTGCCCACCTTCGCCTCCCAAAGTGTTGGGATTACAGGTGTGAGCCACTGTGCCTGGCCTGGTTTTAGGTCTTAATGTTTATATCTTTAATCCGTTTTGAGTTAATTTTTGTATATGATGTAAGGTAAAGGTCCAGTTTTATTTTTTTGCATGTGGAGATACAGTCAGCACCATTTGTCAGTGAAGCTGTCCTTTCCCCACTGTGTATTCATGGCACCCTTGTTGAAGATCATTTGGCTATATACGTGAAGGTTTATTTCTGTACTCAGTGTTCTTTTCTATTGGTCTATTTGTATGTCTTTATGCTAGTACCACATTGTTTTGTTTTGTTGGTTTTTTAATGTTTTTTGAGATGTTTTTTATTTTTTCTCACTGTATCAGATACCCAGGCTGGAGTGCAGTGGTGCGATCTCAGCTCACTGTAATCTCTGCCTCCTGGATTCAAGCAATTCTCCTGCCTCAGTCTCCTGAGTAGCTGGGACTACAGGTGAGCACTGCCACACCTGGCTAATTTTTGTATTTTAGTAGAAATGGAGTTTCACCATGTTGGCCAGGCTGGTCTGAAACTCCTGACCTCAAGTGATCCACCCGCCTTGGCCTCCCAAAGTTTTGGGATTACAGGTGTGAGCCACTGTGCCTGGCCGTACCACATTGTTTTGATTACTGTAGCTTAGTAATGTTTTGAAATTCAGAAGTATAAAATCTTCAACTTTTTTTAAGGTTGTATAGGCAACACAGGGTTTCTTGAGAGTCCATAAGAATGTTAAAATATTTTGTTTCTATTTCTGCAAAAAAAAAAGTGCCATTGGGCTTTTGATAGGAATTGCATTGAATCTGTAGATTGCTTTGGGTAGTACACACATTTTAACAGTATTAAGTCTTCCAATCAATGAACATGGAATGTGTTTCCATGTAGCAATGTTTTGTAGTTTGTATAAGTTTTTTGCCTTCTTTATTGAGTTTATTCCTAAGTATTTTATCCTTTTTGATGCCATTGTGAATGAGATTGTTTTCTTAATTTCCATCTCAGATTGTTTGTTGTTAGTATACAGAAGCACAACCAAATTTTTTGTGTTGATTTTGTATCCTGCAACTTTGCTGAATTTGTTTATTTTGTGTGTGTGTATGTGTGTGTGTGTGTCTGTGTGTGTAATCTTTAGGGTTTTCTATAGGTAAGATGTCATCTGTGAACAGAGATAATTTTACTTCTTCCTTTTAACATGGATGCCTTTTATTATTTTTTTTCTTGCCTAATTGCTCTGGCTAGGGCTTCCAGTACCATATTTAATAGTAGGCACTAATATGGTACCTTCCCTCAGGACCTTTGGTGATTTAAGGGAGGACACATATTTCTGTTTCAGTGTTGAGCAGTGCTTGGGTAGAGGTATGGGCCGAGAATATTAGAACAAAGAAAAGGAAATATGAGAATGTGGAGAATAATGGAAGGGGACATCTGGTTCAATACGGAATGATAAGTGGAATGTGGACTTTTGAAGAAGAGTGTGAAGCCAAGCAGAAGTTTTTAAGATACCTCTTATTTTGTCTAACCGCCTATATTTTTCAGAAAAGCAATGTGAGAGGCAAGAGTTGGTGAATAAGCTGAGGGTAGATTCCAGATCTATCCCTTCAGCAGTGTTCTGTCAGCTCAGGTGGTCTATCATCCCTACTACTTTGTTGAGTGATACTTTTCCTGATTAAAAGATGATGTGGGCCAGGCATAGTGGTTCACACTTATAAGCTCAGCACTTTGAGAGGCCAAGGCGGGCTGATCACCTGAGTTTAGCCTGGTCAACATGATGAAACCTCTTTTCTACTAAAACTACAAAAAATTAGCCAGGTGGGTTGTGCACGCCAATAATCCCAGCTACTTGGTAGACTGAGGTAGGAGAATCATTTGAACCTGGGAGGCAGAGGTCGCAGTGAGCTGAGATCACACCACTGCACTCCAGCCTGGGCGATAGAGTGAGACTCTGTCTCAAAAAAAAAAATGTACTGATTGCAATCCATGAATGATTAATCATATGTATCACATTTCTTCCTGTCTTAGGCAGTCCTTTTTTACACAGAGTAGATCTAGAACTTGAGTAGATTTTCATTATCTTTTAGAGAGTTGCACTGTACCCAGGCACTTTGTATATTTTGAAAAATACCTAAATCTGAATAAAATTATCATATATGTGTATGAAAGAAGGCTACCTCAAGATGTAGAAAAATGAAAGTTGAGTAAAATGGGTCTTGAATTAAGACAAGCAAAGGATGAAATGACATACTAGCATCAAGTAACTATTTTGGAAATTCTAATAAAAGGATTAGAAAAATAAGGCACTGGCAGTTAAATGCAATTAAATTCTTTGCATAATAAAGGGCATGTAAAAAAACCCACAAGGAATTATTGTCAAATTATTATTTTTAATGTAATTTTGGTGGTGAATGCTGATTAAGATGTATTGAAATGGTACTCTTACATAATATTGTTAGTATAAATTAATGCAATCTTTTAATTAATTTAGTAATGTATTAAAAGCTATAAACATTTAAGAACTTCTGAGCTAATAATTGTACTTCAACAAAGTGATCTGCTTTGAGAAATATTTCAAATAAAATAATAGTTGGCATTTATTGAATAGGTACTTTCTACTTGGCAGGCACTGCTGTAAGCATTTAACATTTATTAGCTAAATCCTCACCATGGCCTCGAGGTAAGTAAGCATTATTAGATGAGGAAACTGCATCACAGCAAGGAAAACAACTTGCCCCAGCTAGTAAACAGGGAAGTTGGGATTCATACTACCTGTGGTCTGTTTGTAAAGCCTGTGCTTCAACCATTACGCTAGTCTGCTTCTCTCAGAAGGATATGCACACATATGTGCACAAATATGTGACTATATTAAGGAATATCTCAAACTATGATATTTGTTAAGTAGCAAAAATTTAGAAGTTAGTGTTACAAGACAGCAATGAATAAAGTATGGTCTGTTCATTCTACATTGACCCTTATGTGTGTGGGCTTTAAAAATGATTATGAAGAGTATTAAACCACTCGGAAAATGATTATGACAACATGAAATGAGAAAGACTTGTAGTAATCAATGTAAGACTATAAGATATCCATTATGTTTATATGGTTATAACTAAATAACAATGTACATAGGACTTCCTCTGAACTAGGTGCTGTTCTAAGCATTGTGTATTATTCTCATAGAGAAATTCTCCTGTGAGTAGTTGTCATTATTCTCATTTTACACATGAAGGAGTTGGGCTACAGGTAGACTAAGATCAAGGTCTAACAACAGTAAATGAAGAGCAAGGATTTGAAATCAGGCAATCTAGCTTCAGAGTGTACATGTAGAACTAAAGTTCTATTCATTGCACCAACAAATTCCAGAAGAGATCAAAATGATAATAATGGTACTATTTGTGTGGCAGAATCACAGGAGAGAGGTATCATCCTATGTACCGCAAAAGGATTTTGACCTCATTTGCAATCCCAATAAAGCAAAAGGGGGAAATTACCCTTCTAGAATGGAACCCTTCCGGGCACATTTGTTTGGGTTATGATATGGTTTGGCTGTGTGTCCCCATCCAAATCTCATCTCTAATTGTAATCCCCATATGTCAAGAGAGAGACATGGTGGGAGTGATTGGATCTTAGGGGTGGTTTTTCCCATGCTGTTCTTGTGATTGTGAGTTCTCATGAGACCCGATGGTTTTATAAGGGGCTGTTCCCCCTTTGCTCGCTCGCTCTCACCTGCCACCATGTAAGATGTGTCTTTGCTTCTCTCTCACCTTATGCCATGATATTGAGGTTCCTGAGGCCTCCTCCCTAGCCTTGTGGAACTGTGAGTCAATTAAACCTCTTTCCTTTATAGATTGCCCAGTCTTGTGTATGTCTTTATAACAGTGTAAGAATGGACTAATACTGGCTACTTCCCTCAACTTCTCCTTTTTCCTTTCTCATGCCTTTCTGAAAGCCACTACATCCTAGCACTCCATCATAATTCAGAATAGAATTATTTTGAATATAAGAGAGTTTCACTGGTAAAAATTACAAAATTGACTATAAAGTTAGGACACTGGTTTTCCAAATTACATGTCCCTCAAACACATTTTTCACATGGCTTCCAGGGTTTCACATTCTTTGGATTTCTTCTTACCTCACGGAATCTTTCCCAGTGTCTTTGTTTTTGGTTGCTTCTTTCATCCTGACTTTTAAATGGTGGAGTGCCTCAGCACTCTGCTTGTTCCTGCCCTCTGTCTGTACTCATCCCACCACATCAGTCTGATGAAATAGATTACCATCCAAATGTAAATGACTCCCAGACTAACAGTTGTGGTTCAAAGTGCTCTTCAGGGTTATGGACTTGGATAGACAATTACCTCCTTGACATTTCTACTTGCACATGTAATCGTTATTTCAAACATAACATATGCAAAATAGATATTTGATCTCTTTTCCTCATCTCAAAATAGTACCACCATTTATTTACCTAGCTGCTCTTCTATCTACCTGGAACATCTTTGCTCCAAATCTTTGTGACTCAGTCCACATACAGGTGGCCCTCCATATTCATGGGTTCTGTATCTGCAAATTGAAAATATTTGGGGGGAAAATACAATAAAAATGGATACAAATAAAAAATACACTATAGCAACTATTTACATAGCATTTGCATTGTATTAGATGTAAGTAATCTAGATAAGATTTAAAGTATACAGGAGGATGTGCATAGGTTATATGCAAATACTGTGCCATTTTATGTCAGAGACTTGAGCATCAGAGATGTGCATAGATTACATGCAAATACTATGCCATTTTATATCAGAGACTTGACATGGATTTTGGTGCCTAAGGGAGTTCCTGAAACCAGTCACCTGCAGATACTGAGGACGGCTGTATTCTTTCAGGTTCTGCTCAAATACAACCTCTTCAAAGAGGTGCACCTTGAACATTTGCTCTATTGATAAATTTTGACTCCTGTCATTCTCTCTTCTCTTATTCTGCCTTATTTTTGTTACATCTCATATTTTCTAACACTGCTCATTTATTTTTTATTTGTGTATCACCTATTTCCCTCAATGGAATATAAACTTTATGAGGGCAAGATGAGTTTGCTTTGTTCAGTACTCCAGTGCCTGGCACGTAGTAGGTGGTCAGTAAATACTTGTCAAGTGTGACCAAGTGAATGAATCTTATTACCTTTTATCATAACTTAGTTTCTTCGCTGAGTTTCATGTCTTTTAATAGTTCACTATATCGTTTAATCAATTCAATTTAAACTTCTCAGGTCAAATGATCTCCAGTAATTTATCAACTTAGATTCTATTTCAGACTTGTGTGTAGGACCCACCCACTAGCCTGCACTAGTCCTAGTCTGCTTTCTTGCGACGTAGTTCCTTTCTTCTTTTTTCCTTTCTTATTGCCTTTCTTCACCCATCACTATTTTACCATCTTCTTTCCCATTTCTAGATTTGTTTCTTTTTGCAGTATCCTAGGCTTCACTGTGATATCCAGATGCATATGGTGACTTTCAGCATTGCCTTCTTTTTTTGTGTTGCGTTTTTCTTTGTGAATGTATGATTTTCCTGCTACCTCTCACTTTCTCCTCATCTAAATGTATTCAAGAATCCTTTCTCATATTGAAATACTGAATTTTCAAAGAAACTTCAAATATATTCTGTATCCTACATTACGTTTTACACAGCTATCTCCAACTTTCTTTCCTACTGTTTGTCCCCATAAATCACCTTGGGGATGAAGCTGTTTTCTAACTTCTGAGTTCTGTGTGTTCAAC
Source organism: Nomascus leucogenys (assembly GCF_006542625.1). Taxonomy (NCBI): domain Eukaryota; kingdom Metazoa; phylum Chordata; class Mammalia; order Primates; family Hylobatidae; genus Nomascus; species Nomascus leucogenys. Next base: position 455,299 of record NC_044389.1, on the reverse strand, counting down.
TGACATTCTGTGAAGCTGAAAGGACAGGAAATATTTTACTTGAAGAAAAGCAATAGGTAGCGTGGTACTCTAAATAATGGCTTCACAAGATATTCACTTCCTAAACCAGGACAGCAGAGAAGTCAACTTGACCATACCATGAAAAGCTGTGGAATGCCAGCAGCCCCCAACAGCTAGAAGAGGCAAGGAATGGCATCTTCCCTGCAAATTATAAGACAGTATAATAATGTCTGAAATTTGCTGAAAGAAAAATAAATTGGTCAACCTAGAAATTTATATCCAGCAAACATTTTTTTAAGTGAAGGAAAATAAAGACATTTCAAACAAAAGCTGAGAATATTCATTCCCATCAAACCTATACGATAAGAAATACTAAAGAAAGATCTTTAGGCTGAAAGAAAATAATATCATTTGAAAACTTGTCTCTACAAAAAGAAAAAGGACCCAAAATGGTAAATTTTGTGGCTAAATGGAAAATACATTTTTTCATTAAACATTTTTTTCAGTCAAGAGGGATCAAGATGGCTGAGTAGACGCAGGTAGTGTGTTCCTTCTCCATGGGGAAGAACCAGAATAGTAAGTATATATATTTTGAACAGATTATCTAGGAGAGAACACTTGGGCTCACCAGAGTAGAGACAGGAACTGCTAGAAGTAAGTAAGGAGGGGGTTTGAGGCAGCTTTCCCAGCTGGGAACTGACAGCACCAAGAGAGGCCCCTTGACACAGACAGTAAGAGAGAAATCCCCAGAGCTCTGAAATGAGCTTGCATGATCTTTGCTACAGGAGAAACCCTCAACCCACTAGAGCCTCATGCCTGACATACAGAGCTGCCTAAATATTGCAGAGATGTTGCTGCATAAAGAGAATCCACACAGAATCCCACAGGCATCCGAGCCTGGAGCATCCTCAACTGAGCACTATTTTCAGAACGTAGATACTGGGTATCTGCAGACAGAGCTTCAGCTGCTGCATTGCTCCAGTAAGGAAAAGGGGAGAAGAGGCATGCCTGTGCAACCCTAGGAGGATACTTGCTACCCTACAAGGGGCTGCTGCTGAGACTGAGACATGAGTGAACTGCACCCCACATAGATTTTTGCCCATGCTTCTTGCCTGGATGGTGCCACAACTCTGGCCCCAGGTTAAGGTGCTATTTTGAGAGGCTAATGCTGGACTTCACCCCACCCTTGGCCCAAGTTTGTGCTGATGCAGTTGCAGCTGCCACCCAGCCAAAGAGGGACAGAGAGGCCAGGACATCCTATGCATATCTTGGACAATACCCACTATTCTGCAATGAGCTGCTGAGAGACTGAGACACAACTGGGCTGCATTCCCCACTGCTTCTTGCCCATGCTTCTTGCCCAGACAGTGCCTCATCCTACCTGGTTGCAGGCCCAAAGTATCATTTTGAGATTGTAATGCTGAGCCCTACACCACCTTTGGCTTGAATTTTGGCTGATGTGGCTTCAGTTGCCACCCAGCCAAGGAAGGAAAGGGAAGCCAGGTTCTCCTACGCCTGCCTAGGATAATACCCAGCACTCTGCTACGGGCCGTAGTGAGACTGAGACTCAAGTGGACCACACTCCTCGCAGATTCCTGCCCATGCTGCTTGTCTGAAAGGGGCCCAATCTCTGCAGTTGCAAGCCCACAGCTGGGCATCATCTTTAGAGACATTGCTTGGTGACATGGCCATGGTGGTTACAGCTGGCATTTTAGTCTCGGAGCAGAGATTGGAGTGCTGGCTCTGGACAGGGGAAGGGACCCAACAGCCAAAATTGAGTAATGAGTGTGGCCAGTGCCCCAACAGTAGGCGCTGGAATTAGGCTCTCTCCCATCACAGAACTAGAACAGGAGGAGAGTTGCTGAAGCTGAGATTTCTCCTGGGCAATAAGACATGCAGCCAGGAACGGTTTTGTGACCTGGAACTGGTCTCCGTGTATCATTACTGGGTGTCCCCTTGGTCATTTGGGGGACAGTGCTCCACTACCTCTGAAGAGCAGGAGATAGGCAGACCCCATTCCCCTCAAAATCTAACCCTCGGCACAGACTGCCCATAAGGGAGTGCAGAATGCAGCCCACCAAAGTCCCCCCATGGGTCAAAAGAAACATGAATGCAGTACCAACCACTGAAGGCAGCACCACCAAAGTCCAGGAATGGACACAGAGAGGAGATAATCTCTTGCCCCCCACCCCACTTCCCAGTGTGCTGTTGCAGACTCAACAGGGACATTCCCCATTTGGGCCTGGGGAACATGGGCTGAAAAATTCTGCTTGGCAGGCTTCTCCAGTGGCTCCTCTCCCTCTGAAGGTGAATACATGCCAGAGGGGGGCACTTTTCACAATTCTCTGTTGGCTCCACCCCTTCCCCTACCTGCTGGCTCTTATTCTTAAGCACCATCTATTGGAATGCAGCATAAAATACACTGCCAAATAAACTTACATCATTATAAAAAGCAATATCTGAAAGAGTCATTGCATAAACATATCCGCTACCAAGGAACATTTACAAGTCCTTGGCACCCTAAAAGCACCCAGAAGTAAAGCCAATTGATTAGACACAGTATACACAACAGCCATAACCCCAAGGGAAAGAATTAAAAAATCAAGAAGCCCCATCCAAACAATAGCAAATTTAAAAAAAAATCGTCTCTCTCAGATGAGAAGGAAGCAGCACAAACTCTGGCAGTACAAAAAGCTATTTTGTCACCTCCACAGGATTCCACTAGCTCCCAAGCAATGTATCCTAATGTGAATTAAATGTGTGAAATGATAGATATAGAATTCACAATATGGATGAAAAAGAAATTCAGTGAGATCCAAGGGAAAGTTGAAATTGACCAGAAAGAAGCCAGAAAAATCCAAGATTTGAAAGACAAAGTAGCTATATTAAGAAATAACCAAACAGAACTTCTGGAATTGAAAAATTCCCTATAGGAATTTCAAAATACAGTAGGAAACCTTAACAACAGACTAGACCAAGCAGAATAAAGAATTTCAGAGTTTGAAGACCAGTCCTTCAAATCAACCCACTCAAACAAAATATGAAAAAGAGAATTTAGAAAATCAAGCCTTCAAGAAATATGGGATTATATAAAGCCACCACGTCTGCAACTTATTGGCATTCCTGAGAGAGGAGAAGAGAAAGTAAGCAACTTAGAAAACATATTAGAGGATATAATTCAGGAAGATTTCCCAAATGTTGCTAAAGAGGGTAACATGCGGATTTAAAAAAAACTCCAAAGAATTCCTATGAGAATACAAGATGACAATCCCCAGGAACATAGTCATCAGATGATCCCAGGTCAATGCAAAAGAAAAAGCCTTAAAGGCAGCTAGAGAAAAGGATCAGGTCACTTACAAAGGGAACCCCATCAGACCAACAGCATACTTCTCAGCAGAAACCTTAAAAGCCAAAGATTGAGGGCCCATTTTTAGCATTCTTAAAGAAAAGAAATGCTAGCAAAGAATTTCATATCCTGCCAATTTAAGCTTCATGAACGAAAGAGAAACAGTCTTTCCCAGAGAGACAATTTCTGAAGGAATTTGTCACCACCAGACCAGACCTACAACAGATACTTAAGGGAGTTCTAAATGTGGAAATGAAAGAACAATACTTGCTACTACAAAAGCATGCATAAGCACATAGCCCAAAGAGTGCATAAGGCAACTATGCAATAGAGACTACAAAGAAACTAGCTAATACTATGACAAGAATAAAACTTCACATATCAATATTAACCTTGAATGTAAATAACCAAAGCATTCCTCTTAAAAGACATAGAGAAGACATCCTCCTGCTGTCTTCAAGAGACCCATCTCATATGTAATGAGGCCCATTGGCTCAAAGTGAAGGAATGGAGAAAGAGCTATCATGCAAATGCAAATGGAACACCAGAAAGAGCAAATGTCGCTGTTTTGTGTCAGATACAATAGACTTTAAACCAAGAATAGTTAAAAAAAAAAAAAAAGACAAAGGGCATTACATAATGATAAAGGGTTCAATTCAACAAGAAGACTTAACTATCCTAATATATACACACTCAACATTGGAGCACCCATATTTATAAACCATTTACTTCAAGACTTAAGAAAAGACTATCAACCCCACAATAATAGTGGGGAACTTCAATACTCCACTGACAACATTAGACAGATAATAGAGGCAGAAAACTAACAGAAATTTATAACTTAAATTTGACGCTTGACCAATTGGACCTAATAGATATCTACAGAACATTCTCCCAACACATTCTTCTCATCTACACAGGGAACATACTCCAAAATTGACCAACAACGTGCTCTGTCATAAAGGAAGTCTCAGCAAATTTAAAAAAATGAAATTATACTATGTATATTCTTGGACCACAGTGGAATAAAAATAAAAATCAATACCAAGAGGAACGTTCAAAACCACATAAACATGTGGAAACTGAACAACTTGCTCCTGTATGACTTTTAGGTACACGACAAAATAAAGGCAGAAGTCAAAAAATTATTTAAAGCAAATTAACATAGAAGCACAACATACCAAAACGTCTAAGATGTGGCAAAAGCAGTCTTAACAGGAAAGCTTATAGTACTAAATGCATCACTATAGCATCAAGAATATAGAATGATTCCAAATTAACAACACAGACTTGTACCTAAACAAACCAGAAAAACAACAAATTAAACCCAAAGCTAGAGAAAGTGACAAGATAACTCAGAGCAGAACTAAATGAAATTGAGATCCAAAATCTATACAAAGGATAAATGAAATAAAAAGTTGGTTCTTTGAAAGGATAAACAAAATTGATAGACTGATAAATAGATTAACAAGGAAAAAGAGAGAAGATCCAAATAAGCACAATCAGAAATGACCGAGATGACATTACAGCCAATTTCACGGAAATAAAAGATCCTCAGAGACTACTAAGAACATCTCTATGCACACAGACTAGAAAATCTAGAGGAAATTGACAAATTCTGGAAACACACAACCCCTCAAGATTGAGCCAGGAAGAAATTGAAACCCTGAGCAGACAAATATCAAGTTTGAAAATGGAATCAACAATCATAAAAAAAAAAAAAAAACCTACCAACCAAAAAAAGCCCTGGACCAGATGGATTCACAGCTAAATTCTTCCAGATGTACAAAGATGAGCTGGTACCAGTCCTACTGAAACTATTTCAAAAAAATTGAGGAGGAGGGACTCTTCTCTAACTCATTCTATGAAACGAGCATCATCTTTATGCCAAAAATCTGGCAAAGGCACAGGAAAACTACAAGCCAATATCCCCGATGAACATAGACACAGAAATTCTCAACAAAATACCAGCAAACTAAATCCAGCAGCACATCAAAAAGTTAATTTACCATGATCAAGTAGGCTTTTTTCACAGAATGAAAGGGTGGTTCAACATAGGCAAATCAGTAAATGTGATTCATCAAATAGAATTAAAAATGAAAACCATATGATCATCTCCATAGGCACAGAAAAAGCTTTTGATAAAATCCAACATCCCTTTACAATAAAAGCTATCAACAAGCTAAGCATTGAAGGAACATACCTCAATAAGAGTCATCTGTGACAAACTCATGGCCAACATCATACTGAAGGGGCAAAAGCTAGAAGCATTCCCCCTAAGAACTGATGTAAGACAAGAATGTCCACTCTCACCACTCTTATTCAACATAGTACTGGAGGTCCCAGCCAGAGGAATCAGGCAAGAGAGAAAAATAAAAGGCATCCAAGGGAAAGTCAAATTATCTCTCTTCATTGATGATATGATTCTACACCTAGAAAACCCTAAAGATTCCACCAAATACTCCTCTTCCTGATAAATGACTTCAGTAGAACCTCAGGATACAAAATCAATGTACTAAAACTAGTGGAATTTCTACATACAATAACATTCAAGCTGAGAGTCAAATCAAGAATGCAATCCCATTTACAATAGCCACACACACAGAAATAAAATACCTAAGAATACATCAAACCACAGAGGTGAAAACTCTCTATGAGGAGAACTGTAAACACTGCTGAAAGACATCATAGATGACACAAACAAATGGGAAAGCATCCCATGCTCATGGGTTGAAAACATCAATATTGTTAAAATGTCCATACTATACAATGGAATCTCCAGATTCAAAGCTATTTCTATCAAATTACCAAGACAATCCTTCACAGAATTAGAAAAATATTCTAAAATTTATATGGAACTGAAAAAGAGCCTGAATAGCCAAAGCAATTTTAAGCAAAAAAATAAAAATAAAGACAGAGGCATCACATTACCCAACTTCAAACAATACTACAAGGCTATCTTAACCAAAACAGCATGGTACTGGTACAAATATAGACACATAGACCAATGGAACGGAATAGAGACCCCTGAAATAAAGCCACGCATTTATAATCAGCTGATTTTTGAACAAAGTTGACAAAAGTAAACAATGGAGAAAGGACACCCTATTTATCAAATGGTGCTGCGAAAACTGGCTAACCACTTGCAGAAGAAGGAAACTGGACTCCTACTTCTCACCATTTACAAAAATTATCTCAAGATGGAATGAAGACTTTAATGTAAGACCTCAAACTATAAACATCCTAGAAGAAAACCTAAGAAATACTCTTCTGGCTTAGGCAAATAATGTATGGCTAAGTCCTTGAAAGCAATTGCAAAACAAAAATTGACAAGTGGGACTTAATTAAGCTAAAGGGCTACTGCACAGCAAAATAAACTATCATTGAGTAAACAGACAATCTACAGAATAGGAGAAAATATTCGCAATCAATGTACCTGACAAAAGACTAATACCCAGGATCTGTAAGGAAGTTAAACAACTAAACAAGTAAAAACCAAATAACCCCATTAAAAATTGGGCAAAAGGTATGAACAGACACTTCTCAAATGAAGGCATACAAGTGGCCAAAACACATATAAAAAAAAGCTCACCATCACTAATCATCAGAGAAATGGAAATCAGAACCACAATGGAATACCATCTCAGACCAGTCAGAATGGCTATTATTAAAAAGTCAAAGAAATAACAGATGTTGGCAGCATTGCGGAGAAAAGAGAATGCTTATACGCTGTTGATGGGAATGAAAATTTGTTCATTTGCTATGGAAAGCACTTTAGATATTTCTCAAAGAACTAGAAATAGAATTACCATTTGACCTAGCAATCTCTTTACTGGGTATATGCCCAAAGGAAAAGAAAGTGTTCTACCAAAAAGAAACCTGCATTTGAATGTTTATCACAGCACTGTTTACAATAGCAAAGACCTGGAATCAACTCAGGTGCTCATCAATTGTAGATTAGATAAAGAAAATGTGGTATATATATATGCCATGGAATACTATGCAGCCATAAAACCTCATGGAGTCATGTCCTTTGCAGCCACATGGATGTAGCTGGAGGCCATCACCCTAAGTGAATTAACACAGAAATAGAAAAACAAATGCCACATGTTCTCACTTATGGGTAGGAACCAAACACTGGGTTCACAAAGATGGGAATAATAAACACTGGGGATTCCAAAAGTTGGAGGAAGTGAGGGGGACAAGTGTTGAAGAAGTACCTATCAGGAACTATGTTCACTACTTGGGTGATGGGATGCCCAAACCTTGGCATCATGCAATTTGTCCAGGTAATAAATCTGTACATATTTCCCCTGAATCTAAAATAAAAAATAAAATGAATAAAAATAAGAACTTCTTCTAAAGTTTTAAGTATTGTTTAAAGCAATACTTTAACAATGTATTGATGTGTTTATATAATATGTAGATGTAAAAAATATGACAAAAATATCACAAAAGATGATATGGTGAAATGAAAACATGTTTTAAGGATATGAGAAGAGGTATATTATTTGAAAGTAGATCCCGACAACTTACAGAGTAATATTTTAAATTCTAGTGCAGCCATTTGAAAATGTAATAAAATGTGTTTGTAATAAATCAGTAGAAGAAGGTAAAATGCTACACAAATTGTCAATTCCAAAAGAAGACTGGAAAAGGGGAAAAAGGAAAAAGAACAGATAGGGCAAATAGAAAACAGCATTATGTTAGACTTAAACCCAGTCATATTAAATATGACATTAAATGTAAGTGGTTTAAATACCCCAATTAAAAATTAGTGACTGTCAGACTGGATAAAAGTGAAAGAGCAAATTAATTAATTCAGTATACAAAAGATGAACTTTATATATAAAGAAAAGATAGTTCAACATAAAATGATGTAAAGATATATAGTATTACAAAAGTAGTTAGAAGAAAGCTGAAGTAATTGTATTATCAAAGTAGACTACAGAACAAGAAATATTATCAGAGATAAAGAGAGAAAGCTTATAACGATAAAAGGATCAAGTGTTAGGAGGACCTAAGAATCAAAATGTGTATGTAACTAATAATACTTCAGAAATACATTAAAGGGAAAAACGACAAATAAAAGAAAAATCAAATCCATACTCATAGTTGGAAATTTTAACACCCATCTCTCAGCAATCTATAAAACAACTAGACAAAAAGAAAACTTAATAAATATGTCAGTGATCTGAACAATATTATCAAGCTTGACCAAATTGATATCTATAGAACATTGTGTCCAAAAAATCTGCAGGATACATATTCTTTTCAAATGCATATGGAATAGTCATTAAGATAGAGCACATGCTGAGACATAATACAAGTCTCAATAAATTTATAATATTTGAAAGCATACAGAATATGCTTGTAATCTAATTAGAATTAGATAAGAAGTCAATAACAAAATAACATCCAAAAAATTACCAAATATTTGGAAAGTAAATATTACATTTGTAAATAACTCATGTGTCACAGAAAAAAAGTCACAATAGGAATAAGAAAATATCATGAAGTAAATGAAAATAGAAAACTTCAAAATATGTGAATCGCAATTAAAGCAATGCTTAGAAAGATACAGCTATAAATATTTGTGCAAGAGAAGAAGAAAAATTAAAATCAATGGTCGGCTGCTCTGCCTATGGAGTAGCCATTCCTTTACTTTCTTATTAAGCTTGTTCAGTTTGGGAGGCTGAGGTGGGCGGATCATGAGGTCAAGAGATCCAGACCATCCTGGCCAACATGGTGAAACCCCATCTCTACTAAAAATACAAAAATTAGCTGGGCGTGGTTGCATGCACCTGTAGTCCCAGCTACTCAAGAGGCTGAGGCAGGAGAATCGCTTGAACCCAGGAGGCAAAGGTTGCAGTGAGCCGAGATCACACCAGTGCACTCCAGCCTGGTGACAAAGCAAGACTCAGTCTCAAAAAAATAAATAAATAAATAAGGAAAAAAGAAAAAAAAATCTTGTTTTTACTTTATGGACTCGCCTCAAATTCTTTCTCGCACATGAACTGAGAACCCTTTCTTGGGATCTGGATCAGGACCCCTTTCCAGTAACATCTTCCTGGCAAACCCCAAAGGGATGATACTGAGGAGACTTCTGACCCAAAGGAAATAGACTGGAGCACCAATTGGCTAACTTTGGGTAAGTAGTGGTGTACCCGGGTGAAAAATGGGATAGAGTTAGAGGCCCAACTTAGGAGAGTTAGAATCTCTCCTAAGATGGAGTGGGCTAAAGGCCTCTCTTAATAAAAGGCAAGGATGCATGACTGAAGTTGGATTTGAGACCTAATTTAGCGGGGTTAGAGTCCCTTCTAAGATTTAGGGGATTTGGGCCCCTCCCAGTAAAGTTCCTCTTGGCTAAGAACGGATTTGGTACTATGGGGTATTAACTGCCATTCTCTTTGGATTAATCTGCCTTGCATTCTTTGCTGATGGCTATGGGTGACATAATTAGGCATGTACAGGATCATGGGACATGGGGAGCTTTTTCCTCCCCAAACAGGGACACTTAAGAGCTAATGGGACTGCTGAAAAAGATCCCTTCTTGACTGACAAGCAGCCACCTGAACTTTTGTTACAGTGTTGCTGGGATGGGTGGGTCTTTCTCTGGCCTCCCTGAGCTCTTCGCTGTCCCCAGCCTACCACAGGCAATGCTCTTCTCTCTTTCTCTCCTTTCCCTTTCTTTCTTTCTCTCTTTCTCTCTTTCTTTCTTTCTTTTCTTTCTTTCTTTCTTTCTTTCTTTCTTTCTTTCTTTCTTCCTTCCTTCCTTCCTTCCTTCCTTCCTTCCTTCCTTTCTTTTCCTTCCTTCCTTCCTTCCTTCCTTCCTTCCTTCCTTCCTTCCTTCCTTCCTTTCTTTTCCTTCCTTCCTTCCTTCCTTCCTTCCTTCCTTCCTTCCTTCCTTTCTTTCTTTCTTTCTTTCTTTTTGAGACGGAGCTCGCTTTTGCCTAGGCTGGAGTGCAGTGGTGCGATCTCGGCTCCCTGTAACGTCTGCCTCCCAGGTTCAAGCGATTCTCCTGCCTCAGCCTCCCAAGTAACTGGGATTACAGGCACACACCACCATGCCCAGCTAATTTTTGTATTTTTAGTAGAGATGGGATTTCACCATGTTGGTCAGGCTGGTCTCGAACTCCTGACCTTGTAATCTGCCCGCCTTGGCCTCCCAAAGTGCTGGGATTACAGGCGTGAGCCACCACACCCAGCCCCTTTCTTATATTTTCTATTACTCAGGGTGACCATCTTGCCCAGAGACCACATGTTGAAACTCCTTGTCGGAGGTTGGATTGATGATGACCCGGCCCAACCAGGGGCACGTTTGAGCCTTGCCAGTGTGATATTGGGTGCTAAGCAGAGTGGTTAATGTCTATGTTTTGTCACACATATTTTGCTCTGGCCAGAATGGAAAAAGATAATTTTCCTTTGTGTTGTGGCTTGGCCCCCAGTGCTATGGTGCAGTGAGCTGGGTCACTAGGGCCACTTAGGAAAAGGGAACCCAGAAGCCTAGCATGCTGGCAAAAGGGTAAGAATTTTTTTATCAGTCAGACTTCTGGTCTCTCCTCTCTCCCTCTCTCTCTCTCTCCTTTCTCTGTGCAAACAGGTTGAATGAACGGTAAAAATCACTGTTTATCTTGGGTAAAGTTTTGATTAATGAGAAAAGAATTTGTGAGGCTAGTCTTAAACTGTAGCAAATCTGGTGTGCTTTGTGGGTCTTTCTGTATTGTTCTTTCATAAAGAGGGGTACTTTAGGATGGAATGCAGCCCTAGGACACCTGTAAGCCCACTGTTCAAGATGGCCCAGCAAACTAGTCAATTGTAAACTTTGATGCAAGTCCCTGAAAAAAAAAAAAAAAAAAACCGGATGAAGTTTCCCTTTCATCTTGTTTTATGTCTTTGGGACCTTGACCTTTTAATCATGTGGTCATACTTTCCCTTGGTTTCCACTATCCAGCAGACAGGAGTTTGGGGATTCATGTAATAGCCCTAAAAATAATCTTGAACAGTTAAAAGCCTTTGCAAGCTCAAATTGGCTGATCTAGGTTCCTTCTGGGAAGGATAATGGATACCGTGCAGTGCTGTAGCTCAGTAGCTAAGGCTTTGTCTTTTCACAATGGTGTTCCAGGTGCAGAGTTCAATTCCTGGCTTAGAGAATGAGTCCTTTCTGGTACCTTTTTTTCCTCAAGGAAAAAAAGAAATTTTCTTTTCCTTGAGGACCTTGGAGTTTACCTTTGGTAAATTCAAAAGCCAGAAATATTGGTGGTTTGGCGTGGCCAAAGTCAGGTAATAAGAGATTTTCAAGGATTTTTTTTAAGAGCACTATAGTTAACAGTCAGCTTAATTCAAGCTCTAATAGCCTGGGACTTCTTGGGAAAAACAGGAAGTTCCAGGGACCCGGCTTTGGGCAAAACCTCTGTTTTCCTCTTCAAACCCCAAAAACTGAAAACGGATAGATCCCACTCAAAATCTAAGACTCTGTTCTGTTTTGCATTGCATTATCTGACATTTTTTTACTTTTGGTGGTATCAGAAATTACTTCGCATTATGAGGGACTTTTGGTGTGTAATAACTAGGTAGGAAATATACTTTTAGGAATGGCTGATGGCAGTTATGGGTGAATACTTAGCTGTTTGCATGTTTGGATTAGAGAAGCATGCTCTTGGCCACCTTGAAGGTATGGAAATACCTTCTTATCACTGAGAGATAAGACTCCCATGGGAAATGGGCTGATTTCCTCCCCCTTTTTTTTTGCAGTTGGAGGCAGGATCTACTATAAAATGGGACCCTGAATTTTGGAGGATCTAGTTTGCCTTCCACCTGTGCCTGCTTATCAGGCTGTTGAAACAGCATGCTTTCCTAGCCCTCTTCCTCCAAGGGCTCCACCCTGAAGCCAGTAATCCAATTAAGAAACTGGCAGATGAAAAATCCTACAACTACTGGATCTTCTGTCTGTCTGTATGTTTATATATGTTGTGTGTTTGATATGAAAGGGCTTTGATTAATTGGTTTAAAAATAATAAGAGCTTAAATCAAATATTTTATCAGAAAAATAAAATCTGTAATGCCTTTTAGTTCACATGACTTAGTAATCTTTGGGAAATAAAAACTATTTTACATGCAAGATGTGTAAAGGAAGTGAAATGTGTTTTTGGTAAAAGATAAGGAATCATGGGAATGTGGATTTTTTTCTGCCTAGATTAAAGGGCTAAAGGATTGTTACAAGTTAGATAAGATAAAGCTGAAGGTTTGAACAAGTTGTGGAAGGTTTGTAAAAAGTAATCTCGTGAAAGAAGTTCTGTGCGTGAACATATCGGCTAAAGGGGTACTCAGTTTTTACATAAATTGAACACTGGAATAAAAGCACAACAGGTTTTTCTTAGAGCACTGATCTGTTCTTTCCCCAAAATTGTAAGGGGTTATATTAATAAAAGTTGTATGATCCACTTTGCTGGGGAGGTGAGGATATTTAATTACAAGTTTATAAGAATCTGACCTTATGGTCAAATGGATTAAAATTGAGTAAGTTTGTCTATAAGGTTTTATTAAGAATTGGGTTTATCATTAATAGTACACTAATGTAAAGGTGAAATTTGGTTTATTTGGTATAGAGTCCATACAGAAAGCATTGTCAAATGCGAAATAGTGTTTGTCTTTCTTTGGGCTATATTTGCATAAATATGTTATTGGTATGTGTTCCAAAATTATGGAAAACTCCTAATAATTCTAATATGACTTAGTGTATGTTATTAATGGCTATAATTGTTATGTAAAATTGTATGCCACAGAAGTAACCAAAATTTCCTTTTCAATAGTGGCTTTAACAGTGGCTCTCCTAAGACTTTTGTCATCCACAGACAGTTGTCTTATTTTGATCCTCTTCAAAAGGTGGTTTATAATCAGCAATAGGACTTAGACAGGTGCTCTTGAATGCAAGTTTCTGATAAGCTTGGAGATTGTGATATCAGAATAGAAGAAAAACTTTCAGGACTCATTGACAGCTAAAATGTTTGTGAATATCAAGCAGGACAGAAGTTAACTGCCTGGACTGAACTAATAGAACACTGAAGTAATCTTTTTGACTTTGCTTAAAATGTTGCCCTGTTTTGTTTTACAGAATTAAGAAAACCTTTTTTTTGAGCTACTTGCAGCTTTTCACAATTGAGTAAGGTATACTCCTGTAAACAAAATTTGGATCACATTTGTTTCTCTCTACCTGATTTCTCCAGAATTTGGAAACTAGTTGTGAGTATTCGTAACTTATGGCAATATAGTTATTTGCATAAATGCAATAAGAATCTGTTTTATTTTGTAACAGGACACAATTGGAGAAACTGGTTATTTTACCAAGGCTTTGACTGGAATGGTATGCTTTCCTTTAAGGAATCAAACTTCACTTATAGAGCCAATAAAAGCCCCTTGGAAAAACTAGCCTCATACCTTATTTACACAGTCCCTGTGCAGGGTTTCTGACCTGTGGTAAGTAAAGAATGTCACTTTCTAACAGGCCCAGGGGCCCCAAGTTATCTTGGGACGTCAAGGGGAGAGGAATTTACCCAACTCATAGGTATTTGAAGGTACAAACTGTTGGCTGAGCTTGGCCTTAAAAAAGTCTTATCTGAGATTCCTTTTATGGAACAAAGTTTCATCAAAGCCAATTTAAAAAGCCTATGTGAAAAATAATTATTCTTGCTTCACTTTATACAAATAATCAGGCCAAGTATAATAAAGCAAATAAGTCTTACCATGATTTCTGTTTAGTAAAAATGGAAACTGGGAAGAGAAAAATTATATTTCAGGAACTATGGTACACTTGTTATTAGATTCTAGTCTCAGTTGTTTTTAAGTTTTCTTTTTTTCTGCAATTTAAACTTGTTCCTGTGAACCAACCAGTGATCTCTGGCTGCAGCTCAGAAGAAAAAAGAGGCCTGGGTAATGTAAAAATCTGGATCAGTATTCTAATTCTGGATATGTATTGGAATCAGCCAGCAACCCCATAGCAGCTTGGTTCCAGCAGTTGCCCAGGTCATGGAGAGCCTTGTTATTTAGTTTACTTGTGATAATTTTGCTTATTTTTCTTTAATGTTGTGGAATATTGCTATTGTACTTTTTGTGTAGGAATGCAGGATAAACTTACTGAATGTTTTCTTAAATTGAACACTCATTAATCTTCCAGATATCACATTTTGTCAGAACTCAAGAGTTATTAATGGCCCACAACATACTGACACTTTCTGACTAAGCTTCCTCTCTACCCCAAATACAAGAGACCCTAATAGTTAGGCAGGAATATTATCACCCCTGTTCAGTCTGAAGAAGTTACTGGAGATGGATCTTCATCCCTCTACAACCCTTAGGATTAAGGGTTCTTTTATAAAGGGGAGTGGGGGTGGGGGAGTATGTTAGAGATGTTTGAACCAGAGTGACTCCATTTTTAATAGGGGCTGGGTAAGATTAGGCTGGGCTGAGACCTACTGGGCTGTATTCCCAGGAGGTTAGGCATTCTAAGTCACAGGATGAGATAGGAGTTTGGCACAAGATACAGGTCACAAAGACCTTGCTGATAAAACAGCATGTGGTAAAGCAGCCAGCCAAAACCCACAAAAACCAAGACGGCAATGAAAGTGACCTCTAATTGTCCTCACTGCTCATTATGTGCTAATTATAATGCATTAACATGCTAAAAGACACTCCCACTAGTGTCATGACAGTTTACAGGTGCCACAGCAACATCAGGAAGTTACCATATATGGTCTAAAAAGGGGAAGATCCCTCAATTCCAAAAATTGCCCACCCCTTTCCCAGAAAACTCATTCATCTACCCCTTATTTAGCATATAATCAAGAAGTAACAGTAAGTATCCTTACCCAAGCAGCTCAAGCCATTGCTCTGTCTATGGAGCAGCCATTCTCTCTTCCTTTACCTTTTTAATAAACTTGCTTTCACTTGAAACAAAAAATCAATGGCCTATGATCCTACTTTAAGAATAAAAAGGAGAGCAAATTAAATCAAAGATCAGTGAATAAAATAATAAACAAATGGAAATCAATTAACTAGAAAACATACAAAATTAATGAAACCAAAAGCTAGATATTACAAAAGATCAAAGAAATAGATAATTCTGTAGCTATACTGATCAAGAAAAAAAAAATTACCAAAACATCAGGAATGGAAATGGTTTCTCATTACCTGAGATTTGACAGATGTATAAACCCATGAAACTACCACCAAAATAAAGATAATTTTTCCATAACATGAAAAAAGTTGATACATACCACTTATGGTTAATCTCTAACACCTATCATAATTCAGACACTATAGATCCTATAGGCATTAGATCCTACACTACAGATTCTATAGAAATTAAAAAGAATAACTTAAAAATATAAAAACTTCTATGCAACAAAACCACTGTGATAAGAAGTTGTCAACTTTTTTTAAAGGGCAGATAGTAAACATTTTAGGCTTTGTAGATTATATATTTTCTATCATAACTACTCAACTCTGCTGTTATAGCATGAAAGGGGCCATAGACAATATATAAATGAATAGATGTGGTTGTGTTCAAACAAAACTTTATGTATAAAAATCACTGATATATCCAACATGAATGAGCATGAAACATATTATGCTAAGCACAAGAAGCCAGAAATAAAGAGTACATGCCATATGATTTCATTCATATGAAATTCTAGAAAGGCAAAACTAATCTGTCATGATACAGCAAATCAGTGTTTGAATTATGATGGGTGTTAGAGATTAACTATGAGTGAGTGGTATGTGTCAACTTTTTTCATGTTATGGAAAAATTATTTTTATCTTGGTGATTTTTCATGGGTATATACATCTGTTAAAGCTCACTGAACGGTATACTTGAATGAGCATTTTTTATTGAATGTAAGTTAAACCTAAAAATTTATTTTTAATCAAATGATTTAAAGAATGGGAACAAAACTAAAACAGAAGTTTGGAGAATGGAGAATGAAAACAACAAAAAAGAGACTTTTCAGTGGAGGAATGGTAGGTGAGAGAACACTTGCAAAATAACTTTGACCTATAATACATCTGCTAAGTGAGAAAAGTAGTTGGGTGTAAGAGAAAGTAAAGAGGATTTGAACAGCTGTTAATGCAGAGCGTACTAGAAAATGCAACATGAGTGAAGTGATTGCCAACTGAAATCAGAGAGCAAGAATACTGAATGTGTCAAGAGTTCTTATTTTCCTTGCTTTCTCTCACCATGGTTTGTGGCCCAGAGAACATGAAGAGCAGAAGTTACTAAGGATTAGGGATTACAGAAGTGCATATGACTAGCAAGGAATGTATAGTGTTAGGAAAAGCAATGCAGATATGGCTAACAATTTTGAACAGAAAACTTACTGGGTAGGGAAGAGGTAGGAATGGTAAGGTTGGTTGGCATGAAGAAGAGGTTGAGCATGTATGAAAGATAGGAAAAGATGATAGATAAGAATGATCTGAACTAGGAAAAATTTTCTATGATCAGTTGATACATTATGTGAAATGATCTTACCAAGTTAGTAAACTATCACTACTGGCAAGCTAGTAAGCTACTTACCAAATAGTAAGCTGTTACTAGCAATGGCAGGTAGTCAAAGCTGAAAATATAAAACACCTCTGTCAGTCACAGGCTTAGAAAAAGTTCCTGTCCCTTCTGTAGGAAATAACTCGATAAACATCAACCTTATCAACTTTTAGCTCTGACAATGTTTTATATCCTCCTTAACTTATGGCTGTTAACGACAATTTATTTTCAAGAAAACTTTGTGCCCTGTCTCCCAGTTTAACATGGACCTTTCAGTCTGTAATGCAGAGGATCCTCTAGGGTATAACTCCACAAGGCAGAAGACAAGTTTACTGTGGACAAAAAAAATCGGCTAGAATGTCTTCAGCTTCTCAGGCCCTTAATAGGGCTGATGATGGATGACTCTACTGGAGAAAAGGAAGACAAAGAGGTTTCAGATCATCAATAAAGCAGCTGACTCTCAAGAAACGGCTGGAAATCATATTTAAAGTCAATCTTAAATGAATTTGAAAAAAATGCACATAAAGATCATTACCTGCCTCGTCTGGATATATAAGACCTATGAATATGTATGTAGAAACAAGAGCTTATAATTATGACAAAAAGAAAATGAACAGTACTTTTCCCATTTAGAAAAATACGAAAGGCAAATTTTAAATGAAATTTCTCTTGGGACATTTGATATGTCATGAACTATCAAGACCATGACTATTTTTTAATAGCTTTTGAAATCTTTCTCGAAAACGTCTCTCTTCTTTTCTCCATTCTTATTATTTATTCCTTAGTTTCGACCCTAATATATTTATTGTTCTCAGTTGCTTCTGTAAGCCTTAACTTTTATCAAATTTGTAAAATAACAGAGAATAGAATTTTGATGTCATTCAAATGCCTCACCTAGTACTATGCACAAAGTAAACACACAACTAATACAACTGCACTTGGATTCAAAGATCTTTCAATGGTGGAGAATAGAAAAGCTATAGGACAGGATTTCTAGTCTGCACAGAGCTGAGCACAGAGGAGCAGTGCTGCGTCAAGGGCAAGACTCTCACAAGTGGCTGGAGCAAACAGAGGAAAGTCTCTTCCCCTAGAACCTAAGTAGCCAGTTGTTCAGGCCCAAAGGACCCCTCTGTTGCTAAATCAGGGATCAAGCCTTAAATAGGTTAATTTTTTCCTTATGTGAACATACAAGGGTAAGCAGACTTACGATTCTCATCAAAAGGAGATGGAAAAGGGACACAGAGGTCTGACATCTGCATAAGCTACCTAGCTACCTGCAATCTAGCTGGTACAACAGCTATCTTTAATTTTTAGTAAGGGAGCTCAAGTAAGTTGCCCTAGATGAAAAAACCAGTAAGGAGAAAGCTTAAATAACTTGCCCAAGATGACACAGCTAGTACAGGGCAGTGCTTGAGTAACTTCCTGAGGTTACACAGGCAGTGGGAGGTGGGATTGCTAGGTTGTTCAGCACCACACTTTTCTCCTGTCTACCTCAATGGTTCCTGGCTCTGTGTGGTTGTCTCCTAGCAGATAGAATGGCCGTCTTCCATTTACATTTGTCTTATTCTTGTATCTTCAAAGTGGTTCATAAGACAAAAAGAGCCTGCCCTTGATAGACCGGCTCCCACTGCAGCAAGTCTAGCACTGAGGGGCCCTAAGACTAGAATGCCAACTTCCTAGAGGGAGGATAGATAGGAAAGGCTCCTGAGACCTGGGGCCTGGGAGAAGGAAGAAGTAGGTTCAAGATTAAGAGGAGGTGAGTGATACGCTTGGCTCAGACATAAAATGTATTGCCCACCAAAAAACTCAGACATCAATCTAAATAATATTTACTGAAATGATTTTTAAAATCACAGTGTGAGAAACCCACGAAGAACAAAATATCAAACTTGTGAATAAAGATAGGATCTTGCAGGGCCAGTGTGATGGTGAGGCAAGTGAGGCTAAGTCATGGAAATGAAGGG
This sequence comes from Nomascus leucogenys, assembly GCF_006542625.1. NCBI lineage: Eukaryota > Metazoa > Chordata > Mammalia > Primates > Hylobatidae > Nomascus > Nomascus leucogenys. The sequence continues at coordinate 436,452 of NC_044389.1, read as the reverse complement.
TTGGACCCTATCTTAAACTGCTGAAATTTTATTTATCATGGTATTTTTTGACATTTTGATTGTTAAAATAATTCATTATATTATTTATCTTGATTACTGCATTTTGGCATCCCCATAAATTTTGTGCCTGAGCTGACTGCCTCACTCACTTCATTCTAACACTGGCTTTAGGGTGAAGGCCGGGGAGCCAATCTGAACCTGACAAATAGTCTGGGCCTCACAAAAGAAAGGAGAAAGGTGGGAGCCTCACTAAGAATTTCATGCCAGGCTCCTTTTGGTACATTGTTTTGTTTATTCCTGACAGCCACCATCCAAGGCAGCTATTAGTATTATCATTTATATAGGAAACTGAGTGCGAGTATTACAAGGGTAGAAAGTGACTGAGCTGGGTTTCAGCCAAGGCCTATCTGCCTCTAGAGCCTGGCAATTCTCACTACTGGCTGATGCATGCCTAATAGTTTATAACCAAAATTCTTGACATTTTCTCCACCTTTCAAATCACAAGCTCCACCACATGAAGACAGAAATCACAATGGGAAATTTCATTTACTTGTCCACTCTTGAAGCTGTGTGAAATTTTAAACCATAGCTCTCCTTTCCTGATGTCCTTAAATTACTATTCTTCCCAAGTTATTCATATTTTACATCTAGCATGAAGCTCAGACAGTAAAAGTGTGAATGCAATGCACCCATTTTACATGTAGCATTCATTACTATGTTTGATTGGTGTGCCATTTGCTGTATCATAGTGTATTTAGAATAGAACAGATCAGTCGGTTGAGGGGATTCAGTAACACTCTACACTTATATTGTGGATCCAGTCAATTGTTGATGGTAATCCAATCTTGGATGTGGTGAAAAGAGGGTGGGCTTAGGGTCTAAGTGAAATTGACTGCCAGTGTGTGTCTCTGAATCATTTATTTATATTTCTGAGGTTTTGGTTACCTTTTTTATAAATCTTTTATTAAATAAGTTTTCATTTTTCCATAAAACTAAGATTGAAGGAAAGTCTGCCTTTCTTAAAGTCAACAAGGTCTACTGATAAAGAAGGTACCTTGTAATCTCTACTTTCATGACAGAAATCCAGGGCTAGTCTATACTTTTTTCTATCATCAACTGTAATTAAGGCATAAGGCTTTCCCTGATATAACAAATGATTAAACCTCTCAATCAATAACTTCACATAGATCTGGCTCTGCTGATTATTTCATCATTGCCTTCTGCAATAGCCACTACTGCCATCTACAGCTTGGGCTCCTGTCCATAAATAGAGTACCGTTAACAAATGCATTATTGTCATCTTGTTTGTATAAATGTTGTTGTGAACAATAGCCATTTATTATCTAAGATGTCACCTTTTGGCTTTCACAAACTAGCATTTCATGAATTCATAGACTATGCGCAGTCTTTCAGGCAGAATTTATCAAATGTGTCTTTGGGACCCTAATAGATTTTGGGGGCATCATTCTGTTATGTTTGTATCATCTTTGCATGTTCAATGCCAAGTATAATGCTTGGCATATAATAGGTTCCACAATGGATAATAGTTGATCCTTGATGGAAATCACTCAGATAGTCTATTTTGTTTTGTCCCTGAAAAAATAAACACTGCAAACACTGGTCTTTCCAGGGTCTCACCGGATAAATATCTGTGTCCTTCACCAAATGGCCCATGAATTAGAACATCAGAGTGAAGAGAAAGGATTAGGGACTAGAAGAACTAGTAGATGATACTAATCAAGCTTTTCACTTATTGAATTAATTTAGATCAAAGACTGACTAATCCTTGTCATTTAGCCCATTTGCCAATATTTGAGCATTTAATCTTTTGGGGAGATCTTCTTTGGAGGAATACATTCATTCAATAGATTGAATATTTATGGGTCAGCTATTGTTTCAGGTTCTAGAGGCTCAAAAATGTCTAAGATATTATCTCTGTCTTTAAGGCTATCACAGGCTAATGGGTAATGTACACAGAGTTAAAATGCAGTGCAAGTGCATAGAAACATGTCCAAGGAATAATATGGGCATAAATGAGAAGTTATTCGCTTTTATTTCCTGAGCCTAGGAATGTGTAGCAAAGAAGCTTCAAAGTGGTCTAAAGAATGAGTAGGAATTTTCCAGCCAGTACAAAATAGCATAATAAGCTTAGGGATATATATATATATTTTTTTGAGACAGAGTCTTGCTCTTGTCACCCAGGATGGAATGCAATGGTGCAATCTTGGCTCACTGCAACCTCCACCTCCCGGGTTCAAGCGATCATCTTGCCTCAGACTCCTAAGTAGCTGGGATTATAGGCGCCTGCCACCACACCTGGCTAATTTTTGTATTTTTATTAGAGACGGGGTTTCACCATGTTGGCCAGGCTGGTCTCCCTAACCTCGTGCTCCGTCCACCTCAGCCTCCCAAAGTGCTGGGATTACAGGCATGAGCCACTGCACTCAGCCAGGAGTTTTAATAGCTTCATATGGTTGGAACACAGGATGCTTGGAGAGGGCAGAGGATTACGCAGCACATTGGGTCAGAGACCAGATGATAGGAAGCCCTCTGTACCTGTTGAGTTTTGACTTGGACCTCTTGGTCAGAGGTTCTCAACAGTCCTGAGAAATACAGGATACCACTGGGCTCACATCCCAGTTAGTACGAATGGGTCATCCAGAGTGATTAATCCATTTGTATATGTGATTTTGGTTTGGCCTTTTGCCCTGAGAATTTCAAACTTGGCCGTGTATTAGAATCCCATAGTGGGAGCTTTTGAAAAATACATATTTATTCTTCTCCTCTATCTCACCCCTCTAATCAGCTTACTGAACACAGCCCAGCAGTAATCCCTAAACTCATGTTTAGGAACTTCTGAAGTGGGGAGACATTGACAGGTGTTAAACAGGGTTAAAACATCAAAGTAAATGTACCTTTATGTCATTTTATAAATGACACTCTGGAAAGGTCAGATTAATCACTCTGGGGAGGATGTTTGGGAAGGGAGATAAAGGGCACAGATGACCAATGGTAGGGATTCTTCAAATCACTGAAGTAGTTAAAGCCAGGTATAAAGATAATATGAACTAAGTCAGTAGGGGTGTAAAGGAGGAGCTAGAAGCGGATAGCATTATAACTATAGAATCCATAAGACAGGTTGCATGAAACTGAATGAGTAAAGTGATGAACAGTAAAGAGTTTAGAATGATTCTGGATTCTGGCTGGGGTTTCTGGAAAAGGAAAGAGATAACTTCCAGGAGGTTTGGAGAAAGAAAAGCAACAAACTCAACTTGGGACATGATTAGAACTTGAGATGATTGTGGTTTAATCAAGATTTTATGTCTTGCAGGCAGCTGTATATCCCAACCTGGAGCTCAGGAAGAAGGTCTGGGCTGAGGTTGGGGATTTGGGACACATCTGTTGGGAAAAAGCTGAGTGTTGGGAGGGAGACTGAGGCAGGGCTTGCATAATGTCCTCTGGAATGTGTCTAGACTTGCTGGCTCCTTGCTTATGGCCTCCTAGGCTCCTAGGCTCCTATTCCCATTATCTCAAGTAGCAGAACATGTTCCATATAAATGCTAAACCATCACAGCTGTAAATCATGTGCTTAATGCAACATGTCCTTTTGACCTCCACATTCTCACCACCTGTTTCTTTGTTGGATTACCAATAAATACCGTGGGCTCCCAGCGCTCCGGGCCTTCACAGACTCCATAATAGTGATGGCCCTCTGCTGTCCTACCTTTTTCTCTCTCTCTCTCGCTGTCTTTTCCTCAATCTTTTAACTTCGTCACCCCCACGACCTGGTATTGGGTCTGATCCCCCCAACAATATCTTTGTTTAGGTAGAAGTCAGAAGTTAAGTCAGTAGGTGATACTGCTCAGAAAGCAGAGACAGTAACAGAATACTGAGAAGTGTAAGCCTAAAAGCATTAAGTTTTAAGAGGAGGGTTAAAAGAAAGTGTTAGCAAAGAAGACTGAGGGAGCAGCCACAGAGATGGCAGGAAACCCAGGGAAGACAAGCATGATAGAAATTACCAAAGCCAGAAGAAAAATTTCAAAAAGAAGATGCAGCAAGTATAGAAACATTCCAGAGAGGCCAAAGAAAGAAATGACTGTTGAGGAGGTCCTCAGTAATTACGGTAAAGGCAAATTCAGTTTCGCATTAGGAAAATTGAAGACAATTTTTGTGAGTGTTGAGAAATTTATTGTGGTGAAGGAGAGATAAGGAGTATAATAATTTTTCAAGAAGCTTGCCTGAGAAGAGGAGGAGATAAATGGGGTGTCAGCTTGCTAGAAAAGGATGCGTGGTTGAATGCACAGGTGTGTCTGCTTTTAAGATTGGAGAGAAATGGCAAAACTTGCTGAGTGGAAAATAGAGTTTAACGGTTGGAAAGTATAGTTGACACAAGAGGGGATGAGAGTCTACAGAATGAGGAGTGGGGGGGTTTGCTCTAGTTTTCGTTATGCTCTAAGCTGCTCCCACTGAATTGGGAAAGTAAGAAAGTGCATATGAGAGAGGAAATGGAAATGCTCCTTTGCTTCCTATACCTTCCCACCGTAATCGTTAGAATAACCCCTTTCCTTTTTTACCACACCAAAACTTTGAAGATAAGTATATTTAGGCACAGGGATTTTTACGGCATCAAAATATCACAAAAATACTAGTGGTGATTAGTAAAAACCTCTCACTCAAACTGCACAAAATCATATTAACTTGACCTCAAAAACAGGGTAAAAGCAATTGTTCATTTAATTATCTTAAAACTCACCTGTAGGTGTTTTGTTGTTGTTGTTGCTTTGCAAAAATTGGCAATTATCAGCTCCTGAACAAAGTTCCTCCCACTATGCCTGAAAATATTAATTTAGGTACATTGAAAGGGGAGAAGTCCGTCCATGTACTATTCAGTTCATTAGTCAAGTAGAGCTAAAGGGGTTAATATTTGGTCCAATTCTCCATCTTTCTCTTTTCAAGTGAGGAGACAGATCATTATGGAGAAAAAGTGCTCACACTGTGTGAATGTTTTTATTTTATTCATCTTCAGAGTTTACGGGCACTATGCATTTAGGGTTTTATTTTTTTAAAATAGTACCTTTCCTTAGTGGACAGTTATTCAGAAACATCTCTGTTGGTTTCATTTTTGAAGTTGTAATGGCATTCACACAAAGCATGGAAAACATAAATAGCATATAATGATGGAAAGGACTCATCACAGGAAACCAAGATTTAACCTCAGTGGAAATTACATAGTGGGGAGAAAAAAAGCAGTATTTTGTCTCAGACAGACCTAAATTGAGATTACAACTGTGAAACCAGCTGTCTCAGGGCAAGTTTCTTAGCCCCTACAAACCTTACTTGTTAAATGCTGATAGGCCCTTGCTGTTGGGCAGGAATTTCTGCGGAAGCTCTCTTAGGTTGGTTTACAGCTTCTAGTTCCTGAGCCCTCACCAAAGCCACAGAATGAAAGAAAAAGTCTATCTTTCCCCGGTCTCCAAAACTGCCAAAAGTATGTTATTTTTACCCTAGAGATTAGAACAGAGCCAAACTCTAGAAAAAGTAACCTTTAACAGGCTGTGAGAGTAATCGCTGACGGGACAAATGAGGACTAGGGGTAGAAATGGGGGAAAGGAAGGCAGCACATCTGGTGACACAGGGGCACACCGGGGCTGGGTTCCCGCACTGTCGCTTTTCCAGTCTCTTCAGTCTGAGGCTTGTTGAATGCCTTGTTACTTTTATGGTTTCATTAAAGTCACAATGCTCAGCCCACAGTTTTGTTAAAAGAGGTAGGAGCTGCCTCCAGGAAATTTCAAGCCACCTGGGACATTGACGCCACCTGCTTCTCTGCAGCTTTTTGGGGGGTTTACATTGCCATTAGCACTGGCTTGTCACTTACTTCAGCAGGTGGGAAGGAGTGAATGGGCATGGTGCCCACACATCCTGTTACACAGTTTATAATAGTTAAAGAAGAAAAAGAGCCCCTGCCAACTCATTAGAGTTGAATTTAATAAATTTTCTAGCCATGATTTAATGACCTTTTTTTCTTTCTCTTTATCCCCTTTATAGCCAAAATGAGGTCACTTGTACCTGTTTTTTAAACAGTTAATTTTTGACATAAATTTACTCCTAAAGAATTGCAGAAGCTATAAAGTTCCCATACATCCTTCCATTATGTTAATATCTTTCATAACTGTATACAGTGTTGCGTTAACATCTTACCTAGTCACAATACATTGATCAAAACAAAGAAGTGAATCTTGTTATAACACTATTAGCTTTTTAAAGTTAATAAACTAAGCTCACTTAGATTTCACCAGGATTTCAACTGCCATTTTCTTCTGTTCTAGGATCCAACCCAAGATCTCACATTAGGTTCAGCTGTCATGACTCCTTAGTCTCCTCTAATTTAGGACAGGTCCTCATTCTTTCCTTGTCTTTCTAACCTTGACACTCACCAAGAGTTTTGCTCAGCGGTTTTGTAGAATGTTCTTCAATTTGGGTTTATCATTTTCTCATGATTATGCTGAAGTTACGCACCAATGGGAAGGATACTAGAAAAGTTATGGGCCCTTCTTAATACATCCTATCAGAGGTACATGCCAATGTGTGTATATATTACTCACAATGTTAATCATGATACCTTCGCTTAGATGTTGTCTGTCAAGTTGCTCCACTCTAATGTTAACTATTTTTCCATTTGTAATTGCTACATATTTGAAGGGAGATACTTTGAGACTATGCAAATGCCTTATTTGGACTTGAATTTTTACATCAGGCTACCCAAGGCCTAGTCTTCTACGGGTATAAAGCTGAAGTTCTTAGGTTACCTAAACTAACAAGCACTCTCCCCCTTTACCCAAAATAAATGCCTTCCACAGGGTCAGCTTAAAGTCTTACCAGGAAGATTTTGGTTTCCTTTCCATTTCAGACCCACGTTAATTACTTCTTACTGTCTTACAAACTCAGTTAATACACTTAATAGAATGCTTGTTATTTTTTATCCAGCATTTCTCTGCATTTTGTAATGGGGACTATTTTTTCAGATTAACTCTGCTAACAACTTGCTGAAAATGATTATTGCTTTACCCACCTGCGTACATTGCCACCAACACACATTTATTTTCTCAAGGCCATCATTGTGATATTTATGTTTTCTAAACTTTTCTTGATTTGTGAACTTTTTCATGTGAAAAGACAATTGTGTAAAAATTATTCTCATTATACCTTTAGTCAATCATTGTGCCTTTTAAGAATAAAATTGAGACAATCACAGAAAGTCCTGAGCATATGTTCTCTGCATCTATAGCACATTAATCACTTAGCTCAACTTCTCCCTTTCTGTTCAGGGCACATGATCTCCTTCAACACAGCTATATCTATGGACATCGAGTTCTATTGTTTTATTTGATGAAGATGATGATGATGATATTAGGAAATAGTAGTTATTTCCAAATGATGAATAGAGAAGAGATGTACAGGTACACTTAAGAAAACAGTTCTTGTGAACATTTCTCAAAAAATTGTTGTGTCATCCCTTATTGCTATTTTATTACATTGCCCATGTTTGACTTATACACTGGTACCCTGTCAGCATGCTTTTTTCCATAGAGCTATTTTTTTTGACTGGTACCATCTGTCATTATAACTCGTCTTCCATGCTGAATAGCTTTGCATGTGATGATTACTGGTTTCCTTGTCACTTGGACCTTGCAGTTCTCCATGAAAGAGTAGGATCTCACCATGGCCGTACTCTGATACCTGACTCATCTGAATTGCCTGCTGAGATTAAAGCTTGAAATGGAGAGTTGATCAACTATTCTGTTTAGGCTGGGGTGGGGGTCAGGGCTATGCATGTGTGTGTGTGTGTACACACTCGCACATGTGCTCATTTGGAGAGGGCAGGCTAATTCCCATTGCTCAATAAAGCAAGAAACAGATGGCACTGTCAGCTCTAGGCACAGCAAAATCACACACCATATGAGCATTCCCAAACAGTGCTGCATATGCAAACCCAAGCTGCCAACAATCCCCCTGATATTTAAATCCCCAGAGCTTCAAGAGAACATATTGCACATTCCTTTGAACAATAAAAATTGCTTGACTTTCTGCCTCCCCTCTAAATTCCTTCCCACTCCCTGTTCCTTGGCGTAAGTTAGAGATGAGCTTCAATGTTTAATTTTCTGAAATCAAATCTTTTTTTAGTCATTTGTTCCCTAAAGCCAAGGGATACTAACACATTGTGGTACTGGAAATAAATGAGTGGTACTCCTCACAATAAATGTGAAAATTATTTATTCTGTGAACAAGTATATGAAAAACTCTCTGGGTAAATGGAAAAAGCCTAGATGGAATAGACAGTGATATACATATATACACAGTCCTTACCTTCGAGCCACTGATAAATCAGAAGAGATCAGATACACAATGTGGCCAAAATAAAAGTTGGGACTTTAATAGCATAAAGTGAAAAAACATTTTAATAGGTGACATCAGTTCTAGTTGAGAGGATATGGAAAGCTGTATGGACAGTAGTAGCATTTGAGTTTGACTTTGAGAAAGTCTGCTTTAAGTTGAGAGGCAAGGGGGCTGTGGCTTACTAGTGATTAAGTAAAATGCATAGATGTAGTACTAGGGTAATTCCTATTTCCATCACTAGTCTTTTCACCCATAGAAAATTAAAATGAGAAAATACAATATTAACCAGTTTTGAGATTTGGGCATTTTCCTCTCATTGAAGAGCTCCTTTGCAACAGTTTTCCCTCTGTTTGAAAACTTTCGGTCCAACTAGAACTCACACACTTCTGCTTAAGTGTAAACTTGGACTGCCACTTTGAAAAACTAAAGCTAAACATAGGATGTACTGTGATCCAAGTAGTCCACTTCTATATATATTTACCAAAAGCTAGGTTCTAGGATATTTCTAGCAGTCCTTTGTAGTCCCAAACTAGAAGCTACTCGAATGTCCATGACTTTCAAATTGATAAATACATCATCTGAGGTGTTGGTGATATGCTATTTCTTCCTCTTGGTTCGGTTAAATGAGTGTGTTCAGTCTATGAAAACTAATCTAATTGTACTTCTAGGATACGTACACTTGTGTAGGCATTCTATATTTTAATAAAACTTTTAAAATATTTTCTCAAATTATGATAGCCTAGATTTCTTGAGTATAAAGCATAGAAGAATGCACTTATTTAATTGATCTCGCTTTAATCTTTGAAACATGGTTCTTTATCTTGATTATGAAAACTTGACTTAGTCTGCAAGCCTCTAATGACTTCTGTACAGATCACGTGTATTTTTCTTCAACAGGAGAGTTTGAACTAGATCAGGATCAATGTTCTTTGGGCTCTTCTCCTTAAATATTGTTCAATAAAGTTCTGTCTTTATATTGCTTCTCTTTGCATTGTATCTCATCTTTATATGCTTTCTCATTTACCCTATGGCTTCAGTTTCTGCCACTAAAGGGTGATACATTTCTAGCACGTTTCCCTCCCTAGCTCCAGAGACCCTGGTGGCATTTCCACTTGGTGTATCACAGGCCTTTAAATGTAATGTTAAAAAGATGGAGCTTGTTATCACCCCACTGTAACTTCCCTTTTCTGCCTGTAATGCCCATCACAGTGAATGGTCCCACTGTCTACCTTGTGATCCAGTCAGAGTCATATAAGACTCCACTCTCTTCCTTTTTCTTTACTGCCTGGATCTAATTAGTCCACAAATTCTGTCAGTTCTACCTCCTACAGCACTCTTAGGCCTTTATTCTGTTTCAGTTGGAAGTCCACTTAAAACAAAACTTGTGAAGCAAATGAATCTCCAGTCACCAAACTCCTGATTCTGAACCAGCCTCTTCCCACATGTCCGTTCCTTCCACCAGTCTTTATGCTTGTAAATGATACATCTATTCTTCCAGTTTCTCAAATACAAATCTTTGAGTCAGCTTGACTCTTTTCTCTCACATACCCTAATGGATAGCTCTAGCTTCAGAATATATCCAGAATCTGGCCATTTCTTATCACCTCTCTCCCATCCCCACCTCCCTGACCCAGGCCAGTCTCACACCTTTTTATGTTCCAGCCACACTGTCTAGTTCTCTGCCAGTACTTCATACCACTGTGTTTGCACACTTTCCTCTCATTGCTAGGGATGCCTATTCTCCTGTAACCAACCTGGCTAACTTTTCCTCATCATTTCAGGTGAGCACATCTCACCATTTTCTTTAGAAAATCTTCCCTGGATCCTTTGGGCTGAGCTAGTACTCTGTTTCTATTTATCTTTATATTCTGAGTGCCAAGCGCATTGCTTGGTATGTAGTTGGTGCTCAACAAATTCAGAGAGACTGCTGATGAACTAAACTACTGAACTGTAATAAAGCCTTGACACATTTCCTCTTACAAACCTTTATTATAATAATCACACCTTATTGCAATTTTTGATTTCTGTGTCTATCTTCCTCACTGAGTTATGAGCTACTCAAGGTTAGGAAATGTGTGTCTTAATCATTTTTGCATTTTTGTATGCCTATAGTAGTGTTTAAAAAATAATTGCTAAATGAAGACAAATAACTGGGAGAGCACTTATAAGTATGTATTTCTTGTTAACTGCTATGGACTAATTTGTGTGCCCCATAATTCATATATCGAAGTCTTAATCCCCAATTTGATAGTATTCTGAGATGGGGCCATTGGAGAGGTAACTGGGATTAGATGAGATCATGAGAGTCAGTTAGCTCATGAATCCCATCTGAATTAGCTATTTCTGGCTATTATTGAGAGCTGTAGTTGAGAGCTCCCTGGAAATGTACATAATATTTTCTCTACAAATTATTGCTTTGTCCTGATGCTACACTTCAACTGATTGGCAGGTGGCACCAACAAGGCCAAGATCAAACAGCCTGTCATATTACAAAGTCACAAATCCCATCCTTAGCCACAACTAGTCATCTCACAAAAATGGAACAGAATAACCCCACCACTGGAAAATCCACCCAAAGTTCATTTCCTCTTGAGCAGGGGTATGTAAATGCCATGCTTATAAATTAAAAGAAAATATTGTTATACTTTTACTTTCTTGCAACCAGCTATTTTTTTTTTTTTTTTGAGACAGAGTTTCGCACTCTCACCCAGGCTGGAATGTAGTGTTGCCATCTCGGCTCACTGCAAGCTCCGCCTCCCGGGTTCATGCCATTCTCCTGCATCAGCCTCCCGAGTACTGGGACTACAGGTGCCCGCCACCACGCCCTGCTAATTTTTTGTATTTTTAGTAGAGATGGAGTTTCACTGTGTTAGCCAGGATGAGCTCGGACTCCTGACCTTGTGACCCGCCCGCCTTGGCCTCCCAAAATGTTGGGATTACAGGCGTGAGCCACAGCGCCTGGCCTCTTGTAACCAACTATTAACATTGATAGCTAATTGTTTCCCTCTTTATTGACTCTCAGGATTATAAATGGCTCTGCATTTATGTTACCCCAGATATTCAATTTTTACAATGATTGTTTTCAGAATCCAAAACTATTTACTTTGTGTAATTTCAGAAGAAAATAGGGAATTCCTGTTAAGAATATTTATTTCCTCCACTTTCCAATTTCTCTCCTGAGAGAATTTACCTGGGTAAGTTGATCCTGATGGAAAAACAACAGCTGGCGTACGTACTTGTATTTAGAGCTTGTGGTTTAATATCTTTAAGTCTAGCATATGTCTGCGGCAGAGCACACTGGGCAGCTGCATTCACAACACTTGCTTTCTTGGACTGTTGCCAATGGCGAGATTGCAGGCGATTGTAAGTTTGAAATCAGAAAGGCCTGACTCAGGTTGCAGCCTCCTGATTGTCTGATTTTTTAAAATTTGGATAGTCAACTCAAAATTTAGAAATGAGGACATTCAGAGGACTAATTTAAAACAGACCAAGTAGGAAGTGATTGTCTAACACTTCCCCATAGAGTTGCTTCCAAAGAATCCCACTCCATTCAGTGTGTCTTGCTTTCTTAGTTTCTGTACTGTTTATTCCTCAATAATCAGAAAGAGGACAGAATGTTAGTGGCTGTGTCCTATGCTGTCAAAACATAGCTGTGGTGTGATTACAGGATGGTGAATGTTCTCCTTAAAAATGAAAATAGAAACAATGACAACAAACCCAGAAAAGAAAAATTCTAATTTGGATTGTACGACTCCGTAATGAAACGTATCGAAACTCACACCAGGGGGTGCAGGCTCACAAAACAGTGCTCTACTCTTAAGCACTCACTCTTTCTTACTTCCTCTGTGTCCCTCCTCTACTGTTTTCCTGGGCAACTACAACTACAGCATTTAGAAGCTCTTTGTTATTAAGGGAAGGAGGAAGACATTATTCCAGGGGTAGTTGGCAAGGTAGCAAGCTATCCCATTACCAAAGTGATAAAATATTTACCGCGTAGAACTGAAAATATCACCAAGTTTTCCCCAGGAGAACTTCTTTCTCCTCAGCAAGAAAGCAAGCCACAAAGGCCAACGTGTTGTCCTAGCAGCTATACATCATAAAGCTGATCCCACAGGTGTTGACTCTCCCCAGCTCTCCTGGGAAAGTGTCACACCAAGTGTCAGGTTCCAGCTCACGCTGAGTTCCGAGGGGAGTGGGTAGATGGGTGGCAGATTGCTGAAAGAACACTCAGGGTGGGGCATAGGCAGGGGAAATAGGTTTTATTCAGCAGTTCTCTTACACTGTCCACCTTTGTTTCGGATGCCTGCTTGGGCTCTGCGGCTCCTGCCGCTCCCACGCTTACAGCTGCACTCCCTGGCGTGTGGCTGGTTCCTGGCTCCCTGCTGTCTGTCTGCAGGAGCTGTGTGTACAGCGTCAGCAGGGCAGTTATACCTTTTACAGACAATAGTAGCTTCGAGCCAAGTATGAGCTTATACAAACAGGTTATATAACAAGTGGAGTTGTGTGCCTGCACTATAAACTCCCTGAGTCACGCTAACCTAGATGTCTGCCTCAGCCTATTCTTGACCAAAGCACATCCATTTACCTAATCGAAGGAAGCAATCCTTGGTGCTGGAAAGTCTGGAGAAGCTGCTGGCTAAGGTGTGCTTGACAAGGAGTCACTAGTGCACCAAGCATTCTAGAAAGGGGGAGTCAATAGAATCGCAAACTCCTTGGGTTAAATTTGTGGCACAATCCAGGCAAGTAGTGCTTCTCTTATATATACTGCCCCATTCTGCCTCTGATCCTTCAGGCAAACTGTCTCAGCAGCTTTGCTGTCACAGCGTTCTAGGGACCAGCCAAGCAGGGAGGTGAAGCTGGCTGCCTCCAGGGAGGCTTTTCTTTCCTGAGGAAGAGCAGGGAAATCTGAAGCTGAGGTTCATCTCTCAGCTGATCTAGGGCTTTTACATGACTTTTTTTCCCCCTTTGTACTGCATCTGATGCTTAAGACATTAGCCTAAAAACCCGTCAGTGAAGACTATACATATCCACTCTTCAAGATACTCAGTTAAGATAACTGTCTCCATTTTAATCTGAAGCTATTAATAGCATCTATTAATAGTTATGATTTGTTTTTGAATTTGGAGATATACAGTATGTTTTCCAGTTAAAACCCACTGCTGATCAAAACACTGTTCTATTTAAAAAGTAGAAGAATGTGCACACATCCAAAATTCAAACAAAACTCTATTACAAAAGAAAATGGCTATTTTCTTAAACAATCAGCACAGGTCCACAGTACTGGTGGCGATTGTGTCGATCGTTAGCAGAGTTTCAATACAAGCAGAACTTGATGCTGCATTTCATTTCCATCTCCTCTAGGTCTTGTCTAATTTTCTTCAAGAAGAGGCCTTTCAAATGCACTCAAACTCATATGCCTGAGTAAAATGTAGTAGAAACAGGCTAAGCACCTATACTTAGGCGCTCTGTAATTCTACTCTTCCAATGTCTTCAATGAGGAGACATTTGATTAGTTATCAGGAGACACAACAAGAACCCCAAGGAAAGTCAGGTTCAAGTTGCCCTGATGTAATTACTGATGCATATAATTAAATCATGTACAAAGACATTAAATATTTCAGCAAAGTCTGTTTTAAGTTGTTTTACCTCTTGAAAGACACTAATGCGAAATGATTTTTTCAGGTAAATGAGATTTAGCTGTGTTGGTGGATCGACCAGACACAGCAGCTGCAGGTTTAATTAAACGTTTGCCTAACCATATAAAAAGACAGTGATATATCTTCATAGCATCTGGCAGCTTCACTATCCTCCAGTCATTCTTTAATTAGCATGCTGGTGAATTTAATAGAAAATGGCTTTAACTCAGAAGCAGATGGTTCTTTCGAGTGACAAGGAGAATGACAATTTCTGTCATGTTTACTTCCTATGTAGCTTTCTAGTTCGAAATATCCTGAGTACAGTTCTGAGGAAATCAGGGGTCCTGTTTAATATCCTCAAAAAGCAACCAATTCTGAATCTCGTTCTCTTTAAAAAAGTCTGATTCATGAGCTTCAAAAGATGTTTTCCTTTTCTCTCCTTGTTCATTTCTCTTATTTTATGATGATGTTAGCCTTTCTGTTAAAAGAATGGGTTTATGTAAATGTATATAGTATCTCTGAGGTAGATAAAAATATATGCATCGGACACAATCCAGTCTCTGAACTGATATAGATTATCAGAATTTTAAAGTTTAGAAAATTTGAACCCCACCTCCCTCTTAGTTTAGTGTAACTGCCAGCAACTGGCTTGAGGGGAGAGAGAGAAAAAAATCTTTGCTTTTCATAGTTGTTTTAGAAATGAAAGAAACAGGTAAGAGAAAATTTCAGGGAACAGAAAAAATGACAACGTCCATAATTGTTGGTGAGCTTTGGTTCTTCTGGGCCTATTTGTAGGGCTCTCTTTCATGAGTAAAAACTCTTCTGGCTGGCATCTGCTTATTGCCCACCCTCTTGCACTGTGGCTCTGTTGCACATAGGAAATTATAAATAATAATTTAGTTCACTTTACATGGTTAAGATGGACTGAGTGAAAAATGGACAATTTATCTATTTGGAATAAGTGTTATTTCTCCGCTTATGCACTTATATTCGTATTTCCAAATTCAGCAGACAAACTAGTCCATACCAATCATGTACAATGTGCACATGCTAAGAGCTTCCAGCTGTGATGATGGACACTTTATTTAAATTATCTCATTTAATTCTCACAATAACTCTGTAAGGTAGGTGTTGCTAACCCTTATTACAAACGAAGACATAGGCTAAAGAGGTTATCTGAGTGGGACAGCCCAGTTTTGGATGCAGTTTTCAAATAGCAATATTGTTCTCTCTACTTGGTGCTGCATTGTTTCAAGACCCAGAGGCTATTTATTGCCCATTCACAGAACAAACATGTACCACATCTAACAACGTGCCAGACAGTTGATGGGGGTCCAAAGACATGTAGATCCTCACAATTGCCCTTGAGGACCCCTCAGTCAAGGGGGTGGAGATGCATAGTCATAATACAGAATGGGGACAACTGCGTATGACAAAGATGCCTTCAACTACGTTGTGAGCCCAGAGGAGGGAGCAGGCAATTTTGCCACATATAACAAACAAATTGACATTGAATTACAGAAGGTGCAGGGATTCTCCTGAGAGATGGCTGGGTGGGGGCTTATTCCAAGCAGAGAGAACATAATTAATAAAGGCTTAGAGGTCTGAAAGAGCTTGGAATATTTCAAGCACAGACAGATGTTTCCATGAATGGAACTAAGAAGCATAAGCATAGCAGAAAGTACCTAGCTCTTTGCAGCAATGTTGGTAAACTCAAATGTCTACTGATGCCAGATGAATAATAACAATGACAGAAGTGAACCATGTTTAGTGATAAGGTGTGGTGGGGACTTTGGCAAGCAGTTTTTATGCTTCATTTTCTCAAAAGGAGATTTTGATTTTTAAAAAAAGTTACATTCTTATTGGTCCAGAAGTCCAGCTTTTAGGAATTTATGTTGAAATTACACCTTCCTTATGCAAAACGACATTTGCGTTCATTGCATGCATCCATTATAACATGTTTGAAAGAAAATTTTGGAGAAAAACTAGGACCTTTTCAAAAAACACTGGCTCAATCAGCTTCTTAAGCTTCAAAATACAACTTATTCAAACCTAAAGAAAATTGAACATGTCTGCAAGGTGTATTCATCTCACAAGCTGCCAGTTTGCAACTGTTGGGTGTGGGGGAACCGCTGGCTTGCTACTTGCTGATCACTTCGACCTCTATTTGCATTAAACACATTTTCTGCTGTCAAGTTTGGGAAAATGGAATATCATTTAGGGATGAGCAGTACACATAGGATATTAAAGTTCTGTTACAGTTTAGTTTTCTTGGGAGTTAGCACTTTGGAGGAGGATTTAACTTGGAATGCATTCACTTTGCACCTTTTAAGCAGTTATTTACACTTGCTTGTGTTAAAATGAAAGTGTTTAGCTACAGGAAGGAAAACAAGGCACAGACTTGTCTTTATTCAACCAACACAAAGAAAACTTTGGAGAACCTGGGGGATAGGGAGTAAGTAAGAAGAGGGAGAGGAAGAAAGTGAGGACTATCCTGGTGAATAAAAAATGTCAGGTCAGGAGTCCACATGCCCTAACAAAGCATCTCTTCTCCCCTAGGTTTTTTACAATTCCAATGTAAAATCTAGATTCTCATCAGGACATGTTTTATCAAAGAAAATTTCCCTGTATACATTATGTTGCTAATCAAATTTTGCTTAATAAAAATAAAATGTATATATAAAAAAAGGAATATATACACCCTGCATTCCATACAGGAATGGGTATTCTTATCAAATAATAGATTATATTTATCATCGGAACCCAGTCTATCTTTCTAAGGGTGATTTAGAGTGGTCCATAGGAAGAAATGTATTTTTTCATTATAAAAACCTTTTCGAAGACATTTCAGTGTGAGAGATATACAAATGATCTTTAAACATATGAAACGATGCTCTATTTCATAAGAAATGCAAGTTAAATGTATATTAAGACACCATTTATTACCTATCAGTTTGGCAAACATTTCAACACTTATTGATATGCTATCAACAGGGCTTTGGGAAAGCAGGCACTTTCACACATGATTGTTGGGAATGTCAAATTGTATAGCCCTTGTATTAGTCAGGGTTCTTTAGAGAAATAGAACCAATAGGGTGTGTGTGTAGGGAGAAAGAGATTTATTTGAAGGAATTGGCTCACACTATACTGGAGGCTGGCAAGTCCAAAATCTGCAGGGTGGACCAGCAGGCTGAAAACCCAGGAAAAGCTTGATGCTGTGGCTCAAGTTCACAGCCTGTCAGGCTGGAGAATTCCCTCTCCACTCCTGCTCAGGGCAGGCTAGTCTTAATGCATTTAAGTGAGCCAGGGATTCGTGAGACCATATTATTTTTCAGAAGTGCTTAATCAAGATCTCAAGTACTTTGAGTTCTCCTGTCATTCTACTCTCATCCAAAATGTGGATGACCTTTTTCTCCCCTAAGTTTCAATGATTAAAAAAAGGTCCAACACAGATTCTATGCACCTTTTGACTTTTTTTCTTTTTCTGCCCCAAAAGGATACAAGGTGTCAAAAAATGTGAAATTATCGGATATAGTTTCATATTTTGGGGTCATGATTTGTCTTTGTATCAAATCTCTTCCCTCTGTGTGATTACAACATATCCAGAGCTTTCTTAGGTCAGTTACCAAAAGAAAACTCAGGAGGAGCTCTAGTATCACTGGCTGTTTTAGGGGGTTAGAGAGGAAAGAGATTAGAAGTGGAAAGGCTCTTAGGAGGCTAAATATAGCAAATGATTCCCAGGGCCTGAACTAAGGCAATGGCAGCAGCAAGAAAATAGGGAAAGTAGACTAGATAGTTCTTGGAGATGCTCTTGCTCAAGCAGCTGGATGGTTGCATTATCCTCCATTATCTCCTTCACAGAAACTGACCATCTTGGTTTCTGTATAAAGTGCTAATACCAAAAAGAACCACACAACAGTAAAATTCACATTCTCAAAAAGAAAGAAAGGCAAAGAAAAATGATGCACTGCTTTGACTAACTGGTTCTTTAGATTTTAATTACAGAAGAAAGAAATTATAGAATTTTTCTTCTATACTAGGGTGAAACATAAAACTCAGCCTTTGTGGCATGAGGTGGAGGTTGGGTGGAATTTAGGTCCAGCAGGATCAATTTTGACATCCAAGCATTTAGGACTCACCATTCCAAAGCAACAGGTGAAAATGAGGTCTCTATAGCATCATGGCACCACTATACAGTCATTTTGATGTGGAAAATTAATGATTTCTGATTTCTTTTCCATGGGAAATCTGATGCTTAGAGAGCAGAGCAGTGTTGATATTATTAATATCAGGGAAAAATTATAAGCTCTATATCATTGCTTGTCTGTCCTGTAAAGAGTGGTGGACACATCCCACCAGGGGAGTGTGTGATAATGCACAGATTCACATGAATGCACATATACACCCTTTGGTTTGAAGATTCGAGTTACAGCATAATTCAAGCCAATCAGGAAAAAAACTAAAAGATAGGGGCAGGGGATGGAGACAATTCACTACATAATATGTACTCATATGACCGAGGTATATTGTTATGGTAGATTTTATTATTTTTCAAATTATTTGCTGCTTCTTCCCAAAGTGAAAGTTTTCCTGGGGGCCCTTTCTCTGTTGTGTTGCTTCCTGCAGGAGGATTACACATTCCTGCCCCGTTCAGGTGGAGCTGTGTAACTTATTTAGAACAATAAAATTTCAGTGAAGTCATGTAACTTATTTCTGAGCAGAAATTTTAAGAGCTAGTGAATAGTTCCCTATCTCTCTTTGTCCTCTGCTTGGAGACCAGTAAATCCAGATAGGGGCTTTCCCATCAAATAGGGCCCCTGTGTGAAAATATGGAGCAGAGTTTCAGCTGACCCACAATGGCTTATTTCTCCGTGAGAAATACGGAGATCTCTTGTTACTGCAGCATAACTTAGCCTAAGCTGACAAAATTGTATTACTTACTCCATCAATTATGGTACATAGTTAACAGTCTTGCTACAAAATTCCAGTTGGTATTTAAAAAATAAGCATTTATTTCTCACTCTTCTTTGCAGGTTGGCTGAGGTCCAACTTATCTAGATTGGGTTTGGCTGGCCTTGGCTTCAAGCTTAGGCTGAGTTCAGGTACATTCCACTTGTTACTCATGCTGAGACTAGAAGGTTACCCTGGACATATTCTTCTCATGACAAAAGGAGAGAGCACAGAAGGACAACCCCAAGCCTATAGACGTGTTTTAAATGGACTGCTTTCATCCCATTCAGAACATTTAATTGGCCAAAGCAAGCTTCCCAGCTAAATCCAGTATCAGCTAGGCAAGGAAATATACTCTATCTCTTGTAGGGCAAACTGCAAAGTCTTATGACTAAGGTGGTAGATAATGGGAGAAGGAAAGAGTGGAGAACAATAATGCAATCCACCACTAGCTGGGTAATTATTTATCATCAGGTTCAGTGAATTCTGTGTGCTCCTGGCATGAGCCACACCATCACCTCTCTCCCTGTGTGACATTTACAGCTGGAAAGGATCCAAATTCTGTGGGACTGAGTTTTATACACTTTGGGGTGCTCTTTTCAAGTAAAAGATCACAAAATACCAGGCAAACGTATTGCTAGCTTCTCCTGGGGTCCTCAAAAGGGCCCATGCAAATGAGGGTCTTTGAAACTGAAGCTTCTTTAGCTTCTCATTAAATCAGCCCCTGCTCACAGGCTCACCACCGTGATCTTTCTTGTGAACAGTCGCTAAAATCTCACTTTTATGTTTACTGATTCATGTCAGTCCTCAAGAAGCTGAGGATTTCTGGATCATCCCACAATACCTATAGCTATACACGTGGTTCAAATGTTAATTTCTCAAGAAGAACTTCTTTAACGAGCCTATTAAAAATTGCTTCTACCCCGTAGAATCTCCATCCCTTTCCTGCTTTCCTTTTCTTGATAGAATTTATCTTATATATTACATATTTTATGTATTTATGTATTTTCTCCCACTAAAATATAAGCTCCATGAGAGTGGGATACTTCATCAGCTTTGAACATTAATATATTTTTAGTGTTTCAAAAAATGCATGGGACAGAGTGTGTTCTTAATAAAGATGTATTGAACACGTATATAAAGGAAAGAGTCATGTATTCTGCTTTTATTCTAATGTACGTTGAGAGAGAAAACAGTTGGAATGGAACTGATATTAAACATATTACCAAAACAGAGCTGGAAAGTACATTAGAGATCATAGTCAAAATTTCTTACTTTATAAATTGGGAAAGCTTGCAAAGTACCTAATTTCTGGGATTTTGCAGATATGGGCATTTAAATGTAAACCTGTTACATCAGTCTTTTTTACTGTTTATTTTATTTTTTTAAGTTCTGTGGTACAAATGCAGGATATGCAGGTTTGTTACGTGGGTAAACATATACCATGGTGGTTTGCTGGACCTATCAGCTTAGGTATTAAGCCCAGCATCCATTAGCTCTTTTCTCTAATGCTCTCCCCTCCCCTCCCCCAATAGGCCCCAGTGTGTGTTGTTCTCCTCCCATGTGTTCTCGTTGTGCCCATGTGTTCTTGTTGTTCAACTCCCACTTATAAGTGAGAACACATGGTGTCTGGTTTTCTGTTCCTGCATTAGTTTGCTGAGGATAATGGCTTCCAGCTTAACCCATGTCCCTGCAAAGGACATGATCTCATTCCTTTTTTGGCTGCATAATAGTCCATGGTGTCTATGTACCACGTTTTCTTTATCCTGTCTATAATTGATGGGCATGTGGGTTGGTTCTATGTCTTTGCTATTGTGAATAGTGCTGCAATGAACATACTCATGCATGTATCTTTATAATAGAATGATTTATGTTCCTTTGGGTATTTACCCAGTAATGGGATTGCTGAGTCAAATGGTATTTCCGGTTCTAAATTTTTGAGGAATCACCACACTGTCTTCCACAATGGTTGAACTAATTTACATTCCCACCAACAGTGTAAAAGCATTCCTATTTCTCCATGATTTCACCAGCATCTGTTGTTTCTTGGCTTTTTGAAAATCACCATTCTGACTGGCGTGAGATGGTATCTCATTTTGGTTTTGATTTGCATTTCTCTAATGGTCAGTGATGTTGAGCTTTTTATCATATGTTTCTTGGCCACATGAATCTCTTCTTTTGAGAAGTATCTGTTCGTATCCTTTGCCCACTTTTTAATGGGATTGTTTTCATCCAGCAAGTTTGTTTAAGTTCCTTGTAGACTCTGGATATTAGACTTTTGTCATATGGATAGATTACAAACATTTTCTCCCATTCTGTAGGTTGTCTATTCACTCTGATGATAGCTTTTTTTTTGCTGTGCAGAAGCTCTTTAGCTTAACTAGATCCCATTTATCAATTTTTGCTTTTGTTGCAATTGCTTCTGGTGATTTCATCATAAAATCTTTGCCCATGCCCATGTCCTGAATGGTATTGCCTAGATTTTCTTCTAGAGTTTTTATAGTTTTGGGTTTTACATTTAAGTCTTTAATCCATCTTGAGTTAATTTTTGTATAAGGGAAGGAATCCAGTTTCAATATTCTGTATATGGCTAGCCAGTTTCCCCAACACCATTTAATGAATAGGGGATCCTTTCCCCATTGCTTGTTTTTGTAGAGTTTGTCAAAGATCAGATAGTTGTAGGCATGTGGCCTTATTTCTGGGTTCTCTATTCTGTTCCATGGGTGTATGTATCTGTTTTTGTACCAGTACCATGCTGTTTTGGTTACTGTAGCCTTGTAATATAGTTTGACATTGGGTGGTGTGATGCCTCCAGGTTTGTTCTTTTTGCTTAGGTTTGTCCTGGCTATATGAGCTCTTTTTTGGTTCCATATGAACTTTAAAGTAGTTTTTTTTTAATTCTGTGAAGAATGTCAATGATAGTTTAATGGGAATAGCATTGAATTTATGAATTGCTTTGGGCAATGTGGCCATTTTCATAATCTTCATTCTTCCTATCCATGAGCATGGGATGTTTTCCCATCTGCTTGTGTCCTCTCTGATTTCCTCAAGCAGTGGTTTGTAGTTCTCCATGAAGAGATCCTTCACTTCCCTTGTTAACTGTATTCCTAGATATTTTATTCTCTTTGTAGCAATTGTAAATGGACGTTCATTCATGATTTGGCTCTCTGTCTGTCATTGGTGTATAGGGATGCTTGTGATTTGTGCACATTGATTTTGTATCCTGAGACTTTGCTGAAGTTGCTAATCTGGTTAACAGGCTTTTGGGATGAGTCAATGGCGTTTTCTAGATATAGTATCATGTCATCTACAAACAAAGACAATTTGACTTCCTCTCTTCCTATTTGAATACGCTTTATTTCTTTCTCTTGCCTGATTGCCCTGGCCAGAACTTCCAATGCTATGTTGAATAAGAGAGAGGGCATCCTTGTCTTGAGCCAGTTTTCAAAAGGAATGCTTCCAGCTTTTGCCCATTTAGTATAATATTGGCTGTGGGTTTGTCATAAATGGCTCTTATTATTTGAAGTATGTTCCTTCAATACCTAGTTTATTGAGAGTTTTTAACTTTAAGGATGTTGAACTTTATTGAAGGCCTTTTCTGCATCTTTTGAGATAATCATGTAGTTTTTGTCTTTAGTTCTGTTTATGTGATGAATTACATTTATTGATTTGCGTATGTTGAACCAGCCTTGTGTCCTGGGGATGAAGCCAACTTGATTGTGGTGGATAAGCTTTTTGATGTACTACTGGATTCAGTTTGCCAATATTTTAGGAGGATTTTTGCATCAATGTTCATCAGGGATATTAGCCTGAAGTTTTCTTTGTTGTATCTCCACCAGGTTTTGGTACCAAAATGCGGGCCTCATAAAATGAGTCAGGGAGGAGTCACTTATTTTCAATTGTTTGGAATAGTTTCAGAAGACATGATACCAGCTCTTCTTTGTGCCTCTGGTAGAAATCAGCTTTTTTGGGGGGGTTGGTAGGCTATTTATTACTGCCTCAATTTCAGAACTTGTTATTGGTCTATTCAGGGATTCAACTTCTTCATGGTTCAGTCTTGGGAGGGTGTATGTGTCCAGGAATTTATCCATTTCCTCTAGATTTTCCAGTTTATTTGCATGGAGGTGTTTATAGTATTTTCTGATGGTTGTTCATATTTCTATGGGGTCAGTGGTGGTATCCCCCTTCTAATTTCTGATTGTGCTTATTTGAATGTTCTCACTTTTTTTCTTTATTAGCCTCACTAGTGGTCTATTTGATTTTTTTTTTTTTTTTTTTTTTTTTTTCAAAAAACAGCTTCTGGATTTGTTAATTTTTTTGAAGGGCTTTTCATGTCTTTATCTCCTTCAGTTCCACTCTGAGCTTGGTTGTTTCTTGTCTTCTGCTAGCTCTGGGGTTTCTTTGCTCTTGGCTCTCTAGTTCTCTTAATTGTGATGTTAGGGTGTTGATTTGAGATCTTTCAAGCTTTTTGATGTGGGCATGTAGTGATACGAATTTCCCTCTTAGCACTGCTTTAGCACCATCCCAGAGATTCTGGTACATTGTCTCTTTGTTCTCATTGATTTCAAAGAACTTCTTGATTTCCACCTTAACCTCATTATTCACCAAGATATCATTCAGGGGCAGGTTGTTCAATTTCCATGTAGTTGTGTGATTTTTAGCGGGCTTTGTAATCTTGAATTTTAATTTGATTTTGCGGTAAGCTGAGAGACTGTTATGATTTCACTACTTTTGCATTTGCTGAGGAGCATTTTACTTCCAATTACGTGATCAATTTTAGAGTAAGTGCCATGTGGCACTGAGAAAAATTTATATTCTGTTGTTTTAGGGTGGTGAGTTCTGTAGATATCTATCAGGTCCACTTGGTCCATAGCTGAGTTCAAGTCCTGAATACCTTTGTTAATTTTCTGTTCAATGATCTGTCTAATACCGACAGTGGGGTATTAAAATCTCCCACTATTATTGTGTGGGGGCCTAAGTCTCTTTGTAGGTCTTTAAGAACTTGTTTTATGAATCTGGGTGCTCCTGTATTGGGTGCATATATATTTAGAATAGTTACTCTTCTTGTTGAATTGAACCCTTTACCATTATGTAAGGACCTTCTTTGTCTTTTTTGACCTTTGTTGGTTGAAAGTCTATTTGTCAGAAACTAGCATTGTAACCCTTCTTTTTTTTCTGCTTTCCGTTTGCTTGGTAAATTTGCTTTCATCCCTTTATTTGGAACCTATGTGTGTCTCTGCAAGTGAGATGTGTCTCTTGAATACAGCACATGGATGGGTCTTGTCTTTTTATCCAGCTTGCCATTCTGTGTATTTTAATTGGGGCATTTAGCCCACTTACGTTTGAGGTTAATATTGTTATATGTAAATTCGATCTTGTCATCATGATGCTAGCTGGTTAATTTTGCAGACTTGCTAATGTAGTTCCTTCATAGTGTCATTGGTCTGTGTACTTCAGTGTGTTTTTGTAGGGGCTGGTAACGATTTTTCCTTTCCATGTTTAATACTTCCTTCAGGAGCTCTTGCAAAGCAGGCCTGGTGGTGACAAAATCCCTCAGGATTTGCTTGTCTGAAAAAGGCTTTTATTTCTCCTTCGCTTATGAAGCTTAGTTTGGCTGGATATGAAATTCTTGGTTGGAAATTCTTTTCTTTAAAAATATTGAACATTGACCTTCAATCTCTTCTGGCTTGTAGGGTTTCTGCTGAGAGGTCTACTGAGTCTAATGGGCTTCCTTTTGTAGGTGACCTGGCCTTTCTCTCTGACTGCCCTTAATATTTCTTCCTTCATTTCAACCTTGGAGAATCCGATGATTACGTATCTTGGGGTAGATCTTCTCATGGATATCTCACTGGGTTCTCTGGGCTTTACCGAATCTGAATACTGGCCTGTCTTGCTGTGTTGGGGAAGTTGTCCCGGATGATATACTCAAGAGTGTTTTCCCAACTTGGTTCAATTCTCCCTGTCTCTGTCAGGTACTCCAATCAGTCATAGGTTCAGTCTTTTTACATAGTCCCATAGTTCTCAGGGGTTTGGTTTATTCCTTTCCATTCTTTTTTTCTCTAATCTTGTCTGCCTCCCTTATTTCTGCAAGCTCTGATATTCTCTCTTCCACTTGATCGATTCAGCTATTAATACTTGTGTTTGCATCATGAAGTTCTTTTGCTGTGTTTTTCAGCTCCATCAGGTCATTTATGTTCTTCTCTAAACTGTTTATTCTAGTTAACAGCTCCTGTCATCTTTTATCATGGTTCTTAGCTTCTTTGCATTGGGTTAGAACATAATCCTTTAGCTTTAGTGAAATTCGTTATTACCCACTTTCTGAAACTTACTTCTGTCAGTTCATCCATCTCAGCTACAGCCCCATTCTGTGCGCTTGCTGGAGAAGTGTTGCAGTTGTTTGGAGGAGAAATTTTGCAATCATTTGGAGGAGAAGAGGCATTCTGGCTTTTGGAATATTCAGTGTTTTTGTGTTGGTTTTTCCTCATCTTCATGGGTTCATCTACCTTTGATCTTTGAGGCTGTTGACATTTGTATGGGAGTTTTGTGGGGTCTTTTTTATTGATGTTGTTGCTGTTGTTGCTGTTTTTCTAAAACAGGCCCCCCTTCCACAGGTCTGCTGGAGTTTGCTGGGGGTCCACTTCAGACCCTGTTCACCTGGGTATCACCAGTGGAGACTCCTGTACACCAGAGATTGCTGCCTGCTCCTTCCTGCAGAAGCTCCATCCCAAAGGGGCACCAACCTGGTGCTGCTAGAGCTCTCCTGTATGAGGTGTCTGGCAACCTCTGTTGGGAGGTCTCATCCAGTCAGGAGGCATCGGATCAGGGACCCACTTAAGGAGACAGTCTGACTGTCCCTTAGTGGAGTTGGTGCACTGTGCTGGGAAAATCTCCCTTGTCCAGATCAGCTGGATTCCTCAGAGCCAGAAGGCAGGAAAGATTAAGTCCTCTGAACCTGAGACAGTGGCTGCCCCTCTCCTGAGGTACTCTGCCCCAGAGATTGTCTATAACCTCCTGGCTGGAGTGCTGGCATTCCCGCAGGGAGGCCTTGCCTGGTGAGGAGGGATAGATCTGGGTCCCACCTAAAGAAGCCGTCTGGCTACAATCTGCAACAACCACTGTGCTGTGCTGTGAGGAGTACTGCCCAGTCCAAACCTCCCTGCTTCCCTAGCACTGGGAAGGGAAAAACCACCAACGAGAGCTACAGTAATGGCAGTTGCCCCTCCTGCTGGGAACTCAGTCATCTTAGGCAGACTCCAGGCTTCTGTGCTGGCCAGCAGGGATTTCAAACCAGTAGGTCTTAGCTTGCGATGTTCTGTGGGAGTGGAACCCTCTGAGCAAGACCATTTGGCTTCCTGGCTTCTGCCCCCTTTCCGTGGGAGTGGATGGTTCTCCTGCCTCACGGGAGTTCCAGGCGCTGCCAGAGTATGTAAAAACTGCTGCAGCTCAGTGCCTGCTGGAATAGCCATTGACGGGAGCAGATGTCATGGGTCTGCCCAGTTTTGTGCTTTTGAGACCCAAGGCCCTGGTGGTGTAGGAGCACAAAGGAATCTCCTGATCTGTGGATTGCAAAAATCCGTGGGAAAAACGTAGTGCCCCAGGTGGGTAGCACAGTCCCTCAGCGCCTCCCTTGGCTGGGTGAGGGAGATCCCTTGACCATACGCAGCTCCCGAGTGAACTGTCACTTCCCGCCCCCTACTTTTTCTTGCTCTCCGTGGGTCATGCCAACTGCCTAGTCAGTCCCAGTGAGGTGAACTGGCTACCTCAGTTGGAAATGCAGAAATCACTCGTTTCTTGCATTTGTATTGCTGGGAGCTGCTGACCGGAGCTGTTTGTATTCAGCCGTCTTGGCCCCTCCCTGATTTTTTTTTTTTTTTTTTAACAGAGTTTCGCTCTTGTCGCCCAGGCTGGAGTGCAATAGAGTGATCTCAGCTCACTGCAACTTCCAACTCCCAGGTTCAAGCAATTCTCCTGCCTCAACCTCCCAAGTAGCTGAGATTACAGATGCCTACCACCACGCTTGGCTAATTTTTGTATTGTTTTTTTTTTTTTTTTTTTTTTGTAGAGATACAGTTTTGCCATGTTGGCCAGACTAGTCACGCTGTCCTGACCTCAGGTGATCCACCTGCCTCGGCCTCCCAAAGTGCTGGGATTACAGGCAGGAGCCACCATGCCGGGCCTGTTACCTTAGTCGTTTAAATGTAGCCTATGGAATTTAAACACGGTACCATAGTATTAGGACCCATTAAAAAATAAGCTTCTTTAACAGTAAAAAGCTTTCTGTAATTCCTCTTTTTCCTTTTGACATTTCATTTCCTTCCTTTTCAGAGATTTATCGTAGTGTCTTATATTTTTATTGTTGAAAGGGTTTTATTGATCCCCATATCATAATGAAAATAAGTATATGCATTTAAATTTTAATTCAAAACATTTCTGTGACTTTAAGGCTCATGAATTTTTCTTTCTGGACTAAGTTGTTGTTATAATTATTACATTAAAATTAGTTAAAATGTCATAAACATATTACATATAGAGATTGAGTGTTTCTAATCCAAAAATGGAAAATCTGAAATGCTCCCAAATCTGAAACTTTCATGACATGAGAGCTGACATGATATTCAAAGGAAATGTTCATTGGAGATTTCAGGTTTCAGATTTTCAGACTGGGAATGCTCAACCAGTGAGTGTAATGTAAATATTCTAAAATCCTTAAAATAAAAAATGTGAAACACTTCTGGTCCAAACCATTTCAGATATGAAATATGTAGCCCATTTTTTAAAGAAAATTATTAAACCTAGAAAATAAAATTTTATTAGAATCATATCTCTTAATAAGATGGAGATCCAAAACAATTATTTCATGTATATCCATATATATGCCTGTATATTTATTAACTAAAATGAGATGGTATTCAGCATTGATTTTACTTCCATTTAGCATTTTCGTAAATAAAATTTCAAAGAAAATCCATTCATAGATGGAATAGTAAAGAAGTAAAACTTCTTTACTATTTTATTCCATAAATGGAATAAAAGAAGTTTTATTATAGGAATGTCATTTGATTCTTTGAATTCCTTTTCAGTTATATGCCAAAAATCATGTAGTGATCTATTATCAAAATTATTTTTTATCATTTATCTTCTGACAACTTGATTTCATCCTCTTTTAGTTTAGCTGAAAGCAACAAATGGGAGACCACAAGACTTGTAAAAATACTTGTTACTTTCTCAATACCAAGCCAAAAGACTGACTTTTCCCTTCATCTGTTGCTCAAGTACTTTTACAATGCCCCTGTGAGAATATGCTGTGACAGGGTTTGATCGGGTGGCAGCACGGTAGGCTATACCAGCATTCTCACAGAACCTCCAGCTCAGCTATTGGTATTGGTTTAATACACTGCTCACACTGTCTTGAAATTCTTAATTTTGGAACAAGTGGCCCCACGTTTTCATTTTGTACTAGTTCCTGCAAATTATGTCACTGGTTCTGAGTGAGAGGTCTACTTTTCTTTCATAACATAGGAGAGGAACTACAGTAAATGAGGTGATGGGAAAGCAGGAGTGGTTTGGAACAGGCACATTCCCAGGAAAAAACGTTTTTACAAAAGAGTGCATGAGAAACTTGAGGATCTGGAAATGGATCTCTTTAAAACTCGTTAGTAAATCTTCTCATAGCCTCCAAACGTTTGGGTACTCCATTTTGAAGACCACTACTTTTCTTCCAGTAGGCATGTTGTATGACTGCTGGGCCTGTTGGATTTTTGCACTTCACTGAGAAAAGACACTACAATTTTCTTATTCATTATCACACAATTTGAACACTACTTGATTTTTATGGATATTATTATCAATACAAATTATTACTAACATACTTTATGCTATGCAACAGAACTCCTAGTATATATTTTGATAAGAATATTTGTGGTGAGTAACTACTTCTGAAGGTGAAATGTAGAGTCTTGATTAGAGAATTCAAAATTCTATGCCGTCATAAAAAGGAATGAGATCATGTCCTTTGTAGTGACATGGATGGAGCTGGAAGCCATTATCCTCGGTAAATTAATGCAGGAACAGAAAACCAAATATTGCATGTTCTCACTTATAAGTGGGAGTTGAACGATAAGAACACACATGGAGGAGAACAACACACACTAGGGCCTGATGGAGGGTTGGGGTGGGAGGAGGGAGAGCATCAGGAAGAATAGCTAATGGATGGTGGGCTTAATACCTGGGTGATGGGATGATCTGTGCAGCAAACCACCATGGCACACATTTACCTATGTAACAAACCTGCACATCCTGCACATGTACCCCAGAACATAAAATAAAAGTTGGAAAATAAAATAAAGCTCCAGTTAAAATGACAACAAAAAGATAATTCAAAGTTCTGATTAACTTCCCCTATGGTATAAATAAGAATGAATTTGTATCCAGTTATTACTCTTTCTGTACTGAAATATTTTGAATTACCACATGATGTCAGAGCAACCAACAGATGCCTACTCTATCAAAGCTCTCTGACTCCAGATTTAATGCTATTCTTTACACACTATACTAGTGATTCAGACAGAATACCCCTCCCCAGGAGCACATAAGGGAAGAGGGACTGTGTGGCAGTCACAGAGCTGGACTGAGTAGACAGCTGGGGGTCTCCCAGTTCTGACAACCTTCTTGACTCACAGCATCCTGATTTTCATTTCAGACATTATGTGTTTATATAACTTTGAAAATAATTCTTCTCTAGATAAAGATATCATGTAATGAAGTATTTTCTTTCTTACAGTATATCCAGGAACAAATACTTAACAATAGACAAAATGAAGTGAATGTACCCTAGGCAATAGAAGGGATACAAAAGTACTATCTCTAGCAGTGGTGAGGAAAAGTGAAGCAATTGGGTTATGCCAATTCTGGGAGACAGAAAGGTAATAAAAATGACAGCTATTGAAACTTAAGTAGAAAGTGAAATTAACACCATCTTTTTTTTAAATGTACTTAGTGCTTATTTAAGATTACTGTACTTGAAATGAGATGACTTGGGTTCTAACCTCAGATCTACAATTTTGTGAATCACAGAACTCCTCTAAGACATAATTTTTGCTTCTGTAATACGGTTCCATATACTATCTGCCTGGTGTCACTTATAGTAATGTTGTAAAACTCACAGGAGAAAAATTAACTTCCTCAACTCATCTCACTATTTTACTACTAAACATGTAACTAGTATGAATCAGCCAATACAATGAGCCAATACGATCAGCCATTTCCTCTCTAGCATGTGAAGTATCTGGGAGGCTTTTAAATTTCCGTTTAGAATTCCATTTTGATTTATCTATAGTGTCTTTGAGTATATTTCTCTGCATGGCATTTTTAGTGGTTGTTCTAGGTGTTATACCTTCTTCCGTCTTCCTGGACTATTTGCTTTTTAAGAGCAGCCTTCAAATATATACCATAAAATGCTGCTGTCTCTGCTTGCCTTATTCATTTTGGGAGTGACATTATCCTGTCTCGTGGTTCTGTGGCTCTCTAACCCATCTTTTATATTCTCTGTAACTTACCTTCAGTAGTTGAGAATGGAATTTGTGATTTGTATTTTTGACTCTAGATATGGGGCAATTGTTAATAATTGACATACTCTAATCTGGAATAGAAATCCCGTGGGAGATTAATAAACATTGAAAAGATTCTTAATGAAAGGCTTACATTAGAGGCAGCTATAAGAACTTCAGCCGTCTTTACCTCCAGTGAATATCAAAGACTCTTTTGAATTAATATTAGCATAATGGATGTTAGAAAAACTTTTTCATTGAGGCCGGGCGCGGTGGCTCACGCTTGTAATCCCAGCACTTTGGGAGGCCGAGGCGGGCGGATCACAAGGTCAGGAGATGGAGACCACGGTGAAACCCCGTCTCTACTAAAAATATAAAAAAAAATTAGCCGGGCGTGGTGGTGGGCGCCTGTAGTCCCAGCTACTCGGGAGGCTGAGGCAGGAGAATGGCATGAACCCGGGAGGCGGAGCTTGCAGTGAGCCGAGATCGCGCCACTGTACTCCAGCCTGGGTGACAAAGCGAGACTCCGTCTCAAAAAAAAAAAAAAAAAAAAAAACTTTGATGAAATAAGTGGCATTTAAGGTATGTGTATTGGCCAAAAATGTCAGGCAAGCACTATGAGAATCCAGCAAGC
The DNA here is from genome assembly GCF_006542625.1 of Nomascus leucogenys. NCBI lineage: Eukaryota > Metazoa > Chordata > Mammalia > Primates > Hylobatidae > Nomascus > Nomascus leucogenys. The sequence goes on along the minus strand of NC_044389.1, from coordinate 405,292 downwards.
TCAGTAGCCCAAATCTTTCCCGAGAGGCAGCCTTGGATTAGGATTCTAATCCATCTCATCTGTGACTTCTCACCCAGGAATTTTCACACAGGAAAATCCTGTTAGATTTTTGCTGAGTGAATCTTCCAGACACAGTGTCCATTGGGATGCCTAAAAAGACAGAGAGCTGGCACTTCACTGAGCTTACAAAATAAATCGTGATTGGTTTTTGTGCCTGCTTGCTAAGAAAAATTGGTTTGAATGTTAAAACTACATCTGAGATTCTCTGTCGGTGTATCATCACCTGGTGCTGATACTGTGGGGAAGAAGACCTACAGACCCTTCCTACCTCTAACTAGTAGGAAATAACTGATATTTTGCAAATGGAACATAATAATTGTCAAGTACCAACTTGTCTTGAGCCATTTGCAAGCTCATGGCATATAGTATTGCCTACATCTTCCTTCCATGCTACGCTGGGTAAGTTCAGGTTCACTCCATGCTACACGGAAGGTCAGGTTCAGATTCTACCGTCTTTGACTGCAAAAAATCTCTGATTTGTTTCTGAAGTGCAACCGGAGGCCTTGGGGCAGCTAAAGTTTTTTCTTGAATAACCCCAAGTGGCAGCTCCTTGGAAGGAGTAATTCAGGAACTTGAACTCATTTATGCCCATTATCATGTGGGGTACCTTCCTCCAATACCCTAAAAACACCTAGACCTTCTATAGTGCATGATGAGAAAACAGATGCATGGTGGAAGAGGAGAAATCTATGAAAAAAACAAATAGCTTTTTAAGAGTTATCCCCAACAATTTCGGCATAATTGCATCTAAGTGCACCTAGAAAATAAAGCAGAAATGACTTTTTCCAAAATTTCCAGGAAATAAGTGGCATAATTAAGAGACTTTCTCTTTTTTTTTTTGTCAAGACATTGCTCTTCAAACCTTATCACAGAGCCTACTTGGAGATCTAATCTAGTAAACTAAGCAAGGAATACTCTTGTTCTAAACACTAACCAGAGCAGAGAACATTGAGCTGGAAGTATTTTGAGCTGTTGGAAGCCTTTTTTTAAATGAAATGTTAGCAGGGACTTTAATATAAAAAATGGATGTCGGCAATGATCACTTTCCTCAGTCCGTATAATTATTCATCGTTGCCTCCAGAGCCTCTAAGCTCTTTCAAGAAGCCACTACTTAAAAGCCAGAGGCATTCTCATGTGGCCCTCTTTCTGCCATAGATCAAAAGTTGCAAGGCTCTTTGAATTCTAACTCCCATTTTTTGGAGTTTGTATCAAATGATAGTTCTGTGGGAGTTTTTCTGTCTGGCTGCCAGTGAACCAGTGTGGGTCAGGCCAGTTGGAGACACAGAAGGCTTTCAGATTCTCCAAATTCTGCAGCCCAGTAGTGCCATATTGGCAACTGAAGGGAATGCAAGGGTGTCAAGGGAATGCAAACAAAATAGCTATACTCTGTTTTGGAGCTGTACCATGTCCTCTAGCAAGCCCTAAGAAATAGCATATGGTCCATGGACAAGGCCTCCTTACCGCAGAACATGGCAGCGATGGAGAATAACTGCTTTGAGTTCAAGTTCATTAAGATTTTCTCACTTTTGTCTTGGCCAGGGTTGGCCTGAAGCATGAATAGCTTACCTTCCTATGTGATTTGGGTCATATCAGGAAGTCTTATTTGCTTGTATATATTCACCCAACCAAGTGCCTGGAAGTCCACCGCCTGAGATTAGTTTATCTCAGATTAAGTATGAAGCATGCAGTATAGTGTTTAGTATCTAGCAGACACTCAGTGCTTCACTGAATCGCCGTTATAAACATGATCATCTCTGGTGGTAGATCCTAATCGAGAATATTTGGAGGAGCATGGGAGGACTTTTTGGTTATCACAATGCAGAAGGATGTGGTGGGGGGAACGGGGAGAAGAGAGGCAGGCAGGGTTACTAAATATCGTGCAGAAGGAGGGATTATCTTATATAAGGATGAATTTTTCTGTTTCAAGCTCCAAACTTTTATAATGTATATTACATGAAGAAAAACATCTGATCTATCACTATCATCTCAGTGTACATTTATCTGATTTGTCTTCTTGACAACCTAAGAAATCTATATACCATGCAAAGTCTGTGTATCTGTGTGGGTAGGGAAAATGTCAAAACTCAGCCTAATTTATGAACACAAACATATTAGGGGCAGGTGGGAAGCAGGTGAAAATTGAATTAAGTCAGCGTGTCTTTTGCAAAATCAGAAGATTTTCTGTTTTTTTTTTTTCTGAACCCCCAGTCCCTCACACATGTTTGTGTGTAGATATAACTTCAGGATATTGAAAAATAAACAGAAACTTAGAAGCTGGGTGATCTTTAAAAGAACTCAGTGTAAACTTGGAAGACTTTAAGTCGAATCTGACTTCTACATGAGAAGGGAAAAGGTGGCAGGTGAGCCACTTGATGTAAATGGGCATTCCAGGATATGGACGCCAGATGGAAGTTTATCCTGCTCTGTCGCTGAACTTATTATAGCAGCTATAATGGCGTTCATTGAGCCCATCCCCAACAATAGCATTGATTTTCTCTGTCTAGTGGGCCATGATGAAGCCCACGTGCTCCACAGACAATGCTTCCCTTCCTATGCGTGGCATTTCCTGAAGGAGCGCAGAGAATGCTCCCTTTGTTCTTCTGCAGGTTTTTTATTAGCACCTGCCCAGGTCTGTGCCTCTCACTGCACCTGTGAGTTAGTGATCTCAGTTTAAGTCATGTCCCCTGAGATTGTGATGACAGGAGAGTTCAGGTGAACCACAGCCTTTCCCTGGAGCTTTGACAATAACAGATCTTGAGAATTGACCTGTACTACTCTCCTCTCAAAGGCCCCTTGTGATCGCTTAAACATAAGTACGTAGAAAAAAAGATCCTAATAAGATATGGTATATCTGGGAAATGACATTAGCAGCCTTCTATAATGAGCATGCTGTAATCAGCCATAAGCAGAGGAACTAGTGTGTTATCAGGAATTAGAAGATATTTAAAATAGGCTCCTGGGTCAAAGGCACACAAGTTTGTGGGGAATCAACAAGCGTTTTCAAAACTGGTACAAGTAAAGGTCTTTTTCAGTGTGATATTTTCTGAGCTTAGATCCAGAATGTTCTATCAGTAGAATAATGTTATAATTGCCTAATAATTTCTGTAAAATAAGTGTATACTCTGATTATAATTGCTACAATGTGAGGGCTGAATTCTGCACTGATAACACTGTAAAAATGAACTCTAAATTATAGACTCACTTAAAAGGTAAAAGACACACCAATTCTCATTGTGGAGACTAAAAACAAAAGTCCCTCTGCAATCCAGGTCCCTCCCTGGTGATGTGGTTCTTAGGACTCCTGAACACACCTCTTGGAAGCAATATCTACTTCCTCCATCACTTCCTTAGTCCTAACCTTGCTCCTACTCACTTCTTCCCTTGCACATATGGGATGCCATCCTGATGGAATGGAAAAGTGGAGCATTGACTTATCCAGTGACTATTCCAGGTGTGGCCTCTGGTTGAGGGAAGAAAAGAGGTGGATTATATTTCTAAGGACAAGGTCTTGGAGAGATGAGGTCTCCCGGCGATGAGGTCTCTTGAAGGACCCTCCACCACTGCAACTCAGTCCTGAGCACGGTTTTAGCCCCATGGCTGCCAATGCAAAGACTGTTGAAAGGGTAGGATGGTTGTTCCATAGCAGGGAGGTAATGGTATAGTAACTAATCTGATAGCTAAATAAGATGCATTCCTCCCTCCTTTCTTTCTTTTAATAAGCATTTAAAGTGCTAAGCACTGTACTAGATTCTAGAGATGCAAGACTGAGAAAGTCACATTCCTAGCTAAGGGGGAATTTCTGCCTGTCAGACATCACAAGCATGTGAAAAATAACTGTACTGTAGTGAGACTTAGGTTAATACACAGCTAGGAGGCCATTTTTATCCATAATCATTGGTATCAGGAAAAGTCCACATAAAGAGAACTTAAAAGGTGATCAACATTTGGGGGTAAGTAGGAAGAAAGGTTGGATTAAAAGTTTATTCTGAAAAACTACCCACAAAAATGAAAAATAAATCTGTATTTCCTATATTTAACAAAAATTCAGTAAAAATTGCATTTATACACTAATTCAAATAATGGACAGAGATAAAACAAGGATTGATCTTGGAGGTGGCTTGAATACTTTCCTTCAAATTGTCTGATGACCCTGCATATTGTCGTTCCACTACATGTTTGACTTTCTCATCTCATGATGCAAAATGGCTCAGTTTGCAGAAATAGTGGAGGGCTTAATCAGTGTTTTCAAAATCTTTTCTTAATTTTGTGGTACTGAAGGCATTTTCTTTTGGAACCTCACTGATCTGTTTATACAGAGAATAAACTGCAACGTATCTAGAAATCTAGCCAGTACATATACAAGCTCTTAATCAATCCACATTTGCTTAGCTCAGTGCTTTATTACCTATTCTGTCTCATCTTAAGTTCTGGGAATCTCAGAGGCCCTATGAGAGCGATTCAGACAATTCTTCTAATCTCCTACAGCACTTGAGCTTTCTTCTAAGTTCTTTCCACTCCTAATTTGCTTTTCCTTCTTCCAAAAATTTGTTGATATTTCTCACATACTATGTCTCTGGTTATTTTGGTTTGTACTTAAATGTTTTTCTCTACATTTATTTAAGTGAAATCTTGTGAAGGAAGGGAGACAATTATATAGTCTGGTTTACTATGTTTAATCAGGAGCCTCTGCAGATTTGGATGTTGACAAGATCACACTTGTAGCAACGTGGAACAGAAATAGAGAAGGCAGAACCAAGGCAGTGAGAGCATTTGAGAGGCTCCGCCTGCTCCCGTTCAGTGAGCTGCTGGAGCGCACAGGCTGCATTCAATGCCTCTGCATTTTCCCATCTGGTCATTTTTCAACTCACTTCAGTCTGGCTTCTATCCTCATCAGTCCTATTGAATCTGCCGTGGTCAAATTTACCAGTAACTTCCTGGTTGCTCAATAGAGTAGACAACTATTCGTCTTCATCTCAGTTGGCTCACTGTCCACCTTTTCTTTGGATTCTCTCTCCTTTGGGTTTTTATGCTTTCTCTCCACTTTAATTTTTGTTGTTGTTGTTGAATCTGTCACACCCCTGCTCCCTGTATCCTTTTCTATAGTTAAATGTTGAAGTGATCTAAGGTTCTACAATTTGCCACCTTATATTTCACTCTCCACTCTCCTTTGATTTATTTTCAGCCCATTTTCCTTTCCTAGGGTAGAGATTGCATACACACACACGCACACACACACACACATGCACACACACACACACACACCCCTCTACTAAGACATCGTTTTGATTTTCCACAGACACATCAAACTCAGTAAGTTCAAAACTAAAAACTAAGCTTATTTCCTCACCTGATTTGCTTCTCCTTCTTTATTCCCCGTTATCATAAGTGATCTCCCCATCTCCTGTGCTTTCTATTCTCTCATCCCTCACAGATGATCATTCATTAAATTTTGTTGCTTTTTCCTCCCTAAATCTCTCAAACGTTTTACACTCTTCTTTAATCCTAAAGCCAAGGCCTTAGTGTTCAGGTCCATATCACATCCCTACCCAATTCATGTGACAGACCTAACTTATCTAACTGCCTTCATTCTACCTCCACGCCAATAATTTCCCTATAGTTCATAATGCCACAAAAGTTTCATGAAACATGTCTAATCACATCACTCTTGTTTTGTCTTGCTTATCCAAGACAACTTGTTACACACAAAAGAATCCCAAAACTTAGTTACTTAACACAATAAGAAACATTTACTAATCTCATTGTTTTCATGCATCAGGACTTTGGGCGTTGCTTAGGTGGGTATTTCTGGCTAAAGATCTTTTACAAGATTGCAAAGAAGCTGTCACATGGGGCTGCAGTCATCTAATGGCTTGAATGGGCTGGAAAATCTGCCTCCAAGGTGGCTCCCTCCTGTAGCTGGCGACTTGATGCTGGCTATTGAAGGATGTCTTTTTTCCTCACCACATGGTCCTCTCTTAGCCTGCTTGAGTGTTCTCACAGCATGGTGCTGGCTTTCTCTGCAGCGAGCAATCCAGGAGAGAAAGAGCCATGCCTAGGCCAACCTTTTTATGGCCTAGCCTCAGAAGTCACATAGCATCACTTTGTGCCACATTCTGTTCATTAGAAGTGAGTCATTAAGTTTGGTTCACATTCAAGGGTTGGGGAATTAGGAACCACCTTTGGAGGACTATGAAAAATTTCACAGACATATTTTAAGACCATCCCACATTCTAAAAATCTTTCAATGCTGAAGAGCTCTGCAAAACTGCTCACAGTTGTATAAACTTGCTGTGATTTTTTTCTGTGCCTGTGCCTTGTACATACCATTCCCTTTGCTTGGAATATCCTTTTTACTTCTTTACCAAGCTAACTTCTACTTATCCTTCAAAATCCTAACATAAATGTAAACCCAGGCATAAATATTTTCAAATATTTCCTGATTCTGCACCCCCACTGCTTGTCTTCTACCAATTAGACTTAATAGAGGGCACACCTCTTTTTCCATTTATTTGAATATTTCTTTTTAGCCAGATCTATAAGGTTGGGCTAGTATCTTTCAGCTCTATATCTTCACTGCTTAGTACTGTTTCTGCCACATTTGTAGATGCTGAGAATTTATAAAACAAAGGTGTGAGTTCATTGATATTAGTGCCTAGCCCCCACGAAAGCTCAACAAATGAACAAAATAAATACTAAGGACTTTAACCAAGTCAGTGACAGTAGGCATGAGAGAAGAGGAAGAATTTTTAAAAAATGCAGTGACTGGATCCAGGAAGAGAGAGAGAAGAAAGAATCAGGATGATTCAGTGGTTATCTAATTGAGCTATTAAGTTAATTAAAAAATAAGAGTCAATTACAGGGGAGAGAGGATCATGAATTCAGTTCTGAAGATGCAGGTTTTAGAATTCCTGTGATTCTTCTATAGAATTGCCTCAGAGGCCTTAGAAAAAGGGTCTGAAAGTCAGGAGAAAGATTACACCAGAGGTAAATGTGAGAAACGCTATCTATACCTCTCTCGTTACTTTCATTGTCCTGTATCTAGAAAGGACCATAAAAGGTGGGAAAAACATTGTCAAGGAGAGAGATAGAATAAATTACCTTCCTTAAGGTTACAAAGGTAGAGCAAAAGTTGATATGGCTGACTATTGCCTTCCACCCATGGGGTCACTAATGCCAGAGATTCTGGCCAACTCTAGGCACCCTCCTCCCCCACATTGTCCATGAACTGCTGAGGCAAAGTACCAGCCACTCCCTACTCTAATGTGTGGATCAGAGATTGTTACAATTTTCAACTGCTATGTCTATGTGCTGAAGCTCAATTCAATTTTATTCATAATTCTATGGCACCACTTAGAATTGTTGTTGATAAACCAATCAGTATGTTGGCTTGCCTAGATTCTAAATGCATCTTATGTAGTATTAATCGAAAAATTAAAATGTTAGTTTTTTGAACCTGAGAAATAAAACTACTCTCCGGAAGTAATTGAAGTTACTTTGTCTATAATCAATAACCTCTTCAATCAGCATAAATATAGGTAAAAGAGAAGAATGGGTTTCTAAGTTATGCATTTTTGAAAATTAGTCTCAGCCATCATCTCATGAATAATTAGGGTAATTTGCAAGCCAATTTTAGGAGAAAACGACTTTTTAAGGCAATTCATTTTTTTTTCCACTCAGTATTTTTTTCCAAACCTTGTTTGTTTTTTAAACTTGGAATGCATTTGAGAAAGTTTTCAGATTCTATTTCCCTCTGAAGAGCCTCTCTGCAGAACCTTGAAGAGAGATCAGCCTTTGAATCATCTCAGCAGTTGTAAAAGGAGTCAGCCGTGTAAGCCAGAATGAGTCATATCAAAGCACCTTTGATCATTTCATTAGCTATTCACTCTTTCAAGAGCTAGGACAGGAGGTTATAATAGATTGTCTTGCTTTCAATGCGTGCTTCTTCTGCCATTACTTCTCAGCTGCCAGTAGAGGGCTGACAGCAGATGGCAGCCAGGAGAAGTTTGTCTCCAGCTTCATGTGGAGCATTTCAACTACAGATGGGCTTTAGGCAAGCAGGGGTGTTTATGTCTATGTCTCTGTCTGACCTCCTCAGTCCCTGCCTCATAGAAGCAGCAGCTCTACAGCACATATCCGAGTGAGTTATGTGTTCTCATAAAAACATACTGCAATTTGCAAAGCTATCAACTCTTAGTCAAGAAACAAAAACACCTGTCAAAACAGTTTTATTTTAACTTTTTAATGACACCACGAATAGAGGACAATGCCATCATTTCAGGGGACGGTTTTACACAGCAGGCCTCTTTCAGAGCATTCAGGATACTGCAGGATGCTTCTGGTCACTAATTAGAGAAGCTTCTTTGTGGACACCATAAATCAGTTGTCACCAGAGTACTGTATGCAGGGAAGCTTTGCATCTGTTAGCACAGAGGTCAAACCCTATGACCATTACCATTGACCAATAGTTCCTGGACATGGCTCATTGCTCAGCAGATAACTTTATATTGTCCTCATAGTCCCGAGATGATAGAATGGCTTATTAGGTACCATTTTGCCTATTGCACTCACAGACACACCCTCCAGTGCTCAAGGCCCTGGGATAAGTTTGGAAAGTAATTCACACAAAAATATAATCTATTATTGCACCAAATACCTGAGCTCCTTTTGAGAAGTTTGGAGTGAGATTTGGGATTTTCAGGCAAATTCCACCTCATTTAGCAGGACTCACCCAATGTAACAACGCAACACAGAGTCCACCGAGCTCAGTGTTGGGCCTCTTCTGCTGGGAGACATTCAGCCCTGTTTGTAGCTTCTCTCTCTCTCTCTTTTTTTTTTTTTTTTGACAGAATCTTGCTCTGGGTGCCCAGGCTGGAGTGCAGTGGCATGATCTCCGCTCACTGCAACCTCTGCCTCCTGGGTTCAAGTGATTCTCCTGCCTTAGCCTCCCAAGTAGCTGGGACTACAGGCATGTGCTACACAAGCTAACTTTTGTATTTTTTTAGTAGATATGGGGCTTCACTATGTTGGCCAGGCTGGTCTCGAAGTTCTGGCCTCAAGTGATCCATCCACCTTGGCCTCCCAAAGTGCTAGGATTACAGGCATGAGCCACCACGCCTGGCCACAGCTTCTCTTTTTTAGGGACCATTTCTCAGCAGGAATGTCAGCAATGGACATGGCGTTAGGCATTATTATCGGCTGAATTTTGTCCCCCTAAAATTCACATGCTGAAGCCCAGACTCTCAGTACCTCAGAATGTGACTGCATTTGGAGAAATAATTTTTTAAAAGGTGATTAAGTTAAAGCGAGGTCATTAGAATTCTAATCCAATATGACTCATGTCCTTATAGAAGAGGGGATTAAGGCACAGGATTTAAATATTTTCCATTCAAAGTTAGTGCATAGTAACAGTAATATGATTGCTTATAAGCAGTGTTCCTTTTTTGGGAAAGGTGTATTTAACATTCCACATTAAGGATGTAATAGTCAGGGGGTCTTTTATCTCAGCCAAGAAGTCTTTTATCTCAGATACAATCTGGTCTGAGTCAGAAACAAGAAAATAAGGAAAGAAGTTAATCTATAACAAAAGGTCAGTAACTAAGAGGTCATGCTCCATGACTTGGTCTTCAAAGTCAACCTCACTTAGGGCCTAACAACTTTTAGAAGCCCCAAATAGACAGAAAATCCACTTTCCTTCATATTTCCCCCTTTTCTTCAAGATCTTTTGAAGAAACATTGCAGAAAAATCATTTTGTTAGAGAAGTAGTTAAATCCTGCATCCCTAGGAAGGCTCATTCCTATAGAGTCATGTCCAGTGGAGGAGGGAAATGTTTAATTTGTAAGATGGAAATGTGTTAGGTGGAATTATAAGGCAACAGGAGGAAAGTGACTTGGTCTGGTTCAGGTCACATGACCATATTTTTAACTAAATACAATTTTCTGAGCAATCATTATTCTAGTTTTAGTCATTGATCATAGGCAAGCTGAAATACAAATCATGAGTAATTTGATAACTAGGAAAATGACAATTGTGCTTATGATTATGACAATAACTTCTCGAAGAACAGGATGAAATAGAGAAGTTAGCCCCAAGGGTAACCAACTACATATCATTTAGAGGATCAGTTTTTCTTAAGTCTTGTAACTCTTCAGACTTTTAAGTTTTTCTTTCTAATTGAGTCTCCACTTCCCCAGAGGTGTTGATATAAGTACATTAAGTGCTGTGTTGCTACTCCACAGATTCCTCCTTTTTCAGCCAATAAATAGTCAGAGGCAATTCTGTTATTTAGTACCACCTGGGCTAAGGAATCCAAAGGTTTTTGTTGAGTTGCAGTGCTTTTTGCAGTGTCTTGAGCTATCTGACCAATAGTGGTTGATAGGTTTGGACTCAGATATTTAACATAAACTCTAGCATTTGGGATTAGTCCCAAAATGCTTTGCTCTGAGATATCATCATATCCTGCTAACATAGTCCTGTTAGCTCTGAATGGAGGGAGAAAGGGAGTTCATCTGTATTTCTATGTAAGGATATGGGAGTTACAAAATGACCTAACAAACATATACCCTCTATATACCAACTACTGAGGCAATGATGTGCCCAACATTGGGTAGGCAAATCAGTCCCAATGCCACATACAAACACATAACCTGGGGGAACACAAGTAATTCCTCTGGTGGCATGTTCATTAATGGCCTCATTAACAGGAAGGGTAGAGAGCATCAGATCAAATCAGAAATTTCATTTTTTGCATTATTTTCCAGAACCCACTTGTATAATGTGAAATGAAAGAGAGATATTAGGGCCGGGTGCGGTGGCTCATGCCTGTAATCCCAGCACTTTGGGAGGCTGAGGCAGGCAGATCACGAGGTCAGGAGATTGAGACCATCCTGGCTAACATGGTGAAACCCCATCTCTACTAAAAATACAAAAAAAAAATTAGCCAGGTGTGGTAGCAGGTGCCTGTAGTCCCAGCTACTTGGGAGGCTGAGGCAGGGGAATTGATTGAACCCAGGAGGCGGAGGTTGCAGTGAGCCGAGATTCGTACCACTGCACTCCAGCCTGGGCAACAGAGCGAGACTCCATCTCAAAAAAAAAAAAAAAAAAAGGACACAAAAACAAAAAAACAGAAAGAGAGATGTTGGCAGAGTAGGGATTCATTTTTTCAGCAACGCATTTCTTTATTTTTTTTTTTGTAATGGCATTAGACATATCTGAAATATGTAATGGCATTAGATGTATCTGGAAAATTAGTGACAAATTTTGCTAATGACATATATTGGTCATGAATAGATCCAGGAATCATATGGCAGATCCAACTGTTCAGTTTCCTCCAGTGGCCACAATTTGGGAAAGTTTAATCAAAGTGTTATCATGCCATTCCATGCATCGAGACAAATAACCACAAAGAAAAAAATAAAATTCTTTTCTAGTTGAACTACCCCTGCTAAGTACTAAAACAATAACTATCTCAACAGACTAGAATGTGCAGCTTCCTATGTCACATAAAATAATAACGATTAACAAAATTTCTGAAGCAATGATGATAATGGTTGCTAGCAGATAAGTGTAAGTGTTCATTTAGATACAGGTCAGGTCTGGCATCTTCGGAGTGTTGTCTACCTCAGATATCTCTTTTTTTCTTAGCCTGGCATCAATGTTAGTCAAAGACCACTTTCCAGTCCATTCATGAGGCTCAACCTTCTTTAAATGAGACATGTGGATCCATGAGTCTATGCTTTCAAACTTTGTAGCAAAGGGTTAGTAAGAAGTACCTGATAGGAACCTTTCCACTTCTATTGAAGGGAATTCTTTAGAAGATGTCATTTCCAGTAGACAAAATATTTTGGCTGAAGACCATGGGTTTAAGGTTCTTTTTTAGGAGGGAATTCACAATAAAAATAATCTTTTGCCAAATTATATTTTTTTACTTAGTAGTTTCATAAGGCCATTATGGTAATAGAATATATCTCCTTTTAGCATTATGAATTCATAATTTCCCAGGGATAGTTACATAAGTCTACCTGTTATCTCAATTGGAGAAAACCAATGTCTACTAAAACGGATGGGTCTTAGGTTAAGCAAAACCAATGAATGAAATTTTAGCCAAGGAATTTTAAAAGCCTTGATTAAGTTTGCCAACTGAGTTTTGATTATTCTGTTTGTGCATTCTTCTAACCTGGATTTGCACCATGGAGATGTTGAAGAATTGGCCAAATATTACATATTGATTGGCTAATGTGTCCAGTGAAATGAATGCCTCTGTTACTGTGAAGTTCTAAAGGGGCTCCCCAAGTCAGAGTAATTTTTTTTCTAGGATAATTTTACTTAGCACTAAAGCTATTGCTCTTCTGCATAGAAATGCTTCTACCCAATGAGAAAACGTACAGACTATCATTAGAACATATTTGTATTCTTGTGATGGGTATAGCTGAATAAAATACAACGACCACACTTCAAAGGGGACTTCAGGTAAAGGAAAACGTCCTTGAGAACACTGTGTAGATTTCCCTGGATTATATTTTGGGCAGATATGGCAGCAACTATATGCCTTATAAGCTATAGTCAGAGAAGGTTTCCAATAATACTGTTTTACCCAAGCAACCACTGTGTAAAGGCTCCCATCAGTTAAATCATGCACATATGTTAAAAATGATTACTGTAATTTAGTAGGAATTATACGCAAGTCATTTGGCCCATAATATATTTCATTCATGGGGAAGTATGTTTCCCTTTTGTTTTCTAATGTTCCTATTCTGTTTTTGGAGCTCTGGATTGATGGGCTCCTTCAAAAGTTAATATGGATTGCTTTTCTTGCCTGGATATATTGAGAGCAGCCCTCTTTGCTACCTTATGAGCTAGCTGATGTCTTTTGTTTTCTGGTGTATCTGATTTGGAATTACCTGGGATTTTAATAATTGCTAGTGATTTTGGTAATAATATGGCTTCTAATAATTGCAAGATAAAGTGTCCATTTTAAATGGACTGACCAGAAGTTCAGAATCCTGTTTGTTTCCATAACATTCCAAAGTCATGAGCTACTCCAAGGCATATCGACCGTCTGTATGAATATTAGCAGTTATTCCTTTTACCAATTGACAAGCTCTAATTAATGCTATCAATCCTGCTTGTAGAACTGATGTTGTTTTTGGAAGATAAGCACTTTCTATTTCTTCAGCACTATAGGACACTATAGCATAATTTGCATGAAAAATTTCAGGCAGAAGAGTAACAGGATTTAGATCACGGCACTTAGGGACTGTAATATGAGGTACAAATAGAAGTAGGACTTCAGAAGAGGCCAGCCTACTCATTGAATAATACTGAATATGGTGTAAATTTAGAAGTGCTTCCAAAAAACGTGGAACAAAGACAATGAAGGGAGATGCTGTAATTATTTCTTCAGTTGCTTTTACCAGCAGGGTGGTCTTTGTTACCACTCTCATGTAAGGTAGTCCTCCAACCACTGTATTCAGTTGCTGACTATAATATCCTATAGGTCTATTTTGACCCCCATGTTTTAGAATCAGAATGCCTAGGACATGTCCTTAATTTCATATACAAAAGTGCAAAGAGAATATTATAATTTGAGTGTCCTAAGGCCAGGACATCTATAAGATCCCTTTAATTGCTTCTAATGTTAACTGATCTTCCTCTGTCCATTCCAGAGAGTCTGGATTGTCTTGTTTTAAAAGAGTGTATAATCCTTTGGGTATATACCCAGTAATGGGATGGCTGGGTCAAATGGTATTTCTAGTTCTGGAGCCTTGAGGAATCGCCACACTGACTTCCACAATGGTTGAACTAGTTTACAGTCCCACCAACAGTGTAAAAGTGTTCCTATTTCTCCACATCCTCTCCAGCACCTGTTGTTTCCTGACTTTTTAATGATCGCCATTCTAACTGGTATGAGATGGTATCTCATTGTGGTTTTGATTTGCATTTTTCTGATGGCCAGTGATGATGAGCATTTTTTCATGTGTCTGTTGGCTGCATAAATGTCTTCTTTTGAGAAGTGTCTGTTTATAAATCATGCTGCTATAAAGACACATGCACACGTATGTTTATTGCAGCACTATTCACAATAGCAAAGACTTGGAACCAACCCAAATGTCCATCAATGATAGACTGGATAAAGAAAATGTGGCACATACACACCATGGAATACTATGCAGCCATAAAAAAGGATGAGTTCATGTCCTTTGTAGGGACATGGATGAAGCTGGAAACCATCATTCTCAGCAAAATATCACAAGGACAAAAAACCAAACACTGCATGTTCTCACTCATAGGTGGGACTTGAACAATGAGAACACTTGGACACAGGAAGGGGAACATCACACACGGGGGCCTGTCGTGGGGTGGGAGGAAGGGGGAGGGAAATTTATAGCAATAAGTGTCCACAGAAGAAAGCGAGAAAGTTCTAAAATTGACACCCTAACATCAAAATTAAAAGAACTAGAGAAACAAAAGCAAACAAATTCAAAAGCTAGCAAAAGACAAGAAATAACTAAGATATGAGCAGAACTGAAGGAGATAGAGACACGAAAAACCCTTCAAAAATCAATGAATTTGATTTTAACCAGGAGCTGGTTAAAATGTTATCAGAAATGTTGGCACGCTGTATAAACTCTTCCATACCTTGCTTTTCTCTTAATAGAGACTGAAGTGCTTTCCATATCAGTACAGAAAAGCTTCCTTTTACATGGCTGTATCATATTCTACATATGGATGTACCATAATCTATTTAAGGAATTCCCATTTGATGGTCATTTAAGTTGCTTCCAGACTTCCACTATTGTTGAAAACGCCTCAGTGAAAACCTTGTCCATAATTACTTAGTGCATGTGCAAACCCAAATTATTATTCTTGACAAAATAGTTTAAAATTCCCTTCTCATTATGAAAAGGGGCAGAACAGGGAGGAGGCAGGTGTCAGAGAGAACATAGACAAAGATTCAGAAAGCTCAGCTTGAAATCTCAGTAAGCTGCAGCAGCAAAATCACAGCCACATGTTTCTGGGCCATTGGAGGAAAGCAAAACATTGCAGAGAAACACACTAATAAAGACTTACGACTAGAGATCTGTGTTTTGGAAGAAGACATTCTAAAGCATATCAGACCTCACAGGACAAAGCCATGTGGATCACAGAGAAGACAAACTGAACCAGCAAGAACCATTCCCTTAGCTTCCATGGAAAAGGGCGATCAGCAGATCTTCAGAAGAATTTCAGACAGGGATCAGAAACTGTATTTTGTGTCTAGCTTTTATTGTCAAGTATTGATATAGTATTTATAACAAATATTTTTAGATGCTTTATAAAGTCTGGAGTTCTTCTAGAGAAGCAAGAGCAAACAAATTCAAAAGCTAGCAGAAGACAAGAAATACTAAGATCAGAGCAGAACTGAAGGAGATAGAGACACAAAAAAATCCTTCAAAAAATCAGCGAATCCAGGAGCTGGTTTTTTGAAAAGATTAACAAAATAGATAGACCGCTAACCAGACTAATAAAGAAGAAAAGAGAGAAAAATCAAATAGACACAATAAAAACTGATAAAGGGGATATCACCACTGATACTACCATCAGAGAATACTATAAATACCTCTATGCAAATAAACTAGAAAATCTAGAAGAAATGGATAAATTCCTGGACATATACACCCTCCCAAGACTAAACCAGGAAGAAGTCAAATTCCCAAATAGACCAATAACAAGTTCTGAAATTGAGGCGGTAATAGCCTAACAACCAAAAAAAGCCCAGGACCAGATGGATTCACAGCCGAATTCTACCAGAGGTACGAAGAGGAGCTGGCACCATTTCTTCTGAAACTATTCAGAACAATAGAGAAAGAGAGACTCCTCCCTAACTTATTTTATGAGGCCAGCATCATCCTGATACCAAAATCCGGCAGAAACACAACAAAAAAAAGAAAATTTCAGGCCAATATCCCTGATCATCGATGCAAAAATCCACCACTTTTAAAAAAGTGGTCTGACTTTCTGCAATAATTGCAAAGCAGAGGGTTGGGTTCATTTTGAGGTTTATAGGGACATTTTAGAGACCCAGATTGGATACATAGTTGTTTTAACTGTAAACTCAGAAACTTATCAGCCTTACTCTTTTGTTTGGACTCTTTCCTCTTTCTTCCTTAGTTAAGGGACAAGAAAATGCTTGCCAAGATTAAACAAATTGTGTTTAAGGAATAGCCCAACTGGAGCATTGTCTTATTCCTACTAATGCTAATTTCTCATCTAACCCATTTATGAAATTGGAATTGAGGAGAGTATTATTTTAATGATTAGCATAACTCACTTCAGATAATCCTGAATGTTGTTTAAATACATTTTTTAAAATCTCCCAAAATATGACGTCACTGACTCATTTGGATTTTGTTGACATTATGTTTTATTCTAGTTAACTATTTTTGAAAGACTACAGAGACACCATCAGGTAAAGATTTAGCAGTATCATGGGCATGTTCACAATTAATTTCTGAAAATTTCAGAAAGTCTGCAAAGGAGTTTCTCCAATTTTCCTCAGCTATCCAATCTTTAGCTTTACTTTCTGTTACTAACATGTGAATTAATTAATATAAATCAGAAAAACCAGGATCATGAGCTTGAATATTCGGCTCAAATTAGCTGGCAAAACTAATAGAGACCTTGTGAGGGTTGGGAATTCTTTAATTATTCCTTTTAGTTGTACCTTTGACCATGGTTAATAAACCAAAGCAGGTTATCCTTCACCAGACACCGGCTGTTCACAAAATGGAGCCAAGACAGCAGGTGTCGGAGAAGGAGGAGGAACAGAAGGTAGAAATGGGCAAGGGAGTCCAGACCATGAAGGATAAAGAGAAGAAGGAGCTAAAGGAGGAGGAGAAATTTTAGCAGTCTTTTTAAATACAGGAATTGTTTTTAGATAATCTTTTGTTTCCTTCCTGAAGAGAAAGGACTTTATCAGAACCCCTTTTGGAAGTTTCCAAATACCATTGAAAACAATTTTCACAATTATTCTATTTCAGAGCCAGCTTTTTCTAATTGAGCATGCAAGTTAACTAATTTAGGGATTTTAAAGGTAGTGCATTTTGGCCATTGTAATTTGGGGTCATCAGGAGTTATGTGTGACCAATTTTCTAAATATTTGCATGAAAATGCACTATAGGTGTTAAACACAAATCTAGCTGATGTTTCTAATGGTGGGTCCTCGTTAAGAAGGAAGAGTTCATTTTAGATGCTCGGTTGCCCATAATTTAGTGCTTTCCTTCCTGCATGACCAAAATACTTTTGAGTCAAGTGTGCTGCTTGTGGGGATGGCTCCTCAAGGTGTCACCCTTGAGTCACTTCTTCCCTCTTAAGCATCTCGGTAATCCCAAGAAACTTTGGCACTTTCCGCGCTAGTTGATCAATCCTTTATGTGTGCCAGCTGAATTAAGTGAGGCTACCTTTATGTTCTTCTTAAGGGATTTCGTATGAGCCTATTACTCATCATGAGTGATTAACTCTGACATTCCCACTAGAACTAAACCACCTAAGGTACCATCTGGCAGAGAGAAATGGTGTCTCTTATCTTTGGGACTTATTTTGTCCTCACAGAGAGCCTGTGATACTTTTGGTTATTCACAAATAAAGTTTGGATGTGTCAATTGAACCAAGCTTCAGAATCTGGCCAGTTTTAAAGACTATAAACTTTTCCCACAGGCCACAAAGATTCACTTCCTTTCACCACATCTTTTCAAAGGGAAACTGTCTCTCTACCAAAATTTTGAATGACAGAAGGGTTGTAAAAACTCTAAGGAATAATTCAAGACAAATCTTAACTTCACAGAAAGTTGAAAGCTAGAAATCTGCTATTAGAATCTCTAGAGAATAACAAATGAATCTTCTACCTTGCAACAGAACTTCAATTCCAACCCCACTGAGTTAGGAAGGTACAGCTTGAATAAAGTCTGAATCCTCAACCAAGGTGAAGCACCTTACCAGGGATTCCTGTTAACTCTGGTGAGGGTGGAAGATACATCAGTTGTGCTGGTATCAAGGATCTTGGCTGCTGGTGAAATGACTGGGAAGGTCCCTTTCATAATCGCTAATTTGTCAACCTTAAATTAGGATTCAGGCAATATGATTAAATATTGAGTTTATTCAAGCACAAAGTCTGAGAAAAACCACTGGTAAGGACACAGACTCCAAAAAGATGGGGTCAGTGCACTGAAGAGGAGACGCTTGAGGGCTGTTAATATAGGCAAAAGCTGGGGAAACTGAATTAGGGTCTCAACATTTTCCATGCAAGGTTAGTGCATAGTTACAGCAATTTGATTGGTCATAGGCAGTGTTTCGTTTTGGGAAGGGAATATTAACATTCCACATTAAGGATGTAATGGTCAAGGGGTCTTTTACCTTAGCCAAGAAATCTGCCATCTCAGGTACCATATGGTCTGAACTGGGACAAAAAATAATAATAAGGAAGGGCAAAAAGTCGAGTTCATGCTTCGTGACTTGGTCTCCAAAGTCAACCTTGCTCAGTGCCTACCAACTTTTAGACAGATTATCCATTTTCTTTCATAATAAAGAGAAATTTGTTTTTCATAGAAATGCATTGTATGATTTATTTCAGTACAGTAGACAACAGTCTCCATTTGTTAATCTCACATATTCCCCAAGAAGGCAAAATGTATTGCCAATCTGGTGAATGTTAAGAGGTTTAAGTCTATAAAGGGAAATTTAACTAAGGGTTTCTCAGAAGACATGAGTATCAAAAATGAGGAAAGTTTCATGTAAAATCTTTCTACAGGATATTTCAAAACACCGCCAAAGTAGTCATCATGGGAAAAAAAATTAGAATTTATTGGACTTCATTACACCAGTTTTATGATGTAATATTCTTTTTCTTTTGAATTATACCTTCTGGGTATTGGGATGGGGTTAGAGGGGGGTCCCACAATCTAGCCCAGAGCTTGGTAAAGGTCTTAATATGATCATATGTTGTTGAGTGATTATCAAATAGATAATTCCAAATCTACTTAACATTCTTAAAATAGTGCCGCAATGAACATACGTATGCATGTGTCTCTATAGCAGCATGATTTATAATCCTTTGGGTATATACCCAGTAATGGGATGGCTGGGTCAAATGGTATTTCTAGTTCTATATCCCTGAGGAA
This sequence comes from Nomascus leucogenys, assembly GCF_006542625.1. Lineage (NCBI taxonomy): Eukaryota > Metazoa > Chordata > Mammalia > Primates > Hylobatidae > Nomascus > Nomascus leucogenys. The sequence continues at coordinate 386,080 of NC_044389.1, read as the reverse complement.
TCGCCACACTGACTTCCACAATGGTTGAACTAGTTTACAGTCCCACCAACAGTGTAAAAGTGTTCCTATTTCTCCACATCCTCCCCAGCACCTGTTGTTTCCTGACTTTTTAATGATCCCAATTCTAACTGGTGTGAGATGGTATCTCATTGTGGTTTTGATTTGCATTTCTCTGATGGCCAGTGATGATGAGCATTTTTTCATGTGTTTTTTGGCTGCATAAATGTCTTCTTTTGAGAAGTGTCTGTTCATATCCTTTGCCCACTTTTTGATGGGGTTGTTTTTTCCTTGTAAATTTGTTTGAGTTCATTGTAGATTCTGGATATTAGCCCTTTGTCAGATGAGTAGGTTGTGAAAATTAATGTGGCACATATGCACCATGGAATACTATGCAGCCATAAAAAATGATGAGTTCATGTCCTTTGTAGGGACATGGATGAAACTGGAAACCATCATTCTCAGCAAACTATCGCAAGGACAAAAAACCAAACACTGCATGTTCTCACTCATAGGTAGGAATTGAACAATGAGAACACTTGGACACAGGAAGGGGAACATCACACTCCGGGAACTGTTGTGGGGTGGGGGGATGGGGGAGGGATAGAATTAGGAGATATACCTAATGCTAAATGACGAGTTAATGGGTGCAGCAAACCAACATGGCACATGTATACATATGTAACGAACCTGAACATTGTGCACATGTACCCTAAAACTTAAAGTATAATAATAATAAAATTTTAAAAAAAGAAAATGTGGCACATATACACCATGGAATACTATGCAGCCATAAAAAAGGATGAGTTCATGTCCTTTGTAGGGACATGGATGAAGCTGGAAACCATCATTCTGAGCAAACTATCGCAAGGACAGAAAACCAAACACCGCATGTTCTCACTCATAGGTGGGAATTGAACAATGAGAACTCATGGACACAGGAAGGGGAACATCACAAACTGGTGCCTGTCATGGGGTGGGAGGAGGGGGAAGGGATAGCATTAGGAGATATACCTAATGTAAATGATGAGTTAATGGGTGCAGCACACCAACATGGCAGATGTATACATATGTAACAAACCTGCACGTTGTGCACATGTACCCTAGAACTTAAAGTATAATTTTAAAAATAAATAAACGTTCTTAAAATAATAGTTTACTTACAGAAGAAAAGATATTGTTAGAATGCACATGGACTATGGGAAGAGCAAAGTGGGGCATTCAGACTGGCTGGGTGGGGTCAGGGCCTGTGCATGAGAGAGAAACAGAGACTCAAGGCAGCTGGGCACATTAGAACAGAGATTCTTCAGACCAAATGATGAGAATCTTGTTCTCAATTAGCATATGTTTTAATGAAGACCTCTACTATGACCTTAATAAGAAATTTTGATTATTATTAAGAACAGGTTGAAGTAAAATTGACTTAGAAATGAATTTTCCAAAGAAACAGATAAAAAACCATGAAAGATAAAAAGAATAAAATCATAGAATAATAAAATCATAAAAACATCACCACAGGACCACAATTATTTCCAAACTATGGACTATAAATGCAAAGCCCTATCACCAGGATCTGCTTATGTAGCCTCCTTCCCTGAAGTTTCTTCCAGCAGCACATACCTATTGAATGCTTTAAAACTGAAAAGGAATCTCTCAGTTAATATCACTGTGAAGGTTTAAAATATAAGAATGCTAATATTTTATAGTGCTTATTATGTATAGACACCCTTCTAAATGCTTTATACTAATTTATTTAATGTTGACTGTTCAAGGTAGCTACCAACTATTATTATCCATTATACAAATGTGGACATTAAGGCACAGACAGAAAAAGCAATGTGCTGAAAGGCACACAGTTGGGAAGAGGCAGAATCACTAACTGGGCCCAAGCAGTCTGAATCCAGAATCCACTCTCTTAACACTCAGCTTTCAGTAGGTGTAAGACATGTATGGTCTTTAGCAATCATGATAATATACTTTAGATTTTCTGGGTCATCTGGTTTTGAAGCATTCTGATCATTGAACCTAAATAAATTCTGATATTTTCAACATTTGTTGGTCACAAGCAAAATATGTTTGTAAATGTTTGTAGAAGTTCAGTCACCAAATACTCCAATTTTAGATGTCCCATTAAAGCTAGCTCTATAGTTTGGATTATCTACCTTATACAAATAAAATATTTAGACTCAGCCCCTCTGGACCTCAGTTTCTTCATCTTTTTTAAAGTGCAAATATTGCCTGTGCTTGCATGTTCATCACAGCCCTATTCATAATAGCAAAGTCATGGAACCAACTTAGGTTGGAACCATCAACAGTTGACTGGATAACTACCACTTAGTCATGGAACCATCAACAGTTGACTGGATAAAGAAAATATGATATACATACACCATGGAATACTACACAGCCATAAAAAATAATGAAATCATGTCCTTTGCAGCCACATGGATGGAGCTGGAGGCCATTATCCTAAGTGAACTGATTCAGAAACAGAAAGTCAAATACTGCATTTTTTCACATATAAGTGGAAGATAAACAATGGGTAAACATAAATAAAGATGGAAATAATAGACACTGGGGGTTCCAAAAGCAGGGAGGCTGGGAGGGGAATTAGGGTTGAAAAATAACCTATCATGTACAATGTTTGCTATTTAGGTAATAGATACACTAGAAGCCCAATCCCCACCACTACTCAATATACCCATGTAACAAACATGCACATCTCCCCACTGTATTTACAATTAAATTAAACTAAAATGAAGGTGTTGGACTAGATGTACTTCCAATGTCAAGATTATATTTGACATCTGTCAACTGTATCCAGGTTTAGTCTCATTTTTGCTGAAGTAGCATGTCATCAGCCTTCCAGGAAATGATTGTGAAAATCCATTCATACACTCTGCAGATCAGCATAGCACATTCCTAGAGGTAATTGCATCTGCTCAAATCAATGAGTCATTGGCCATTTGTAACTCTCCATGGGTTAATTACCAACACCATTGTTGAGACTGTAACATGTTTTGCTTGTGCTTAGAGAAATGTTTTTGTGGTTTCACTCTTAATTTGGCAGCAGCTGATACGAATTCAGACCACATATTATACTCATCGGTCTTTCACAACTGCCATTTCCCACAGGCAGCCTGATTATCCCACCCATGAAAACAGCAGAGAGCACCTAGCTTGTAAGAGAGCAGATGAACAAGACTCGGTGAATAAGCTTTATGTACTAAATGGGGCGTGAGGTTCATCGTGCTCCCTACAACAGTCAAGAGGACTGGCAACAGGGAGAAGAAATAAGTCATTTAAATAAACTAGAAGAGATAAAAGAAGAGTTCAAAATCACTCAGCCAGTTAAAACCAATTTAACACCTTTGTTGAGTTGAGGAGCTTTCTGCTTAAAGTATTCTGGCAGATTAAATATCCAGACAGTAGGCAAAAAGAAAGGAAGTGATACCTATGAGTATTTGATATGTGCCAGACATTGTGCAGTCTTATCATAATAATAAAATAACAACACACATTTTTTTTGTATGTGCACAATTCTAACTGCTTTACATGTCTTAACTCATTTAATCCTCACATCAACTCCAAGGAGTAAATATAATTTTTAACCCAATTTTTGTTGCTTTTAATTTTATAAGAAACATAAGAGGCAGCCAATATTGACCTTACTTTTCAAATAAGGACACTGGGTCTCAGAGTTTGTAATTTGGTCATGGTTTCATAGCTAATAAATAACTAATGCAGAATTCTCACTCATCTCTGTTGGACCTTAAAGTTGTGTTTTCCCTTGCCTTAGCAAGAATCCTGATACATTTGAAAAGCTCGGCATTTTGTCATGTATCTGATAATTTCCAAATTGAAAGGGATCTCAATGATCACAATCCTATTGCTTTTACTTCATAGAAAACCACTGTTTTTTTCAAATGATTAAGCTTAAGGTCAAATGATTAGCTGGTCTGAAACCTAGGTCCTTGACTTCTTGGTCTAAATCACCTCCTTTACTTCTGCGATTCCTAGTCCATAGAACTCACATAGTTCTAAAACAATGAGTTTCAAGTTGGGGTGTGCATCAGAGAGTTTACCTGTGGGGCTTTTTAAAAACACATATTCCCTAGCACCACCATAGACCTACTGAATCCAAGTTACCTAGTAGTCAACTAATATGTGATTCTGATGTGACTATAACTTCACTCACAGTTAATATAATCACATGCTCTAAGTTCCCAGAAATTCAATTTTAAGGCAACTTATTGCCGTCAGAATTACTAGGGGCTGGGTTTCAAGTCGTACCAGGACTGCAACGGAACAGGCAAGTGGAGAAGGAAAGAAGTCGGATCAAATGCTATAGGTTCTGACTCAGAAGCAGAGTCGTAGAGCTGGCCCTGGAGTGGAGTGGCCAGAAGCCCACCGGGGCAAGGTGAAGCATGGAGGTGGGATTTGGCTCTCTCAGAGGTCTTTAGGCAGTGAGATGCTTGAAGTCAGGCAGGAGGCAACATTGCAGTTCTACATAGCTGGAGTTAGAATAGGTCCCTAGACAGACATAGTGATCAAAGGAAGAGTGTCCATATTCTGAGAAAAGGGGCTGGCAAGGGGTATGGTAGTTAGCAGGACTTCAGTCACATAAGCTAGGGTTTGGAGAAGGCTGTCAGCCCAATGGAAAATTTTTTGTACTAATAAGGATCCAAGCCAAAACTCATTCCTCTTTTCTTCATTTAAGCATCCATTTCTTCATTTAGATATCTATTGATCACCTCTTGGTCTAGTCACTAGAGTAGACGGCTTACATATTCCATCTCTGTAATGCTGATTATTCATTCTTTCTTCGTTATCCAGAAAATTCAAACATTCTTTCCATATTTGAAAGATGCCCCACATTGTGATTTGAAGGACACATGAAAGCCAAATACTCTTTTTTTTTGAAACGGAGTCTCGCTCTGTCATCAGGCTGGAGTGTAGTGGTGTGATCTCGGCTCACTGTAACCTCTGCCTCTTGGGTTTAAATGATTCTCCTGCCTCAGCCTCCTGAGTAGCTGGGACTGCAGGCGTGCACTACCACACCTGGCTAATTTTTGTATTTTTAGTAGAGACAGGGTTTCACCATGTTGGCCAGGATGGTCTTGATCTCTTGACCTTGTGATCCACCTGCCTCAGCCTCCCAAAGTACTGGGATTACAGGCAGATACTCTATTTTTTACCTTCCCTAGCAAAGATTTGCCGGTCATAATCTAGACCCTGTCAATCAAAGACCAACCAGGGCTCCAGGCTCTCTGCTAGGCCCTGGAGATTTAAAGATCAAGAAGACATCATAACCGTACCACAGGAAAAAAAAAAAGGAAGACATCATATTTGGAACTTAGTCTGAACCTCAGTGGTATGGTGCCTTCTGATATACAGACCACTTTGGTCAGAACCAGCTAGGGGCTATGCAGGCTTGAGGGTGCGTGTATCCAACATCAATATCAGCTGTCCAGGAAACGGTGGTATTGACAATAATACAGAAGACTAAACATATGTTGTTGCAGGTATGTATTCTAGCACAACTGTCACAATCAGTAAAATATGTCTAATGACTAGGATGTAAGAGGGAAAGGTGAGGTGGGGGGAATCTCCTTTTTTTTGAGACGGAGTTTCGCTCTTGTTGCCCAGGCTGGAGTGCAATGGCGGGATCTCGGCTCACTGCAACCTCCGTCTCCCAGGTTCAAGCAATTCTCCTGCCTCAGCCTCCTGAGTAGCTAGGATCACAGGCACCCGCCACCACTCCAGGCTAACTTTTTGTATTTTTAGTAGAGATGGGGTTTTACCATGTTGGCCAGACTGATCTCGAACTCCCGACCTCAGGTGATCCGCCTGCCTCGGCCTCCCAAAGTGCTGGGATTACAGGCGTGAGCCACTGCGCCCGACGGGATCTCCTTTTTAAGTGCACAAACTGGAAGTCACACGTATCACTTCTAAGCGTATCGCACTGACCAGAACTTAGTCACATCTCCACTGCAAGGGAGCCTGTGAGTCATAGGCTTTGACTGGGCAGCCACATACCTATGAGCTCTGTTATATTGTGTTGCCTATTAAAAAGTAAAATTTCAAAAGTAAAAAATATGTCTATTAACAACTTGGGTTTTAGAATCTCCTTCCTGGCTTTTGAGGATTTGGGGTCTTTTATCTCTCCACCTTAGTCAGACCCTCTAGTTAGTGTAATAGGACACTCCTATTCTGATCTGATTCCCTGCAAGCTGCATGTGATGTGTCTTTTATTTTTCCTTAAATAAATGTAAATTTATTTATAATACTATATACAAATATAGACAGTTATTTTCAATAAGGTCTAGACGACTCAATTGACAGTACAAAATGATTTGTTGTAACTTTTTTTTTTTTTTGGTTTCTTTAGTTTTTTTTTTCTTTTAATGTGTCTTAATATTATATTGCACCACCTGCTATCTGCTTGGCTTATGGTCACGCTTTGATCTATACTTGTATTTATTCTATTTGGAGAAAGGGATACTCTTTATAGGACTGAGATGGTAGAACTTGTGATGATTTCTACAGGCTCTGCCTGTAGCCAATGAGGAAGCAGAAGATGAATCCAAATGGAACCTTGTTTAGCCAACACACACAGACACTTGTGTGCCAAATGTGGTTTATAGGACGCACTTTGGGAAAATTTACCAAGTTCCTCATTCATGAAACCATCATTAAATATCATATTGTAGTTAGGCCTTCTATGCTTTCTTTCATCTTTGAGAAGGATATCAATTTCTCTTTATTTGAAGTCTTACATACGTATACCATAGTTCACCTGCATTTAAGCTTAGACTGGAAATATTAGGGAGACGAGAAGAGCGAGAGAAACTGAAGAGTTTGGCTACTCAGTTGGTGACCTTGCTAGTTTCCAAGAACAATTTAGTTGCACAAAACCTACGGTGTGCTGCTAACAAGAGCCTCCAAGATCTTACATTAGAAATCTTCTATACTAGTTGCACTAGACACTAACCATTCTTTTCAGTGGGCAACACCTGAGCCTCATGATAGTTCAGGAATTCTTTACCTGTTCTCTGACCGGACATAGTGAGCCAGAGATAGCAACTTTTAAAGACATATTTGTAAGACATTTGTATATCAAACCTGTAGGGAACAAACCTGAAAAAAATTGAGGGGCTTGCCACCTTAGTGAAGGGGTACATCTAAATACTCCTTCTAACGTAAAGAATAATTTGTTGCATCTGAATCTCAAAAATATCAGGCCCTGTGAATGTTACCTTTTGGGGCATATTTTTGCAAACATAACTAAATTAAGGATCTTAAGATGAGGTGATCAGCCTGAATTATTAAGGTGAGTTCTATCTGCTATCACACATGCTATTACAGAAAGGCAGAGGGAGATTTCACAAATACACATGGAAAAGGCAATATAAAGATGGAGGTGGAGACTGTAGTGATGTGGCTACAAGCTAAGGAATGCTTGCAGCTACCAGGGCTAGAAGAGGCAAGAAACTAGAAAGTGGGGAGTGTGGCCCTGCTGACTCTGTGACTTTGGTCTTTTGGGCTCCAGAACTATGAGAGAATAAATTTCTGTTGCTTTAAGCCACCAAGTTTGTGGTAATTTTTTATAGCAACCACAGGAAACAAATGGTGATTTTACTGTAGTGGTCATTGAAATATCAGAAACCAGCAGCTCACTTTCCCAGTCTCCCTTGCAGTGAGGGCATAAGCATGTGCTGGTCAGATGCACCCTGGAATTTGAGTCAGGTATTTCTCATACAAAACTCTCAGTGCTGTAGAAAATCCTCTCTATAGAAGCAATGTTGATTACAATAAGGTGGATCTTCTGGAACAGCAGTGCCAGGTCAGTGCTGCAGGAGAACTTCTGGCTACACAGCCTTCATCTAAGCCTGGTTCACACGACCACCCAGTAATTCTGTAAGCTACTAATGTCCTTTTGATACGTCACTTTTCTGTTTATACTGAATTAACTTAGTTTCTATTATTTAACTAAAACCCTGACTAATACATGGCCTCACCATTAATGTGGTTAATTTCTGAAAACTTTGCCTGTTTCCCCCTACCTCTCAATTTCTCGAAATATAGATGTGGGCATAGATGTAAATATATAGGCATAGATATAGGTATACACACACATACAAATTTGATTCTCCCTCCTTTGAAAAGGAGATCTGAAAGGCATACCAAATATGTTTTTGTGAGTAAATGCATTAAAGTCTCCCTGCCTCCCCCTTCACACCCATCTTTGCCTTCCTCTCTGTTTTTATTTTTACCTTTTCTGGGAAGCCTTCATGCACTTCATGCTGCCTTCACATCCTACTGGTAGCATATTGCAGTACTTATCACATAGTATCTGTTCAATAGATAGTTGATTATATTAAGCAATATTCTGAATAGTAAAATTGATTAACTCAAGGCTTGCTGACAGCTGCTTTAAATCATGAACTAAAGTGATTCGATTTATCTCAAAACCACCTCAGTTTGGGGTGTATTTGTTGCATCTATTAAATTGATCATGAAAGGCTTTCAGTGAAAATCTTCATTCCGTGCTATATTCTGTTTGCCTGTTTCTTTTAAGGCTTACATTGAAGTAAAGCTGTATTGAAGTGCTTTAAAAATATAATTTCATGAGTAATATGTCTGAGACAGAATTTTTGAATCTATTTGCAAAGCTACCATCAATCTGTCACCTCAAAATATTTTCCCTAGCTGTTCCCACATTTACCAATGTTATTGCCATAGAACTCACAAAGTGATTTTGTTGAATGAATGAATGTTAAGCACATGATGATGATGCTTATCAGAAGCCTGAAGATGCGCTGGGAAGAGAGGAAAGCTGAAAGTATCAGTGTGAGAGTGAGCAAGCCTCATGAAGCCCTCCAAATTGGGTCCTATTGAGAACACAATATAAACAGAGATATGGCAGAATTAAGGAGCTTGCAAGAAAATGGGATAGATAAAACACTGAGTGGTCCAGAAATAAAGAAAGAAGCCAGGCTTCTGCCCAAAATGGGTAGACAGCAAGAATGGAAATGGCAATTTTTACTAGTCACTTTTCTAACTATTTTATTTCCCTCACTGAATTCGTTGTACTTGAGCTTTTGCAAAGAATAGAACAAGGAAATACCAAACAGAAAAAGTGGCTTATGGTGTAAAGTAGTTTTTTATTAGCCATGTTAGTTAGATTTTTTTTTTTTTTTGTCAGAAGCAAAAGAGATCTACTCTGGTTTATTCAAGCACAAATGAAATTTATTAAAAAGACATACTGGATAGTTCACAGAGTAACAACAAAGCTGAAGAATGATGCTTGCGGCCTACTCAGCCACACAAGAAATGTCCCCAGATCACACATCTGAGCTTGTCACTAGCTCATGCAGCTTGTATTACCAATGTTCTTGGCCCTGAAAATTAGCCATCAGCCATTGAACACCATTATGAGTACTTCTGCCACTTCTCTGAAAACTTTATTTACGTCAGCTGTCACCTCCATCAAAGAGAGAATTCTCCATGACCTTTGCCTCTCTGCATCCTCAGTGCCTAAATTAAAGTAAAGGACAGGTGTGTTAGATGCTGTTCAGCAACAAATAATGACAAATGACTACCACAACTAAACACATGAATTAACAGGATATATTGGAAATGTATCTCAACAACATATATTGTTAAAAGTTAACTTATTTGTGAAATATAAAGCCAGAATCAGCCCTTTCCTCCTCCCTCAGTTATTCTGTCTTTCACTGAACATGGTCATTCTCTACAAGGGAGGCAACTGAATGTCTCATTCAATTATGCCATCCATTTCAATGGCAATCCAGAACACTTGCTCATCTGTTGTCCTCTTTGTAAGGTCCAGATGTGACTTCTCCTGGGTTCAATGTTCTATATACTCAAAGCCGTTTGCTCCCCATCCGGCATGAATATGCGAACAGTATGCCATGTTGAAGCAGAAAATGATAACCACGTGGGAGACTCTCATTTAGAAAATGGAAGAATGAGAAACACACAGCATTCGTTAGTCCACAGCAATGACACATCCTGGAAAGCAAGAATCACAAGTACTCTCTTCTCTGCCATAGACTTGTCCCTGCTTAGAGAGTTATTCCCTCATTTTTTTGTTCTACATGGTCTGTGACTTTGCTGTCTGACAGGTTCATCCTGGCCCACTATTCTCTAGTCCACATCTGAAATGGGTATTTAGAGGCCCTTCTTGGGGGATGAATAATCAAGGACTTTTATAGGATAGGTCTATAGTTTCTTTGATAATATCATTCTCTTAGAAACTTAGGCTTCTGGGATGTTTGCTCCCAGTCAGTTTCATGTGCTGGCTCTTTTCTGGACATAATTCTTATACCTTATTTTTTTTGATTCCTTGATTGATCTTGTACCTTGCTCCTTTTTTAATGGCAGCTATCTTGAGGCCATCTACAACAGTGCAAGCATCTTAGCTTAATATTTTCCAAACAGACCTGTATCCCTTTGTTTGATTTAACAGGAAGACTTTGGAAACGGCTCGAAACAACAATTTATGTCTGTAATAGATGTTTGCAGTGACTGCTGAGTCTCCATGTTTCTGGACAGTCCTTATTTCATTCCCTCTTTCCTTATAAACTGCTGATTCTTCCAAAGCTTATAGATTTCTTATCTATTATCTCATCTATACCTGCTAAAGGCAATATACAACTACAAAATACACACTAACATTCTTACTTTTCCTAACTGCTTTTTATAAACCTCCAGACTTTTTTGGCACATGGTCTGCTCTTCATCTCATCATACGTCATGATTTTGTCAAATATTTCGATATTACATCACAGGATTACTATTTTCAGCCTGTATTCTCAGGATTTGTTGACTGTCCACCAAGCCAATGACATATATTTTAGGCTTTTGTCAGGGTAGCACCCCGCTTCTGGTAGCAGTTCTTATGTTACAGAAAGGCTAGCCAGCAGTCACAAAGAGCTTCCACAATACAGTAATTTAAATAGAAAAGAAGTTTATTTTTCTCTTAATTAGCAGTCCCAGTATAAATGGTTATGCTAACTTTTGCTTTTTCATTTATGAAATGCAAGTCCTTCTGAAACTTATTGCCATCTGCATGGCCACGTCTGGATCATTGCCTGCATTCAAATTTCAATAGGCAGGCAAGGGAAAGAAAATATCGAGAAGACGCCACTGTCTTACAGCTTAAATGTGGGGGTGGTACTTATCCCTTCTACAATGTAGTTATATGGTCAATCGAAGCTTCAAGAAAGGCTGAGGAAGGTAGCTGATTTGAGCATTCATGTGCACAGGTTGAAGAGAAGAACAGAATTTTGTGACTATGCAGTATTTATTGCTACAACAGGCTAGCAAATAATTTGTGCTGAACAATTGGTTTTCCATATGGAAAAAATAGAATTGAATTATTACCAAACACAAAAATAAATCAATCCCAGGTATATTAAATACTTAAATATGAAAAGTAAAACTATAAAATTATTAGAAGACAATACATAAATACATTTTTCTAACTTTGGAGAAAAAAGGAACTCTTTTAAAAGGCTCAAAATAAAAGGAAGGATAGGCTGGGTGCGGTGGCTCACGCTTATAATCCCAGCACTTTGGGAAGCCAAGGCGGGTGGATCACCTGAGGTCTGGAGTTCAAGACCAGCCTGGCCAACATGGTGAAACCCCATCTCTACTAAAAATACCAAAAAATTTGCTGAGTATGGTGGCGGGCGCCTGTAATCCCAGCTATTCGTGAGGCTGAGGCAGGAGAATTGCTTGAACCCAGGAGGCGGAGGTTGCCGTGAGCTGAGGTCATGCCAGGCACTCCAGTCCGGGTGACAAGAGCAAAACTCTGTCTCAAAAAGTAAAAATAAAAAGAAGGATAAATTGAACTACATTAAAATTAAGGATTGCTGTTTATCAAACGACATTATCAAACATTTTAAAACAAGCCACAAACGAAAAGAAGATATTTGCCTCATGTATAATCAACAAAGGATGATTGTTTGAAATACGTAGCAAATTCTTATGAATAGTGAAATGAGTAAACATATTAGCAGAAATTTCACAGAAACACCAAAAGCTTTTACATATGAAAATATTCTCAATGTTTTGTATAATCAGGAGAGTAGAAATTTTAAAAGGCAGTTAGATAAAAATTTGTGTCCAACAGATTGGCAAAAACTAAAGTCTGACAAACCTAAGTTTTTGTAAGTATTTAAAGACAAAGGTTTCTTAGATGCTGGTGGTACTAATATCAATTGAGGTAAATATTGGGAAGCAGTTTAGTGTTGGCTCGTATGTTCAACAAATATGTGTGCTCTGGGTTAGACATTTCATTCCTAGGGCTAAAAAATAAAGAAACTCTTGCTTATGAGGATAAGACCTAGTAAGTAGTGACATTGTTTGTGACAGCAAACTAGAAATATCCAAATGTTCATCAGTAGTAGAAGAAACACATTTTTATACTTACGTAATGGAAAATAAACTACGGCTATGCGTATTATCCTGCATGACCTTCAAAAACATAATATTGAACAAAATAAGTAATTTCAGAAGAAAACTACTATATGTTCTATTTATATAAAACTCAGCAATATATTATTGAAGGATAATTAATTTAACTACCAAGGAGAACAACACAATGCTTAACTAAAATTTAAAATAGTAGTTGAATGGGGAGGGAGAGGGAAGGAATTCGGGAAGGCCACAAAAATAGCATCCAAAGTGCTAGTTATTTTCCCTTTTTTAAGTTGGCCACAGATTACACAAATATTCATTTTACTGTTATTTTTAATATACATGTATGAATTTATTCACTCTTTGGAATGTGTCTGAAATTTTATAATTACAAAAATTAAAGGTTAACTAGAGAGTAGATATGGTGGTCTGGCATCCCATGTTGTGTATTTATAGATGCCCTCTTAGGGTTGAAGTGTCGAGGACAGCTCCTCGCATGACTTTCCCTACGTTTGGGAAGGTTTAACAGCTCTTTATTGAAGGAGTTGGGAGTAGGGGTAAGTGAGTGGTAAGTACTAGTAAAGAGGATATGGGTTTTGCATTCCTAATCTAGTTACTACTTTTCTTGCAGTACCATTACAGTGTTACTGTCTAGGCTTTTTGCCAAGAGTGTCACATGGATGATCTCCAGCTCTTCTTCCTGTCCTCTGCCCTGGGCCTCTCATTCCTTACTCTCTGCTTTCCTTATCTTTCCAAAGCACTCTTCCTTTAACCTCTTCTCCCTCCTGTGTCCCTAGTATTTCCATCTCTGCACTGCCCCCTAACCTTAACCAGAGTCTGATTCCAGAAATCTCTTCTGCATTTAACAAATTTGCCACCTAGTGTGTTAGATTTCAGGTATGTTTCCCCTCCATTCAATAACTGCTACTCCATACAGAGGTATGAGTGGTTTCTGGCTGGATATACCTTTCTGCTTTTGGAAAAAAAATTGGCAGAATATGTTTTAGTCCTGTGGAGGGTAACAAGCCTATGGGGCTGTAAGGGAAAGGCTTTCCCTCTGGGCTGCCCCTGTTCCTTTCCTACAATATCCAAAGTCAGACATATCTCACTACAGTGCAGGTGGATTTCCTTCCAAAAACTTCATCTAGTGTGCATGAAAAATTCACATTCAGCCTATAGTGTAACTTCGACCTTTTTTTTTCTGCCTACCAATATGGGATACTAAGGACTAATTACACTGAGAGGTTTGCCCCATCTTTGCTCTGAGTTGCATCATGAAGCACTTTCCGTGAACTGACACTGGATGTTAAGAGGAAGGACAGCTAAGGGGGTAGATTACAGCTTTTAGAATCAGGTTGTCTGGGTGTGAATGCCAGCTTCCCTCTTTCCCAGCTGGCTATCCCAGGCAAGTGACCTAACTGCCCTGCATCAACTTTCTCCACCACCTGGAAATAACAATACTTACCCCACCAATTAAATGAATAGTCCATGTAAAGTACCTGGCATATGGCCGAGGTTCAGTGTTGGTTATTACTGTGTCATGTGCAAGCCACGTCTATCTAATTACAGGATTTTTCCCTGTGAACAATGAAGTGTGTGGGTGGGGGGAGGGCAGAGCCAGGCAAGGCAGAGAAAAGTTGAGCACTCCTTTTAGCATGGGGTGTTTTAATCTCAATTGATACGTACTTTAGAAATACAGCACTCATTTCTCTGGAGGGACAGGATGTTAGACGTATAAAAAGCACAGGAAGATGAGTAGCTTTAAAATGGAAGTGTTTCTTGGATATAAATTGGACCATTTAAAAAGAAACAATCAAACCATTTACTTGCTTTTTAAAAATTTATGCCAGAAGCCATTTAAATCTGCCTGCTTTTAGAAATAGGCTTACAAATCTGTCTTCATTCTAAATTTTCCCCTGAAGAGCAACAAGGAAAATGTAAATGTAAATAGTTAATGGTTTCTTATTCCTTGGTTTTTTGTTTTTTTTTTTCTTTCTTTTTTTTCCTGTCAAGAAGACAAGACCAATACTTGTTAAATTTCAAATTGGATTTGGAACACAGATTTTGGAACTGTACCTTGGGTTCTGTCAGCTCTCAAAATTTCAAGAGACTACTGGGAGGTAAACATGAATTAGGTTAGGAGGGCACACCAGTGCTGCCAGACCTGCCCACAGTGGCAGACTTGATTTTGCTCTGCTCTGCCAACATGGGAGAGAAGAAGCTCACTGCTGTTCTAAGCAGAAATAGACAATAGCAGCTGACAGGAAGGCAAAAGCGTGTATAATGAAGGTGCAGCAGAATATGATGCTCCATTCCAGAAGTTCCAGGAAGTCCCTCTAAGGTTCTTGTAGAACTGCAAATGTTAAAGAAGATATTTTAATGCATTGTTTGGAAAACACTTCTCTAGCCAGTGCTTGTATTTGATACCTCTTTCGTGATTTTACCCATAGACAGTAGCTTGAGAATTATAAGGTGATTATTTTAAGCTGCTTTCTTTAACTTTCTAACTTCCCTGAGGTAGTACTTTGGCAGTCTAGGGTGATAATGAAATTTTTCTGGAAATGTGTTTCTCCATCTCACTGTATGGACATTGAGAATTGAATGTGCATGAAAGGCTCTGGCATAAATTGTGAAAGGAATCCAGACAAAAGAGGCAGAAGAGAAAGAAAGAAAGAAAGGAAAGAGAGAAAGAAAGAAAGAAAGAAAGAAAGAGAGAGAGAAAGAAAGAAAGAGGAGAGAGGAAGGGAGGAAGGGGAGGGAGGAAGGAAGGAAAGAAAAGAAAAGAAAGAAAGAGGAACAAAGAAACAAAGAAAGAAAAAGAAAGAGAAAGAAAAGGAAAGAGAAAGAGAGGTAGGAAGGAAGGAATGAAGAAAGCGAGGGAGGGAAGAAAGGAAGGAAAGAAGGAAGGAAAGGGAGGGAAGGAAAGAAGGAAGGAAAGGGAGGGAAGGAAAGAAGGAAGGAAGGAAGGGGCTGTCCTCTGCCCACTTGCAGAGGGTGCGCTGGCAAGGAGCTCAGAAGAAGTCACAGGATGCTCCTAATTTGGGAACACAAGTTCAGCACTGGGAAAACAGACCTTTTAATACAGCATAAAACACTGTTATCCTGAAGAGCTTACTGAATGGAGCTGGATCCAGATTCCTAAACTTGAAGAGAAAAAAATACCTTTCAGGAAAGCCAAGAGATCAAATGGCTTTCTTGCACAATATATGGGCCTCAGATTCTCAGAGAAAATAGACTGTGGCACATTTCTTAGCATGGAGGTGAGGTAGTGGCATGTAAGCACAAGCAGCCATTGGTGAACTTGTGCTGCGAGACCACCAAAGAAACAGCTTAGGAGCTCCAGCTAAACACGTTTCTGATTATGACCCTGAGATCCTTCACTTCTACAACCAATGTGGTCTCAAAGACACAGAAATATATAGGAATATATTGATCAGCATAATGTAGGGTCTCAGAGTCAACTCTGGGAATATTTTAAGCCAGACATATCTTGGATTTGAACAAGTATAAAATGGGGCTGGGTGAGGTGGCTCATGCCTGTAATCTCAGCACTTTGGGAGGCCGAGGCAGGTGGATCATCTGAGGTAGAGAGTTCGAGATCAGCCTGACCAATGTGGAGAAACTCTGTTTCTACTAAAAATGCAAAATTAGCTGGTGCGATGGCACATGCCTGTAATCCCAGCTACTCAGGAGGCTGAGGCAGGAGAATCATTTGAACTCGGGAGGCAGAGGTTGTGGTGAGCCGAGATCGCACCATTGCATTCCAGTCTGCCAGTCTGGGCAACAAGAGTGAAACTCCCTCTCAAAGAAAAAAAAAAGAAAGAAAGAAAAAGTGACAATGAATATTTATTTTCTTAATATACCTGAGGTAAGATTGTTGAGATTTATGCTGGGTATATTAAGAATTAAATAACTGATTCCACAGATTCTCTTTGGCTTTTCTATAGATTTGATGATATGTAACTGGTTACTCTGCAAACGTATTATTCATTTATTTCCCCAACTCTTATTGTGAGCATTCTTTACAGTTTGCTAATTTAGCCAGGTCCATTGCTTCTCCTTTTCCTGGGCATCCATATTAGTGAATAAAGTGGGACAAGTCCATTTCCACACCCTAAACCAAACTCACATACACATTTACACATGTAAACTTTTATGCACACATGGACACATATTCATTCCCATCCCAGTAATTTAGAACATTGGCCGGGAGGCAGGAAATATGGACTGTAGACCTGGCTCTCTCACTAATAAATTGGATGACTTAACATGTTTGTGACTGTTTTTTCATAGTGGAATGAGTGGGTTTGTAGTACCCAAATACAAGTTTTGTTTTTTTTCCAAGAGAATGTAGATAAAGGGGGTAGAATGGGAGATGAGTAGGCATTTAAGATGTTCTAAGCAACATCTTATAAGAAAATAGAAATATAGTCAACTCATGGGAAACTTACACATTCAAACCCGTACAGTAACTATAAGTCAAATTATAAAATTTTGGGGCCCTACTATTGATAGACTCTTTTCTTAAAACTCTTCTTTTTATAATTTTTAATTGACACATAATAATTATACATATTTATGGGGTATAGTGTGATATTTCAATACATGTATACAGTATATGATGATCAGATCAGGGTAATTAGTGTTATCTATCACATAAAACACTTATAATTTCTTTGTGTTGGGAATATTCGAAATCTACAATTTTTGCCACTGGAAAGCATACAATAAATTGTTGTTAATTATAATCATCACCCTCTAATGTCATAGAAATCTAGCTTTACTTTTGTATCTGTGAACCAACCTTTGGCTATTCTCCCCTCCCCGTCTCCTTCCCAGCCTCTAGTAACCACTGTTCTGTTCTCTATTCATATGAGATCAATAATTTTGGTTTCCACATATGAGTGAGAATATGCAGTATTTATCTTTCTGTGCCTGGCTTGTTTCACTTAACATTATGTCTTCCAAGATCATTCACGTTGCCACAAATGACAGGATTGTATTATTTTTTATGGCTGAAGAGTATTCCATCGAGTATATATACTGCTTTTCTTTATCCATTCATCTGTTGGTGGACACGGAGGTTGATTCCGTATCTTGGATATTGTGAAATAGTATTGCAGGAAACATGGGAGTGCAGATATCTCTTTGATGTACTGACTGCCTTTCCTTTGGATATATACCCAATAGTAGGATTACTGGATCCTATGGTAGCTCTGTTTTCAGATTTTTGAGGAAACTTCATACTGTTTTCCATAATTGCTATACTAATCCACATTCCAATGGACAGGGTATAAGACTTCCTCTTTCTCTGCAGCCTTGCCAGCATTTGTTATTTTTTGTCTTTTTGATAATGGTCATTCTAACTAGGGAGAGATAATATCTTACTGTGGTTTTGATTTATATTACATGCAAACATTGTCCCAATTTGCAAATGATATAATCTTAGAAAACCCTGAAAGCTTGATAATTAATGATGTTGCATATTTCTTATATACCTGTTAGCCATTTGTATGTCTTCTTTTGAAAGATGTCTATTCAGCTCACTTGCCCATTTAAAAAATGAGATTATTTTTAATTTTTGCTATTGAGTTCCTTGTATATTCTAAGTATTAATCTCTTGTTAGGTGAATAGTCTGAAAATATTTTCTCCCTTTCTGCAGTGACTATAGTTAACAATAACTTAATTGTACATTTTAAAATAACTAAGGAGTATAATTGGATTCTTTGTAACTCAAAGGATAAATGCTTGAGAGGATGGATACCCCATTCTTGATGATATTATTAGTTCACATTGTATGCCTGTATCAAAACATCTCATGTTCCCCATAAATATATATACCACTGTGTACCCACAAAATTTTTTAAAAGAACATGGTATGTTTCTACATTAAACCAAGGTATTTTTAATGTTACTCAGTATGAATTTGTAATTTTTTTCATGCAGTTATTTCTTAAGGTTTTAAAAATTATTTTGTTGCTATGGGGTAATTGGATTGTTTTCCATTATATTTTCTGCTTATTGCATACATACAAGAAATAAATTGATTTTTGTGTACTTAAAAATGTAGTTGTTTATTTGTTGTTCTGTTTGTCTTTCTCAAGGGGACAAATGTTAGGTGCTTTTATTTGGCCATCTTGCTGATGTCACTTCCCTGATAGAATCTTTGTATGTCATGGAATTATAATGCTTAAATAGCCGTATTTCTCTTCTATCCATCGGATATTTCATTCCTTCTATAGCTTCCCAAATCAGCCTATTCATTGTTGGTAGATCTAATCCTTGTAAAATTCATTCTTAAATCGAGATAAAGTCTGCCTATTCTTAATTCTTCTCATTATTATTTAAATCCATTCTTTCCAAAACAGAGTATGGAAAGTATGAAAATGATGATATTCTAATTCTAGCATTGGTTTTTCTTTTTTTGTTTGTCTGATTTTTTGAGATGGAGTCTCGCTCTGTCACCCAGGCTGGAGTGCAGTGGCGCAGTCTCAGCTCACTGCAACCTCTGCCTCCTGGGTTCAAGCAATTCTCCTGCCTCATCTTCCTGAGTAGCTGGGGCTACAGGTGTGTGCCACCATGCCCAGCTAATTTTTCGTATTTTTAGCTGAGACGAGGTTTCACCGTGTTAGCCAGGATGGTCTCGATCTCTTGACCTCACGATCCGCCCACCTTAGCCTCCCAAAGTGCCGGGATTACAGGCGTGAGCCACCATGCCCACCTGCTTTTTCATTTGTAACTGTCCTATTTTAAAAAAGGACTTTTTCCCTTATCAATGAATTGTCCTGAAATGGAGTTCACACAGGAAAGCAAGCTATGTATTTTATTACTTTTCTCATCAATTATCAGCATAATGACTTGATCTGGCAACTTCAAAGAGTCACTATTTTTAAGTGTTATTATTAACTTATGGATTTTAACATGTTTGACTGTGTTTCAATCCATTTTGATTATTATTCTTTTGGCTACTCAAATTGCTTCAGCTTTGGCCAGCAGGAGCCCTTTCCACTGGATCCAATACCTTTTTATATGTCCTCAGAAATCGTTGATAATTAACTTTTTTCTTTCTGCTGTAATTAGATATTCCAGGTTAATCTTATACACTTTCTTTCTCATTCTCAATAGCAAATAAAAGAGACAAAATACCTGACACAAACTTAATAAAAATGTGCAAAATTTGGTGATTAAAACTTAAAACCCTCCAGGCGGATGTCTAAATGGAAAGATGTATCTAAATAGAAAGATATACCATATTCTTGGATAAGTAGATCCAATATCAGATTTCATCTCTAAGTTGCCCTAAATTAATTTATAATCACTAATTCATACTATCTTAATGAAAATACTAAGACTTTTTCTGAAGTCAGGAAAACTGATCCCAAGTTTACTTGGAAAATTTAATAAGCAAGGAAGACCAGAAAAAAAAATTCCTCTAAAATCTGAGAGTAGTAACAGAGCACAGGCTTACATAGATACTAAAATATATCATAAATCCTCATTAAGTAAAGCATTATGTCATTAGCACATGAATAAATAGACCAATGGAACAGAATAGAAGGTTCTTAGCTAAATCTCAAAATATACCAAAATTCAGTATATGATGAACATGACATCTCAAGTAGGATAAATATGGAATTTATAATAAATAATCTCGGGATAGGAAGTTATCCATTTGGAAAAAGACAAAAATGAATATATACCTCACCTTACAAACCAAGAAAAACTCCAAATTCATCAAATATATAAGAAGGGAAATGAGACCATAAGAGAACTAAAAGAAAATCTAAGTTAATTTCTTTATAACCTTGGACCTATAAATTTGATGCAAAATGCAGAGACCATACAAAAGGAGATAGAAAATTTGACTAAATAAAAATCAAACACTTTTGCAAGACAAAAGAAAAAACTGTAATCAAAGGAAAAAACACAAAGGGTAAATAGGGACCATTTCTTTGCGATTTATACTACAGACAAATGGCTAATCTTCCTTATATAAACCAGTCCCAGAAATTGAGATGAAAAAACCCAATAACTCAATAGAATAATAAGCATAATGTATAAATAGATGGTTTACCAAAAAAATGCAGATGATTCTTAAATACGTGAAATCATGCTCCTCTTTTATAAAAAGAAAAATTCCAATTAAAACTAGACTGACAAATCTTTTATTACCTGTGAAATTGGCAAAATCCAAAAGTATGAATCTATACACTGTGGAACTGAGGGAAAAAGATGACTCTCTTGCATTGTTAGTAGAAGTACAAGATGGTACGATACATATAGGGGGAATCTGGCAACATCTAACAACAATTAAGTACGTGTTTTGTCGACTAAGCAATTTTGCTTTCAGAAATCTATTCTACCAATACATAGGAACAGAAAGGCATGTGTGCAAGGTTGTTTGGAAATAACTTCAAGTTCAGCAAGGGAACAGATTTAATAAACAATCCATAGAATAAAATAGTATGCATCTGTCAAAAAATGAGTATGTGCTTAGTAAAGTGATTTGAGAAATCTCCAGAATATATTTTAGGAGGAAAAAGCATAATGTTTAGGTAAAATACAAGGTGAGCATGGAAGATCTATTTGTGCCAAAAAGTAAGACAGTATTCAAGGACTAATGGAAATAGGTGAACTGAATATAGGATCAGGTCAAATTTAAAACATCAAAGTTTGAGCATCAGAAAGAATAATGACAGTAATGGACTATAATATATGAGTTAAAAACATCCATGGGACCAAAATGTTACTAAATTTAATAGTGTGTATATGGAAGGCAGCTCATGTTAGTAAGAATTTTAGCTAATAATTGTAGAAGGAATGACAGAATTCGAAAACTACCATTTTCCCACCTCAATGAGATAATTAATTCAGACAAGAATCATCGAAGAATAGTAAGAATTATTAGATGAAAGTCCGGGCCATGGGAAACAGGATAATCATAGAGTCTTCAGGGAAAAGTTAAAAAGGGAAAGGTGGCCTTTACAATGGAGAAATTTGGTGAACAACCTCAATCAAGTAATCAAATGTAAGGAAATCAATAAAGGAAAAAACTGGTTCAGGACCTCCTGATGTGCTGCATGGGAAGGACATAACATCACCTATGCATTAGTCTCACCAAAATATCTATCCTAACTGTAAAACGAGAAAACCGTCAGACAAACAGCGTATGAGATGTTCCACCAAACATCTAGTGTAATATCAGGAAAGACAAGAAAAGTTGTGGTAAATTTTTCTAGGTAAAAAGCTACTAAAGAGACATAAAACTAAATGCGGTTTGTGATTTCCTGAATCAGAAAAAACATAGAGGACATTTGTGGCACGATTGGGGAAACCTGAATAAGGATTTTATATTAGATGTTATTGAATCAATATTAACTTTGCAAGGTATAAAAAGGTATTTTGCTTACTTAGAAGTTACACACTAATGTATTTAGGAATAACATGTCACATTTGCAACTTACTTTCAAATGGTTCAGTAAAACAACAACAAAAACGATGACTAGAGAGAGAAAGGTAAAGGTGGCAAAATGTTAAAAACTGGAAAATCTAGGTGAAGTAGATATGTGTTTATGCTGACATTCTTTTCTGTTTTCTTTACTGATTTTATATTCTTTCAAATAAACACTGAATAGTGTATATTTAAAACTATGACTCTTTTTCAAAACAAATTGAACAGTATATCTAAAATGCTGCCTTTGTGGCAGAAATAAAGACAAACAAAAATATTCATATTTGCATAAAGAAATCTTGGAAATATAAATTTTAAAATCTAATAAAATTTTTTTTAATAGGGAGCAGAGAAGAGTGTGAGGATAAGATTCTCAATATATCTCAGTATATAACTTTTTATATCATTTGCTTCTTTAAGTATGTAAATGTAATACCTATTCAGAAAGAAAATTAAATGTAAAATACAATAAATTATAGAGGAAAGAACACGGACTCTGAAGTCAAACTTCTTACACTTCATCCAGTTCAATTACTTACTGCTTCAGGCAAATTTCTAAAGTCTTGCTTCAGTTTCCCTATCTGTAAAATAAAGATAATAATACCCAGCTGCTAGAGTTGTTAAAGTAAGTATTAAAGTACTTAAACATGCCTGGTATTCAGCAAAGGAAGTTTCTCAAAGGAAAAAGAGTCCTCAAGCCACTAGTAGGTAAAATAGAAAATGTCTCTTTTTTTTTTTTTTTTTTTTTTTTTAACAAAAGCTAAACTTAGTATCCTAAAAGAAAAAACAATTCTAAGATTTTAGAGTTTCCACACTGGCAGGGGCTGCTTCATGGTATGAGTTTCCTAGAATCATGGAGTGATGAAGCCAGAAGTGTCTTTAAATATCACAAAGCCTGCCCATTCTTTAACAAAGCTCTATGGATGGTGGCAGAGATGGGCCAAGAACTCGGACATGGGTTTCTCTGTTCAGCAACTTGTTATGTGTCACTGGAGTCACTCAGGCTGAGACCACACTCTTTCATTTAATAAATGGTTTTTGAATGGCTACATGCTAGGTGCCTGGATTTAGGGATGAATAAAAATGTCTGCCCTCTGCGGAGAAGTGAGGGGTGGGGAAGGGGAG
This sequence comes from Nomascus leucogenys, assembly GCF_006542625.1. Taxonomy (NCBI): domain Eukaryota; kingdom Metazoa; phylum Chordata; class Mammalia; order Primates; family Hylobatidae; genus Nomascus; species Nomascus leucogenys. The sequence continues at coordinate 363,056 of NC_044389.1, read as the reverse complement.
AAGAAAGATATTAAAAGATCACAAGGGGCATGAGGAGGCTTTTGGGGGTGATGGATATGTTCATTATTTTTACTATGGGGTGGTGGCTTCACAGGTATATGCTTATGTCAAAATACATCAAAAATATGTCAAACTTAACACTCTAAATATGTGCAGTTTATACCACAATAAAGATGTTAAAAATAAAAGTAAATAAAAAGAGCTACCACACAAACCAACAGTAGAAAAAAAAACCACACTGTCCAAAATTTAGTGCCAAACACTATTTGGGAATGGAATATGTAATTGAAGGAACACTAGAGACATGACCTTGGTCAAGTTGCATAACTGCTCTAAGTTTCAGCTTGCCTATCTGCAATGGGAAAAATAATATTAACTCACGAGATTATTAAGAGCATAAGTGAGAGAAAGTGAGAGAAAAATCATCACAGTTAGCACTGTGATTTTGTTTTCAGACCTCAGTTTTTACACAAGAGTGAATCACCCCAAAGAGAGTCAATTGTAACCATCACTCACTCGGTGGAACTAACCATCCACATTCATTCAGATGCCAACCCGCTCATCTAGAGGCAACCATTGCATATAGAAATGCACGTGCAGCCACATCCCAGGCAGAGGATTCAGGAAGGAATTGTGGCCCTGGAAACTTCAAGTTTTATTTGCTGAAGAATCTTGTGTGGTGGAAGTTTTGCATTTTTTGATAGCTCATTTAGAAAGGCATTGTGATCTCCAAGAAGACCTATTGTCTTTGCTTTCCACCTGGGCTAATCATCATACTCAGCTTTATCACATTCAAAACAGATGGTCCTTTTAGCTCCAGAACCCACCATCTTCAGTAACTCACAGGTATGCACCTCAAGGCCAGGCATTTGATTGATCTATCTTACAATAACCTTAACCACAGTCGATACCAGTGATCCCGTACAAGCAAGACAGCATCACAAAATAAATCTGTGTGCCCATGCCTGCCATCTGCAAATGCATGGGATTGATTTTTTTTAAGTCACTATGGAGATAAATGATAAAATGCAGGACATGCTTCCTCATTATTACAGAAAAATGCGTGCAAATGGCCTAATTGTAGTGGCTAAACAACATCATAATCATATTCCAGTTACATCTGGAAATACATCCTCCGCTCTTGAGGCTTGCCTGTTTTTCTTATTTTCCCAGTGTTATGATCATTTAGTTCAGGGGTTGGCAAACTTTTCCTGCAAACAGCCAAGTCGTAAGTATTTTAAGCTTTGCTGGCCAAGCATCACAATCAAAGACATTACGAAGGTACTTATGTAACCATTTTAAATGAAACCATTTAAACATTTAAAAGTCATTCTTAGATCATGGGTCATAAGAAAAAAAGAACAGGTGCAGGTTGAATTGGCCCACTAGCCATCATGTGCAAATCTCTGATTTAGTTGCATGCGATTTGGCTTCAGAATTTAACACTAGTTGAATCCAGTTTTAAAGAGTTCTTTTTTCTAAATTAAGTAGAACATGACAAACTTTTGCTATGTCTTGGTGACTTATTTTAGGATGAGAAGGTGTTAAACTTCTGACTAATCTTACTGGACTTATTCCAGTGGAATTACACGGAAATTGGAGTCCCTCTACTGTTTCTGTTTGAAATGTTTGTTACTTCAATATTTTTGGTTTTCTTCCATAACCTATTTAACAGAAAACACATTTTCATCAGTGCCTTTAGTCTTTCCCATACTTGGCATCCTTTTAGATCTTAAAAACATAAAAATCATTGGGCTAATTAATTATAACTATTTTGTGAGCAGAAAGAAACCAGCATTCGTTGGTGGATGTTGGCCTAAATCATTAGAATTCTTTTAACATATTAATATTTCTTAGATGAATAGATATTTCTTTAGAGAAATGCCTTTTAGATATCCAGACTTTTCTCGAGGGAGAAATGTTCACAGGGAAACTTATTTTTTTAACCTAAGTATTTAAAGTGAATGAGATAATTTTGTGTTCAGTCTTTTTCCATATTTGGATCTCTACTCCAGTATTTATTAATTCTTATTAATTCCTCTATTAATGTTTTCCCTTTTTGTTTTGTTTTGCTTTGTTTTGCAACCTGATTTGTTTAAGAATCTTTCCTACTCTAGAATCTTAAAGTTATTATCTTCCAATGACTTGTAATTTTCTTTTTAAAAATATTTTGGGCCGGGCTTGGTGGCTCACGCCTGTAATCCCAGCACTTTGGGAGGCCGAGGCGGGCGGATCATGAGGTCAGGAGATCGAGACCACGGTGAAACCCCGTCTCTACTAAAAATACAAAAAAATTAGCCGGGCGTGGTGGCGGGCGCCTGTAGTCCCAGCTACTCGAAGAGGCTGAGGCAGGAGAATGGCGTGAACCCGGGAGGTGGAGGTTGCAGTGAGCCGAGATTGCACCACTGCACTCCAGCCTGGGTGACGGAGCAAGACTCCGTCTCAAAAAAAAAAAAAAATTTGGTTTTCAATACATCTAGAGTTTATTTTTCTGTACTATATTAGTTAGGTCCTAATTTTATCTTATTTCCCCACATGGAACTTGAATTATACCAACAGCATTTATTGAACAGCTTATTATTTTATTTTGCTTGGATTGTCTTCTCAATTCTACACCAAGGAGCTAGACATGCTTGGGTCTATTTCTGGACTCACAATTCTGTCCTAATTTTCTGTTTGTCTATTGTTAGATGATGGTGCATTGTCTTAATTATAATATACATCTCTATATTAATAAATTTTTGACATCTGGTAAGGGATGTCTCCCTTCCCTATTTTGCTTTTAAATACTTATCTTCGTTATTATTTGACTTTTTTTCTTCCATATATATCTTAGAATATCTGCCCTATTTCATGGAAAGCACATTTGGAATTTCTATTGGAATGACATTTATTTTGTCAATTAAGCTAGGGAGACTTATCTGTATGATATTGAGTCTTTGTGAACATGGTATATTTTTCTACTTATTTAGATCTACTTTTATGCCCTTCAATAATATCTTATACTTTTCCTCATAAAGGATTTGTAGTTTTAGTATTAGATTCATTTTTAGATTTGTTTTTGTAACTATTCCATATTACATTTTCTTACTGTTTACTGCTTGTTTATAAGGCTGTTAATTTTTATGTTGATTATATATCAACTGGCCTTGATTAAATCTTTCATTAGTTTTGACAGTTTGTACTATCAAAGAGAATTCACAATCATCTTGTGAGAAAAAAAAATATCAATTTTGTCTTCCCCTTTAGAGCGTTCTATAGCTTCTGTGTTTTCTGGTATTATTGCACTGACTAGAAAAACCTATATATGGAATGGCAGGGATGACAGTAGACATACGTGTCTTTTTTCTTACTTTAATGGGAATCTTTTTATTGTTTCATCATTAAAATTTATGTTTACTGTACATTTGGAAAAATATACTTTATCAAGTCAGTGAAATTTATGAAATTTCCTTCAATCCTCGGTTTCTAGGAATTTTAAATCTTTTTTTAGGTTTATTTTTCTTTTTTTTGCTTTTATTATACTTCAAGTTCTGGGATACATGTGCAGAATATCCAGGTTTGTTACATAGGTATACACATGCCGTGGTGGTTTGCTGCACCCATCAACCCATCATCTACATTAGGTATTTTTCCTAATGCTCTCCCTCCCCTTGCTCCCTACTCCCTGACAGGCCCCGGTGTGTGATGTTCCCCTCCCTGTGTCCATGTGTTCTCATTGTTCAACTTCCACTTATGAGTGAGAACATGTGGTGGTTTGCTTTTCTGTTCTTGTGTTATTTTGCTGAGAATGATGGTTTCCAGCTTCATCCCTGTCCCTGAAAAGGACATGAACTCATCCTTTTTTATGGCTGCACAGTATTCCATGGTATATATGTGCCACATTTTCTTTTTTATTTTATTTTATTTTTGAAACGGAGTCTTGCTCTGTCGCCCAGGCTGGAGTGCAGTGGCACAATCTCGGCTCACTGCAAGCTCTGCCTCCCGGGTTCACACCATTCTCCTGCCTCAGCTCCCGAGTAGCTGGGACTACAGGCACCCACCACCATGCCCAGCTAATTTTTTGTATTTTTAGTAGGGACAGTGTTTCACCATGTTAGCCGGGATGATCTCGATCTCCTGACCTCGTGATCTGCCCACCTTGGCCTCCCAAAGTGCTGGGATTACAAGTGTGAGCCACCACACCCAGCTAACATTTTCTTTACCCAATCTATCATTGGTGGACATTTGGGTTGGTTCCAAGTCTTTGCTATTGTAAATAATGCTGCAATAAACATACGTGTGCATGTGTCTTTATAGCAGAATAATTTATAATCCTTTGGATACATACCTAGTAATGGGATCGCTGGACCAACTGGTATTTCTAGTTCTAGATCCTTGAGGAATTGCCACACTGTCTTTCATAATGGTGGAACTAATTTACACTCCCACCAACAGTGTAAAAGCATTCCTATTTCTCCACATCCTCTCCAGCATCTGTTGTTTCCTGACTTTTTAATGATCACCATTCTAACTGGTGTGAGATGGTATCTCATTGTGGTTTTGATTTGCATTTCTCTAATGACCAGTGTTGTTGAGCTTTTTTTCATGTTTGTTGGTGACATAAATGTCTTCTTTTGAGAAGTATCTGTTCATATCCTTCACCCGCTTTTTGATGGGATTGTTTGTTGTTTTTTTTTTCCTGTAAATTTAAGTTCTTTGTATATTGTGGATATTAGCCCTTTGTTGGATGGATAGATTGCAAAAATTTTCTCCCATTCTGTAGGTTCCCTGTTCACTCTGATGATAGTTTCTTTTGCTGTGCAGAAGCTCTTTAATTAGGTCTCATTTTTCAATTTTGGCTGTATGTGCTGAGGCTAGAAGATCTTCAGCTAGAGGAAGAATTTCTTTTCTAATTCAAACCAAGGAACTATTTGATATAGGTTGTCTACTTCTTTCCTTAAACCTAGTAGAAGGACGATCAACAGGGGTACTCTGAGAGTTTGCCATGTGTCACCCGAAGTTAGCAGGACAGAGTAGGCTAATGTCTCATTCCCACCTAAAAAAAATCTAAGGGACTAAAGATGGGCTGGCTTGCTGCTGACAGCTGAGGCATCCAGGATCAGCCTTCCTCCAAGAGTCAGTCAGGGCGAGCCCTGCTGTATGCAGGAGAGAGGTGATGTGGGATTACCTTAAGTGATGCAAAACAGGACCACCTGAAGGGCACATGAATGTCAGCAGAAAAAAAGCTTAAGGTATGACAAGATTCCTAGGGCTACAAAAGGAGTAAGTGAGAAGCTGAAATAGAGACATGTCTATCTGCACCAAGAAAACTGCAGACCAGAGGTCTCTAGCAATAGGTAAAGGGAAGGCACTACTGAACACACACACACACACACACACACACACACACACACACACCTCACAAGACAAAGCGTTAGCTTTAAACATCCCTTACGTCCAGAGAGCACATGGCCAGGTTACAACAGTGACGTGCATAAAAAAGAATGCTAGGGTTCTCTTTATCTCTTCTTCTCACCCTAATTTCTCAACCTCAGACGAGCTATTTAATTATGTAAGTATGGAAGAAAATGAATAAGAAAAAGAATGAGCCAATTCTGTCTCCCCTCCCCAACCTTTGGTTCCTTTTTTTTTTTTTTTGAGACGGAGTCTCGCTCTGTCGCCAGGCTAGAGTGCAGTGGCACGATCTCGGTTCACTGCAACCTCCGTCCCCTGGGTTCAAGCGATTCTCCTGCCTTAGCCTCCAGAGTAGCTGCGACTACTGGCACCCACCACCCCACCCCGGATAATTTTTATATTTTTAAAGACAGGGTTTGCCATGTTGCCCAGGCTGGTCTCGAACACCTCAAGTGATCCACTGACCTCGGCCTCCCAAAGGGCTGGGATTACAGGCATGAGGCATGGTGCCGGGCCAGATTTATCCTTAAAGTTTGAGTTTTAATATGAGACTTAATGTCCAAATTTCTGAGTTGAGACAATATCCAAATTTCGGAGTCAAGATTATGTTTGATTTAGGGTTTTTAATTACCAAGGAATAATCAGAAAAAATCATGAGATTGCCTGAGTTTTTATCCAGGGAATGTTAAGCAATCCATCTCTCCAAATACACTTTAAAGGAATAGAGGGGAAAAAAGTAAAGATATTTTATGATCACATCCTATGATTCCTGCTTGTTTCATGTACTGGCTATACCAGTACTATATTTAGGATTTTTACATTTATGTTCATTGATAATATTAATCTTCAGTTTTCCTTTCTGATAATGTCTTTATCTGGTATCTTATCAAAGTTATAGTAGCCTCATAAGAGAAGGTAGGTAGCTTTTAATTTTTAAAAAAATGTTCTTAATTATATAAAAGAAGCATTATCTGTTTCTTGAAGGTTGGGCATAGTATTTTTCAGTGGGAGAAAATTCTTGACTACTGATTCAGTATCTCTAATAATTTTGGCTATATTTAGGTCCTCTATTACTTTTTAAGTCAATTTTAATAATTTATGTTTTTTCCAAAGAGTTTGCATTTCATGTAAATGTTTATCTTCATTGTCATAAAATTAGTTATAATTTGGGTAGGCATTATTAATGTTTGTCCATATTTCTCATTCTCTTCATCTCAGTGGACTTTCAGAGGTATTATATTTCCTCCCACCCCCTTGACATCAAGCCTGGCTGTCTGACTTTGTTTTTCCTGTGCTGTGTGAGAAGGAGTAGTGTATTGTCTCCATTTGCCAGTGTGTAGTTCATAGTGGGCATATCACTGTCTCCTATAGGGTGATCATGGAAGCAAATGTCAGAAGAGCAAAGCAACGTAGAATGCTCAGCCACCTCAGGAAGAACCTTGGAAAGTCACCTGCATATATTTTTGTGAACGTAAATCAGCTTTTGTTATGTTAAGCTACTGAAGTCTTTGTATTGATTTTACTGCAGCACAAACTACCTTAGCTCGACTAATAATGTCTTTCATTTTCTTGCATTTCATTTCTTTACATTCATACTAGGGCCTTCTCTCTCTTTTTCTTAATACATGTTTTTAGAGATTTACTAACTTTTTAATTAGTCTCTTTGAGCGTTTGTGTGGCAGGTTAACTCTATTTTTTTTAATTTAGTTTTTATTTATTTATTTTTTGAGACAGGGTCTCACTCTGTCACCCAGGCTGGAGAGCACTGGTGCAATCTGGACCCACTGCAACCTCCACCTTCTGGTTTCAAGCAATTCTCCTGCCTCAGGCTCTCAAGTAGCTGGGACTACAGGCATGTGCCACCACGCTTAGCTAATTTTTGTATTTTTAATAGAGACAGGGTTTCACCAAGTTGGCCAGGCTGGTCTTGAACTCCTGACCTCAACTCCTGATCCACCCGCCTCGGCCTCTGCTTCCGAAAGTGCTGGGATTACAGGCATAAGCCATGGTGCCCGGCCTGTATTGTAGGTTAACTCTAAATATTATTTTTCTCATCGCTTTTTAGTTCTATCTTTATTATTTTCTTTGTTCTCCTTTGTGTTCACTCTATTGTCCCTGCTGTAGCTTCTACAGTTGAATCTTTAACTGGCTTATGTTTAATTTTTCTTGCTTTTAAAAATGTTTATAAACATACCTTCAAAGCTATAAATTTTCTCTTAAGTACTGCTTACCTATATCCTACCAGTTTAAAAAACTTTCTTTGGAAATTATTTTTAAGAAATTCATGGCTGTGGCTCATGCCTGTAATCCCAGCACTTTGGGAGGTTGAGCCAGGAGTTTAAGACCAGCCTGGGCAACAAAGTGAGACCCTGTCTCTACAAAAAATCAGCTGGGCATGGTGGCATGCCCCTGTAGTCTCAGCTACTTGAGAGGGTGAGGAAGGTGGATCGTTTGATCCTAAGAGGTTAAGCCTACAGTGAGCTGTGTTTGAATCACTGCTCTCCAGGCTGGGTGACAGAGCAAGACCCTGTCTCAAAGAAAAGGAAAAAAAGAAAGAGAAAGAGAAAAGGAGAAAGAAATTCATAGTTTCCACTGTGATTTACTCTTTCCCATCTTTTACTGACTGATAATGAATCTAATTGCATTGTAGCCAAAGGACATGGGCAATAGGTTATAACCTGGATTCTTAAGAGCTTAAAACAGTCATTTTCAAAACTTTTCATGGGTGTTTGAAAGGGACATGTATTCTCTATTTAGTAGTTCCATAACTTATAGGCAACATTAGATTAAGTTTGGGACTTGAATTGATTGAATCTCCTGTGTCCTTACTAAATGATCCTACTTGATCTTAATTTCTGAGAGAAATGTGTTTAAATCTTCCTACACAACTATAGATATATCAATTTCTCTTCTGTGTGATTTTGCTTTATGCATACAATTTCATGAGAACTCTATATTTTGGCAGATTGTTCCTTTAATCATTAGTAGTGTCTTTCTTTAACTCTAGTAATACTTTTGCCTTTACTTTTCCCTGATAATAATAGTTATATCTTTGTCTGTGTTCCAGATATGTCTTTTTTACATATCTTTATTGCCTTTCTGTTTTATGTTTCCTAAGTTTGATAAAAAGCACGGTAGAGCTGGATTTAAAAAAATCATCTGATAGAATTTTTCCTTTCCGATAGACTTGCTGTTATTAATTTTAAACAAAAATAAAAGTGGTATAATGGATCCCACAAGCTCATCACCCAGACTCAACACTGACAGGTTTTCCATATTGTTCCATCTATCCATTCCACATACTGCTTTCTTTCTTGTCCTTATCCTTCTTCACGTTCTCGTCCTTATCCTTCTTTTGTGTCAGTTTTTAAAACAAATTCTACTGCTAACTAATAAGGATTTTTCCCTCAAGCATAACCTTGACACCATCATCAAATCTGAAAAAAAAATTATTTTTAAACAATATATAATAATCAGTCTGTATTCAAATTTCCCAAATTGCCTTGAATTTGTTTGTTTTAAGAATGTTTATTATCAGAGAAATGCAAATCAAAACCACAATGAGATACCATCTCATGCCAGTTAGAATGGCCATCATTAAAAAGTCAGGAAACAACAGATGCTGGAAGGATGTGGAGAAATAGGAACACTTTTACACTGTTGGAGGGACTGTAAACTAGTTCAACCATTGTGGAAGTCGGTGTGGCGATTCCTCAGGGATCTAGAACTAGAAATACCATCTGACCCAGCCATCCAATTACTGGGTATATACCCAAAGGACTATAAATCATGCTGCTATAAAGACACATGCACACGTATGTTTATTGCGGCACTATTCACAATAACAAAGACTTGGAACCAACCCAAATGTCCAACAACAATAGACTGGATTAAGAAAATGTGGCACCTATACACCATGGAATACTATGCAGCCATAAAAAGTGATGAGTTCATGTCCTTTGTAGGGACATGGATGAAACTGGAAACCATCATTCTCAGTAAACTATCGCAAGGACAAAAAACCAAATACCGCATGTTCTCACTCATAGGTGGGAATTGAACAATGAGAACACATGGACACAGGAAGGGGAACATCACACTCCGGGGACTGTTGTGGGGTGTGGGGAGGGGGGAAGGACAGCATTAGGAGATATACCTAATGCTAAATGATGAGTTAATGGGTGCAGCACACCAACATGGTACATGGATACATATGTAACAAACCTGCACATTGTGCACATGTACCCTAAAACTTAAAGTATAATAATAATAATAAAAAAGAATGTTTATTAAGTTTGCCAAATAGGAAATTACTTTATAAAAATTAGCAATATTCATATATATGTATATATTTATATACATGCATCAGCTACAACCAATATTTTTGTCAAAGAAAACAGTACCTATGAAGAACCAGACCTAGAGAAAATGAAGATGATTGTGGCTGGAGTGCATGAAGTGCTTTGACAGAGGGGATGATAGTTGATTGGGCTGGAGGGAAAGGTAAGTGCCACATTATCAAAGAGCCATGCTAAGTCATACCAAGGAGTGTGAGTGTAGTACTGAAAACAACCTGGAGCCGGGTGTGGTGGCTCACGCCTGTAATCCCAGCACTTTGAAAGGCTGAGGCAGGTGGATCACCTGAGATCAGGAGTTTGAGATCAGCCTGGCCAACATGGTGAAACCCTGTCTCTATTAAAAATACAAAAAATTAGCTGGGCATGGTGGTGTGTGCCTGTAATCCCAGCTACTCAGGAGGCTGAGGTAGGAGAATTGCTTGAACCTGGGTGGCCAAGGTTGCAGTAAGCTGAGATCGCACCACCGTACTCCAGCCTGGGATAAAAGAGCAAAACCCCATCTCAAAAAAAAAAAAAAAAAAAAAAAAAAAAAAAAAAAAAAAAAAAAAAGAGAAAACAACCTGATATCCACTGAAAGGTATTAAGGAAGAAGCAAATGATCAGACACATCATTTTGGAAAGACACATTAGGCTGAAAGATATAGGATTAGAGGAGTCAAGACTGAAGTTAGAGAGTTATGAGAAGGCAGGTAAGAAATGATGATGGCCTTAAAGTGGACTGTGGAAGTGAGGAAAAGTGGGAGGGCAACTACTGAAAAACTGTAGAGGAGGATAGAATTGGTTGAGAATGAAGTGAGGGAGGAATCACAGGTAATGACCAAGATTCTGGTGTAGGCAATTGAAGGAATGGTGGGGTCACTCCCAGAGGAAGATCAGCATCTAGTTTGGCACATGTTAATTGGAGCATCCTGTAGGACTGCTGGGGACAATTTAAAGAGAAGCTTGATATATGGAGCAGAAGCTCAGGAGAGGGATGTGGATTTTCAAACTCATATTGGGAATAACTGTACACAGATGGTGCAGTGGATAGAAACTGGGCCTAACATAGATGAAAAATAGTACATTTGTAAGACAAGAAGAGAAAGAGCTATCAATAAACCATTTAAAAATGGGAGGTCAGAAGAATTGAAGCAAATCAAGAAAGTTCATGTAACTAAAGCCAACAGAGGAAAATGCTTCAAGACTTACTTTTCTCCCTACTGTATTCTCAGCACACAAATCAGTGTTTGTCTTGTAGAAGGTAATCAAGATATATTTGCTGAATACATGAATGAAGAAAAGACTCATTAGTGTTTTCAGAGGCTGGCTAGAGGCCAAGTAAGATAAAGACAGAGAGATGTACGTTAAATTCACTATCAAGAATTTTGCTGGTGACTTTGGCAAGAATTGTTCTTGTGGAATGGCAAGTGCTGAGTCCAGCCTGCAGGTGTGTTGAGGGGTGATGAATAGCGCTGAAGAGAAGGTGGAAAGTATAGGCAATTATTCCCATAGAAAGAAGGAGGGAAATAGCAATGCCCGGAAGGTATTATGTGTTGAGAGACATTTTTATCTGTTTGATTTTTAAGATCTGGGACATGTGACTGTTTAAGCGCTGATGGGATAGAGCCAGTGAGTTCAGACCATGCAAGAGATAGAAAATGAAGACTGAAGATCAGAACAAAGGAAAGGATAGTCCTTCAATAGTATAGTCCTAAGATGGTTGAGGGAATAGAGTTCAAAGAACAGAGGAGGTATCAGTCTTAGACAAAGGAGGGGCACTACATCCCCTCCAGGTAAATGCAAGCCAGATATGGGGCAGGGAAGCTAATGAAATTCCCATTTGATGATACCTCATTTTTCTGTAAAGTGGGAGTCAAGACCATTTGCTGGGAATTAAGGAAAATGATTAATTTCCTGGGTTGCCTGTAATTTCTTAATTTATATTTCCATAGAACATATGTCATACCCTTAGGACCTCCCAGGAACCATCACTAATTAAGGCTTTTTAATAGGCCAACTGTAAGTGCTGATTTTCATTATTTATTTCCTAATTTATGCTGCTCTCCAGCAAGAAAATTGTCATGTTATTTAGCAAAGAAGACATTCATCCCTCTCCTTGAAACTGTTGGATATGGAAGTTCCTAAACTGTTTAGCACCAGGGATGCCTTTTAGAATACGTTTTTCATTAGCCCTTAGGTATTTGAAAGATGCAAACAAATCATATTTATAAAGTAAAAAAAAGACTTCTTTTTTTATTAATTTGATGTAATATTTGCTCTTAGCCTTAAAAATTAACTGATCACCATGCACAATCATGTTTGGTTAATCGAATTCCAATCGAATTCAAAGGAATAAGACATTTCAGTTATTCTATGAAATCTTACTGAGGGGGAATGTGTGATGCTTCTTTCCTTTTAAACAATATTGAAAACAACTTTTGGACTCTCGTTATTTCTTAATAGAATCTTGGGGAAAAGACTACTGGTATACTGCAACCACTTGAGCCTTGTTTTTCATTGCATTTTTAATTGCACATCTTAAGGCATTCAATACCAAAGTGTTTTCTTTCCCAAGCCAAGAATGTGAACCCCCATTTTTCTTCATGTATATTAACATTTTAAGTGGAAATGTTGATTTTTGAGTCACAAACCCTGAAAATAAATGGTTGATTTGGTACCTATTCAGCAAATCAAACCATCTTTTACAAAATTACTTTGTTCTTGAAAGAGGTATGTCAACAATCCCAACACCTAGAAGTAATTGAGAGTGTTTAGTTTCTCTTTGAGAATAACAGTGAGTAACAACTTTATGAAAAAGCTACCAAGGGTGTTCTTCTCTACTTAAATTCTAATGCCTTAAAATAGAAGATGTTAAAATCATGTAGAAAAAAGTCCATTTATTTAATAAACGTATCTTGAGCTTCATCTAATGAGCCACAGAACATTCTGAGATACAGGTGGGGACATGATAGATGCAAACCCTGTTCTTGTGTATATCACATGAAACAAATAATAATACAAATAAGCATCGTATAAATTGCTACAATATATAGGAAAATTATAACAAATTGCAACATGAAGGGAAAATATAGTGTGCAATGAGGGATTATAACAAGACAGCCTAATTTAAACGGATCAGAAGGCCCCAAGGAAGTGTCATTTAAGCAAACGTTTTAAGTGGTAGTAGATTTTAGTTGGAGATGGACAGGGGTGGGAGGGATTTCCAGGCAGAAGAAATAGAATCTTTGAATGCTGCATGGTGCAAACAAGCTTTCTTTACCCTCTTTGTGCCCTCACCTAGAGCACAAGAGCCAGATGGGTACTTAGGGGACCTCAGGAGATACAAAACAATTACAGTGAATTTATTTCTGTTAGGGTTGTATTTGCCAAAATGATTTCAGCCAAGGGTGACTCATTTACAGTAAACATTTTCCTTCGGATAGTATCTTAAATTAGATTCTGAAGAAGGAGGGGACAAAGGAAGACTAAGTGACCTGCTTCGGCCACAAAGAATGCACCAACTCCTTGGTGCACACTGTGTTACAAAAGCAAAATCCATTAGCTTCAGGAAAAACAGAAAACCAATCATGATGATAAGAAATTTAAATATAACTATTTCTTTTCCTCGTATATTGCTAGTGAGCCACACAGGTATTCACTTTCAAATCATCACTACCAGAAAGGTCTCATGATTCATTTGTGTGTTCATTTCCATTTCTTATTTTGACTAAGGAAATGAAATGAAAACCTTTGGTTGTCAGCTTCATTCTGGTTCATCACTGCCTCTGGAGTACTCTGAGGATGACGTAGTTTCCTTAGCACCAACTAAAGCACCCTCTTTAGGAAGGACATGACCCTAAATATAGATGTCACATGTCTTCAATTTAAAAGTTAAATTACAGAGATCAGCGCTAATATTTATAAAAGAAAAGCAGCACAAAGCTAATGCAAGTAATATTTTCAGTGTATGGTATTTAAAAGACACTTCCTTATCCCCTAAAAACCTCAATAGACTTTACTGTCCCACACTTGAGCCATTTATAGTGCATTGTTCACTTCCTGAGAGAGGAGTAACCCTGCTAAGCCATACAGGTATTCCCTGGTTAAGGAATGGTTCACTAAAGAGAACTTTCTGAAATGTATATGTGCTCTCTAGTGGGATTCAGTTTTACTATTCCTCACACCTCACTTTAGACAGTTAATCTCCTTCTTTTTAGACAAATAAATTGCCAGATATATTTAAGGCTGGGAACCTAAGACCTTATAAGGCACACAGAAAGAAACATCCTTCTCAACGGTTGCTATGCTGTTGTTGAACTCCCTGGGGAGTTCATAAATTAATTGCAAAAAATCTACAAATGTAACATAGGCAAAGTATGTATTTTGCACATAGATATGCACTACTATTTTTCCAATGTGCATAGTCCACAGTGATAATATACATTGCCATTTTCAACAATTACTGAATTCATAATATTCTATTTTTTCAAACAATAGGTAGAAGGAAAATTATTATGTCATCAATTCTGATGATCCAAATATTTAGAAATTAGTACAGTACTACATGTTGAGTTGATTGATTATAGCAGTATTTTTTTCAGATTTTGATCACACAGCACTAAGTTTTTAAAAAACTGAGCTCATACAACTTAATATATGTATATTAATAGACAACATCTATGTACTGCTATACATATATATTATATCATATATACACATACACGTTGTATATACACACACATATATATACACAGCCAACAATATTTTGGACAACAACAGAGAGCACATATGATGATGATACTCCTATAGGATTTCAGTGGAGTAGAAAAACTCTTATTGTCTAAGGATGCCATATAGCCATCATAAGACTGTAGTAGAACACATAACTCACATGTTTGTGGTGGTGCTGGTGTAAACAAGCCTAGTGCACTGCCAGTCACATAAGAGTATAGCACACACAATTATGTACAGTACATAATACTTGATAATAAACAACTGTGTTACTGGTTTATGTATCTATTAGATTGTTTATCATTATTTTAGAGTGTACTCCTTCTACTTTTATATATTTTAAAAAGTTAACTCTAACACAGCCTCAGGCAGGTCCTGCAGGAGGTATCCAGAAGAAGGCCTTGTTATCATAATAGGAGATGACAGCTCCATGCATGTAATTGCCCCTGCAGACCTTCCAGTGGGACAAGACGTGGAGGTGGAAGACAGTGATATTGATGATCCTGACCGTGTGTAGGCCTAGGCTAATGTGTGTGTTTGTGTCTTAGTTTTTCACACACAAGTTTATAAGGTAAAAAAATAAGAATAGAAAAAAGCTCCTAGAATAAGGATATTAAAAATATTTTTGTACATCTGTACAATGTATTTGTGTTTTAACCTGCTATTACAAAAGAATAAAAAAGTAAGGCCAGGTGCGGTGTTTCACGCCTGTCATCCCAGCACTTTGGGAGGCCGAGGTGGGTGGATCACGAGGTCAGGAGATAGAGACGATCCTGGCTAACACGGTGAAACCCAGTCTCTACTTAAAAAATACAAAAAAATTAGCCGGGCGTGGTGGCGGGCGCCTGTAGTCCCAGCTACTCAGGAAGCTGAGGCAGGAGAACGGCGGGAACCCGGGAGGCAGAGCTGCAGTGAGCCGAGATCGCGCCCCTGCACTCCAGCCTGGGTGACAGAGCGAGACTCCGTCTCAAAAAAAAAAAAAAAAAAAAAGTAAAAGTTTATAAAGTAAAAAAGTTACAGTAAGCTAATTTATTATTGAAGAAAAGATATTTCTATTAATTTCATGTAGCCTAAGTATACAGGGTTTATGGTCTTAAGTAGTGAACAGTAATGTTCTAGGCCTTCATCACTCACTCACTGACTCACCCCAGAGCAACTACCAGTCCTGCAAGCTCCGTTTATTATAAGTATCCAAAATAGGTTTACCATTTTAAATATTTTACACTATGTCTTCACTACACCTTTTCTATGTTTAGATAAACAGTGATGTGCCACATAATAACATTTCAATCAGTGAAGAACCACTATAAGACAGTGGCCCCAAAAGATTATAATACTGTATTTTTACTGTACCTTTTCTATGTTTAGATATGTTTAGAGACACAAATATTTACCATTGTGTAATAATTGCCTACAGTATTCAGTACAGTAAAATGCTGTACCGTTTTGTAGCCTAGGAGCAGTGGTGTTTAGGTGTTCAGTAGGCTGCACCGTCTAGTGTGTAAGTATACATCATAGAGTGTAAGTTTACTCTACAGTGTTCACATAATGACAAAATCACCTAATGATGCATTTCTCAAGATGTATCCTTCTCGTTAAGTGATGTGTGATAATATATATATAATTATATATATATATATATGTACTTTATAAAAGTTCTGTAAAAGGAAGTTTAAAACAATTGGCTAAAAATAAATACATGTGTTAAAAATTTCTTCCAGCACCCCTGACATCTGGTGGCCTCGTTTTATAAGATCATTGACAGAAAGAGGGAAAGGTATTAAGGGTTGTCTATAGAAATAAGTGGAATTAAGTCATCACTTCCTGGGAGAAACTGTACAGGTCAGTCAGACCTTGTGTAGAGGGCTGTTGGTTACTGCTGACTTATTCAATTTTTTACTGACTCTGGCCTTTAGTACAGCAATAAATCACAAAGTCACACATCCACATTGTCCTACCTGCTAAACACATCAGCACTGCTGGAAAGAATTATATGCTGGAAAAGGCAAAAACTACTGTCCGGGTGCCCCGTAAAAACTGACCTGTATTTGGAGCAACCTTGGCAGCCTGCTGCACCCTTTGATTGCTGTTCACACTTGACCACGGCTATGAGGGCTGGGTCTGTTACAGATACGGCTGAGTGGGCAGTGTGTGCTTAAACTGGCCTCTATGAAGACACACTTAGGGCTGACAGGGACACGCCTGGCATGATCTCATACTATGAAATTTCTTATAAGGACACTAAATCCGGTCGGTGTAAATTTGATTTATCCATTTTCAAGTTTTGGAGAGAGGGAACTATTTTATAACCTTCAAGAAACTTGACAGTGGTGTTATGGGGGTGTTCCTAGTTGTAGAATGCAAGGAGCCGTCACTAGATGGGGGTGGGGGCGGGGAGGTTGAAAAGCCAGGGGACCGGGAAAAAGGGAACCTGCTACAGAGGTTAGCCACAGAGGCAGCCAGGAAGATGCAAGTTTTGAAAGCTGATTCACCAGGACAAGTGGACTCTTCCAAAGAGTTTGACCCAATGTATGGACAAGAGGAGGAAAATGACGTAGAAGCCAGAGTCTTAAGATAAGAAGGCTCTCCTTTTTGATATGGCCAGGGTAAAGGTCAAAACAATGGGAGAATGAGAATACACAAGTAAGATCCCTAGCCAGTCCTTTCTGGCTGGCGTTGGAGCTATGCCAGGCTTGCAAAGAAGCTTGGAAGGACAGGAAGCAAATAGACTTTCTCATGTTGGTTTGTCACCAAATAGGGATGGTAACTGCTAATGTTATGGGAACTGTGATCACTAGGGGATAAAGCAGGAAATAGCTCCTCATTTGCAGATCACAGCCACTGCCACATGCAACTGACCTCAGACTCAAGGGTGAAAAATTGGGTTTGTCAGGGAAGGCCAAGTTATGTCTGCTAGAAAGAGTTTGCACGCCTAGAGATTAGGGCTCCTGAGCGATTACCTAGGTTCTGTTTCACGCTTTCTGGGCATTCTTTAAATTCAAAGAGCCAAGAGAAAGATAAGACTAAGGAGGATAAAAGAACTGACTTGGAAAAGGTCTGGCACTTCACAACAGATCCTGTCCTCAGTGGGAAGTGACAAAATCTCTGGGTAGGCAGAAATATTGGGACCACTCAACAGGCGAATCGTAACATTTAGGACAATGAAACAACACATATTAGGACAAAATTGCAGTCAAAAAATAGCTTCTCAATGCTTCTAAAGAAGTGGATGCAAATTTTCAAATAATTACTGGTTTTTATGTATCAGGATTTAGCCTTAGTGAACAACTCTAAAGAAATCTAATTAAAGGAATTAGATGCTTACAAAACCCTTAAAGGCTGAGTATGGAGGATTAATTCCAAGAATAATACCACAGAGCTGCTCCTCTGGGATAAGCACTACCTCTAGCACCATCAGGGAGGGTGGGAGTCAGGAAGTTGCAAGAGCAACTGATGACCACAAGACCATCATGTTTCAGCCACAATCTAGGAAGCAAGAACTCAACTCCAAAACTGTTAGCTCCAGAATGACACCTAACCTCCCAGATCTACCTCAGAAACACAGGTGCTTGTATGCCTTTTTCTCTTCATTTGACTTGGTCTCAATTTGAATCATGCACAAGTACATCTGAATGGGAGAAGTCAAATCATTTAATTATAATTAGAGCTTTTAATATTTTGCCTGATTTTTGTAGGAAAAATCATATAAATAAAAGGAATATTATTCTGGTAGTGTTATAGTGTTTTAATAACAAATACATTAAAGAAAAATTAAAATGACAGTAAAACCACACTTAAAATTGTCCTTAATTAAAAATATGAAAAATAAAGAGATATAAGTAGGGTGTGGGGAATATTGAGTGAGAATTATCAAATAGGGGGATGATTATTTTATAGGAGGTAAAGCTCCAACAAGAATTTTAAAAAGGATTTGTTAGGCTAGTAAATGTTACAGTACCAGTCAGACACACCTTGTGGAGAGGGCATTTGGGTGCAGCCAACAGGTTGTTGTTTTTTTTTTTAAATTTTTGAGAGGGAGTCTTGCTCTGTCACCAGGCTGGAGTGCAGTGGTGCGATCTCAGCTCACCACAACCTCTGCCTCCCGGGTTCAAGTGATTCCCCTGCCTCAGCCTCCCAAGTAGCTGGGATTACAATTATGTGCCACCATGCCCGGCTAATTTTTTTGTATTTTAGTAGTGACGGGGTTTCACCATGTTGGCCAAGATGGCCTCGATCTCCTGACCTCATGATCTGCCCACCTTGGCCTCCCAAAGTGCTGGGATTACAGGCATAAGCCACCATGCCCGGCCAACAGGTTTTATCTGTCAATGACTCTGGGCAATGCACTGCTGGCAATAGATCATGTGATTACATATTTGCATCACCTTGCCTGCTTTACTCATCAGATGTGGGCTGAAAGGAGTCATGGAATGAAAAGGCAAAAACTTGCCCTTCTGGTATTTGTAGAAAAAATTATATAATAAAAGCATCACTGTTCTTCTGGTAATGTTATAGTGTTATGTTGTAATGACAAATAAATACAAAGAAAAGTTAAACAAAATGACAGTGACAAAACTATAGAAGAAATTCTCTTTAATTAAAAATATGAAATTTTTTTGTTATATCTTTACATCTGTCCCTGGGTTTCAAGCATTACATAGTACCAAAGTCTTCAGTATGGCCAGAGTGGGTTAGAAAAAAAAAACTCAACAAAAAATGCTTGCCACTTGGAGTGGATGCAGGAGTGGGCCATATAAGTCCCACCTTCTGGATCAGGCGATTATTCCCCCAGTGGCCAGGAGTATTTAACTAGAGACTTCCTCTTTGGGAATTGCCCTCCAGTGAAGGCAGCTGCCTTGCCCAAGGTCCTTTCTGGGGGTATGATTGGCAGTCCACATGCAATGACTGGTAGATTTAGTTATACAAAAGTCTGACCTCCTTGCCTCAATTCTGGACAAATCTGAAAGACCATCCTAGCTCCAGAATTCCCCATGGAATTGGCTGTAGTCTCTGTTGCAACCACCTTGCAGTTTTCGTCTTGCGTTCTTCCCTGTCTTGCCGCCTTACTTTCTTACAAATATTCCCAAGAGCACCCCCAATAACTCCAGCAATCTGATCTTCAACTCAGAATTTGGTTCCCTGAGAATCCCATTGAAGACACCACTCAAAACTCAGGATCCTTTTAGTGATGTCAAAGCCTCAAGGAGGCAAAACATGAATCTCAGCACATGGCTCTAGATAATGTATCTTTATCCCATTCAGAATATTCTTTCATATCTGAAGGGCTGGCTGAGTTATCCCACCAGGGTATATTTAAACAAGAAACAGAAATTGGGAGGAAAGAAGTATGAGTGAGCACCAAGAAGTCGACTGTCAGCTTCAGATGAAGAGGCCATAGCTCTTTTAAAAACAAGAACCAGCCGGGCGCGGTGGCTCACGCCTGTAATCCCAGCACTTTGGGAGGCCGAGGCGCGTGGATCATGAGGTCAAGAGATCGAGACAATCCTGGCCAACATGGTGAAACCCTGTCTCTACTGAAAATACAAAAATTAGCTGGGCATAGTGCCGCACACCTGTAATCCCAGCTACTCGGGAGGCTGAGACAGGGGAATTACTTGAACCCGGGAAGTGGAGGTTGTAATGTGCCAAGATTGCACCACCAAGCTCCAGCCTGGCGACAGAGCAAGACTCCATCTCAAAAACAAACAAACAAGCAAAAATCAAGAACCATCCTCCTATCTATTTTTCCATGCCTTCTCCCCTAGCCTTCAATCTACCAGATGGGGAAGGAACTTAGATGGAAAAGAGACGGGAGAGAGACTCGGGGGGTATAAGATTGGTTGAGGTGAAAACTCCTGAAAGTATTGCCTGAAGGCCAGCTGCAGACAGAGGAACAGCCTGATTCATTAGGGAAGATGACAGAAACCTAAATGAGAGGATGCATAACTGAGAGTAGTCTCTGCTACTCACTAAAATGTCTCATGGAAACCAAGAAAACTTGTGATAACCCAGAATTTAGTCCTAGTGGTTTTCTCCTTTGATACCACTTTTGGAATTGTTGGAATGGACAGAAGCAACTAGAAAAAGGAGAGTCCCACAGGCATCAATGTTGGCACTCACTGGCGGTAACAGCAATGCTTCAATCAACTCCATTTGGAGCATCAGGACCACTGAACACCAAGAGCATCAGGAATAGTTTAGTATTGCCATAGGGATTCAGAAAACTGGGTAGATTTATATAGGACCGGAACTCCAGGCATCTACCTAGATGGGGTAAACAAGGAATAAATTGGTGAGTGCCTATGTTCTTACTTTATTGTATCATTACACTCTGGGACTGCTAGGTGATACCATTTTACCCCTGATAGGAGAATCTTAGAGGTTCATCTCTAACTGTTTTGACTGACCTGCCTGCAAACTTTTGGAGGCTTAATCGGTGCAGACATGGGACCAGAAAGATGATTGTTCACAAGTTCACTTTCTCTCTAAAGCGATTGTCAACATGGAAATTTACGCCACCTCTCAAATTCCAATCGCTCAAATGGTGATTCCATTGCTGAAGCCAGGATTAAATTTAGAAGTTGCATGTTGCTGCTGGATGGCTACACCCTGGATGAGCAACAGCAGATTTTTTTCTAAGAAAGGATTTTACTCTGTCACCCAGAGCTGGAGTGCAGTGGCATGATCACAGTTCACTCCAGCTTTGAACTCCTGGGCTCAAGCAATTCTCCCATCTCAGGCTCCCAAGAATCTGGGACCAAAGGTGCATGCCACCACACTCGGCTATTTTTGGATAAATTTTTAAATAAATAAATAAAATAATTAAAATGCCAGCCAATTTCTACAGTCCTGGAAAGCAGTGGCTATGACCCCCAAATAGAAGCAAATCTGATCAGTAACGTTTTTACTACTTAAAAACAAAAATCAAATTCCTGACTTGTAAGCAATAGAAAGTGTTACAGAAGCAATGGGGAGTTAGGTAGTTGGTATCACAGGCTCTGTGAGTATTTTGGAGCTTTATTACTTGGAACACATTCATCTAATTGCAATCAACTTTCTATAAAATACAAACATAGCTTCTTGAAGAGAAGAGCAAACATCTGTAAGTTGAAGGGGCACATAAACAGAATCAAGCAATATGAAACCTCCTGGGAAGAACAACAAGAGCATCCTACCTGAATGTGTACCCTTGCTGCTGTCCCGGAGCTGTTCCCTGAGCTGCACTGTGTGGGCTGACATCACTCCCTGCATCCTCTCCTTCCCCATGGGCCTTACCAACACACCAAACAAGAGTCATTGCTTGATGACTCCTTTTTACTTTCTGATTACCTGTTTCTTTGTGTCTTCTCTGTACCTTCTTGGAGTGCTCAGAGTGTCTCATTAGACTTTTACTTTGAGCTTGTGGTTGTCAGTCCCCTGCTGATGATGACTCACTTTGGGCTGGTAAGGTGGGCCACTGTTTGCAAACTCATGGCACAGCAGGTCTGGATAAAAGAGGAAGTTCTGTGTGCAAGTGAGAAATAGGCACCATGCGCAGAGGAGAGGCTGCTGATAGGTTGCCTCTCACACTAATTAGCTGGGCAACTTCAGAGAGCACCACAGCACCTCTGGGGGGCCTCAATTTCCTTCTGTCTAAAATGAAAAGGTAGGTCTTTTAGGAGTCTCCTTAGTGCTAACATTGTATGACAGAAGACTGCTTTTTTTAAAGTTATTTTATTATTATTATTATTATTATTATACTTTAAGTTCTGGGATACACGTGCAGAACATCCAGGTTTGTTACATAGGTATAAACGTGCCATGGTGGTTTGCGGCACTCATCAACTGGTCATCTACATTAGGTATTTCTCCTAATGCTACCCCTCCCCTAGCCTCCCACCCCCTGACAGGCCCTGGTTTGTGATGTTCCCCTCCCTGTGTCCATGTGTTCTCATTGTTCAACTTCCACTTATGAGTCAGAACATGCGGTGTTTGGTTTTCTGTTCCTGTATTAGTTTCCTGGGAATGATGGTTTCCAGCTTCATGCATGTCCCTGCAAAGGACACGAACTCATCCTTTTTTGTGGCTGCATAGTATTCCATGGTGTATATGTAAATGTGCCACATTTTACTTATTCAGTCTATCATTGATGGGCATTTGGGTTGGTTCCAAGTCTTTGCTATTGTGAACAGTGCTGCAATAAACATACATGTGCATGTGTCTTTATGGTAGAATAATTTATAATCCTTTGAGTATATACCCAGTGATGGGATTGCTGGGTCAAATAGTATTTCTGGTTCTAGATCCTTGAGGAATCATCACACTGTCTTCCACAATGGTTGAACTAATTTATACTCCCACCAACAGTGTAAAAGCGTTCCTATTTCTCCACATCCTCTCCAGCGTCTGTTGTTTCCTGATGTTTTAATGATCACCATTCTAACTGGCGTGAGATAGTATCTCATTATGGTTTTGATTTGCATTTCTCTAATGACCAGTGATGATGAGCTTTTTTTCATGTTTGTTGGCCACATAAATGTCTTCTTTTGAAAAGTGTCTGTTCATATCTTTCTCCCACTTTTTGTTTTTTTCTTGTAAATTTGTTTAAGTTGTTTGTAGATTCTAGATATTAGCCCTTTGTCAGATGGATAGATTGCAAAAATTTTTTCCCATTCTGTAGGTTGCCTGTTCACTCTAATGGTAGTTTTTTTGCTGTGCAGAAACACTTTAGTTTAATTAGATCCCATTTGTCAATTTTGGCTTTTGTTGCAATTGCTTTTGGTGTTTTAGTCATGAAGTCCTTGCCCATGCCCATGTCCTGAATGGTATTGCGTAGATTTTCTTCTAGGGTTTTTATGGTTTTGGGTCTCACATTTAAGTCTGTAATTCATCTTGAGTAAATTTTTGTATAAGGCATAAGGAAGGGGTCCAGTTTCAGTTTTCTGCATATGGCTAGCCAGTTTTCCCAACACCATTTATTAAATAGGGAATCCTTTCCCCATTGCTTGTTTTTGTCAGGTTTGTCAAAGATCAGATGGTTGTAGATGTGTGGTGTTATTTCTGAGGCCTCTGTTCCATTCCATTGGTCTATATCTTTGTTTTGGTACCAGTACCATGCTGTGTTGGTTACTGTAGCCTTGTACTACAGTTTGAAGTCAGGTAGTGTGATGCCTCCAGCTTTCTTCTTTTTGCTTAGGATTGTCTTGGGTATACGGGATTGTTTTTGGCTCCATAGGAAATTTAAAGTAGTATTTTCTAACTCTGTGAAGAAAGTCAGTGGTAGCTTGATGGGGATAGCATTGAATCTATAAATTACTTTTGCCAGTATGGCCATTTTCACAATATTGATTCTTCCTATCCATGAGCATGGAATGTTTTTCCATTTATTTGTGTCTTCTCTTATTTCCTTGAGCAGTGGTTTGTAGTTCTGCTTGAAAAGGTTCTTAACATCCCCTGTAAGTTGTATTCCTAGGTATGTTATTATCTTTCTGGCAATTGTGAATGGGAGTTCACTCATGATTTGGCTCTCTGTCTGTTATTGGTGTGTAGGAATGCTTGTGATTTTTGCACATTGATTTTGTATCCTGAGACTTTCCTGAAGTTGTTTATCAGCTCAAGGAGATTTTTGGCTGAGATGATGGGGTTTTCTAAATATACAATCATGTCATCTGCAAACAGAGACAGTTTGATTTCCTCCCTTCCTATTTGAATACGCTTTATTTCTTTCTCTTGCCTAATTGCCCTGGCCAGAACTTCCAATACTATGTTGAATAGGAGTAGTGAGAAAGGGCATCCTTGTCTTGTGCTGGTTTTCAAAGGGAATGCTTCCAGCTTTTGCCCATTCAGTATGATATTGGCTGTGGGTTTGTCATAAATAGCTCTTATTATTTTGAGATATGTTCCATCAATACCTAGTTTATTTAGAGTTTTTAGCTTGAAGGGGTGTTGAATTTTATTGAAGGCCTTTTCTGCATCTATTGAGATAATCATGTGGTTTTTGTCATTGATTCTGTTTATGTGATGGATTACATTTATTGATTTGCATATGTTGAACCAGCCTTGCATCCCAGGGAGGAAGCAAACTTTATCGTGGCGGATAAGCTTTTTGATGTGCTGCTGGATTCAGTTTGCCAGTATTTTATTGAGGATTTTCACATCAATGTTCATCAGGGATATTGGCCTGAAATTTTCTTGTTTTGTTGTGTCTCTGCCAGTTTCAGTCTGTAGCTCCCAGCGAGATCAACACAGAAGGCTGCCTTTAAACAAAGTCTGAGAGGTCAGAATGTTAGACAAAGACCAAAAATAACTGAAGGAAGAAATGCACAAGCAGATCAAAGAGAAGGACAAAACTCAGGCCCCATTCTCTGTTTCTCCTATTAAAATGTACGATAATGGAGAAATGAAGCACAAACAACGTGCAGGTGTAGGGGCCAAGGGAAAATGTCCCCTTCACCCTCTGAAGGTTTGCTGAAAATCAACTGACAAAAAGCAGATTAATAGTAGAAAAGGCACACAAATTTAATAACATCCACAGGGTGAACCACAGTGATTACCCCATCACACAATGGGGTACAGATGCTTCTATACCCTTCTCCTTAGAGAAAATGGAAATGGGAAATTGTGGATTATTTCAGCATGGTGGTAAATAATGTTTAGGGCAATTCAATGGGCTTAAAAAACATACAATGATCTGGGACAAAGTCTGTTGGGCCCACTGAGCAGACAATGGTTTGTGACAAAAGTTTGTCTGGGTGTGTTAACAGACTTTAGTCTTTCTTCCTGTAAGAGGAGTTTAGTTAATGAAAACTCAGGGAAGGAACCAGAGGTCATTGTTTTCATCTTCGATGGGTCTGGACTTTAGGCAGATGAGAGAACTTCAGGGAACAACTTTATGCTGCACTTTAGGAGACAGAAAGGATTGAGAGGCAAGAAGTGGGGAGGTGAGAGAGACCTTGATGTTTCCTCTTCAGTTTAACATGTCAAAACACCACATTTTGGGGATATGACCTTCTCAGCCCCATTACAAGTTTAAGCAGCTCGTGTAGATGGTCCAGTCTTTGGCTTGTGGGTCCCTGTTTTCATGGCTTATGTGTACCATTTTTTATTGATTAATTGAGCCACTTCTTATTTTTAAAAGTGCTCAGCACCAGGCAGCCCTGTTGCCTGTCACTTTCAGGGGCCCAAGGCTGTCCATTTCTGCCTCCTGAAACTTAGCTGTGGGCTCTGGTTACTACCCAGTATTCTGTCCTTGTCAGAGCATCGTCAGCCTCTATATGTACTCAAAGCCTGGGCCTGCTCCTTGCCTCCATGGGCAAGAGCCCACAGAAACCATGAATTATGTTGATAGTGAGGAATGGAATCCTGCCTCCC
This sequence comes from Nomascus leucogenys, assembly GCF_006542625.1. NCBI lineage: Eukaryota > Metazoa > Chordata > Mammalia > Primates > Hylobatidae > Nomascus > Nomascus leucogenys. Next base: position 337,242 of record NC_044389.1, on the reverse strand, counting down.
TGGAACAAGCCCAGATGGTGTCTTTGCATGATTTTAATCCCTAGATTTCTGAAGCCCACGCCTGAAGAAATACTTATCCTAGTAGCATTTCCAGTGTTATTCATTCCCTCTTGCTTCCTTTCTTCCTCCTCTCACAATTTTCTTACCTGTCAATCAGTAAAAAACAATCATATGAGGAAGATATCTTTTCAAAGAAAGGTAGTCCTTTTTTATCTTTTCAGGCTAAACATGCAAGCTGGAAGTATTCATGAATACTTCATAAAGTCATTTATACTGAGCCTTCAGCCAAAGTTCTCAAAGGGATTGGTAAGCATTAGCTCACAAATTTTCATCCAAGAACATTATTATTATATCAAAGATGAAAAAAACAAGAAGTTGTTAAGAGAATGTCTCAATGTTCCATATTGAAAGAGATCCCAAAATGCTTCAGTACTCTCTGTATCCTTAAGCCATTAAGGCAATGGAGAGAATGGGGTCAGTGCTGAAGTCAGCAGTGCCAGGCTCTGGTCTCTTCAAATGTGGCCTGATGTCCCTACACATTCACAGCTCACATTCTCTTGGAAGACAAGGACTCCCTGGAAATCTGCTGCCTCTCCTGAATTCCCTATCACCAGATAATGGCATTTCCAGCCATCTGGGTAGTTCTTTAACTTCTCTCTCTTCCCTCCTCTCCTGTGTCACCAACTCCAATGAATCCTACTTCCAATATCTCTCTCAAACTCCATTCCTTTTCTTTTAGCTTTTGCTGCCTTTGATCAATCCCTTATTATCTTCAATGGGGACATACTATAAATATTCTAATTAATTTTCTACTATTCCTGTCCTCTCTGAAGCATCTTTTATTTCACCTCCTGGAATGACCCTTCTAAAATGTAAACCACAGCATGTCACTCCCCTTCTTATAAAGAGGTATAGTCTACCTGTAATCTTAGCAATCCATTGAGCTACTGAAGTTGCATTAATAATATACACCCAAATATTGCAAGCTTAAAAAGGCTCTTTCTCTTCTTGTTTTCCGTGAGTGCCTGGAAATGTTACATTACACGTGTGCATCATGTGGTTCATCTTTTGGGCTACTGCCCACAACACCAGACTTTTCACAACCAACATACCTCTGTTGCCCCAGGCACACCTGCTCCCAGACCACTGTCTAGGCACTGTCTCATCATTCCACTTGGGCCACCACCCATAATGCCTGGTCTGCCATCATTGGCTCAGAATTACGCATACATTTCTTTGCTGTGATATGTATTGGAAAGTGAATTCCTGTGATGAATGTTAGGCTCTGTCATAGGGTCCTGTGCTTGTTTTCTGATGTTTTAACTTTTTTTTGGCTTTTCACACAGTGTTTGTACTCTATCTTCTACCTCTAGAGGGCCTGTGCCCCCCTTTAGAGTGGCCAGGTCAGGGATACATTTATCATGTACCTGGAACCACTTCTCTCCCATTCTCTCATTCTGTTGCTAGTTGGACTCAGAGAACCAAATCTTTCTTCTCTTGGGGTGGATTCTCTATCAGGCATCCCTGCACCTTCTGTGGTTAGCTTCCGTTGGTTGCCTCCAGTGTGTTAGGCATTCCTGTAGATGTCTAGAACCCAATGGTTGTCATTATTTGAGATCTTTTCTCGGAAGTTTCCTTAGCTCCCATTAATTTTAATCAAATCAAGTACGTCTTAAGAGGACTTCCATCAAGGGTTTCACATAGCTTGTTATCTCTTAGGTTCAACTGGGTCCCATATTACATTTTCATTTCCTCAAAATATTTGCAGGATTAAAATCCAAAAATTTCTGAGATAATATAGAGTCCTTTAAAATCTAGCGCTTCCTGACTGGGTGTGGTGGCTCACGCCCGTAATCCCACCACTTTGGGAGGCCGAGGTGGGTGGGTCACCTGAGGTCAGGAGTGCGAGACCAGCCTGACCAACATGGAGAAACCCTGTCTCTACTAAAATACAAAAATTAGCTGGGCATGGTGGCATGTGCCTGTAGTCCCAGTTACTCGGAAGGCTGAGACAGGAGAATTGCTTGAACCCAGGAGGCGGAGGTTGCAGTGAGCCGAGATCGCACCATTGCACTCCAGCCTGAGCGACAGAGCGAGACTCTGTCTAAAGAAAAAAACAATTTTTGGCTCTTCTTGTTTCCAATTTTGTCTCATCATTCATTGTCACTGTCCTAACTCCCCAGCTTCAAAATATTTCTCCACTCATCTGACCCTTCCTGGATGCAGAGCCTTGTTTGTGTTCTTCTTCGACCTGGAGTGCCTTTTCTGAAACCCTTGTCCACCAAACTCTCACTCCAATTTCAAGACCCAATTCAAGTGTTAGGTCCTTGTGAAGCCCTCTCAGACCCCTCCAGGTGGTGCTCATTGCTGTTCACTCTGCGTTCACTCTCTGTCTGCATCATCTTGAGTTCATCCTAATATAGTGTGATACTGCCACACATCTTGTCCAGCAGCTGTGAGCTCCTTGAGCACAGAGAAGAAATTCACTTTTGGGAGACATCAGCATTGAAAAAAAATTGAGAAAGAATAGTCAGAGAAATAATAGGGGAACCGTAGAAACTCATCAGCTTAGGTCCTCTGTGGAACAAGGCAGGTATAAAGAAATGAAATATGTCACATAAAGAAACTTTAAAAAATATTAAAAACAGGTTTGAGAAGAAACTGGGATTTCTTTTAGCACTTTTAGTAAAAAGATAAATTTTATATAAATGCAAGTGATGGATTAGCAAACAATAGCAGAAAGCCTGCTGGTGATTAATATAACTTCTTCAGGATGAAAGGAAACTGTCTATGCTGATAACTTCTCTCTTCAGACAAATCGTGTGGAGTACAGACTGTAATTACACTGAACTAGTCTTCAAACCAAGGAAATCCATTAGTAACCAAGGATCTTGATTAAATCCTGCAACAGAAAAAGGGGTGATGGAACTGCCTCAAGACCTCAGTGAGAGAGACTATTCTCCTCAAATCAAGTGTTGGGGTGGAGAGACTTGTTTTACTCAAAATCAGATCAGAGAAAGATCTTTCAGATTAAGATTACTATTCATCCTCATCTAAAATTTTTTATCCTCTTAAATAGTTTTGTCAACTCTAATTTATCGCTATGCTGTGGTTTTAAAAGTTATATTTTGTATGATTGGGAAAGCATATATAGCTGGTGTTTAGTTAATTGCTTCTTTGTGAAAACTACCTTTGAATCATAAGGCCAATAGCCCAGGAGTCACTATAACCTGTTTGTGCATCACATCTCAGGTACATTGCTTAGGAAGGAAAGTATTATGAAAATGTACTATTTCTGTTTCCAGTCCTGGTGAACCCAAAGATCTCCCTTTATTTTTTCTAAAAACCAAGGTTAAGCAACCAGCTTTATGTTTGCTTTGTTTCTCCTAAAACTTCAGTCCTCCAAGGTCAAGACCATCTTTCAAACAGAAAGTAAATTCAATCCAATTTTATACACCAAATTCAGGACACAAACAAGATCTTGAAGGAGTAGAAAAAACCCGAGTCTTCAACTCCTTTCTCAAAAACTCTAATCCCACAAGGGTGCGGTTAGACTTTTCTTTATGACTCTCTTTGCCCCTTGGTGACCACCAGAGTTGGATAGTAATGAAAGTGGCAGTGGGCCTAGTGGTGATAACTACCTGTTGAGACTCAGTTATATGCAAGGTATAATGTCAAGCATTTCCTCTTTCAAATCTCTTTTTTTAATTGACAAGTAAAAATTGTATAATTTTATGGTGCAAAATATGACGTTTTCATGTATTTATGTGTTGTGGAATAGCTAAATCAAGCTAACTAGCATAGGCCTTACCTCACATGCTTATCTTTCTTTGTGGTGAAAATACTTAAACTCTACTCTCTTAGCAATTTTCAGGTAGTCAATGTATTGTTATTACCTGTAGCCACCATGATGTACAATAGATCTCTCAAACTTATTCCTCCTGTCTAACTGAAATTTTATGTCCTTTGACCAACATCTCCCCAATTCCCTCCTCCCCCAGCCTCTGGTAACTGCCATTTTACTTTCTGTTTCTATGGGCTCAACTTATTTAGATTCCACATAAAGGTGAGATCAGGCAGTATTTATCTTTCTGTGCCTGTTTTATATCATTTAACGTATTGTCCTCCTGTCTCATCTATGTTGTCACAAATGACAGGATTTTCTTCTTTTTAAAGGGTGAATAGTATTCCATTGTGTATACATACACCACATTTTCTTAATCCATTTATCTGCTAATGGACACCTATGTTGATTCTGTATCGCGGCTATTGTGAAAAATGCTTCAATGAACGTGGAAGTGGAGATTAACTCCTTAATACACTGATTTCATTTCTTTTCGATATATATATTTAACAGTGGGATTGCTAGATAATATGATAGCTCTATTTTTAATTTTCCAAGGAACCTTCACACTGTTTTCCATCATGACTGTACTAGTTTACATTCCCACCAACAGGGTACAAGGGCTCTTTTTTCTAATGTCAGGCATTTCTAAGAAAATAACTCTAATTTTTTTAACAACACTGCAAAGTAGATTTTAGTATCGCCATTTTATATAATTCAATCATCTGTGCTTCAAATACACACACACACACACACACATGCATAGTGTCCAATTTAATCTTTACAACAATTCTCTAGGGTAGACATTGTTATTTTTATTTTATAGGCAAAAATAATTGAGCGTCATCGAGGAGAAGTAACTCACCTTGGCTCATTTAAATATTAAGGAGCAAAATGAGAATTCACACTGAAGTCTCTATGAAGACCTAGTCTTAAAAACCCAAATCCATACAGAGTAGTCTCATCACTGTATATCGGAATATGCATCCTCAGCCTTCCTTATAAATTTTGAAAGTCCTTGAATATAATTGGAATTAGATAACATTTAGTTTAGATTGTTTTCGATGATGAATGAATTAGTAATAATGGCAAACCAATGAACAACACTGTGTCTTTATCTAATTGTCAAAACTTATTTAATTCTGAGTTAGTCAATAGAATAAATATTTAAAAGTCAGTTAAGTGTAAGAGATCATTCAACATTTTTATAATTTAGACAAAATGGCAGTTATTATTTGACATGGCAGATGTCCTATGTACCAGGCTGTCTCACCCCTTGCCATGTTCCTGCTAATTTTTGTACTTGTAACAGGTTTCTCCACCTCCTGCCCCACAGTGCTTGGCATACGAGAGGAGATAACTGATCTCTGGTTTTACACCTGTGTTTGGCTGCATGCTTTGTCTGTTTGCAGAGGGTCTTGCTTGGCTGCTATTGCCAGTGTTCCCTGGTTTGGTCCAGGGCCACTACTAACTCAGGTCTTGCTTCTGTCATAGCAGGTGTAATAAATTTCTATGGCTGCTAAAGCAAATTGCCACAAACTTAGTTGCTTAAGCAGTACAAATTTATTATCTTTCAGTTCGGGAGGTCAGATATCAAAATGAGTCTCATTATGTTAAAATCAAGGTATCAAAAAGGCTACATTTCTTTTTTGGATGCTGTAGTAGAGTGTATTAGTCAAGGTTTTCCAGAAAAACAGAACCAAGAAGAAATATATATGTAGTAAAAAATTGGCTCACACAAGTATGGAGGCTGAAGAGTCTCACAATCTGCTGTCTGCAAGCTGGAAACCCAGGAAAGCCAATGATGTGATTCCAGACCAAGTGCAGAGACCTGAGAGCCAGGGTGCCAGTGTTGTAAATCTCATTCCAAGGGCGGAAGACTGCATGTCTGCTCAAGCAGCAAAGCAGAGCCAGCAAATCCTTCCTTCCTCTGATTTTTGTTCTACTCAGGCCCTAAAAGGATTGGATGAGGGCCACTCACACTGAGTGCCATCTACTTTACTGAGTCCACCAATTTAAATAAATGCTAATCTCATCTGGGAACACCCTCACAGACATGCCTGGAAATAATGTTTAATCTGTGCACCTCATGGCCTCAATCATGTTGACACACAAAATTAACCCTCACAGAGAGAATCTGTTTTCTTACCTTTTCCAGTTTCCAGAATTCGCCGGCATTTCTTGGCTCGTGGCTCCTCCCTCATTCTTCAAAGCCAGCAATGGCAAGTTGAGTCTTTCTCACGTAAAATCACTGCTTCTGCCATCATACATTTCTGACTCTGTCCTCTGCCTCCTTCTTCCTGTGATCACCCTGGACCCACCTTGATAACGCAGGATAATGCCCCTATCCCATGGTCAACTGGTTCGCAAGATTATTTCCACCTGCCACCTGAATTCCCTGTTGCCATGTAACATAACATATTCACAGGTTCTGGGGATTAGGACATGGGTACCTGTGGGTGTTTTTTATTCTGCCCACCACAGCGGGGCACATGGGCATGCAGACAGAGAGGCTCATCAGGAGTGGGTGGCAGGTTGGAGTTGCGGTTGGAGAGTGTAATATATAGACAGAGCACGTGGCCCCTGAACTCAGAACCGAGCTCAGATGCCAGCTTCATGATTTGCAGCCGCATGACATTGAATAGGTCACCTCACATCAATGAGCTCAGTTCCATCATCTGTAAAGTTGGAGGGGACCATGTTAATAAATGATATGATACATTTAAATTGATTAGCACAGAGCCTGAAACTTAAGAATAACAATTATAGCACCTAAGATTTTTGAGCTTTTGTGAAGTGCTCAATGAAATTACAACTATGATTTGGATAACGATGATTTTGATGATGTAGCTGAGAGGCTGAGGTAAAGTTTGGCCAGTCAACGGTTGCAACAGGGACTGAAATCAAGAATTAATATAGCAGAGCTCTGGAGTCTTGGGTGGTCTTAGTAATAATCATTCAAAGCTGGCCAGACAGCGTTTGCTCCTGTTAAAGCCTAGGACAATTTGCCCTCTCTGCTAAATCATCTGCTGTGTCTTATCCTCTTCTCCCTGCCCTTTTAGGACTTCGAAGACTATTGTTCACCACTTAGCTGACTCTTCAAAGTCAGTGTCCCCTGGCAGCATTTTAAGATGCATAAAGAAGTTCAAAAGCAATTCCAAATTATCTGGGCTTGGGTCCTGTCTTCAGATGTCTCCTTGTTACCTACTTGGTTCAGTAGAGACCATAGCCTTGAAGTCCTTAAAATGAATATCCTTAGGTAAAATGCGTCCTCTTCATCTTAGAAAGAATAACCTTGTGAAATAGCTCAGCTAATGACACACACATTAACTGACAGAAACAATTTAGCAACTGTCACCATATAACAAAATAATGACACCCTGGGTTTCAGAGGGAGACTGACTTACTAAGGGAGAGTATCTCAAAACTAGACAACGCAGACTACTTTATACTTAAATCAACTGATTATTACATACACATATCATTTAATAGCTTAATATACTTGCAAATATTTCCAGTTTTGTTTTTGACAGTATAAAAATAGTTTTCTTATTTAAAAATTAGTCTTAGGTGCTAAACTATCAACCTCCTCTCCCTGCCCCTGGGGTCATTTAAAATAATGTAACACAATTATAAAGTCTAAGTATCTAAAGCAGAAATGGTCACTGGTTGGCATTTATGCTGTCCCTCTGCTCTCCCAATCCCCCATCTCCATGACAATCAACACTGATAAATCAGTTCCAAAATTATAATCAATGCTCTTCTACAGGTAGGCATGAAAAATCAGCTGGAGATGGCCCACAAGATGATACCTAGCAGACCTCCTTGAGCTACAATGTTTTAGTCAGATGGGGGGAAGGTTGCTGAACTCTGCAGTTACTGCTACTAAAGAACAAAGAGCCATCCACATCTTACAGAAGGCAAACCAGCAGCTGAAGTCATACAATGACCTAGAATATTCTTTTGAACAATCAATTTTTAATTAAATACATAGACAATTAAAATATTTCATATAAGGTTGAAAATCTCCTTAGCCACTCCTGTAATTTCAATAGCTTCTCATATTTCTTGTGTATCTAAACTTATAACTCTATATACAAGGAAATGTATGTTATTATATATTAGTTGGAATCCTAAAAACCAAATTGTAACTCTAAAAAGTTAATGAAGAAAGCATAGAGACATAAGTTACAAAATAAGAAATACAGATGGTCAATAAACATTTGAAAAATATACAACCTTTTAAAATCAAATAAATGTAAATTAATCTTTTCATTTTTGGCATCAAATTTTCACAGGTCTGGTTATACCGTTTTGCTGTGTATTTCATTGTGCTGACAAGAGCACAATGAATTGGGTGCTCTCATTAAACACTGATGGACTGGCAAATTGATAAAACTTTTCCAAAGGCATTTTACAATAGACATCAAGGAATCAAATATTTAGATCTCAGATTTGTTAATTTTTAATAGATATTTGGTAGGCATAGTTCAAAATATATGTACATAAATATTCATCTCATGATTTAGAATAATAAAGAATTACACATCATATGTACAGTATTTATAATGGCCTCTTTATATGTTCTGTAATCTTAACAGAATATATAATCACTAAAAATTAGATGCCTTTGAAGAGTTTTAAATAATATAGGTGAATGGTTAAAAAAAGGGCTTGATAACGAAAGTGAATATGTACGTGGTCCCCATTATGTAACACACACATACACACACGCACAAAAGACTAAAACTAAAATGATAATTGGCTGGGCACGGTGGCTCACACCTGTAATCACAGCACTCTGGGAGGCCGAGGAGGGTGGACTATCTGAGGTCAAGAGTTCGAGACCAGCCTGGCCAACATGGTGGAACCCTGTCTGTACTAAAAATACAAAAAATTAGCTGGGCATGGTGGCAGGTGCCTGTAATCCCAGCTACTTGGGAGGCTGAGAATGGAAAATCACTTGAATCCAGAAGGTAGAGGTTGCAGTGAACCGAAATTACGCCATTGCACTTCAGCCTGGGTAACAGGAGCAAAACTCCATCTAAAAAAAAAAAACAAGGATAATGGTGACTGCCTTCCTGGTGGTGAGAGTGCTATTGATTTTTATTTTCTTCTTTGGACTTTTCTATTTCTTCTTTGGACTTTTCTAAATCATACACATTTTCTATAATGAAGAGTTTTTGTTTTATAATTTAAAACATTTACAAAACTAGTGAAGATGTCTTGTCAAATTTGGAGTAAGCAAAGATTTCTTAAACAGGACACAGAACAAAACATTAAAACTAAGAATTTGCACTTATAAAAAATGTAATAGTGAATAAAGAATGGAATCTACAGAGTGGGAAAGTATATTTTGCAATACATATATCCAACAAAAGAATATATAGAGAATATACCCCAGAATACATAGAAGATAATCAGTAAGAAAAAGTCAAACAGTATAAGATGTTAAAATGGGCAAAAGACTTGAGCAGCTACCTTACATAAAAGGATATTGAAGCTGGGCATGGTGTTGTGTGCCTGTAGTCTCAGCTACTCGGGAAGCTGAGGTGGGATAGCACGAGTCCAGGAGTTGGAGGCCATCATGTGCTAAGATCCTGCCTGTGAGTAGCCACTGCTCTCCAGCCTGGGAAACACCGTGAGACCTCCATCTCTTAAAAAAAAAAGTATATCCAAATGATTAATAAATAAAAATATTTATGTATTTATTACTCCCGACTGTAAACTTCAGAAACAGGTACATAAAATGCAACAAGGTGCCACAACACACTCACCAGCATAGTTAAAATGAGAAAGACGGAAAGTATCAAACATCTATGTAGAGTAGCTGGAACTCTCACACACTGCTAATAGGATTGTATATTGGTACAATGACCTTGCAGATGTGTTTGGTAGTTTCTATTAAGGATGACTGCATGCACATTCCATGACTTGGTAAGTCCACTACTGTAATATATAGTCAATAGAAATGCATATATAAACTCACTGAGATACAAGTGCTGGAATGCTCAGGCCAATACCACTCCAATGTCCTCAACCATAGAATAGATAGATAAATTTTGGAATTCAGCAATAAAAATAAACAGTCACCCGCCACATGGACGAATCTTACAAACGTAAGTTTGATCAAAAGAAGCTATTCTCCAAGTAGTATACTGTATGATGCTGTATTAGTCCATTTTCATGCTGCTGATGAAGACATACCTGAGACTAGGTGATTTATAATGAAAAATAGTTTTAATGGACTCCCAGTTCCACGTGGCTGAGGAGGCCTCACAATCATGGTGGAAGGCAAAAGGCACCTCTTACGTGGTGGCAGATGAGAGAATAAAAACCAAACGAAAAGGGTTTCCCCTTAGAAAACCATCAGATCTCATGAGACTTATTCACTACCATGAGAACAGTATGGGAGAAACCGCCCTCATGATTCAATTCTCTCTCACCAGGTCCCTCCCACAACACGTGGGAATGATGGGAACTACAGTTCAAGATGAGATTTGGGTGGGGACAAAGCCAAACCATATCAGATGCTATTTACATAAAGTATAAAAACAGACAAAACTAATAATGATGGGGAAGTGATTGGAAAGGGATATGGGAAGTTTGTGTGCTGCTGGTAAAATTATTTTATGATGTGAGTAAAGATGCAATGCATAGGTCTTTTTAGACTGGGAAGGTTTATGGAGCTGCCTTTTGTAGTTATCATGTCATGGCTTCAGATCTGGAAAGGGTATTAGTTTTGTTGCTCACAGTAGCTATTCTCAGCCAACTCAGTGACTCTTACTCAAATTACTTGATTCAATTTTACATGTCCTTGGTTCTGAAGGAATGTACAGGTATTTTCTGTCAAAATCTAAAGATCTTTGAATTTGATAGGCTCCTAAGATGCATATGTGTTTTCTGTCAGCATGATAAAGAATTTTGAGCCAGATGAGATTTTACATTTTTTCCTACATTGTACATTTTTCCTACATTTTGGGGACCATACAACCCTTCTGTCTTTAAGAGATTAAACAAATAAATTTGGACAGCTCCAAGGGTTTCCATAACTGTGGTGACAACTTAAGATGCCACTCTACTGAATAAGAACAAATTTTTGTCATAAATGCTTTTGCTTAAAGTAAGTTTTGTCAAAACTTATACTGCAAAGTATTTTTTAAACTAAGTTACTTTGATTTTTTAGAACAGTATATAGTGGTTGTGACTTAAGCTTAACTACAGAAATGGATTCAGATCCGAGTTCTGTTATTCAAGAATTATACAGCTTGGGGCTTTCTTTTTTCTCAGCTTTAACCAAGATTCATCTATTAAATTAGGATAATAACATCATTTTATTCTATATAACTTTTAAATTTTATTTATATACATTTTATATATGTAAATATATTTATATTTGTATTTACCTATATACAGATATGTAAATATATTTACATTTACAGAGAGAGAGAGAGAGACATGGGCTCCCTCTGTCACCTGTGCTGGAATGCAGTGGTGTGATAATAGCTCACTGCAACCTCAAACTCATGAGCTCTAGCAATCCTCCTACATCAGCCTCCTGAGTAGCTGGGACCAAAGGTACACACCAATATGACTGGCTTTTTTTTTTTTTTTTTTTTTTTTTTTTGTAGAAATGAGATCCCACAATGCTGCCCAGTCTGGCCTCAAGTGATCCTCTCACCTAGGCTTCCCAAGTAGCTGAGACAACAGGTGTGGATGACCACTCCTGGCTAGTTTTTCTTTTCTTTTCTTTTTTTTTTCTTAAGAAGTCGTGTCCTAGGACAGATTTTCAGCTGAATTCTACAAGAGGTGACAAAGTAGGGCTGGTATCATTGATACTGAAGCTATTCCAAAAAATTAAAAAGGAGGCACTCCTGCCTAACTCATTCTATGAAGCCGGCGTCATGCTGATACCAAAACCTGACCAAGGTACAACAAAAAAAGAAAACTTCAAGCCAATATCTTTGATGTACAGGTCAAAAACTTCAAGCCAATATCTTTGATGTACAGATGCAAAAATCCTCAATAAAATATTGGCAAACTAAATCCAGCAGCACATCAAAAAGCTTATTCACCTCGATCAAGTTGGTTTCATACCTGGGATGCAAGGTTGGTTCAACACAACCTCATTGTGATCAATAAATGCGATTCATTACTTAAACAGAACTAAAGACAAAAAATCAATAAATGTGATTTGTTACTTAAACAGAGCTAAAGACAAAAACCACATGATTATCTCAATAGATACAGAAAAGGCCTTTGATAAAATTCAACATTCCTGCATGTTAAAGACTCTCCATAAACTAGGTATTGAAGGGACATACCTCAAAATATGTAAGAGCCATATATGACAAACCCACAGCCAATATACTAAATGGGCAAAAGCTGGAAGCATTCCCTTGAAAACTGGCACTAGACAAGGATGCCCTCTCTCACCACTCCTATTCAACATAGTTTTGGAAATTCTGGCCAGGGCAATCAGCAAGAGAAAGAAATAAAGTGTATTCCAATAGGAAGTCAAATTATCTCTGTTTGCAGATGACATGATCTTGTATCTAGAAAGCTCCATTTTCTCAGCCCAAAAGCTTCTTAAGCTGATAAGCAACTGCAGCAAAGTCGCAGAATACAAAATCAATGTGCAAAAATTGCTAGCATTCCTATACATCAACAACAGGCAAACAGAGAGCCAAATCATGAATGAACTCCCATTCACAATTGCTACAAAGAATAAAATACAAACGAATATAGCTAACGAGGAAAGTGAAGGACCTCTTCAAGGACAACTACAAACCACTGCTCAAAGATATCAGAGAGGATACAAACAAATGGAAAAACATTCCATGCTCATGGATAGGAAAAATCAGTATTGTGAAAATGGCCATACTGCCCAAAGTAATTTATAGATTCAATGCTATTACCATTAAACTACCATTGACATTATTCACATAATTAGAAAAAAACCCTATTTTAAAATTCATATGGAACCAAAACAGAGCCTGAATAACCAAGACAATCCTAAGCAAAAAGAACAAAGCTGGGGGCATCATGCTACCCAACTTCAAACTATACTACAAGCCTACAGTAACCAAAACAGCATGGTACTAGTACAAGAACAGACACATAGACCAATGGAACAGAATAGAGAACTCAAAAATAAGACCACACCTACAACCATCTGATCTTTGACAAATCTGACAGAAACAAGCAATGGAGAAAGGATCCCCTATTTAATAAGTGGTGCCCAGAGAACTGGCTAGTCATATGCAGAAAATTGAAATTGGAGCCCTTCCTTACACCATATACAAAAATTAACTCATGATGGATTAAAATTTAAATGTAAAACCCCAAACTATAAAAACTCCAGAAGAAAATCTAGGCAATATCATTCAGAACATAGGCACAGGCAAATATTTCATGACAAAAATGCCAAAAGTAATCACAACAAAAGCAAAAATTGACAAATGGGATCTAATTAAACTACACAGCTTCTGTACAGCAAAAAAAAAAACTATCATCAGAGCCAATAGACAACCTACAGAATGGGAGAAAATTTTTGCAATCTATCCATCTGACAAAGTTCTAGTATCGAGAGTGTATAAGGAACTTAAATTTACAGGAAAAAAACAAACAGCTTAAAAAGTGGTTGAAAAGACAGTTCTCAAAAGAAAACATACATGTGGCCAACAAACATATGAAGAAAACTCAACATCACTGATCATTAGAAAAATGCAAATTGAAATCACAATGAAATACCATCTTATGCCAGTCAGAATGACTATTATTAAAAAAGTCAAAAAACAACAGATGCTGGCAAGGTTGCAGAGAAAAAGGAGTGCTTTTACACTGTTGATGGGAGTGTAATTAGTTCAACCATGGTGGAAGACAGTGTGGCAATCCCTTAATGACCTAGAGGCAGAAATACCACCTGACCCAGCAATCCTGTTACTGGGTATATACCCAAAGTAATATAAATCATTCTATATGTTCACTATAGCACTATTCACGATAGCAAAGATGTAGAATGAACCTAGATACCCATGAATGATAGACTGGATAAAGAAAATGTGGTTCATATACATCGTGGAATACTATGCAGCCATAAAAGGCATGAGATCATGGCCTTCGCAGGGACATGGATGAAGTTGGAAGCCATTATCCTCAGCAAACTAACACAGCAACAGGAAACCAAACACCACATGTTCTCACTTATAAGTGGTAGTGAATGATGAGAACACATGGACAGATGGCGGGGAACAACACACGCTGGAGCCTGTTGAGGGGGCAGGGGGAGGGAGAGCATCAGAAAGAATAGCTAATGGATGCTGGGCTTCATACTTAGATGACAGGATGATCTGTGCAGCAAACCACCATGGCACACATTTACCTACGTAACAAACTTGCACATCCTGCACATGTACCCATGAAATTAAAATTAAAGTTGAAAACAAACGAACAAAAAATATGGGGTCCCACTATGTTGCCCATGCTGGTCTCAAACTCCTGACCTCAAGTGATTCTCCTGCCTTGGCCTCCCAAATTATAGGACACAGGCATGAGCCACCATGCCTGGTCTATATGCCTATTTTGATGATTAAATGAACAGCATAATTTTGGTCCACTATGGAATCTTAATCAATATTAGCTATTATCACTATGATATTCTCATTACAGAAAACTTAGTGGATCTGTTTTCTAAAACAGATAAAGAAAAAATTATTTTTAGTTCCATGATCATAGGTCAGTGTAGCTACAGCTTTGATCCTTTGCCCAAGATGGCAGTGAGCATTTTCAAGACCCCTTCATTTGTGGTCTTCTTCCGTACACCCTCAGCTGTATTGTACCTCCTCCACCTAATGACTATGACTGCCAATGTGATATTGAGTGGTAACTACAAGATGAGAAGCCTAATCAGGAAGTCCAAGGCCTTCCTTGGTGTCTCAGAAAAGTACAAGTTCAAAGCTTGCCAAGTCATTCATATTCTTAAAACCCCTTCCAATTATGACATTCCATTATTCTCTCTCCTTATCCATCAGTAACTTTGCCATAGAAAAGTCAACTTATGTCCTAGTCAAATCAGTTCCCTGGCATTTTCAGACTAAACGTGCATTTGATGGATGGAATCCTTTTCCATGATGCCAGACACCTGGTTAGAAGCATTTCGTGTCTGTTTGTTTTGGCTTCATATATGCACGGCCTGAATTAGTCACTTTGTAAACTTTTTGTTGAGGGATTAAGAAGGGATACATTTGAATGACTAAAAAGATAAGGGGAGGTATTTATCTCGTATTTTCAACAAGATGTTCAGTATCTTAGCCTATTTTTCCAAAAACTAAAAGTCTTAGATAGTAAACATCATGATAAATAACTATATTTTAGTTTATGTTTTACAAGGAAATTTTCTTTTTTATTCCTTGATTCAGTCACTCTCTTGTTATATATGCTCTTGGCAA
Organism: Nomascus leucogenys; assembly: GCF_006542625.1. Taxonomy (NCBI): domain Eukaryota; kingdom Metazoa; phylum Chordata; class Mammalia; order Primates; family Hylobatidae; genus Nomascus; species Nomascus leucogenys. The sequence continues at coordinate 321,948 of NC_044389.1, read as the reverse complement.
TCTGCATATCTGCTTCCTAGCACTTTATTAATTTTAAAAAATGTTTGAGTAAATTTTGCATTTTGTTCTTATCACTAGACTGTGGCTCCAGGAGAACAGTAATTACGTCCATGTGTTTATTTTATCTCCAGAGCACATTATAGTACCTGGCATATAGTATAAAGCTGATAAATAGTGTCTCTTTCAATAATATTTATAGTCCTCTGTGCTGAGGATACAAAGATAAATCATGAATAGTACCTGTCCTCAACGAACTCACATTAGAGTAGAAAAACTGATCATTGTATTGATAGAAACACCCACAGCAATTATAAGAACACAGAAATGGAGCATCCAAGACACAGACAGAAATGTAAAGAGGTGCTGGGGAGCGCTTTTTCGAGGCACTAAAACCTGAGTTAAGCATTTGTTGCAAACTGAAGCAAGTCAGTTTAGTCATGTACAACTCTTAGGTACTTTTTGGTAGATATATGTAGCTACCCAAAAAGTCTGAGATGGGAAGGGTTAGCCACCCTCCCTCACCCTTGCTACCAGCTCAGAAAGCCTCAGAACAAATTCAACCACAATTTATTAGACACAACACCCATGAGCAACGCAGATACAAAACATCCATACAAATGTTAGTGAAGTTCTGAAAGTTTCATTCCAGGAAGACAGGAAAATCATCCTAAAGCGGGATTCCATTGCTTGTTCTCTGCACCATTCGGTCAAAACACATCCTAAACCAACGCTGGATAGAAGGCCACTGGAGAGTACCTAGGGCACCATGCCTAAGAACACAGGTTACAAATGTGCTGTTTACTTAGAGCCTGTTCAGGCTAGGGCAGAGAGTGGAGCTCAACTCTTTTAGCGAATCCACTTAGAATTAATAGTGTTAATTTTGTCAATGAGAGCTCATTTCTAACAGTCATCATGGTAATAAGTCACTAGCTTCTCTTGACACTCATCATGGTAAAGTAGTATCACTTATGGATCGAGATAGTCCACGGCAGGCTTGTAGTTTCCCCAGGGAGGGAGAGCCACTGACCACCCTTAGCCTGGGTGTTTGGGTGACGTGTTAGCTCCCCGTTCCACAGTGGAAGCATAAACTAACTGGCACATACATAATAACACTTTGATAAACTGAAGCATTTTAAAACGAATTTGTGATACTGTAACAATCTGTCCAATGCTAGTGTTAAAAAGAGAGTAGGAACTCCCTGGGGTGGGGGAAAGTAGTGCTGTCCAGGCAGAGAGGAACATATGAGGTGCTTCAAACAGCCCAAGCTCATTCCTACGGCAGAGCCCTCCCACGTGCTCCTCCCTCTGCCTGGAATGCTCTGCCTCTATGTGTTCTCGTGGATCCCTCTCTTACTTCACTCAGGTATTTGCCCAAAAGAAAAGGATCCCAGTCTTTACTATTGTACATAGTGCTGCAATAAACATGCGTGTGCATGTGTCATGGACACAGGGAGGGGAACATCACACACCTGGGCCTGTGGGGGAGGAGGGGGTGAGGGGAGGGAGAGCATTAGGACAAATACCTAATGCCTGCAGGACTTAAAACCTAAATGACGGGTTGATGGGTGCAGCAAACCACCGTGGCACATGTATACCTGTGTAACAAACCTGCACGTTCTGCACATCTATCCCAGAACTTAAAGTAAAATAAAAAATTTTAAAAAAAGAGAAAGGGATCCCACAGAGAAGCTTTTGGTGATGAATAAAAACTTTTTCCTACCATAACTCTATTCTTGTATCCATTTGCATTTTCTTCAGATCGCTTTTCCTATCTGAAATTACCTAATTTTAAAAATTGTACTTTCATCTATCTCCCGCTCCAGGATAAGCTTCATGAAGGAAGGAACTTAGTCTTGATCATCTGCGTCCTCAGGGCTCGGAACAGTGGCTGGGATAGAGTAAGTGCTTAATAAAAAATAATCTATGCCTCTATCCTCTCTGAATATATGCATAGAGAAGTGTCTAGAATGGTGATCATCTAATGTCAATGATTCTTTTGGAAAATATATTTAACATATTGAAATATAATACAATACGTTGTTGATGGAGTATATTAAAAATGTCTATTTAAGTATCTTTTGCTGTGGTTTTAAATTGATATAAAATAGCTTTCATTTCCGAGAGCAATATCTGAAGGTCAGGAAGTTACTTACATTTTTATTATTTTAAACATATTTTTCATTAATCCATAGAGCCGTGCTTTGCCATTAATTAGACATTAACCAAAGAACCCATCACATTCAAGCAAGAGCTATACTTAGCAAAAATCAATATTTTAAATCCTAGCCTCCAGCTCTTCATGTAGAAAGGTCTTGGAATGCAAGCTGCCTTACACTGGAAGGAAAATGGAATGCTGAGAGAAAAATCAGAACTAGCCGTGAAACTGTTGCTGCTACTTTTCAAAATCTTTAATCTTTGTAATACAGTTGACCCTTGAACAACATGGGGGTTAGAGGCACAAACCCCTGCACAATCAAAATCTGAGTTTACTTTTTGACTCCCCAAATACTTAACTACTAATAGCTTACTGCTTACTGGAAGCCTTACCTGTAACATAAATTGTCAATTAATACATACTGTGAGCCGAGATCGCGCCACTACACTCCAGCCTGGGCGACAGCGAGACTCCGTCTCAAAAAAAAAAAATACATATTATGTATGTTACATGTGTCACATGCTGTGTTCTTATTATAAAATAAGCAAGAGAAAAAAATTATTAACAAAATCTTAAAGAAAAGAACATATGTTTACAGTATTGTACTGTGTTTATTGATACCATTAAGTTTATGTTGACGACCAGATGAATGAATCGTCTATCTGAAATGGTGGCAACTACAGTTGCAGATCCATCTACAATATGTATCAAGCAATTAAACTTTTTCTTGTAATGTCATGACTTTTCCCTGCTTCTTTAGAGCACTGCAAGCATAACTAGTGGCACGTTGTATAGGTCCCATGTTGTCATTCAAGGTATGAAATATGAAAAATATGTGAGAACCACAAAAGATCACTTTTGTTTGTTTGTTCTTGGTTTTGTTTTTGTTTTTGTTTTGGTGACAGAGTCTTGCTCTGTCACCCAGGCTAGGGTGCCAGTGGTATAAACATTGCTCACTGCAGCCTTGCCCTCTTGGGTTCAAGTGTCCCCCTCCCAAGTAGCTAGGACCACACGTGCACATCACTTACAACACTTGAGCTCACTGCAATTGCAACAGGAGGTAGCTCTAAAATTCTTACTAGTACAACATGGACTACAGTTAATTTTATGCCGTTTTCATTTAATACTGCTTCTTCATGTTTACATTTCTCTTGACTGTGAATACAGCCCTGTACAGTCTATAAGGGTGTGTGTAAGTTTTGATAAATTTTAGCTTTTTATATTAGATTCGTGTTTATTTTATGGTAAGAGATGATAAAATAGACTCATATTTTCTACCTCCCCAGCTGCAGCTTCGACCTTCCCAGCGCAGGTGATCTTCCTACCTCAGCCTCCCAAGTAGCTAGGACTATAGGTGTATGTCACCATGCTCAGCTAATTTTTGCATTTTTTGTAGAGATAGGTCTCACCATGTTGCCCAGGCTGGTCTTGAAATCCTGGGCTCAAGCCATTCTCCGCCTTGGCCTCCCAAAGTACTGGGCTTATAGGCATGAGCCACAGCACCCAGCCTAGTATCTGCGTATTTTATGCATCCATGACATACTTAACTTTTTCTTAATTTTTTGATATTTCTAGGCTACCTGGTTTGTCTTCAAGATTTTTCAAATTGTTACAAATCTCCAAAACATTTTCCAATTTATTTATCGAAAAAAAATCCACATATAAGTGGACCCAAGCAGTTCATAACAAGACTCATGTTGTTCAAAGGTCCAACGAAATTCACAGAACTGTCTCCATAATGTATACCTCCAGGGAAGTTGTGATATCTAACATAGACCCAGGTGATCCTACCTTACAGATTCATTATGGTTTTGTTGATTCAATTTAAAGAAAATAAAAAAAGAAATAAACTGACACATATAGTCCAGTCTACTCATTTCGCAGGGTGGGGGCAGAGATAATGCTTAGAATGTCAAGGAACTGCATGAAGTCACAGAGCCAGAGAGTTACTAAAATGGTACTAGAACATGCATTATCTACTTACCAGACTAAAATTGTTTCCTTCATCCTGCAAATACTTAAGATTTGCATTTTAAAACGCTCAATTCATTTTTAACGCTCGTTTAATTTTTTTCCTGGAGACATTTTGTGCTTGCCATGGTTAATGTTATGCATCAAATTGGCTAGGCTATGGTGCCCAGTTGTCTGGTCCAACACCGTCTAGATGTTACTGTGAAGTCATTCTTCTTTAGATGTGATTAACATTTAAATAGTAGACTTTGAGTAAAGCAGATTACTCTCCACCGTGTAAGTCTCATCCAATCAGTGGAAGCCTTTAAGAAAAAACTAAGGCCCATGAAGGAGAAGGGAATTCTGCCTCCAGAGGGTCTTCAGACTTAAGACGGCAAATCAACTCCTGCTGAAATTTCCAGCCCATTGGTTTGCCTTGCATTTTTGAGACTTGCCATTCACAAAAACCACATGAGCCAATTCCCTAAAATAAGTTAATTCCCTCTACACACACACACACACGTGCACACACACACACCCTATTGGTTCTGTTTCTCTGGAAAATCCTGACTAATACAGTCCCCAATATAGGAACAGATGAGCAGAATAAAAATGCTGTTGGCTGTCTGTCGCTCATGGTTGCCTTTCATTCTTTTTTTCTTTTTAATGATTGTTTTGCTCTTTTTTCACCTCTACACAGAGAACAAAATGAAGCTAAAAAGGGGAGGGGCTTTCAAATTCCCTGCTGGCTCTTGCCTCTCAGCCCTGATGGAGGAATGGGAACCCTCCATCTCCGAACCCCAGCCAGCCTTCTTTATGAGTGAGGGGGCACACCAAGCAGTTTTCTGGGCTCTGGGTGGTAAGAGGACTTCAGGGGTCATCTTAAAGAGTTGTGAGGCAGAAAAAGGACCATGCTGTGGCCTCAGCTTGGGGTGGATTGCTCTGAATGTTATACACTCCACCAGCCATTGTCATGAAGAGTGAAGTGGCCCGTTCTGTTGCCTGGTGGCCTGGACTGGCAGTCCTCCCTCCCAGGCCTCTGGCCATGTTGGGGGTCCCTTAATCCTTATCTTTCTACAGACACTCTTTACCATCTTCTCAGGACTCTGGGCTCCCTCTTTCTTGATAGAACATTTTCTGTAATTTTCTCTGGAAACCATCTCAGCTCCAAATTATAACTAAAATTTTTCACTAAAATCCTTCCCTCTCATTATAATAAGCAGTTTACATAGGTGAATTTAATGTTTATAAGCATATATTAATATATACAGAAACATACAAATCATAGCTGAACAGTTCATGAATTATGAAAAATAGACCTAACTATGTAGCTACCACACAGGGCAAGAAATTGAAAATTATCAGCACCCCAGAAGTCCTCTTCCTGTCCCTTTTCCCAAACACCACTCTCCCTTTCCTTCTTCCCAAAAGTAATTGCTATCTCGACTTCTGACATTATCGATTTGCCTAATTTTGAATTTTATATAAATGAAGTCATGGTGTGTGTGTGTGTGTGTGTGTGTGTATACATATATGTAAATATATAGTCTCTGGTTTTAGCAACCCAACAATATCTTTATGAGAGTCTTCCATGTTGTTGCATATAGCATTAATTCACTCTATTCTACTCCATAGTATTCTATTATTTGAATAAAACACTATGTACTGCTTTGTCTTTTGATCGGTATTTGGCTTGTTTTTCATTTTTTGGCTTTTATAAAACACGCTGCTGTAAACATTTTTATACACATCTTTGGGTACATATCTGCATGTGTTTCTGTTGAGCGTACACAGACATAGTGTAGAAATGCTGGGCCATAGAACATGCATATATTTGTGCTCAGTGGCTAATTCCACAGAAGTTACCAATTTTCACTCTCATAAGCAGAGCAAAGGCTGCCTGTGGCTCCACACCATGTCCTACGCTAAGTCTTAGTTACTATATAGCCCTTTTGGTGGATATATTGTGATATCTCATTTTATCGTTAATTTTGAGTTCCCTGATTACTAATGAGGTTGCACATCCCTTCACACATTTATTAGCCATTCAAATATTCCTTTTGTGAAATATCTGTACAATTTCATGCCCATTTTGCTATTGGGTTGTCTGTCTGTTACAGACCTGTAAAAGGTTTTATGTATTTTGGATATGAGCCCCTTTCATATATGGCAGGATTCATTTTGTTAATATTTTATGTAGAATTTTTGCATCTATGTTAATAAACAAAGCTAACCTATAAGTTTCCAATTTTTATTGTTCATTCCAAGTTTTAGAATCAAAATTATGCTAGCCTCATAAAACAAGTTGGAATATATTCTTTTTCTTATCTCTGCAGAACATTGTAAAAAATTGGTGAAATTTCTTCTTTAAATGTTTAAAATGATTCACACATGAAGCCAAATGTGACTAGAGTTTTCTTTGTGGGAAATTCTAAATTATGGATTCAACTTCTTTAATAGGTACAGATTTATGCAGATTTCAGATATTCTATTAATTCTTGTGTTTACTTTGATAAGCTATGTTTTCCAGGAATTTACATTTTATCTAAATTTTCAAACCTTTGGGAATGAATTTGTTCATAAGATGTCATAACTTTTGAGATTATAAAAGATATTTTTTCATTACTGATACTAGTTATTTATACTTTTTTCCCATTTTTCTTGAAAAATTCCACTAGGAGTTTATTCACTAATATTATGTATGTCAAATGACAAACTTTGCTGATCCTCTGTATTCTACTTCTATTTTTATTTCCTTCTACTTTCTTTAGACTTAACTTTTGTTCTTTTACAAACTTCTTCATTTATATGCTTAGGTCATCGATTTTTAGACTTCCTTTTTTTCTAACATATGCATTTAAGGTCATAAATTTCCTTCTAAGCACAACAATGATTATATCCCAGAAGAGTTAAGTATTTTTCATTACAATTCAGTTAAAATATTTTCTAATTTCCATTATTCCTTGACCCATGGGTTATTTAGAAGTATAATCCTGATTTCCAAACATATGGAAATATTCCAATTAGCTTTATGCTATGGTTGTTATCTTAATTGCATTGTGATTAGAGAAAATGGAACACACTATTTATTATTAAATTCTATTAAATTTGGTGTGATTAACTTTATGGCCTGCCATATGTTTTGTAAATGTTACACATGTGTCCGAAAATAATGTTTATTTAAAAATCGTGAGTGCACTCTTTTAGAGGTTTCCATTTGGTCGAGTTTGTCAACTGAATTGTTCGTATGTTCTGTATTCTTACCATAATTTTGTCAAAAACTCCCTGTTTATTAGTTACTGAGACCGTTATATTAAATTGTCTCACTGTGTGATATGGTTTAAATGTTTGTCCCCTCCAAATCTCATGGTGAAATGCCATTCCCAAAGTTGGAGGTGGGGCCAATGGCAGGAGACTGGATGGAGGCCAATCCTTCATGAATGTCTTAGCACCTCCCCTTGGTGTTGAGTTCGTTCACATGAGGGCTAATTGTTTTAAAGAGGCTGGCCTTCTCTTCTCGCTCTTTTACCCCCACTCTTGCCATATGACGTGCTGCCCCCTTCACTGTACCCTCGTCACTTTCCACCATGATTGTAAGCCTCCTGGAGCTTCCTGGTAGCTGTCAGGGCCTCTGTGAGAGGAGCAGGTTCCTACACGCACAGGTCTGGCATCATGGTGACTGAACCTCTGTTCAGTCACACAAGGGCTTCGAACTGGCTAGAGCGACAGAGCATGGAGAAGCCGCCCTCTCCAAAGCTTGGTTCTTTCTACCAGCAAGCATGATTAGTACCAGACATTCAAGGTCCGTCCTATGGACTCTGCTCTGGCCACCCACTTGCCGTGACTCTCCATGATAAAGAATTCCAAGCTACTAAGTACAGGCCACTCTCCTCTTCTATACCATACTCCAGGGACCCGAGATCATGGGTTCCCCATGCAAGGGCTCAAGCCATTGCCAGGTCCACAAGAGGCTCTGCCCTGGGTGTGTCCTCTGGAGGGCCCATCTTTAGACCTAAGGTGTAGCCAAGGAGCAGCTGTCTGCAGAACAGGAAGTGGGCTTGGACACAACTTCGATGTGCAGATAGGATATCACACACTCGTATAGATGAGGCTCCTTGCAATGAGGGACTCCATGGAAGGAGGAAAGATAGCAGGAGTGGGTGCACATCTGTAGTCTTGCCCCCAAGCCCTGCAAATGACTGAGGTGGGCTTGCTGACATCTGTCCTGTTAAGCAGCATCAGGAGACATCTTCATACACTTAAAAAAAAAATAGACCTCTTGCTTTTCTGGGTACTGTAAATAAAAGCTACTAGCCATTAATGTGTACTAGACTTTGTGCTGAGAAGTTTACACTTATTACCTCATTTAATCAACTATAATATGTGAGGAATAACATTATTCTCATTTTACAGACAAAAGAATGAAGGAGGAGAGAGGTTAAGTAATTTGTTTAAGTTAACACAGGTGGTAGGTGGTGGCCTGGAGTTGATATCTCTAATCCTGTGCGAGTGATGGGAAGTGGAGAATGCTGAATAAATGAAGGTGGGGCTTTGGTTCTCTGAGATGGAGAAATATCTGCAGACACCCAGGAAGGAAGCAAGAAAGAAGCAGAAATGCTCATAGAAAACAAAGTAGCTTATAGGGAAGAGGGGCAAGTCAGAGGCCAACGACAAACTGCTGCCAAGTGCTCCAGGCCATGTGAGGGCTGCATAAAAATTCCAACCTTTGCTGTGCAGCACATGAACCCCACCCAAATCTTAAAGCAAATCACTCAGTTAATTACGCAGCATACCTTATCATGAGCTAGACCAAAAACAAATTCAAAAGGAGGTTTACATTTTAGAAATAAGTGAACTGCTGGCTCTAAACATTTTTAGTTCAAAGGAGTAGGGGTGTGTGTGTGTGTGTGGTGTGTATGTTTGTGCATTAACTAAATATATTTGGAAAATCTGTGAGAAGCCCTTGAAATGGGCTTCTTTACACAGTTCCAACAGCTGAAGTTTGTTTTTGCTTGTTGTCTTGTAGCCCTGGGGGATCTGTAGGGCTGAATTTCTGAATAAGAACTTACAGCTATCAGAACTGCTAGGATCAAGGCAGCTGAGCACAAAAGTTCTGGATGTGAATTTTTTTAATTAAAAATATGTTTTTCACTAAGGTCCATTCAAAGTCAGCTTGCTGAGTTTTAGGAGAAATTAAAAGTAATAAAGAATAGTGACCAAATTAATTTAAATATCTCTTCTACCTCCTTTCATAATTGTGGGAAAGGTTTATAAAATATGTGAATAAAGAACACCTCATCACTTTTCAAATACACGCCAAGTTTTAGGACAATAAATGAGTATAAATAAAATAGGTCGTATCAGTGTCGCGTACGAGAAAAACAGGAAAAAGTACACGGTACTCTCTCATTACTTTGCACTTTTGCTCTTGATGATGTTGTATCCTGTCTGTTCTCTGTTAATGAGATCTCTACGCAAAAACTTCACTCTTCCTTGTCGGACTAGGCAGACTGACATTTCTCCTCCTGGTAGCTGCAAAAACCAAAGTAAAAATCCCTGCCATAAGAGAAACATAGCTTTTTTCAGAATAAGAAATGATTCTAGCAAGAATGAAGGAGTCTAATCAAAGCGTTCCAGCAGGCCTGTCAGTACCTGCCCACCGGCAATGAAGACGCCAGCTCCGTGTGTCTCTGGGGTTCTGTTCCATTCACTCAGGCACTTCACATAGATTAGTACTGTGGAGGACTCACGCAGTCCATTTAGGTTACTACCCCATTTCAGACAGGAGATGATTTATTGATTAATGTGTTTTTACATCATTCAAGTGTTTTCTCAGTGTTCTTGAACTTTTATTGCTATAATTATAATTGTTTTAATGTGTCAGTGATTCAAAAGTCCTTTATTGGCCGGGCACAGTGGCTCACTCCTGTAATCCCAGCACTTCGGGAGGCCGAGGCGGGTGGATCACCTGAGGTCAGGAGTTCAAGACCAGCCTGGCCAACATGGCGAAACCCCATCTATACTAAAAATTCAAAAATTAGCCAGGTGCGGTGGTGCATGCCTGTAGTCCCAGCTACTCAGGAGGCTGAGGCAGGAGAATTGCTTGAACCCAGGAGGTGGAGACTGCAGTGAGCCAAGATCGCACCACTGCACTCCAGCCTGGGCAACAGAATGAGACTCCATCACACACAAAAAAAGAAAAATCCTTTATTAAGGTATAAAAATAGTCATGAAAATAGAAACAGTCATGTAACTTAGACTAACTTCATAATAAATAGTGAAGAGGTCTCCAGTGTAAAGAGTTTGTCTCTGCTCGTGTTAGGATAGTGAATTTACAAGTGAACATTTTTCACAAGAGTCCAATGAATGATAAATATTGGAAAATTGGATTTTATTGGATTGACCTGAATTCTTGATGCATTTTTTTTTAAAAAGTCATATTAGGGCATTACAATCATTGATGTTTTTGCATCATTTTAAAAACAAAGAACAATTGCTTTTATGGTGAACCAACTGAGTTTCTCCAGAACTTTTCAGTGCAAAACTGATGCTTTTGTTGCTACAAGTGGCATGTTCTGATAGGTTAGGGCACAGGCTTTGAAACTGAACATCCTGTGTGTATATCTGAGCTCTGTCCCTTACCAGTTTTGTCACTTTAAGTTACTTTGGATATAATATATCTTTGCCCCACTTACCTTTTGTGTTCAGTGGTCCTATTAAGTATCTGATCTTACAGAGTTGTTATGAGGGTAAAATGCATGTAAAGTGCTGAGATGAATGCCTGGGAAATAATAAACACTCAGTAAGCATTAGCAATTATTAAAGATAAAGAAGAGTCCAAATTCAGAGAAGCCAGTCTTGGAGTTGCATTTTTGGGCGTACACAGGTACAAAAGATTTTTTAAAATTTATTTTCAGCACAATAGTTTATTGAATTCAAAGTAATATGAAAGGAAGAATGAAACAATTATTTAAAGATATTTTCCTTTTTTGGTTGACAAAAATTATATATATATTTATTATGTAAAGCATGTTTTGATATATGTGCACATTATGCAATGACAAAATCAAACTAATTTACATATGCTTTACCTCGTGTACTTAACTTTTTTGTAGTGAGAAAAAGAATTATTATCTTAGCAATTTTTCAGTATACAGCACATTGTTATTAACTATAGTCACCATGTCATACAATAGAACTCTTGAATTTATTCCTTCTATGTAAGTGACATTTTGTATTCTTTGACCGACATCACCCTCAACCCCTGCCCCGCTAGGTGCTGGTATTTACCATTCTAGTCTCTTCTTCTGTGAGGTTGACTTTTTTAGATTCCACATGTAAGTGAGATCATACAGTATTTGTCTGGCTTATTTTATATAGCATAATGTCCTCCATGCTCATCCATGTCATTGCAAATTACAGGATTTACCCTGTTTTTAAGGCTGAATAGTATTTTATCAGATATATATCTGGTGATTATATATATCAGATATATATATATATATATATATATATATATATCTCACATCTTCTTAATCCAATCATCTGTTAATGAACACTTAGATTGATTCCAGATCTTGGCTATTGTAAATAGTGCTGGAGTGAATGTGGAAGTGCAGGTACTTCACCACACTGATTTCATTTCCTTTAAATATACACCCAAAATAGAATTGCTGGATCATAGTTCTATTTTTAATTTTTTGAGGAACTTCCATACTGTTTTGTGACTGTACTAATTGACATTCTCACCAACAATGTACAAGGGTTCTCTTTTCTCCATATCCTCACCAACATTTTTTATTTTTTGCTTTGATTATAGGCAGCCCAACAGGTATGAGATGACAGCTCACTAATTTGCACTTCCCTGATGATTAGTGATGTTATATTTTTTCATAAAGCTGTTGGCCAATTGTATGTCTTATTTTGAGAAATGGCTATTTGGGTCCTTTGCCCATTTTTTAATCAGGTGATTTGTTTTCTCGCTATTGAGTTGTGTTTCTTATATTATATTTTACATATTAATCCCTTACTAGATACATGGCTCATTTCCTTCCATTCCGTAGGTTGTCTCTTCACTTTGTTGGTTATTTCCTTTGTTGTGCATAAGTTCTTTAGCTTAATGCAATCCCATTAGTTTATTTTTACTTTTGTTGTCAGTGCTTTTGAGGTCATATTAAAAAAAAAAATCTTTGCCTAGGCCAGTATCAAGAAGATTTCCTCTACGTTTTTAAGTGATAATAATCTTGGGCTCAGAGAAATAGCTTAATAAGATATTGGCAAAGGGACTATCCCAGATCTTGTCCTCTACACCTCTTCTTTGGGCTGGTCCTAATTTGTATTCTTTATAATAAATTGTAATTGTAAGTATGGCATTTTCCCGAGCTTTGTGAGTTTTTCTAGCCAATTATCAAACTTGAGGGGGTTATGGGAACTCCCAAATTTGTAGCCAGTTGGTCAGAAGTGCAGGAGGCCTGAGGATTCCCAAACTTACAGCTAGCATCTACATAAGCACAGTCGTGTTGGGGATCTGCCCTGAACTCGTGCAGTCTGCACTAACTCTGGGTAGTTAGCATCAGAAGTGAACTGCAGTGTTGTGCTGTATGAGTCAGCTCTTGGCACTTGTGCACTGTGTGGATGGAATTGATGGACTGGAGGACGCTTTGACCTATTTGGCACTGAAACCATGTTTTTGAAAAAAGAACTTTTTAAAGGGTTATTTTATGGTGGTGTAGACTGAAAAACAATGTGTTGATTTCAGTACTGACAAACCTTGAGCTAAGGGCTCTATAAGGAAGGGTCTCTGACACCATCATCCAATGAGCAGTCTACTCATGGGCAACAGTTAGCAGTCAACAAATGACTCCTCATCTTAATTCAGTGGTGTGGTGAGAGGAACAATTTTGATGCAGCCAAACTGAGCCAACAGAATGCATTCATTTTCAGCTTATTCTGCAAATAAATTGGCAATATATATATGCTTTTCCACTCTGAAGTTTTCTGACCATCAAGAAGATGCTCACCTCAGCTACTGAAGTTAAAGTTATTACAAAATCAGCTCACCCTGACACTTACAAGGCTGCCAAAAACCATTTCTACGATTCAATGAAACTTGCTCATGTGTCATAGCTCAACAATAGAACATGAACTCTAGATAGCCTAAAGCTGTCACTTCAGAGGTGAAATTTCAAGATGTTACTGCTGAGACTGTAATATCAGGATTTTATAAGAAAGTCAAAATATGATAGACTAATTGCTGAGAGTTTTCCTTTCTCCAAAATGTCTGTGAAGTTCTTCACTCAACCAGAGAATTAGTAGACTTCATATTAGTCAGTTACATTTTAAAACCATCTCCACATGATGCAATAAAAATGGGAAAAAATTATTTTCCAGAGTAGAATGTAATAAGAGAGTAGATTAGGAAACCATAAGCTGCTTTATCCCATGCTGAAACCCTCCTAATCCTGCTGGCTTTACACCTGACAGAGTGCCAGAAGTCATCTTCAGAGGGAAATCTCCCCAGAAATTCTGAGCTCTTGCCTTCCCCTGAAATCTAGTCAACAGAGCCAGCAACCACTTGCATTCTTTTTTACTTCGAAGTTTCTAATTTGGCAAAAAAAAAAAAAAAAAGAATTTTGAAAAGAAACATAACAGACTGTGCACAGTGGCTCACGCCTGTAATCCCAGCACTTTGGGAGGCTGAGGCGGGCGGATCATGAGGTCAGGAGTTCGAGACCAGATGACCAACGTGATGAAACCCCATCTCTACTGAAAATACAAAAATTAGCCAGGTGTGGCGCATGCCTGTAATCCCAGCTACTTAGGAGGCTGAGGCAGGAGAATCACTTGAACCCGGGAGGCGGAGGTTGCAATGAGCCGAGATCGCACCACTGCACTCCAGCCTGGGTGACAGAGCAAGACTCCATTTCAGAAAAAAAAAAAAAAAAAACCATACCAGATGCTGAGTCTGACTTGTAGCTGATGTTATCACCATCACGCTCAATATAATAACTTGGTAAGATGTTATCCATTTAACTGATACGGACTTATCATTTTAAAGTCATTTCCATTAACAATAACAATGGCATTTCTTTGACGCTTTTGCAAAACTGACAGCCCGCTTGCTGGGTGGCAATTAACACACCCCCAAATTTCAAAACTTTATAAATGGCCTAATAGGAGAAGGGACATGGGGAATGAATGGCAATGTGAGGATCTAGGTGAATGCTTTTCCCAGCAAAGCAAGCATTTAACTGGTGAAAGGATAGAAAAAGAAAACAAACAAAAAAACCACTTTACATCTCCAGATATTTTCATAGGAGTATGCAGCAAATGGAAAAAGATTTAGTCAAGTTTTACTAAATCTTGATGCAAACAGTGTGAGTCTCTGGCATTTGAGTGATGGCTGCTCCCATCACCCCGCCCCAACTCCAGCTCCATGAGGTGGAAGAACTACTCCAGGTGGGCACAGGCAAAAAGCTGGGGTCTCCTGCTCTCCTCGGCTTCTGCTCTAGGACTATAATTTCACCCTAAGAGGGATAGGCCACTAACATCTCTCATTCTCCACAGTCTCACATTGTGGAAGCACTGTTCTGAGCAGGCATGGCCAATGGAAATGGGGATCCCTTCTCCCACCCAGCTCACATTCACAGGGTGAGAGCTCTGGCCCGGGTGCAGCAAGCTGAGAGCACTGACTGTCTCTACTACAGCTTGCTCATAGGGAGGAGGTTCCACACCAGTGAAGCAGCCAAGAAAGTAAAAGGCAACCATCCACTCGGCCCTGCTTTAGAGGGGGTGCCATTCTGGGAGAAGTGGAATATTATCCCTAGCTCTGGTATAATGGCTCTGAGGCTCTCCCAGGGGAAGGAGAAGGTTGTAAGAATAGAGAACTCCACAGCTCTGCCTGAGGCGAACAACTTTGGAACAGAGCATGGAGCAGTTCATGCCTAAAGATATTGTCAAAAACAATGGCAGTAGTGGTGACAAGTAATGAAGAGGGGGCTGGTAGTTCCAAGATGCTAGTAGCAAAGAGCAAAAGGGCAGAACAGCCAAAAAATAGCAGAGAGAAAGAGTGAAGAAGTCAGCCAAGAAGAGCCCTTCCATGATCAGTGTTATCCTTGGGCATCTAGAAGGCTGTGCGCATGCTCTACGCTGCACTCTCTCAGAAACAATTCAAGCAGGATGTGGGGCAGCCTCAGAAGGGTTCCCAAGCCATGCAGCAATCTACCTGCAAAGATTCTTTTAGTCTTACTGGATCAAGGGGCTTAAGCACAACTTCTGACCAAATACTGGCGAAAAATAAGCTACTCTGACCCAGGGATATTTCCTAGAAGGCTTGGCTTAAAAATGAAACCGTTATCATCCCTGGGGGACTGGAAGTCTGTCCACATCTCCAACACCATGTCCTGTGAGGAGGGATTGGAGAGAAGATCTCCAAGCTTCTAGCCCCTGGATGAACATGGGCAAATGGTAAACTCCCCAAAATGTGAGGGTAATCTGCAAGCCACACACATAAGTAATTTGTGAAAACAGGATGAGAATATAACTGGATATGAGCTTAATCATAATCTTCCACCAATATCTGATTTATGCAAACCCATATGGAACCCCCAGGAAGCCAGGACAAAAGGTCCCGGAAAAAATATCTGAGCAAGACTTTGGAGGCTGCATAGTGTGGGGGAAATTGACTCCACAGAATTAGTCCAGCCCCACCTGATAAATAAATAATATTTACTGTAAATAAATATATTTTATTTATGATAAATAAAAAAAGAAGAAGTACTAAGTTCTCAGAAATGGGAAGGGGAATAACATTCAAAGTGGCTATAATAATATGTTATCTAAGATGCTCAATTTCTAATAAAAATTCGGAGACATGCAAAGAAACAGAAAAGTATAACCTATTCACGAGAAAAAAAAAAAGGCAGGTAAAAATCATGCCTTCAAAAGGAGCTAGTTTGGAATTAGCACACAAAGATTTCAAAGCAGCTATTATCAAAATGTTCTAATAAATAAAGGAAATCACACTTAAAGAATCAAAGGAAGATATAACAATAATAATTCATCATATAGAGAATATTAACAGAGATAATATGATGCTTAATTGTATGTGTTACTTTCACTGGGCTGATGCCCAGATGGCTGGCAAAACACTGTTTCTGGGTGTGGTCTTCTGGGAGAGGTTAGCATTTGAATCAGTGGAGTGAGTAAAGATCATGCGCACTATATGAGTGGGCAGTATCCAATCCACTGAGGGCCTGAATAGAACAAGGAGCTAGAGAAAGGATCAATTTGTTCTCTCTGCTAGATTTGGGAAATCCAGCTTCTCCTGCTTTCAGATATCAGCTGGGCTCCCAGATCTTTGGACCAAGACTGAGATTTATACACCAGCCCCTACCCAGTTCTCAGGCCTCAGGTTTGGACTGGAACTGCACCACAAGCTTTCCAAGGTCTTCAGCTTGCACAGGGTAGATCGTGAGACTTCTCAGCCTCCATAGTCATGTGTGCCAATCCCTCAGAATAAATCTTTCTATATACCTATACATATCCTATTGGTTCTATTTTTCTGAAGAACCTGGTCTAATGCAGGTAGTAATTACTATTTTAAAAAAAGAACCACATGAAAGATCTGCAGCTCAAAAATACAAAAAGCAAAATGAAAAATTCACTTGAAGGGCTGAACAGTATATGTGAGTTGGCAGAAGAAAGAATCAGCAAACTTGAAGAAAGATCAGTAGAAATTATGTACTTAGAAGAGAGGGGAAAAATTAAATAAAATAAACAGCCTTACTGAAATGTAGGACATCATTATATGCATAAACATAAGTAGAGTGGAAGTGCCCAAAGAGAAGAAAGAAACAAAAGGGATCAGGAGTTAAGCAACTCGCCAGTTAAGCAATCCCGGCTGTGTTCATAAACATACCTGCCATCAGGAGTTAAGTGGTAGATTCGGCCCTTGCACCACTCATAGCCTCATTCCCTCTGGGCCCACTCTCCCGCCATAATGAACCATTTCCATTTCTCCATCAGAACTGACTATTCCTTTGCTGATGCTTTCCCTGTTTCCTGGAGTACCCTCTTTTACCACCCTGCTGAGATATCTATCCATATTTTATTACTAAGAAAGAATTTGATGAATATCCATTTCTTCTGACTGAGAAAGAATTTGCACATAATACCTACTATATATGTTACCAACAGTAAGTTAACCAAAATCTGTACCAAATCTTTACAAGTCTAACAATTTTCCCCCCAAAAAACATGACAACAACAACAAGAAAAATACTACAGCAATGAACATTTATGTACTTAACTGCCCCAAAGTTGGGTCCTGAAGATCTGAACACAAAGATCTGAGGCAATTTGTTAAGTATCGTGGCTAAGCATTCAGTCTCAGGTTTTGGTAAACAATGTTTTTTTCTTGTTCTGCCTAAAATCCTATTCTAAGATTCTAGAGGAGTCTATTCTTTACTGGCTGTGTGTGTGTGTATGTGTGTGTGTGTACACATGATTGTAATAAAGTCTGAAAAGTGCTCAATTCAGTTGCTGCTTTTTCTTTAACAGAAACAAAGCTCAAGTGACAGCTCCTTTAGATAGCATTCCCAAACTTTCCAAATAAAATGACCACTTCCTACTATGTTCCTCACAGGACCCTGCACACACTTCTGTAATTGTAGCTCTATTTATTAGTATGTCTGTCTCCCTTTAGACTGCTTCTTAAGGGCAAAGACCTTTTGCTTGTAGCGTAGCCTCTCACATACAGCACAGCTTTTCTCACTTACAAATAAAATGGAAGAAAGAAGGAAGAAAAGGAGAGAAGGAGGAGAAGATGAAGGGCAGAAGGGAGAGAAGGAAGGAGGAAGGGAAGAACAGAAAAAAGAAGGAAGAAAGGAAGAGAGAAGGAGGAAAGGAAGAATGAGGGAAAGAAGGAAGGAAATTGTATATAGCATGTTTCATAAAGCTATGTTGCTCCTAATACTTTTTTAATAAGCATTTATAATTAACAATTACAGTTTTCCTAAAAAAATGATAGCCCCAATCATTAAAATACAACAATCTATTCACTTGCTTAATTAGGTCAAAACAATGTTTCCTTATGTCCTGTATCTTCCCAGACAGTCCAACCATTTTCTTTACTAACTGAATAGCTCAAAACCACTTGCCAGAGGCAGAAACACGAAATCAAGTGCCTGGAAATGTCTGTTTCAGCAACCTGACACTTTCAGCAAAAGCTCATGGGAACGGCTCCTTCAGAGCCTAATCATGTCCCCAAGCAGCCCCCAATGTCTGAGAATGACTACTGACAACTTGCAGAGGCAGAGGAGGGGAAGATTGGGCTCTAGAGAAATTTCTAAGATCCCGAGCTCAGGAAACAACAAAGAACTCATCCTAGACACCAGCCCTGGGGTCCTTTGCTTTGTGCTGAATATTTCTTCTTCACATTTGTGAATACTTCAGGCAGTGTTACAACACTGATAGATTTTCATATATACTATCTCCCAAAGTAATGAAAGGCTTAGTTCTCTAATGCCTGCACAGCGAACTGTGTTCACAGTAGTGTCCTTTCATTACTCCTCCTGTTGGCAGATCTCCTCCTCCAGAGCCTGACTGGACACACATAAGTCTGAAGGGTTCCATCCCCAACTGGGAAATGTAATTTAAAGTAAACACCATATCCAATGTGATGAGTGTTGTGAGCTGTTATTAAAAGTATCAGTCCACAGAATAGCTGTGCGGTGTCCTTCATTGCATAATGATCTGACAAAATAGGTCTTCAGTGTGTGTGATAATACAATTAGAGACCACTTCATAGGCTTTAAAATGTTCTCCAAGGAAGCTTATTGCCAGAGAAATCTAGAGAAGATGAAGAAGCAAATTTCCAATTCGGAGTCAGATGCAGACTCTTCACTTTATGTAAAAAAGGTGGTTCTTGTAGGCTCCTTAAGTCATAACAGAGCACTAGTCACTTCAAAATGTGGAAATATTAACAGTGAAAAAATAATACATTTATTGAACACTCACTATTTGCTAGGTGCTATGTTGTGAGTTTCCCATTAAGTACTCTTTTCACCTCCAGTTAAAGGTGAAGAAACAAAGTTTTCATGATTTCAACACTTGCCCAGCTAGTAAGTGGCAGGAATGCGTCTCCAAGCCAGCCTGTTTTACACTGACATATACTGTTACTGTTCTATGGCTTTAAACTCCAAGCATAGCTAGAGTTTAAAAGAAAACAACAATAAAAGAATGATTTAATCCAAAAAGGAACCAAAGAAGCAAAATCATGAAGCAGGAAAGGTTAAAGCAATCTTGTCCAGGACCCTGAGAGTGAGCAAGTGGGACTCCTGCCAGGTCGAAGATGAATGTTCTGGAGAAACTTGCATATACCCTGCCTTGTCTGGTGTCACCTCTAGAACCGTGGAAGAAAAACCACATTGGCAATAGCTGGCATATGCTTAGGAAGAAAGAACAAATGTCCCAAGTCAGACACTCAGAACTCTATATAATCATTTTGACTTTGTGACTCAAACTGTTGTAATAAAATCAGAATTTTATTCTCCTATTTGTCTGGCTTAACTTTTGCCTCTAGAAAAATCAATTATAGAGAGAATGAAGATTTCCAATGGCCCAGAGGGAATTACTAGACACCCCTCACTCCGTCCACACAGGGCTGTTATCCAAATTAATCAAATCTATACGTACTATTCCCACCACCCATTCTGGTCTCTGAAGCCTGGCTCAGAATTCTATTATATATTTTATTGCCACCCTTGCAAGAGTCAGCTATTTATAATTAAAAATTTTCCGTCATTCCTTTCTGTCACTGTTGGATGTCAAAGCTGAGGAAAATATGGAAATATTGAAAAATACTGACTCTTATTAACCTTAAACTGCCTATGCCCATCACTACACTTATGCATGTACGCACGCATGCAGGCCAGGCACACACACACACATGCATGCACACACACATGCACGCACACATGTATGCATGTGCATATGAAGGCACACACAAGTAGGCACACACACATGCAGGCACACACATGTATGCACACACCCATATGCAGGCACACACACATGCATGCAACCACACATACGCAAGCACACACAAGCAGGCACCCACACACATGCAGGTACGCACATATACACACACATGCAGGCACACACTCATGCAGGCACACACTCATGCAGGCACACACATACAGGCGCAAACATACATGCACATACATATGCAGGCACACACACATGCAGGTGCACAGACACATGCAGGCACATAGACACACGTGCAGGCATACATGCCTTTTCTCCCTGAAAATGCATCCGCTCAATGGTTTTTGGTCAAATTTTTGGAATTTTTCAATTTCCTTTTCTTTTCAGTTCCAATCTAAGACTCCAGATTGAACTATGTTGTAAAAGACTCTTAGTAGCCTCCTCCCCATTTCTCTGGAAAGTTCTGCTCTTCTGAGAAGTCTCAGTCCTCCAAAGAAAATGAGGTCCTAGGGAGTCTGAGAGTTAAGAGATCTGAATTCTCTCCTGACAGGTTCCAAAAGATAATTGATAAAGACCTATTTGTCTGGCAGCTCAAAGCTATCCACTCCTGGTCACAATTCACATTCTTCTCCTCAGCCTTGATTTCTACCAAAAAGTCAAAAAACTTATTACATTTCTAAATCCTGACTTCATACCAAAATATATGGGTCATATGTTTCAAATAGCAGCTCTGTTCAAGAATGGCCAAGTGAGCAAAATTTTGTTCTTTTCATTTGAAAGTAGATTTACAAGTGGATCTTTCTTTGGAAAGAGGGTGTGTTCCTAAGAAATTTTGAGTCAGAATATTGTAAGTACATTTATCTAGTAAATGTGTTAGAGATTGCCATTTTAATTATTACCCATCACTTATTTGTTAAAAAAATTCAGATTTTTTTTTTTCTAAAATAAAGAAGCAAGGAAGGCACATCTATGCTAGTAAATCGTATTGAAAAAACAGTGCAGTCCACTGCTTGGAGAAACAAAACGCTACCTATTTTTTATTCCCTCACTTGTAACGGTATTCACTTCCAATTACAACTCAAGAGGTCCCATTTCCTCAGCAGGAGATCCACGAATACCCTCCAGCATCACCCATCTCTCCCATGCAGAGGATGTCATAGGATGGAACTTTCCACAGTAGATAAAAAGAGTGACCCAGGTCTCTATGAACGAAGAAGATTAATATGTATTTGGTCTATTTTCCTGATGGCTTTCTATATCTTTTAATGTATTAACTTATTTTTTAAGCGCTGAATACTGGGCCCTATACCTTGCCTCCTGAGTAATAATCTCTGTTAGGCCCAAGCATCTGCTTTGTAAATAAACCATACAAGTTGGGAGAAAATATATGATCATTTTAATGCCTGAGAGATTATTGGCAATCTTTCAATGCGTAAATTATCTCTTGTATTGCCTCTAAGACATTATGGAACAATACCATAAAAGAAGCTCAATCTTCGCAATATAAACAAATAGACTTCTAATTTGTGTTTACTAGAGCAAAGCGGACAAATGGATTTTGCATTTTGTAAGATTTCCCCATATGGAGTTAATTCTTGGCACAGTTTTCAACCTAGTTTGCTGGGAAAATTCCTTTGAGTCCCATTTTAAAGGTCTTCCTGTGGTCACCTTTGACCTTTGCTTTGCTTTCCTAAGAAGGGCCTGAGAAAAAGTGATGAAGAAACTCCTTCCAGACATGGTATGCAATTGTTTGTATTCATTCTTGTCCTAAATGTTTTTTCTTCTGAAAGACTGCTGGGAGCCAGCAGATAAGAAGGATTTAAGATTTAAATTTCACAGGACATCAGATGTATGTATTCTCTGTATATCTAGTTTGAGGAATTGATGTGTCATATTATTTTCCAGAGAATATCATTAAAAAGTTAACACCAACACCAACTGATATTCCCAGACATAACTACCAACAAACCCATGTGCCAACAGGACACACAACGTAAGCATGTGGCTGAAATTCCTCAGATACAATATAGCCATTACATTCACCCAGTCATGCAGTAAATATTTATTAAACACCCAGACAAAGGCAGTGCTAAGTGAGTAAGAGAGACATGAAACTTGTCCCTGTAATGACAATACTCAAGTGAGAAAACAGACAATTCTGTAATTAATTAATTGCAACTTTGTCCTAGGTGGGTCTACCAGGAAGCTCACTTCCTCTGAACTGGGGAGGAGTCAGCAATGTTTCCTTGAAGAATGGGCTTAAGCTGTGACCTCACTTATGCAGAGGATTACATAGGCCAAGAGAGGCGAAGAATGATGTTCTATGCAAGGGAGGACAGAAGTGCAAACGCTACAAGACACAAGATGTCTTGCCAAGTTGAAGGAACAAAAAGGAGGACAATGATGTAATCAGGCCCAATAGATAAGGAGGAGAGTGTCATGAGACAGGGTGGTAAGATACATACAGACCAGCCAGAAAAAGAGAATTGAGAATCATTGAGGCAGAGGAATGAGATTTATGATTTTTAAAATTGATTATTTCACTACTGTGAAACACAGGTTTAGAGAACAGAAAGCCAGGATGCAGGATGACGAATTAGGAGTCTGCAGATAAGGAATATATTGTCCTTAATGAAATTTTAAAATGTGATATATAAATGTACATATATGTGTCTGTCTACACATACCCACATGTGTATGTATATATATATACGTGTATTCTACACACACCCACATATGCATATATACATGTATATATGTATATACTATAAACATATGTATTTATAATATTCTACACATACCCACATATATATATGTATACATATGTAGGTATGTGTACTCAAAAATATACCTTTTGAGTATAATTACATATAATATTATATATGTAATTACATACAAATATATATAAATTCTTTTTAATCTCTACTCTGGAGGAGATTACTTAACATTTAATATATCCTCATCAGACAAGACAGTTACAACAAACGACTTCAAATATCACTGTTACATCTTCACCAGAGCGTTCGTTAATCGGTATAAGGAATGCTAGATAGAATATTTCATTAGCGCGATGAGTAGCATTTAAAATAAATGAATTGATGCTGGTGAATTATACAGCCACTACGTTTGTGTGAACAGTGTTCTGAGAATCTGGCAAGCCCAGTGGCCTCTTAATTTAGGAGTGGTACCCTAGGCCTAGGGCCACTTGGTTCCATGTCCCACCACTTCACAGAGAATTCTGATCCGTAAGAAGGTGAGCTGCATCCCGTTGCTAGACTATTGCAACTGCTCAGTGGAACTTCTCATGCTGGGTACTTTGCAAAGTGCCAAAGTACAAACAAATGGAACGGACCATATGACAGTTTCTGCGCTTACTTGCAAATGCCATGTGGCAGCATCTGGTCTCAGACTTGCTTTCATTGTAACACCCCATCTGGCGACAAGCTTGTGGAGGAAGATTCTAGAGTTCTCATCGATCTCCATATGTCTGACGCTAGTACTGTCAACATGAACCTGAAAATGAGATTGACTGGCCAAGTTGGCTCAGGTTAGTTGACAATAACTAGATTAAGATAGCAATGGTGGAGATGGAAGAAAGTGGATCTACTGAAGGGATGGATCTGATGTGGATGTAGGGGCAGAAGCAAGAATGTCGGTTTTCTAGCATAAGCAACTTTGTACATGGTGGTGCAATATGCAGAGACAAGGAACACTGGAGACACAGCTTTGGGGGAAAGATTACAAATTTTGTTTTGGACAGATTGGGTTTGATAGATTTGTGAGTTTGCTAAATGAAGATATACTCATATGTAGTTGGATACAAGAGGTCTGGGGTTGAAGAAGTACTTGTGGGAGGCTTTAGTAAGCAGAGATAACTAAAGCCACGGGAGGCCATGAGATGGTCTAGGTAGACAATGACGTAGAAGGAAGGGAAAAGGCCCTGAAGAACGCCAACATCTAGAGGGTGAATATCGGAGCAACATACATCAGTAATGATTTTGGTGTTGTAACTCTAGCAAATATGTGTTGTTTTACATAATTTTAAGAACTGATAGCAAAATTTATTTTCAGATAAGTTGGCTTTATTTGGGAAAATGCATCGATAAGCCAACTGAGATAGACTGCACTGAAGTAGGCTCAATGGCATACTTACGCTGTGAAATAACATCACAGAATGGCTATGCAGCAGATTAAGTTCCTTTGTTTTGCTTTTTAAATATGAAAAAAGGACAGAGGAGGCAGCCCGATGGAGAGATGCCAGGCTGGTGGGGTTACTAAAACATCACAACGGAAGGGCAACTGAAGGAAGATTGCCTACTGTTCCATTTACAGTTGTTCATGATGCTGCATAGTAACTGAGTTTTTCATTTCTTTGTTTTGTTTTGTTTGAAACCAGAGAAGCTTATCATGAGTGGCATAAGGTCAGAGATAACCAGGTCCACACATGTTTGTGTTTTTCCACAACGTCAGACTTTCATTGATGCTATTTCAATCAAGAAAGCCATGCGCTCCACAGAGTTCCCAAGGAGGCAATTCTCCTTAGCACTTCCTGTTCACTAGGTAATCAGAGCCACAGGCACACAAACGCAAGCCATCTCACGTCAGTCAATATTGCAAACCATACATAATAGTATACTTCATCAATACATAAATGATATAAATTAAACATGCCACAACAAACAAAGTAACATTTAACATCGAGAGAAAGGGGATAGAAAACAAACTAGTCCAGGAAGAATGATGTGAACAGAATGAATAGCCTGATCTGGGCCTGAAGGTCCCTTGCTCTTGTAAGAAAGAGCCTTTGATGCGGGCGGAGTCTTCAGCAGCAGATTCTACGTGTTTATCACAAGACAGCAAGATGGTGTCTGTTAACATGGCTATTTCAAGCTGCTGAAATCCTGCTTTTTATGGCCACAGGGTCTTCTGATGAGGACTGATGGTGGAGGAGCGTGCTTGGTTGTGTCCGTATGTGGTTGGATGCAGTCCTTATTGATCAGGCAAAACATCTGGTCCCGGTTGGTAGAGTGCCTTTTGAAATGTAAGATGGAGCCTTTTTTCTAATCTGGAGTTACTTATGTCAAGGGTGCTCTATACAAAGCTAAGTTTCATGCTGGGGTCAAAGTGATAAGGAGCAAAGGCAGGATGTGGATATATAAGAATGCAGTGGTTGAGACAGCCTTTGAAAATAGCACGCCCCACCCCAGGCATTTGCAGAAATTTGGGGACTGGCCTTGAACTCTAACAGGCTGTGAAATTGAAGGGCATATTTACTAAATATTTTGACGGATAAGCATATCTATCGTCTTATGTCTGGGTTATATATATTCCATATATTATACCTTATCTCTGTATTATTTTCAAGTAGCTAATAATAGTCACAAGTTCAACAATATAAAGTGCACATTAAGTCTCCCTCTCATCCTATCTCTTATCCAGAGACAACCATTATTATCTGTTTCTTATTTATCTTTCCAGAAACATGCTATCTGCAGAAAGCAAATACACGTATAGTCTTTTAAAATGTTATCAGAAGCATTGGCATACTGTATAAACTCTTCCACATCTTGCTTTTCTCTCTTAATAGGGACTGAAGTGCTTTCCATATCAGTACAGAAAAGCTGCCTTTTACATGGCTGTATCATATTCTACATATGGATGTACCATAAGCTATTTAAAGAATTTCCAATTGATGGTCATTTGAGTTGCTTCCAGACTTCCACTATTGTTGAAAATGCCTCAGTGAAAACCTTGTCCATAATTACTTAGTGCACGTGCAAACCAAAATTATTCTTCTTGACAAAATAGTTTAAAATTCACTTCTCATTGTGAAAAGGGGCAGAACAGGGAGGAGGCAGGTGCCAGACAGAATACAGATAAAGATTCAGAAAGCTCAGCTTGAAATCTCAGTAAGCTGCAGCAGCAAAATCACAGCCACATGTTTCAGGGCCATTGGAGGAAAGCAAAACATTGCAGAGAAACACACTAATAAAGACTTACGACTAGAGATCTGTGTTTTGGAAGAAGACATTCTAAAGCATATCAGACCTCACAGGACAAAGCCATGTGGATCACAGAGAAGACAAACTGAACCAGCAAGAACCATTCCCTTAGCTTCCATGGAAAAGGGCGATCAGCAGATCTTCAGAAGAATTGAAGACAGGGATCAGAAATTGTAGTTTGTGTCTAGTTTTATGGACACAGGGAGGGGAACATCACACACCAGGGCCTGTCAGGGGAGTTAGGGCAAGGGGAAGGAGAGCATTAGCACAAATACCTAATGCATGCAGGGCTTAAATCCCAGATCACATGCCGGGTGCGGTGGCTCACGCTTGTAATCCCAGCACTTTGGGAGGCCAAGGCGGGTGGATCACAGGGACAGGAGTTCGAGTCCAGCCTGGCCAATATGGTGAAACCCTATCTCTAGTATAAATACAAAAATTAGCTGGGCGTGGTGGTGGGCGCCTGTAGTCCCAGCTACTCAGGTGGCTGAGGCAGGAACATCGCTTGAACCCGGGAAGTGGAGGTTGCAGTGAGCCGAGATCACGCCACTGCATTCCAGCCTGGGTGACAGAGCGAGACTCCATCTCAAAACAAAAACAAAAACAAAGACAAAAAAAACCTAGATGACAGGTTGATGGGTGCAGCAAATCACCATGGCATATGTACACCTATGTAAGAAACCTGCACGTGCTGCACATGTATCCCAGAACTTAAAGTATAAAAGAAAAAAAAATGTCTGGAGTTCTTTTACTCCTCTTGGTTGTAAAAGATGTATACATAGAGTGTGTAAGCCTTTCTCTACCATTAGTCAAAATTCTGGGCCCCAGAGTGAAAGGAACCAAAAAATTAATGATGTTAACAAAAGTTAACATGTATTAAGTTGAGTGCTTACCATGTACTGACAACTACAAAGCGTTCTCCATGGATTATCTTGTTTTATCCTCATAAAACTTTATTAAGAAAAATTATTGTTCAGATTTTACAAATGAACAAACTAAGGTTCAGAAATGTGTCCAGGCTGGGTGTAGTGGCTCACGCCTGTAATCCCAGCACTTTGGGAGGCCAAGGTGGGTGGATCACCTGAGGTCAGGAGTTTGAGACCAGCCTGGCCAACATGGTGAAACCTCGTGTCTACTAAAAATACAAAACTTAGCCAGGCATGGTTGCATACACCTGTAATCCCAGCTACTCGGGAGGCTGAGGCAGGAGAATCGCTTGAACCTGGGAGGTGGAGGTTGCGGTGAGCAGAGATTATGCCGCTGCACTGCAGCCTGGGTGACAGAGCAAGACTCTGTCTCAAGGAAAAAAAAAAAAATAGAAAAGAAAAAGGAAAAGAAATGTGGCCAAGTTTACTCAACCAGGGCATGATGGAATCAAGATTCAGACTTGGGCACTGGGACTCTAAAGTTTTTAATCACTGGTGTATTCACAAACTTTCGGCCAAACAGCAGACTAAGTTCATTGCTGATAACTAGCCCTGAACTATCCATCTCCCTAGCTTAGCTGTATCCTTAATCCCAAGGTTTCCTTAAAGACCTGCCGTTTGTCAGTAAAGTGGGAAAACTAATGACTTAAAAACTCATGTCAAGCAAATAAAAATTCATTAAGTACACAAAAACAGCCTTTTACAAAAATGTCCCTCCTAATGAAGGCTATTTCTGTGTGTGCTATAAGTTAAACATTTATTTTAAAAAATTATTATTGGCATTATGATCTATAATATGCCTAAATAATTGTAACAAAGAGTACTTGTTTTAAAGAATTTAGAGGAGTAGAAACATCTAAGGGCCATAGTAAAAGGCGAAATATGTCAGTGGTAGATCCTATCACAGTATTTGATGCATAAAATGTGATAAGTAAACACTTGTAAAGAAATAAATAACTAAAAGAAAAATACAAGGATATCAGAAGCCATAGAACAGAGTTCTAGGTGAGCCAACCTAAACATCTCAGGCAATCATATATAGAAGGTACAGCATAAGCTTCTGAATAGGACAAACAACATTCCTCCCCATTTCCCAGAGAAGTGGCAATTCTGAAAGTTGTTGAGGAAGCATATATGAGCAGAAGGATTTCCAGATTCAATTGCTCGTGGAAGTAATTAAGCTTACGTGGCCACAGATGGCCTCACAACACTAAGCCCTCTCCTTGCTCCTGTTCATATTAAAAATAATCTTGTTTTTCACCATGCTAAAAATTTATTTTCACATGTAAATATTTACTTTAACCACCACTCGATTACATGAAACTAGGATAGGCACTGAAAATGCAGCACCAAAGATGATCTGGATTATGAGAATATTGTTGACCTTTTACAAGAGATGTACTTCTCCAGGAAAAAGTCAGTTATTTTCTCATCGACCTATTAGTGCAGTGATCCAGTTCATGGTATCATCCTGCCTTGCAGTGGGGAAATAGTCCAATTCAGTTTCCTCAACAATTGCTGTTGAGGTGAAGGCAGTTTCTCCTTGGTCCTGTGGGCTTGCTGGAACCTGGTAACAATCTAGTGGTCTTATCTCCATGAAGGCTGTCTGGAGTTACCCACTCCATTTTATGAGAATCAAAGAAGGGTGTACGAACATTTGCTGATCTGACAAATTCACTCTGGTCACCAAGGATTGCAAAAATGGTTTTTACTCAGAGGCTATTTTCGCTATTAACGAAAATGCAGAATGAATTTCATCTTTTTCCTTCCCTTCACAGCTAAGGTTCTCGAAAGATTATTCTATAATTCTCTGTTCTTCTTTACCCCTTATTCACTCTTTATCCTTACTAATTTCATTAACACCCCACCGCTCTACTAAAATCACTCTTTCCTGAGGGCATTATTAACCTTCTAGTTACCAAATCAAAAAAGTGCAACTTGGCTCCCTGGAAACATTTTCCATAAACACTACTTAGAACTCTCTTCCTCTTGAAATTCTCTTCTCTTCCATTGGTGTCTATGACAACACCTTTTTAAAAATTTCCTCTGACATCTCTGATTGCTCCTTCAACAAAGATCCTTTTAATGGTCGATCCTTTCAATGATGATGTTCTCTAAGGTTTCTTCTCCTGCATTAATTCCTTCCTGTTGTCTTCATATTCACCAGTATCACTTATATCCATTATCTATGTGGTCATATGCTGTAAAAAGACATTTCAGTCAACAATAGATCACACATACAACAGTGGTTCCCATAAGATTATAATGGAGCTAAAAAATTCCTATCACTTAGTGATGTGATAGCCATTGTAACATCATAGTGCGATGCATTATTCATGTGTTTGTGGTGATGCTGGGGTGAACAAATCTACTGCATTGCCAGTTATATAAAAGTATAGCAGATATGGTAGCACTCTAGGGTGACTATCATTAACATTTCATTGTATATTTTCAAATAGCTGGAAGAGCAGATTTTTGAATGTTCCCAACACAAATAAATGATAAATGTTTGAGGTGATGAATATGCTAATTATCTAGATTTTATCATCATACGTTGTATACATCTACTGAAATATCATGCTGCACCCCATAAACATGTATGATTATGTGTTAATTAAAGATAATAATAAAGCAAAAAGACAAAACAAAAAAGGTATAGCGCAATTATGTACAGTACATAATACTTGATGATGATAAATGACTGTTTCTGGTATATGTATTTGTTATACTCTATTTTTATTACTATTTTAGAATATACTCCTTCTACTTCTTAAAGAAAAAATTAACTGTAAAACAGCCTCAAGCGACTGCTTCAGGAGGTATCCAGAAGGCGGCATTATTATCATAGGAGATGACAGCTCCATTGCTGTTAATGCTCCTGAAGACCTTTCAGTGGGACAAGATGTGGAGGTGGAAGACAGTGATATTGATGATCCTCACCACGTGCAAGCTAGGCTAATGTGTGTTTGTGTTTTAGTTCTTTTAAAAGATTAACAAGTAAAAAAACAAAACAAAACAAAAAAACTTCAATAGAAAAAAGCTACACAATAAGAATATAAAGAAGGATTTCTGTACAGCTGTACAATGTTTTTAAACAAACTTAGCTTAGCTGTGTTATTTCAAAAGTGTCAGAAAGTTTAAAATTAAAAAGTTTATAAAGTAAAAAAGTTACAGTAAGCTAAAGTTAATTTATTGTTGAAGAAAGAAAAATATTTTTATTAATTTATAATAGCCTAAATGTACAGTGTTTATAAAGTCTACACTAATGTATGGTAAGATCCTGGGCCTTCACATTCACTCACCACTCACTCACTGATTCACCCAGAGCAACTTCCAGTCCTGTAAGCTTCATTAATGGTAAGTGCCCTATATGGGTGCACCATTTTTAATTATTTTATTTATTTTATATTTTATTTTATTATTTTATTTTATTTTAATTTTTGAGATGGAGTCTCGCTCTGTTGCCAGGCTGGAGGGCAGCGGCATGATTTTGGGTCACTGCAACCTCCGCCTCCCAGGTTCAAACGATTCTCCTGCCTCAGCCTCCTGAGTAGCTGGGACTTCAGGCACGTGCCACCATGGCCAGCTAATTTTTGTATTTTTAGTAGAGACGGGGTTTCACCATGTTGGCCAGGATGGTCTCGATCTCCTGACCTCGTGATCCGCCCACCTCGGCCTCCCAAAGTGCTGGGATTACAGGTGTGAGCCACCGCGTCTGGCCCATTTTTAATTTTTTATACCATATTTTCACTGTTCCTTTCTATGTTAGATATGTTTAGATGCACAAATACTTATTATTGTGTTACAGTCACCTACAGTATTCAGTCCAGTAACACGCAGTACAGGTTTACAGCCTAGGAGCAACAGGTCATACCACAGAGCCTAGGTGTGGAGAAGGCTGCACCATCTAGGTTTGTGTAAGTACAATCTATGATGTTCCCACAATGACAAAACTGCCTAACAACGCATTTCTTGGAATATATCTCCATCATTAAGCAATGCATGATTATATACCTAAAATTTCTCCTGAGCCTCAGCCCTCAATTTTCAACTACCTGCTAAGCATCTGTTTCTGGATATCTCACAAGTAATTTACACATACCAAGTCAATTACACCAATTTTTGTGTGTGTCTTAAAAGGCCTTTATTTTTATTTGAAGTTTGTTTTTGTTTTTGAAGGCTTTTTCTTGGGCATAGAATTTTATTTAGGTTGATGATCTATTCCTTTATTTGTTATTTTTTAATTGACAAAAATTGTATATATTTACTGTGTACAACGTGATGTTTTGATGTATGTATGCACTGTAGAATGTGTTCTTTTTTCATATCTTGTCTCTATCTGTGGCACCCTCATCCACCCAACTCTCTTCCTTCCCTCTCTCTCTATGCCAAGGGCCTACTGAGTTTATCCTGTTCTCTCTAATAGTTTCCCAGCCTCTCCACCTCTATTAATTTGGCCCAGTTTGGCCCTATCATTTCACACCTTGACATCCCCCTATTTGTTCACTTCCTTTTCCCAATCACTTAGACCATAGTAGATGCTCTGCTTTCTGTTGGTGGAATGATTACATTGTAACAATTTCTGCCCCACTTCTGCCACCCAGTGTCTCACAATACTTCCTCCAGGGATCTAGTTAAGAAACATAAGTTGTTCATGCCGCATCTTCCCCTATGTCAGATCCTCCCACTGCCTCCAATATCCATTTTAAATTTTGGTGCTTTTAGCATGGTACCCAAAGCACTGCCTGCCCTTCTCCCACCTGCCCAAATGCACCCCAACTGCTGCCATGTGAGATGACCCACAGTTCCATTAACCTTTAAGGCCCTCCATGCTTTTCTCTTTGATTAAGGCGCCATTAGAACACAATAAAGTGCAGTGTTCAAATGCATGTAATCAATGGATTTTTGGCAAGTGTATACATCCATGTGGACACCACTCCAATCAATATGTAGAACATTTCCATCATCCCAGAAAGTCCTGTTTCGTCCTCACCAGTCAATTCCCCTACCCACATAAGAGGGTAACCATTATTCTAATTTCCATGACCATGTATTAGTTTTCCTCTGTGCTGCTTTTGCTCAACAGAATGTCTGTGGGATTTATCCAAGTTGATGTGTATACCATGTATTCATTCCTTTTATTGCTGAGTAGTATTCCACTATCTAAATATGCCACAATTTATGTATGTGCTGGTGAACATTTGAGTTGCTCCCAGTTTAGGGTTATTATGAACAACATTGAAATGAACATTCTTATGCAATCTTTTTGTGAACATAGTTTTTTTTTTTTTTTTGGCACAAATACCTAGGAAGGGAATTACTATGGTTCACTTAATAAAAATGTACCTATTGCTTTTCCAACCATGTGTCCACATACTCAGCAACATTTGGTGTTGTCAATATTTTGTTTTAGTTATTCTAGTGTATGTTAAGCAACATTTCATTGGGGTTCTCGAAGTTTCATTTTCTTCTCAACTAATGATGTTGAACACCTTTTCAATGTAATCAGCCACTGGTATATCGTCTTTTGGGAAATACCCCATTCATGTTTTTACCCTTTAAAAATGGGTTTTCCTTTTTATTATTCATTTGAGAGAGTCATGTATGTACTCAGAATACAAGTTCTTTATCAGATATATAACTTTTTCCAGTTGTTGACACATCTTTTTATTTTCCTGATGATTTTTGAAGAGCAGAACATTGTAATATATCATCTTTCATCTTTCTTTATACCTTTTTGTCTGTGCAGAATTCTTTACCTGGGAGGAACTTCCCCCTTGTCTTTGAGAATTAGTTGACATATGATTTGGTAATCACTGATGCTCCTGTTACTTTTTTCCATGAGCAAAGTCAGTCATGGACTGACTTGAGAGCATGGGCTGACTGACTTGGGAGCATGGGCTGTATTTTATTTAGTGTTTTATGTCTAGTAGAATACCTACCAAGTAGCAGGTGTTCAATGACTAGAGTCAATTAAATTTCACCAATTCACTTCTTTGCATGTCATTTTCTTTTCCTAAAAACAAGGTAAACTCCCCACTTACTGCATAGGCATGTGCAAGCAATGAAAGCTTTTAAGGTTGTGAAAATTGAGCTTTTTATTGCCTCTCATGTGTTTATCAGTAAGAATCCTGTGAATATACACTTTTCACTGACTTTGTTATTGTTATTAGCTGAATTGTGATTTTCATTTCAAAAGCAGTATACGTAATTCTTAATAACTTAGATGTTCCTATTAAAATGCTGGGACATCTTGAACAACAACAACAAAAAATGACTAGCCAGAATTTGCCATTGCCATATAAGAGTTTGTCATTTGACTTTACCATGTAGAGTGGCTGATCTTTTATTCCAGTGAGGCTCACTAATGTCTAAAATCACATGAACTACATAAAAATGACAATGTCATCATTAAATCTGTCCAAGGAACTAGAGCTTAATGAATTCCCTAGAGAACTCCAACTTGATAATGGGAGCTAAGAAGTCACAACACTACTCTGACAGGAAGGTGCAGTTAAAAGAAATTTGCACCAGCTATACATGAAAGCACCAGCTATACATGAAAATAATGGGCTAATTGAGGAAGCAAAGTGCAATCTTTTCTTCTCTGCAGGAAACCACAGAGTGGAGAAGCCCCTCTGCTCAGCAGACAATGAGACACAATCAAATCACATTCAGCACATTATGAATTAAGCATCTGAGAGTGGAATGACTTTCTCCACACCAACAAAGCCTCAGAGCATAGAATTTTATTGGTCAGATCCTGTATTGTTCTTCCAGAGCAGCATGGATTCTCATCCTGGAATGATTAAAAGTACCAGAAGCCAGAATAGTCAGATATTCAAATTAAATTGATAAATGTTTATAGATAGCATAGAAAATGTAGTTACATGTATAAATAGCCAGAATGTTCAATTGCCATATCTGAAAAGCACAATGAATTTAGAAGCTAATTGAAACTGAATTCTTAAGGATTTGCTACAATATCTCAGGCTTACTAAACAAAAGGCTAGATTCAATATTCAGAATGCAATCTTTGCTCCTGAAGGAGCTAGTTTTTGTTGTTTGTTATTTGTTATTTATTTTTTTGGTGGGGACAGGGTCTTGCTCTGTTGCCTAGGCTGGAGTGCAGTGTTGCAATCTCGGCTTAGTGCAACCTCCACCTCCTGGGTTCAAGTGATTCTTGTGCCTCAGCCTGAGTAGTTGGGATTAGAGGAGTGCATGACTATGCCCAGCTAATTTTTTTTTTTTTTTTTTGGTATTTTTAGTAGCGATGGAGTTTTGCCATGTTGGCCAGGCTGGTCTTGAACTCCTGGCTTCATGTGATTTCCCCACCTTGGCTGGGATTACAGGTGTGAGCCATCACACCTAGCCCTGAAAGAGCTAGTTCTGTTAAGGGGCCATGTGAGGGTCCAAACCTTTCTCTTTAGTGAAGACTTTCTGCTGGAGGGGCAGGGCTGTTGAGATAAGCTTTTTCAAATGGCCAACATCCCTGAAGGGCAGTGATATAAGATTTTCCCTGACACAGAAGTACAAAAGAAACCCAGCACTTTGTAGAAGCTGGAGGAACAGCAAGTCACTGGCAACTGTAACAGTCGTGTCACCATGCTGGAGACTGTCAGTCCAGTCACCTCCTGAACCATGATCTAGCTCTTGTTGCCCTAAATCACATCTGAATACCACCCATATTCTCAAACAATACAAAACAGACCGGAAGTTCTTCTCTCCTCAGAATTTGGTTATGATTGAAATGTAATAAGCAGGAAGTTAGAATTCTGGTTGCAAAGAATTCACGCTGAAAGCAGAAACTGTCTTACTCATCTTTAATACACTTGTGCCTAGAACAATGCCTGGTTGATTAGTGAGTGAATTAATGAGAGGCCTTAAAAGAGAAAAGGAAATTTTACAGGACTATAGTAGTTGAAGAGCTACATTGGAGAAATTAAAGAAGCAAATCCGATGACTGAATTAACACTCTATGACTCATCTAGCTATTGATCAAAGAGAGAATTTATTCACAGAGATTTTCAAATACAAACAAAATAGCACTTTTAAATTTTTTACAAAATGAATATAGAAATAAATGTGGTACAGAACAGTACAATAATGGACAAAAGAAAACACGATCCAATGACTGGAAAATGTCTCTCATTACTCTCATATCTTCAGCTGAATTCTCTCCTACAGTGGACATCAAGTTTCCCCTTTTCTTCATAAGAATATCATAGCAGAAGCTACTCAGAGAAATATTGCATATTGTTGAATAACATGGAAATACAAAGGCTTAACTCTAAAGGTCTGCATAAACACTGAAAATATGTTGAGGAACTAAATTAGAGCTTATGCAGGATATACAAAATACTGATAGTTTGGCTTATTGGTCCATTTATTAGGCTTAATGTACGTTTTATAAAGTGATAATACTGTATTTTAAATGTATATTAAAAAGAAAACAGAGGAGAAATGCACCACTAAACCTCCCGTACAGTCTGTGCGATAATCCACGTTTGTGCATGGGTGTGTGTGAGGATGCGTGTGTCTGTATGTGCTTGTGTGATTTCGGGAGTGCCGTGACCTACAGGGAACATCTTTGTGGGTACCCTGGTTCCCAACATAACACTGTTTCTACTAGCCCTTTTGATTTTCTGAGTCCTCATCTTAAAAACAAAACAAAACTAAAACCCAAACCCTTGTTTGTATACAGAGACTTGTTGTGGGTGTATGTGTGTGTGTTGTACGTTAACAATACTCTGTGGAACAGAAACACCCGATGCCCTGCAATATTTTTAGCCTTTGGTCCATTTTTCTCCATCATTCTGTACTCTCCCTTTTTATTTCCCCCACAAGTCTCCTACAATCCTTCCTTCCTATATCATGTTCCTGATTTTATCGGGTTTCATTTTATTAGCATTGTATTGGATTAGAACTACTATTCCACCTTTTGAAGGTAGGTGGATGTTTTGACCTCTCCAAGCCCCTTTGGCCCGTCTTCTCCTCTGTCTGCTCTTGGTGGCTCCATCTCAGTATGGGTAGTGCTTCTGTTTCTTGCCCGAAAAGCAAGCCAGCCATGTGCATAGCAGCATGGCAGCAGTGGCACCTGCTCCCGTGCAGTAGTAGGCCCAGCCGATTTCACACTTCCCTAGGGACAAAGGAAGGGGAAAGAAGAAAGTCACAGATGAGGATGATTTTGCAGCAGGCTTTCTTATTGCTTCCAGTGTGTGGGCTCTGAAACACCCTTTGGGAATAGGGTATCCTCGCTTAAATGGAATAATAATGTGCTGAAAGTTATCTTGGCAGTGAAAAAAGCAAGAATGGCTGGATGCATTTCAGAAGTATCTCAATGTCTACCTCTCACACTGGCTAAGAGAAGTCTAGTCTCCTCCACCAATATCCACACCTGGCCAAAAAAAGAGAAGAATGGCAGCAACCAGGATAGGGGATGAAGGAGTTAATTGTAACTTACATCACCCAAGCTCACCTGCGTAACAAAGTACTTTAGGGAAAAAAATATAAATGTTGATGCAATCCTTCTGCACAAGGGCCACTTTGAGGAGGCAACCCATTTGAAGGATAATGGCTAATGCTAAGGTGAATGCTGCCATTTATGTGGAATCGTCAAGTGACTTACTCTCTACTGTCTGAATCAGAAAACAAAAATTCCCAGATTCTTCTGGGATCAACACTCACCTTGAAGATAAAGTGTCATTTAAATGAAAATATAATGACAAGCATCCAAGTGGGTCCTGATTTCTCAGAGTTGGATTAGTCTTAATAGTCATAACAAATCCAAAATATTAAAAATATGTAAGTAGATGTATTTATCTATATTGTCTTTGTCAATTCTTTTGTCAACATTATAAGGTAGAATACTAGCTCAACATGGTTGACAAAAAAGCTTCTCAGCATTTAAAGAAGTTGGTGACTTACCCATAGTCATATGCTTATAATTTGGAATAAAGTGAGCCAGGACTCAAATCTGGGTTCTAGACCCCAAGAATAGGTCGGTGTCCCCAGATGGCTTAATGGAATGGGTTTCTGCATTCATTAGCTTTGTCTTTCTTAATGACATTCAAGTTATTCTTTTTGTGCGCACAGTAAAGAAGGCCTCTATATCTTATACTGGACGCTGCACTTTCTGCTTCAATTCTAATTCATTTTTCAGCCGGTCTTACCATCTTATCAGATGATGCTCCAACAGCAACCATGTTCCTCCTTTTGGTTCTTGTTTTGCATTACATTAGGTACAAACATAAACACCAAGACATTTGGATTTCACAGTCACTGAACATAAAACCCATAGACTGAAAATCACGGGGCCGGGCACAGTGGCTCACGCCTGTAATCTCAGCACTTTGGGAGGCCAAGGCGGGCGGATCACCTGTGGTCAGGAGTTTGAAACCAGCCTGACCAACATGGCAAAACCCTGTCTCTACTAAAAATACAAAAATTAGCCAGGCATGGTGGTGGGAGCCTGTAATCCCAACTACTCAGGAGGCTGAGGCAGGAGAATCACTTGAACCCGGAAGGTGGAGGTTGCAGTGAGCTAAGATCACACCAGTGCACTCCAGCCTGGGTCAGGGAGCAAGACTCTGTCTCAAAAAAAAAAAAAAGAAAATCACATCCCTTCTTTTCACAAGTCAGTCTGCAGGAAAATAGCCTGTTGCTTGGCAAGAGTGACACCACCTTGAAGCGAAACCTCAATGACAACCAGTGTTTGACTCCTGCATACCGAGGTGTTCCCACAGCTTAGATAACCCCCCATAAAGAAACAATGCCTATGGCATAGATAACCTTTCATAAAGACGTTTATCTCATCTCCCTAGAGGTCGCAAGTTTTGGAAAGAAAGTGTGAGATGTGACCAGCTGCACTTGTCTGTACCCTAAAAGCTTGCTATGTAAAGGCTGCTTTCTGGAGGGCAGGTGCAAAGATCCACCATCTCACACCTGCCAGAGACATGGCTTCTGTTTGTAAGTCCCTATTAAATGTTTCTTTCTGAGAAATTGGACTTGTCAGCCTCTTTCCTCACCTCTTTTCTCAGCCTCTCAGCCTATGGGGCTGGGTTTGCATAGACCTGCTCACCGCAGAACACAGCCACTTTTACCTTGTTCATTTGTGAAGAATTAATAACTTCCCTGCTGAAAATTACCGAGACTGTTAGGTATAATGTGCAATTAAACTTTGGATCTTCACTGGACATTTACTGGAGAAGTAGTTAGCATGTGCCCCATGCATGGATAAAAAGGCAAGGCAAGACAGAGCTAAGGGAGTTTTTGGCTTGTGGTCACCATGAGTCAACAGCAGCAAAATTTGATCAAGAGCCTCCACATCTTAAAAGTTCTTAGGCCATTACCTAAGCACACAGACATCAAGCTATGTTGTTCAGTCCTCAACCTAGGTGTCATCCTTGATTTCTCCCTTTCCACATCCAATGAATAATTAAAAAATAGCAAATGTGTATTGATCACCATTTTCTAAAAATTGTCATGGAGCTCTACATGGAGCAGATATTAATGATTTAATTCTCATAGGAACACAGTGTGGTAGGTACATGAGTATCATTTCAGAAGGGAAGACTGAGGCCAAGGAAAGTTTAATAACCTGCTCCAGGACTTCTCCTTAATAAGTAGCAAGTCCTTTGCCACTCTCCCCCATATCTATCCTGTGTCCTGCCCCTTCTCAAAGGCCCGATCATCCCCCAGGCAGTCTTGTCTGCTGTCATTGCTTTCTTATCTCTCTGCTTCTACTTATATCATTACCAACAGCAAGGTAGGCAGCTGTCTTTTTAAAAATCAATCAGATCAACTTAAAACCCTGTAATGACCCAGCACTTTGGGAGGCCAAGGCGGCTGGATCACTTGAGGTCAGGAGTTCAAGACTGGCCTTGCCAACATGGTGAAACCCCATCTCTACTAAAAATACAAAAATTAGCCGGGCGAATTTGATCAAGAGCCTCCACATCTTAAAAGTTTTTAGGCCATTACCTAAGCACACAGACATCAAGCACACAGAGCAAATTAGCGCAAGTGGCCCACACATAAGAATCCCTTGAACCCAGGAGGCGGAGGTTGCAGTGAGCCAAGATTGCACCACTGCACTCCAGCCTGGATGGCAGAATAAAACTCTGTCTCAAAACAAACAAGCAAACAAAAAGCCCCTTTAATGAATTCTCAAAAATCAATGTCCTTCCTGTAGCCTATGAGGGCTTAAATGTCTGCTGACCTCTCACACCTCATGACCACTCTCTCCTGTGTCTTTTCTCTGGCCACACTGACCACTTTTTCTGGAGCACATCAGCCTTGTTGCTGACATGAGAGCTTCACGCTTATGATTCCTTCCACCCAGAAATTCTACTTCCAGATCGTGGAAATGCCAGGCCTATGGCAAGCACCCAATACATAATTGTTGAATGAAAGGCAAGTAAAAGAAAAGCAGAAAGGAAGCAAACCAGGCAGGCAGCTAATACCTGAAAAACAGTAAGTCTAGCATTTTATTTTAAGAGTAACTCTTGTCCTGTTTTGGCACTGAAATTTTGGAGAGAACTTCCCAAACCAAGTATGTATTTCCGGCCTCATCTAGAGAGTATGTTAAATTTAACGGGGTAACAGATTCTGAAAGATCACCTCTCCACCTCTGGGTAGGTCGCACTGGCACAATGACCTCCATTAATACAGATAGAAGAAGCATTTTTCATGGGTAACCGAGTCCCCCTTCACAGGTCAGATTTGCTGACAACCATGAACTAATGTGGTTGTGAGTCTTGGGAATAATCTCCATTTTGAATTATTCTTTAGCTGGATTAAATACATCTAGGAGGGGGAATTAATAGGTAGAGAAGAGATGGCCAATAGTTTAGAACATTTCAAAGAGTCGGCAAAATTTGTGGTCCATCTGTTTAGCACTGGGCTCAGAACACAGAATACAATCAATTGTTCATTATTAATAATGTATTGACCTATACATAGTTCCATGACCTAACATGAAAAGTAGAGTATATAATTCTTTATTAATTATTTGGCACTTAAGAAAAAGTTGCTGAGGCTAATTATTTGAAAACAGTGTATGTGACAGTAGACACATTTATTAAGCAAAGATGGAAAAAGAAGCTAGTAAAGGGTTGGCTATCAGAGGACAATGAGAGAGGGGATAATATTGGTTTTGCTTTTGTTTTTGGCAGAGAAGTCAATAAAATAGCAGAAGTGTAAGCTTCAGGGTCTCGTACGTGGCAGGGGAGCTACAGCCGATGCTGTAGATTCTCCAGTCAGTTCCTCTGTGTCCCTTTGCTGGTTCTTGACTCTCAATCTCCAGCTTCTGTCTGTGCTTTGCTCCTAACAGCTTATATTTGCAACGCTCTTCAGAGGACCCATGAGTGACTGGCATTACTCTGTCCCAGCTCTCTGACAACTGAAGTGCCCCCTGGTGTGACCCACAGCCAGCGATGGACTTGTACCGGAGTGTGCACATCTAGCTTTCTTCCCTCCAGGTGGAACAAAGTCTGCAGTGTAATGATAATGAATGTTCCCAGCACTGTGAGTTCAGGCTGAGGCTGAACTCTCATGACAAACTGCACCCTGCTGGGTGTTTACTCCTTCCCTACCTTGCTTTTCCACTTCCCCACTGTTTTTTCCTTGGCACGTTTCCTCAATCACTTGAACTCAAATCCTCATCTCAGGATCCACTCTGGGGAACCAGATCTAAGACAGGAGTGAATGAACAAAGACTTTCTTGCTTTTCTTTATCAAGGGATCTGTAAGTTTCTACCATTGTCAGAAGCTAAGCCACCCCACCCACCTACCCAAGCCCTGCTATCCCCTGAAAGAGGCAGAGCAGAGCTTTCAGCACCAGCTGTCTCCCACTCTCCCCACACTACCCTCTTCCTAGGGCAAATCCTTGTCTTGCTCAGGTGTAATTGTAATTTCTAGTCATTGTTATCTGGATCCATTCTTGTTTATGTCATAAAACAGGTAGTTAACATATCAGGCTAAATATCTATCAGATGAAAACTGGCAGGAAATTAAGCAAAGATCTTTAAAGAGTGTACCATAATAGCAGAAAATGTTTGAGGATATAAGAAAATACGGCCACCAATCAGACATATATGCAAGTTTGTGTGTATGATTTACAAAATTTGGGATTAAAATTCAACAACTGGTTAAGGTCCAAAATGAGCTGTTAATGTTCGATGTGATTTAAAAGAAAAAGAGTCCTTCATTTAAGACATGAAGGCTTTTTCATTTACTAAGTAATTCTTAAAATAATTATTAAATCAAAAAGTGATTTAACATGAATTTGTTCTAGTATTACAAATCATATTGAGATATAGCGAGATATAGCCAGCCAATCAAACTAGCCTCAAAAAATATACAAAAGTACATATGTATACATGTCTTTTGAGGAAAAATGGTCAAGATCAGTCTAGTTAGAGTAAGGTGTGTCAATAGAATTTAAGCAAATCTGAAAAAATACTGTCATCCAACCCTGATTCTTGATTTTCTTCCTCCCTTCCTTTTTCCTTTCCTCGCTCCCTCTCTCAATTTATTCATTGATTCAACAAACATTCAGTGAGTGCCAGCTCCAGCTATGAATGAATCACTGGGTACTGGGAGCTTTGTTGGGAATAATATAGATATAATTCCTGCTATCAAGAAGCTTATTGTCTAGTCAAGGAAATAAGCATTAAGCAATACTGAGACATTTCTATACTGATAATTGTGATATGTGCTTTGAAGAAAAAATCCAGGATGTGAAGGCAGCATATTGCAAGTGATCTATGTAGTGTGGTCAGGTCAGTGAAAGAGAGCCTTAAATTAGAAGTGAGATCTAAGCCAAGACCTGCAGATGTTCAGGAGTGAGCCAAGCGTGAATCTGGGGGGCCAGGAAACAGTATGCTTGGAGTGAGGGGATGGGAAATGTAACGGAGAAATGCAGACAGATTTGGGTCTTGCTAAAGTATTGCTCAGGTAAGAGATGGATCCCATTTTGGGTGTAAAGCAAGGGATGGGTTTGGGTATGACCACCTCTAGAGTTCGAGAGCTTGAAGCCTGAAAATTCCCTCTTTGAAATTGCCATTTGTATTGTTGGATGGGAATATGAGGTATTTAACAGTCACAAATAAATCTTAAGCTCCTGCTACCTGTTTTGCTATGTTATAGAAGCTGGAAACGCAGCAGGGAATAATACAGACAGAGTCTTTGATCTCATGAAGCTTACTTTCCAGTTCATATCACTCACATCAGCTGTATTATTCTGAAACATTCCTCGTATATTACACACGTTTTGTAGAAATTCAGTTCAATGAAATAAACCAGATACAACAGGATTTTTTTTTTTTCATAAAACTGTAAATGTGAAAGCAAAACGTCCAGAATTCTGTGAGAGATTAGGGGTTTACCAGGCACAGGCTTGTCACTTTGAACTTCTCCAAAGGAAAAGGAAAAATAGATTTTTCGCTCTGAGCATGATCCTATTGTTAAAACGTGTGTGCTCAATAACAAGAAATTAGCACCATGTTTTACAGTCATAGAAAAAAAAGTGTTTCTGCATACTTTTCATGAGTAGTAATGAAACTAAATAAAACCAGGAAATACAGGGCCATTCTTCCATGGCCTCTCTCTACCCCTGTCATGGCAATAAATGCTTGTTATTATAATGCAAACAGAAAGCATTTTTCCAGAGGGCAAGTTTTGTCTGTGATCCTTTCAGGAAATTAGAGAAGGAAATCTGTTTAAACTTTCCCTTTTGCTCTCCGTAATGCTCCATCAAACAGGACTCCAAGCTTGCTTGGTTGGCAAATTACTGCTTTCAACAATGGGGAATACTATTCTTGACAGATAAAATAGAGGTTAATGGGACAGAAAGCAGCATACCATAGCCACTTGCCAAGTCGACAGAAAAAGACTGTGGCGGAATTCCAGGGCAGCCCCAGAGTAGAGAGAGGGGTGGGGAGGGATATTGCTGATTTCTTAGGGTGGCTCAAATTAGCTTTTAATATAGCTTTTGGAAGTGATAGAGGCAGAAAGAGAGGTACAAAGAATCCAGTCTTATTACATATAACAATGGAATTCCGGTGATCTTTTCATCTTTTAAGGACACTGGAGTTTAACCTCTGCCTTTTCATTAATTTGTTCAACTAACATTTTGGAGCCTACCAAGTGTGACTGTCTGCTTATTTCAATGTTCTATTCAGGCACTCAGTACGATGACCAGATCACAACAACCAATACACATTTGTGGCATGAATGGATATCAGACATTATATTTGTGCTAAGAATAGAAATACAAAATTAATAGTCATATAACAGCTGTCATATATAGACAGCAAGTGAAGGGCTACAAGTTACGAAGGGGTCTCTCGTTTAATCATTTTTGTCTAGGATCCTTGATCTGTTTATACTTTCCAACATTATTCTCACTTTGAAGATGCAGAAACTGAAGGATAAGTAACTTACCCATTATCTCAAATAAATAGCAAAGCTTGAACTTCGAACTTGGGTCAAACTGATTCCAGAGTTTTTTCCTGTGCTCAGATAATGTATAAAAAAGATCTTAATCAAATGCATTTTTCTCACTTGTTAAATAGTACTTGTCTTGGCACTTATATGCCCGAGAAAAAAATAAAACATATTTTACCTTACCCCTTCAATTTGCCAGTCTTCTTAGAAGACTACATATTTGGTGAACTAAATATGGCCTGAGAATAACTGTACTTCTATATTTGAGTCCTTGTGGATGAACTATAACCTAGCTTAATAGGCAGACAGGATTGAAAACCTAACTTAGGAGTATGCACCCACAATAATTGCTGAGTCTTCGCCAGTCCCAGCAGCCATAGTTCAACCACTCATGTACTGCTGAGTGTTGAATCTATATTCAAATAAAGCAAACACCAAACCGTACCCAATCCAGTTGTTTCTGTACCTCACTTCTGATTTTTGTATGTCACGTTCCTTTTTTGTCTATAAATTTGTACTGACCGTGAGGCACCCCTGTAGTCTCTCTGAATCTGTTGTGATACAGGGGGGCTGCCTGATTTGTGAATTGTTCATTGCTCATTTAAACTCCTTTAAATTTAATTCAGCCAAGTTTTTCTTTGACAATGCCCATGTTCAATAGCATGGTTTCAATTGCTAAGGGTCTGCACCTTGCAAAGACTTGACAGCCCCAATTCCTGAGCCAATGAAACCACACTTGGCACCTTTGGCAATGCATCTTCTTTAAGGATGTGGAAATGTGATGGCTAAAAGAAGCTTGCTGAGGAACAGATAACTCATGCTCCCTGCAGGAGAAACTGCCTCCAGAAATGGCCCCAGAC
Source organism: Nomascus leucogenys (assembly GCF_006542625.1). NCBI lineage: Eukaryota > Metazoa > Chordata > Mammalia > Primates > Hylobatidae > Nomascus > Nomascus leucogenys. Next base: position 277,622 of record NC_044389.1, on the reverse strand, counting down.
TGAATGTTTTTGACCCTACATTGACTCTGTGTGAGCCCCAGCTGATTAAAGGCTTCAGCTCCTGGGTACACTTTAGTTCCACTCCAGAGCTGCTGTCTGCCTATGAACCCTCAGAAGTTTGGCTGGTGCCACCATCCCATCCTAACTTTCACCCAGAGACTCCATGGTAGCGCCCTCCGCTGTGCACTGTATTGCTCTGGAAAGCGCAGCACAGGACGCTGTAACTCAGGCAGTTCTCGCCCCCTGACTGCATGCCATTTATCACAAAGCCTCCATGTTTACAGTGCCTTTTCTTGAACTTGAGCTCCATGGGATCCGCATTTACTTCTCTTTCCCCACAAGGTCACTGCTGAGCACCCATAATGCCTTGTAGCCACAGTGCCTGAGTCAGGATATGATAAGCTGACTGACTTTATTTATCCAGGCAGAATATCTTTTATCTGTGATATTTTGAAAATTTTAACATGTTAATATTTAAATGTAAAGTTTGGGTAAAAAAGAAGCAGGCATATTAGATTGTATCCTTGTTGCTGTATTAATAACGAAGGCAGGAAGGTTGAAGGATCAATGGAAAGAGGGAAAACATTTATATATATATATACACACACACACACACACACATATATATATATATATTTTTATTTTTTTGAGACAGGTCTCACTCTGTCTCCCAGGCTGGAGTGCAGTGGTGCTCACTGCAACCTCTGCTTCCTCCCGGGTTCAAGGTATTCTCCTGCTTCAGCCTCCCAAGTAGCTGGGATTACAGGTGTGCACCACCATGCCCAGCTAATTTTTGTATTTTTAGTAGAGAGAATGGGGTTTCACCATGTTGGCCTGGCTGGTCTCGAACTCCTGACCTCAGATAATCCACCCGCCTTGGCCTCCCAAATTGCTGAGATTACAGGCGTGAGCCACTATGCCTGGTCCTAAATAAAACTTTTAATGAGACAAGTAGTAAAAATGATTTGTCATGTGCCTGTAAAGAGAAGACCACCCAAACTTGGCTGGTGGGCAGAAAATGTAGAAGTGAAATGGCTGAGAGGAGAATGTCTGTGGGGTGTGGTGCTTTTTAAAAGTTACTTTGCGGCCGGGCGCGGTGGCTGATGCCTGTAATCCCAGCACTTTGGGAAGCTGAGGCAGGCGGTTCATGAGGTCAGGAGATTGATCATGAGGTCAGGAGATCGAGACCATCCTGGCTAACATGGTAAAACCTAGTCTCTACTAAAAAAAACATAAAAAATTAGCCAGGCTTGGTGGCACGTGCCTGTAGTCCCAGCTACCAGGGAGCCTGAGGCAGGAGAATCTCTTGAACCTGGGAGGCGAAGGTTGCAGTGAGCCGAGATCGTGCCACTAAACTCCAGCCTGGGAAACAGAGCAAAAAACAAACAAACAAACAAACAAAAAAACTCCTTTGCTTGTTTCTTTATGTCTGTTTATTACAGAAAATATAAACTCATATTGATAGGGTTGTCCTGTACACAACTCCAAGGCGTCTATTTATTTCGCATTCTATGGGCTTCCTAATGCATGTGCCCTGGGGGTGTGGTGCCGCACACACGCATATAATGGGAATAGTGCTCCCTGCACAGTATTCCCCAAAAGAATAGGTAGTGAGAAGGTGTCTGTAATGGTGGAATCTCCCAAATCCCATGCATTGAGTCTATTTTCAAAATATCCCAGGAGGCCATCCTGATGCCTCCTAAGTCACCACGGCAGCACTGCAGTGGGTGGGCCCAGTATTACCTCTCAAGAACCGCAGCTCCCCACTGCTGCTGTGAATGCACTGAAATATGAAAGAAGTGTGCCACTGAGTGAGAGCCTCTCTGTCAGCCCTTACATGTGTGCACCATCCACTGGATTGCAGCCTGAATTACACCACCAAACAAAAATTCTTTCACCACACATCACTGGTGAAGCACAGGAATCTAGCCACAAATAAAGATCCTGCACAGAGCCTTGGGCCTCTGAAAGCACCCAGAAAAAGCCAATTGACTATACATGACATACACCACAGTCAAACCCTCAGATAAATAAAGAATATAAAAAACAAAAAGCCCCACCCAAGCAACAGCAATTTCAAAAAGATAAAAGAACGCCAGCCCTCTCAGATGAAAAATAATCAGGCAAGAACTCTGGCAATTCAGAAAGTCAGAGGGTCTCCTTACTTCCAAATGACTGTACTAGCTCTCTGGAAATGGTTGCTAACCAGATTGAAATGGCTCAAATATCAGACATAGAATTCAGAATATGGATGGGAAAGAAGTTCAACAAGATTCAGCAGAAAGTTAAAATCCAACCTAAGGAAACCAGTAAAATAATCCAAGAGTTGAAAGAAGACACGGCCATTTTAAGAAAGAACCAAACTGAACTTGTGAAATTGAAAAATTCACTGCACGAATTTCATAATACAGTTGGAAGCATTAATAACAGAATAGACCAAGCTGAGGAAAGAATCTCAGAGCTCAAAGACCAGTCTGATGAATCAACTCATTCAGGCAAAAATAAAGAAAAAGTATGAAAAAGAATGAACAAAACCTTTGAGAAATATGGGACTATGGAAAGAGGCCAAATCTATGACTCACTGGCATTTCTGAGAAAGAAGGAGAGAGAATAAGCAATTTGGAAAACATAGTTGAGGATATAGTCTATGAAAATTTCCACAATCTCACTAGGGAGGTTGACATTCAAATTCCAAAAATTCTAAGGACCCCAGCAAGGTACCATACTAGATGCATAGTGATTAGACCCTCCAAGGTTGACATGAAAGAAAAAAATCTTAAAGGCCATTACATAAAAGGGTCAGGTCACTTACAAAGGGAGCCTCATCAGGCTAACAGCAGATTTCTTAGCAGAAAACTTACAAGCCAGGAGAGATTAGGGGCCTATTTTCAGTATCCTTAAAGGAAACAAATTCCAACCAAAATTTCATATCTAGCCAAACTAAGCTTCCCAAGCAAAGGAGAAATAAAATCCTTCTTAGTGAAGCAAATGCTAAAGAAATTCATTACCACCAGACCAGCCTTACCAGATGTCCTTCCTCTAAACATGGAAATGAAAGAGTAGTACCTGATACCACAAACACACACTTAAGTACCTAGCATACATATCCTATAAAATAATCACATAATCAAGTATAAAACAACCAGCTAACAACACGATAACACGATCAAAACCTCACATATCAATATAAATCTTGAATGTAAATGGTACAAATGCCCCACTTAGAAGGTACAGAGTGGCAAGTTGGGTAAAACAAGTAAGACCGAGCCATCTGCTGTCTTCAAGAGACCCATCTCCCATGTAATAACCATGGGCTCAAAGTAAAGGGAGGAAGAAAGATGTATTGTGCAAATGGAAAACAAAAAAGAGCAGGGGTTGCTAATCTTATATCCAGTAAAACAGACTTCAAACCAACCACAGTGAACAAGGACAAGGAACGGCATTACATGATGATAAAGGGTTCAATTCAACAAGAAGACTTAACTATCCTAAGTATATAAACACCCAACATTAGAGCACCTAAATTCATAGAAGAAGCACTTCTAAACCCATGAAAAGATGTAGACAGCCACACAAAAATAGTGGGGGCTTTCAAGATCCCACTGACAGTGTTAGGCAGATCATTAAGGCAGAAAACCAAAAAGGAAATTCTGGATTTAAACTCAACATGACCGATTAGACCTAACAGACACCTACAGAATACTCCACTTAATACACATTATTTTTATCTGCTCAAGGAACATACGCTAAGATTGACCACATGTTCAGCGATAAAGCAAGTCTCAATAAATTTTTAAAAAGTAAAATCATACCAAGCACATTCTCTGACCACACTGAAATAAAAATAGAAATTGATACCATGAAGATCTCTCAAAACAACATTAATTACATGAAAATTAACTTACTCCTGAATAACTTTTGCATAAACAATGAAATTAAGGCAGAAATTTAAAAAATCCTTTGAAATCAATGAAAACAGAGACACAATATAACAAAATATCTGAGATGCAGCAAAAGAAGTGTTGAGAGGACACTTTATAGCACGAAATGCCTACATCAAGAAGTTAGAAAGATCTCAAATTAATAATCTAACATCATATCTGTGGGACCAGAAAAACAAGAACAAACTAACGCCAAAGCAAACATAAGAAAACAAATAAATCACAGCAGAACTAAACAAAATTGAGATATAAAAATTCATACAAAAGATCAATCAAACCAAAACTTGGTTCTTTGGAAGGATGCACATGATTGACAGACTGCTAGCTAGATTAACAAAGAAAAAGGGAGAGGATCCAAAACAGCACAATCAGAATTGACAAAGATGACATTATAACCAATCCCACAGAAATACAAAAGACTCTCACAAACTATTATGAACATCTCTATGCACACAAAGTCAATAATCTAGAGGAAATAGGTAAATTCTTGGAAACATACAACTTCTCAAGATTAAACAAGGAAGAAATTGAACCCTGAACAGACCAATAATGAGTTCTGAAATTGAATCAGAAACTTAAAAAGCTACCAATCAGGCTGGGCATGGTTGCTTGCACCTGTAATTCCAGCACTTTGGAAGGCCAAGGCTGGCAGATCACTTGAGCTCAGAAGTTCGAGACCAGCTTGGGCAACATGGTGAAACCCTATCTCTATTAAAAAATATAAAAAGTAGCTGGGTGTGGTTGCATGAACCTATAGTCCCAACTACTAGGGAGGCTGAGGTGAGAGGATGGCTTGAATCCGGGAGGTGGAGGTAGCAGTGAGCCGAGATGGTGCCACTCCACTCCAGCCTGGGCAACAGAGCCACAGCCTGTCTCAAACAAAAAATAAATAAAATAAAACAAAATAAAAAAATAAAAAGCTACCAATCAAAAAAGCCTTGTACCAAATGGATGTACAGTCAAATTCTACCAGACATTCAAAGAAGAGTTTTGTACCAATTCTAATGCATGATAAAACCCTCAACAAACTAGGCATCAAAGGAACATACCTCAAAATAAAATGAGCCATCTATGACAAACCCACAGCCAACATCATACTCCATGGCCAAAACCTGGAAGCATTCTCCTTGAGAACTGGAATAAGACAAAGATGCCAACTTTCACCACTCCTATTCAACACAGTACTGGGCTCCCTAGCCAGAGCAACCAGGCAAGAGAAAGCAACAAATGGCATCCAAATAAGAAAAGTATAAGTCAAACTATCTCTCTTTGCTGGTGATATGATTCTATACCTAGAAAATCCTTAAGACTCTGTCAAAAGCTTCCTGGTACTCTTGAATTACTTCAGTAAAGGTTCAGGATACAAAATCAATGCACAAAATCAGTAGCATTTTTATGCACCAATCATATTCAAGTTGAGAGCCAAATCAAGAATGCGATCTCATTTACGATAGCCACAAAAAAATAAAATACCTAGGAATACATGTAACCAAGAAGTGAAAGATTTCTACAAAAACTACAAAATACTGTTGAAAGAAATCATCAATGACACAAACAAATGGAAAAACATTCCATGCTCATAAATTGGAAGAATCAATATCATTAAAATAACCACACTGCTCAAAGCAATCTACCAACTTTGTAGGTTGGTAGATACTGCTCAAAGCAACCTATAAACTACTAACATCATTGTTCACAGAATTAGAAGAAAGATTCTAAAATTCATATGGAACCAAAAAAGAGCCCGAATAACCAAAGCAATCCTAAGCAAAAAGAATAAAGCTGGAGACATCACATTACCTGACTTCAACTATACAACAAATTTACAAAAACCAAAACAGCATGGTACTGGTACAAAAACAGCCACATAGACCAATGGAACAGAATAATCTAGAAATAAAACTGCACACCTACAACCATCTGATCTTTGGCAAAGTAAACAAAAGTAAGCAATGGGGAAACGATACCCTATGCAATAAATGGTGCTGGTATAACTGGCTATCCATATGCAGAGGAATAAAAGTGGACACACTCCTTATAGCATATGCAAAAATTAACTCGAGAGATTAAATATTTAGATGTAAGACCTTAAACTATAAAAATTATAGATGAAAACCTAGTGAACACCCTTTCAACATAGGTGTGGGTAAAGAATTTGTGGCTAGGTTCTCAAAAATAATTGTAATTAAAAAAAACAACAAGTGGGACCTTATTAAACTGAAGAGGTTTTGCATAACAAGAGAAATGATCAATGGAGTAAACAGACAACCTACAGAATGGGAGAAAATATTCATAAACAATGCATCTGACGAAGGCCTAATAGCCAGAATCCATAAGAAACTTAAACAATTCAACAAGGAAAAACCAAATAACCACATTAATAAGTGGGCAAAGGACATGAACAGATACTTCTCACAAGAAGATATACAAGTGGCCAACAAACATGTGAAAGAAAAAATGCTAATCATCACTAATCATCAGAAAATTCAAGTCAAAACCACAAAGATACCATCTCACACCAGTCAGAATGATTTTTGTTCAAAAGTGAAAAATAGACTGGGCGCGGTGGCTCGTGCCTGTAATCCTAGCATTTTGGGAGGCCGAGGCGGGTGGATCACAAGGTCAGGAGTTCAAGAATAGCCTGGCCAACATGGTGAAACCCCGTCTTTACTAAAAATACAAAATTAGCAGGGCGGGTGCCTGTAATCCCAGCTACTCGGGAGGCTGAGGCAGGAGAATCACTTGAACCCGGGAGGCAGAGGTTTCAGTGAGCCGAGATCATACCACGGCACTCCAGCCTTGGTGACAGAGCGAGACTCTGTCTCCAAAACAAAACAAAACAAAACACCTAAAAATATAGGTGTTGGCAGGACTGTGAAGAAAAAGGAAATTATACACTGCTGGTGGGAATGTAAATTAGTTCAGGCACTGTGGAGAGCAGTCTAGGGATTTCTCAAAGAACTAAGAGTTGAATTACCATTCAACTCAACAATCTCACTGCTAGGTATGCCCAAAATAAATTGTTCTACCAAGAAGACACATGCACCTGTATTGATCACTGCAGCACTGTTCACAATAGCAAAGGCACGTGCCCATCCATGGTGGATTGGGTAAAGAAAATATACAAATACCCCATGGAATACTATGTGGTCATAAAAAAAATATCAACATAAAGGCCATTTTCCTAAGCAAATTAATGCAGAAACAGAAAAGCAAATACCACATGTTCTCATTTACAAATGGGGGCAAAATACTAGATAAATATGTACATAAAGATGGGAACAATAGATATTGGGGGAAAACAAGGAGAAGGAGGTAGCACAAAGGTTGAAAATCTGCCTGTTGGGTGCTATGCTCACTTCTTCAGTGACGGATTCAGTCAGACTTCAAACCTCTGCATCACACAATATACCTCTGTAACAAACCTGCACATGTACCCCCAGAATCTAAAATAAACACTGAAAAAGAAAGAAAACTGCAGCTCTGCTCTCTAATGTGACTCTAACATACCAGGCTCTTTTGACCTGTTCTGTTATTTATTATCAGATTTATAGGACTGAATGGTAGGATTTGGACTCTCTTAAAAGTTGGATGACACCTTACCCCAAAGCACACAGTGTGCCTCAATGTATGATGTTCTAGCTTAGAGTATTGGAGCCACTTCAACAAAAAAAGGAGACAGGACTTTTTTTTTTTTTTTTTTTTTTTTGAGAGAGTCTCTCTCTGTTGCCCAGGCTGGAGTGCAGTGGCACGATCTCGGCTCACTGAAAGCTCTGCCTCCCGGGTTCACGCCAATCTCCTGCCTCAGTCTCTGGAGTAGCTGGGATTACAAGTGCCCACCACCATGCCCGGCTAATTTTTTGTATTTTTACTAGAGACGGGGTTTCACCATGTTAGCCGGGATGGTCTCGATCTCCAGACCTCGTGATCCACCCGCCTCGGCCTCCCAAAGTGCTGGGATTACAGGCATGAGCCACCGTGCCCGGCCAAGACAATTTTTAAAAGACTCCCTTCATCTTTTTTGTTTGCCCTACTTTCTCCACAGAGCTAACCAGAAGATAAAACGCAGATGTGTTCATCAGTAAGAACTGACACACTCAAGCTATGGCATTAAGCGCTCTCCATAACCATGCATGTCAAAGGGAGCGGAGATTTATGCTCTAGAAAAGATAAGATGTGTGTCTGCAAAGAGCTCATAACAGAACAGCACTATGTCTAAGGAGATATGTTAGGGGTGAATTTTGATGGGAAAATATATATCAGCCTTGTCAATTTTATCCAGTGTAGGTTAATCCACTCTGTAGCTGGAGTAGGAGGAGTAAGGAAAAGAGCTCTACAGAGACACGCATTAGAGGAAATGACCGGCGGTTCAAACAGTAAACTCAAATAGGAGCACATGTTAGATGGGCCTCAGATTGTAAGGGGACAAAAAACAAACAAACAAACAAAAAACAAACAAAAACCTTTCTGAATTACAAATGCATTCTTTTATATTCAATGGTATAAGTTTCCCTTTTGGATTCTCACAAAAATTTTGTTAAAGAGCCATAGTTTTCATTTGCTCTGTTGAGTCTCTTGCCCCCCACGAAATGTTTTAGCTCCACTTTCAAGGTAAGAGACTGTGGGCAAAAGAGAATAACAGGTTTGTGCCCATTTATTAGTACCAGTTATTGTCCCCTAAAGAAATGGTGCTGGCCATCATCAACACAAGAATTTACCAGAAAATACCTATCTGAGATCTCATACTTACACAGCTGCTCAAATCTGTGAAAGGGCAGGACACACTGACCAGTAGCTAGACTTGACACAAGGGTCAGCAGTGCTGAGCCCAAATTATACAGCAGAGGATGGAAGACATTGCTAGCCATCATTATTATTACTAATGCTGTCACTATTAATACTTTTCTGAAATCTTAACAATTTCTAACATCACAGTTAGTGAAGAAAGCAACTTTTTTCTTTCAAATTTTGAGCCTCTGAAGATTTATTTTTATTTTTTTTTTATTTTTTTATTTTGAGACAGAGTCTCACTCTGTTGCCAGGCTGGAGTGCAGTGCCGTGATCTTGGCTCACTGCAACCTCCGCCTCCCGGGTTCAAGTGATTCTCCTGCCTCAGTCTCCCAAGTAGCTGGGACTACAGGCAAAAGCCACCACACCCGGCTAATTTTTGTATTTTTAGTAGAGACGGGGTTTCACCATGTTGGTCAGGATGGTCTTGATCTCTTGACCTTGTGATCCACCTGCCTCGGCCTCCCAAAGTGCTGGGATTACAGGTGTGAGCCACCGCACTTGGCCCTTGAGCCTCTTAAAATTTTAAATATGCTTTGCATTTGTTATATTTTGCAAGTCGGAAACCATAAGCATAAAGAAAGTCCATGACAAACAATACCCAGCACAAGGACATGAGTTCCATTTCTTTTATTAATAATTCTGTATGTAAAATATATCAGTATAAGGTCTGTAGATTAGATAATAGCATTTTATCAAAGTTAATTTCCTAATTTGGTAATTGTATTGCCAGATAAGAGAATGTTATTGTTAGGAATTACTCACTTAAGTATCTACAGTTGAGAGGGCAGCATGCCTCAGAAGGAGGGAATAGGGCAGGAGGGAGGCAGGGATTGATAAAGCCAGTGTGATGAAATCAAACATTAAGGGAATCCAGGTGAAAGGAATATTGGACTTCTTTGTATTATTCTGTAGCTTTTCTATATATCTAAAATTACTCCAAAGTCAAAATTACACAAATATAAACAAGAATTTGAAAATATCTATGTGACATGGTTTGGATGTTTGTCCCTGCTCAAATCTCATTTCAAACTATAATCCCCAGTGTTGCAGAAGGGGCCTGGTGGGAGGTGACTGGATCATGAGAGTGGGCTTCTCCCTTGCTGTTCTTATTGTAGTGAGTGAGTTGCCACGAGATCTGGTTGTTTAAAAGTGTGTAACACCTCCCCTTTTCTCTCTCTTCCTCCTGTTCCGGCCAGGTAAGACGTGCCTGGTTCCCCTTTGCCTTCTGCCACCACTGTAAGTTTCCTGAGGCCTCCCCTGCCAGGCTTCCTCTACAGCCTGTGGAACTGTGCACCAATTAAGCCTTTTTTTTTTTTTTTTTAATAAATTACCCAGTCTCAGGTAGTTCTTTATAGCAGTGTGAGAACGGACTAACACAATGGGTGTATGTATATGTATAAGTATATACAAAATCAGTGGGGACTTTTACTCTTGTAAGTTTAAGGAGCAAGAAATCAATAAACATATTGACCATACGATATGAAAATGAGACACCTGCATAATGGCCACTTTTATTTTGTAATTTTCCTCATGAAAATACTCAACGACCCTCTTACACTCCACGTAGCTCTGTTAAGCACAGCACACGGTGAGGCAGCTCAGTTGGTTCCTGCCCTCTGGCCACATCCCATCTAACACAAAACTTCAGCCCATTCCTGCCTGCCACACCCAACTGAGCAAACAACCTACAAATTGAATCAATTAAATAAAGATGCCATCCCAGCACGAATCATACAATGTTCCTGTGAGACAATTCAGGAAGTGAATAAGTGTGCAGGACCTGTGTCCAGCGGGGAAGGAACAGAGTGTCATACATCTTCTCCAGGAGGAGCTACCCAGAGGACGAGGGACACACATCAGGGCACAGAGCCCATTTTCCTCCACAAAATTTCCCCAGCCTGGCAAGGTAAAGCGGTTATATATTCGATGTGGGAAACAATATTTCCCACTGAAAAAAGGGGTTTTTCCAGCTGATACATTTGAAGGATTTTATACAAGCAAAGCCTGTCTTCCAAAGAGAAAGACTACAGGATTTCTTTGTGCAATCAAAGTCATCCCCAGGCAGCTCCAGCTGTGAGTGCTCCTGGCAAGACAGGAAGGCAGAAGGGATGGGAGGCAGTGATTAGAGGAAAGGGATTAGACCTGAAAAGGACAGAGCCTCTTTTAAATTCAAGCCTTGTCAAAAGCCAGTGTATCACCCCTCTGTTTCTGCGTCCTTTTGACTTTATCCTTGTCACTTCTGCCACCCAGAGCATCACAGCATCACAGATTCTAGAGACAGAGGGACCTAGGAGAAGGATCATTTAGGTCATGGGTTGGCAACCTTATTCTTAAAGAAGCCAGATAGTAAATATTGTAGTTCAAAAGCAACCATGGTCACCAAATAAACACGTGAGCATGGCAGTGTTCCCATAAAATTTTATTTACAAAAACATGCAGACTAGATTTGGCCCATAGTTTGCCAACCCCTGATGTAAGCCATCTCCCGTACTTTCCCAGTGAGAACACTGCTGCCCAAGACACTGACAGGGCTTTCCCATGTCTCTTGAATGTGTTCTCTTCAGTAGCTGAGTCCTATTCTTTGTTTATAATTTGTCATTTCCTGGCTCCCAGTCTAAAGCAGGCCGGTGATGCTGGGTTATTCTAATCTAAAAATGCAGTCCTGACTCTTTGGGTAGTTACACCACATAATTACCTGCCTGCCCTTTGAATTTCACGTACCCAGAACAAAAAGCTATAAAGTTGTGGGAAAAAAACAAATTTTTCATCAATAAACCAGGCCGTTGGGATATATATACACATTGGGACATATATTGCTTAACAATGGAGATACACTCTGCTAATGCATTATTAGGTGATTTTGTCATTGTGCAAACATCATAGAGTATACTTACACAAACCTAGATGGTATAGCCTACTCCATTACATAGCTCCATCCTCATCTGGTGGGTCCACCATCACACATGTGACCCATCATTGACTGAAACATCATTATGTAGTGCGTGACTATACTTCATGTCAATATAAGTAAACTACTTGTGGAAACGAGATCGATATAAAACAAAAGGGGCAGGGTTATGTGGCAGGGAAGAGAGTAGAGATGGGCCAGTCAGAGAAACTGGCCCTGGAAGATCTGAAAACGAGATGTCCAGGTGATGTTGCTGGGTATGGCTGCACAGGAACAAACTCTCTGCTCTTCCCCTCTTACCTAGAGTCCTGTGAGGCTTCCCTTTCATACCACACCAAACCTAATTATTTTTCCTTCCATCAGATCCGTCCAGGGTCCTTCCTCCTAAATTCCACTGAGTCAAGGCCCTGTGTCACCCCATCCTGAAATCCCAGTAGGGAGCACATGCCATGGAAAGGGTGGCAGATGCTCTGCCTATTTAGCATTCCCCCAATGCAGAGAAATGGCAAAAGAAACAGAAATACTCTGGCTCCTCCAGAAACATAACCACATTTCAGCAGGATGAGTGGAGCAGCTTCTGAATTCTTACGATCACACCAATCAAATGGACCTCTGTTCTGTGGCCCAGTGGATAGTTTTCTTTCTTTTTTTTTTTTTAATTAACTTTGAAAGTTCTGGGGTACACGTGCAGAATGTGCAGATTTGTTGCATAGGTATACACGTGCCATGGTGGTTTGCTGCACCCTTCAACCCCCCACCCAAGTTTTCTTAACATACACATTTGTGCCACTTACACACAAAAAATGGTTTACCCTTTGTCTTGTCTGGCCAGCTGAGTATCTGCTGGCACAGCTGCTATCAATCCTTGCTTCTTAGCACTGAATCCATCCTAAAGGTTTCCTTAGAGATAATGTACTGTTAAGATGATAAAGCAAACATGTTGGCTCAATGCATAGTGGTGGCCTTTGTGTTCACACTGTGAACTGACACAGAATCTGATCTCCAGGTGGGGTTGGCTAAGATAACCAATCGGGCTTTATTTAGTGTATGGTGATAAAGATTATCCTTCAGTTTCTGTCTGTAGCTGCTATTTATAAAGGCTGGAAATAGGTGAAATCCAGCTCCTCTGACTCATGGACTGCCGAGAAGAGAGTGTGAAAAGAACCAGTCTGTCTCTAATTACTGCTCCTCCATGTGAACTATGGCTGCAGCCATTTTCCTATAAAACCCATGTGAAGAGGTGCTGCATTTCCTCGTGATGTTATTTATCTGCCCTCCCTGTCTCTACTGGTCATACTTCCATTGGCCACCAAGCAGTCTCTGAATATACTCTCTAGGTATCCGGTTACATACCTAGAGAACCGGAACGGAACTGCAGCAAGCACTGCTTTGATGTTTGTTAGCTGCCCTCAATCTAAAAGATTTTCCTTGATGATCCCTTTTTGCTTGTACAGTAGCTCTTGAGAATGAACCTCATTCAATTTGGGCAAGCATAGCCTTGAGACTCTTTTTGGTAAATTACAATCTGTTGAGAAAGTGCGAGACATGGTAAGATACTCTTCCACAATCTCATTTCCAACTTATAATGAAAGCAAGTCTCAGAACAAGTCCTCCTACACATACAGACACTTATTCAACAAATAGCCATCAAAAGGCAGGCACAAAACATCAAACTGACCTGGGAGCTAGTTAAGTCCTAGCTCTCTTTTTAGGTATTTGGACGACCAACTTCTTGAATAAACCAGTAGGGAGAATGCAGCAAGATTCCACGGCAGGATTCTGTTCTCTTTGGCAACAAACAACCAGAAATCTTCCAAACCAGAGACTAGAAACTGAACACTTTAGGGATGACCAAGCTGTGGACACCATTCCTAAGAATAGTGAGGGCACAGATGGAATGCATCAGTAAGGCTGTACTGGGTCTCAAAATACTAAAATATGTACCTCTGTCTGTAGGTAAACAGCCACTGTCCCAAGTTCCCCCAAAACCCTTTCTTCCCTTGAAAACCCTAAGGAATCCTTGCCTCACATCCCAGAAACCAAAGAGCTAATGCCTGGTAAAGGAGGGCCCCATGGGAGCCTCTGCACGTGGCCAGTACTTGTTTTAGCTCACATTTTTCAAAGCCTATGACATATTGATTATTAAATATCTTGAATATCACTCAGACTTAGAGTGATAACACTATGACTGGATGGATGCTTAAATCCTTGCAAGCAGAAATAGGGAGTGTTTCTAACTACTTACGTGGATTCTACCAATCCACAATCTTGAGTATTTTTAATTTCACCAATGAAAGTCCATTTTTAATATTCATCATGCTATTTAATAAGATCTAATTCTACCAATAAAAGTCCATTTTGATCATTGCTGTGCTAATTAGTAAAGCTTCCAGTGTTAGTCAAGATATGAATAACAGAACCACTTGTACTAGCACCCATGAGTATCTAGTCTGGAGTATGCACTTGAGTTGTGGTTTCCCTTAAATAATATGCACATATCACTGTCTATGATGAAGTATTTTTCAAGGAACTACAGGCATTGTAACAGTAGTCTTAAGAATTGTGAAGGGTTTGATATTTTACTCTATTTGCAATGTAACAAGTTATACTATCACAATTTTGTGGACGCTGGCAAAAGATAGGAGACTCCTGGATCAGAGATAAAGGGCTGTATTACTCACAGCACAGCAGGCAGTGTGAGCTTCATGTTTATGTCCACTCCCCTTGTTGCCCTCTCCTCACAGGGGCTGGTGCAAAACAGCCCAGATGAATGCAGGAAACATGGTGGGTTTGTGTCACAGTTGAGGAACCCAAACTAAGGGAACTTGAATCTTTTATAATGGACTGCAATAAAATCTGCCCAATCTTTATTTACCCCAGAGAAAGGTATTATTTTTATTATAATGGACACTAAACACACTTGTCCTCTGCTCTACTTCCAAGACTGTTTACTATACAAACATCTTTGAAATGGTAGTTCAGAATAGAGTGTCTCTGCTGACGAGTTGTGCTAACATGCAAGAGATCTGTGAAGAACCATCTCCAACAATGGCACTAATGAAACTGGCTAAGATCCTAAGTGGAAGCATATTCAATTCACTAGGAAGGCTGAACACTCATTTTCACAGATGTGATTCTGCATTAGAACTGGTGCATGGCATGGACATAAACATGGGAACAACAGACATGGAATCACTAGAGTGAGGCAAGAGAGACGGGGGTAAGGGCTGAAAAACTACCTATGGGGTACTATGTTCCCTACCTGGGTGATGGTATCATTTGTACCCCAAACCCTCAGTGTTACACAATATATCCATGTAACAATCCTGAACATGTATCCCCTGAATCTAAAATAAAAACTGAAATATAAAAAAGACAAAAATGTCTTTAAAAATAAAAATAAAAAGGAACTGTTGTATGGGAGCATTTATTTGCATAATGCTTCTTGTAAGCAGAGGTGCATTTCTCTGTATTTGTATTTCATAACAAATACTTTCGTAGATAATGAAATCAAGTCAAAGGGGTTCAACTGTGTTCTAGCTTTCTGGGGGAATTTGAGGATTATTGGGAGGTGAGGTCTAGAGTTCAGATCTCTAAGCTTTCCCACGTAAGACTTCCAAATGTTGTTTACTATAGGTTCTAAGTCTCCAGGTGTCAGGAATCTATTCGAATAATAACAAAAGCTATGAATATTCTCTCCAGAAAAAAGCACATGTCCAAAAGCCTATGAAAATTGCAAAGCATTTCAGTAGATTCTCAATTTCTCTGAAGCCTATTGATGGCCTATGAGCCACTTAAATGGTCTGGAGACCTTAAGTTAAAATCAGTCTGAAGATCAAAGGTTACCATAACATTTAACTCTTCTACCAGTGTCATCAAAACATCCAGTTGCTAACCCAAAGTAGCTTACTTAGCCAGATATCAAATAAGTATTAATAACATCTCCACCTATCCAAAACATGACCCCAAATCAGGAGGTTAAAAACTACTAGCCAGAACATATAAACATCAATGCTTCAAAGACATAAAATCCAGCTGAGCATGGTGGCTCATGCCTGTAACCCCAGCACTTTGGGAGGCTGAGGCGGGTGGGTCACTCACTTGAGGCCAGGAGTTTGAGACCAGCCTGGCCATCATGGTGAAACTGTGTGTCTACTAAGAATTACGAAAATTAGCCGGGCATTGTTGTGCATACCAACTATCTGGGAGGGCGAGGCAGGAGAATCACTTGAGCCCAGGAGGCAAAGGTTGCAGTGGGCGACAGAGGAAAAAAAAAATACAGGCTAGGAATGGTGGCTCATGCCTGTAACCTCAGCACTTTGGGAGGCTGAGGCGGGCAGATAACGAGGTCAAGAGATCAAGACCATCCTGGCCACCATGGTGAAACCCTGTCTCTACTAAAAATACAAAAATTTGCTGGGTCTGGTGGCACACGCCTGTAGTTCCAGCAACTCGGGAGGCCGAGGCAGGAGAATCTCTTCAACCTGAAAGGCAGAGGTTGCAGTGAGCCAAGATCACGCCATTGCACTCCAGCCTGGCAACAGAGTGAGACTCCATCTCAACAACAACAACAACGACATCAAAAAAGATACAAAATCCTCAGAAAAAAGGACTGAAGATTGTTCCTAAATAGTATGATTTTAACATGATTTATGATCTTTAGAAACGGCACAAATTAGAAGTGAGAGAATAAAGAGACAGGTATCATTAATGACTGCGATGAATAATCAATAACTGTGACATAAAACAATTGCAACGCAACAACAAAACCAGAAAGAACAAAAAAATTATTTCAATCTTGATTTCTTAGTACAAGGGCAACAGCATTCTACAAATGTCCACAGCTCTCAGGAATGACTATTTGACAACAGAGCCACTAATGGTAAAAAGGGGCTTCTTTCTGTTTTATATTTTATATATTCTGGCTGAAATGATGGGAAAGAATATAATGGTTGAGAACACACAATACAAAAAATAATCAGAATGAAACAGCTCACTTTCCTAAATGTCCTTAAGTACTTTACATCTGAAAAGGCAAACTCAGGTACATCTTTTTTTTTTTTTTTAAACTAATAAAAGGACAACATTGAAAAAAAAAATCTTTAAAAGAGAGACTAGCATATTCTCCCCAATAGTTTTGTAACCGTATCTCAAGAAATCTTATTTCCCACAGGTTTTCTAAGAGATTTCCTTTTTCCCACAATTGCTTGAATTTCTCTGCTATAAATCTCTGCAAGCCACTGAATGAAGCTTTACAAAGGCATAAATAAGAGAGTAGGAATGATCCACACTGAAATAACCAAGCCAAAATAGACTTGAGAAAAAAAGAATGTAGAGCAATTTTTTTTTCCCACCTATCAGGGTATCTGGTTCTTTAAATGGTTACCCAGACTTGGTTTTTTAATTTTTTTTTCTGGGAGGTGGTTAGGCCATTAGTCCAGTAAAGAGTGATGCCATGATTCTTGGTAGGATATCAGTGGCCAAATATATACAGAAACATGATGGCAGCTGCTGTTTCTGTGATCAAAAATTCATAGTAGGTTTCCTTCCTTCCTTCCTTCCTTCCTTCCTTCCTTCCTTCCTTCCTTCCTTCCTCCCTCCCTCCCTCCCTCCCTCCCTTTCTTCCTTCCTTCCTTCCTTCCTTTCTTCCTTCCTTCCCCCTTTCCTTTCCTCTCATTCTCCCTCCCAATTTTTTAACCATTAAATAGATGGCAGATATATAGCATGCGAGTAAGAATCATGTCTATCTTATTCACAATTTTGTTTGTGGCACAACTTTTGTTGCCTAGAATGTGCCTAATAAATATTTGCTGAGGAAGTAAGTGAATCTATTGAACACCAAACACCAAGCTAGGCACCGAAGTTGAAAAATCCTATCCCACAGGTTCATCTGGGATCTGCAAAGCTGTGTTTAGCGAAGCAGATCAAATTGAATCTATGATTGTACAGAGTGGGGTCCTTTTTCCCAAAGCAGGACGAGGTGTTTACTAAGTTATAAAGTAGAAATGTTCCCGCTCTGATTTTGATAATGTGGAACCCACTGGAATGGGCAGGTTGAATGAACATCCCTGAAAAAATGTGGCATTCTTCCTACTTCCAGAGTAAAGGCAGAAAACTCTTCATCTGATGGAAAGAGGCCCCTAAGAAAGGCTGAGTAACCAGAAAAGCTGATTATTGTTGCCTTGCGGGTGCCTGAACACTTTGCTGAGTCATGTCGTCACTGGCCAGGGTGGGCTCCCTTGGCCGCAGAAGTTTCCCTGCATCATTTGGAGCCAAGTTCCTGAGTGCCCCCATGGGTTCCTATGCAATTTGGGTCTTTGTTGAATTCACAGCAGCTGCTTGGCTTTCCTGTCATTCTGTGTGAGGAAATCCAGGCTCAGGCTGGACCTTCTAAATGACTTCCAGTGACTTGGATTTAAGTGTCAAAAGTTTAGAAAATATTCAGTTAATAGTCATTTGGGAGGTAGGACATCATTGCTGCATTTATGACCTTAAATTTGCCTATATTTCAATGCATGTTCAATACCTTACTATTAACCAACCTCCCAAATAGCAATCTCATAATGGAATAATCCATTTACTCTAAGCAATGACCAGTGCATCAAGTGTTAGGAGTCTCTTCCTGAGCTGAGTGACAGACACTTTAACTGCTGCTCTCTGCAAACACTTGCTGCTTGAGTCAGGAGAACCCTGCTCTGGCACACAACTCAGATGCCTGCAGAAACTGCACAGAGCTGCCTGGCCTGCCTGAGCATGAAGCAACCCAAAAAGTCCACAGGAGTCATAGGAGCCTTCTAACTTCTGGACAAAATGAAGCAAGTCATATTAAATGTCACAGAGACCAACAGCAGGTTCTCTTGCTTGAGAAGCATCCACTAACACCAAGAGCTCAACATGTTTTTTAAAAATTATACTTTTGTTTGCATTTTTACCCAGCTGACCTAGCCAGAAATTGCAAACAGATATTTCTCAAGTATGATTAGATTTGAGAGGCGAGACAGCATGAGTCAGGAGTCAAAGAGCTAAAGGATATGTGTCCAAAGAGATGTGGGACAGTCAGTGTTCAGATTAGAGTAGAAGAGATTTCTTCCTTTGAAAATTGGAAGAAACAGACTCTCATCTTTATCAACACCGGGAGGCTCTGAGTTTCCAGTTTATGGCACTGCTTTTAAGAAGCCACCAGCATAATTTCAAGAACAGCAACCATGATGGCTTCTTAATCAAATTAAATCACAAAATGAAAGCAATAATTACTCAAATTTACTTGGCAAAATAGCGAGACAAATTAATTGAAACACTACTTTTGATCACAAGGATATGATTAGAAAAGTCTTTGGTGGATGAGAATATCTCTGAGGCATGAATTAAATCAATTGGATAACCTCATTACAAAACCCTTATGCTTAATGTGTAAACCCAAACTTACTGTTGTGGAATGTAAAAGGAAGAATAAAGGTTGATCAGCAAATATGCATTTAAATGGTCCTGTCCAACTGCAAACATTACTGGGCTTTTATTATGTGCCAGATGCTGTGACACTATGTATTCTTATCACTTATACTGTTTTATTCCCTCAAAAAGCAATAAATAAAATCAGCATTGTTAACACTTGCCACGGCTGTCCCTCTTTCCACAACCAAGGCTACACTGATGGAAGGACCACAGACAGTGAAGTCTGACAAAAGAAAGAAAAGATTAAAATGTCTTTTCTCCTTTTTATCTCATCTTCCTCTTACAAATCCCACTACTTCTCAGTAAAACCAAATCTTATAAAACTCTTAAGTGCATCTAAGCTGAACCATAAGAAGCACGTGGCATTCCCTGGCAGCCATTATCCCTTTGAGTGGACACATGACAAAGTTGGCCCAATTAGAGTGAGGAGAGAGACTCTGATTCTATTCCTGGGGAGAAGCTTGTCCTCTCCTTTTGGCATGAACAAGGATGTTTAGAGCCACAAGTGCCAAACACACTTACAACCATGGAGAGAACTAATGTCAAAATAAAGCCAGCCTACAGATGGCGGATGGTTACAGCCAATCTACAGACAGTTCTTCCTGAACATGGGCCCTGGAAAACACCTTTGAGCTCCTGAATCAATCAAGTCTGTAGCTGACCTTAGCTCCTGCCTTGCTATTGTAAGAGCTCTCACACGTCTTCTTTGTTTTGGCCTGTTTGAGCCAGACTTTTATAACCTAAACCTAAAGCATCCTAGTCTATACAAAACATAATGAATGTTTGTTAAGCAAGGCAAAGTACAAAACAAAAATACTTTTCTATACAACTGACAATTTTTTTCAAAGTATGCTCACTGACCACTTGCACCTAAATCACATTGGATACTTGTTTAAACCGCAAATGAAAGAATTATGCAGCCTGTCTGAATTCTTGTTTCTCTGTTTTAAAAAATGTGTGGATTCACACCTACTCCTTGCTTCTTCATAAATTAGTGTGATCCAAAAGTAAGCAGAGTAACAGACTTTGATTTGTGAAAGTGAATACTTTTGCAAGATTGCTTCAGAGCCCTGCACATAATAAAATATAAAAATGCTTGAGAAAGAATCAATAGGATTATAAAATTGTTTTTAAGGCATATAAAAAAATTCTCTCCAATTCTCCTTTCTAAGGAAAAGAGGTATTTTTTAAAGTAGGTTCTTTCAGATTCCTACACATTATACTATAACTACAAATGTGAGGTTTTTATGAAATCCTTCTTGCCTAACTATTACTTACATTTTTGAACTCAGTTTAAATGTTCTGACCTTGGGAGGCTCTTCAAGTATTATTTTGTACCATGGCTGATACTTGGAATTAAAACCTGTCCAAACAGGGAAGCAGTAATAAAGTAGCCTCCTTCCTGACTTTTCCTCCTGCCCTCTCTGCAACCTACCTCCCCATGTCACCCCAGACCACATGCAGACTCCAACCCTTTACCTACCTAAATTCTACAAGGGCTGAGAGCTCCGCCTGCATAATACTTCCTGAGGACGCTCCCCGGTGAGGTCAGGTCCCCTTGAAATATGAGATAGAAACTAAATACAAGTCCGGCTACTTTCAGTTGCAAGAGTAAACAGGCCTCAAACATCACCCAATATGGAAACAAATTACTGTGTGTCAGTGAGGCTGGACGTTCCTAGGGAAGGCCAGCTTCAGGGACGACTGCTCCACAGACTGGGCTCTCTGCCCACCTCTACCTCTGCAGGCTGCTTACTCCTGCAAGTCTCCATGGTCAGAGGGGGCTGTCAGAGGGGGTGAACCAGGAATGTGTGGCCTCTCCCTCAGGCATGGGATCCCTTCTTCCCCAAGATGCCTGTAGACTCGCTGGTCCAAATGAGCCCACGCCTTCCCATTCCATGCCAGTGTTAGCGGTGGGCTGACCGAGGCTGAGGTACAGTGCTTGCCACCTTCCTTCCTGCTGCCACTCAACAAGAAAATTGTAGTATTTATACAGCGTACTAGGGTAATTGGATGGGGCTGCTCAGTGCAGAGTCTTCAACTATCCTGGGTCCTGACCAGCTGCCCTGAGAGCTGCAGGGATCAATAAATGAGCACAGCTGAAATGTAACCATTTCTGGAACACCAGAGATACTCTTTGCTTGAGATCAGGGATTGTCAAACTACGGCTCCACTGCTTGTTTTTGTAAATAAAGTTTAATTGGGAAGCAGCTAACAAACATGAGAAAATGTTCAACATCACTAATTATCAAAGAAATGGAAAACCACAGTGAGAGATAGCCTTTCACACCAGTCAGAATGGCTATTATTAAAAAGTCAGAAAACAACAGATGCTGGCGAGGCTATGGAGAAAAATGAATGCTTATACACTGTTGGTGGGAATGTAAATTAGTTCAGCCACTGTGGAAAGCAGTTTGGAGATTTCTCAAAGAACTTAAAAAAGAACTACCATTCGACCCAGCCATCCCATTACTGGATATATATACAAAAGAAAATAAATCATTCTACCAAAAAGATTCATGTACCCCATATGTTCATCAAAGTACTCTTCACAATAGCAAGGACATGGAATTAACCTAGGTGTCCATCAATGGTGGATTGGATAAAGAAGATGTAGTATTCCACACCATGGAATACTACACGGCCATAAAAAGGAACGAAATAATGTCCTTTGCAGCAACATGGATACAACTAGAAGCCATTATCCTAAGGAGTAAATACAAAAACAGAAAACCAAATATTGCGTGTTCTCATTTATATTAATAAGTGGGAGCTAAACACTAAGTACTCATGGACATATATGTGGCCAACAATAGACACTGGGGACTACTATGAGGGGAGGGACGGAGGGGGGCAAGGGTTGAAAATGAACTCTTGGGCGTTATGCTCATTAGCTGGGTGATTAGATCAATCATACCCAAAATCTCAGCGTCAAGCAATACACTCACGTAATAAACTTGCACATGTACCCACTGAATCTAAAATAAAAGTTGAAATTATAAAAAAAAATAAAAATAAAGTTCGATTGGGGCCATCTATCTTTTCTGCAGAGTTAAGTAGCTGCAATAGACACCATATAACTCACAAAGCTGAAGGTATTATCTGACCCTTTATAGAAGTGTTTGCCAACCTCTGGCTTAGACGCACCAACTAGTGTGGAATAATGTCAGCAAGTCAACCACAATTTCCATTCTAGCACCCAACACTTTTCCTTTCTAACATACTTCACATTTATATTATCTTTTTGAACATCTGCCTCCCTCGCTAATTTAAGTTCCCTGAGGGCAGTGAATAGTGTCATGTTTTATTCATTGCTGATGCCACATCCCCAGCACCTAGCCCATGGGCTGGCTCATTATAAGCACTCCATAAATATTTGTTGGCTGACTGATTGAGATAAATGCACTACTTAAATAATCTTCTATGTAGGAGCAAAAGCAATTATTTCTTTCAGAATGCTCCAGATCAGAGTAACAACATATCAAAAACAGCACATCAACAAAGAGACACGTATTCCCCAATAAGAAGGGCATGAGCTTTAATAACATTAACATTTCACAACCCTTGGGAGGAAGATGTGTCTACGTGCTGTCTCCCTTGAGAAGAGGCAGAAACAAACTTGGATTCTCAGAATCCGAGAGGCAAGGTGTGGCAGATGCAAGCAGTGTGTTTGGTGGAGCCATCTTAACCAAGAATGCTCACTCATGACCTCATGCTGCAGCTCACCAGCTATGGTTCCAGGTACCCTCCCTATTTAACTTCATAATTTGTGACTTCACTAAGTCACTGAAGCTCAACTTTCAGAAAGCAAAGACAGTGAAGAGGGATGGGCCAGGCAGGGTGGCTCATGCCCATAATCCCAGCACTTTGGGAGGCTGAGGCGGGTGGATCACTTGAGGTTAGGGGTTCGAGACTAGCCTGGCCAACATGGTGAAACCCCATCTCTACTAAAAATACAAAAATTAGCTGGGCCTGGTGGCGGGTGCCTGTAATCCCAGCTACTTAGGAGGCTGAGGCATGAGAATCGCTTAACCTGGGAGGTGGAGGTTGCAGTGAGCTGAGATCTCTCCACTGCACTCCAGCCTAAGCGAGAGAGTGAGACTTCGTCTCAAAAAAAAAAAAAAAAAAAAGGAAAGTGAAGTGGGATGGGCCTAGAGATATCTCTATGCCACACTTTCTCTTTAGGTCTTCTTTTCAAAGAATACATAACAGAGTCCACAAAGATAACAGTAACCTAGAGAAACAGACCTTGATAAACCCCCAAAAACTTCTGCAGTGGACCTAGAACTCATTTTATCTGTGGATGATGCCAGTTTTTTTTTCTCATTAACCAATCTAAGGAAATTTAGAAATACATGATCAGAAATGAAAACAACTTTATAGTTTTTTAAATTGCCAGAATGGTTTTAGAGTGTATAATAACATTAAAAAACGATTGCCACTAGTAAAGAGGCAAGTATTTTTCAACGTTTAGTTTGACATTCAAAGTTTTATTCCACAATGCTGGGGACATACAAAATACTGAGGTGCAGTAATGAAAATTGCAATAACAGGACCTGAACTTCATTATAATCTGCTAATTAATATAGCAATACGCAATAACAACAGGTCAGGATACACAGGATCATAATCAAGTTGAGGCCTGTGTTGAACAGCCAAGAATGCCTCAAACACCAGGGAAAGAAAAATGCCAAGCACTGTATTAAAATATCTCCCCTAGACACAGTTTGCTTTCCAAAAAAAACGCTGGCAGTCAGCTTTGCACGCCAGCATTTCAGCATTTTTTCCCCTTCCCTACGTTTATGGCAATCCCAAACTAAACCAGATTTAGGAAAGCCTTGTCATCAAAGAGGGAAGAATAGGTAAAAGGAAATCTCTTATTTGTTTTATCCATGCAAATTAGGTGGTCTTTAGAACAGTCTTCTCTACCAGAAGAGCCAGTATTATATTCGACGGAAGTAGGGTGGTTGTCATCCACGAAGTCAAATAAAAATTGCTTCAATTTTTCATTTTCAAATTCACAGACCTTTAATACTTTTTTTCTGTTCCTTTTTCTCAGAATCTAACAGAATTTTTTTTCATAGATGTTCTAACATAAAAATTTAAAATTAATATTTGGAATATAGTAATACTGCCATTAGACCAATTCCCTCACAATTTTTCTTCTGAAAGTAATATAAAAAGTAGATGTCTAAGTTAGTAACTGACTATGTACTAATTATCAGAATCTCAGTCTGTCCATCCATATAGTAGGGGAAAATATATTTGCTATCACTTGGCAATGATGGGCTTCAGGACATGCTACCCTAAAATGCAGCACCTTGACATTTGAGAAAGCAGCAGAAGCAGGAAAGTCTCTCTCACCTTCCCCTGCTGCCCTTCTCTCCTAAAGCAGATCATAAAACCTAGAAAGGATTATCTGACCTTCCTCTGAAGCAGATCATAAAGCCATCATTGGAGAGATGCTCTCACTATACCCAGAAGAAAGGAATATTCTTATCTCTGGCAATAGAAGGACACAGACAGGAGTCTGAACAAACAGGTCTTGCTAAGTTCTGCAGTTTATTACCACTAGATCATACCCTCTTTGTCCAATCATACTTCTCCAGAAAAATCCCACTTCTTCATTAAACCTAGCATAAAAAGTACACAGGTTTACCTGCTTCTCCAAGTCTTCATTTCTTTATGAAGGGTCCTGTGTCATGAAAATTTTATTTTAAATGAATTTGTATGCTTTTCTCTTGTTAATCTGCCTTTTATTATAGGAGCCTTAGGTTTGAATCTAGCAATGGGGAAGAGAATATATATTTCTTTTCCCATACAATGATAAGTGTTTTATGGCTTCATATTCTTTGATCTAGTAATACTAATTCTAGAAAAAGCTTCTAAGAAAATATTCAATAGGAAAAGCACTTATATTCATTAAACTACTCATCACAACATGTCTTAAAACAACAGATATTGGAATAGACTAAATGCCCAGCTAGAAAGAAATAAGAAAGTGTTTAAGTAATGTAGGTTTATTAAGCAAGTGAAATATTACCCAATTATTACAAATTAAAATGATGTAAACCATGGAGTATTCTGCAAAATATTTTATAGATTGCAACATAAGTAAGTAGACTACACTATGGTTACAAGTGAAGACTACCGGAAATTTTCTTACTAGTGTGCAGAAAACAAATTTGTGAGTTAAGAGCCTTTTATCAATGTGCAAACTCTCACCCAATCATCACATTTATCAGACTGACACCTGACTCTTCCTGTTGCTGGAATCCCTGTGGTCTCCTGATGAGCTTTTCCCATTCTTCCCTTGTGCCTTTGCTATACCGTATTCCTCACCTGCAAGGTGCTTCCACCTAATCCTGATAATCTGTATGTAGCACTTTGTTCAAGACTGAACTCTATTCTCACCTCTTTCACAAAGTGGCCTTATTTGACCACCAATGTGAAATTGCTTTGAATTGCTTATAGCTTGTATTATCATTTCCTTGACTGTTTTGTTGTCGCTTCTTCTCAGATTGCAAATTCTACAGAATTATTTATGGCCCATGCAATGGGCAAAAAATACGTGATTTTGAAAAATGAAAAATGAAGTAATCAATGAGTATAAACTCTTCGGGGCAGGGGCCATTTCTTATCTTTGTATCTACAATACTCATCATAGTACTGAGCAAACAGTAGATTATCAATAACTCTTCACTAAATACATGGATACATTTATATCGTTACACGTGACTACAGGCTGTAATACCCAGGTAGGTTTTTCTCATCTGTCCCCTTTCCACTTTCTGCTTCTAAGAAACATCAGATAAGGTTCTTTTTCTAAAAGGAGTGCCATCCATGAAGAGAGCTTACCCAGGTCAAACTGGCCAGAAGTGTAGCCACAAGTCTGCCGGACTTCCTCACTGTCCCAGCCCAAGGGGTAGAGAGCACAGCCAGCACCAATCAGCAAGCCTGCAAAGAGATAAGACAAGAGGGCTTTACCAGTGCTTCTCTGCATCACTAGATAAAGGTAGTGGGATCAATATTTAGCAATATAACAAGAGCATAGCATCTGCTTTTTGGACAGCACCAGCCACAACTCTTTTAAGTAATCTAAGGTCACTTTGACTCCAACAACAATTTCAAGTCAGCTTAAAAGAAAAAAAAAACTTGACATCTCAGTTTGGGTCCAACTTTGCCTTTTAAAGCATTTAAAGCCTTGCAAATCCTGTTTAGGAAATACAGTTCAGAAGCTTTTTAAATCATTCTTGTAAAAAGCCAACCAATTCCACCATTAATCCATGCAAACAAGTATTTCAAGAGCAAGCAAAAGTTCCTAATAGGTTATGATTTCTTATTCACTAGATTTTTGTTTCCTATTTAAGAATAAAATAGAATGTTTCAGTGTTGTCAAATTTTACCGGGGGCAGAAAGAACATAAAGAGTTTCCTGAATGGCCTCAGCACATTCATCAAACCTCTGAACTGTACTGCCCATTATTAGGCGATGTGGAGAATCACTGAGCATCCACGCATCTCAGAAAGACTCAGGAAGACAGACATTTATTATAATCTAAGTACCCCTTGCTGCTAAAACCAAAAGTTTTGATGACTAAACTGAAGAAAATGATGATTTTATCTCAATATAAATTAAGTTATCCTGGCAGCACTCTCTGAGCTGACAGCTTTCAATTGGTGAGTCTTTAGTTTGCATCAAAGCCTAATATGGTTTTACAAGAAGCTAAATGAGATTTAAGCACTCACTATTTGAATTTGTGGGCTAATCTGAAAGTAAGATTGTGTTGTGTCAATCACAGGTGTTATCAACATCTGTGAGTACCAAAAATGTGCTGAACCCGTGGGGGAAGTGGCTTATCAGGTGCTAAATGACAGAGCCCCCTAAATAAGAAAATCCATTAAAATGGTAACGTGGAGGAGGACGGCAGGGCCCGGAATGTATCTAGGAGAGGAGATCTTCAATATTTCTGCACCAAGTCCCTTCCTGGCCTTCTTTTGTCTTTTTCCTCCCTACCTCCGTCACCCCTGGTGGATAAATTGAGCAGTAGTAATCCATACAAATAATCTGTTTCCTCACAGGTAACTAAGGGAGAGCTAGCTGCTTTCCATCCCTGTCCTCAGCTACCCTGAGGAGCTCTAAGGAAAGGCCTCCCTCGCCCCCACACCCATCCTGATACATTTCCTACCCTGGTAATGCTTTCCCCAGTCTGCCCCTTGGTTGACATGAAGGGCCATCTATATGCAAGGCAGAGGGCCATCTACTTGTGGGAGTGCTAGAAAGAATCATTGAAACTATGAATCACTAGTCCCAGAATGTCCTACATGCAACTGCATAAATATGAATTATGTTGAAGCTGAAGAATAATCTAGAAATCAGTTATACAAGCTTTTGCTGGTGAGGCAAATGTCCTAGTGGCCAATGTCCTTAGGCTTTTTCCCTTAGGATAGAATGTACAGCATTCTAAAAGACACCTCCAAACTAGTTTTAGGCACCATTAAGTAAAGAAATTATTAATGAGGATGCCAAGCTTTGTGACAACTGAATTCCATGAACGTTTAATAAACAATGAGGTATCATGTCTGTGATACTCAGGTCTTAAATTAATAGGTAGCACCACTTTCTGAGAAGATCTTGTGAACAATTTTGTTTAAAGGATGACAAATGCAGAAAGGCATCTGGACAAAAAGTATTTAAGTGTAAGAAAAATGAAAAATAGCAACATTTAAGCCAGGGGGCCCCTACCCCCGAGCCATGAACCAGTATGGGTCCATGGTCTGTTAGGAACTGGGCCACAGGGCAGGAGGTGAGCAGCAGGCAAGCAAGTAAAGTTTCATCTGTATTTACAGCCACTCCCTATTGCTCACATTACCACCTGAGCTCTGCGCCTCCTGTCAAATCAGCGGTGGCATCAGTTCTTTTTTTTTTGAGACAGTCTCACACTATCATACAGGCTGGAGTGCAGTGGTGCAATCTCAGCTCACTGCAACCTCTGCCTCCTCGTCTCTGCCTCCTGAGTAGCTGGGATTACAGGTGGCTGCCACTGCACCCAGCTAACTTTTGTATTTTTAGTAGAGATGG
Organism: Nomascus leucogenys; assembly: GCF_006542625.1. Classification (NCBI taxonomy): domain Eukaryota; kingdom Metazoa; phylum Chordata; class Mammalia; order Primates; family Hylobatidae; genus Nomascus; species Nomascus leucogenys. The sequence goes on along the minus strand of NC_044389.1, from coordinate 249,449 downwards.
GGTTTTGCCATGTTGGCCAGGCTGATCTAGAACTCCTGACCACAGGTGATCTACCCACCTCAGCCTCCTAAAGTCCTGGGATGACAGGTGTGAACCACTGTGCCCGGCCTAGCATTAGATTCTTATAGGAGCACGAACCCTATTGTGAACTATGCATGCAAGGGATCTAGGTTGCATGCTCCATATGAGAATCTAATGCCTGATGATCTGTCACTGTCTCCCATCACCCTCAGATGGGACTGTCTAGTTGCAGGAAAATAGGCCCAGGGCTCTCACTGATTCTACGTTATGGTGAGTTGTATAATTATTTCATTATATAATCACAGTGTAATAATAATAGAAATAAAGTGCACACTAAATGTAATGTGCTTGAATCATCCTGAAACCATCCTCCTCCACTCAGTCCATGGAAAAATTGTCTTCCATGAAACTGGTCCATGGTGTAAAAAAGGTTGGGGACTTCTGATTTAAGCCATCAGTAATTTCCTCTTTACCTGATAAATAAATGAAAAAGTTTTATTTGCTAACGTTCTTTTTATTACGAGTAAAAATTATGTGCCATGAAGTCATGAAAACACCTAGTTTGGCCCAGTCTTATGCTAGTCACTTTGGGACCCTAAATAGAAAGGAGCTTACATATGGAACACTTAGGCCAGGGGCTCTCCAAGGGGCAGAATACTTGGCAGTCAGAGTCTTTTGTGGAATTCTGGGCTGTTTTTGTGATACTGTAACCAGGGACCTCAGTTTTAACAATCACCCATTTTCTTTTTCTTCCTTCTCTCCCCTCTCACCCTTTCATTCCTTCGCTCTCTAGACACTCCCCTCCAACAACGCATGCTTATCTAATTGTGCTCTTGCTCTTGAAACAAACCAGGCTGGAGGCCCATGGCAGAATCCTCCCACTTAGGAAGAGTTCCACCATTAGTCCACCATCATTGAAGTCAAGATAATGCCAACCAGACTTCTGGACAGGCAATTACCCAAGATGGCCATCAGAATGTTAAAATAAAACTTTAGACAAATTAAATTTAACAGCGTTTAATTGAGTAAGGGTTAAAAAAAATTCACAAATCAGGCAGTCTTCAGAATCATGGCAGATTCAGAGAGACTCCTGGGATACCTTAAGGTCAGAGCAAATTTATAGACAAAAAAAAAAAAGGAAAGTGACATACAGGAAACAGAAGTGAGGTACAGAAACAGATGGATTGGTTACAGCTTGGTGTTCGACTTATCTGAATTTAAACACAGTTTAAATACCAAACACAGGTTGAACAGTCAGCAGCATATGCGTTGCTGAAGTATGGCTGCTGCGATTGGCTGAGATGCAGCTATTGTTACAGAAGCATACTCCTAAATTAGGTTTTCTACTAAGTCTACTTACTTGTCTACCTACTAAGTTAGGTTATGGTTCATCCTCAAGGACTTACGTATGGAAGTATGGAGGTTTTCTCAGGCCACATTTAGTTCAATTTAACAAGAACAAGATACACAGACCGTGTACCCTGCACTACTCCGGAATGTCTCCTATACCAAGTTTCCCTTTAAAAGTCCTATGGTAAATTTTAAAATGTAAGATGGTATTTAGAACACTAGATTGCCATCTTCTCAGGTTGCTGGTTCTCCGATTAAACCTGCTTCTCCTCCCACCAAACTTTGTCTCTTGTGTTCTGTCTGGCTTTCTACCAGCAAGCAGCCAAACCTAGGGTGGGTTACATTACTTTGTTTTTTGTTTGTTTGGTTATTTGTTTTGTTTTGTTTTTTTGAGATGGATTCTTGCTCTGTTTCCTGGGCTGGAGTGCAGTGGCGCGATCTTGGCTTACTCCTGGGTTCAAGCGATTCTCCTGCCTCAGCCTCCTGGGTAGCTGGGATTACAGGCGCGTGCCCCCAAGCCCAGCTGATTTTTGTATTTTTAGTAGAGACGGGGTTTCACCATGTTGGTCAGGCTGGTCTTGAACTCCTGACCTTGTGATCTGCCTGCCTCACCCTCCCAAACTGCTGGAATTACAGGTGTGAGCCACTGCGCCCAGCCACATTACTTTGAAATGTAGATTCAATCATATAAATTAGGAACAATTTTATACACAGGAAATTTGTGGTACATGGATGAATTTTAAAAACATACCATGAACATATGCTCACATGTTTAAAAAGTTGTTCAGTGGAGGGCAACTAGCTTACCTGAATTTTTATATTAATATTTATGGAGCTCTTGTTTTGTCATCTGCTAGTATTTGCTAGCAGGAAAGAAACTGCAGACTCCAAAAATTTGAGAAACATTTCTGGGAGAAAAATGTATGTTACAAACCGTACGATCAGGCTAATTGGCTATCACAGTTATTAGGATATGTAGGTAAACATTTCAGTGGCCTCCCCACTAACTTGCTACCACCGTATGTTACGGTAAAAGGGAGTTTCAGACCAAATTTGGCCAAATATGCAACAAATGTTTATTAGTAAGCTGGCACGAAAAAGAGTCAGAAGACCAATTCTGTAAGCTCAGTGGAATCCAGTGACCTGCCCCCCCTGCCCAATACAACTCCATCATATAGTCATTGTAACAAGGACCTCACCTGAAATTTTCAACACACAATGGACAAATATGAGACAGTTCAGGGAAACTTTAGGTCAGATCAGGCCACAATATTTTCCATTAAATGGAAGTGAAGAGGGAGCACAGGTCCAAAGAGAGAGATCTAAACCTGGACTGCCCCATGCAGTAGCCAATAGCCACAGGTAGCCCTTTAAGTTTAAATGTTAAGTTAATTAAGATTAAATACAACTCAAAAATTCAATCCCTCAGTTGCACCAACTACATTTCAGGTGCTCAATAGCCACCTGGCACTAGTGGCTACCATATTGGACAGTGCAGTGTAAATTAGGCCATTTCCATAACTGTAGTTCTACTGGAGGATAGCTGTGCTAGATATAAGACACACTTTAAAAGAATGCTGGATTTGTCAGGTTCGTAGGCCTTAAGCCTGATGGTGCTTGTTAAGAATCAAAATCATCACTGCTCTTTAAAGTTCTTCCTTTTAGGTAGGGCTAGAGGCCAGGAAACGATATTTCATAAACTAGTGGGAGTTCTGGGTCATACTCTGTCAATAAGAAGCTCTCATGTGGAATATAAAAGATAAAAGGGATAAACTGGTATTCCACATTCACACCTGCAGCCAGGGGCAAGCCTTTCTGCAGACAGAAGACAGTGACATTTTGGGAGTGATTTCCAGGTGTCCCCCTCCTCATCACCCACTAAGGGTGGATTATCAGCTGTAGCTTCTTTTGATCCCAGCACTTCCCGATTTCCTGAATTCTTCAAAACAGCTTCTCTGACCTTCACTTTCTCAGACCTCTTAGTAGGTCTACAAAAAATGTTAAATTCCTGGGCTACATCCCTTCCTGCTGGAAATATCTAGAGTGGTTTCTCTTACTGGTCAAACTCTGACTGGTACATGCCCACTCACACAAGGGCAGAAAGCCAATACTGATCCTAATACCCCACCGTATTTCTTGAACATCATCCATTTCCTTAATTAAAAATTATCTCGAAACAATTCATGCTAATTATTAAACTTCTGGGGCAAGTACAGATAGTAATATTCTAAAGCTTTGCCTTGAAGCATGCCTGTGGTATGGTCTCCGGTTAGGAAATCTAACAGGCTAAGTAACCTCCCCTGAAATGTAGATTTCTGAAGAGGATACTTCAAATGTTAACTAATTGTCTTTTGGGGGAGGACTGAAGTCAGCTAGCATTTTGTTGTCTATACTGAAGTACTATTTTGTAAAGTAGAGGCAATTAAATGTAAAAGTGAGAACATCTTTTTAATGGAAGAAATTTGCCATTGTTCATTTCCAGCAGTGTTAAATCTTAGCCCATGTTGTGGAAATCAATGTTTGATGGAAGCACAGTTTAGAAATCCCTGAATTAGATACCGCTTGGGTGTTATACTGTATGCAGAAATGGAGCTCCGAAAATTTTCTGGAATTTGAAGTAATTGCCCAAATGATGTCTTAGTGACCTGACAGATTTTAATAGTTCTAGTTGCCTAATTTGCTTCTGGGGAGTATATGGCTCAATTAGAATCTCTAGCTCACAAGCTTTAATATTATTTACATGGGTTTTATTAGATTTCTAAACCCTGTGGTTACCACATGGGCTTAATTTCAACCAAATTCCTTATTCCTTTGTCACTGCCATAAAATACAACATAAAAAAAGTCACAGTTTCACACCTTTTGGAAATTTGTGCACACGAGTGGAAGTGAGGAAAGATGTTGTGAAGCAAGTCAGCAACCTGAGGAAGGTGGGAACCAAGGTGGGTTGCAGGAAGAGGTGTGAGATCATTTGCAGCTACAAGCTCATTTGCAATTAAGAAGCAATCTATTTCTGCAACCCCAAAGATTTGCAACTTTTAAGGGTCATAAGTCAATCACAAATTACTGCAAATTAGCTCAATCTTTAGTTTCTACCAGCACTTTGCTGCTATCAGCAATCTAGAGGCAAAAAGCCATGGGGAAGATTCTTTTTAAAGAGGTTTTAGGATTGTAGAGAGATGCTGCCTCCTAAAAAAGAAAAAGCAATAATCCAACAGATGACTTGATAATTCTTAAATTTGAAAAAGTTCATTTTAATAATGCATTGACTGCTACACCATTTCATCCTGAGTGCCCTGAGGTTTTTGGGCTCACCCTGTTCAAGGAGAATTAAAATATTTTAAGAGCCAAGTCAGTGGAATGACCTCTAAGGAGAAGCCAATGGGAATGGAAAAGAGCTGCCATAGATAATTACAAAAAGGTGGGCAATGCTGCTGTGATGAAGTCTGTTCTTTAGCTCCACATGGAAACATGGGCCCTTGGGCCCAAACCTGAGCCTGGATACACTGTCTGGCCGTAAACCACCTCCAGGAGAGTTCCTAGTAGAAACTCTTCGATTTCACAAAATGCTAGAAATATCAGCCATGATACTAATTGTTTCTTTGAATTTGAGTGTGTGAAGTCTGAAGTCTGTAAAGAGCTCAGTGGTCGGAATAAGAACCTGGGGCTGGGAATTTTCCCTTCTGCAAAACTTTTTCTATTCAAACGCAGTACTTAACACTTAGCCAGTGGACTATTAACATAACAATTCAGCTCCTGCCAAGAAGGCAAAACAAACCTCTAGTCGGCCAATGCCAATTACTCTCCACAGGTGGTAAGAATAGAGTCCTCACGTTAAACTCATAAAGCCTTATTTTTCCAGGCCAATCTTGAAAGTTTTTTTAATGTGATCTCACTTTTTTTCCAGGACTATGGCTCCATTCTTTTTCCACTGTTTATTTTATTTTTTTAATGGAATGACTTTTTCCACCCTTGGCCCCTTGAGTGGTCACACCAGTGTTTCCCATCAATTCATCTTTTATGTTTTTTGGATACTTTTATCCATCCTCCAGTTCCTTTATCTTCCTTTCTGTGGTAAGTACCGAGGGAAATTGTTTTCTTTACTGTTCTCATGAAAGCTGCTCAATCTTGCAGTCTGTTATCTGAACTTCTCTTTGGAAGAGGTTGGCATGTTTCCATCTCAAAGTCTCCATATGCTAATTGATGTACACGAGTTTTGTCCATTTTCATCCCTAGATAATGGCCCCTTTACAAAATGTAAGAACAAGAAATGTAACAATAAAACAAATACAGTGGTGGGGAAGGAACAAGAGCAGGGGTCAGCAGTGTAATTCTGCAGACCCTGGAAACCCGAGGAGTACATTCTTTGGTCTACAAAAAAAAAGAAGGCTTGGTTGCGTTCTAGTAAATCACACCTCCTATCAAAGTGCTTTCTGGAAACTGAGGCACAGAGGATTTAAGAAGCCTGTCCAAGGACACAGAGCTCAGATTAATCCCGGGCCTCCTGGATCCCAGGCCACGGCTCTTTTCCACCTATCATGATCCCAGTGCTTGGACATAAGTCCACTCCATGGTCACATAGTCATCACCCATAATCGGAGTTCAACCAGAGACATGTTGGATTCGACCATCATCATGTTTTACTAAGTGGGACTTAGTATATCTAAGTCCAGATTTCTTGTATCTCTTGAATAATTGAAACATATGTCAATACAGAGCCTGCAAGTGGCTGGCTGGAGCCAGGTCCTGGTCATCCTGTTAACAGCCTGGGTGCCCTGGCCAGACTCAAAGGCATTTCTCCCTGACTTACTGTACCTACTACTGGTTCTTTGAATACATTTTGAGCTTTTTCATCTCTGAAAGTCAAATCCCTTCTCTCTGACTGAGACACTCTCATTGCTTACCTTAATGCTCAGAAAATACTACCACTTAAGGTCTAGAAGCCTCAACACACTGCCTTCCCTGGTCATCCCAGCAGTGAGCTATAGGTTTTGCCTCTCCTGTGAACTGCTATTTTGATGCACTCTCTACCCTTTACTTGAGGCTGACCATTTTACATTGCAGTTATTTGTAAGTATTACATGTCCTGGAAGGCCAGACACTCTATGTTTACTTGCATCCAGCTCACTCATTCACAATATTTGTTAAATATTAAATATAGTAATATTATTTAGTACTTTAAAATCCTCAGAAAAATGTATTTTTATACACACATGTTTTTGAAGTCCAGATATCGACTTACAGTTATAGAATATATCAGCTGGGCACGGTGGCTCACGCCCGTAATCCCAGCACTTTGGGAGGCTGAAGAGCGTGGATCACCAGGTCAGGAGTTCAAAACCAGCCTGGACAATATGGTGAAACTCCGTCTGTACTAAAAATACAAAAATTAGCTGGGCATCGTGATGCACACCTGTAATCTCAGCTACTAAGGAGGCTGAGGCAGGAGAATCACTTGAACTGGGAAGCAGAAGTTGCAGTGAGCTGAGATCACACCACTGCACTCCAGCCTGGGTGACAGAGCGAGACTCTGTCTCACGCACACACACACACACACACACACAAAAGAATATATCATTGTCCCTGTTTAATAGGTGAAGGAAACCAAAGCTTGCACAAGCAGGCCTATGCTCATAAATCTACTCAAGTGGTAGATCCAGGGACAAACATCCAGGTTGAGCCCTAAGCCAGTGCTCCTAACCCCTCTTCTCCAGTGCCTCCTAAATCCCCAAGTGTTCACTGTCCCATCTCTGGGCTTACTTTCCATAGCCACACATGCACTGAACCGTGTGTGTAAATGGGAAGGAGGAATGGGGTAGAAGATCAAGCCAGATTTCCAGTCACCATTTGTCTAAGACTGACACTGCTTTAGCCACAGGGAAGTCTCCCGCTGCTGCCTGTGACTAACGACAAGGGATGAACTCTTGCAAACCCTGTAAATCCCTTTGCTGGGGGCCGGTGAGTGAGAACCCCAGCGCTGTGAGCGCTGGCACACCAAAAGCTTCTGTCCAAAAAGAGCACACGGAGGTATAAACATGAGAAATGGGTTATTATCAGAAGCTTAGCCAAGGAAAGCATATCTTATTCAAACACTAAAATATAAAACAGAAATATGATAATTTGACAACCTATCAAAAATATTTTAACAAATCACAATAAGGCTATTTCTTGGCTGAAAACATCCTGCAGAAGAGAGTATACTTTGGGTTTCCTTAAAATGTTTTTCAAAATGGTGCCTTGATTCTCATTCTTCTTCTTTTTTTTTTTTTTTTTTTTTTGAGACAGAGTCTCACTGTCACCCAGGCTGGAGTGCAGTGGCGTGATCTCGGCTCACTGCAGGCTCCGCCTCCCGGGTTCACGCCATTCTCCTGCCTCAGCCTCCCGAGTAGCTGGGACTACAGGCGCCCGCCACCTCGCCCGGCTAATTTTTTGTATTTTTAGTAGAGATGGGGTTTCACTGTGTTAGCCACGATGGTCTCGATCTCCTGACCTTGTGATCTGCCCGCCTCGGCCTCCCAAAGTGCTGGGATTACAGGTGTGAGCCACTGCGCCTGGCCTCTTCTTCTTTTTTAATTCATGTGACAGAAAACACAAAAGACATGTATAATGTGTTATGCACAAATACTTGTCCCTTAGCTCAGAGCAAAAATTCACAAGCTAACTTCAGTCATGAGTGACTTGTCACTTTTTATCTTCCTGGGGCACTAGGCAATCATTGGGAGAAAAAAAATAAAGTTGTTTCAAACAATGAAAATTTGGGGAAGATTTTGCAATTTCTACGTGATGGTTTTCTGGGAAATTACATCTGATTGAAAGCAACACCTTTCTAACGCCAGTAGTTAAGGGCATCTTAATTCTACCATTTCACTTCTTTCGGACTCAGTTTTCCTTATCTGTAAAGTGGGGGAGAATTATGAGGAGGGGGAGGTAACACCTTGAACATTTATTTTTATTTCTATAACAGTGACTTTATGAAAACAAAGTAGACCATCATTACATTAGGATGCAAAGTTGTGGGAGAGATTTGCAAAACTTCCACTGGAATTGCAGGGCAGATGACACTGTGTGTTTGAAGTCTCACAGGCAACACACCTTGGCATCACGAAGTAGAATGCCATCCCTGGCCACCTCCAAGCCTTCGCCTGACGTCTGTACAGATCTCTGAGCCCTAACTCACAGTTTCCTTCCCGGCAGGCTTGTAGAGCGATTTACACTGGCCGCGGGAAATCACATCTTTTCTGCCGAATGCACTCATTGTGCGATCCTCTCAGGGATTCTGGGTGAGCTGATATGAGGGACATTTGTGATGGGATTGAAAGCCAAGCCGTGCATAGACAGAGTTAGCTGGAGAAGAGACTCCTGCAATACACTATCTCCTGCAAAAACTGGAGCAGATTTGGGGGTTGCATCCTGTCTGAATGGAGACAACGATGGAACCAAGTTGCCCGATTCTGTGCAGATCATATGAGGAACTACATTGTTTGTCATGCTAATTAATACACAGCTTCCACACTGGATCCCATGACCTCAGGGGAGGGGCTGACTGGGTGGGGAACTAGTGGGGTGTGAGTAACCAAATTCCCTTGGAAGAAAGGAAGAGTGAGCTTGTGGGTTGAGAAGGGTCCCAGCAAATGTACCTTCTCATAAGGCTGTGAGAAATAGTAATTCATTATTTTTTAATAATTACCTAAGGCCAAAACATATAAAGAAGGGGCATGGCCAAGTTTTAACTCAAATGGGGTCCTGAATTAGGAGCCTGCTGTAGAGGAAGGGCCATAAGCTTTGGAGCCAGAGAGTGACTGGTGTGGAGCCAGGCTCTGCACTGGTGAGTGCTGGCCTAGGCAGGTCACTTGTTTTGAAACTTAGCCTTTCTCTCAGGGCCAGTGTGAACAAAGCCACCTGCACCTCTTGGGGATGGTGTGACCATCAGAGCAACGCACACCAATTGCCCAGTGTGTGGCAGACAGTGGCATGTTATGTTTGCATATGATGAGAGAAGATGTTCAATAGGAGATCACTCAGGAGAAGCACACGCAGGGAAGGCAAACTATTTGAGGGAAAATATCTCCCTCCTTAGTTTTGATACACTAATATCATAAAATTACCCATGACAGTGCAGAGCTCAGGTAGAGAAATCTTCCAAAGGAGTGATGAGTTCCCTGGGGCTTCTACTTCAGCTTCTCTCCTGTGTAAGTTCTATTGCAGAAATTGTTTCAGTTCTAACATAACAATATTTAGGAGGAAGAGTTAAACCTCTCTCCCCATGAGTGCCCTTAACCAACACATCAAGAGCACAAGCACCAACAGACTCCCAACTACCTTCATTCATTTCTACTTAAATTTTTTAAAAAAGTTTGGGTAAGAAATAATTCCTCTTCTTACATATTTCTAAGGGTCTTAAGTAAATCAGGAGCCCCCACCAACAGTAAAGTAGGATGTCAGACATATTTTTAAAAAGTAGTAAAATCTACATTTGTTGAACTGGATAGTGAAAGAAGGACTTTCTACAAATTTATGTAGACTCTGTGTAGTTTGTCCTGCCACAGTGAGCCAACTGAAGCCTCTTATACAGATAAATAAGAAAAGTACCAGCCTGGGCAACACAGCAAGACTCCTTCTCTTAAAAAAGAAAAAAATTAGCCATGCATGGTGGTACATGCCTGTAGTCCCAACTACTAATGCAGCTGAGGCAGGAGGATTGCTTAAGCTCAGGGGTTCAAGGCTGCAGTGAGCTATGACTGCGCCACTGCACTCTAGCCTGGGAGAGAGAACAAGACTCTGTCTCTAAAACCAAAAAAGAAAAAACAAAGGAAACAAGCTTTTACAATGTAATAAAGAGTGGGAAGCAGGTGAGAGATGAAATACTACCTGTCACGTACAATGTGCACTATTCAGGGGATGGCTACCAGACTTCCCCACTACGCCCTATATCCAACACAACTCTACGTGTACTCGTAAATCCATACAAATAAAAACTTTTTAAAAATCCAATCCAAGGCCGGGCACAGAGGCTCACGCCTGTAATCCCAGCACTTTGGGAGGCCGAGATGGGTGGATTGCTTGAGGTCAGGAGTTTGAGACCAGTCTGGCCAACATGGTGAAACCCCGTCTATACTAAAAATACAAAAAAATTAGCCAGGCGTGGTGGCATGCACCTGTAATCCCAGCTTCTGGGAAGGCTGAGGCAGGGAAATTGCTTGAACCAGGGAGGTGGAGGTTGCAGTGAGCCGAGATCGCGCCACTGCGCTCCAGCCTGGGAGACAGAGCGAGACTCTGTCTCAAAAATCCAATCCAAAAACAGTAATGCAGAAAGTATCAATTGAAAAGCCTAAGTACTAATGAAAATAAGCATATCATGCCTTGATATAGCACATTTCTTTAAGTCCTAGATATTCTGATGACAGATACAACTTATCCCTAGCTTGCAAACAAGAAAATTAAAGCATGAAACTGCGTAGATTTTTGTCTTGACACACTAGAGGATAGACTTGAATCCAGGTCTTTACTACTGATTTTGATGCCACAGCAAACCAAACACCCTGTGAATTTCACAAACACTACTGCCATGTTGTATGGTAATGAAAAGGGTGGCCTTAAAAGTGTGGCTATGTTCCCCTTTGGCATTGTGATCATGCACAACTTTCTTGCCTTTCTCTTGAGTATGTTTCCTCATCAGTAAAGAAGGAATAAAATCCATATCATAGAGCTGTTGTAAGGATTGTAAGGATTTATGTGTGTGTGTGTATGTGTGTATAAAACATACACACATATACATACATATGTGTGTATCAAACCTTATATATAATCATTCATTTTTAATAGAATATATAAGCCATTTATAACAGATTTCTACTAACTTCTACTAACTTTTCAGCTTAGGATATATATTGTTTTCACTATTTATGCTCATATAGCAACTTTTTCATCACTAAACATTTAGAGAATATGAACGTATCATAAGATTGCTGATATGAACCATCAATACGGTGGTACAGGCGGCCAACTCACTTAAACAATTCTTTAAAAATATTTTTCCCTTCATCCTTTTTCTGGGATATCAGGAAAGAAGAACCTCATCTATTTTCCTCAGGTCTTTTTAAAATACCATCAATTCCACTGAAAAAACAGTAAAGCCATCTGGAATAGCTGACAGACAGCAGTATGGAAGCAATTTCTTTCAAGACAGCTATCATGATTTTCCTTTCTGTTTTCTTTCTCTCTTGAAATGTCAAGGATAACTGCAACTTTCTACTTTTCCATCTGTGATGTACTGATCAGTCCCAAACAAGTTTTGAAAGTACTTGAGAATTCTGTTTCCAGTAAGTTCAATACTTTTTTTCCACTTTGACTTGATTTAAATCACCACATCTGTTTCTAGTGGTTTTTAATATTAAAAGATTTAAAAATATACCTTGAAATATGATTATAAAGTATTTTACAAAGGAAGAAGTATTTAAAATACTACCACAAGTGGTCACAATGACTCATGTCTTTTCAAGTAGATTATCATAACCAGCATAGTAAAATAAAAATAAAAAAAGACTCCAAAATCAGTAAAAGTGGCCGGGTGCGGTGGCTCATGCCTGCAATCCCAGCACTTTGGGAGGCCAAGGCAGGTGGATCACCTGAGGTCAGGAGTTCGAGACCAGCCTGGCCAACATGGTGAAACCCTGTCTCTACTAAAAATACAAAATTAGCAGGGTATGGTGGTGCATGCTTGTAATCCCAGCTACTTGGGAGGCTAAGGCAGGAGAATCGCTTGAGCCTGGGAGGCAGAGGTTGCAGTGAGCCAAGATTGCCCCATTGCACTCCAGCCTTGGCAACAAGAGCTAAACTCCGTCTCAAAACAAAAGAAAACAGTACAAAAGAGTAAATGCTGCATTTCACATTACAGAACTAGCAGAAGGTAGAATCAGGAATACTCATTTCCAGCCTGATGTTTTAATTATCTCAATATGAATTTTCCACAAACAAAAACCTGAACACCAGTTGTATACCCAGGAATCAAAGCATGAGATATATTTTAAGGTATTTTTTATGTAGTTATATATAATATATAATAAAGATATATGTGTAAAATATACTTATAAGATACAATTGGCCCTCTATATCCATGAGTTCTTAATCCATGAATTCAACCAGCTGTGGATCAAAAATATTTTGAAAAAATTTACATTCACATTGAACACATAAACTTCTTTTCCTTGTTATTATTCCCTAAACAATATACTATAACAACTACTTACACTGCGTTTATATTATATTAGGTATTACAAGTAATCTGGAGGTGATTTAACGTATACAGGAAATGTGCATAGGTTATATGCAAATACGGTGCCATTTTACATGAGGGACTTGAACATCTGCAGATTTTGGTATCTAAAAAGTAGCAAAATCTACATTTGTTGAACTGGATAGTGAAAGAAGGACTTTCTACAAATTTTGGTCCTGGAACCAATCCCCCAAGGACAATAAGGAATGACTGTAGATTTTAAAATATATTTGGCAGAGAAAACAATACTGATGAACGTCTGCTTCATGCACTGAGCTGGTGGGCTTTGACTCTGTGTCAAGCATGAGACTTCTTACTGTGGAAACATTCAAAACACGGAAGAAGTGGTCTTTTTACTCTGGCATCTGAGAGGAAGAATAATGCAGAAACAACCCAAAGACAAGAATGTACTTGTGTCATGTTAGCAGCAAAACCAACAGACACCAGATAAGTCAGTTCATTTTAGGTTGGACCTGAGGGGAAGGAGACTGTTAGGGGATGAGTGCATTCTGAGAAGTAGACGTGGTCATCTCAGGTGAAGAGGCACAAAATGAAAACAGAGCAAGTTAGGAATTCAGGGAGTAGAGGACAGTGATGGCTAAATGGTGAGGATGGGGTCAATGACCCTCGCTGAAGGTCATTAATTCTGGGCCAAGGAAGTTGGCCTGTACATAGTAGCCAAAAGGAACCTGTAATGTTTGCTAAGACTGCAATCACAAAACACCACAGACTGGGTGACTCAAACATTCATTCATTCATGTATTCATTGATATATTTATTTATTCTTGTTCTAGAGGTTTAGAAGGCCTAGATCAAGGTGTGGGCAGTTTGGTTTCTTGTGAGGCCTCTCTTCTTGGCTTGCAAATAGCCATTTCTCACGGTATCCTCACACGGTCTTTCCTCTCTAAGCAGACATCCCTAATGTCTCTTTGTAAGTCCAAATTTCCTTTCCTTTTTTCTTTCATAGAGATGGAGTCTCCCTGTGTCATCCAGGCTGGAGTACAGTGGCCTGATCCTAGCTCACTGCAGCCTTGAACTACGTGGGCTAAAGTGATCCTCTGGCCTCACCTCCCAAATAGCTGGGACCACAGGCATACGCCACCACACCCAGCTAGTTTTTTATGAGTTGTAGAGGTGGGGTCTTGCTATGTTGCGCAGGCTGGTCTCAAACTCCTGACCTCAAGCAATCCTCCTGCCTGAGCCTCCTAAGTTGTTGGAATTACAGGTGTGAACCACTGCACCGAGCCCCAAATTTCCTCTTGTGATAAAGACACCAATCAGATTAGATTAGGATCCACCTTAATGGCCTCGTTTTAACTTAGTCACTTCTTCAAGGCCTATTTCCGCATAGTCACATTCTGAGGTACTGGGGAGTAGGGCTTCAACATTTGAACTTGTCAGGGGCAATGTTCAGCCCATAACAGAGGTTTGTGGTTGAATCTTCAAATATAATAGTTGAAAGGCAGCCTCAAGATGATCTAATCTAATGCTTATCAAACTTTGCCATGAAAATATTCCTAAAATCAAAGAGTAGTGAACTCATACCTTAAGTCAGTACTTCTCTGACACAGGTTTTCCTTGTACCTATTGAAAAATTATTGTGAAGTTCTCCATTCTACTCCACACGTAGCCTTGTTTCTCATATAAAAATGCTTTCCTCAAAATGATGGAGTAAAATTGATGCTCTTAGAAGATATTTTGGGTTTATCCCGTGGCTTCGCATATCTGGAGCCATTTCCCTTTAAGTACCCGGATAGCTCAGTTTTAGAAGAATGAATCTAGGCTGCAGCTCAAAGAGATTAGGTGGCATGCTCAAAGTCACAGTTAGTAAAAGAATCAGAAATGGAATGAAATCTTTTGTTGCTCAGTCCAAAGCATTTTCTGCAGCACCACACTGTCACACAGAAAAGAAGAAAGTACTTGATCTGCCTGGCACAGACTGTATCACATTCAAAAAGTTCTGAGGTCACCCAGCGCTACGCTAAGCATGAGACATCGGCTTCCCCAATTGGCCCCATGGACTCCCCACTGCCCCTTCCCACAGGGCTGCAAACAGAAGTGTCCAGAGGTGTGAAAGAGGTGGATCAGACCAGGCTTCCTCCAGGGAAACTATCATCAGCTGCAAATTTCTAGCTTATTTATGAAGGGAGAACAGTGTCTCAGATAAATGCCTCCTTTTCTCAGCAGAATGAGCAGCTGCTAATCAAAGCTTGTCAAGCACAATTTATACTACCCAGGGCTTCATGGGAGGCATAAAAAGAAAGATCACAACATCATGTTTATCTCCCTTTCATTGCTGTTTCTGGCAATAGTATTACAGTCAGGCAGGCTGGGTAAAAACAATTTTCTAAAAATATGGATCAGCTGAGACCATTTAAAGTCGCTTTTTATGGAGTTATCGTTAGGACTTTTCCCCTTGGGCTGCTTTGTGTACTCTTTCCCAGAGCCTCCTCTTCCAGGATCTAGTTATCTAAAAAATATAATTCTTTATCCTTGCCAGGGAGATCACAGCCTCCCAATGACTGATAAGGAAGTCTGCATTCCTCCCCGGAGCCTGGGCAAGCTATTCCCAATAGTTCCATCACTCCGGGCAGGAGGTGGCATGGACCTCAGTCAGGGTTTCTGCTGTGGAGTCATTGGTTTTGTGGGTGGACCCTGTGCTGCTCAGCAGGTAGGACTGGCTGTGACTCCCTCTGTTTCAGTCTTTACAAGAATGAATTTCCCACTTTCCCAGCCTTTATGAAAGGAGGAAGTCACATTCTAGAGGGTGAGCTGTATGCTACCATTCTCCATGGGTAACATGGAGAAGTTAACATTTAGAAGGGAAAAATCAGCCCTCAGTCTGTGGTAGGCTTTTCACCCAACTCTGAATGGCTGCTGGTGGCAATGCAAAGGTGACACTGGAGGAAGTTTGCTTTCAGTATAGATTCTATTTCCCTTACGTTAAAACCAACAAAGGAAATGCAATTGCTTTCCAACAAGCCTTATAAACAGACTATTTTCACAATTTGCGCTCCTTAAAACTGCCTGCTATAAAGGCATAGGGTTTTACTTGAGAAAGGAAACCAATAGAACATCTAGTTTTGCAGCTTTTTCTGCTATGACCCTTGAAGATCTGCAGGGTGTGCGAGGTGTCTCTGTGGTGTCTAAAGAACATGTGCCCAGGTGGGATGGAGCGAGGTGAGCTGGGGCAGATGTAGAGCAGAGGTGTTGCCCTCCACTGCTGCCCCCACCAGGACAGGGCTGCTCTACCTGCTTTCTTAGGGGGTTGCACCTGATATTTTATATAAGGGCAAGGTTCAGCTCCTCCATAATTTTGAAAACTATCCTAACCTGGTGTTATTGGCTAAACTGAATCCCCCTATCTCCAAAAAAAGAGGTATATTGAGGTCCTAACCCAGTACCTCCGAACGTGAACTTACTTGGAAGTAAGGTTGTTGCAGATGTAATTAGGTAAGCTGAGATCATACTGGAGTAGGGTAGGTCCCTACTCTAATGTGACTGGTGTCCTTATAAGAAGACAGCCAGGCTGGGTGCAGTGGCTCACGCCTGTAATCCCAGCACTTTAGGAGGTCAAGGCAGGAGGATTGCTTGAGCCCAGGAGTTCAAGACCGGCCTGGGCAACATGGCAAGACACCACCTCTACAAAAAGTACAAAAATTAGCCAGTGTAGTGGCGTGTGCCTGTGGTCCCAGCTACTTGGGAGGCTGATGTGGTGGGAGGATCACTTGAGCCAGATAAGTCAAGGCTGCAGTAAACTGTGATCATGCCACTGCACTTTAGCCTGGGTGACAGAATGAGACACTGTCTCAAAAAGAAAACAAGAAGATAGGAAGACAGGCAGGTGAAGACACACACACACACACACACACACACACACACACACACATACATACACACACACAGGGGCAGAGTTTGGAGTCATGCTGCTATAAGTCAAGGAATGCCTAGGGGAACCAGAAGCTAGGAAGAGGCAAGGAAAAACTCTTCTCTAGAACCTTCAGAGGGAGCATGGCCCTGCCAACACCTTTATTTCAGACTTGCAGCCTCAGAACTGAGAGGGAATAGATTTCTGTTGTTTTAAGCCTTCCTTATACCAGTCCCAGGAAACTAAAACACCTGGATAAAAATATGTTCTTCTCTCATTTGTTTTACCCTCTTAGGCAATAAGTTAATAAAGTAAATTGAAAAAAAAAGTAGATTTTCTTAGTTTACTAACTTCTGTTTCCCACCCCATCCTCAAAAGTCTTAAGAAAATGGCCCAAAGAAGAGACATAGATAGAGGCTCTGGTTTCTCCAAGCACAACATCACAGCTCAGATGCCCTGGACTCAGATGCCACACATAACACCATCAATCTCTGTCTTACCACTGTGTCAAAGAAGGGAGGTCAATCGGGGATCCTCACTGCTATAACCTGGAGGAAGCATAACTTACACGTCGACACAGTTAACCATGCATGCCTGACATGTGAGATGCAAGCTGCATGATCATAATTTATATTTAAATAGCTTCTTTCTCCAAAGAGCTTGAAGAAATTTACCGACTTTTACTTAATTAATCCTTGTAAGTCATCCATGACGAAGGTAAAGTAAGGTCATATATTCCTCTTTCCTCTGGCATCTCAGGGTTTGGCCACTTGTTCTCCTCTTTTTGTTTTTAGAATTGTGGAGTTTCTCCTCTCCAAATGCACAGACTGTTATTCTGAAGCCAATGTTTGTATTTCCATATAAACTCTATTTCTGGGAGCTTCGGAAAGAAGCTCTTCGGAAAGAAACTTGCTCTGGGAGCAACTGAAAGAAAATCATTTCCGTTATCTTCCTTTTGTTGCGGGGAGGGTTACTCAGAAAGGCCCAATCTGTTCTGAAATTACCATTTATTTAGAGCCGTAACTAATGAATTATTTTGAGATCTCGGAAAGTCAGACTGTGTGTGTGTGTTTGTGTGCATTTGTGTAGAGACAGACAGAAGCAGTAACTCTGCTGAACAGCATTAGAATGACATAAATAGTGTTTTAGGGTGGAGGCAGCATCTCAGCCAAACTTTTGTTCACCACACACATCTTTAGTGATGCTTTTGGCCAGTCTTCAGGGTGTGTTCCGTGGGCACTCCTCCGAGGACTGTACGGCTGGGACACATGGAGACAACAATCAAGGAAAGGGAAGTAGGAAGGACTTTGGAGCCAAACTCCATTTCAATCAGGGCTGCTTCTCTTTGCCTATTTTCCTACTGAGTTTCTGAATAAGCTCAACAAAACAAAATTTTAAAAAATTGTAAAATCTCCTAAGGAACTTCCTGGATGTTATATGAAGATTTAGGAAAGAACAGTAAATTTCTTTGAGCTTGTTAAAGAACAAAGTTATTAAACATTCTAGCATTGAGTTCTCTGGACCTGACTTGAGAGGATCTTCCTTTAATTTACCAAATAGTAAGAAAGATGTATTTCCAGAAACCTGTATTTCTCAACTCCCTAAAGGGTAAAGCCTTTCTGCAAAGGGCAGAGCAATGGTAAGCTGCTTCAGTCTTCACTAGCCCAAACTTGAGCTGACTCTGCAGAAGTGATATATTTTACCAGCCTTGGAAGCTTTGTTGACACTAGTTTGCCTTCTTGGATATTGTAAATTTATTGGATTTAACCAAGTGCCACCAGCCTCTAAAACAGGGGTCCCCATCCCCCGGGCCACAGACCGCTACCAGTCCCTGGCCTGTTAGGAACAGGGCCGCAGAGCAGGGGGGTAGCAGTGGGCAAGTGAGCATTACTGCCTCAGCTCTGCGTCCTGTCAGATCAACAGTGGCATTAGATTCTCATAGAAGCACAAACCCTATTGTGAACTGTGCGTGCGAAGGATCTACGTTGTGCACTCCTTATGAGAATCTAATGCCTAATGATCTGAGATGGAACAATTTCATCCCCAAACCATCCTCACTACACCCTCCTGTCCATGAAAAAATTGTCTCCACAAAACAAGTCGCTGGTGCCAGAAAGTCAGGGTTTGCTGCTCTAGAACAGCAGAGTACGTTTTATAATCATTCGACACAAGTGTGGCCAACCTACCCTACAACTCCAAGTCTTTCCTAGTGTCACTGATTAGTACAGCAATTCCAGTTTTAAAAATCCTATGGTTATCCAGACACCATAAAAGGGGCTTTCCAAGTTTCAACATACATGTTTGTAAGCCAAAAGAGCATAGGGTCAATCTGGTTTATTCTGCTGGCTTCTATTAAAATATATAACCATATTTCTATAGTACTTACAGCTATCTTGTTGAGAAAACATAGACACCACAGTCTAAAGTGGTTTTACATATTCATTTCTGTTTAAAATGGTCTGAAGAATTCAGAGAAAACTAAATTTAGCCTCTTTACACAGAAGAATATTAAAACAGAAGGCTCTAAACCAGCAAGAAAAGTATTTTAATTAGCATTTATTGGAGGAGGAAAATGATAATTAGGAAAGAGACAAACTTGGAGGCAAGAGTTGAACAAGCTCTTTCTAAACTCCTATCACAACACTTACGTAGGTGTATCTTAATTGGAAATTTAGGATAGCAGAATTGGCAAATCAGGACAAGAATTGTGAACTCTTTTTGGTGGAAGAGGGAGAAGCATGGGACTTGAAAGGATAGAGTTTTATAAAGATCATGCTGTGGAAAGCAAAGAAATTCACTGAGAAGCCAAAATGTTATGACTAATATTGACTCTTACATTTGGGGTAAGATAAATTCTGGCATTATCGGGACCTGAAAGGAGCTGAAGGGGATCCAAGATCAGAAAACTTTGACTGCCAGGGTTAAATAAGAAAATTCATAAAACCAGGCCAGGCGCGGTGGCTCATGCCTGTAATCCCAGCACATTGGGAGATTGAGGCAGGTGGATCACCTGAGGTTGGGAGTTCGAGGCCAGCCTGACCAATATGGAGAAACTCCGTCTCTACTAAAAACACAAAGTTAGCCAGACCTGGTGGCACATGCCTGTTATCCCAGCTACTCAGGAGGCTGAGGCAGGAGAATCGCTCAAACCCGGGAGGTGGAGGTTGTGGTGAGCCACGATCGCACCATTGCACTCCAGCCTGGGCAACAAGAACAAAAGTCTGTCTCAAAACAAAAACGAAAACAAAAACAAAAAAGAAAAGGAAATTCATACAACCAAATTTGATCTAAGAAAGCAGGCCTAAGTAAGGTGAAAATTATTAATAGCCAAATTTAAAATGAAGGGTGGCAACAATGTGCACCTCAGCATAACTTCACTTCAAATTGGTATTTGCCGTTGATACTAACTTGGAAAAAACACTGACGTGAGTTCAATCAAAATCTAAGTTTCTAGAAAATAATCAGGTGTTTGGTGTCACAGTCATACAAGCCACATTTTCCATGTTCAATAGCCACATGTGGCTGGTGGCTTCCATACCAGTCAACACAGATGGGAGACATTTTCATCATTTGCAGACAGTTCCACTGGACAGTGCTGTGTTAGACAGAATGGTTTTCAGACATTTCAGACTACTGTAAGAATGGCAAATATTAGTAATACTTTTCTATATCTTCCCAACACCAAAATGCCTGTTAGCATCAACTACTATGTTTATTCTAAACCTTTATCATTTCTTTTCACTACTAAGTACCAGTTTCAACTATTTTCAAGCTTAATCACCAAAGAAATAAACAAAGAAGTATTATAGAAAATTATAATTGAAACCATAGAGCAAGCCATCCTATAATTAACATATAGAAAACTGATTTGAACTATTCCTTTATAGAGCTTATGCAACATTAAATTCCAGTCTCATGACTACGTTGAGCATAACTACAAATATCCATAGTAGACACATTGAGTAGTCTAAGTTCAACAATTACATAACCCCTGAAATCCTATCACGTGGCTTTGGGTGGTGATTTTACAATGTCTTTTTTAATTTTTAGAAATGTGCACACAGACACCAAAGTCATTTGCATGAACCTGTTACATAACAATGAAAGTAGAGGCTGGGCAGGAAGAAAACAAGTACAGTTTGTTCCTCCCTCTCTCCTTTAAAACTGAGAGTTCACTGTTTCCACTTAAGAGGGGAAATTCATCAGTTTCATGATGATACAGATGAAGGAGACTTGGAGTCAACAGTGGGAAATGATGACCTCACTGTCTCATGCTGTCAGATTCAATAAGGTGTGGAGAGGGAGGCATCCTCCATTTGTGTCTGTTCTTTCCAGTAGTCATTACTAGGCTGGCGCTGAAGCAGAAAGATAAGCAGCATGAGTATTTCTGAGCTTTTTGGAGATACATATGCTCAGTGTTTTCCTTCTGAGTTGTTAAAATTCAGGTTTCACAAAAGTACCATGAGTTCTACCGCTTAATCATTCTCACACCTTTCCTGACTTGCCAATACTCCACTACCATAAGCAATTAGTCTACTTCTATCATTTTTATATCACTGTGAACAATTAACCAAAATGGCTAGGGCATGGGACTCAAGACTTTTACATATTTGAATTTCAAAAAGCCAATCAGCTACTCTCCAGTAATGCCCTTAACCCTGTCATCTCAACAATAGGTGCCCTGGTCATGACAACCACTAGGCAGATAGGGAATGATCCAGGCATGTGCTTTACAGAATGAACAACGGGTTATTTAGATAACAGGTTTCTTAGTACTCTTAGACAGACATATACTGTCCGATACGGTAACCACTAACCACATGTGGCTATTGAGCAACGGAAATGTGGCTAGTCCAACTTGAAATGTGTTGGAAAAGTATAAAATACACACCAATTACAAAGACTTTATATGAAAAAAAGAATGTAAAATACCTCATAATATTTTTGAACTGATTACACGTTAGAATAACAATATTTTTGATATATTGATTTCTATAAAATGTAAGTTAATTTCATGTCTCTTTTGCTTTTTTAAAATTAATTAATTTATTATTATTATTATTTTTTGAGTTGGGGTCTTGCTCTGTCACCCAGGCTGGAGTGCAGTGGCACAATCATGGCTCACTGTAACCTTGAACTCCTGGGCCCAAGCAATCCTCCCACCTCAGCCTACCAAGTAGCTGGGACTATAGGCACGCACCACTATGCCTGGCTAATATTTTTGCAATTTTTTTGTGGAGATAGGATCTTGCTATGTGGGTCAAGCTGGTCTTGAACTTCTGGCCTGAAGTGATCCTCCAGTCCTGGCCTCCCACAGTGGTAGGATTATAGGCATAAGCCACTGTGCCTGGCCCTTTTTGCTTTTTTAAATATAGAAATATAGCTCCAAGAAAATTCAAAATGGCATATGTAGTCCACAACACAATTACAGAACAGGATCACAGGCTCCATCTGTAACATAAAAGAGCATAGAAAATGCAGACTCATGAAAAGCAACCCTAAAAATGATGTGCTATGAAGGCAAACGAATCCTCTGGCAACAAAAGCAGAGGAGTAGCTGGAAATGGAGAAGGCTTCATAAATATCTCTGCTATTGAGAATGGCATAAAGGCGTAGCCAGCAGCTGAATCTATGTAATCTAGCAATATCAAAAAGAAATCAAACACAGATTTTAAAATCCCTGCCTTGTCTTTTGAACTGGCTATGGGAAAGTAGCTCTCACAGTCTGCTAGAGGTTACGGCTGTGACTCTCACAGTACTCAAGTCCTCACTTTGATTTTCTCTTGATCAAAGATGGAACCTGATTACTGAAAAAGCACCAAAGGGTCCTTGAAGGAATTCCCTCAATGGGATACACAGTGATCCAGGGAGATAACAAGATAATTTAATATTTGTATCAGGAGTTTTCTGATTAATATTTAGACCCCCATCTATTGAGAAATAGGGAAAAACAGGGATCAATACATTGTGTGAGATATGGAAGAAGCATTGCTTTTGTCAAGTGGCAATTCAAGTCATTCACAGAGCTAGACAATTTTCCTGTTTATAAAAGGGAACATCCAAGCAGCTCTCCGTTTCCTCCTTCTTTCCTTGCTCTCTATAAGCTCTTGTGTTCTATAAATAGGCAAGAAAGAAAGTTAATTATTGTCAGCTTTCTCATCCAAGAAGAATTTTATCATTGCCTCCTTTCCAATCTTTCCAGGCTCTGAGATGGCCATTACTCTTCTGTTACAGTCTGTAATCTACTTTAAATTACTCCAGTATAATCAGTGTGATATTGTGCATATACCAGTTGGTTTACACTTTCATGTTCAGGAGTCATCAAGGCAATGTGCTATAAAGGAGGCAAGACTAGGGTGGCAAAGTAACATTCAATCAGAAAGGGCCACACTCCAGAGGCAGCGACTACAAGCCCTTTTATTATCTCTATATCAATCAAGAGCAGAAACTTTGCCAAGAGCCAATAAATATCAACATTAGATTTTTATTGGTGAAAGTAGTGTTTCGTTAATTAGCATGATAGATGTAATAATGAAATTTCATTAGGTGATGTTTAAGATGTTTAAGTATGTGCATGCGTAGAAATATGTTAGACATACCCCCACCATTGTATAAACATGTAAGAATCCAGCCAGGCCTGTTATCATGTATCCCTTAGGCTTGAATCCTGTACCTCTTAGAAAAATGGTGCCTGTGGCTTGATACCTAGTTGGATATGTGCCCAGCATTGGTTTAGGAGAATTTCTGATTTATGAGGCCAAGTAGAAGGCCTGGAATCATGCCTGATAAATGCTGTTGTTTTTGCCTCAAGTAAACCTTTGTACAAGGCAAGGTCAGCTTACCTGGACGTATAGAGAGCTGAGACTTTGTGGAGCTCAAGGAACACAGTGTGTGAACTGCTTTGTGCCTGCTTTGCTAATGGCTGCTTATTAAATAAGCATCTGTTTGAAATTTACATGTTTTATAACCTAGTAGCCAGGTGATAAGGGAGTGGCTTTCTCTCACCTGTAGTACTTTAAACTTCTTAGTTGCTAACTAATAAAATCAATCTAAGTGTTGTTCATGACCAAACTGGTTTAGGTCAGTAGTCAACAGCCTCATTTTTCACCCTGATCCAGCAAGCAAGCCTTCTTTCAGTCCCTTGGGTGTACAGTCCTTCCAACTCAAGAACACTACATTCCCTCAACATTCTTCACCTGGTCAATTCTGATTCACTCTTCAGGTCTCGGCCTAAATCACTGGCTCTCAAACTCTGCTACATATTAGAATCACCCAGACAGCTTTCAAAAATCCCAATGCCCAGGCCGCAGCCTATACAAATTAAATAATAACAACTGGAGGTGGGAGCTTCAGTTTTAAAAAGCAATGTCTTTTAAAGATTCCCTAGATGATTTCATTGTGCACCAAAGTTTGGGAACCACTGGTTTCAATGTTACTTTTCCAGCAAAGACTTCAACAATCACTCCAGCTAATTTAGGTTTCTCTGCCATTTACGAGCTCCATCTCATAGCTTTCTGTACTTTTTCTTATTTTATCCTTAGCTATGCCATCTTTGTTCTGATCTTCCCTATGCCTCCTAGATGGTGTACCCTATGAGAGCCAAGACCTTGACTGTTTTATCATCACAGCATCTAAGCATCTGGTACAGTACCTGGGACAGGACAATATGTATTTGTGCAAAATGGATGGTCAATAAATTCAATATTTACCTTTTCACGGATACTTAATCCCCCAAATTAAAACTAGCCAACTAACTAAATATTTGAGTACTGTGTGATCAGTTTTCTAACAGGTACTGTGGAGTGACAGAGAAAAAACTTGTAATCTCTTTACAAGCGTAATTAATGCGTATGTAACATAAAGAGGTGGATAATGCAGAATATATAAAAACAAAGACCAATAAAATTGAGTGCAAGGTGATAAAGAGTAATACACGTATGTGGACATCAGTCCTCCTTGACTTAAGTAAGTGAAACTGAGCTTGGCCAGTCTAACTTATAAATCACATAGTACAGGCTATCTATCCATCCCAACTCTGCCTTGTGTCTCAGCCTTGAATTTCAATACCCAGCAAGTCTTCCTGAGCTATATGAAACATTTGCATAAGTCAGCAGCCTTTTGTTTATCTGAATCAGAAAGCCAGATTCACTCATAAAATGTGAAAGAAAGAGCTCCATTTTGAAAACTATCATCTTAATTTTGATCAAGCATTTGGGATAATATTTAAATGATTAGCCTGATGAATCAAAGAGCTGTGCTAAAAGAAACAGATTGGTTTATGTGCTCTAAAATATTTACTCTCTTCACATTTTTATCTTCCACCCAAATCCTTGATGATATAAACATCTTCTGGGCTGTCTCCACAAACTACCATTCCTACCTGCAGCATGAACAGATAACTTCTGAGCAGAAACCGAGACTGGGGGCAGGGGACAAGAAACGTTCTTGCTAATTTCAAAAAACTGTCATACAAACAAACAGACCAAAAGAAGCTCTCAGGCACTTTTGCCTAATAACAAAAGCAGGTGCTGCAAATTAAGGTAGTGTTCACAGGCCACATCAGAGACAGAGTACGCATAAATTCTAGGGAGCTCCAGGGTGAAAGCAGGCATGTGGTAAAACTACTAATGAAGGACACACAAGATTAGTCCGAGTTGCTTGAGGGCAGAGACAGCTCTTTTTCCAAATGAAATCTGAGTTAACCACAAGACTCATCCTATTAAAGCAAAGGATGGAATTTGTCCAAGGTATTTTTGCGATGGGTAACATTAAAATGAGTCCTCATGGGTGTGACTGACATTAATTTATTATTCTATATTGTAGCTGAGCTCACCAGAGTTCGGGATGAATGAGAAAATGAATAAGGATTCACAGTACAGTTTCGCTCCCTGGTCTAGCTCAGTCCTGTGCCACAGAAAGTGGCTGATAACTCTTTTCCAATCGGGGCTTGACCGTAATAATGTGTTAGATGTATTTTACATAACAATTTACATTGTTATGTAATACAATACACCATTTGAGGAAGAATTGTGTCAGGATAGTATCAATGTATGGCTTTTTGTGCACAGTTAAGATTACCTAGAATTTATTTTTTTCAAAATAAATATTCTCAAAGTTTCTAAATCCAACTTAAAATATTTTAAAATTCTCTTTTGAAATTTAGGAAATATTAACAATTGCTTTTAGGGAATCTTTGATCAATGTCTGGTCTCATGTATTTAATCAAATTCCTTAAAATTTTAAACTTACATTTATAAATTTTCTTTTTAATTTCCTTAATTGCCTCAATTGTTTGAGTACAAATACTATCACATACATAAGTAGTTCTTGTAAATATAACAAATTAAAGTACAAACACGGTGGATCCTAAGTTATCTCAAGTTGTTCAATATTTTTGATAAAACTTATTAAGATTACAACTTAAAAACCCAAGTCTGAAAAAAATAGTCAATTATCCATTTCAATGTAATCACAGTGTTCAATGAAAATACTCATACATTAAAATGCCATATACATCCAGATTTATTAATACAAAAGCATTTAATATTATGGGGTGATTTTCTTAAACACTGTACATTTAATTTTAAGTCTTATAGAAACAACTGAATCACCTGAAACAATTTTGTGGTCATGCTGACAAGCAAATGTTCAACCACAGGGAGTGGTTGAGTATCAACCGCAGGTTTTAGCCTAGAGGGAAGTTCTGAGATTGCAAGAGATCCAAGGTAATTTTTCTCACCACCATCATCAACACACCAAGGAAACCCTGTTTGACAGTCATTAGACCAACATGGGTCTCCAGACCATGCCTGGTCTTGCAGCACACATGGCTAGATTAAAGCCGTATTTTTATGTAATTTTCCTCTATTGGCATAATTTTGCAATCCACATGAAGCTTTGAGCTAATATCCTTCACTGCTTCAGTTGTATTAATTTGTATTTATTTGAGTTTCATAGATAACTAATTTCTCCATTGGATTCCAAGGGTTCCCTCCCCATTTTAAAAAAATTCTGTACTGACCAAGTAATTAATGATTTTCCTCATCTCTCCAATCCTTTTATAGATGCTCTGCCTGAGAAAGAACTCCCAGGGCAGAGTCTGATTCTTCCAGACCAAGTCCTTCTGAGTACCCCCACCTTCTGGCCATACTGCAATCTGAAGTTCACCTTGATGCAGGCTAAGGCATTTGTCTACAGCAAGCAAGTTTTCCATTTTCCAGACTTTTAGCCGCAAACATCTTCACTAACTATATTCTTGATCCGTCCCAGGTAAGTGCCAAATGGGACATGGGCCAAACATCTTAGAAATTGAAAACTGGAAGAATTAGGTCATGTCATCAAAACTTGCCATTTGCTAAGGAAAATGACTTAGAAATGCTTTAGAAGATATCTGCCTGTCATGGAAAAATGTCTGAGCCATAAATAGGAGTTAAATGTAATGAACTATGAAAGCGATGCTCTACTAGCTGATAAATATTTTTTAAAAGGGTGTTCCACTTTAATATTAACTGAGCCATTCATACACAAGTACACATAACATATACCTTTGCACATAATTTTTAACAATGAATTTATGACCTATCAACTTTTTTCTTCAAGAACCACATTATAAAAGTTGACTCATTTAATTAGCCATCAATAAATATATAAAAAACAATGTTAGAGTCAGATAAACAGTAGTGGATTATCTTGGAAAGGAACAGGGGAGTTTTCCTTCTGAGAATGAATGGAAGGTGGCAGTCGCTGTCTGGAACACAGTGTTCCTTCTGCATAATAGGGTAACCAAAACGGATGCCGGAGACTACCTACTCATCTTTGTACCCGACATGGTCTAAAGCAGGATGTTTATACTCAGCTATCTCAAATCCCTTTTGAAATACCGTGGAAATAAAATAAGTAAATACAACATATATGCATTCCCCAAAGTTTAAAAAACTGTTGAATAAGTTACTCAATTTTGCTAAGAAATAGCTGAGTTTAATGTAAATTTATTAATAAGTCAGACATAAATTGAAATTGCTATTTGATTTATGGAAATATCTTGGCTAACCTGTAGACTAAACTTAACTGCCCTAATGCAGGCAGAAGTCTTTCCCCAGATTATCAGACCAGAAGGCCAGGGAATTATTCCATAGTAATGAAGATATCTTTTCATCCTCAAATTGAAAACAATGTTAGAAAGTTCCTGGTATAATCACTTTAATTAAGTGCAATTCATTTGATCCTTACACAGATCTTCCAGGGTTACTGCTTAGATATAGACAATTATAAATATCCAGAGACTTCCCAGTTCTTATTACAGGAAACTAAAATGACTTAATAAATAATGCATTCTCTCATAATTTGGGCCGATTCTATTTTCATTACAGTGCTTTCCTATATTTTGTACCAAACAAAAAACAAACACTTATTCCTTATCTTTGAACTGCTATGGCTTGAGCCATTGAAAATAAAAGTCAAGTTCAAATATAAGTGGACCATGAAAAACAGCCGATGCCCTCTGTCACAATGACACCCTGCCTGTCAACATCCAAAACAGAAAGCAGATCCAGTTTGGAGCTTCCAGAAGCATGACCAGAAATGTAACTTAGAACAAAATTTTTAATAGTAACAGAAGGAATGAGAGGTTTGTGTTGTTATTATTATTCTTTAATTGACTATACTGGTCATCTAAGAAAGTAAAAACTCCTTTTTTGGCTTTTTCCAACCCAAAGCCACCTGAATGTTTTGTAAAGAGCCATCACAATAATCAAAGTAGTGGTCCATTTGTGCACGATAGTGGGAAAGTAGCTTACTGCACTATAAGATATGAGGAATTTGTAGCGTTAAGCAGGTAACTTTGACATCACCTAAATCTACAGGCCAAATGCCTTTTGTTTCATATTTCTAAATGAATTTTTCCTTCAAGACATTCCCTGAGTCATCAGACCTGATATCTATAGGCTTCATAGCTCAAATTGAAATGTACTGCCAGACGCGGTGGCTCACATCTGTAATCCCAGCACTTTGGGAGGCTGAGGCGGGTGGATCACTTGAGGTCAGGAGTTCTAGACTACCCTGGCCAACATGGTGAAACCCCGTCTCTACTAAAAATACAAAGATTAGCCGGGCGTGGTGACACATGCCTGTAATCCCAGCTACTCAGGAGGCTGAGGCAGGAGAATCCCTTGAACCTGGGAGGTAGAGGTTGCAGTGAGCTGGGATTGCACCACTGCACTCTAGCCTGGGCAACAGAGTGAGACTCCATCTCAAAAACCAAAAAAACAAACAAAAAAACAAAAAAAAACAAAAAAAAACCATTTGAAATGTACTGAGATACTATGCATGACCACCACTGATAGGCATTCTTTGTTGTCACAGTGTTCTCATCCCTGAAGGGTTTCAGGGACTTATATGTCTCTGGGCCAAGCTGTACTTATTGATTCAAATGGCTGCCTTCCACAGTACACAAATTTGACATGACAGTTCAATATATGCACTTACTTTTTATGTTTCCTAAAGTAACCATTGAATTATTTGGGTAAAACTTACCAGAATGTCTTCAGGTAACAGTAATTACAAATGTCATTTGGTTAGGGAAGATATAATGTGAGACAGGAAAGGAAAGGAAGAAAGAAAAGGAAAAGAAACAATTCCAAAATAAATTGTTCTGTAACAATAGCTTCCTTTTAGCTCGGTCATCTAGAAAAAGAATAATTCAATACCATTCAATGCTATTCAATAATATGGCAAGATCCCTAAGCCAGGTTCTACAGAGTTTATCATTTTTGTTACAGAAGCAATAATCTTTTGTTGGATCATGCCCAGCACAAAATCCCAGACAAATGTTTAAAAGGGGAGCTTTCCCTTAATATAAAAACTTTTAAAAGACTTACCTAGCCTCTGAAACTCATTTGTAAATCATGTGTTAAAACTGTCTACCTACCTTCATTGTACATCAGATTTTGGATAACAAAGATACCATCTGAAGGAAAAATTTGCTAGTGGTGATTTGAAAGAAAAAAAGAAACCCAAGACACAAAAACTCTTTCACAACAGTTCAAAAATCTTGAGGCCAAATTTATGCATTCATTTGGCTTTCAGCAGGCAACTGCTTTGTCCTCAGCAGTATTATGCAAGCTTACTTAAGAATGCAGAAGAGCTCAGAGAGCTGAAAATTCTATTCCCATTGCCATGGTGAAAACCACAATGAATGAAGATAGCAGCCCCCAAGCACAAGTAGGGTGGTCTCCAGTATCCCCATGGAACACCACCACTAAACTTGAAAACAATGTTATTACACAACTTAGAAGTGAACTCTCCATCTAGGATCTAAACACATACTTCAAATATCATTTCAGAGAAACAGATCCTCTTTCTCCCCATCCCAACAATGACAAAACCAACAAAAGACAGTCATGAAAAACAAGAATTTTTGAGTATCCAAAAAAAATGTATGAATAACATTCACAACAGATATTTCTCATGTTCTGGAGAAATGCAGCTCCTTGTTGCACAATCTAGGAGTATTTTGTATAAAACCTCCCAGAGGACACCCCCACTGAGATGATCAATCAGCCTACAGTGGCTTCAGGATGCTTTTCAAAAGTCAAGTCTTTGAAGAATGTTAATATTTCATTACTTCCTTTTCCGGAGGTTATTGAATCAAGAAGTCATTGCCCCCTATCAATCTTTGCAGAGAAAAAGAGAAATCTACAACAACTTCCTGATCGCACAGCTGCTTGGCTTACAGACAACATTTCATATTTCAAGCAATTATTACATGTTAAACCATTGTATTATAAATAAGTGGTTTATTATAGGGGAGCCTTCCTTGGTGATGATCTCTGTCAGAGGGATATTTAAATAAAAGGCTAAATTTACCTTTTATAATATTTTGCTGGCTATAATAAATACATGTCTGCATGGGTAGTATGATATGTATGCGTGAGTAACCTGTTTATTCCTGAGGAGCAGTTGAGTTGCTCTATGTACGAATATGCACGTCAACTGTAGTTGCTAATATTTCATCAAAAGGCCACACTCCAGGGTGGCTGCTACAGATCTGCTTTCCTTATTTTTATGTCCACACCAACCTGAGAAGTTTTTTTAATTGGCAAAACGGATATAAGAGGTGGGGGTTTTTGTTATTAAAATTATTGGTGCTCAAAATACGTGGATTTGTATAGAATCTAAAGACGTTCTTCCCTTTTATGTGTAACACTAGAATAATCCAGGGAGCTAAGGAGGTGAGCCACTTTTTGGAAGTGAGGTGCTTTTTGAAATGGTTGCTGAACTTGATTCCAAAATAGTGGCATATCCAAGCATGATTCACAGGACTTTGGTTGCCTTATTCCTTCTCTAAGCTTAACCAAGTCCTGCCCTTATAACAGTATTGTGTTTACCTCAAGAGGACCCTTTCATATCAGCTGTGATTGAAGCACCTACAGGGACAGAGA
Source organism: Nomascus leucogenys (assembly GCF_006542625.1). Classification (NCBI taxonomy): domain Eukaryota; kingdom Metazoa; phylum Chordata; class Mammalia; order Primates; family Hylobatidae; genus Nomascus; species Nomascus leucogenys. Next base: position 218,501 of record NC_044389.1, on the reverse strand, counting down.
CCTGGGACTTTCATGAGCTTCAGAAAAAGGCACTATGATTACTGGGGCCTGGTTGCTATGACATATCCGTGTGGGAATGTTGTGAGTATGCTTCTGTATTTGCAATGGAATTGTCGGGAAGTAGAACTATAGCCCTTGCCTACCTCTAAACAATGACAAGCACTGCCAGCTATTTACAAAATTCAATTTCTCCTTCTGAGGCACATACTTAAACTGTATTTCCCAGTGTCTCTTCAGTGGGATGTGGCCATTAAGTGAAATCTAGCCAAGGAATATGGGAGTAAGTCATGTGTGCTGTTTCTCATCATGGCTTTTAAGAAATAGATGGATGCAGCTTCCCACACTCTCTTTCACTTCTGTCAGTGGCACATAAGTATTAGAAGAGACTTAGGGGATGGTATACCTATCAATAGAACCTGGGTTCTTGAATCATCATATGGAAGCTGACTAGTAATATCTACTTGGGCTGTAATGTGAGCTAGAAATAAACTTTTACCATGTTTCAGCCGTTACACATTTTTGGGTCTATTTGTTACCATGGTCCCACCTACCTAACTGAATCAGGAGACTATCGATACTTACAAGAAATAATCTAGTAATTGTTTATGACCAGACTGATTTAGAACACTTTGAAAATATTCAACTATAAATGATCAGTGCACTTTATTTGAAGAACATTTGAGAAGAAAATTGTATTGGGGAATTAGCAGACAGAAATTTTACCAAGCAATTTAAGATTTTTACATGTGACTTTTGACTGACCACTACTTCTAAGTCTTTCTAATTTTTTTCTTTTCTTTTTCTCATTCAGGAATCACAACAGGAATCTTAATTATACTACCATGCCTAAAAATAGCAGCTAGCAATTCTTGAGCACTAACTATGTTTCAGGAACGGTCCTCAGAGCTTTATGGCGATTGATTAATTTCACAACACTAAGAGGCAGATGCCACAATTGTTCCCATTTCATAAAGAAGAAACTGAAGTACAGAGAGACTACCTCCCCAAAAATTTACACAAATTGTAGGCCCGATGCAGTGGCTCACGCCTGTAATCCCAGCACTTTGGGAGGCCGAGGCGGGTGGATCACGAGGTCAGGAATTCAAGACCAGCCTGGACAAGATGGTGAAACCCTGTCCCTACTAAAAATTAAAAAATTAGCCAGGTGTGGTGGCGGGCGCCTGTAATCCCAGCTACTCGGGAGGCTGAGGCAGAGAACTGCTAGAACCCAGGAGGCGGAGGTTGCAGTGAGCCGAGATTGCACCGCTGCACTCCAGCCTGGTTGACAGAGCAATACTCCGTCTCGAAAAAACAAAGAAAAAATTGTAAATGGCAGCAAGGGAACCTGAACCCATGTCTAGCACCAGTAGGCACTCTCTTAACATCTTCACTATATTACGCCTGCCTTCTGCAGATATCACAGTAGATTCAAAGATGAACGAGCCCTAACTCTACCCCAAGGAGTTTATAAAATTAGATATAATACAAAGTAGTACAATATATGCATCACTAAGTGAAATACAACATATTGTGGACTTTCAAAAGAGGGAGAGATGATATCTAATCAAAGAAATCTGGAATATTTAATGAAGGAAAAATAGCATTTGTTATTCATTTTAATCCAATTTAACATACTTGTATTATGCAATATTTTATGCCAATTCTTCAGAGCCTGTGGTCAAATAATAACTATGAAATGTATCCACATTGATATGCACTCAGGAAACTATCCTACTCTTTAAAGTAGGAAAATAAGATTAAAATATTCGTAAATTATGTTCTTATTTAAACATCAAACCCAAAACTACTCAGGATTTTTTTTTTTTTTTTTTTTTTTTTTTTAGGTATTGGGGATAGGGGGGTGGGTCTCACTATGTTGCCCAGGCTGGCCTCAACTTCTCTGCTCAAGAGATCCTCCTGCCTCAGCCTCCTGTGCATCTGGGACTACAGGCATGTGTCATCACAACCAACTAGTTTTTTTTTTCTTTAAGTATGTTTTAAATGAATTTTTCTGTTGTGTTGCTGTCTTTAATAAGTGAACATATGTTTGCATTTGCACAAGTGTATTAAACTCTAACATGCATATTGACAAGTGTACACATAAGGGCAGAGCTCAAAGAATTTTCATAAGCTGAATACACCGTGTAACCTTTACTCAAATTAAAAAGAAAGAATCGACCAGCACCCCAGTAGGCTTCCTTCTGTTCCTTTTTAATCACCACCCCCTCCCAAGGGTTATCCTACCTCCTGACAAAATAGATTGGTTTTGCCTCTCTTTGTACTTAAATAAATGGAATAATAAATTATGGACTCTTTTGCTATGGCTTCTTTGACTCAAATTTATGTTTATGAGAGTCATCCATAGTGATGAGTATAATTAGAATTGGTTTATTTCATTGCTGCATAGCATTTCATTATGTGAATATACCACAATTTATCCACTCTACTGTTCATAGGCATTTGGATAATTTCCAGTGTTTGATTGCTCCAAAAAATAATTCTGGGAACATTCTCATATGCCGTTTCATTCACATATCTATACATTTTTGTATGGATTATATGGAGGAGTGAAATTGCTAGATCACAGGGTATAAAAGCATTGAAAAAGATATTTACCTATTTGGAAATCAAGCTCAGTAAATAATGTTATGTGTTAGTAGTAGCACAAACCAATTGAGAAATGCTAAATAAAATAAGCATTAGCTGTGAGAATATGTGTCAACATTCACACAACATCTTCCTAATTCCATCATCCATCTTCCTCTTTCCAGTGTCAGATTTTAGCCACAGTTCATTAGAAGCTTATCTTGTCATTTTTCAGGAAATTTCTTTTATAATATCACAATATGCTTCAGGGCATGTGTTTCAGGACAATTGAGGGAGTCTTCATGGTGGATTTGGGCTGGAGTTGAGGTAGAGCAAGGGTCCCTGCATTTGGCGTTATCAGTCTTCTGGGACTTTCTTGGGGTACTGTTTTCACTTCTCCTTATTTCTAGTTTAGTAAATTTCACATATAATGCTTCAAGCTGCTATGGGCTTATTTTTTTGCCATTTGTATTACAACATGCTATGAAATTCTTGCTTACAAAACTTGGATAGAAGGCAGGATAACACCAATTATTTGTCTTATCCCTGCCCAACCACCTAAATGATATAATTACTGGCAACTGAGGCTTTTTCCTATGCCTGTTGGCATTTAGACCCCTGAGAGTATTATACAGGCTAGGGTAAATTAACCTGAGAGAAAATAGCATGGTAACTCATTTCAAAACATAAATCATCTTTACTAGAACCAGGTCAAACCAATGTCTTTGAGAAGCTACAGGGTCTTGAGTCAAATTACTGGGGGTGGGCATGGTACTTTTTCTTAAACACACAATGAAAAGAATCACTCTGATTATAAAGTCTGAGTTTCCCTTTCTAACCCTTCTGTGGCACATGACCAGTTTATTTGGTGGAAAACACATTCCTCAGACCCCAGGACAGGCCAACTTGTCCTAGTTTAACTTGTGCTGTGCTTTTTTGTAATAGCAACCCAAGACGGAAACATCTGGAAAAACACCATGACTGAGCTGGTGGGATCAAAGACCAAAGTGAAATGCTCTATTGTTAATTTCCAGGAACTGACACAGAGCACAGAGTGAAATAACTCAGCTGGGCATGAATCCCGTTGGATTTCTGAAAAGCTTGCATATTACTATATTGCCTCAGCCGATAACTGAAGGAAAAGTAGTTCAGCAAAGTTGAGGAAAAACAAATTTTTGTGCATGTGTATGCATATGCATGTGTGTGCACACGCACATGTGGAAGAATTCAGGTCTGTATTCAACATGTTAATAGTGTATTCTTCCGCTGGCAAAGACAGCTTGCCATAAAAATACTGAAAAAAAAAAAACAAAAACAAAAGCAAGCTGAAGAAACATTTAAGTCCTTCATGACTTGAAATTAAGAACTGTGCTTGCAAAGAAGCATCCTGGTGCCCCACCAGACTGAACTCCAGGGGGCAGTGGCTTTCTGGCATATCTTTGCTCCCCTTGGCAGCTGGGGCAGTGTCTGGCTCATAGTTTTGCAGTAACCGAAGGTGTATTGGATGAAGGATTAATGAATGCATAAATGAATGGGAGAATAAATACAACAAGCAGCAAAGCTTCATAGTCTCAGTGCTGAATTCAAAGTGAGAAGTCTAAACCTGGACTCTTTTCAAGCCTTTCTCATTTGCAGCCAGTTTGCCTCCTTGAACTTTGTTCAATACATTACGAAGAAAGAAAGAAAACAATAGTTACCTACCTTGGGTAGATATTTGATGCTTAGATATTTGCAGAATTAGGACTGGAAAGGCCCTTCAGACATCACCCCTATTTCTCTGTCCATAGCAAATGTATAATGACAGATAGAACGGATGTGAATTGAAGAAATGTCCAAGAAATGGATTATGCAGTCTCCTTGGGTAACAACCGAAGTTAGAGTACTGAGCAAATGTAAATTGCAACAGAAATGGTAAAGAAAATTAATATGAACTGAAGTCTTTGATGAGAGTAAGAGCAGTAAGACTATTTGGGGAAAAATAATCTGAACAATTTGAATCAGGTTCTATTGACTCAATGGTCAAGCCCTAGAATATAAACCCAAGGAGGTCTGATATCTTTATCTGTTTTGTTCATTAAAGTATCCCAAGGGTTGAGAACAATGCCAGACATATTACAGATACTTAGCACATGTTTGTTGAATGAATGAACCTTAATATGTTAAAAAAAAGAGGAGGCATAAAACTCCATTATATTAGGCCAATTCATTCTCCAGTTCATTTACTCTATATTTCCCCCAACTGTGGTGCCACACAATGATACTTTTGATCATACAGTTTAAAGGACAAAAAGGTAGAGCATAAAATGTCTTTTCCCTTCCCCTACCTTGAGCTCCTTTTCCATACAACCTCTGAATCTTTGGGCAATAAAGTCAAAAGTCTGCAGCTGGAGAACAGTAGGATCAGTTTCATGTACTTAACGTGTGAATGCAGTATGTGATTGCAAGAGAAAAGAGAAAGTGCTAGCTTTCTCTCTTTTACAGTTTGTGTGAACATAAATCAAATACGGGAAAGTTATAAAGTCATTGTGCAGTTTTTTAAACATTTGTAACTCTGATGTCAGAGGTGGTAGAAATAACTTGTAAATGGCATGCAAATCAAATTTTCCTCCTAAAGTTGTTAAAACCTGAGTTCTGCTAGTCCCAGCACCTATTTTTATCTTCTTGTCTATAATAGGCATATGAACATTTGTCACAGGTACTTTAATAATGAATACATCTTGTACAATCACATAAGGGTTTTCTTCTTAAACGTGAACATCTTTTTGTTTTAAAATGTCATCTGCAGATTTCTTCTAGCCTGCCGATACATTTAGGTTATTACAAGTTTAGAAGAGCCTGCAGGTGTAGGGAGACTCCTCTTAACTCCAGGAAGCAACAAAGGTGGGATAGGCCAAGTTGCTTTTATTACACTTCTTACCAGTGTCCAGTGTCTTTTCTCTTCTTTGGAATCATCCTGCCTTATTCATATCCCTCTTGAAACAGGACAGGACTGGACTCTACCGAAGAGACTAACTACCCAAGCTTTTTCCCCAGGCACTGTTGGTTAACAGACATGTTGCAGAAGAATCTGTGTGAAGCCCTCAACTGCTCTGACTTGGGTGCCCCAGAGGCTAAATTAGGTCACACCAGCTGCATAATATTAAGTGAGGCAGGGGCGGCTGGAGCGACTCTGTGAGAAGCTGACATTCCTCAAAGCATGAATTGGAAGCCAAAGTGGGAGTTTTTGTTTTGCCTTTTGAAAATACATCTTTCCATTTCCCTCTCATTTAACTAACAGCTCCTCTAACTTTCCACCCGCTCAAAAGGGAAAAGAGAATGAGGGAAAGAGTCACATCAAGGACCAATTTTCCTTAAGCAAAATTCTTCCTTGTTAGCCATTCTGCAAAAATTCATTAGCTGAATTAACCATTCTCCACGGACCTCATCTTTATTCCTCTCTTCTTTCCCCTCCCCGCTTCTTTTTAACCTTTCAGCACAGAATTAAGTCTTTGTGATATTCAGCACATCAATGAACTCACCCAGCCAGGCAGAGCTCCTGAGCAGGGGCAGGGGCGACTTTGTGGGCTGCATTCCAATTTACTGGGGTGGTGACAAGGAGACCCAGCCCCAGCCATCAAATGGGCCCTGTGTCTGAGTATGATTCATAACACAAACATGTTTAGAAAGTGAAAGAAAGGAAGAAAGGAGCATGGGATTTGAAGTCATTGAGTCAGTATTGTTGCAAGATTTAGAGCATTATGTGGGGAGAGAAAGAGGGTTAGTCTTGTGTCCTAGCACCCAATCCACAGACAGATCTGCATCAAAAGAAGGCATTTCACATCTTCTAAGATAAGCCCAAATTAAAACAAAACCAAACAAACCCCACATCTACTCTTCCCACTCCACCATCCCACTCCCGCCCTGCCCTGGTAAAATAAATGAATGCATGAAATAAACAAGTAAATCCTTTTTGACCATGGTCAATCTTACTTATATATTTTATCTTATGAATACTGTAGTATGCCAAATTAGCTGCTAATTCTTTACATGGGATTTGAAAAAAATGCTGCAGGAATTTTTAAATATTCAATGAACTTAAAGAACAAATGGAATATAATAGATTCAAAATGAAATGACTGCCTAGAAGTATGATCTGATTACTAAAATAAGATTTTTTTTTTAAAGGGTAAAGTTTTTTTGGTCTTTTTTTTTTTTTTTCAGAATGCCATATAACTAATATCTGAGTAAAAGGAATTGGCCATGTCTAACTTTTCTCTTACTCCCTTATTTTTGACAGACTTATGTACATTTTATCCAGAAATCTCCTAACAATGCAAGTAGCGGCTGGGGGAAGCAAAAGCTGCATATTAAAAGCAAGGTGGAAGAGAATGTCAGCTTGAATGTGTGCAGCCCCTAATGATTATCATCCACTTTAAATGGTAAAGATCGGCAAGGCCTCCCATTAAAGCAGAATTCCTTGAAGCTCCCAACAGCGGTTGTGCATTTTCATTTATAAAATACAATATCTGATTCAGTCACCGAAACCTCACAATATTGTCTTATCTTTGACAAAATTAAACAGCTTTGCCTTTCCTATCTTCTACTCTAGTAATCTTTTGCATTAACATAAAATTTCTGCTGTAACCAAACAGCCTTGCTGACTTTACAGCGTGTAAAGAGTAAAGGTGGAAAATGGGTGTAATGTTTAGTGATATATACATATTGCTACCCAATGATCAGAATATGGATTCCACAGATTCACCTTCCTTAAATGTTTCAGTAACGTTTTCCTTATTTTATTTTATAATATTTATTTTTTAAGAAATGGTTAGGGCATGGATTTAGCGTCCCAATTAGTAAGCAGGTGAATCAGTCTACATTTCAAATGTGGGCTGTACCAGTCCATCTACTTAGCTTTTGGAAACAGCTTCAACAAAACCCAGAACAGGCTGCACTCCCTTTTGTCCTGACCCCAATCTTGCTTATGAAAGAGAACACTTTTAGATGTGAAAAAAAATGGCAAATAATAATGAGTTGTTTCTCTACTCTGGACTTCTTGTGAAATACAACTACAATTCCTTCATCTCTCCCTAGTCCCTAAGTTGAAGCTGCTGTCACTAGTGTGATTACAGTGGTCTAAAGTCAAAGTGTTTTACCTATCATTGAACAAAGAAAAAGAGAAACATTTCCAGCCAGCTTTGGATGAAATGGTTTCAAAACATATTTGGTATTCCCATCCTCTTCTCTGGATAAGCAAGGAAACAAAAAGTAAAAAGCTTTATAACCAATAAATGTCTCATTCATTATATGTGAAATAAGAGTTGAATTAGTCTTCTGAAATGAATTAAAATGTTTTAGCTTCTACTAAAGCTGTAATATTCCTAATTGAGCAAAGTAGTTTAAGTTCATGATTCTTTCTAAATCTTATTTTTTAAAAGTTTTAATCATTTCAGAAATGAAGGACAGATGAAGAATTTTTTAAAAAATTAAATCATTATGAGTTGTACAAATATTAGGCCTATACAGATTTTAAAAAGTCATATTCTCCTGCTTGCAAAGAGTTCATAAGTTATTTTTCTATCTTTTCCTGAGAGTCTTTCCCTAAGGTAAACCTCACCAATATAGGTTATGATTAACTAATTTTTTTCTAGAAATATTTTTAAAAATCCAAGTGCTTTTTATAACTGTTAATAAGATACATATTTCTTTTACAGAAGTAAAAATGTCGAGAATAATGATTTTCAATAAAGTGAACAAAGCACAAAGCGCTTTTATAGAAAATGCACAGCCTAACCGCCTGTGTGTTCCTAGAAGGCCTGGATCACCAGCTGTGTTTGCACTTGCTTAGCTGCCCCTGGCCCTTACACTAACAGGCAAGCCTCCTTCAAATCAGGCTATCTGGAGTCTGTACCCACTCTTCTCCCACAGCTCTCTTCCTAATTGAGGCACATCACACAATCAGAAATAAGGCTTATTTTCCAAAGACTTGAGAGTGTCTGAAGATTAAGGTCTGGGTTACTATATAATCCTCAACTTACAGAGTACGCCTTTGCCCATCAAAATGTAATCCATACCTCAATTTGAACCTCTTTAGGTAGGTTTGGTTAATGGATCATTCATCCTTTGTGTCTTCTTTCTATAAGTAGCAATGAATGTTGCCAGCAACATGGGGGAGAAATTAAGACAGGCACTTAAAAGAACTGTTCTAAAAGAAGCAAAGAGGAGAGTGCTTACCAGCCAGAAACTGGGAACAACCACACTGGTCTCCTTAACATATCAAAATGACAAGATTTTTAAAATACATGAGTATAACCCAAGACTCCCTTCCAGAACTGATTTGTAGATATTAAAGGAAGTGGGGTTTGTGACATTTGAGTAGGGAAATTAGTGTCTCAAGACTTTCAGTAGGGAAGAAGAAGGTGGACTCTGTCAAAAGTTAAAAAACTTTCAAGAGGCTACTTGAAAAGTGTAAATAATTGTATTTTCACTTTCCTTCCTTGTAAGAGATACTTGAGGGATATGAATTTGGTGAGAGACAGGAAAAGAAGACCCTCATGGTATGCTGCCACAAACAACAACAGTAGCAAGAAAAAACCTGTTATCAGTTCTATAGATTGTATTTGCCCAGAAGTTTCTCAATTTGTGCCAGAAGTCCTGAAGTTACGTGTCCTGGAAAGAACTTCCTTCATATAGTTCCGTTATTATAGAGAGCAATATCGTATCTTTAGGTTCTGAATCTGTGTTTTTTTTCCCCCTCAAAACTAGGAAATAGTTTGGTAACAGAATTGAAAATGAGTTGTGCTTTATCATTTCTATTTTGCCAGGAGGGCATTCTTATTCCTAGTGGTAGCAATATCCAATATCTGTCTACCAGGTAACAAAAAAAAAACTAAATAACAAGTGTGAATGCCCGTTTACTCTCCTGTTATATCCCCTAAAAGAAAGCCTTCCCATCATGGAGAAAAGGCAAAAGACTGAAAGTAAAACTCCAAAATTCACCAAAGTGATGCTCAGGTATCATATTTGCTTATTGGTTTAAAATTCTTCAATGATAAAAATGTTTGCTTTAAACTTTTCATAAAATACAACTAATAATTTAAAAATCACTCAGAGATATTACTAAATGTTGAATTCTACAACTTGAAGTCTTAGATTCATAACACACCAAACACACACATACTGTGATGAAATAGATTCCAGCATTATGACTAATCCTGCATATTGAAATAATAAAAAAAATTAAAAAAATTTCTCATTGTCATTTAGGAGATTTCACTGGGTGGATGACAGTTTACCACTTTTTGGTTTACAAGGTATGAAATCAGATGTTTCATAACAAAAATTATCATCATTTCCAATTGAACATTCAAATGGCAAGATCCCACCTTAATGGGTGGACAAGTTCAAGGTTCCAAGTTCATTCCCACTGGTAAACAGTGGAGAAATTAATGGGGACTATTTTGGAAATTCACAGCTGTCATTTGTTTCTACTTCCCCAAAGCAGTCCAATAAAAGGATATTGGGGAGAGGATGGAAAAAGGTTGAAAAATGGTTTCAGACTGTCACATTAATAATCTGAAGGTTGGCTATATGAAAAAATCTTTTTATATGACATATTTGAATTCTGTTCCTTTACCTGGAGTAATGCACACCTTCAAAACCAATGTGAGGAATCTGTACACTCAGAGGACGGTCAGGTAGACTAGTTGTCTTAATACTTGGCTAGCCCTAGTAATACAAAGAATGAGGTAATCATAAACAATTGGTTTGGGGTTTTTATTGTTGCTACCATTATTATTATTACTAATGATTAAGTCTTCAGGAGATGATCATATCTCATGCCCTTTTTAGCAGATTTTGTTATTTCATTGTATTGCATTTAAACATCCAATTGTTCTAGCCTTATTTATTAATCACAGGTCAATAACCTGGGAGCAAGTACCAGGAAATGACAAGTTATGAGAGAAGCTGTGCTGCTATCATAATATTCTATGTAAGTGGCAGCAGACTATATGGTATGTTCTAATGTTAGGTATAATGAATTCTAAAATAATTATGCTGGTGCAGTTAACGTCAAGAAGAAAACAGGCTGGGAGCAGTGGCTCACGCCTATAATCCCAGCACTTTGGGAGGCTGAGGTGGGCGGATCATCTGAGGTCAGGAGTTTGAGACCAGCCTGACCAACATGGTGAAACCCCATCTCTACTAAAAACACAAAAAATTAGCCAGGCATGGTGGCACATGCCTGTAATCTCAGCTACTCAGAGGCTAAGACAGGAGAATTGCTTGAACCTGGGAGGCAGAGGTTGCAGTGAGCTGAGATGGTGCCATTGCACTCCATCCTGGGTGAGAAGAGCGAAACTCCATCTCAAAAAAAAAAAAAAAAGAAGAAGAAGAAGAAGAAGAAGAAAACACAATGGGCAACAGCCACAAATTCCTTATAAAAATACACTCTTTTACCTGGAAAGTTCTCATGACAACTCCTTTCCTTCAGCAGTTTATTTTGTGTTAGGAGCCTTGTTTGTGTGGCTTGTAAGGAAGACAAGTGTATTAGTCCATTCTCATGCTGCTAATAAAGACATACCTAAGACTGGATAACATATAAAGGTAAGAGGTTTAATTAACTCACAGTTCCATGGGACTGGGGAGGCCTCAGGAAACTTACAATCATGGCAGAAGGGGAAGCAAACACGTCCTTCTTCACATGGCAGCAGCAAGGAAAAGTGCAGAGCAAAAGGGAAAAAAGCCCCTTAAAAAACCATCAGATCTCATGAGAACTCACTCACTATCACGAGAACAGCATGAGGGTAACAGCCCCATGTTTAAATTATAATAGCTCCAACCAGGTCCCTCCCATGACATGTGGGGATTACAGGGAACTACAATTCAAGATGAGATTTGGGTGGGGACACAGCCAAACCACATCACCAAGAATCAAAGAAAGGATGCTATGTGTGTATAATTCTCAACAAATCTCTTGTAGTACTCAGATTATCTAAGACATTACACAAAGATTTACTTGGTTAGAATACCAACAACACTTCCATGTGCCAAATGGCTTTTGTTAAATCTTGCTTCAGGAGTATTTGAAGCATATATTTTTCAACTACATAATGCAATAAATCTAAAGGATCTGGCAGGAGAAATACAGGATGCTTCGCAATGCAAAGGCAAAGCATCACACTCAGCTTGGAGAAAGAAAGGCTTCTTTTTCTTTTATTTTTTGAGATGAAGTGTCACTCTTGTTGCCCAGGCTGGAGCACAGTGGTACGATCTTGGCTCACTGCAACCTCCACCTCTCGGGTTCAAGCATTTCTCCTGCCTCACCTTCCTGAGTAGCTGGGATTACAGGCACCTACCACCATGCCTGGCTAATTTTTCTGAGGGAACATAATGCAAAATCTGACACACAAACGATACGTGAGAATCATGTGAGGTGAGGAAGAGCGATCCCAGGTGTAGGAATCAATATCTGTGACAAAGACCTGAAAGAATTTCAACGTAGAAAGAGTCAAGCATGAGAAAGGAAACAGAGCATGTGAGATAAAGTAGTGCCAGGGCACAATGCACCTCACATAAGTCATGTGGAGTTGTCTGGATGCTTTTATCAAAGCAACAGGGAATTGGGGAAGGATCCTCTGCAGTACTGTGACATGATTATATTTTAACATGCTCACTCTGGTTAGAATTGGATTAGGAGTAGGAGAAATTGGACCCAGGAAAACCAATTGGGAGACTGCAACAGTACAGCAGGTGACGGATGGGAGTGGCAGGAGCTACAGTAAAGGCAAGGGGAAGGAAGAAGGTAAAATCTCCTCTGTATTGAACTCCTATGAGCCAGCATATGTATTATTTATATTATATATGATACACAACATATATTATATATTTTTAAAGAGCACATACAAAATAGTTATAGAAAATTATCGTTTTTCCTAAAGTAGCTCATGCATTAAAATGAAAGTGTAATGCAAATACTGTGAAAGTGAATAATAAAAGAGCTTTTAAAATAATTTGACCTTAGATCTGGAAAGTCAATGAAAATTAGAAGTAGATTTCCATCTTAGGGTCTGAATCGCACAATAAAGGAATAAAGGAATCACATAATAAAGGAATAAAGGTGTAAGAAAGCTTAAATAAATGAAAACTGTGAAAATGAGAAACACCAGGTAGGTATGAATAGGCTGTTGAATAAAGCTGTCAGCAACTGCACCAGGAGCTCAGCCTCGTATGGATGATAATGTGGGCTGTAAAGGAAACATCCCTATTGTGTGAATGTGAAGTAGAAGGGGGCCCGAGTAAAGGAAATTGCAGAGTAGAGCTACAGAAAAATTTATCACCTGTTTATGTGCCAGTCCACAGTCACATAAACAGGTAGCAACATAACATCCAATTTAATATTATGGGGATTGTTACAAAGTGAAAAAAATGGTACTGCAATCTTTCAAAATGAGGAAAATGTACTGGTATAATTTCAGAGATCTGGAATCTCTGTGGCTATCATATCTCATTTCTGTAATATATTAATAGGAAAATTAGGGAGAGGGCACTGCACATTTCTAGACTATTTCCCAGAAGTCTTAAAAGTAATAGGGCAAAGAATCGTAGCATTATTTGAGTACTAAAGTTACAGTTTTATTTCGTACTCTTAAATTGTTTTAGACATTTTCATTAGGTACAAGAAACATATAATAAATGCCATATATTTGCAAGGTACAATCTGATAAGGTTAGACATGTGTATATCCAGGAAGCCATGGCCGCAATGAAGATAATGAACATATCAATCACTCCCCAAAGGTTCCCATTTGTAACCCTCCCTTCCACCCCTGCCAGCACTTCTCCCTCCAATCCACAGGCAACTATGGATTGCTTTCAGTCATAACAGGTTAGTTTGTATTCTCTAGAGTTTAGAGAATATAAATGAAATAATACATATGTACTCTTCATCTGGCTTCTTTCACTCAGCATAATGATTTTGAGAGTCACCCCAATTGAGCATATATCAATAGTTCATTCATCTTTATTGGAAGTAACAGTCCATTGCATGGGTATATCACAATTTGCTTATCCATGCACCTGTTGATAATGTCTGTGTTCCTTCCAGTGCTTGACGATTGCAAGCAAAGCTGTTATAAACATTTGTATACAAGTCTATGTATATATGGACATATATTTCCTTTTCTTATGGGATAATACCTAGGAGTGGAATGGTTGAGCCATACGGTAAGTGTTTAACTTTTGAAGTCACTGCCAAACTGCATTAGCAGTTTATGAGAACTCCAGCTCATCCTCGCCCATATTTTGTATGGTTTTCCTTTCTAATTTTAGCAATTCTAATATGTGTGAAGTGGTAGTTATTGTGGTTTTTGATTTGCATTTCCCTATTATCTAATGACGTGGAGTACTTTATATGCTTATTTGCTGTCCATATATTGTTTTTGATGAAGTGTCCAAATCTTTTTCCCATTTTTGCTAATGGATTATTTTATTATGAAGTTTTGAGAGCTCTTTATATATTCTGACACAAGTCCTTTATCAACATACAATATGGTAATATTTTCTCCTTATCTGTAACCTGTCTTTTCATTCTCCTTTTTAAAAAATATATGAGACACAGTTTCACTATGTTGCCCAGGCTGGTCTCAAACTCCTGCCCTCAAGTGATCCTTCAGCCTTAGTGTTCAGAGTAGCTGGGATTCTAGGTTCAAGCCACCATGGCCCACTGTCTTTTCATTCTGTTTATAGTCTTTTTTAAGATTGTGGTAAAAAATATATATCATAAAATTTGCTATTTTCACTATTTTTATGTGTACAAGTGAATGGCATTAAATAGATTTGCAATATTATGTGACCATTACCACTATTTCCAAAACTTTTTCATCACCTCAAACAGAAAGTCTGTAACCATCAAGCAATAACTCCCTATTCTCCATTTCCTCCAGCTCCTGGTAAGCTCTGATTTACTTTCTTTTCTTCTTTTTTTCTTTTCTTTTTTTTTTTTTTTTTTTGAGACGGAGTTTCACTCGTTGCCCAGGCTGGAGTGCAATGGCACCATCTCGGCTCACTACAACCTCCACTTCCCGGGTTCAAGCAATTCTCCTGCTTCAGCCTCTCGAGTAGCAGGGATTACAGGCATGCGCCACCACGCTCGGCTAATTTTGTATTTTTAGTAGAGATGGGGTTTCTCCATGTTGGTCAGGCTGGTCTCCACTTCCCGACCTCAGGTGATCCACCCACCTCGGCCTTCCAAAGTGCTGGGATTAAAGGTGTGAGCCATCGCGCCTGGCCTAATTTACTTTCTTTTCTATAAATTTGCCTATTCTAAATATTTCAGGTATGTGGAATTATACAGTATTTAACATTTTCCTTCTGGCTTATTTCACTTAGAATAATATTTTCAAGGTTCACCCATGGTGCACTACATATTAAAACTTCAATCTTTTTTATGGCTGAATAATATTTTATTGTATGTATATAAAATAGTTTGCTTACCCTTAGAAATATTTTAGCAAAGATAATGTTTTAATTTTATTGTGTCCAGTTTATCCATTTGTTCTTTTATTGATTGAGCATTTGGTATCGTATCTAAGAAATACTTGACTAACTGAAGGTCACAAAGATTTTCTCCCATGTTTGCTTATACATTTTTACCATTTTAGGTTTTATATTTAGGTATTGACCAATTTTGGGTTAATTTTTGTATATGGTGTGAGATATGGATCAAATTTCATTTTGTTGCGTTTAAACATCCAATTGTTCTAGCTTTATTTGTTTAAAAAAAAATTCTTTCTCCACTGAATTGCCTTTGCATCTTTGTAAAAAAAACAGCTTGCCATATATGTGCTCGTTGATAATATATAAAAATAAAAATACTTTTTGTGTAAAGTGATTTTGTATCCTGAAGTTTTCTAAATTCATCTATTAGTTCAAGAAGCTTCCTTGGGGGCGTCCCTCTTGTTTTCTATATGGACGAACATGACATCTGAGAATAAAAATAGTTTTCCTTTCTAATCTGGGTTGTCTTCTTTCTTTTTGTTGCTTTATTCCAGTGGGTAGAATCTCCAGTTCAATGTTTAATGAAAGATAGGACATCTGGCCTCGTTCCTGATCATTGGAGAAAACATTAAGTCTTTCACCATTAAAAATCATGTTAACTATAGGTTTTTCATATGTGTCCTTTATTGAGCTGTGGAAGTTCCCATCTACTCCTAGTTTGCTAAGAGTTTTTATCAGTTATAGCTGTTGGATTTTGTAAAATGTTCCTATTGCATCTATTGAAATGACCAGATGATTTAATTTTTAAACTTCTAAAAATATTGTCATTTAAATTGATTTTTTTTTCAATGTTAAACGAGCCCTGCATTACTGGGACACATTCCACCTCATCATCAATATGTAAAAAAATTTTTTTACACATTATTGGTTATGATTTGCTAAAAAATGTAAAGAAATTTGGCACTGGGGTTCATGAGTGATACTGATTTGTAGGCTTTGCATATGCTTCAGATCTATGTCCCCACCCAAATCTCATGTTGAATTGTAATCCCCAGTGTTGGAGGAAGGGCCTGGTGGAAGATGACTGGATCACAGGGGTGTGTCCTTCATGAATGGTTAGCACCATCATCTTAGTTAACCTGATAGAGTTATCAAGAGAACTGGTTGTTTAAAAATGTGTAGCACCTCCCCGCTCTCTCTTCCTCCTGCTCCAGCCATATGAAGTGCTGGCTCCCCACTTCACCTTCAGCCATGATTGTAAGTTTCCTGAGGCCTTCCCAGAAGCAAAGCAGATGCTAGCATCATGCTTCCTGTCCAGCCTCTTCGGAACTGTTTACTTGGCTCATTGGAGCTATAAGCCAATTAAAGCTATTTTCTTTATAAATTACCCAGTCTCAAGTATTTCTTTCTAGCAGTATGAGAATGAACTAATACAGCTTCATTTCTTGAATGACTTTGTCTGGCCTTATAAATAATGCTGGCTTTATAAAATGAATTGAGAAGTAGTCTCTCCTATTCAATTTTCTGCAAGAGGTTTGTAGAATTAATATTACTTTTTCTTGAAAGTTTCATAGAATTCATCAGGAAAGTCAACTGGACATGAAGTTTCTCATAGAGAAGGTATTTTACTACAAATTGATTTTTAAAATAGATATAGAATTACTGATATTTTCTGTTTCCTTTTGTTGTTTGTGTTTTTCAAGGAATTTTCCATTTCATCTAAGTTGTCAAATGTATTGGTATGCAGTGATTCATAATCTTCCCTTATTATCATTGTAATCTATAGCATCTTTAGTGATATCACCTTCCTCATTCCTGATATTTATAATTTGTATCTTTTCTACTCTCCTTTTTCTTCATCAACCTGGATAGGGCTTTATTATTTTTATCAATTTTCTCAACAAACAAGCTTTTGGTTTCATCAATTTTCTTTATTGTTTTTCCTGTTTCTATTTCACTGATTTCTATTGTGACATTTATTTCCTTTACTTTGAATTTCTCTTTCTTGTTTTTAAAGTGCAAGTTGATTTGAGACACTTCTATTCTAATGGAGCAATACTCTTTTAGAGTGAATTTCCCTCTAAATATTGCTCTATCAGCATCTCACAAATTTTGATGTATTTCTCTTTATTTTCATTCCATTCAAAATACTTTCTAATTTCCCTTTTGACTTCTTTGACTTACAGGCTATTTAGAAATGTCTTACTTCATTTCCAAATAATGCACTACTTTTCAGATATCTTTATAATACTTATTTCTAAGTTAATTCCATTGTGGTCAAACAACATGTATGACTTGAATCTTTTAAAATTTACTGAGACTTGTTTTATCACATATGTTCCTCTTGCACTTGAAAAATGTGTATTCTGCTGTTGTTTTGGAGATTATTGTGCAAATGTCAATTAGATCAAGTTGACAGTGTTGTTCAAGTCATCCATATCCTTATTGTTTGTTTTTTTCTATTCTATCAATTCTCAAGAGAGGAATATCAAAATCTCTGACTATAATTGTGGATTTCTCTATTTTTCCTTGCAGTTTTATTAATTTTTGTCTTATGTATTTTGAAGCTCTATAAATAGGTACATAAATATTCAGGATTATAAGGTATCCTGATGAATTGACCCATCTATCTTTACAAAATCTTCCTGATAACAATCTATTTTGTCTGCTATTAATATAGCCATTCCAGCCTTCTCTTGATTAGTGTTAGCATGGTATATCTTTTTCCATCCTTCTATTTTTACCCTATTCATGCCTTTAAATTTAAAGTGCATTTCTTATAGGCAACATACAGTTAGGTCTTACATTTTTATACAATCTGACAACCTTTGCCTGTATTTGCATTTAATGTGATTACTGATACTGATTTTTCAATATCAATATATTGACCATTTATAGTTAATGTGATTATTGCTACTATTTTTTCTAATCTTCTTTATGAAAACAACTCCTAAAAGGAATTATATACACTCACAGTCTCCAAATCCTCTTCTGCCATTCTACTTTGAACCTGTTTCTGTCTGGTTTTCATTCCTACCATTCTATTGAAACAAGTCCTTGTCAAGGCCACTGACTTCCTCTATCTTGCTAAATCCAAAGGTAAATTCTCAATTTTCATTAAACTTGACCTCTCTGCAACATTTGACATAGGTGATCACTGTCTCCTTAAAGCATTTTCTTTCCCTGGCTTGTAGGGCACCATACCCTCCTTGCAATCATTCAGCAACACTGACTACTCCTTCTCTGAGATCTTTGCTCTTTCCATCTTATTACTTCAACTTCTTAATAATGCCATAGGGCTCGGGGCTCATCCCTTGGGCATCTTGTCTAGCACACTCATTTCTTTAGTGATCTCATCCTTCTTGTAGATTTAAATACTACTGCAGTGCATGCTGGGTGTACCACTCAAATGCCTGCCCTTTAGGACTGAACCACTCATTTCCCCCACTGCTGAGAATGTTAATGGTTGATTTCTCAAAACTTATTCCCTGTCTTCACGAAGCAACTGCCATCAGCTGAAGAAAGTTGACTCACTTAAGGTCACAAGCTTGGGCATCAAGTAACTGGCTGATGTAGGGGGTATAAATTATGACAATTCTGCAAGGTTTTTCCAACTCTAGAGCTCTCCACGAGATTGGTGGAAGGATTTATTTCCAATCTTATTGCAGCCCAACTTTTCCCTCTGTCCATTCCTACTTCCTTTACTCTTCACAGTTATTAATCTCAAAAGTCCTTGCCAATACATGTCTGAGTGCAAATCTTCATCTCAGTATCTGCTTCCTGGGAAAGCTGATCTAAGACATCATTTACATGCTGACATTGAGAGGTGAAGCCAGCTAGACTTCCTGGGTTGAGTGGGGACTTGGAGAACTTTTCTGTCTAGCTGAAGGTTTGTAAATGCACCAATCAGCACTTTGTAAAAATGCACCAATCAGCGCTCTGTGTCTAGCTAAAGGTTTGTAAATGCATCAATCAGCACTCTGTAAAAATGCACCAATCAGTGCTCTGTGTCCAGCTAAAGGTTTGTAAATGTACCAATCAGCACTCTGTAAAAATGGACCAATCAGCACTCTGTAAAATGGACCAATCAGCAGGACGTGGGCAGGGTCAAATAAGGGAAGAAAAGCTGGCCATCCGAGCCAGCAGCAGCAACCTGCTCAGGTCCCCTTCCACGCTGTTCAAGCTTTGTTCTTTCGCTCTTCAAAATAAATCTTGCTGCTGCTCACTCTTTGGGTCCCCACTACCTTTATGAGCTGTAACACTCACTGTGAAGGTCTGCAGCTTCACTCCTGAAGTCAGCGAGACCATGAACCCACTGGGAGGAACAAACAACTCCGGACATGCCACCTTTAAGAGCTATAACACTCACTGCGAAGGTCTGCTGCTTCACTCCTGAAGTCAGCAAGACCACGAACCCACCAGAAGGAAGAAACTCTGGACACATCTGGACATCTGAAGGAACAAACTCCAGACACACCATCTTTAAGAGCTGTAACACTCACTGCGAAGGTCTGCGGCTTCATTCCTGAAGTCAGCGAGACTACAAATCTACCAGAAGAAAGAAACTCCGGACACATCTGAACATCTGAGGGAACAAACTCCGGACACACACCATCTTTAAGAGCTGTAACACTCACCACGAGGGTCCGCGGCTTCATTCTTGAAGTCAGCGAGACCAAGAACCCACTGGAAGGAACCAATTCTGAACACAACACCTATAAACTTATACTTCCAGCACATACCTTTTGTCTGAATTCCAAGACTGAAATATCCATTGCTCTTCTCAACCTTCCAACTTTTCTTATTACTTTGATGTCTAATGATAATCTCAAACTTAACATATCTGAAACTGAATACTTGATCAATACCACTCCCTCACTTAAAAAACTACCCATACACTGTCTTCTCCATCTAAGTTGATGAAAACTCCAAACTCCCATTGTTTATTACATAAGCCAAAAGCCCTGTAGAATTGTGGCGGGGGGACTTCCTCTCATATTCCACATCAAATTTGTCAGCAAACCTGTTGGTTCTATTTTAAAAATATTTAACCATTTCTCACCACCCAGCTAACACTCTGGCCCAAGTCACCCTTATCTCTCACCTGGCTTAACTGCAATCCCTCCCATTTTTTTCCTTGTGTCTGTCCCTACCCCCTGTTATGGTCTGAATGTGTCCCCCAAAATTCAGGTGTTGAAACTGAATCTCCATTGTGGTGGTATTAAGACGTGGGGCCTTTTGAGAAATGATTAAATTAAGGGGGCTCCACCTTCATGAATAGATTAGTGCCTTATAAAAGGGCTGGAAGGAACCCAGCTTGGGTCCCTTTTACCCTTCCGTCCCTTGCACCACGTGAGGACATCTAGATGAATGAGTCTGTACCAGACACCTAACCGCCAGTGCCTTGATTTTGGACTTCCCAGCCTCCAACTGTGAGGAAATGAGTTTCTTTTATTTCAAAATTACCAGTCTGTGGTATTTTGTTATAACAGCACAAATAATTTAAGACACACCAAATACAGTCTTTCTAACCCAGTGGCAAGAGTGATTCTATTAAAACATAAGGCAGATCACTTTACACTGCGCTCAGATTTTATAATGGCTTTCGCCTCTGTCCATTCCCTCCCTCTTCACTACTGTCTCTGACCTCACATTCTACACATGCTACCATCCCTGCTGTCTCCCCTCAATGCCTCTGCATGGGCTCAACCCTTGGCCTGAAATGCTCCCCTCCTCTGCAGGGTTCAACCTCTCTCCCTTCATCTGCAGGGTTCACCGTCTCTCCTATGTCATCTTTGTTCAAATCTCACTCTCGATTAGGTCTTCCTCAACTGCCCCATTAAAATTGCAACCCACCTCCATCCCAGGCAGTTCTTATTTCCTTTCCTGGCTGTATGAGTTTTTCCTTCCTTTGCACTTAGTATCTTTCAATGTGCTTTATGATTTACTTAAAAAAAATTGTTTCTCCCTCCTCCCACTCCACTCCCAAAATTTAAGCCCCACAAATTCAGATATTTTTATCAGTTTTATTTATTGCTGTTTCTGTAGGACCTAGAACACTGCCTGCCACATAATAAGCAGCCAATACGTGGTCATTGAATCAATTAATTAATCAGTCAATGAATCTATCACTGAACTGATGACTAAACATTTTTGTTATACTCCAATTTTATGGCTGAAGTATAGAATATATACCTTGTTAATATGAAAACAAATACCAAAACAGAAAATAAATTATTTTCAAGTTATCCTCCTATGAGGCTAATAAATACATATGTAAAAATCCATTCAAGCTATCCAGTCACTAGATCTTGCCTTCTGATGCTAAAATCAACAGATTGGAGCCTTATGCCAATTTAGAGGTAGGAGAACTAAGCTGGCCATCTAAGCTCTCCTACCTCTAAATTGTTATAAGGCTCTGATAATTAAGTATCTATCAGTGAGTTGTTAAGAAACAACTTATTTTTGTGAGTAATGCTTTTTTTTCTAAATAGCACCTAACTTTCACCATGATGTATATTCAACTCTAGCAAACAAGTCAACCAATCAACTAAAAAATAAAACAAAAGAAATTCTAACAAAGCTAAGTACTGGAAGTGACTGGCATTTTTCGGGGATCAAGAGCTTTATAACTTATATGATAGATGCACATGTGCAATTCTATCTTTAATATACTTTATATAAAGTAAAGGGCATGTAATACACATAATCCTTTGATGATCCATCATGTTGAGGAGTGCTTAATAAATAACAAAAAGCACCAATTAAGCCAGAGGAAACTCCTGACAAGGTTGCAGACATCTGCACATGTACATCTGTTCAAAGTCAGTGATCTGTACAGAAGACCCCAGAGAAAGAATTAGTGTCAATCTGATATTCAGTGATAAACAATTATTACCAAGAATCCAATATGACACTGGAAATAGTAACAAAACTGGCACGTTAAGTATAAACTGAGTGACCTCAGGTGTTGTGGAAATTTGAAGCCCTTGATTGTTGCTCGAAGCTGTCATGTTGGCAAGAAAATTCTTATTCATCCTAAAAGTGTAAGAATCCTATCCATTCCACCCTGGCCCTGTAAACCAGCTCTCTCAGCAAGGAAGTTTGAATAATCCAGCAGTCACCAGGAGCCTCCTTTGGGATGAAATTTGTTTCCTCTACTCCCTTCAACCCATCGATTTCCTGCTCCTGTTTCCCTGCCTCTCTGGGAGAAGATAGCAAAGAGCCTGCTATCTGTGACCTTCTTTCTGTTTTGATGACTCTTACAGACTTTTGCATCAGGCTTTTGGATTCCTATTTTTCTTCCCACCTTCTGCAACCACATCTACCAATGGATTCTTTGATTTGCATAGGCAGAATGGGTCTAGATAAGAGACCTCTTGGCCCAACCCTTAATGTGGGGAGATGTTTTCTCATTATTAAAAATATAATAGCTTCTAGTTAGGGAAGACCTACTACACGTTGGGTACTATATCAGGCACTTTCCACATAGTCTTGTTTTGCCTTTACAACCTCTTTGTAAGAAAATATATTATTGACATTTTACAGATGCAGAATGGGAAATTCAATGACTTGTCCAAAGTCATACAGCTAATGAGCACGCAAAGAAGGCAGCAGTATTCTAACTCCAGAATCCATGTTTTCTGCTCTGATGCTATTTCTCTATCAAGCATTTGCAACGTCAGTGATTCCAATTTCATTTTTTCCTTCACATATTATATAGTAGTCAAATTGCTATAAATATGTCAATCACTTTGGTGCCAAGTTAAATTGTTTTTAAACTTGCTTTCATAGTAACATTGCAATGTTACTACCCATTTCACCAAGCTGACATCCTCACTGATGGCCCAAATGAAATGATGGGTTAAATTGCCTGGACCTTAGCATGAGTCAAGGTTGCAGCACCAAACTGTACTACTCCTGGCCATGTAGACTTCACTTCCACACTTGCAATCAAAAAATGCCAATGTTACTTAAGAATATCCTTGATAAAGAAGTAAATCAACCTCAGTGCATATCTTTTTAATATTCTGTGACAAAATGAGAAATATGCACATAGAAAGATGATGGCTATCTTGAGATAAAGCACTTGTGTAATGAGTTTTTGGGTTTCAAGCCAAATTAACCTTTTTTTAATGAAAATATTTCATTTGAAACAACAAATGACAAAGTATTGTTGTCCAGACTTGAGCATGGGGCTTTTTATCCAAGAGGAAAGTGAACCCACCTTGACAGTTGTTTGTTGCCAATGGTAAAATTTGAGCTTTCAAGCAAATATAAGAATTTTGGAAGATTTGTTTCTGTCACAGTATGCTTGCCAGCTTCTCAATACTTAAAGACCTTTAGATGAGGTCATTAGTGGTATTAATAAATATGATATTTTATATGTTATAAAGTAAAATGTATCAACATTTAGAAGTTCTATATAATTCAGAATGTTATTTTCCAAATGACTAATGTACAATGTTACAGAATTATGCATGGGTAAAGTCTCCATTCAAAATGCAAGACATGATGGTGGATTTAATACATACATATGTATACACTACATACATAGACAGTGAAATACGAAGAACTCATGGATTCCACATTTCAACCAACCTTTAGAAACAACTACCTGTCAAGTTTTGGTGTGGCATCAAAGAAGAATATTCAAAATGATCTCAAAATGCTATTAAAATACCACTTTAATAACTACATATTTGTATGAGCCTGTATTTTCTTCATATTGTCAATCAAAACAAACTGTTGAAACAGGTCATATGCATACATATGAGAACTTAGCTATTTTCCATTAAACCAGTCACTAAAGAAGTGATGTTCACAAAAAACTGGAAAACAATATCACTCTTAATTATTCTTTTGTTCTGGAAAATATATTTATTTATATTAACATGTATTAGGTTTAATATTATTTTTAAATTAATAAATATATAAATATGTTAAGCTTTTCTCAGTTTTAGTTTTTACTAAGGTAAATATCAATAGTATAAACCAGAATCCTTTGGAGTCCTCAACAATTGTTAAGCATATAAAGGGGTCCTGAGGCCAAATCATTTGAAAACCAGTAATATAAGAAAATTTTGTGCAGCCACTGAATATTCTAGAGGAGTACGTGCAGAAAGATCCCAAAATAAAATATAACATGCAGAGAAAAATAGCTGAAGAAAGATGTACTTCAATGTTAACTATATCAGTAAAGTTGTGAAATTATGAGTAATACAATTTTTATTTTTGGTGTCCTGTTAAAATTTTTTAAATGAGCATAGTTTGCTTAAAAAAAAAGTAACAAGTTAACAAACAAATGAATAACTGAATTATATCATACATGACAATAGGTTTAGTCTAGAGAAACATCTCTTCCCTTTTCATTGCCCTATTCATTTTTATTCAATCCCTTCCTTTCTTCCTGCTCTGATGGCAATTATTGATATACATATTTCTTCTCCATAGCCCCTGCCCCCTGTCAAGAGTTTTTAACCTTCTAGTTCCAACCAATACTTATAAACTATACTACCTTATAAAACAACTTTTCCCCTCATCTGCAGGTTATCAACAAATATTAAATCATTGTTCTCTAAAATTATGTATTATGAAGCACAGCGATGTTATGGTTTGTGTGGTCACACCTGTTGCAGGTTACACATGAATATCATGTTGATCACTGTGTTTCCTGAGTTAGTGTGACTTTTCAACATCCCAGTGTGTGCCTAACAATAGCTGTTAAATACAGCTATGGTCCCAACAATGGGAGATGTATGTGGATCATAAGAGTGACCTACATGTTGGGTCCACTCAACCACTTGATTGCACAGTAGTTAAGCCACTGGAACTCAACAGACCTGTGATGAAATCCACAGCTCTAAATCCCCAGATACATTTTATAACCTGCCTAGACCTCTCCTCATTCAAAAGGTGAGAAATTTTACAGACTTATTATAATATAAAAAGGCTTACATATTCTGGTAGATGTTAAGTGCTCAAAACATGTACGCTGCTGTGCTTTTATAATCATATTATTAGTATTGTTGTTATTAGTGTAATTCTAGATTTTAACTCTCCATTTAATCCTGCTTTCCTTAGACATCATTATAATGGGCAATGAATATGGTTTGGATCTGACTCCCTGCCCAAATATTATGTCGAATTGTAATCTCCAATGTTGGTGTTGGGGCCTGGTGGAAGGTGATTGGATCATGGGGGCAGTTTCTCATAAATGGTTTAACACCATCACCCTTGGTGCTGTACTCGTGATAGTGAGTGAGTTCTCATGAGATCTGGTTGTTTAAAAGTATATAGCACCTCCCCACTCCCTCTTTTCCTCTTGCTCTGGCTATGGGAAATGCATTTCTCCCCATCTGCCTTCACCAGGATTAAAAGCCCCCTGACGACTTCCTAGAAGCAGAAACTTCTATGCTTTCTGCACAACCTGAAGAACTATGAACCAGTGAAATATTTTTTCTTAATAAATTATTGAGTCTCAGGTATTTCTTTATAGCAGTGCAAGAATTAAATAGGCCAGGCACGGTGGCTCACGCCTGTAATCCCAGCACTTTGGGAGGTCGAGGTGGGTGGATCATGAGGTCAGGAGATCAAACCATCCTGGCTAATACTGTGAAACCCTGTCTCTACTAAAAATACAAAAAATTAGCTGGGCATGGTGGTGGGTGCCTGTAGTCCCAGCTACTCAGGAGGCTGAGGCAGAAGAATGGCGTGAACCCAGGAGGCAGAGCTTGCAGTGAGCTGGGATCACGCCACTGCACTCCAGCCTGGGTGACAGAGTGAGACTCCGTCTAAAAAAAAAAAAAAAAAAAAAAAGGATTAAATAATACAAAAATTTGTACCAAGAAGAGGGACATTGCTATAAGGATACCTAAAAATGTGGAACTGGGTAACAGGCAGAGGCTAGAACCATTTGGGAGACCCAAAAGGAGACAGAAAGATGAAACGAGGTTTGGAATTTCCTAGAGACTTATTAAATTGTTGTGACCAAAATTCTGATAGTGATATAGACAGTGAAGTCCATGCTGAGGAGGTCTCAGATGGAAATCAGGAACTTACTGGAAACTGGAGTAAAGGTCACTTTTGCTATGCTTTAGCATAGCCTGGCTGCATTGTGCCCCTGCTCTAAGGATCTGTGGAATTTTGAACTTGAGATTGATGATTTAGGGTATCCAGTGGAAGAATTTCTAAGCAGCAAAGCATTCAAGATGTGACCTGGTTGCTTCTAACCACCTATGGTCATAAATATAAGTAAATAAATGAACTGAAACTGCAACTTATATTTAAAAGGAAAACAGAGCATAAAAGTCTGGAAAATTTGAATCCTGGACATATGGTAGAAAAGAAAAGCCCATTTTCAGGGGAGGAATTCAACCAAGCTGTAGAAATTTGCATAAGTAAGGAGGAGCCAAGTGCTAATATCCAAGACAATGAGATAAAGGCCTTGAAGGCATTTCGGAGACCTTCAAGGAAGCCCCTCCCATCACAGGCCCAGAGGCCAAGGAGGGAAGAATGATTTATTGGGCTAGGCCCAGGGCCTCACTGCCCTCTGCAGACTCAGAACCCTGCTTGCTGCATCCCAGCCGTTTCAGCTCCAGCTGTGGTTCAAAGGGGCCCAGGTAAAGCTCAGGCCACAGTTTCTGAGGGTGAAAGCCTTAATTAAGCCTTGGCAACTTCCATATGGTATTAAATCTGCAGGTATGCAGAGTACAAGAGTTGAGGTTTGGGGGCCTCTACCTAGATTTCAGAGGATGTACAGAAAAGCCTAGATGTTCAGGTAGAAGCCTGCTGCAGGGATGAAGCCCTCATGGAGAACCTCTACTAGGGCAGTGCAGAGGCAAAATGTGGGGTTGGAGCCCCCACACAGAGTCTCCACTGGGGCACTGCCTAGTGGAGCTGTGAAAAGAGGGCCACCATCCTCCAGACCCCGGAATGTTAGATCCATCAACAGCTTGCACCATGTGCCTGGAAAAGCCGCAAGTACTCAATGGCAAACCTTGAGAGCAGCCAAGGGGGCTGAACCCAACAAAGCCTCAGGGGTGGAATGGCCCAAGGCTTTGGGAGCCCACCCATTGCACCAGTGTGCCCTGGATGTGAGACATGCAGTCAAAGGAGATTTTGGAGCTTTAAGATGTAATGATTGCCCTGCTGGGTCCTGGACTTGCCTGTATCCCCCTTCTCTTGACCAATTTCTCCTTTTTAGAATAGGAGTATTTACCCAATGCCTATATCCCCATTGTATCTTGGGAGTAACTAACTTGTTTTGATTTTACAGGCTAATAGTTGGAACGGACTAGCCTTGTCTCAGATGAGACTTTAGACTTTGGATTTTTGAGTTAATGCTGGAATGAGTTGAGACTTTGGGGGACTGTTGGGAAGGCATGATTGTGTTTTGCAATGTGAGGGGGACATAAGATTTGGAGGGGTCTGGGATATAATAATATGGTTTGGATCTTTGTCCCTGCCCAAATATCATGCCAAATTATAAATCCCAATGTTGGAGATGGGGCCTGGTGGGAGGTGACTGGATCATGGGGGCAGTTTCTCAGGAATGGTTTGATACCATTACTGTTGGTGCTGTTCTCATGATCATGAGTGAGTTCTCATGAGATATGGTTTTTTAAAAGTCTGTAGCACCACCCTGCTCTCTCTCTTCCTCCTTCTCTGGCATGTGAAGTGCCTCCCTCACTCCCCCTTTGCCTTCCACCATGATTAAAAGTTCCCTGAGGCCTCTGCAGAAGCAGAAGCTGCTATGCTTCCTGCACAGCCTGTAGAACTGTGAGTCAACTAAACCTCTTTTCTTTATAAATTACCCAGTCTTAGGTGTTTCTTTATAGCAGTATGAAAATGAACTAATACAGTAACAGTGGTTACTGTCTTCTCTAGTGCAACCTCATTAAGTAACTGTTTTTAAGTTTAATCAGTTAATACACAGAGCCTGAATGGTGAAGTATGTATTAGAGGAAAAAGTCTCATCATGGTTTAAAAGGGCAGAGAGAGAGAGATCACATGACCTGTAGCTCAGATGAGCGGAAGATATTTTAGAGAGTTATCTGGAGAGATTGTGCAATGATACATCACATCTCCTAAGGAAGAGTTAAGTATAATGACTGGGTGAAGGTGGTGGGTGTAAACTTAAAGACAAATTTAGTCAACTCCATAGTTTTACTCTGAGTTGGCTCAGAGCCCAGAGCTTTGCTGTGGTGTGCACTCTGTTGAAAAAACAGTGAGCAGGTCAGGTGTGGTAGCTTATGCCAGTAATTTAAGCCCTCTGGGAGGCCAAGGTGGGAGGACTGCCTGAGGCTGAGAGTTCAACATCCATCTGGGCAACAGAGTGAGACACGGGTCTTTACATAAAATTTTTTAAAATGCAACTCAAAAACAAACAGAAAACAGAGAGCAAATACAGAGGCACTTTCTTTGACTTTATAATCTCCAGTTACACAGATAGGCCCTTTCTTGGAGCATGATATGTGCTTTGTTTTTGTTGTTATTGCTGTCATTTTTGAGACAGGGTCTTGCTCTGTCACTCAGGCTGAAGTGCAATGGTGCGCTCATGGCTCACTGCAGCCTTGACCTCCTGGGCTCAAGCAATTCTCCTGCTTCAGCCGTGATATGGTTTGGCTGTGTCCCCCACCCTAATCTCATCTTGAATTGTAACTCCCACAATTCCCACGTGTCGTGGGAGGAACCTGGTGGGAGATGATTGAATTACGGGGGCAGATCTTTCCTGTGCTGTTCTCATGATAGTGAATGAGTCTCATGAGGTCTGATGGTTTTAAAAATGGGAGTTTCTTTGCACAAACTCTCTTCTCTTGTCTACCACCATGTTAGATGTGCCTTTTACCTTCTGCCATGATTGTGAGGCCTCCCCAGCCATGTGAAACTGTAAGTCCAATAAACCTCTTTCTTTTGTAAAATACCAGTCTCAGGTATGTCTTTATCAGTAGCATGAAAATGAACGCAAACAAATTTACAAGAAAAAAACAAACAACCCCATCAAAAAGTGGGCGAAGGATATGAACAGACACTGCTCAAAAGAGGACATTTACAGCCAAAAAACACATGAAAAAATGCTCATCATCACTGGCCATCAGAGAAATGCAAATCAAAACCACAATGAGATACCATCTCACACCAGTTAGAATGGCGATCATTGAAAAGTCAGGAAACAACAGGTGCTGGAGAGGATGTGGAGAAATAGGAACACCTTTTACACTGTTGGTGGGACTGTAAACTAGTTCAACCATTGTAGAAGTCAGTGTGGCGATTCCTCAGGGATCTAGGACTGGAAATACCATTTGACCCAGCCATCCCATTACTGGGTATATACCCAAAGGATTATAAATCATGCTGCTATAAAGACACATGCACACGTATGTTTACTGCAGCACTATTCACAATAGCAAAGACTTGGAACCAACCCAA
Source organism: Nomascus leucogenys (assembly GCF_006542625.1). Classification (NCBI taxonomy): domain Eukaryota; kingdom Metazoa; phylum Chordata; class Mammalia; order Primates; family Hylobatidae; genus Nomascus; species Nomascus leucogenys. Next base: position 189,009 of record NC_044389.1, on the reverse strand, counting down.
ATGTCCAACAATGATAGACTGGATTAAGAAAATGTGGCACATATACACCATGGAATACTATGCAGCCATAAAAAATGATGAGTTCATGTCCTTTGTAGGGACATGGATGAAGCTGGAAACCATCATTCTTAGCAAACTATCGCAATGACAAAAAACCAAACACCACATGTTCTCACTCATAGGTGGGAATTGAGCAATGAGAACACATGGACACAGGAAGGGGAACATCACACTCCGGGGACTGTTGTGGGGTGTGGGGAGTGGGGAAGGACAGCATTAGGAGATATACCTAATGCTAAATGATGAGTTAATGGGTGCAGCACACCAACATGGCACATGGATACATATGTAACAAACCTGCATGTTGTGCACATGTACCCTAAAACTTAAAGTGTAATAATAAAAAAAAAACAAATATTTTTCCTTTTCATACAGAAAAAAAAAAAAAGGAAATGGACTAATACAAGACTCCCAAGTAGCTGGGACCACAGGCATGTGCCACCATGCCAACTAATTTTTTTTTTTTTTTTTTTTTTTGGAGAAAGGCTCTCTCTATGTTGCTCAGGTTGGTCTTAAACTCCTGGGTCAAACGATCCTCCTGCCTCTCCCTCCCAAAGGGTTGGTATTACAGGTGTGAGACACTGCACCTGGCCCCTGCCTTGTTAAATGCATTGTTTATTAGGCTATTAGTTGATCAGGAAGTCAAAAATACCTAACAAAACCCCTAAACTACCCTAGCCATAGGGATTTAAAATATGTCTGGGGCAGCAATTTGTAGGACCACCATGGAGGAAAATGGATGAAAAAGTCTACTGCCTTCTTGATGTATTGCTTCAATTTTCTCATCAATTAAATTCAGAATTTCTGAAAAAAAAACTTTATTATTATTATTATTTTGAGACAGGGTCTCACTTTGTCACCCAGGCTGGGGTGCAGAGGCATGATTATGGCCCCCTGCAGCCTTGACCTCCTGGGCTCAAGTGATCCTCCCACCTCAGCCTCCCAAGTAGCTAGGACTACAGGCACATGCCACCATGCCCAGCTAATTACTGTATTTTTTGTAGAGATAGGATTTCAGCATGTGTCTCAGTCTGGTCTTGAACTCCTGGGCTCAAGCAATCTGCCTGACTCAGCCTCCCAAAGAGCTGGGATTAAAGTTGTAAGCCACTGCAGGGCACCTCGGCTAAATTTTTTTTTTTTTTTTTGAGACAGAGTTTCACTCTTGTCACCTGGACTGGAGTGCAAAAGTGTGGCCTCGGCTCATTGCAACCTCCACCTCCTGGGTTCAAGCGATTCTCCTGCCTCAGCCTCCCAAGTAGCTGGGATTACAGGCATGCACCACCATGCCTGGCTAATTTTGTATTTTTAGTAGAGACAGGGTTTCACCACGTTGGCCAGGCTGGTCTCAAACTCCTGACCTCAAGTGATCTGCCTGCCTCAGCCTCCCATAGCGGTGGGATTAAAGGCATGAGCCACCGCCCACAGCTGGCTAAAACTTCTCTAGGTGTCTCTACATATCAAATAGTCTTCTATGATCATGGGAAAGAACTGAGTTTAAAAAATAATTAGGTAACTGAAAAATCTGAATATGTCAATAAGTATTCTGTTAAATTGTTATAAATGTCATATCACAAATTCCCTTTATTTCTTATCAGGGTATATATTTTTAGCTATTAAGAGATGATGTGTAAGTTTTTCAGTATAAGAAGCTCTTGAGCAAACCTTAAGAAGAATATGTTTAATACTTACATTGCCCCAAATAAGTTTCCATGTGTGGAGAAACTTTCTGGTGAGATTCATGTTCACGTTTAAAATATCACTATAATCAAAACTTTGGAAAGTGCTAAAGGGTCTGACTAGCTACGAAGCGAAGGGAAGGCATGAAAGAAGAAGGTATATGCTGGGAATCTGGAGACAGAACCGATCTGGGAACGATTGGTGATTAGCTATGTAGCTCTGCCTAAGTGTCTATCTTTCTTGATCTTAGTTTTCTGGTATGTGTATTGTATTAATGAAAATCTCAGAGGTTCTGTGGGTTCTGTAATTCTATTCTTTTTTTTTTCTTGCACTGTGAATTTTTGCCTTATCTTTGTTCTCCCTCTTTTGGACTTCTCTGCATAATTTGGCACTATTGAGAACAATCTCCTTCTTAAAACTCCATCTCTCGCTTTTATGGTGAGAACAACTCAGGGACTCATTTCAAATACTACCGTCCTCAATCAGAGCTGGCCCTCATGGCTCAGTTCCTGAGCTAACTGAAGCTTGTTCTCTCCCTCTCTCTCTCTCTCTCTTTCTTATTCTCTCCTTTTTCAGAGAGTTGAAAATATCTAGTGTCTTCCATTAGTCCCTGCTGTGGCTTCAATGCATCCTCCAAAGTTCATGTGTTGGAAACTGAATCCCCAAGGCAGTGGTGTCTAGAAGTGGGACCTTTAAGAAGTGATTAGGTTACAAGAGTTCTACCCTCATAAATGCATTAATGATGTTATTATGGGAATGAGTTAATTAACATGGGCATTGGTTAGTTATTGCTGGAATTGGTTCATGAGAAAAGGATGAGTTCTGTCCCCTTTTCTTCCTCTGTCTCTCATATGCACTCTTTTGCCCTCCTGCTTTCTGTCATGGTATGACACAAAGAAGACCCTCACAAGATGCAGTCCCTCAGTCTTGGAATTCCCAGCCTCCAGACCATGAGCAGAATAAATTTCATTTCTTTATAAACTCCAAAATCTCTGGTGTTGTGTTATAGCAGCACAAAACAGACTAAGGCAGAAAATTGGTACAGAGAATGGGGTTGTTGCTATAACAAATAAATGAAAAGTGGAAGCAGCTTTAGAATTGGGTAATGCATAGAGGCTGGAAAAATCTGGAGCAGCAGCTAGTAAAAGCCTGGATTGCTGTGAATGGAGTGGTAAGGGCAATTCTGGTGAGGGGTCAGAAGAAGACAAGAGCTGTAGGGAGAACCTAGATCTTCCTAGGGATTACTTAACTGGTCGTGGTCAGAATGTTGGTAGAAATACAGAGTGTAAGGGCCATTCTGATATGGTATCAGACAGATATGAGAAGCCAGATATAGATGGTCTCCAACTTAAACAATTTTTTTACTTTATGATGGTGTGAAAGTAATATGCATTCAATAGAAACAGTTCTTTCAGTACCCATACAACCATTCTGTTTTTCACTTTCAATACAGTACTCAATAAGTTACATGAGATATTCCATACTAGATTATATAATAGGCTTTTGTCTATAGGCTAATGTGAACATTCTGAGCATGTTTATGGTAGGCTATCCTAAGCTATGATGTTCAGTAGGTTTGATGTGTTAAATGTATTTTTGACTTATTGTATTTTCAACATACAATGGGCTTATCAAGATGTAACCACTCATAAGTCAAGGAGCATTGGAAAGTGGAATAAAGGCCATCCTTTATCCTAGTTATACAGTTGTAAAGAACTTCATGGAATTATGTCCATGTCCTAGAACTTTGTGGAAGGTGGGACTTAAGAGTGAGGAACTAGGATATCTGGCAGAAGAAATATCTAGGCAGCAAAGAGTTCAAGCTGGTGCATGGCTTCTTTTAGATACTTACAGTAAAATGAAGGAAGAGAGAAATGATATAAAAATGGAATTTATAATTAAAAGGGAGGCAGAATGGAAAGATTTGGAAAACTATCAGCCTGACCATGTAAAGAATAAAAAAGTTTGTTCAGGAGAGAATACTAAGGGTGTGGCCAAGAGACGTTTGCTAAAGAGACTCATATGGATAGAAGGAAGCCAGGTTCTACTCATCAAGACTGTAGGACAATGACCCTGAAGGCATTTCAGACATCTCCAAGGCAAGCTAGAACTTCAAGGGCAAGGTTTCCAGAGAGGCACCTACAAGACCTCAACATTCGCTGCCCTACACTGCCTTGGGACTCCACTCCTGGAATTCTGGTACAGCACCCCTCAGCTGCTCTGGCCATGGTTCAAGTGAGCTGAGGTGTGGCTTCACCTGCCACCCCACCAGGTACAAGCTATAAATCTTGGCAACATCCATATGGTGCTAATTCTGAAGGCACACAGAATTCAAGAGTTGTGGGGCCATGGCAGCCTCCATCTAGGTTTCAAAGGATGTTACAGACAGTCGGGGACCCAGGCAAAGACTTGTCACAGGGGTGGAGCCACTGGAGACAGTCCCTGCTAGAGCAATGCCTAGTGGAGCCATGAGAATGGTGTGGCCCCTGAGACCATGAACCACAGCGTCACCAGTGTGCAACTCCAGCCTGGAAAAATTGCAGGCACAAGACTTTAACTTGTGAGAGCTGCTGGGTGGACTGAGCCCAGCAAAGCCACAGGGGCAGGGCTGCCCTTATTAATTGGATTAATGTCATTACCTCGGGAGTGAGTTTGTCATTATTGCAGGAGTGAATTCAGTCCTCTCTTGCTATCTCTTGTGCACATTGTCACCATGTGATGCTTTCAGCCTTATTATGATGCAGCAACAAGGTCCTCACCAGACACGTCCCCTTGATCTTGAACTTCCCAACCTCCAGAACAGCCCAGTAAACTTCTATTGTTTATAAATTACCCATCCTGTGGTACTCTATTATAGCAGCATGAAATGGACTCAGTCCCTTTACCTTGATAACTTATAAATCTCTATCTCTATGCCATATGACATCACATCACACAATGGAAAGAATATGAATTTGGGGCTTTAACAATACTTAGGTTCTTTAACTCAGGACTTTGTGAAGATTTATTGAAAATAACTTTTCCAGTTTTACAAATTAAAAAACACAGGATGAGAGAGGTCAGATGAATTTCTCATCCAGCTCCTAAGTTGGACCTGACCCAAAATACCTGGAGAATGCTCAGTCTTAGTATAGAACAGATTTCAATAGACGTTTATTGAAGTACTCTTTGGAATCCCTGTCCAGGAAGGGTGTTAAAAGAAACAAATTCTGAGCTGAGTAAGTACTCAGGGGTTGGTGGTTATCTAATGTTTGCTTTTCATAATTTATTTAACAATTCTTTCCAAATAATTATTCAGTTGTCCATTAACTAGATATTTGGTACAGCAGAATAAAAGAAACAAAAAACAGTGGTATATCAGAATAAACTGGCCTCTTCAAATAGCAACTCAGAGTCTTTCAAGTAGACATCCCACCTTAGAGGACATCAACGTTTGTTTGAAATGGAAACAGCCTCTCCAAAATGAGTCTTCAAAGGTTGCAAAGTACTACAGAAGAGCTTTAAATTTAGGCTTTTTTTCCTGTGGTACTTTAAGTATAACAGATGGATCTTCATAATTAGCATCACATTTGCATTTTTCTCTCCACAAAAAAGAGCTAATAATCTTAGAAGGAGAATTAAAAAGCATCATTCCATCATATTTTTATTGATCTTATTTATAATTTCTATGCCAAGTCTTCTTTATGATACCTATTACTTTCAACTCTCTCCTGGGAGATGAACAAATTTACAAATGAGGAAATGAGCAGGGTAGTTAGGAGCATAAACTTGAAAATGACTTTGGGATGATAACTCACTGGAAGGCCCTGATAAAGTGGAAGAAATATGAAGACTCAGATACAGCCTGAAGCCCATCTATGTAATCTCCTCCAACAGAGTAGGCCTACTTATCTTTTGTGTATGTATCTATGAGACTCCCATCCTCTCCTGTGCACTCTAACTCCTACCACTCAGAACCATTTAGTTGAAAGGTGCTATGAAATAAGAGGAATCATTGAACAAACTGTCCTCATAGGCAAGCTCTCAAGCTCTCCCGATGCATAGCTGGAGACAGCTATTGATGAACTATGGTGGGTGCAGAAGTTAAACAGACACCATCTGCAGAGCACAGAGTAAGCAGAGGCCCTAGGACATTCAGCATGGGACAGTATACCCTGAGGGAACTGGGCCAGTGTCCCAACTGTGTGCCACAACCAACATTTTATCTGAGGATCTCGGTGATCCTCATAGCTTCCCTATGAGGCTGATACCATCTTCATTCTGTAGCTAGAGAAACTAAGATTTAGGAAAGTAAACCATATTGCCCAAAGTACTCTAGTAAAGTGGCAAAGCCGATAGGTCCCGTCCAATAGCAAACTTCACGATACTAAGTGGCATGCCATTTTGACCTGTCAACTATATGCAATAAATTTGCTCTGGTAAAGGTTTTGCTTTAATTTGTCCATATCCAATCCCTCATAATCAATAACATAACTTCGTAAGTCACCTGAATAGGGATTAGGAGTGTAATCGATGACCAGGAAACAGAAAAGATAAACTGGTCCACAGGCAAATTGAGCCCTTGACCTTAAGCTCTCTAGAGCTGAATTCTAACCAACTCAGTTAATTAGCCACAGACTATTAAATGAACAAATTAGAGCCCAAATCCTTTCAAACCACAAATCTAAGTTGGCCTTGTATAGGAACACAGAGTTAAATATGTACTGAATTTTTTCATATCAGATGGGTAATGTGCCAACATCCTAATAAGGCTGAAGAAGGCACATCTCACACATTACTGTGAAACCCAATCATCACGCTTATGAACCACAAAAGGATTAATATGCGCTGAATTTCAGTGTGCCCATTTAGTATAGTGCAGATTCTCTTGAGTATCCCCAAATAGATGAAATTATAAGAGAAATTTTTATAATCTTTTTTAAACTTCCTCTTGCTGTTCATAATGCCTATACTTCACGACATTTTTTTTTAAATTGATATATCTAACTTAGGAATCAAGTCTTTAAGAGGATCCTAGTTGAACTGCCAATTTTTCATCAGATTCCTTAAACTCCACCCCATTGGTAAGATCAGACCTGGAATTCTTGAGTTGGAGAATGCTCCATGAAAGATACTGTGTGTCCTAAATGAAAAGCAGTAATACTACACATCTAACTGATAAGATCTGCAAGCCCACAGAGCCTCAAAGAGGAATTCCCTTTTGTTGCTACTGGACTTCAGGCCTCTTCAACAACACATGGAGTATATTCTGCACCCAGGGCTCAGCCTTATCCATCCACTTCTCAGTGGCACCAAGGTCACTCAAGGGTTGAGTTCTCACACAGCAAGAGAGGAAAAGGGAAGGATGCAAGAAGAGGGAGATCCATCCCCGACCTAGTATAGTATTTGGGCCATTGCTCTTCTCCACCCTTCATAAATTACTGATAATTTTGAAAAGTCTGGAAAGTGAGAAACAGGAAGGATAAGGAGAAACTATAAGGAAAAAGGAGGGAATTCATCTGGGGATGTCCTTCCATTCCTCTTTCCTCATCCAGACCCTTCACATAGTCCTCCCATCTTCATTCTAATTCCTTGACCCTGAATATTTGTGCTACCCTCTTCCCAAACTCCTAATCTCCTTCATTGTAGCCAGGCGCCAGGCCAAATCAATCACACGTTCAGAACTGTGGGAGTCTCCTCCCAGTTCTCAGGGGTGGTGGGAAGGCACAGATCTCAAAGCTACAGAGTTTCAGTGAGAGCAGATTTGTTGCTTGCATTTAAATTTTTGGAAGCCTCACTTTTCATGGAAGTAATGTTCTCCAACATGACTCAGTTTGATACCACTGTTATTCAGAGTACATTTTGTGTTAAATATGCTCTTGTCTGTTGGCCTCAGATCGTACATATCATAATAAAATATTCTGAGGTCCAAACAAATACGTCATGGAACACGACCTGCTTCTATGCAGGAGCTTTGTCTGTACTGCACATTTATTCATCAGGTAGGAAAGTGGGGAAGTTTGCAAAATAGAGAAGGATTCTTTGAAGAGGTGGGAACAAGATTATCTAAAGAATGTAGCACATTGGCTAAATTATATAATTATGAAAAGAGCAGACATTAGGCACAAGAGAAATTCATCATTTTTGTATCTCTACTTTCATTTTCTGTATACAATGTACAGCTTAATGTACAAAATTGCTATGATCAGGTCTGGTGGTAGTTCTAGATTTAAACATGGAAAAGCCTCATTAACAGAAATCACATGCCTACAATTCTTTTTAACAGAACTTTTGGTTGTCCAAACCATCATTCATGAGAGAACTCTAAATTCAGACAGATGAAATACACTTTTAATTTACTGATGTTAATCCAACAAGATCATTTGGAAATATTTAAAATGCCTATAACAGGAACCATTTACTGGAAGACTATAATGAATTACTTAATGTGCTTATTTCAGGACAAAACTAAGAGTAATATTCTACTTTGTAAAGGGGATTAGATTTGCAATGAAAGGAACTTAACTAGGGAACCTGGCCAATTGAAAGCTGGCAAAACAATGTGAGCGGATGCATTAGAAGTCATCTGATCTGGGGAGCTAATCCCAACACTGTCAGACCTTCTAAAACTGCCCCAACCATGTCAATGCACAAATGGAAACTTATTGCTAGTCTGCAGCTTTAATAGGGCAAGGGAGGTGCTACTGGCCTCACAAGCCGGGGGGAAGCTGTTCTACTGCATCTCTGCTGCATGGGCCTCCAGCACTCACAGATACAGACGTCCACATCAACTGTAAACTGACCCTCTGTTCTGAATGACCAGTGATATTCCTCACTACATTTCATGACAGTTACTTGGAATATGCACTAAACACACATGTGTAAAATGTACTTAAATGGCAAACCAAAGAATTAACACCTAATTCTAAATCTGACAAATTAATAAAGTAATATTCACTTATACGGTTATAAAAGGTTAGCGTTATAATAAAAAATGTCCTGATTTGTCTTGGTCAAGGGTGTGAATGGATATGAAATAAGAAAATATGAACAAGTAGTATTGATAGGAAAAGTACTTTCCAACATTGCAATTGTTGTGGTTTTCCCACAATATTATTTACAGAAGTAGATTTACAATTTTGCCATTTGAAAAATACTGTAACTGTGGAATAGTTAACATTCAGTTTAAAGTTTGGGATTTAAAATGAGCACAAACTGACGCAACAGACTGCCTTACCTTTAATTTATATGATAGAACTTGTTTTCAGGACAGAACATAAGAAAGATACACAGACTGAGCCAAATCATCTCAGCAGTTAAGATTTCATTATTGTGGATACCGCTGGAACCCACACTGAAAACTGAGTGCTATCAACCTAAAGAGTTAAAGTCACAATATCTGTGACTCAGTTGCCAAGTCCATCCAAGGTCAACGGTTCAGAGTCCAATGATTCTGAAAGTAGCAAAAAAAAAAAAAAAAAAAAAAAAGGAATTTCGAACTAAGATTGAATAGTTTGCTAATTTCCACAGCTCTGCATCAGACTTACCTTCCCTGGCTTCTTCTTATAACATCTCCTTTATCCACAAATACTCATCTGACAATCTCATATATTTGGAACACAACTGAGAATCAATTAGCCAAGTCACAAAAGTCAAGCCATAAAACTCTTTGCTCTGTCTTGGAGGAGAAACTCATACACCACCAATTTTACAGATTATTTGCTTTTATGCTTTACCTAAAAATATTACAAATTTGGCAACCTGTTTTCTAAATCTCTAAAGAGTCTAAATTTCTAAAGAATGTTAGAAGCCATAAATAAATGGGGTTAGTACTTGTTATAGGTTCTATGAGAGCAGAGATACAATAGTAGACAAAATAGAAAATCTGTCAAGACTGACAAAAGCTTAAAAAGCACAATAGTCTGGAGATACTGCAGTGAGAACTAATATAACTCAATAGGTCCTGCTGGCATCATGGTACTGCATTCATAGTAGAAGAGTTGATGTTCATTCTGATGTCTGATTCATTCAGAAAGTTCCTGTTTTGTTTGGTTTAGTCAGTTTAATGCGTTATAAAAGTACTAATTCATTTTAGAAAGCTATCCATTTAAAAGGCTTAAAACAATATGTATATGTATGTGTATGTGGGTGTGTGGGTGTGAGATATCTGCCTAGATATGGCTATATAAAGAGATATCTGTGTCTCTCTCTATCTATCCATGCTTAGATTCTGTGAACTTCAAGCTGATTTTGCCTACACTCAGTGGGTGCTGCTAGTACACCCAGGTGTACCAAGTGGGTGGCTTCTTGATTTGAACCATTAAATAGTGGGGTTTTGGTAGGTCTGAACTAAGTGAATTCCGTTTCTGTAGGTCAAGAACAGTCAAATATCAGTCATTTCATATGGCTCCAGCTAATGTTATTATGAGTCATTTTGTGATATGTATAATTTTCCCATACAGTATTTTACTTAGCTGAATTATAAAATTAAATTAGACTATAAACATACAGTAACTGAGCAGTAGGGACCCTGAACTGGAAAGAAAAATGTGATTAATGTCACAATAGAAGTCAAAATAATAAAACAAAACTTGATATTTAGGAGGTCACATATTAGGACCCTCAATTACCACAAATTTACCACGAAGAGTTTTATTCTAACTCACAATAATACTAGGTAATATTTTATTTCTACTCTCCGGAAGATAGCTGGATTGTAAACACCAGTTGCTGGCTTATGATTGCCCAGGAAATGTGCACTGAAGCTAAAATGGAAACTTGTCAGGTTTTTCTCCCAGTCATGAGATTCATTTTATTTGTTTATTTATTTAGATAGGGGGAGATATGTGATTAAAAATAGTTTACAGAGTCAATGGAAGATACTATTAAGTTTGTTCATATTTCTGGTAAAAACAAGAAAACCTGAACTTTTGTTTTATTCTGCAGCAACTAAGATATTGGGTGATTAACAATGGGTAAAGGAAAAACATCAATTGGCAGTATGATTTTATTATAAGTAAATTTATTTCCAAGCTGGGAATATGCTTTGTGATTTCAGAAGATCAGGGTTTATAATCATTGTCAACCTTTTCTGAGAAACAATTGGCCTGTAGCCAACCTCTTACATAACCTAGCCAAAGAAAGAAAACTGTTTCACAAAAAGCCACTAAATCAAACTTGCACTATTGTTGGCTATTAAATGAGCTTGTTTTGAACTCAAATGTATGTTATTCAGAAGATAAAGTAGTATGTTTAGAAAGTACATAAAAGCTGTTTATAACAAAGCAGGGTCTTATAATGATAGTTTAATTCCTTACATGTCCTATCAGCATATGTCTCTACTGTTAATATTTTCTTTTTAATAAGTCTCATAAAATAGGTTGAGCCCAATAGATTCTCCTTTCTTGGTCTTTTTTAAAGCATTATCAAGTTACACCCTTTACTAATATTCCTAAAGATCTAAAGATTCAAGTATATATTCAAGTAATTCCTGTTAAATATTGTGAGAAAAATCCTATCTAAGCATAGTAATAAAACTATAGAAAGCAGAAGTGTAAAACTACAGGAAATATGTGTGTGTGTGCATGTGTGTGCATGCACGTGCATAAGATGAGCTTAAAAACTATTTTTGGACCGGGGCCATGAACTGAACGAATATGATCTTCATCAAGCCCCAAGAGGAACCCTACACTTTAAAGGAACAAAAACTTTCTATGGACAATTTGTTATGTACAGCTACATCAAGGTTAAAAAAAAAAAGAGTATATAACAGAGAGTTTAAATGAGGTCAACAGAATTACACCAGCTGGTCCCACTCCCCACTGGGCTGCAGAGGGAAGTGAAGCAATCCACAGGACACAGGTTTAATCCAGACAAGGCTCCACAGAAAAAGAAAATCAACACAGCACATTGCACTGAAAAACAATCTTCAGCCAGTCGAGATTATGGAGTACTAGGAGGACTCAATATTTGAAATGTTTGCCCTTCAAAGAGAAACTCTTACATACTAAGCCAGTTAGCCCAGGTTTTGATACAAATCACCAAATTCAGAAATACAAGCCTTCAACTTAGAGAAGAGAAAGGGGGGACGGGGGGTCATACATTTTGGTGAATGCAAATGTAAAACCACAATTGCCCATGTTACGATAATGCCTTAAAAATGTAAAGTGGAGCAGTAGGGAGATGCTCCTCCCTTTCTTCACAGATCCCAGTGCTGTCTCACATGGAATGTGGGGTGACAGGAGGACTTTGTGCAGGGCTCTGCTAGGCTCATTATGATGATACCCAGACACCGGGCGTCTGACACACATTCCTCTTCTGCTGCCTCATTCAAACACCACAATTAAGATGCTGAAGACTGTAATTCAAGCTAAAGGAAGAGCCTCAAGAATAATGGCCAATGCATAAATTTAGATGTGAAAAACAGACATATCCATTGATAGTATTATTGGGACAGGCACTCCATTTAAAAATAGGGCATCCTAGTCCTTTTCCCTTTAAAATGCTCTCCTCTTGCTTAGCTGGCTCTGTTCTCTATAGTTCTGTACCATCCTCTGGTTTTGTCCATCTGTCTCAGTTTCCTTCCCCCAGAGATAGTGATAGAGATTGCTACTTTTGCCAGAGGCAGCCTGGAATAAACTGAGATGCCAGGAACAAAGAGGCCTCCCTGGAATCCTGACCTTTCAAAAGCTTTTTATGAACACTTGGGATAGAGAGAAGCCTGCTGACTTCACTCACCTGCATATACCAGACAGAAGAGCACAGAAGGCCGTTCTTTTTTTGGCCTTACCCTGAGAGTTGAGGTCATTCTTCCACCTAATAGAATACATTTTCACTGGCTTTACTTGAAGAACTACATTTAAGTGATGGCATGGCAGTTACGGCTGAAAATAAGCCTAGTTTATTCAAATAAAATAACAACATTTCATTGAATTTACATTAGAGCAAAAAGTAAAATAAAATACAAGGTAGCATCAGGCAAATTAAGAGGACGAATGAAGCTATATCAATTTTAGGCTTATGCAGTATTTCTGTTGTGAGTAGCCTTGAAGTATATCATGATGGGAATTTAACTCATGCAGTTAAAATAGACAACTCATGCCTAAAAATAGAGAACTGTTTATCTCAAAAAGCAAATCAAATACTTTGTGTCATGTTTTATAATGTTGAGATTTTTAAAAACTTACATTGATTATCTCATTTAAATTTCATAAAAACATTCAACATTGGCAAGGCAAGTATTAGTACCCCAGCTAAGGAATCCAGACTGATAGAAGCAGCAGCTAAGTGAAAATCAGGCCACGCTATTGGTAAGGGAGTGTTTCTACTTCTACCTCATGACTAACTACCTGATATGAAGTGAGTCCCTTGCCTTCCCTGAGCAGGTAGTCCATTCATTTGTTCTTTAACTCAACAGCATGGGTGTGAGTTGAACAAGACAGACAAATTACTGCAATGTGTATCATGACTGGAGAAAGAACTCAACAAGCAAGTCATGTGTGATATGGTTAAGGCAAAGAAGAATCTAACCTTCTCTTCAATACAGTTCTAGCCCACTGGCCACCTGAGAGCAATGGGATAAGGCCAAAGTCAAGGTCAGGCTGAGGGGTTTTGAGTGTACACATGGACTTCCTAAGATACACTTCGATTGGGTTCTTTGATTGCATCCCCTAGGCAAATGCAATTGATTTCAGAATTATTGATTGTTTTGGATGGTCCAACCCAGTTTCCCTTCATCCCTGGGGATAATCAAGAGCTGATTTCTGATTCTCAAGAAAAATGGAGAATTTAAGGAACATTAGATCTCAAACTACCAGTATAATCTTCTAATTTGTCTCATTATAACGTACTCTATTTCTATAGGACAGGTTAATAATCCAGAAAAATGAAACTAAGATGATCAAAACCTGTAGTTAATACTTTAAAATACAATCCAACACCATTTAATCTTCTGGGTTGGTGACACTCCAATTTCTTCTCTCTAACGTTTCCTTAACATTTGTAATCAAAGGATGCCTGGGTAAGAGCTGGGTTCGGTTTTGGTACTTAGGTCTTTCGGTAATTCCATTTTAGCACCACTGAATTATCATTAGTGCTTTAAAGAGCTGCCTTTTGTGGATAGAATGAATTTATTATTACACATATTCATCACTTTTGTCTTCCTACTGATACATTTAAGGAAGGGAGATACAGTATTTTTATCCAATAGGTCACAATGCATATAATTGCTGACATTTTAAGCTCATCTGGAAAAATAAATGTTACTATATTATTGTAGATTGTAGAGTGTCCTTCACTTTTTTACTTTTATTATTTTCACTTTGGAGATTCTGTCAATAAAAGTCAAGTGCCCTTCCACCCTGTGAGGGTACAGGGAGAAGAAGCTGTCTTTCAATCAGAAAATGGGCCCTAACCAGACACTAAATCTGCTTGTACATGGGTCATGGGCTTCCCAATCTCCATAATTGTGAGAAATAAAGTTTTGTTGTTTAGAAGCCTCCAACTCCCTCGAAAAAAACCAAGTCAAGTGGTTTCAGCTGTTTCATGTTTAAATCATTTAACAAAATGTTCTGGGCATCCAGAACACTCCCCCTAAAGCAGCTACAGCCGGGCCAGCGGCAACCCCTCACCCTGACCTGCAAACTGGGTTAGTCATGGAAGAACACAGGGAGTGAACAAGTTGAAATTTCACAGCATGCTCTGAAATAACGGAATATAAAGATACACACTGCTCCCATCAAAGGAGAAAAGGTGTGGTTTTATTTCCACATACCATCAATATTTTTGGCATAAAAATACCTAAATCATTTGAATACCAAATCCCATCTTCCATTTTGTCAAAAATAATGACCTTTATTCTAAACTGCCAAGAGTTTCATTAGTTCTAGAGAGAGCAGACACTTAGCACAGCACCGATGACTCCTGCTCAGAAGCCTAAGGAAGAGAAATGCCTTATGAGGACGATAATCTGATTTTATTTCACTTGGGAACAAGGCTTTTGAGTCTCTTGTTGCTTCTCACAGTTAATGTAATGTATTTATCAAATGCTGCGAAGTGATTACTTCATCTGCTCCAGTCATCAGAGGCAAATAGGATTACCATGTGAGACAGCAGAGAAAAGAACTTGCTTTTTCTAAGCACATTAAAGTCACACAGCCTGTGTTGTTTGCATGAGCAAAACACATAAGAAACAAAAAAATCAGAAATTTGATTAAATTTCAGATGAACCATGTTACGAATATGGAAACACACATTTACTTGAAATCCATATCATTGTCATCTAAACAGGACACAAATGTATTGACTCTTAGAGTTTTGACTGCCAGAGGCTGGAAGTGATAAGAGCTGGAATGTGTTGCTCAGAGTGGTTAACAAGGAAATACAAACAATCTAGTAGCAAGCAAGAGAAGGACACAATCTTCCTGAGGGCAAAAGCCATCGCTAACTTATTTGGACTCACATCTAGACAAGTGTCAGTTTCTTACAAGTGCCTGTTAACCAATCTGGGCCACGTCTTCCTGGGGATGATCTGCAGACCGGCGGAAAATTGACTCTTTTGGAGATAAATGTATACGTTCTTCCAAATTTCAGAGGATTGTTTAGAAAATAACTATTCAAGGATTTGACTTTACTCCCAAATCTGTAAAAGGCTGATATTACATAGCAGAAATACAGATTTTCACTTTTGATAAATTGGGAAAAGTCAAGAGATCAATGTATTTCCTGGCTTGAAGGAAATTAAACAAAAAAATTTCTTTACAAAATATTAATACATTGAATGCAACAATATATACTTAGGACAATATATTATGACAAAGTGGGGTTTATCCCAGTAATGCAAGGCAATTAATGTAATCCACCATACTAATAGATTTTTGACAAAGATGCCAAGGAAATTTAATGAGAGAAGAGATAGACTTTTTCACAAATGGTGATGGATCAGCTAGATATCTGTATGGAAAAATACAAAAGAACCTCAGACTGCATTCAAAAATTAAGTTTAAATGAATTATGAATCTCAACATAAGAGCTAAAATGTTAGAAGAAAACACAGGAAAAAATATTTGTGATACTGAATTAGACAAAGATTTCTTTCTTTTTTTTTTTTTTGAGACAGAGTTTTTCTCTGTAGCCCAGGCTGGAGTGCAATGGCGCGATCTCGGCTCACTGCAACCTCCGCCTCCCGGGTTCAAGCCATTCTCCTGCCTCAGCCTCCCAGGTAGCTGGGACTACAGGCATGAGCCACCACACCCGGCTAATTTTTTTTGTATTTTTAGTAGAGGTGGGGTTTCACTATGCTGGCCAGGCTGGTCTCGAACTCTTGACCTCAAGTGATCTGCCAGCCTTGGCCTCCAAAAGTGCTGGGATTACAGACGTGAGCCACAGCACTCGGCCAAATTAGACAAAGATTTCTTAACCACAACTTATAAAAGAATGATAAAATGGATTTATCAAAATGAAAAATCTTATATTTGAAAAAACACAGTTAACAAAAATACAAGCAACATACTAGGAGAAAATCTTTGCAATACATATGTCCAACAAATAGCTTGTGTCTACAATATACGAAGAACTCTTATAATTCAAGAAGACAATCTAAAAATGAGCAAAAGATTTGAACAGACACTGCACAAAAGGAGGTATACAGATGGGCAATAAGTACGTGAAAAGAAGTTCAGCATCACTAGTTATTAGGGAAATGTGAATTGAAATCACAATGAGATATTACTACACACCTACTAGATTGGCTACAGTCAGAAAGGCTCACAATATCAAGTGCTGGAAAGGATATGGAGCAAGTAGATCTCTCATACATTGCTAGTAAAAATGCGAAATTGTACAGGTACTTGGGAAAGCAGTATGGCAATTTCTTTTAATATTAAAAGTACATTTACCATATGACTCTGCAATCTATTCCTGTTTGCACAAAGGCAAAACCACAATGACAAAAATCAGTATGTGGTAAAGGGAGAAGGTGACTTGGTGACTTTTTACGATGAGGAAACTGTTGTATATCTTGATAGTGGTAGTGGCTAAACAATTGAATAGCCAAAATTCCTCAGGCCACACCCTTAAAATAGGTGAATTGTACTGTATAAAATAATACCTTAATAATAAATAAAAGTAAAAATTACATAAATGTTCCTATTTATCCACTGCCTGTTCATATAGAAAAGAACATAGAAAATGGCCTCAGAGTAATACAGTGAAATTAAGATTTTGAGAAAAGAGTGATCAGAAATCCAGATCCTAAAATGTCAAGTCCAGCCCAAAGAAACTACCTTTCACCACTATGAATATCATCTAGGAGCTTTTATTATATTTTTGGGAAAAGTATTATTACCTGTAAGACAATAATAACAGCTGATTCTGGGTACCTTCAATTACACAATGGAGAAATAGCTTCATCCTGTAACAGATTTCCAATGACAGTTTGCCATTAGTAAACCTGGAAGAAGGCGAGAGAAGAGGATGGGAGGGGTAAAGAATGGAAGAAAGAGAGCTAAAGAGGAAAACGAGAGAGAGGAATGCCAACCAGGAGAAAGAATAGCTGACCAAAAAACAAAACAAAACAAAGCAAAATAGTAGAAAAGTACAGGCTAAGAAAAGAGGTTACGGGAAAAACAGAGGAAGAAGTGAGCAATACAAACGGATACACACCCGGGAAAACAAGAGATGTGAGAAAGAATGTTGAGGTCAATGAAGGCAAGCAAGCCGGGCGCGGTGGCTCATGCCTGTAATCTCAGCACTTTGGGAGGCTGAGGTGGGTGGATCACTTGAGGTCAGAAGTTCGAGACCAGCCCGGGCTACGTGGCAAAACTCCTTCTCTACAAAAAATACAAACAAATGAGCCAGGCATGGTGGTCTGCATGTGTAGTTGCAGCTACTCAGGAGGCTGAGATGGGAGGATCACCTGAGGCCGTGAGAGGCTGCAGGGAGCCGTGATTGTGCCACTGCACTCCAGCCTGGGCAATACAGCAATACCCTGCCTAAAAAAAAAAAAAAAAAAGGCAAGCAGAGTCAGAGTCAGACACCAGGTACAATGGGTGGACAGAGAAAAAGTAACTACAAATGAGGAAAGAAAAAAAAAAGGAGGGTTAGGAAGTCCACATTTGGATGGGAACATGAGACATGAGACTGCCAATATTATTTTGTTGTAAAATTAAAATATTGTAAGGAAATACCAAAGAAATAACTTGAAGAATTACCTTCCAAATGTTTGCAACACACTTTTTTTTCCTTCTATGAACTGTATCCTTCCTGGGGCCTTTTAAAATCTTACTTGGCTCTCTTAAATGTAAATACATCAATTTAAGGCATGGTTTCCCTTCCAAGGACTTTCAATTTATACATTTTAATAATTCTCTTCAAGGCTTTCAAAATGCCCATGAAATGACTTCCCACTATGAAGCACAGGGACAAGAGGGAGATAGATTATAAAGACATGCCTGTGTTCTGGTTCCAGGTCTGTCAGTAACAGCTGGAAAAGTTCCTTAGTGTGTATGTGTGTGTGTGTGTGTGTGTGTGTGTTTTATGCATGTGCTCGTGTGTATTGTGTATGTGTGTTAACAAACCAGTTTTCCAGTTCCATTTATTTCACTCCCTTTTCTTTCTCCCTTACTCTTTCCTGTTTTCCTTCCTTCCCTTAATTCTATTTCATGGTTTTTCCTTTCTCTCTCCTTCCCTTCTTTTTCTCCCTTCCAACAAACCTGAGACCATGCTGAAGGCTGATCACTGTGCCTGCTGCCAGGGACACAAAGCCACAAGCGGTTCCACCCTGCTCAGGATCTGGGCTGGCTGGAAGGTAGCTGACTTGTCAGTAATTTTCAATACTTTAACATTAAGGAGAAACAACTATTGACCGTTCCATCCTCCAATATTAGTCCTTGAAAGCAAGACTTTCTTTCCTATGAGAATTTAAACATTTGGGATACAACATTTTTCTTGGTTATACACTCTTATTTATCTCCCCATTCCCTAATGTCATGTCTTTGCAATTCAGTTTGGAATTTTAAAACTCAGCCTGACAAGACAGCCGGAGGGTCCCACAAAGTTGAAGCTATAAACATGATTATGTGACCTTAGGGATAATTATTTGTGGCAACAACAAAAACTCCAGCAACCTAAAACATAAACACCTTCAGAAAAATGTGCCTCATTTTAGCAGGGATTTTGATGTGTAAGAAATCACTAAAAATAGGTTGGAAAATATCCTAACTGGTGTTGACATATCAGCATACCTTACAACTCTTCTAGATTTCCACAATTATTACAAAGGATGTGGAATAAGAGGATCTTTTCTTAAAAAAAAGGATGTATGTCTTTGTATCTTAATCCCTCCCCTTCTTAACTTACTTTACAAAATTTAATTAATGCCTTGAATATCTATAGAAATCGCTCTTCTTGTGCTATGACTAATTGATCTCTGCAAATTAGCAAGTGTTTCAACCAAACAGCTCACACCATAGGATGCTTAGCAGTTTACTTGATACAACCCATAAAACATGACAGGCTCAAGAAAGAGCAAAGCTCACATCCACCTTAATACAAGTTAAGGTTCAAGATTACAATAGTTTGTTCCCTAAAGTAAGATAATTAAAAGAGCTCTGATCAAATTACTCAATAAGAACTCCAATCCTTTCCTTAGTCTCAAGAGGCGACACAACAAGAACCATGGTGGAAATGGTTAATTATGGTGGAAATATTAAAGGTGCTTTTGACACAACCTGAGCATTGGTCTAAGCTTATAAGAGAACAGAAAACAACCCAAACAAGAAGCTGGCCCAGGATTCACAGCATCCCTTTCTTAGCAATTCTGAATTATGATTTCTTAAAGAGAAATAGTGGGTTCTTTCAAGTTACTTGGTACAGAACCCAGAACATGTGTGCGTACTTAATAAACAGTATTTGATGGCAAAACAAATGCAAACAGTGTTGGCTATTTTGAGAGTCATGCTCCTTAATGACTTGAACTCCTAACAGATGCTCTATGTAGGAGTTAACTAGCTCCCTTGAAGCAGACATTTCATTTGCTCTTTGAAAATATTAATAGGGAGAAAAGACTTGCTCTGTGCTTCTGCCAGTGCTTCAAAACAAGATGTCCTTTCATCTATGCGTGTTTTTTTCTTTCTTTTCCTTTCCAATTTTTATTTTAGGTTCAGGGGTTGCATGTGCAGGTTTGTTACATGGGTAAATTACGTGTCATGGGAGTTTGGTATACAGATGATTTTGTGACCCAGGTGATAAGAATAATACCTGATAGGTAGTTTTTCAATCCTCACCCTCCTACTACCCTCCACCCTCAAGTAGGCCTAAATGTCTATTGTTCCCCTCTTCGTGTCCATGTTTACTCAATTTTTAGCTCTCACTTAGAGGCGAGAACATGCAGTATTTGGTTTTTCTGTTCTTGCATTAATTCGCTTAGGATGATGGCCTCCAGGTCCATCCATGTTGCTACAAAGGACATGATCTTATCCTTTTTATGGCTGCATAGGAGTCCATGGTGTATATGTACCACATTTTCTTTATCTAGGGTACCAGTGATGGGCATTTAGGTTGATTCCATGTCTTTGCTATTGTGAACAGTACTGTGATGAACACACGTGTGCATGTGACTTTTTAGTAGAATGATTTATATTCCTCTGGGTATATACACAGTAATGGGATTGCTGGGTCAAATGGTAATTCTGTTTCAAGCTCTTTGAGAAACCTCCAAACTGCTTTCCACAGTGGCTGAACTAATTTCCATTCCCACTAGCAGTGTATAAGCATTATCTGTATAATGTTTACCGCTACATTCACAAG
This sequence comes from Nomascus leucogenys, assembly GCF_006542625.1. Taxonomy (NCBI): domain Eukaryota; kingdom Metazoa; phylum Chordata; class Mammalia; order Primates; family Hylobatidae; genus Nomascus; species Nomascus leucogenys. Next base: position 168,489 of record NC_044389.1, on the reverse strand, counting down.
GGCAGATAGGGGAGGAGTCTAGTTCCATAGTCCACAGACAAACTGGAGAACTTTAACATCATCACAAATCATCACCCCTTAAGCACGTTTCTCCTGACAGCTGAGACATTATCAAAGATGATTTATATTCAGAGATGCTAAGGCTAGTCTATGCCCAAAAGGAAAAAAAAAAAAATTACCTTTAACTAGTTATACCTGGGGAAGTGAACCAAAAAGGGTGAAGGTGAAGGGACAGCTGGGAAAGTCAAAATAAAAATCTACCCAGAAACCTGCTGCTGAAGTATTTGCATTAAACAGTCTCAGCCCAGCACACATTGGTACATCCCATTGGAATTTCTTCTTCTCTAAATATGAGCCTACTTCAGGCATTTGCCATGTCATCAGCTATCACTATTTTTTTAAATTCCTGAATTCTTTAGGGTTAGAAATCTCTCACAACAAAGACAGAAGAGTAGACTAGGATTCACTTTAAAAAAAATTGCCCTGTAGCTGAGTCTGTCATCTGGGAATGTTTCAAAGTCAGCTCTCATCTTGGGGCAGTGCTTAGCAGAGGTGGGGCTGACTATACTGGGTCTCCTGCCCCCGACAGGTTCCAGTCTCCTCTCACTGAACTACAAATTCTCTAACTCTTTATGGACAGAGCAGACACTTGGCAACTAATTCCCTTTCTCTTATTAGGTCTCTCTTCAGAAAGGCTGGGGATGACACTGCTAACACCACCTTTAGAAGAAGAAGAGGCAGCTCAACTCTCAGAAACACTCCCCTCTAAGGATTTATTTATCAAAATGTCACCACAATAATTGTTACAGCCACGCCTTGCTCCTTCAAAACCATGCGGCCTTGATAGACTACAGTTAGTTAAAATTCCTTTGCTTTGGTTGCTTTTTTTAAAAAATGTGTGTGTTACTGTATCTCACACACCACAGCTTTAGGAAATGTTAGCAAACTGCAAATAATCTCTCACTCACATAATTGTCAAGATGTTTAAAGTCATTTCCTTCCACAAATACGTCCAAACTCTGTTATCCTATCCCTATAAAGTTATATATCATTCAAGGGCTTTTAAGGAAAGTACACAAACCTGTATTAAGCAACAAATAAATGCCACAGACCAGGCCATGTGCTTTTCATTATGCTCTCACTCTGTGAAGTGGGCAGTGGACATTCCTGTCTCTGTTTTACAGATAAGAAAACAAAGCCAGGCAAGTCCATAGCAGTAGATGGCAGAGGCAAGAGTCAAACTCAAGTCTGCGTGATTCCAAGTTCCAGTGATGTCCTTTCCTATGTTATTGTGGGCCTCAAAAAGCCTCAGGAATTTAAGTTTTATGGGAACAAGGTGAAAATTGCCCCTGAGAAGCTTGGATTCATTCTTCAGGATGGGGCTGGGGGTGCTACCATGGTTAACTTCAAGGAAAAGGCTTAGTCAAACCAGGCTGTAATCATACAAACTCATGCTCTGCAGTTCTCCAGTAAGGGTGCCATGAACATGTTCAGGAAGGAAAAGCAGCTCCCAAGAAAAACCAGCATCCCGAGGGAACCAAATGGCTGTAGTCTTCCTCTGCTTCACCCATAAGGCGATCTCTGGCAGAGACAGGAAATGGGCTTCATCACTATTGTCAGCCCAGATTGAAAGATGGTTGGAAAGATTCTGGGCCATGGCAAGAGTACAGAATCAACTAGCAAATGCTCATGGCCCTCCCTTCATTTATATGTTTGGTATGAGTCTGGTCAAATTATTTCAACCCTGTATGAATCAATTTCCCCTACCATCAATCCTACAATGAAACCATTTTGTTCATTGTTAATTTATACACTGTGAAAACTGAGGTGGAGAAAGGTACAGCCAAAACCTGTAGTGAATCTTATTGTGTTTGTTCCACTAGTTTTTATATAATTAATAAAAACTGATCAGTGGTAGTCTTAGAAGAATAATATCGATTATAAAACTATTCAGCATAACAAAAGAATATCCAATATAAAATAATCTATTCAAACTTTCCTATTAACACATATCTTGCACACAAAGATTTATTTGAGGTGGGGTGAAGGTCATAGTACCTGAATCTCCAGGTAGGTGCCTCCGACAGTCCATGAGTCCCACTGTAGGTGTAGAGGCTCTACAGTTGGATGAGACAAGTCTGAATATTTCAGCCATAGACTTTCAATTAGGAAAGTTAGGAGAGAAAAGGGCAGGGAGGTATGAAACCTCATAGTTTTCATTCTTTATAGTGGGGAATTCTCTTGCAGTAATTGACTTACTGAGGATTATGTTGCAGCACAGTCATGCTATAATTGGTTGCACGCAAGTTAACAAGCCCTGATTTGTAGACTGCAAATATGACACACTGCAGACAGTCTGCTATTCCTGCCCACCTGGCTATAGGTTTCTAGATACGCAAACTGAGCAAACCTAATATATTGATGCTGATTAGAAATGAAGGCCCTTATTATACAGAGGTAGCCCTTGTGTTGCTGTTGACAAGGCTATGACAGAATTGAAATTTGGAGCCATAACTCATACATTCTACATAAGTAAAACATGCAAGGCACAGAGGGCATTGCAAACTAAGGAGGTACTCAAAAAGGTGAGTTTTCAAGTAGGTCTGTGACTTACATTTCTTTTTCATAAGCTCAGCAATTAAACAGTCCATGAATTAGGACTCAAAAGAGTGATGCATTAAAAAAGTCTTCAGTACAGCATAGAAACTCCATGAGGATGGGTGGATTATATAATACTAGAAGTGATATTTGGGGGCCAATTAAATCTTTCCAATGATAATTTTGATACAAATCAATAAATTGAGGAGCTGATGGAAATAGATCCTATATAAAACAGCAAAGGATAATCATTTCACATTTGACCTACACCAACAAAGTGAAAACAGCTAAACAGAGAAGGAAATCAAATGAAACTGAAGATAAACCCATAAAATGAATAGTTACTAAAGACAATTAAGATGGAATTTGGAATGAACCACAGTAGTTAACTCTCTATGAGAGAACACATGTAAAAAACATATTTTAATACCAGTCCACTACAAAAAACATAGAGAAGCTCAAATCCGCAGTTCTTTTATTCTATTCCATGAAGTCTATTAACTAACAGTGTAGCTAAATATGCTTTTATTTTTATAACATTTGAAAGACTCAATGTAGATAAATTTAACTATTGGGGGAAAAAGCACAGTCTTTTTCTTTTTTTTTTCTTTTGTCTGACCTAATGTCTTGACTTGCATTTTGAATATTTGGTTACTACAGAAATAAAGTATATGACCTATTCCAGAGAACTGGGAATTGTGTATTTGTTTCACTTCTTAATCAATAACATACGATGGGGGAAAACATGGCCTTAACTGTTATTCATGTTAATTATACTGCAATGAAATCTCTGACTCACATACTGAAGGAGTCCTTCAGATAATTCAGTGTATATTATATCTGGGAGGACTGTCTTCTAATAGGGGCACTTATTAGCCAAAGAAGAACAAAGAGCCAGTAATCTTCAGGGATGGCAGCTGTCAAACAGCATAAATCAGAGACCACAATTGATTAACTAATTTGAGCAGTAAAAACAGACTTAGTTGCTATGACAATAAAGAAAAAATTGAAGATTTGACCACCTGAGACATTCTTTATACTCATGGGATTTCAGAGAAATCAGAAACCACAAAGAGAAAATGCCCACCAGCTTATCGATTGTAGCCTTAAAATAATAATATTCTGTAATCACTTTTCTTTTGAAGTGTTAAAATGGCTTTACCAGTACTAATTTCTAGAATGACTGAGACTGCTAGCGGCATGCCAACCTATCATTAACAAGACATTCAGCAAGATGACTCCTGGACAGAATATGAGTTAGAGCTAAAAAATTCTAGGCTCTTGCCTGTCTCTGTGACCTCCAAATAACTCATTCCCCTAATTTAGGAACTACTTTTCCAATATATTCAGACATTTCAAATTATGACTATTCAATTAATGCAATTTTAGGTTTAAAAATTAGACTCCCACCGTCTTCAGATCATATCCCACCAAACTGCCATCCGCAGTGCCGGGCACCCAATTCCAAGGGGAAGCATTCAGAGTTGAGCATGTCGTATAACTAGGGCTGCTTGTCTGGAAAAGGCAAACTGGAAAATGACTTAATCATCTTGTCTGAAAATATTTGAAATGTTCATCTGTAGGAAAAAGAAGTCTCAAGTCCATCCCACATGGTTTACAGGAGTAGAATTTCAGGGTGGACTTGCAGAACAGAGGTAGCACATTATAAGGATCCTGGCTTTGAATCAACATGAAGAAAAAGAAAGGAGGCAGCTGCATGGTGAGAGAGAGTTCCTTTCACTGCAAAAGAGTCTAGCAGCAGCTAGCAATGACCTAGCAAGGTGTATGTCTGGAGGATTTCCTTGCGCCACTCAGAAGACTGAACTAGAGAGGATGGGTGGTGGCTTCCTCCACCATGCCGTGACTGGGATCCTAAGTGTGGCGCTACTGGGTAGAATGCTCATGGTCTTCCCTGGAGCCCTGCACTCTTGGAAAGAGCACTCCCTTCTTGAATGCCAGCCTTTGGAGTAGAGTGGGTTCCCCTTCATGGGAGAACAGCTACTTCAGTCTATTCTTCAGCTACCTTTCACTAGGAGAAGAGATTTGGAGACATGATTTAGTAAATCTTAAAAACGTTCAGCCTAAATGTTTGGATCTGCGTTTGTTTGTTTGATTGATTTTTCTTAGGTTCTCTCAATATTGCCACATAATTCTAGATACTCCCAGGTAGAGAAAAATGGAACACTAAGGCACAATGAGCCAAGAGGGGAAGAGGAGTATCTCCCAATTTAGATTCACCTCCACTTGACATCAGCATGAATTCAAGTTGAAAAATATTGATTATGCCCTGGGCAATGCAAAGACTGCTGCATGCTGTGAGAAAATCAGGGATGAATATATCTCTGTATTGAAACTTTGCCATGCTGTATGGAAGATTTGAAGCACCTTAAGAGTATGGCTACTACACAGGTCTTGACTTTACAAAGGTCACAGAGTAGAAAGATCCAATTAGTAGTCTGGGGACCTGGCTTCAGAATCAGATGGCCAGGTCTGAACTATTAATCAGCCAATGACAAATTATGTGACTCTAGGTAATTTGAAATATCTTCTCATTTTATAGCATTTACAAAAGAAATTAAAGACCTTGCTCTTCATTCTCATCCCCATATACAACAAGGAATAATTGAGGATATATTAATATGGAAGACTTTGCACTTCATCAGCAAACACTTTTCTAACCAGATTTCCTAAGCATTTACCATATAATGACACTGCAGAATAAATTACATTTGTTTTTCTGATGTAGGTTTTTCTAAGTAACTTCAGGTAAGTATATGTCAAATATATAAGAGCTAAACAGAGAAATTCTACACCATCATTATTCATCTATTTGCTTTGTTCTATAAAGTCTTACATTATTTTGTATAAATTGATCTTTCTTACTTAGTGACAAAGTGATAAAACACATGGGTGTGCCACACGAATAGAAAAACAGACAAGTTCTCATAAAATTAGACAAGGAGCTACAGCAAATATGATTCCAATTCACAGAGAGAACCTGAGTTTATTCTTTTCCATCTCCTTTGTGTCTCCATCTTAGTGTTCCCCTTAACTGCCCTTATTCATCTGTTCCCCTTAACTGCCTTTGTTCACCTATGATTCCCATCTTTCTTCTAAATCCTAAGTCTCCTGAGTTTGGGTGCCACGTCTTATTTGTGTTTCTAGTACCATGCCTGACATATGGAAAGCATTTCATACACATTTGCTGAATGAGTGAATGAATGAATGAATTTCCTCCCAACTATTTTCAACATTCATCTTTCATAATTTTTGAAAGATGTCTACAAGTCCACAGGGTTAAGGAATCCTCTTGCCTGTGTTGTGGCTCAGCAAACAATACCCTGAAATATGGCACTCTGACATGCTGAATTAAAGAAGCAGCCTCAAGGTCTCTCTAAACAACCCTGCTCCTGTCTCTGATTCTTTCTCTCCAAAAGCACTGGATGAAACTGTTCTCTGGGTTCCCTTATCTACCTGGAAACTAGATCCACCAATGAGAAATGCAATTAGCTTTGATCCCCTCCCTAAAATTTCATTAATCAGAGAAGATTAAATTCATATCATAGAGGAAGAGACTAAAAATTAAACACCACACCCAGAGCCCAGGTGAACTTTGTCCCAAAGTATTGTCTGTTTAATGCACAAAAAGAATTATTTCCTAATCTTTGTCTGGACATTTGGCTCATTCACTCCCCCTAAAAATTATTTACTGCTTTTGAAATTGCCATATTCTCCCCATCTCACCTTTCCCTATGAAGAAGAGTAAATGAGCATCTGGACCCCATTGGGTTATTGAGTGATTACTTTCCTGTGATTTTTCCCCCATGCACATTGAATAAGTTTGTATGCCTTTTCTATTAATCTGCCCATTGTAAGATCATTTTCAGGGAAGCTTCAAAAAACAGAGGAAAGCCTTCCTCCTTTGCCTCTATGCCTGTCAAATTAAGATGATACTTGTTCCCCTTGGTTCCACATCCCTTACATTCAATGCCAATAAAGTCTTTCTCAATGGTACCACTCCACTGCTATTTTTTCACCAATCTACATAAACTCAAGTCTTCACATTTATTTTACATAACGTAAACCCATTGTGATCTGTGCAAGCCTATGTATTTGATATCCCTTTATCCTTTTTCTCCTAATTCCTTTCTGAAAATTCATTACTTCTTTATTCTTACTTATCCTCTCATTTTTCTATAATAGAAAATGAACATTACACAGTTCCCTCTATAGCTGTTTTGGAGTAATCATGCATTTTTCCTGGCTTTAATCATTTGATCCCAAAGATTAAGCTGGGTGTGGGCAGCAGGAATTGGGTGCTTTGATAGCCCTGGTGCTCCAATCAGCTGGAGAACCATTTGGTATTGAGCAGTTCCTGAAAAGAAAATGCTGGCTGATTTTTTGAACTGGGCCAAGAGCCATGAAATATCTTAACATTTCTGTCAGTGGCATAATGCTTCCATGATGTATCTCTTCACCCTTGGCCATGTCCTAAAAGTAATGTCATGATTTGCACTCTGAAATCCATCAGGATTATTCATATCCCCAGGAAATGGTCTGAATACACCTTCCTGATCAAAAACATCTAACATTACCCTTTTACATTCTCATTAACAACCACTTATGACTTCTCTGCATATGATTACAATTCTCAGAAGAAGCCAAGTCTTGGATTGTTTTTAATGTACTGAAAACTCAATCTTGATTTCATAGGGGAATTAAGGTTATGGTCAGCATCCTCATTTCACCGCTTATACAGCTGAAAGATGCCAAATGTAAGAAAAAAAACCTGTATCAGGTTTGAATTGCAACACTGTACCAAGTAAACCCCAAAGCATTGTTTCTAATGCTAGAAATATTTTAACTAACTTAGTATGCCTCAGGCTAGCCTAACTGTATAAGGCCTAAGATAGCAGTAACGGTTTTAGGAGAAAAAATAATCCTATTCACAAGGATTTTAACTATAAGGCACCAGTCACCACAGCAAGACACTTCTTAACTCTCTTGCCAGTAGAGCTGCCCTGAAAGTACTTCAAGTCACTCTACTTTTGTCTCCTGGCCTCCCAGTAGGTTCTTTTCCTTTCCTCCCCACCTCTCTCACACCTGGGTAACCCTGCAACACAAGCACTGTGTGCTGCCAGAAACTTCATGTTCAAAATGCTTCTGAGATTGAGATTCTTGCGGCCATTCAGTTCATAGCTCTATCTCCGCCCTCTCCTCTGCAATCTGCAAACCGCCCACCACCACGCACTTTCCCTCTTTACCAGTGTGTTTCAAATAGCCCTGGTTCCTTTCCTCCTTCAAGGCAGCTGATATCTTTCTTCATGGCATTATACTCACATCCACTGTGGAATATAGGCAGCTCCCAGGATGCTTTACATCAGGCTGCCCACACCTGGGCATGACCCCCAAATCCTCCCTATGACAGCCCTGTTTCCTTGCTCACCTTGAGGGAAAGCAAATGGGTTAGTGCTCAGGACTGAAAGTAAATCAGAAAAAAGGTCATCAAGAGCATACCGTAAGCTCTGTCTTTAGAAGGCCAGACAGGATAATGGAATAAACTTGTAGTAGATGTTTGTGGGTTTTGATTGACCAAGTAAGCTACATAGAGCTTCTCAACAATGTGAAACATAAAATCAAAGGATAATTAGAGTAATTTCTCAAAGCATCTGCTGAACATCTGCTGGGTACAAGGCACTGGGGAAACAAAAAATGAAAATGCAACATGTTGTCTCTTTCTACAAGGCTATTACAACCAGTTGTAGTCCCAGAGGCAGACAGGTATAATCACACTGAGATGGCATCACTACTACACTAGAGACACAGGCAAAGCACCAGAGGGCTGAAATTACCAGCAATTACTTACGTCTCGGAAAAGACAAAGATGTGAAGGAACATCAGGAAGGTACTGCAAGAAGCAATATGTATCTGCAGAACTTAGAGTGAAACAGTATTTGAGGGTTGAATAATCCAGCTAACCATTTCATTTCTCCACTCACTTAAAAAATATATATATATATAAGCCACAGAAAGTCAAAATACGCTAGCTAAAATGGAAAATTCGTTTGGTAAAAGCTTTGCTAAACTAAATGGTCAAGAGGAACTCTTCTTCAACATTTCTCCTCTATCAAATATAATATTTTGTGCTGGATATGTTCAAAGAAGTGCAAAAAAACCCAAATCCAATATATTTAATTTGTTAAGAAAGCTCTTGTCAAATTTAGAGCAAAATTAGCTTCAATTTTATTTTAATAATACTTAGCAATTCATTCTTGGTTCATTTTTTTTTCACATTGTCAACTTTCTAATCATTATTATATGCCAGTTTTTATACGGTAATTAAACACTGGCTACTAAGAGCTAAATTAAAAAGAGAACTTTTTAAATTATAAACACAGACAAAAAATTAAGAAGTCAAGATGATTTCTTTTATATCACTTAAATTATTTTATTTTGGGATGTAATGTATTGCATTTCATCTATGCACACTGCTTCTAACTTACTAAGCAAAGGAATGAGTACTCCCATAAATTAATGTTCCACGATATATGGATTAGTTATTTATAATAAATAGTTAATAACATAGACAAACATGTAAAACTACACAAAAAAGCCTGATTCTTGGTCCAACAAATTTCTGAATTTGGAAGTTAACTTTTAAAAGAATTTGAGTGAAAAAAACCCACTGATTTCAAAACAAGTTTAATAGTAACTCAAGGTTTAGACAATGCTTTTCAGTTTATCTAATGTTATGGAGAATACTAAACACTTCCATTAGCAGCCCATCATCACTGTGGTTACCTCCTTCTCCCTCTCTCCACTTCAGATATACAGGCATTTGCTCAATCAATATTCAGTGCACATCCACAGTGAACAAATCTCTCTTCTAGGCACCATGAACTACATAGTTGAGGAGGATGGGTTTTGTCTGAAAGGATCTAGAGACCAGCCAGGGAGACAGGCAAGAAAATCAACAACCATCATGCAGTTATGGTAGAAATAGAAGCTGGGTGCTAGCTAATGCAGCATCCCAGCAGACTGAGGAAGGTTTGCTGGAGGAAAAGATGCCTGCACTGAGTATAGAAAGACTGAAAGATGCGGGAGTGTTGGCCAGAGGAGGAGAGAAAGCTACATCAGACAAAGGAGGCATGAATTTCTATCATTTCCACCTTTCCACCCTAAGCACATCACTGAAGTCTGTCCCCTCCTTTCCATCCTTACTGCCATTGCTTTATTTCAGACCTTCAGTATTTTCTCCTGGAAGATATTAATCAATTAATTTCCTAGAGTGTTTTAGGTACCATGATAAGCAGAGGCCTAGTGAGAGCAGAAACAAGATGTTGATCCCTTTGCTGTGGCAGCCAGCTTCTTTAATCACACACAGCCCAACCAGGACGTTCTGTAAAAGTGGTTGCCATTAGGTCCCAATCCCTCAAAGAATCTCTGCATACCTCTCTGTCTCCCAGTCTCATTTCTGAACCCCCACATACTGATTTACTAAGAATACATATAGCTCTGTTGCTAGGTTGAATTGCAACTGGCTTTATGTTATCCATTGGTACTTACACGTGTATTGTACCACATGTATCGTGCGTATCATTAGAGACCAGGATGTTCAACCTCGTAGAGAAATTAACCAAGGAACTAAAATTCATTTTTATGGCATTTGAATTTATTCTTGTAGGAAAAAGACTTTAACCTCATATAAACATGATAATCATTCCCATTTATTGTTATCCTAGAAAAACACAAAGTTACTTTTCATGAAAAAGGAACTCACCCTAACATTTTTTTCAACAACTAATCACCAAATGATTCTTATCCTGTCTCCAGAAGATGGTGTGGATAGGATACATGAAATGCATTTATTCCTTCTATCTGTTATCACAGGAAAGAAATAAATACTCCAGACATGTATGCCCAAAATTACACAGGAAATTGTGACAGAGCAGAGACCAGAACCTGAGATTTTCACCTCCTCTAGTGCTCCATTCATTTTTTTCCATCTCATCTCTGGTCCTAGACGTAGTAGTTTAGAAACATGCCTTCTCCTTGTGGCTGAGTGTGCATATCATTTCCCAAATATATACTACCTGGCCATTGCACAGGAGAAAGGACTCACACAGTAACGAGTAAAAATCACTGATTCCTTTCCATCCAATCCAAGATGTCTTCCCCTTCTCACTTACTAGCACCCTTACAAGTCACACTTCCATTCACTCTCTTAAAGGCTCGTCTCCTTGGCTGTTTTCAAGGAAGACAACTATGATGAGTCCACCAAGTGAGGTCCACAGAAGTGAATCTGCGTCCTTTCTCATTCTCTTGGTGTCTTCGTTGTTACAGGACTTGTGCTCTGAAGTCTGATGAACAACATACAGCTTCTGTTTGTTTTATTTCCTGGGGAATATGTCCGGGTTCAGCTGTGAGAGCAGGGACTTTCCCTCTTAATTGAAAAGTTTCTTCCCCTCTTTATCATTTTAATTAATTTTTGTGTGTGTGTGATGGAGTCTCACCCTGTCGCCCAGGCTGGAGTGCAATGACGTGATCTCGGCTCACTGGAACCTCCGCCTCCTGGGTTCAAGTGATTCTCCTGCCCCAGCCTCCGGAGTAGCTGGGATTACAGGCACCGACAACACGCCCAGCTAATTTTTGTATTTTTATTAGAAATATGGGGTTTCACCAGGTTGGCCAGGCTAGTCTCGAACTCCTGACCTCAGGTGGTCCACCCGCCTTGGCCTCCCAAAGTGCTGGGATTACAGGTGTGAGCCACCACGCCCGGCCCCCCTCTTTATTAACAACAGGCCTTCACTAGTATAGTCCTTTCCAAAACTGCAGCTGAAATCCCTTGAACGTATGAGCCCTTCAATAATAACTTTGCACTGTGAGTGGCAATTACAGAGTAAACCAGGCAGCTGAAGCAAAGGTGGGGCCTCTGTCTCCGGATAATGGAGCACTCACAGAACCCTCAAACCACCAGGTGATAGCTATGCAAGCTGGGGTTGGAGGGTGGAGATGCAGAGTGGGAAACAGGTTTCCATGGAGGCCTCCTTTTAAGTGAGAGTTCTAAAGATGGCCAGGTCCTCTCTATCTACACCAGCCACCTTTTGATGCCGCCTCACCTGACTCCTTTGAACAGGTGTGCTTTAAGAACCAAAGTTCTCCAGAGAAATGCCCATTTATTCCAGAATAAGGACAGAAGATACTAGATCACACACACACACACACACACAAACACAAATACATTTTGTGTTTACTACTCCAATATGCCATGCTGAGATATATTTTATAAAATGTGCAGGGAATCACTGGGTTCCCTAGGGACTCCAGAGTGAAAGAATGAAAGCCAACAGCAGTTCAGGTGAAGGATGTGGCATTTTTGTTCCTCCACAGTGCTATTCAGACTTAGTTTAATTTCTTCCAATATAAATGTGTCCAATCTTACTTACTCTGTTAGATTATAAGGTTTTACATAATTGAGCACACTCAGATCTTCTTTCTTTCAGATACATTGACAACAGTCCCCCTCAGTTTCTACAGAAGTCCTACCTGAGTCACTTTATGTGAATCTGCCACAAGTAACCCTGGGCCAATTGCATTACCAATGACAGGGTCTCACAGAGACAAATTTATAATTAGATGTGCCACTTGAAGTGCTGGCAAAGAGCAACTTTAAGACTGAATAAAACCATCAATGCTACTTCAGAATCTCCTTTGGATTCTTTTTGTATGACTACAGGACACATTAAGTCTAATTTATTTCTTTTTTTGCTCCTCTAGAGAAACAAAAAGAGAAATGAGGAGGAAAAAGCTCCCAGAAATAAATGACCATCCAGTAAATTTCCAATTACATAAAACGTCCTCAATATGTTAGGATAGAGTTAGGGTAACTATTCAATGCAGTCATTGATTTGAGGCCAATGCTGGGTGGTTTATCTTCCTAAATAAAATTGCAATTGCAACACCAAAAGAATTCTGACACAAAGCCTCTGCTAACAGATATTTTATGGGTATGCCTTTTTTATGACCCTGTATTAAATATTCTGTAGCTTCTGGTCTGTGAAAATGTAATAAAAAATATTTAAGCAATATCACTTTGGACAGAAAAGGAACAAATTGTCTACTTGTTGTAATAATACATCTTTCCTATTTTATGGGTTTGTTTAAAATAACAATACAAATTATTTTTCAGTTTCATGAAGAGAATTTCACTTATTTTTATTTTTCCATTTTCTTTGATCTGAGTCAATGTTCACTTTTCACATGAGAAGTAACCTGGCATGACAAATTGGTAACAAGTTACTTTTATTCATATTTGGCTTTCAGTTCATAATTTAAAATGTGATATTGTTTTTCCCTTCAACTGTTTAAACAGGATCTGTTTTTTAAAAGAAGAAAATGTTTCCCCACCTTTTTTCTTACCCTTGTAGAGTCAAACTATGAAGTCATTATGACTTTAATTTGAAAATACTCTTAGGTTAATGTAATGCCATGACACACTAATTCTGAATTGGCAATGAACAAATTATAAACATTTATTAAACTCTGCTTTTTTAAAATAAGGCCTTGAGATAAGTACTGGACAAGTGGAGCTGTCAGATGATGTCCCAGGCCACAGGGAGCTCACAGACCCATCTCACACAACACACAAGGCTGGAAGAACAGGAAGGCGAGGAAAGAGGAGAGACCCTCACAGCCCGTGGGGAGTAGGGGAGGGCCTTCTAGGTGGACAGTGGTGGAACTGATTCTTCAAAGAAGGATTTTGATTGGTAGATCAGTGGTTTTCACATTTTAGATGGAACTTGTTAAACACAGAGTCCAATACTGCTTTTCCCAGAGAATTATAAGCAGCATATCTCAGATGTGACCCAGAAGCCTGTGTTTTGAATAAGCTTCCATCTGATCTTGATTCAAGTGGTCCCAGGACCACCCTCAGAGAACCACACAGCCGACAGACAGAGCTGAGTAGTGGGGCTGGGAGAGGCACATCAGGCAGAAGAACCATCTGTGAGACCGGAGTAGGGCAGAAGGCACAGGCACAGAAGGATCGAGAAACTGGAGGGTGACAATCTTAGACATGCAGGCAGATGTCTGATCATGAGGGCCTTGCTTGCCATGTGTAGGTGCTTGTACAGGATCCTAATCTGTTTAAGTATTTAAAACAAATGAGAAATAAGATCAGATGTGCTTAATAACTTTCGATGTTAGTAACAAAAAATTGAGGTAACAAATTCTTTCCATTTGATTAACTGCTCCATCTTTTTTTTTTTGGAAGGAAGCCATGAAGAAATAAAAAACACCTTTTTGTTGCTGTTTTTAATACAGGCACTAATGTCAGAATACAATGATTTAACACGCCCACCAAAATTGCAGGGATGCCGTGGTAGCAGCACATCTCGTAACAGACGATGCCAGGTGGCCCATAAATACTGCAGACACCACCCATAGCCACACACCAGGGGGCTTCCCAGACAGCACCCACATTCTCATTAGCAACATGACAGTTTTGTCATCACAGCCCTGTGGCCCAGGAGAGATCACTGCTGGGAGATGCCAGTGTACATGAGAAATAGCAGTAACAGGCTGCTGTGATCACAGTACACCCAAAGAAACACCAGTTATCAGTTCCAGTAAAAAGTCTAAGGATCACTACTCTCTATACCTCCCCACCATAGAGAAAGCACATACAATGATGTGCAGCACTGTGGCTGGGAGTGAAGGGCGGAGTGTCTCCCTATCCCCAAGAAGATCAGCCAACCCAGGGAAAGAGCTCCACAATGCAGGGAATTAAAAATAATGTAGGTAATGAGTATGTGCAAAGCTCTGGGGTTACAGGCACGAGCAATCACGCCCAGCCTGAAAACATCTATTTTTATTTCAGCACATGTTAATTAAATTGAAAATAAAAATTTCGACTCTAAAAGGAAAACTAAACTCTAAATTAAATTACACAGATACTATTTGAATAAAGGCTGGCACCTAAAATAAAATACCATGTGCCAAAGAATTATTTGGTCCTTGGCATAAATTCTTTTAGTAAATATCTAGTAACAGGTGGATCACGAGGTCAGGAGATCAAGACCATCCTGGCTAACACGGTGAAACCCCGTCTCTACTAAAAATAGAAAAAATTAGCCAGGTGTGGTGGAGGGCCCCTGTAGTCCCAGCTACTTGGGAGGCTGAGGCAGGAGAATGGCGTGAACCCAGGAGGCGGAGCTTGCAGTGAGCCGAGATTGCGCACTCCAACCTAGGCGACTGAGCGAGACTCCATCTCAAAAAAAAAAAAAAAGATCTAGTAACAATTTGGTAGGGTAGCTGGGCCTAAAGAGATTCTGCTGAAGGTAAGTAAAAATGTTAATAAAAACTGAATTAAGGGCAAAGTGCATTCTTATTGTATTTCCTCAAGCTTCCAATATAATTTATATCAACTACAACATCTCTGGAACATAAGCCTGGTAGAAAGAAAATATTGCAGGTCTGAAGAATCTGTAAACCATATTTACAAAGGGACACCAGCAATACTATTTAAGAATGTATGTACTCAATAATCTAAAACCTGTGAGGAGCCTCCTCCCTTCAAGATGATGGCAAACAGACTCACAAGCTTAAAAGCAGTGTCCCAGTTTAACAAAATATGTGGGTTTTTTGGGCCTCATTAAATGGGAGGCCCATTACTCCAGTGCAAAGTGGGGATATTCTGCATGGTCTTTGTGTGATTACATAAAGCAAATGTTTGATCAGCTGTTGACAATATTTGCAAATAGTAACAGATTGAAGATGGGTAGTAAAACAGAGGTTTTGACAGTTTATAAATTCAAACTCATGTCCTTCACTCCCTAGCACTCATTCTGTGATTTCTGAACCTGGTCTTCTCCCTGTGCCACAGATCCAACCCTCCCCCATCTCTCGTGACTTTACCTCTCCCAGGTCCCTCTGCTGCAACCTCTGTTTATGAGCTGATGATGCTCTTCGTGCCCAGACTCCTCCTTTGTGACTCTGAAGCCTTTTCTAACTATTCCATCTTTGTTGGGTTCTCTCCTTTCCCCAAACCACTGCTGCATATACAGTCAGAGCTACCCTATTTGGCTGATAGCACTTTATGCACTTCTGACTCTCTGCGTAAGTTTCTTGGGAGCAGGGACTTATTCACAAGTATTTTTAGAATTCTATTTGCATCTCTACCACAAGAATTATAGAATACCATGCTAAGCACTGAAATCTTTTTTCAGTAGAACTTGATCTGCAAACATATTCTTTGTCCCAGGAATATCTGTAAAGAGCAACGTGACCCTGTTACTGAATCCCCTGGGTGCCTGCCTTTAGATACTGTCAAGGAGAAGAGAGTTCTATGTGTTAACCAAGGGGCACTTTTAGAGCATGCGACAGTTCATCCTTCGATAAAACATAATGCCTTTTGTTTGCCAGTGAATAACCTGTATCTTCTCCCTACATAAGGAGATAAAACATGAGGTCTTTTGTTTGCCAATGAATAACGTCTATCTACTCCCTAGTCAAGTGAGAAGAGAATGTAACTTTTGGGAGAATAAAATACCACATAAATTTTTGGTTCTAGCTCTTCTTATGGTTTATGTCAAGCATCTAGAAGCATATAGAATCAACAAATAGCTAATAAATAATGATGGCGTTACTGAGTATGAAATATCTGTATATCAATTTCCACAAATGACAATCATGGTTAAACTTATCCAAAAAGAATGTGATACAATTACAAGGTTACAAGCCAAGTTACTGCTAATTTAACAGCATCCATCTGGAAACCAATGTCCAGTTTTGAGAAAAATTAAATCAAGAAAATGTTCCAAAATCAAGACAGTCCTCTCATTTACAAAATCAAGCTAAAGCTTGAATAGTGTTTACCGAGCACTTACTGTGTGCAGCACCGCTCTAGAGAGGAGAGGGCAGAGAATTTTCTAAGAAGTGAGGATCCCTGCCTTCAAGGAGTTAACACATTCCACCTGGAGATTAATGGAAGCTATGATAAGTGACATCTAAATAGATATTTATCAGATTTTCCTTTTGGAAACCAGCACTATAAACATTTTTTGAGTCTCTGTGGGTTGCCAGGCACTGTGCTAAATAGTGGAAATATGATAATGAGTAAAATAACAGTTGAAAGAACTCACAAACTAGAAAGGAAGCTAGACATATGAGTACACAAGCATTCCTATATAGTTTGCATATTGATAGCACATTAAATGTATTTTGTATGGATATAGTGTCTCTCTTAAATCTAGCTCCATTATCTAGGTGTGATGGCTAATTTTTTGTGTCAACTTGACTGCCCCAGGAAGTGCGCAGATAAAACATTATTTCTGGGTGTATCTATGGGGCTGTTTCTGGATGAGATTAGCACTTGAATCAGTGAACTCAGTAAAATACAGTAGATGGCCCTTCCCAGGGTGGATGGGCATCATCCAATCCATGAGTGCCTGGATAGAGCAAAAAGGCAGAGAAATAAGTAATTCACCCCTCTTGCTTTTGGTCTATTTGTATGAGCTGGAATATTGGCCTTTTCCTGTTGCTGCCTGGGATTTACATGATCAACTCCCTTGGTTCTCAGGCCTTAGGAATTGGACTGAAATTACACCATCAGCTTTTCTGGGTGTCCAGCTTGCAGACAGCAGATCACAGGACTTCTCAGCCTCCATAATCACATGAGCCAACTCCTTATAATGAATCTCTTTATCCATAATATATCTATATGTCTCTATATATAATACATACATATATATCAAATGAAGAGATTTCTTTATTATATATAATGAAGAACCAATAGGAGATAGACAGATAGATATAGATAGATAGATAGATAGATAGAGAGATAGATAGATAGACCTAGTTTATCTCTATCTATCTCTCTATTTATCTATCTATCTCTCTATCTATCTATCTATCTATATGTATATATACAATTCTCTTTCTTTGGAGAACTCTGACTAATACACTAGGTTTTGAGAGGATCCCACCTATAATGGTCATGAACAGAGTAACAGCAAGATGGCACAAATGCCTTTTTGGAGTAAGTGATAGGAAAAAACAATTCCAAAAACACCTTCCTTTTGAGTACTGGGAAAACTCTAGGCAGAAGTTGGCTGAGAAGTACTTTTTCTAAATTCACAGAGGCAGTCTCTGAACCCCTTCTACAGAGGAGCTCCATCACCGTGATGTAAGCAGGCCCTGCAGTTCTTTCCAGAGTAGTCTTGGGATCACCGCAAAGCTACTGAGTGATAACAATGTGAAACAGAAACACAGAGACAAGAATAAAGAGAAGAATGAAATAGGAATAGGGAATAGAAAAGCATCAACAGTAATATCAGAGAAATCATAGCTAAATAGATATTTATCAGATTTTTCTTTTGGAAATCAGCACTATAAACATTTTTTGAGTCTTTGTGGGTTGCCAGACATTGTGCTAAATGCTGGAAACAAAATAATGAGTAAAATAACAGTTAAAAGAACTCACAGACTAGAAAGGGAACTAGACATATAAACATACAAGCATTTTTATATAGTCTGCATACTAATAGCAAACTATTAGCTAAACTCTGTGTAGCTGAGTCAGAAAACATAGTTTAAGGGCAGATCAACATTGACAATCTCCAACAACTGACATGACCATATTCCTACTTACAAGTGCCAGAGCCAGGTGTACCCCCGAAGAGCCAAGAAACCAGTAACCTGAGTCTGAGCATGTTTACATACTATTTTATAGCACGACTTCTTTTTTCAATCCACATTATAAAATTGGCATTTTTCCATATTGTTGGAAACTGCAAACAATTCAACAAACTAGAAAATATAGAAAAATATATGAAAACATACCACCCATAACACCACAGGCATGAATAAACCCCATTAATATTTTGGCACAGATTCTTCCATGTGCCAGTTTGAAGAAGGTCTTGTCTGAGAAAAACAAAGGTGTTAGAAAAGAACAAGAAGAAAACAATCTGAACCTAGACCTGGACTATGAGGGAGGTACTGTTAACCTCCTGGATAAAAGTGTTAATGTATATTTAAATGAAAGCACTTATTACTCAAAACATGATAGTTGAATTTGAATTTTATACTAGCGTCTTGATACAGAAGCATCTATATATGACTATATTAATACAAATATGTATAGTTCATAGAGAGCATCTATTAGCAAATTCCTCCTCAATTGGCCCTGTCATTTGTTTACTGTTGTCCCAAGATAAAAGGTCTCTTCTGATATTGTAAGAAGGAGATACCAAGGCAGAAGCCCCTGAGATATAGGCCATTTACTGTTACACCAAAAGCATGTGTCTTGATTGGTAGCTTGTGAATAGGTCTTAGAGAAAATGCCATAATGGTAACATCTTTGTGTGGGCCGCTCATGTCCCTCCCTCTCATGGGGACTCCTTGGCCTAAGAGGCCACCCATTTTTATTCAAGAAAAATTTGTGTAGAAAGGGAGGTAGTGAGTCAAGGCAGAATCAGGCAACTATGGCATTATTATACCATAATTTTTACCATGGCACAGACACAACAGTGACTGCAGGCTTGTCTTTTACTAACAGTATTGAAGGAACAAATCTTTGATCTATAGAATTTGAAATCATTTTAAGGTCAAAAAATGGTACATACTACATCAGTATTTAATATTGAAAAACTGGAGTTAACTAAATGATCATAAGATACTAAGTGAATTATGACATATTCATAAGAACAAAACACAAGTTACTAAAATTATATTTATTAGCATGCAAACTTAATGTGTTATATATTTATAAGTCTACAGATGACTGGATGGATGGCAAATTATTAATGAATTTGGATTTGTGGCAAATTATTAATGAATATCATGGATTGGTTTTCCCCCTTATTTTTCTCCCTGTATTTTTAAAGTTTTCCCAATTAACTTGTATTAGTTTTATAATAAAAAATATTGTTTAAAAATGTCTAACAACACAGGAAAATGTTTAATTTTATGATGGTAATTGAAAAAACATCAGGCAATAAAATACTACATATGACTGAAATACAATGACTTAGTTCACAGTAAACAAGGATTAGAGGAAAATACTTCAAACTATTTAACTAATAATCATCAACCCACACGAAGCACCTATATTCCCTGAGTACAGTGTGGTAATTAAAACAGACAAGGTTGCCACTTTCCTGGAGGTTACATTCTAAATTAATAAGATAGAATGATCAAATAATTAAAGAAGCAAGACCTTTTCAGTTGCTAGTAAGTGCTGTGAAGAAAATACGATAGGCATATGTAATGGAAAGTCATTGTGAGGTGGGGCTTCTTGACACTGTGCAATCAGGGATTGCTTCTTTGAGCAAAGATATCTGGGATGGAGCCTAAATAACACAGGAAGGCCAGCACGTGAAGATGTAAGGACACAAAGGACTTTAAATAACAGCAAAGACAAAGACAAAGACCTCCTAGATTCAATGAGCTCGTTGGGACTGTAACACAAAAAGGAAGTGGGCAGGAGATTGATTCAGGATATGCATCCGCAGGAACTGGCAAGGATCCCATCAAGCAAGGCCAGGGTAATGAGTTGACATTTTATTTTACTTAATAAAAATTCATTGCAAGATTTTCAACAAGAGTGTGATATCATCTGAGTACTTGCTGATGGAGTAGAAGTGAAGTTTGAGGGAAGAAGAGACAACAAGCATGGATTGCAAGTTGAGAGCTGGAGCAGTAGAGAGATGATGGTGCCTACTCCGATGACTGCTAAGAGGGAACAGATTATAGGGTGAAAGAACATGGATATGGGGAATCAAAAGTTCATTCCGGCCATGTTTTGTTGGATGTAAAGTGCTAGTAGGCAACTGGCTATATGAATCTGAAGCTGCTGGGTAAAGAGGATAGGATTGGTGGAAAAGTTGGGAATTATTGTCATATGGATGTCATTTAAAGCACTGGATGGAATCATATAAAAAGTATAAATAGCCACCGGGCACAGTGGCTCATGCCTGTAATCCCAGCACTTTGGGAGGCTGAGGCGGGCAGATCATTTGAGGTCAGAAGTTTGAGACCAGCCTGGCCAACATGGCGAAACCTCATCTCTCCTGAAAATACAAAAACTAGCCTGGCATGGTGGCAGGTGCCTGTAATCCCCACTACTCAGGAGGCTGAGGCAGAAGAATCGTTTGAACCTAGGAGTGGAGGTTGTGGTGAGCCAAGATCGTGCCACTGCACTCCAGCCTGGGCTACAGAGCAAGACCCTATCTTAAAAAAAATAAATAAAATTAAGAAGAACAATCTTACCCAAATTAACAGGTCAAGCATAGGAAGATAAGAATAGCTTGTGATTTATCAAGAAACTGATTGGCATAATGTCATAGAAGATGAACAGAAAGATTGTTCAGGGAGGAGAAATAATCAATTGTGTCAAACGCTGCAGAGAGATATAGTAAAGCAGACGGAGAATTAACTACTGGATTTGGCAAAACTGAGATCATAAGTAACTTAGACAATGGTAGTTTTAGGACAGTGATGAGAAGGAATACCATTGGAGGAAGAGAGTAAGAGGGAAGCACAGACAGCAAATAAGAAAACTCAACGGTATGAAAGCTACCAAAGCAAGAATAGCTGGAAGGGAAGATAGAGTTTCATTAAAGGTGGGTGACACGAAAGATGATTAAAAGAGAAGGAATTAGATACAGGACTCAAGTGGAGGGGCTGCCCTTCACTGTTGTAACACAAGGTAAGGCAGAATACACAGTACAGATGCAGGTAAAATGGAAGACATTGCAAAGGATGGATAAAGGAGCTTTCATTTTTATCTTCCCAGTTTTAACAGTGATCTCAGATGTTGTTCGTAAATTTTATTTTACTGTTGCAATACTTCTTTTGTATTTCCCAAAGTTTCTATAGTGAATATATATTATAATCATAATTTTAAAAACACTACTTTTTGAATGAAACTTAAAACCACACTGGAAACATATGTGGACATTTTAAAACTAGTAATGTTATACAAGTGATTTATTTGAACTTACATTAAAAAGAGGAAAATTTTTTGTGGCACAGTCTCTGCCCTGTTCCAGCTTTCTAGCTGTCAAAATGTATACCTTCCTTGGCTATTCCTTTCTAAGGGTTGTGCTTGGAGCAAGGACTTGAGAAACTGTACCAATATTGTAACTTTGGAGCTTAACCAGAAAATGGAAGTTTTCTTTGCCCCCATCTCAAGTCTAACATAAAAATGTCATATATACAAAAACAATTGGCCTAGAATATTCCAAACTCCTGTCTTCCTCGTTACAATTTTTTTTTTTTTTTACAAAACCATTTCCTGCTCTTTTTCATCCAATTCTGCCGCAGGCAAAGGCATTCTAATGATACCATGAAACACACAGTGTTTTGCTATAGATTCCTTTTCCTTTCATTTTTTGATGAAATACTAAGGCAGTTTTCTTCATTGGTTTCAGAAGCCAAGTGGATGCAATTTAGGAGTTTACAGAAGCACCAAAATCAATGCAGAGAGGAGGAAGATGGGGCCATGAATGTAAATAGCTTATTGACTGAGCAACAGGAAGAGGCTGAAATATTCAGCCAGCACTTGCTTGTGATTATCTGCCACCCTCTTCCTTCCGTGGGGAGGGAATGGCCTGGTCTCACTGAGCTCATATTACTTTTAACATATATAAGAGACCAGGTGTTTAAGGTTTAAAACCTGGCATTCCATAAGGAGAAGGGTATTACTGATCAGGATTACAAGTATTACTTTTCTTCTTAGTTGAATAAGTTATTTTTCTTAATTTAAAAAGATTCTGTTGGAAGAGAACAATTCACCTCATCTACATAAGTATTGGCTCTTCTCGAATACTCTCTATTTACACTTCCTATGTGATTCCATCCAGATCTGTGCTTTCAATGCCATTCACGTGACAATCATTCCCAAGTTTTTCCCCAATCCTATCTTCTCCACCCAGTTTCAGATTCACAGAGCCAACTGCCTACAAAAGCACTTCATATCCAAAATGTGGCCAGAATGAACTCTTGATTCCCCATACCCATGATCTTTCACCCTAAAATGTGTTCCTCTCTTAGCAGTCATCAGAGTAGGCACCACCATCTATCTACTGCTTCAGTGGATAGATGTCATGCTTGACTCAACTTTGGAGTCATGCTTGAGGTCTCTTTAATTTGCTGCTGTTGTTAGAAAATTTAATGAGAGGAAACCCTGGCTGAACAGAGAAACTCTTTTTTTTCAATAAACATGATCTTGATTTGTAAACAGTGTGAATTCTCCTGGGAAAAATCATCCACTGATGGAAAATTGACAGCCCTTCCCTCTCTCTTTCCTTTGCTCCCCTCCTTTCTTTTTATCCACTCTCCTTTATGTACAGGAATAATTTATTTTCTCTTTTGAAATCCTCTCCGTTAATGTGAACTCCCTCTGGAAGGACCAAGCATCTACGCAGGAGGCTGTAGTCAGTTGTGAGAATTTTAAATACTTGGTGGTTTAAGCCTTCACCTCATCTACATTGGTAATAAACCACTCTGAGAAACATCTTTTGTTATATGCAGTGATTCTCACTTGGGGAGGGGGATGAATGAGGAGGAGGTGCGAAATGTGTGCAAAATGAGGAGGTGCGAACCTGTGTGTGGCAGATGAGTTCCCTAGAGATTTGTGTAGGTGACTGCCTACCATCTTCCTAATCTTCAGAATGACTGATGGACTTTTCCTCCCTTCCTTGAATAGCCAGAAGAAACTTTTTTTTTTTATTTACACTGATGAAAACAAATGCCTGAACAGGGCAGTTTTCATCTATAGAAAATTCTCAATTATCCTGTGGATTTTCTATGGCCTACTTTCAAGTCTATAAAGGTCTCTACTAATGCTTTATAAATTTCAGGCTCACTTTGCCCTCATGAGTCAGTGACCACTCAGGAAATACCCACTACATTTAGTACCAGATTAAGCAAACTATAAGGAGAGATAAATCAGTGGGAAAAATCACGCTGCATACAAAAGACAAGGAGAAATGTTTTGGGGGGTATCTCGTAGCCTGGATTATCAACATCACTATTTTCCAACAAAACAATGCCTTAGAGGCACCTTAATACTTTCTGAAACTTCTACTTGTATCTCAGATTCAGAGAAATGAGTTCAGCCATTTTGAAAGTATTGTACAATTAATTATTTAATTCATATATGATTCAAGAGAAATCTTTTCTTCTCCTATCTGATAGCCATCTTTAAGTCATTTCACAAGTCATTAGCAACCCTACGGGTCAATGAGAAAGAAATAGAAGGAAGATAAAGGACAGTTCAGCTTGTTGCTTACTAGAGCCCTGATAGAATTCTGGTAAATGCAAGACTAGAGAAGAAAACGGAGTGAAATAAGGTTTCCCAGCGTTCTACCTTGGAATTTCAATTATTTATGTGCTTCTTGGCTTCCACCACTATGAATAATCAAGAGCCAGCCAACATGAAGGCAGCTATGAAAATAAGTACATTTTCAGGGAACAAAAGAAATCAGGGTGGAACTAAAGGAAATGATGAATGAGCCCGATTTTTCAAATCTAGAAATTGTAGTGAAAGAAATTTAACTTGCTTTGACCTCCTATAACATTTATACTTGTACCAACAATTTTGCACTTAGCACACACTGACTTGTGCCATTATTATTGTTAGTAATAACAAGAGTAATGGGTATTAATTGATCTGTTACTAAGTTCTAGACTATCCAAAGCACCTTGCAAACAATGTTTCCAATCCTTTCAGCAACCTCCAAGATAAGTATTATCATTCGCATTTTACTGAGAAGGAATCCAAGGCTCAGGGGTCAATAACCTGCTCAGGGCCACAAAGTCTGCTGGGCCAGTAAGGGTCGAACCTAAGACTGGCTGACCCCAAACCCACTCCACACAGTTTTGTCAGCATCTGATAGAACCATTTGCAGGTCTCACTCTCTTTCTTAGTGAGACTGTAAGCATCCACTGGAGAGTGGAAGTGGAATTTCTAGTGGGACAAGACCTGGAATTTCCATATTTCTAAATCACTGATTTCCAGTGGAGTACTTAGTGAGTCTCCATTGTATCAGGAAATTTTTGTTTGTTTTCATGTCATTTTTTTATTTCCACTGAAGGGCTAGCTGCAGCAATGCAGTTACTGTGTCGAGAGATAGTAATGTTTTTGCTACCAACAGTATAAGCTGGGTCAGCTAACATGGTATTTAAAAAAATGTATTGCAACCCTGTCTTAGCACTTACAAATGGGTGGTATACATACAAACCTATCCCAGGGAGCCCCACAAACCTGAAATATTTGAGGCAAATAGTGGTTACTTATAGGTCACCAACGGGAGCAGACACAGGGGTGTAAACTGTATCACCCCAAGTGGTTACTATTACCGCCAATATGATGACTGTGGTCACGGTGTCTTGTTCCACTCTAAAGACAGATTTACCAGTAGAAGAGGCATTGCAACCTGTCATTACAAAGGGAAGTTCAATCCCACCAGCTTGAAAAGCAGGGGTCACTTTGAGCCTCTTTTTAGAATAAAGGAAAATGCTAACCTATCAGGATATCTAATGTCAAAAGAAAAACAGCGTAGCTCCTTGCTGGATTACTCTGCCTCAATAATTTAGAACAAGTGAGTAGCTCTAAAGAAAGGATTGAAATTGTGTCTTTGCTTATGAAAAATTACTAAAAATCGTTTGCATATCCCTGTTAATCCATTCAATGGTACTTAATCAGCAAACAACAGAGACTTCAGCACAAATGCTGCTATCTTCTGAGGCAGCCACAGCTTGCACAAGGGTCAAAACTGAACTCAAAGAAATGTAAATTTACCCTTTCTATCCAAAGAAAAATGTACTTGACTCACTGATAAATGAAATGTGAGCTGTTTCTCAAAAACTACACATATAATCTTAAAAATCTTTTGGAAACCATCCAACAGACAAAATCAGCTACTCTAGAAAGAATTTCTTCCAAAACTTGTTAAAAATTATAAATGCACTATCAGTCAATTTGGGCAATATTATATACCCCTCCAATATTATTCAAGAAACAAATAGAGATGAAAAAGAGATTCTTCAATTTCCAAAATTTTATAGTGCCTTTTTGGCTTGATTTTTAGTAGACAAAAGAGCAAACTCTCCCTTTTTAATACATAAAGGGTTGTGCTTCAGCCTACAGCTCTCCTGTCCTGCTCTAGCCACATCAAGGGATTCCTAAGTGACCTTGGCTAAAGCAGTTAACCTTCCTGCATTTTAGTGTGGCCAACTGTGAAATAAGAAAGATAATGACAACAAAAATAATAAGGCTCAGCATCTATATACCTCACTGAAGTGTTCTTATGAATTAATCATACTGAGCTTTGGAAGTGGTTTTATGCTCTAAAAGCATTTGACAACAGTTAGCAAATTCCCACATTAATGTACTATATATGGTCCATAGGATTACGTCAGAGACTTTGCACGATACAGTGCATTCAGGTTATTTTGTGGACAAGACTTCAGGTGACATTAAAAGAAATACGTTCTCTAGGCCGGGTGCGGTGGCTCACGCCTGTAATCCCAGCACTTTGGGAGGCCGAGGTGGGTGCAGCACCTGAGGTCCGGAGTTTCAGACCAGCCTGACCAACATGGAGAAACCCTATCTCCACTAAAAATATAAAATTAGCTGGGCATGGTGGTTCTCTAATTACTTTTGCTATTTACCCCAGGGACGAACAAGAAAGTTAATTTTAAAAATTGCATCCAGTGCTATGGTCTGAATGTTGATGTCCCCCCAAAATTTATACGTTGAAACCTAACACCCAATAAGATGGTATTAAGAAGTGGGGCCTTTGGGAGATGATTAGGTCATAAGGGCCCCACCTTCATGAACGGGATTAATGCCCTTATAAAAGAGGCTCCAGGGAGCATATTACCCGCATGTAAGGGCACAGCGAGAAGGCACCATTTACAAGGAACTAAACTTCACTAGACACAGAACCTGCTGGCACCTTGATCTGGGACTTCCCAGCCTCCAGAACCGTCAGAAGTAAATGTTTGTTGTTTATAAGCCACCCAGTTTAAGATATTTTTGTTATAGCCATCCAAATGGACTAAGACATCCAGTTTAGTAAGAATTATAAAAGTATCTAAGTAAAAGGTCAGGCCTTGACAGTTTAAATGTAAGCTCTGAGAACAGGTGATGGATAGCTTGTGAAGTGAGGTGACTCTCCCTTTTACCCCAGCAGTCTGTTCCTTTTCCAGTCCTGTCCTTTACAAGGGCCTCCTCCCTTACTCTCCACTGAATCACATCCTTCTCTCCTATCAAAGATGCAACTTCTAAGGCAGACTTTTCTGATTAGACACACTCTCCTCACCACGTGAAGAAATTCTTACTACCAAATGAAGCTATAATTGTGTTTAATTGGATCATGTAATACATAATTATTAATCATTATAATGTATTTTATAATCAGCTCCTAGTGGCCAGGCCCAGGACTCCCCTTCCTGAAAACATGAAGCAAAGTACATCGCTCTTCAGTTCTATGGTCACCCAGTGAATCGTGCTAATTAGATTTAAAACATCTTTAGATATTTATCATAGATAGCATAAGACTTCAAAAATCAATTGTTATCAATACATCAATAACCACCTCTTGGATTCAACACATGGGACTTTGCAGATACAGCTTTAGATTCTATCTCCTTCATCATGAATTCAGAGGGTGTGGACAGAAATGCCCCAACAGAAAACCGTCTGCTGTATGTGGCTCCTTTCCTTCATCTGTTGGCTTTCCTGCTTTACTCCACCTCACGCATAATCTGAACAGTATCATTTAAGGACTCCCATCTCTCCTCTTTTACATAAGATCTACCAGCAAAATGTTCAGTCCTGACATGTTCTTTGACACACATAGTTTTGTGGCATCTCATTAAGTTGTTGTGTTTGATGTCCACATCAAAACTGGTGTGCAAGTCACTGAACAATGGCATGAGAACCTAAATACTGACCGTACTGGGAGGTCTAGGAACCTTGAGGAATTGTTTTGCACAGCTGATACTTTCTTCTGTTTCTAGACGGAAAGAATCTCTTTGCTGGAGCACCAACCTGGAAGTCAGGGGGCCCAGGTTCCAGTCCCAGCACTGTTCCTGATCAGGAGTGGGTCCTTGGACAAGGTCTATCAGTTGTCTACACCAATGCTTCATCAAAAGGGTTAGTCTTGATCATCTCTCAGCTCCTTCTTAATCTTAAAATTTATAGAAAATAATACGATTCCACGGCTTTTCATACACATGTTTGTGTTAAAGGTATATCAAAGAAATGCAGAAGTATGCTGTGGCTTTCTTTTGGAGGGAAGCGGGGGACAGGGTCTCACCCTGTTACCCAGGCTGGAGTGCAGGGGTGTGATCTCGGCTCACTGCAACTTCCACCTCCCAGGCTCAAGTGATCCTCACCTCAGCCTTCCAAATAGCTGGGACTACAGGCACGCACCACCATGCCTGGCTAATTTTTGTATTTTTAGTAGAGACGAGGTTTCACCATGTTGCCCAGCCTGGTCTCGAACTCCTGAGCACAAGTGATCCATCTGCCTCAGCCTCCCAAAGTGCTGGGATTACAGACATGAGTCACCGTGCCTGGCCTGGCTTTTTGAATTTGAATTTACTATACAACTTTTGGATTTACTACACAATTTCTAAAGAGCTGGAGTAAAGTTTAGACCTCTATTTAAAGATCCACAAAACTAACAGTCCCCATAAACAAGAAAAGGTAACAGATGAAATTAAAAGCAAGCACCACTTCAAATCAAATCCAAACTGCTATTCTTTTGCCTACAGTTGGAAACCTGGAGACAACAAGTAATAACAGATTAAAAAAACAAACGAACAAACAAACAAAAACTGGAAAAGTTAGAGAATTAAGAAGATCCTATACAAAACTTCTGCTTCTCTTCTTCCTCTTCACTGAGTGCAAAACATGCAGGAATTGCTTGGATTCTAAAACATGGAATTCTGAAACACAAGAATTCCAAAACGTGCAGGAATTGCAGGAATTTCTTATGCTGGAATTTCTCTCTTAGAGACAATAGAGCCACAATACAAATGCAAACCAAGAGGGAGATCAGTCTCTAAAAGCCTGATAGGGGAACAAAGCAGGGTAGATAAAAATCATAGTCTCTAAGTGGGTGCATGGATAAATCAGCCTTAGAGGACACCCAAAAGAGAACAGTCCTGGTTTAGCCACCGGTAGGCTCGCACTCAGGTGCAGCAGTCTCTGTGTTAACTCCATCTCCACTCTGGAAAAAATCATGCTGGATGTAATGAATGCTGGAGTCTTTAGGAAAAAGATGGGGCTACAGTTAGTCAGTAGCCACTAATGCTACATCTGTGGCCATGGAATTAGCTGTACTGCTAAGCATCTGCCACAAAATTGCCACTATGACCTGTGAACTGCTAACGCCACAATTAGAACAATAACATCACAAAGTCTAAAGGAAGCTTTAATTATTCACTTAATTTGAAAAGTAAAGCTGGAGGGGACAGCTGCTAAGGACACAGCTTTTCTTTACTCATTGTTACTTATTTGGCTTTGGGATTTTTCTATTGTTAATGTCATTCTCTTCCCATTTAATGAACCCTGATTTTCCTGGAAGTCCTATAGAAAAGAGCAGTATTAAATCCAAGTACTTCCAATTATTTCAAGCATGTGGGCAAAACATTAGCTCTCTGCAATAGACGACCAACTCAAACTCCACTGGAATGAGGGTCACTCTGCTATTTAATGCACTCAAATGGTGTAATTAAAATAAAGATAGTGACTGCAAAGTGCCTCTAAGTTTAGACAACAAAGATTTGTGAGTCTACCATGGCACATATAAACTACTCCAAGACTTTATAGTATAGAAAAGGAGAAACGTATTTGCAAGAAGTACAAGGCGAAATGTGAAGCAATGATGCCACATAAGGTTTACAAATTTGGAGCCATTTACAAGGAGGAGGAAGGGATAACTTATGATTGGGGATCAAAGAAGGACTCATGGCAGAAGTGACACCTGAAGTAATTCCTAGTCTGGGCCATGAGGGAAAATAGTATTTCTGACAGCTGGGTTCGCGTAAGAGATAACTCAGAGGCAAGAAAGAGCGGAGGGAGCTTCAAAGATGGGGAATGGTTGCAACTAGCTGAAGCAGCAGAGAGAGAAGGCCTGAAAGAGAGTGGAAAATAGGTTTTGGAGGGCTCTGAAGGCCTGCCTCAAGAGTCTACGTTTTATTTGGAAGCCAAGAGATAAACCAACAGTGTTTAATTAGAAAGCCACAAATTCATGATGGCTCTTTTGAGATTATCTTTCTGATGAGGATGTGCAAGATTAAATTCAAGGGAAATACCTGCAGTTCACTTGAGAAGCCACAGTTAAATCCTCGGAAGGACTCGGTAAGGACATGGAGTGGGGACAAGGGGAAAGGAGACTAATCTCTCCTTCTAAAGCAGGGCTGTCCAATACAAATTTCTGCAATGTGAGCCACCAGCCACATGCAGCTACTAAGCACTTGAAGTATGGCTAGTTCAACAGAGGAAGTAAGTTTTTAATTTTATTTAACTTTGATTGATTTTAATTTAAATAGCTACGTGTGGTTAGTTACTACTACATTGGACATACAGTTCTCAAGTAATAAATATGTACAGGTAAGAAGTCAAGAAAATCAGGCAAAATGACATTAAAGATGTTTAAACAAGAGATAGCAGAAATTTACAGTACTTCTGATAGTTTCTCAAAATGTTTGGCGTGAACCAAGTGCCTCTTAAAATACATTAAGCTGTGACCTTCTGGCAGATGGGAACGGTTTTCATTCATCTTTCTATCTCCTTATCTCTAGTACAGTGCCAAATGCCATAAGTACTCAATGAACAACTGTGAATGAATAAATGAATGAGTTAATGAATGAGTACATTGTGAATATGAAGTCTAGAACTCACCATTAAAGAATTACTGATTTAGGGAAATCCGTTTGTAGGTGAAGATAGCAATTGTGGGCTGTCTCCATAATGTCATTCCCTGAGTGACCCCAAAATAAAAAATCTAGAGCATATGAACTAAACAGCCTGAATGATTAGCATTCACTTTCTTAGTAAAATAGGTAATGTTATTTTTCTTCAAGAGCATTAAAACAGCCAAAAGAATTTATATGAATGCTGGAACCTTAACATCAACATACATTTATAGTTAAATGCTTTTAGAAATCAATTTTCTGATTATAAAAGGAATACATATTTCTTGTAGAGACTTTGGAATGTACTCAAAAGAGCAAATAAAAATTACCTACAGTTTTTAAATCAAAGACATTCACTGTTATTGTGTTTCCTTTATGCCTTTTTTTCTGTGTGTATAATATACATATTTTTTTCCAAAAAAAGATAAATTTTTATATTATAAGCAATGTCAATATTCTTTTTTATTTTTATTTATTTATTTATTTTGAGATGGAGTTTCACTCCTGTTGCCCAGGCTGGAGTGCAATGACATGATCTCAGCTCACTGCAACCTCCGCTTACCTCAACTTCTGCCTTCCCAGGTTCAAGTGATTTTCCTGCCTCAGCCTCCCAAGTAGCTGGGATTACAGGCATGCACCACCACGTCCAGCTAATTTTGTATTTTTAGTAGAGATGGAGTTTCTCTATGCTGGTCAGGCTTGTCTTGAATTCCCGACCTCAGGTGATCCTCCCACCTCGGCCTCCCAAAGTGCTGGGATTACAGGCATGAGCCACTGCGCCTGGCCTCAATATTCTTCTAAAACAATTTTAATAGTTGTATAATGTTCCATCATGTGAATATGCCCTAATTTATATAACCATACCCCTACTGTTGGTCGTTTAGGTTCATGCCAATCTTCTAGAATGCCATTTGGTGATTTATATTAAGAAACTTAAAATACTGACAGCATTGACCTAGGATCTCACTTTTACGAATATATTATAAGAAAATAGGCCAGGCACAGTGGCTCACGCCTATAATCCCAGCACTTTGGGAGGACAAGGTGGGCAGATCACCTAAGGTCAGGAGTTTGAGACCAGCCTGGCCAACATGATGAAACCCCATCTCTACTAAAAACAACAACAAAAAAAAAATAGGGAAAAAGAAAAGAAAAGAAAAAAAAGAAAAGAATCCTCAATGGGCACCAAAGCATTATTCATAATACAGTAAGACTGCTAAAAGGCTTTAACATCAAATAATAAAAGAATCATAAATTATGTCATGTGAATTTTATAACATTTGTAAAAGTTGTTTATGAAAAAATTGAAATGAGATAGGAAATACTTATAAAACAAAAACACACAGAACCGACTTACACAGGTAGGATAATCACCACTTTTTAAGACAAAACCAAAACCTGTGCATAGAGACAGAGAACAAAAGCCTGGGGATGGCGAAATACTAGCAATGGTTGTCCTTGACTAAAAAACTGTAAAGTAATTTTATCTGCTTCCACCCCAGCCTTCCCACATATGAAATGCTCTACAATAGACACAATTTTCTGTTAGTGAATCAAGAGTGTCCTGGTTAAGAACACAGGGTGCTCTGACCCTATCATCAGTGTCCTCAGGAAAGACATCAGGGCTCACGGTGATATCTAAGTCCTTCTCTCTTATTGTTTAGGACATCAAGAGACAAGTTTCTCTCTATTTTTAATACAGAAATGCAAACGAGCATGATTTCTAAGCAAAGAAACACTTCACAGGAAGTTTGCACACTACATGTTTTCATTCCTCTTCTTAGAAGGTGCAAGGTGACCTAGCTTTAAACCTCAGACCATAGTCAAAGAATGTTAATTTCATCAGCTCCCCACTAGAAATAAAAACATTACGTTTCCAGTCTCAGGCCTCATGTAAGGGAATCTGCCAAGGGTACCCCATAATGGCATTCAAATGTCCTGGGCAGGGGTGTTCATTTATAGCCATGACCATTGTGCTGAAGCAACTACCCCCGTGAAAAGGCAGGAAGCACTGTGAAAGCACACTGGCCTCAAATGCCATCATTACATTTGCAGGACTATTGCTAGTTGCAGCTCTTAGTGCTGCCCACAAGGAAGGCACTGTGCTAAGCAGTTCGTGGCATTTTTTACCATTCATTTCCCCTGTGGTAGATAAGGAAATAATCATTAAACACTTGTTAATAACCCCATTTCATAAATGGGAAGATTAAAGGATATAGAAGGTAAGTGGTCTGAGGTCCCTCACTTAAGGAGCATCAGAGATGGGATTCCGCCTTGGCAGCCTGACCAGGTGCACAGCCTGACTCCTGGCCACCCCGCTCACTCCCATACAGCCCACCATGCTCGTAAACTCTGCTCTGAATGTTATTTATAAAATCAGGTTGGAGTTTATATCCTTATTTTATGCAAACAGTTTCTAGCTAATGTGCAAAATTATCCTAATCATGTCAAAATAAAAGGGAAATAATTCACAGAAGCCCCTTTCTATAGCTACAGCTCACAAAACTATAGCTTCATTAGGGTATTTAATTGGAATTAAGCTCTATAGTCATTTAAGATTTAATTGGAATCAAATGTGCCACACTTACCGTACTGTACTGACGTAGTCACAAGAGAATAGAATTGTGCCATGCCAAAATAAATGTTTCTCTGACTGAGATTATGGGCATTCCTTTTCAAATTAATTAGTTCAGAATTTTCCATTTTTATCAACAGATTGCTTATACTACCGACCACATGAGCTGGCAGCAGGAAAGTCATTTAACTGTGTGACTGTGAGCTGCCTATACTGCCCCACCACTGCATACGCCATCCTCAGGCCTTGCGTTGGAACATGAAATGGCTGCACCCCACTCTCCCATCTCACTTTCTCCATGCTCAGCACATTCATATCTGTAGGTAGAAGGTAGCAAGTGGAAAACAAGCAAACTTGATCAACTTCCAGGCTTAGGAAAACAGATGTGAACCAAACAGGGAAAAGTCTATTTTCCAAGTACATTCGCTATGTATTGCTTTGAGACCTTGTAACACATTTTATTAACATGAAAATATGTCTCAAATTCATGAATCTATTAGATTTCAGGGTACTGGTCTTTCAGAACCTCTTTATTAGGCTATATTTGCCATTTACAGCTTCTCTCATGCTCACCGGTTGACTTCATTTAATGGGATTCAGTGAGTCTAGTCAATCATGTATGGAATTTCTCTTGTAATTCATTTTATGGTAATAATACCTTTCATTTGTATGGCACATTATAGTTCTCAAATCATTCGTTGAGTGCTCACAATATTTCAGTTATAGGCATCAAAAGAAATCATGCCCATTTTAGAGGCTAGCAGTGAAAAGATAAGTTGTGGTACTACATGGGGCAAAACTCAGCTGCTCCATCTGGATATCCTTCCTTTCAACGACCATACTAGGCTTTTTTTTTTTTTGTAAGTATATGGTCATGTAATAACTGAAACATTATAGATTCCTAGATCGTATTATTATCTCTCGAAACTGTTGTAGTAAATCAATATTTATAATATGCCTACTAAGTGCCAGATACCAACTTAGAACCTGGGGATATGAGAAGCTTGGGATGTAACTCAATAATCTTTCTTTTTTTTTTTTTTTGGTAATTCACCAGATTATCCTGCTGCATGGCCAGGGTTGGGACCAGCAGTGTTGTAGAAGGACTTCAGGCTTCAGGAATTCAAGGGTCTGGGCTTAAATCTGGCTCAACTGCTAGCCAGCTAGGTGACCAAGGCAGCCATTTTACCTCTCTGAGCTTCAGTTTGTCTAGAGTCAAGGGAAATATGGATAAAATAAACTAGTGGATATAAAGAGTCTGGCACATGGCAGGTATTCCGTCAATGGTAACTCTGTGGAAAAGGGAGACTAGAGAAGAAGAAAGAAAAAAGACAGCTCAGCCAACTTGATCCCTTGCATCTTTGTCTGGGCTGCTATGACAAAATACCATACCCCAAGTAACTTATAAACAACAGAAATTTATTTAGCACAATTCCAGAGGCTGGGAAGTCCAACATGAAGGTGGATTTGGTATGTGATGAGAGCCTGTCTTCTTTTTGTGTTCTCCCATGGTGGAAGGGGTAAGGCAGCTCTTGGAGGCCTCTTTTATAAGGGAACTAATCCCATTCAGAAGGGCTCAACCCTCATGACTTAATCACCTCTTAAAGGCCCCATCTCCAAATATCATCACCTTCAGAGTAGGATTTCTATACATGAATGGAGAGGGGCAAAAACATCCAGACGACAGCACCTTGAGACCATAAGACCAGTTTTATAAAGTGTGATATAACAAGACCTTAAAGAAGGCTCTTTCAAAACCCAGCACTTACTTCAAAAATGCAGGCATGCAATGACATTTATACTTCCCAAATGCAGAGGACCAGGTGTCTGAGTGTCAAAGAAAAATCTCCTTTCTGGAGAAAACAGGCTGGATAATTTATCAGTAGAGAGCTATAGAAAAGAGCATGCAGCTTCATGAATGGCTAGACCAAAAATAGTCACCACAGGAAGGCAGGAAATCTGTTATTAGTGAAAAGGCTAATTACATCTCATTTTAGAGAATGTTTGCTCTACTGGCCACCACAGGGATCCAGGGGTGGCAGGTGCCAGAGGCATTTCCAATGACCAACTGGGAGTGAAGTGCTGCCATCATTCTCCATGATACCCAGGGGCATAGCTCAGTCACTAGGAAAGATGACCACAGTACTGGCCACATCTCTGATGTGCAGGCTGCAGGTGGCTCCATGAAACCTCTGTACTAAAATCATAACACTCTGCAATCAAAAATGCAGAAGCCTATCCCAGATCTAACTTGCTGGCTGTAAATTGTGGAGCTAGAAAAACAAAATTGAACTATTACCTTCAGTAAGGAGTATGGATTCAATGATAGATCACTTTGCTCATCATCTTGAGCAAGTAAACTACACTCAAAACCTACTAATGGGCTTTAAGTCAACCCCCACTTATTACAATCTCCACAACAGGCAGACTGAAGGCATGATGTCAGGTTTTACAGTAATGCTTAGAACAAGTGAGTAAAAAATCGGCTATCACAAAGCCACAAGCACTGTAGTTACTGGCGTTGACTTTGAATACTATGAGGGAAAGGTCAAGGTGAGAGAGGCATGAAAGAGCTGATTTTATTCTCAATACATGAGCTCAAATTTAATAACTTTGCCGTAATTAAGGGAGAGAAATGCAGAGAGAATGCTCCTATTTATAGGGACTACCAAATTCCCAGCAGGAATTTTGTGTCATCTCTAGTGCTACCCTCATATTACAAAGGCACCTGGAAGAAGATGCCACTCCTTAGAACAAAGTGTGCATTTTTAAAAACACTTGGCTAACTTTTACTAGCATAATTTATTCCTCTCTAGCAGTAAGATTTTTCTCTTTTCATTTTGTATAGATACGGGCAAAATTAATTTGGAACTAATGAACTGGTAATATGTGTACAGGAGTCAATAACTGATAAGCCTTTCTGCTTTGATTACACATTTAATCTTCTGGGTTTATGACAGCAATTCCAAAGATGGGGGGAGGAGCACACAGCTGTTTAACTTAGGGTTTATTTTCTCCTCTCTCTTTATACTGTTGAGAGTGCCAGAGATGACAGTAATAGCATTATCTGATTTGATTTCAGTAGCAATCTTTTTAATTTAATAACTCTGATGTCAGCTTCTCTGTCATGTTGCCAAGTTTAATTCCCACTTCTACACGATTAATACTCTAATGAAGACACTGATTTTAGTGCTAGTACACACTTGTAAAGCTTTGCTCTTCTTAGCTACAACTGAAGCCTCTGCAGTGAACTATGATAAATTAACCCCATCTAGAGTCCCTATCAGTTACGAGATTAAAAACCATCAAACATTTCCATTTTGCTCTAAAACCTTATTACCATATGGCATATTTAACATTTTAGTATCTCTTTAATTTCCAGGCATTTTACTCTGCTTCTGGTGATTATTCCCAAGCCACTCCACAAAAGGTAAGTGGTCCAGTTTCTAATGAAACCTCCAGAGAACAAGTGACTTTCCCCCAAGATCGGACTTACCCTATGCCCAACTCAGAATCAACTGAAAACCTTTTTTGTTTCCTAGTCACCTTCTCCATTAAAGTAAAGAGCATTTACCAAGCACCTACTCTGTAAAGGCTTGTGCTAAACCTGGCTGACACAAGCTAATCACGTCCTATTTGTTAAAGTACTTCAAATGATTTGCACGTTTTCTATCTACACATAGAACAGTAGGGGGTATCAGGATCCTTTTTAATTCTAAAAGGCATATTGGCCCCTTTTTCTTGTTGAGATTTATTTAATACAAAGTTTAAAATCAGGGACAAAAGATCAGTAGAGACTGAAAGTCTGAATAATACAAGTATGCAGCTGTGGTTGGGAAGTCCAAAACACAGCCCAGCTCTCAAAGCGTAAAGCTACATTAGGAAGAGATACACAAGCCCCCAAATATCTAATTTAACAAAGGTAACAAAAAGGCACTGCCAGCTCTCTGTGCTAACAATTCAAGGATAAAGGGTGCAAGGAGTGAAGTCCATAGTTCTACCTCTCTGTCCACAGAGATGAACTATGCACCTTGGATCTCCCACCAGCAACCACGAAAACCTCCCATGGTGATATTGTGAGGCTTTGCCTTTTCCCAAAACTTCTTTTTTTTTTCCTTTTTTGAGACAAAGCCTTGCTCTGCCATTCAGGCTGGAGCGCAGTGATGCGATCTCGGCTCACTGCAACCTCCACCTCCCAGGTTCAAGTGATTCTCCTGCCTCAGCCTCCCAAGTAGCTGGGATTACAGGAGCCCACCACCAAGTCTGGCTAAATATTTTTGTATTTTTGTGGAGACGAGGTTTTGCCATGTTGACCAGGCTGGTCTTGAACTCCTGACCTCAGGTGATCCACCTGCCAAGGCCTCCCAAAGTGCTAAGATTACAGGCGTGTGCCACCGCACCCAGCCTGCCTTTTCCCCAAACTTCTTAACCTCAGGATGACTATTAAGAGCACCAACCAATCTCTTTTCTATACTCAAGGCATGGCAATGAGCTGTTTTTCTTTTATTACCCTATTGGAAGTCACAGTGATTATTTGTTTACAGTGATGGTCAAAGTTTGTCCTCTTGGGTTTTACAGAAATGACTCCAAGCCAGGCCTTTGTTAGTTTGTACCTGGATCGTGGCAGCAGCCTACTTGCTGGTCTTCCTTCCTCAGTCCTCTCCTCCCTTCACCATCCCTTGAGAGAACAGACCTGCAGCCCAGGCATCCTTAGCACCTCTTTTCAGATAACCACATTTCTATTTAAAACGGAACCAGCCCATGCCCACTCTCAGTCCACGAGGTCCAGGTGTAGATGACCCTATACACCACCCTTTCAGGAGAGACGTGAACCTGGTCTAGCCTGTCTGAAACCAGAGGCTCAATTCTAGGACACTACCTAGGTTTCTGAGAATTTGATGAAGGCCTGGAGCTTCTGGCCATCAGCTTAGTGCTGTAGAAAGGCACCGCCCTGAGAAAGGAGCTGGCACAGAGATGGTAAGAAAAGACCCATAAATCGTGACTTTGCTGGAGCCCCTGGATCCAGCAGGCCGAAAGCCAGGCTATCTTTGATCTTCAGTAACTTCAGCCAATAAATTCTTTTTTGATTCAACTACTTTGAATTGGGTTTTTGTCACGTGCAGCTGAAACGGTCATGCCTGACACAATCACACACATTGCTGACATGACACTCTTACTTGAGAATCCTTCTGTCGTGCTATTTTATCCAGGATTCTAGAAAGTTTCCTGCAAAATCCAAATGAGTCTATTCTTTTTTTTCAAACTCCTCTCTCTTACCAGTTGGGTCCTTTTTACCTCCAGATAAGCCAGTTTCTCTCTGTCTTGACCCCAAGGTCCTGCCTCAGTATGTTTCTTCAAACCCTTCATCATCTCACTTTCCAGGTAGAAGCCCTTTGCATTTGCCTTTTTTATTTTATTGGGGTTTTTTGTTTATTTTTTTGTTTGTTTTATTTTGAGACAGCGTCTTGATCTGTTGCCCAGGCTGGAGTGCAGTGGTGATGCAATACACAGCTCACTGCAGCCTCGACCTCCTGGGCTCAAGTGATCCTTCCACTTCAGCCTCCCAAGTAGCTGGGACTATAGGTGCATGCCACCATGCCTGGCTAATTTTTTATTTTGTGTCTGGGACTATAGGTGCATGCCACCATGCCTGGATAATTTTTTATTTTGTGTCTGGGACTATAGGTGCATGCCACCATGCCTGGATAATTTTTTATTTTGTGTAGAGACGAGGTCTCTCTATGTGGCCCAGGCTGCTCTCAAATTCCTGGGCTCAAGCGATCCTCCCACCTCCCAGACTCCCAAAGTGCTGGCATTATAGGCATGAGCCACCGTGCCCGGCCCCCATCTCAATTCTTCTTTCTACTTCCGTCGGCACTAGCTCATTTCCTGTACTCCTTATTATGCACCTGCTGATAGATTAACAAGGATGTCATTCGCTCAATTAAATTATAAATTTCTTAAGAAAAGGCCCATGAATTGTATATTAAATGTTCTCAAACCTTTTAAAACGTATACTATGCCTCTTGATAAGTATAAAAATTTGACACCTCTTTTAATTACAAAATAAATTAAGTATTCTGACCAAAAGCAAACCCAATATTTTACATAGTATTAAACATAAATTAAACTTGGACAAGAAATTTGGATTGTGTCTCTCAGAACAGTGATTTTCAGACTTGAGTGAGCATCAGAATCACCCGGAAAACTTAGGAAAACACAGATTACTGGACTCTACCCCCACAATTTGTTTTTCAGTAAGTCTGGGGTGGGGCATGACAATGTGAATTTCTAACACATTCCCAAGTGATGTTGATGCTCTCCTTTGGGGACCACTGCCCTGGAGTCTCATCCTTTCCTCTATCTTAGTTGTTGAGAAGACAGTGGGCACCTTTGAGGTCTAGATCCAGAAGCCCACATCATAGGTGCTCGATCAGTTCTGTTATTCCCGGTGTTGTTATATTTGCTGTTAGCAACAGGAAGTCAGTATCTAAAGCTGGACAAGTAAGCAGGCCTTCTGATTCCCAGTCCAGGGTTCTCTGAACTCTGCCACAATACCTCCTATGTGGATACACCATTCAGTATAGTGCCAGCCTCTCACGCTATCCTTTCTCGTATCTTACTCTATTACTTTGCGCTACAGTGTTTGAAATTATCTTTCTCTAAATAGCCCAGAATTTTTTTTTACATCATAGAATGTATTTTTTCCTTCTGCCTCCATAATTCAATTAAAATTCAATGTTTAGAGAGTCTGTGCTTTAAAAGAAATTAGACAATGGGCTTAAACTTGCTCCATTACCTTTCCCCCTAACGATTATTTACAATTTTCCTACAAAACATATTGAGGCTTCCCCCAGGCTCTATCTATGGGATTCTCAACTTTATTGACACTGTTGAGGATGGTTATTTGTGGCATTTCACAAAAAAGTGGGGTTGGGGATGGGTGAGGGATGGAGAAACAAGATTCATGAGGTGAAATATTTTCTCTCCATTTACCCCATGGAGAGGGCAGGCTGGAACTCCTGCTCTTAGTGTGGTCACGGAGTTTCTAAAGAGACATCAACCATGTGTTCAAAAGCTGGACAAGAGGCTGGCCCAGAGCGAACCAGGGCAGGGAAGCATGAGGCTAAGAAAAAGAGGAGCCAAGAGTCAAGCAATTAACATTTTTTCCATGCTTCACTATAATTAGCCAGATCAAAGGGGACCTGGGCTCACAGATTTCACCAGGCCACATGATTCTCGCAGGACAGTGGGCCAAGGGCCCAGGAGGTCTGCAGTACAACTAATCGTTCACGGGCAGAACTCTGTTTTCTTGTAAATCACTCTCTTGTGGATCCCTTATCACCTGTTCTGATTCTGAAGTGCCACACTGGAGAAAATCCCCAGGCCCTACATGGCTCCCATTTACAGCGTTTGCTGTGTGTGTCACAGATGGTGCACAAACACCTCAAAATGGCCTTGCCAGGAAAGCTCTGAGGCTGGAGGTGAAGTAGCTTGGCCAATGCCTGACTGCTAGGAAGTGGCAGAAACTGAACTCAGATCTTTCAAAAATCAGTGATTTGCAAATGCTCCTCCTGATCACACAAGAGTCATCTCAGCAGCATATTAAAAATACACATTCCGGCCAGGCACAATAGCTCACACCTGTAATCGCAGCACTTTGAGAGGCTGATGCGGCAGGACTTCCTGAGCCCAGGAGTTCGAGACCAGCCTGGGAAACACGGCGAGACTCCGTCTCTACAAAAAATTAAAAAAAAAAAAAAAAAATAGGCGTGGTGGCGCGCCTGTGGTTCCAGCTACTCAGAAGGCTGAGGTGGGTGGATCGCTTGAGCTCAGGAGGTTGAGGCTCCAGTGAGCCATGATTGAGCCACTGCACTCCAGTCAGAGCAAGACCTGGTCTCTAAAAAACACACACACATACGTTTTGAGCCAGTAAGTCCAGGGTGAGGGTGAAGCTGGAACACAGGATCTTTAAAAAGCCCCGAGTGATTCTATTTTCCCTCACATTTGGTAAACCAGTTTCAAAAGTTAAAAGACCATTTGTGGAACTCCCAACACACTAAACATAGAAACTCCATTTAATGGGATTTTTACAGATTCCTTACCATGACAGTCTCTTCTAGTCTTTTTCAAAGTAATAAATACATTTTCTTTTTTAAATTTTTATTTATTATTGTTGTATCTTATTTATTTATTTTAGAGACAAGGTCTTGCTCTGTCACCCAGGTTTGAGGGCAGCAGTGCGATCATAGCTTATGGCAGCCTCAAACCACTGGGTTCAAGCAGTCCTCCCACCTTGGCCTCCCAAAGTGCTGGGATTACAGCCACAAGCCACCACACCTGGCCAATAAATGCATTTTCAATTACAATCCATATGTATGTGAGTCCTATGCCCAGAACTCTGGGTGGTTCCAAGCTGCACTCAGAACAGCCAGAATGCTTACAGTGACTTGTAAATGCTACCTGACCTGGCACCCTCAACCACTGGACACATTGCTCCCTCACTCATTCCTCACAAATGCACTAGCCTCCCAGCCATTCTACAGACATTCTAGGAATTCCCACCTTTGTGCCTTTGCACTGACTGTTCCCTCTGCCTCTAACACTTTTCTTCCAGATATCCACATGGCCAACTCTCTTGCCTCCTGTCTCTGATCAAACAGCAGCTCAATAAGGCCCACCCTGACCATTTTATTCATATCTAAAATTGCAACCACCTCCCCCCCACACTACCATAACCCCCAATCCCCTCCTGCCACTTTCTTTTTGCCATAGCACAATCGGCTTCTAACATACCACACAATTTACTTATTATGCTAATTATTATTTATCTTTCCCACTACAGAGAAAGCTCCATGAGGCCAAGGATCTTTGTCAGTCTCATCATGTATCCCAAGCACCTAGAACAGTGCTTGATATGCAGTAGGTGCTCAATATTTGTTGAATTAATGAATATAATTGAAAGAAATTTTACACGATACTTAACCTTACTATGTCTGTACAGTGATATTCTCTATCCAATTCTACTCAAATTTACTTTATTAAGTCTTGGCTGCAACTCACTAGTGGGTCACCCACAGTTTGACAAGCAGACATATTTTGCCAATAACTTGCTGAATGCCTATTTAGGGCCCAGATCAATTTCCCAGAATGTGCCTTTTGACAGGTCAAATACAAAAAGCTTCCTCCAAAAGTTCTTGAAGAGTCTAACAATTAAACATGCTGGCAGACCATGTATAAATAAGAAAGACGATAACATGGTAAAATTAGAAGTTTTGGCATATCATTCCTTTGGCAAAATGTTAGCTTTGATAGTACCATCACTTTTAATGCAAAAATTGCTTCTGTACCAACCTAAATAATAAATATATGACTGTGGTGAGGCAAGGCATCAGTGAGTCACCAGACGGATCACTAACATGTTTTAAATTATATTAATATATCTGTAGCATAGAATAATGTTTTAAAGCATATAGTTTAATCACAATGTTTTATAAATTTTCCTTTCAAAACTGTTAAATGGGAAGGACTGGTATTATTTCAGATTAATAAATCCAGATGAATAAGATTAGTAGATCCAACATTATCATTAATGACCAAATATTTGTAGTTATATCTTATGGGATCTTAAATCTTTTCTTTAATCTTAATTTGACTTCATATTTCAGAATTTAAATTGGAAGATTTCCTTGCTGTATTAGTTTACTAGAGCTCACATATGAAGTATCACACACTGGGTGGCTTAAACAACAAACATTCTTTCCTACAGTTCTGGAGGCTGGAAGTCCAAGATCAAGGTGCTGGCTGGTTTGGTTTCTCCGGAGGCCTCTCTCCTTGGCTGGCATTGCAGGTGGTCCCCTTCTTGCTCATCCTACATGGTCCTTCCCTCTGTACTTGTCTGTATCCTACTCTCCTCTTCTACTAGGGACACCAGTTACATTGGATTAAGGCCCTCTCTAATGACCTCATTTTAACTTAATTAACTTTTTAAAGACTATCTGCAAATACAGTCACATTCTGAGGTACTGAAGGTTAGTGCTGTCACACATGAATCTGGGGAGGAA
This sequence comes from Nomascus leucogenys, assembly GCF_006542625.1. Taxonomy (NCBI): domain Eukaryota; kingdom Metazoa; phylum Chordata; class Mammalia; order Primates; family Hylobatidae; genus Nomascus; species Nomascus leucogenys. The sequence goes on along the minus strand of NC_044389.1, from coordinate 125,313 downwards.
ACCCCACACTCCTAACTAGTACTTATGCTCAGGAATAAGTATATTCCCCTACATCTTTGCCTGCTGTCATATATGCTGCCAAAACCTCAGAAGAAATTGTATAATATCATTTTCAATGTACATGACCTTCCTGAAATAAATAAAAATGACCTGGCTCATTACCTACATGAATGAATTAAAATTAACTTAACTACAACTACAATTTCTAATTTTTTCCATCAACTAGGAAAGATGAAAGGACTTGTATGTTCCCCCAAAGCTTAGGCTTCTTTCCTAGATCTTTCATTTTAGATTCATTTACACAAACACACCTTTTTCTCTTAAACATTCTTCTCTGGGAATTGATGCAAACGAGAAAGAGAAAGGAAGGGAGGACCAATCAACCATTCCAGGAGGAAATGTGAGGTCAAGAGAATGGTTTACCATCCATCAGGTATAGATGTTATCAGCATCAAAACATCCTCAGAATCACTGCTATTTCCACATTCTAGAGAGTGGAATCGGAGTAGAAGACAGTTGTCAGTAGAATCTCAGTGGAACTCAGAACACAACTGACGTCAGGAATCTGTCAACTCAAACATTCACTGAAGGCCTAGTATGCATCAGGAATTGTGCAAGACCCCAGAGGAGGTTGAGTGAGAAACTACTGAAAGAAATGAGGATTATGTTACTTGGTGGAGAAAAAGAGAACTTCAGTGGAGATACGAGAACTGTCTAAAAAAAAAAACACACACACATGAAGGGCTTCCTGGCAGAAACAGATTTGATTTATCCTCAGAGGCTCCAGAAGGCAGAGTTTAATCAACTAGTTCAATTCCTGAAAGGCTGATTTTGGCTAAAAGAAGGATGAATTTTCTGACATAACTATCCAGTAACAGTGAGGTAGCGAGTTCCTTCTCACCGAATGTGTCAAACAAGGTTTGGGGGTGCTGTGGAGGGATTCACAGGTGAGACAGAGAATAGCTGACTTTCTTGGTTCCTCCTAAAGCTGAAGAAACTTCATTAGGTCTGTACCCACTACAGATTTCCAGTGATAAAGTGAAGGGTAATATCCACTTTTATACATTTTCTAAATAACATTTTGTCCACATTACAAATAAAAATATTATCATCTACACAAGGATGCATTATCTTACTGCCACAGAGGAGCTATCAATAATTTCTCAGTCCTCAGCATTTATTATAAAGGATCTGTGAAACATCTCTCCTTTTAACCTCTAACCACTCAACTCAGATAAAGCCTGCACTCAAAACTGACCACCTTGTCATGCAGGTGATCAAGCAAGAACTATCTCTTTTTACAGACAAAACAGCCCCAAGTATAATAATACGGTTTTATTCTACACTATGATCTTTTACATTACTTTCTTACGATAACAGTTTCTAGGGAACAATATGATTTCCAATATTCAGCTCTGGCTTCTGTGGACATAATATTCTGTGATCAACAGCGCGGTTAATAGACATGATTAGGAAAACAAGAAGAGGCCACCATAAAAATGCACGTGAAAGAGCACCTGTGGGTCCTGTTGCTAATTCCTCGGCCAAGTTCTTAACAAGGGGTGAGGATCCTAATGGTGTTCAGTGATGAATACGAAGACCAACTGTGAGAAAGGACCTCAGAGAAGATAGTAAACATTTGTCAAAGTTGAGTTCCATTGGATTTCACGCTTTTCTGAGCAGTGGAAACCAAAATCACCTAATTTTCTATCCAGCCAGGCTAGGATGATGATCCACAGTGAGAAACATTTCACACTAAAGTCATTTATTTCATTTCATTTTTTGCTTGTCACCCCTAAATTAATAAGGGCCACCGCCACTCAGCAGCTTAATCAACAGAGCTCCATCATTCTGTCAGCTCCTTAAGAAGCATATGAAAGCAAGCCAGGGTGGGAAACGGTTGAATGGCAGAGAAGGAAGGAGGTGGGATAGGGAGGTTGGGGGGAAGGTGTGGAAAAATAACGTGAGATCTCACATATAATCTAAAGCAGCTATGTAATTATAAAGGCTATTATTTTATAAAGCTAGCTTTTATAAATTATAAAAGCTAAATTTATAAATATATAAATTATAAAGCTAGCTTTTCTTTCACTTGACAGCACAAGAAAAGGAGGTGAAGATAAGCTTTTAAATGAAACATGACATTCCCTTATTAAATTCTGATTTCTATTTTAAATGGCTTAGTGCTTTGAGTCTACTTCCACACTCTGAGCTAGCCAAGAAGGAGATGTTTAATGGAAAGAAAAACTGCAAATTTTTTTGAACAGTGCATGCATGTTTCTAAACAAGTTTGTATAAACACGTTTGTGCTTATAAAAGCTGTTCGGGTTATCCAAGCAATAGTTGGCCATTCTAGCTTACTGGGAAAATGCAAGGTATGCCTTTTGTTTAAAAATAACATGATGTGTAATGTGTGCAATGCATTAAGAATTTATTGCCCATTTCTGCTTCAGTTCCTCTCCATCATGGGTAGCCAACAGAAGCTACACGTCCTTACAAGCAGTGCTCTGTGGCCCACATGAAATCAGGCCATTGCATGCTAGGACCTGTAGACCCCAGACAGGAGGGAAGCTGCAGTACATTTCCTGTGCCATCAGAGGTGTAGCAAGTTTGGGGGTTTTTTTTCCGTCTCTCAGAAAAAGATAAACATTCTTGCTCCTTCTCTCTACATCACATCCACTTTAACACCCCCTCCCATCTCAAAGGACTGCAGACATTTCTCCCCAAAGTATGTGGGAAATGCCCCAAATTGCTACAGTTTGTATCTGCTTGTCAAATACCATCAGTAATATTCATAATAATGCCAAATATTTCTTGAGCAATCTGCATAAATAGTTTTACCTACAGTATCTGAGTATGTGGTAGATATTATTAACTTCATTTTACAGAAAAGAAAAACTGAGTTCAGAGGGGCTATACAATTTATCCACAGGTACACAGCAAGTAAATGATAGATTCAAGATTTGTCTCTGATTTCAAGTCCAGGCCTTATCTTGCCTCCTCTCCCTTCCTCCCTTCCTCCCTTCCTCCCTTCTTTCCTTCCCTCCCTCCCATTTCTTTCTCTTTTCCTTCCTTCTCTGTTTTCCTTCCCTCCCTTTTTCCTCTTTTTCTTTTTAATAGTGCTATTAAGTTGTAATTTACTTTTTTTTTTTTTTTTTGAGGCAGAGTCTTGCTAGAGCCCAGGCTAGAGTGCAATGGCGCCATCTCGGCTCACTGCAATCAATTTCCACCTCCCAGGTTCAAGTGATTCTCCTGCCTCAGCCTCCCAAGTAGCTGGGATTACAGGTGTGCACCACCACGCCTGGCTAATTTTTGTATTTTTAGTAAAGGTGGGGTTTCACCATGTTGGCCAGGCTGGTCTCGAACTCCTGACCTCAGATGATCCACCCACCTCAGCCTCCCAAAGTGCTGGGATTATAGGCATGAGCCACTGCCCCCGGCCATAATTTACATATAATTATATTAACATACCTGAAGTACACAATTGATAAATTTTGATGCACATACAATGGCAAAACCATCACCACAATTAAGGTAATAAGTATATCTATTACCTGATCACATTTCCTCATATTACTTTGTAATTTCTTCCTCCCCCATTCCATTCTATACTCCCCATCCTAGAAAACCATCCATCTGCTTTCTTTCACAATTGATCTGTTTGAATTTTCAAGAATTTTATATTAATGGAATCATACAGTATGTACCCTTTTTGTTTTGCTTCTTTCACTCTTGCATGTATTATAAATTCATTCCTTTTCATTGGTAAATAATATTCCAGTGTATGGATATATCCCAATATTGTTTATCAGTTCACCTACTGATGGACATCTTCATTGTTTCTAGTTTGGGGCTAATAGCATTCCTAGAAATATAGCAACTATGAAAACTCATACACAACTCTTTATATGAATATATGCTCTCATTTCTCTTTAGTAGATACCTATGAATGGACTGGCTCGGGTAATACGGTATATATGTATTTAACTTTTTAAAGAAGTTGCCAAATTGTTTTCTAAAATGGTTGTACCATTTTACATTGCCACCAGCAGTGTATGAAACTCCCAGTTGATCCACATTCTCATTTATGCTTCATATGGTTAGTCTTTTAACTTTAGTCATTCTAGTAAGTGCTGAATGGTATCTCACGGTGGTTTTAATTTGCACTTCCTAAATGATAAATGATGGTGAACATCTTTTTATGTGGTTATTTGCCATCCATGAAACGATGGTGAATATCGTCTCATGTGGGTATCTGCCATCCGTATATTTGTCCTCCATCTATTTGTCCAAATATTTTGCCCATTTTTAATTGCATTGTTTTCTTATTATCAAGTTTTGAATATTTTTAAATAATTTGGACACAAATCCTTTATCAGGTATGTGATTTGCAAATAGTCATTTTTTTTTCTTTTATCCATCACACCTTTAATGTCATATCTAAGAAATCTTAGCCTAACACGAGGTCATAAATATTTCCTTTTTCTCTTTTCTTCTAGAAGTTTTATAGTTGGGATTTGAGATTTAGGAACATAATATGGTTCAGATTAACTCTGGATTAAGGTATGTGCTGAAGTTGGTTTAAGGTATACGCTGAAGTTCTTTTTTGTATATGCCTATTTTTAAATTTGATTTTTTTATTTTGCTATTTTATATTTCTTTTAAAAAATTTTTGGACTATTTTAAAGCTTTCTTCTATTCCAGTATTGTCAATACTTTCTCTTTGGGAATGCCAAAATGATCAATAAAGAAGGGGCTTTAAAATAAAGATGGGGCCAGGCATGGTGGCTCATGCCTATAATCCCAGCACTGTAGGAGGCTGAGGAGGGAGGATCCCTTGAGTCCAGGAATTTGAGACTAGCCTGAGCAATACAGCAAGAACTTGTCTGTACAAAAATTTTAAAAATTAGTCAGGCAGGGTGGCATGTGCCTGTAGTCCCAGCTACTTGGGAGGCTGAGGTGGGAATAACACTTGAGTCAGGGAGGATGAGGCTGCAGTGAGCCATGATTGTGCCTCTGCACTCCAGCCTGGGTGACACAGTGAGACCTGATCTCAAAAAAATAAAATAAAAATACTACAACTGGCATGAATCAGATGATATAAAAGTAACAATTTACAGATTACAAGAAATAGAATAGGCTCTAAGATAGAAACTCACGGTGCTCAGAGAATCCTGCGGGAAGACTGAATCCCACTCAATTGCCCATCTGCTGATGGCTACTGACTGCTCTGCAGATGGTAACACTGAGGGGTAATGATAAGTATGCATTGCTCTGGAGTCCTATACAATCAAAACACTTCACCTGAGAGTAAAAACTAATTAAAAATTGCAGCACCACCCACTGAAGGTAGAGATAAATCTGTCAAATTATATATTCTGAGCAGCATTGGTTTATAAGATTCATCAAGTTTCCCGTATTTTTTGTCCTTAATTATAAAACCCGTTTTCACCTGACACTGTTTTCCAGAAGTGTAACTTTTGCCCTGGGGCAAACTGAGGTGGCCATGTCTGTAGTAACTGCCAAGAGAGCTGTTTGTTTCTCCCCAGGGGTAGGTCACTAGAAACTGAAAGTCCAGAACCAATTTTCTCCAGCTGCTGCAGGTGTTTTACTTCTAGCATTGCGGGGTGGGGATGGCAGATGCCTGAGAAACTATAGTGGTTTACATAAGTCGGAAATCATTGGATCTATAACCTCAGTTCTTCAACAAACCTCATGTCAATGAAGAGATCAGAACACATCTTTCTAGAAAGAGAAAACACACACACAATGGAGAAGCAGGTGGAAAGTCAGGAGTCATAGAATTAGCTAAATGGAAATATTACAGAAATTTACAGAAGTGGACAACTTTGCTTCCTGAGTGAAAAAGTTAAATAAAACAAAATAAAACAAAAAATAATTGAAGAGAAAAATGACAGTTTGAAATATACAACTTAAACCTGAAATTAAATTACTGGTATTTATTATTATTATTGTTTTTTTTTTTTTTGAGAGGGAGTTTCGCTCTTATCGCCCAGGCTGGAGTACAGCGGCACGATCTCAGCTCCCTGCAACCTCCGCCTCCGCCTCCCAGGTTCAAGAGATTCTCCTGTGTCAGCCTCCCAAGTAGGTGGGATTACAAGTGCCCACCACCACACCCAGCTAATTTTTGTATTTTTAGTAGAGATGGAGTTTCACCATGTTGGCCAGGCTGGTCTCGAACTCCTGACCTCAGGTGATCCGTCCACCTTGGCCTCCAAAAGTGCTGAGATCACAGGCGTGAGCCACCGCGCCCAGCCAAAATATTTTCTTATGCAGTATTTCCCATGGACAAAAAAAAAGTCATGGGTATTTAATGTAATGGCTACTTCTGTATCCACTTTCCAATTTTTCAAATCTTAACATTCTGTCAAATTTTTTTATTTCTTAAAGTAATACAATATCATACATACAACTATTTTTGGCTAAAAATTTGCAAATGAGGATGAACTAGAAGGCATAAAAAATAACCTATTTCCTCCCATTTTGGCTGACATCGGTAATCAATCACAGCATTCTTTGTTCCTAACCCCTGTCAATTGATTTAAATTCTTAAAAAAAAAATAAAAAAAAGACAGAAAAGAGATACATTCGCCACCTCTGATGAATACGTAACAGCAGTAAACAAAGGATTCAACTAAAGTCAGGGGTAAAAATTGAGCATTCCAGGCCAGCTAGCTTGATTTTATGAACAAAGAACAGAAGTTTTGCTTTATGAAAAATGAATAACCTCAGGCCACTAATTTTCTCTTTGGAATCGATCACCAATTTAAAGTCTACTTTTCTCTCGATCAAGAATTAGCCTGAAAAGATACCTGCTTTGTATTTTTCTGTACCTGGTGCTCTACAGTAAGATTACGCCTGTTTTTAGGTGTCTGCTTTGTGGAGCAAAAACAAGTACAGAGCTGTCCTTGAGAAATGCTCTTGATAATAATCCTCACATAGGCACCCTCCATTGTAACTTCCTATCATTCACTCAGGATATTCCAGCACCTTCTGAAAGTTATATTTCTTACCCATCCCAACAAATGCCTCGAAACATTTTCTTTTTCTGACAGTCAGTTCACAAGTCTCCATGAGACGACCTATTAACACCTAGAGTTTTCTGGTTCTGAAGTGGGATGGATGGTTAAAATGGGTTTTTAATACTTTTTTTAAAATTTAAACACTTTTAAGGTATAAAGATAATGTCAAGTCTTAAACATGTGCCTACTGTTTCAATAGCTTCCCAAGCCTTACCTTCTTCTTCCTGCTTAAGACTGACTGTTCTCTCTCATCTCACCGTCATTCTGCAGCTCTATATGAAACGTTTCCTTGACTAAAAACCAAGTAATGCCTTTCCTTCCTTATTTTCAAAACAGGTCAAACATATAAGAAATCAGACCAAATTTCTTTTTCATCAGTTACAGAATGATTAGCCAGTTCTGTTCCCTTTTTAAAATGTTCCTCTGTGTGGTTGTTTTGGAAAATATTCATGTATTCAGACAATTCTTCAATTCTAAAAGCAGATAGGACAGCTTGACCAGGCCTGGCATGTTTGGAATCTGGGAGAAGACAAGATAAGTATCTATTAAGAGACTCTCTCTCTCTGCCAGTTTTGTGCTAAGGCCCATTCCTGGCTGTTGGAGAGGTGTGATGGCAGGCTTGAAAGACGTGCCCAGTCATGCACGACACTGTCTGCCTTTCCTTCCTCTGCTATTGGCCACTGTCATGACTGATGACCACGCTGACCTGGGTGTTATTAGAGAAGAACATCCTCTCCATTTGCTAGCTGTATATCTGTACCTTTTCCCAACTCCCATTTCCTGTCCTTTGGAAGCATCAAATGGGCATTTTCTGAATAATAGCAAATAACCTTAAAATTTTACTAACTGGAAACAGTTGTTGTGAGAGGTTTTGCCCTAAGTTAGATGGGATCATTTTAGAGCAAATCAAATAACTAATTAGAAGAACTGTTTTAGCTGTTCTTTTAAAACAGTTTAAAGAGCTGCTTAACTGAATAAGAAGGGCATGACCCTTCTTATAGAATTACATGGGATTCTGATCTAAAACAATTATTTTGTTCTAATCATCAGGATAAAGTTTTCTCAGCCTTCATCTCTTATACTCCCAAGTTTGTATTATCTTCTACATTCAGTCTTACTTTTGGCTTCTTTTCCTATCCTACGCCTTCCAGTGGCCTTCTTTATTTGAATCTTTTTCCCAAAATATTCTCTGGAAATCTTGAAGGCTAAAACTATACAAAGACAGAAAGTTCAGAGAGTAAAGAAATAAGTCTACATGTTCTAGAGGGTGCTTAGTAAGCTAAGCCATGGAGAAATGTCAAAATAAGAAAAGTAAACTGCATTTTATTGAGTACCTACTATGTTCCAGTTACTATATCAGAAGCTTTTATATGTTACCATAGTTATTCCTCACAATAACTCTACACAGTAGGTATTATTTCCATTTTACTGTTGGGAAGCTACACTTCAGACGATAAGTTTCATTGTCCAAGGTTATATATCTTTTCAAGATCCAAACACAGGCCTTTATGACCACATGTATATGACCCTCATTAGTTCACACAATGTTTTTCTATTTATTAGTGTGTATAGTGTGATCCCTACTGTACTGGATATTTTATGAGATAAATAATACATACAATTCAGTCCCTTCTGACTCTGAGAACCAGTCAAAAAAATGGATGAGCCCATCCTCAGCCCACTCTGCAACTTGACTCTGGAAACCCAACAATTATCCCTAATCCCTGCTCCTGGTCACTGTGCTCACCTCAGGGAGAACCTGAGTGAGGGAGTCAAAGAAGGTTTTAGCTGAGGATCACGAGAACCATGTTCTGGTTTAGTTCCAGCTACTGATCACTTAAACTGGCCAAACTAAAGTAACTGGGTTCACTCCCTTCATATGTAAACTAAATAATTGGAAGGGACTAAAGTCTCTTAGAGCTTCAGCATTTTACAATTCCTTCTTATTTCCCTGGTTATGAATGGATTAACAAGCAGAGAAGGACAGGGTCACATGTGACAAAGCTCTAAGTCCAAGGGTCTCTTCTGAAAGCACACAATGAAAGCCCCAACCCCTCTCCACATCCAGAGCTCAGCAGGGCAATGACTGGAAGTCTGTTCTCTTGATGATGAGGGATTAATGTACTCACTGTTTACACCAATAAAGGAAAAGTGCTCTGGCATCAACACAGGTCCCTCAGCACTGCGTTTGTACCTGCTCTGAAAAGCAGCTTATCATTCTGATCCAGTCACAAATGAGCACCACAATAATCTAGGCAGGAACACCATGCTACCCATGAACACAAAATTCACTGAAGAAATGTGAGCCCCAAACTCCACCTGGGCAGTGCATTATTACCCAACCAAGGTTAACTGAGTGCCAGGGGATGAGAGGCGGGCAAGGTTACATCCCCAACCTCAGCAGAGCCCCAAAAACAGGCACAGGGAAAGGGCAGCAAAACACTGAATTCAGTGTGAATGCATTTCTGAGCTTACATAGAAAAAAAAGAGTTTAATATCCTCAAAGTGGAAGAAGCCAACCAAGGACATGATTGGTGTAGAAACTTTAATTCCAGCCAGCCAAAACCCAGAAGAAAAATAGCGAAGTGCTAAAGGCAGGGACTCTATCCCCCATGTAATGCCACATATTGGAAAACAAGCTCCAAGAATGTGTAAGATGAACATGTGCGTTTTTTAGGCATTTGCAGGAATAGATCAATTCAATAAATAACTCCCAAATCAGCCCTACACATTCCTTTGAGGACCATCTGAGCCACTGCTGTTGAACTGCGTTCATTTGATCCTGATGAGACCTGAATCCTCTTTAAGTGGAGTGGGTGTACCTCTAACAGCTCTGCCCACTTCACCTAGCAAAGAACCTGACTCTATTTTACACTTTATGGTATTTCTGACAAGACACTGTCCCTGCCTGTTAGTTCCACTCACAAAGCAATCCAAGCCAGGGATGAGCTGTGCTGCCTTCAAGAAGTGACGCGCTTTCAGACCTCTGCGGCTACTTCAGGTTTGCCACTTTCCCATCAAGGGTTGAGGATTTTTTCATGAAAGAAAATAAAGCTTGAAGCACACCAAGCTATAAATCAGCATCAGGAAACAAGGTCATGCATTTTACAACATATGATCCAAACACGCTGCACCAAATTGGCCTTTAGTCACTTGAATTGACATAGAGTGTGCCTGGGCTGACACTTTATTCTTACCATTTGCCCTTATTGCTAGACAAAGGCTGTCGCCTTTCTCCTTCCTGGGGATTTCTCTTCGGCTTAACAGCTTGCTAAATGCTTGCCTTTGTTTGATAATCATTCTAAGGCATTGTTTTAAATCATCATTCTCCCTTTCTAATTTATCTCTGCCCCACAGCAAAGCAGCTCCCAGCTATCTGTGCTGGGGTAAGTGATTAACTGGCTCGCTGATTGCCCTTATGATAACATTAACATCCGTCTTCCCTGCCATACAGATGTGTGCGTGATGATGACAGACAGAAGAAAAGAGACACACATTACAGGAATTACTTAACATAAAAAGCATTATTAACTAAGAGAGGAGACCAATAATAAAAACTATTTGTTTTCATTAAAAACGTAAATTAGTATGGAAATACAGTTTCAACAGAGAGAAAAAAACATAGCTTGAATGTAGTTTTAGATGAATTCATACCTCGAGTTATACATAATTACAGTATACCCTTCTCTTTATTCATGGTACTCAACTTGATATATTTAAATTAAATTTCAACCCAGGAATTTTTCAAACTATTTTGCATTCTAGCGTATCCTAGAAGACTCAGGACTGTGGAGGCTAATTACGAGTTCCTATTGTCTGATCCTTCTGGAATAGTCTCCTAGCTGGATTTCTGCATGCTTCACATTCTGTATCTGGGCAGACAAAGCCCTCAAGCAACAAAAATCTAACAGCTATGCCACACTTCCAGTAGCCTCTAGGAAATGAATGCAAAACATTTCTATCCTGGCAAAGGCTTCACGACCCTGAAATGTAATTTATTTGCAGGCCATCCTGCCTTCTACCATGCCAGCTTCAAATACCAGTCTATGACTTATCATTCCACTCTGCTCAAGCATCCGAGTGGTGAGCTGAGCAGCCCCTGGCTTGATTTTGCTGTCATGGGGTAACAAATCCCTCGAGAGCTGCATCTGCCATGCAGGAGACTATCATAATTGATCTCTATATGTTTCCCGTTTTCAGATAAAAGATAATGCATGGACATGCAGACTTCCCATAAATCCCACTGGTGTGGAGGACCCTTAAACACAGCCAGTTCATAAGGAGAGCAACAAGGATGACTGGATGCTTATTACCAGACTGATGAATATATAATGCAGGAATCAACAGGGACTGAAAGAAAACTCGTCTGAGCTAAGATATTAACATGCTTGATAACCTTGGCCAAGGCACTTGGCCTCTGTAAGCCTCGATTAGCCAAACAGTAAAGTTGAATAAAATACAAATCTTGATGAAAATTAGATGTGGAACTTAATTTACTCTGATGAGCTTTCCTGAGTAATTTACAGTCCCAAAGACAATAGTCAAAACACAAAGCAAACATCCAAAGTGCCAGCACAGGAGGGAGTCGTACCAATGCAGCTGATCAACTTATTATACAAAGCCTCTTAAATCAGCTCATGTAGCATTCTATTAATTTAATGCATGCTACATGACGGTGATTAAATCTTCCACGTTGGGAGCAGAATGTGCTATACAGTTTCAGAAGAAGAGGTTAAACAAAAATTCTGATCTCCCTACATGACCCCAAAATAATACCTTTTCTAGAAGTTGCTTTAAAGAAACCCACCATGGTACTAAAGGGAAAGGCTTGCCAAATCTCTAAAGGTTTGAAAGAAAAATACTGTGGACTGTAGGGGGGTAATGAGAACTTCTAAATTATATAATTATTTCCTGAGTACCCAAGACTATTTAAAATGCAATTTGCTGATTGGAAAGAAAAGAAATAATGAAGTACAAAGAGGATAAATGAAGACACCACATGTTAAGCCAGTGAACTTTCATAGTATGGGAGAAAAGAAAGAAAGAAAAACCCTGTCTGTTCATGTTCTAAGTGTTCATGATTTTCAAGAGGATCAGATGAACGATACTTTTTTGCTCTGGTTTTACAAATAGGTACAGGATCCTTGGCTCTCTCCTTCTTACCCCAATTCTTAAATGAATGTAATTAATCCAGGCATCATCCTTTATCACTATTGTCTATACCGAAGATCCCAAATACATGTCTTCGGCCCATTTTTCCTGAGCTCCAGATACAAATTTCTGTCCAGCTTTCCGCAACTCCTTGAAAAACCCCTAGAAGTTGTCCTTGTTCTCTCCACATTTAGCACCATTATATGTCCCTGTTTGAGACAGTTTCCATGTACACCTTGTGTCCTGGGGTTATTATTATAATTTTTTAAAAACTGAGATAGGGTCTCTCTATGTTGCCAAGGCTGGTCTTGAACTCCTGGACTCAAGGATCCTTTTGCCTCAGCCTCCCAAAGCACTGGGATTGTAGGCATGAGCCACCATGCCCAGCCTGGTGTTACTATTAATTGTACTTTCCTTTACTCTCACAGTAGTCCAGATTTAGAAGATAAATTATGTGGAGATCATTTCCACAACTCCCACCTTCTCTGTTCCACCCACCCCCAGCTATGGGTGGGCCTGTGCCATCTTCTCTAGCTCAGACTGCTGAAATAAGCTACTGACTGAGATTTCAATCTCCACACTGCCCTTCCCTTCCTCTAATTCATCCATTCCCGCTGGGTGATCTTTCTCAGGTGAAAATCTCATCAGGTCACCCCCTGCTTCGATGGCTTCCCCTGCTTTCAGAATAAAGTTTAAACACTTTCAAAGAGCGACGCTCAAAGACCTCGAAGACCTCCATAATTTCACTTCATCCAATAAATCTCCCATTAAATGTTTGTCTAATTCAACTATACTGGTACCTCCCTATTAATAATAATAATGCAAACTTAGAGTTAGTTTTCCCAGATCCCAAAATATTAAAGTACCAACACTTTAGGTCTCAAACAACTTCTTTTCTGGCAAAATATAAGAGGTCTGAGACATCCTGGCTACTTTTCCCAGTTAGATGTGTTTCAAAAAACTGTATGTCAATCTTGTATTTTTTAACACCTTATATTTTTTAATCAACTTATATGTAGAATGTGCTAGAGACTCTATTTGAAAGAGCCCAGTAGAAAATCCTTCTTACTGGTAAATAATTCTACAATAATGTATATTTTTTGTCTTTGTTAACTTCATATTTTTGTAAGTTTCTAAATCTTTCCAAAACTTTTTGACACTTCACACTGGATCAACCTATAAGGAAACTCAGGGTTGGAAGCATCTCTAAAGGCCACACCTGTGTATTTGTATCCTTCTACAATAGTATTTCTCAGCTTTTGCATCTACTAGAACCACCTGGAAAGCTTCTGAAAAATGCAGACACTCAGGCCCCTACTCCCATCCCCCCAATCCCCTTGCCATGACTTAATCAATCAAAAATTCCAGAGATGAGGCCCAAACACATGTGTCTGCTGATGTTCCCTGAAGTTGGACAATTAATGGGTAGCATCCAGTCCACGATGGAACACGTCAAAGTGAGAATGAGTTAATAAGCCAGATATTCAGCAAAGTAGCTGCTTCAAAAATCAGAGCCCAGGGCTGGGCACAGTGGCTCACACCTGTAATTCCAGAACTTTGGGAGGCTGAGATGGTGGATCACTTGAGGTCAGGAGTTTGAGACCAGCTTGGCCAACACGGCAAAACCTCGTCTCTACTAAAAATACAAAAATTAGCAGGGCATGGTGGTGGGCGCCTGTAATCCCAGCTACTCGGGAGGCTGAGGCAGGAGAACTGCTTGAACTCGGGAAGTAGCAGCTGCAATGGGCCGAGACCAGGCCACTGCACTCCAGCCTGGGTGACAAGAGCAAACTCTGTCTCAAAAAATAAAATAAAAATAAAAAAAAATCATTGCCAAGTGAGACACAACCTGTATAAACACACTTGAGGAATTTGCTTACAGTAGAAATTCCATAATAAATCCACTTATTTGACTTAAATTTGACTTTTGAACATAATTTTTCAAGGCAGCTCATAGGGACATCTTCCTCAAATAATGCTTATGCTGGCCGGGTCAGCAATAACGTCCCAGATCACTGAGTGTTAAAAAAAGTTATCATGCATTAGTTTGTCTCCCTCTTCATCTCTCCCTCAGTCTGCGATTTATTTCAGATCAATTAGACCAGGGAAATGATCTAATTTCCTGGTTTTAACAACAAACAAAATCTTCAATTATTGAACACTAATAGATTTTTTTCTTTTTCTTTTAAGCCAGCTAAAATTGTGAAGCTAAATATGATACACAAGAAATATGTAATCCAGGCTGAGAATAAAAGTTATAATCTATTCTTTCTCTCTCTCTCTAACCTTTAGGTAAGCCCCATGCTTTCTCCTTCCATATCAATAAAAGAGTGGGCATCTGCAAATCCTAATTCCCAGATTTCTAGAAGATAAAGGAGGTAATAGATGAAACACTCTGGGTATTACTAACAAAGGGGGAAAAAATAATAATGAGGTTAAATCTACCCAAAGCAAATCTTTAACATTCAAGCCACTGTTTGCAGACAGTGGTTCACACACTAACCACCAGAGCCACCAGATGGAGGGATTCAGAGGATTGGTCCACACAAGAAAGGCTTCCTAGACTTGTACATTAGTGATCTCAGTAGGAAGTGGGATGTTTCTGGATCCTCAGAAGGTTCTGATTCACCCTCCATCTGGGAGCCCAGTGCCCAGTAGCCTGGTCTTCAGAATTGGTTCATCTGAATCAATACCTTTTGTCATGTAAAAGGCTGTGTAAGATTTGGTGACCTACAGTTAGGGCAGATGTAGACATGAAGGGCCCATATCAAGAACCACACCCAGCCTCTACACTGGAACAAACACTGGGAAAAACAGAACGGGACCCAGCAAGAAACGCAGCAGGTCAAGTCAACCAGCACAAAGCTACCCTGAGAATGTGGCCCTCGGTGATTGCTCTGACCAGCCCTCCTATCAGGGACACCCAACCCAAACAACCCAAACAAGAATGTGTCCTGAGAGGAGGAATACTGAAAGCAGGCATTCAGGAAGAGTGCTGTATGGAACTTTCAGTTGGCACAGGACATTCTAGCAGCAATTCATCAAGCAAGCCTTCAATCCCCATATGTAAAAAATGAAAAAGAATCCCAGTCTTCCAGACTGTGATGAACTGGGCAAATTCACAAGTTGTGGAATTGGCCACAGGAAAAGAAAGCAGGACTCCTGTTATCAGAACTGTGGTCAAAGGTGGGATTTGAGTCTTTGACGCTGGTAGAGAAATGAGCTATCAAATAGTGGAGCCATGTCAAGGCCAGACAACAACAGCAATCATGGCATCGCTGAGCTGAAGAGCGTTCACCTCAATCTCCTGAAATCTCTCCTGCCTGAGGTACGAGTGGTCTCTAGAGCAGAGATTCTCAACCCTGACTGCACATTAGAATCGCTGATGCCTGGATCCCCTCCCCATCTAATTAGATCAGAATCTCTGGGTGTGGGTCTGGATGTTGGTTGAGAATGATTACAAGACTGGGAAGGGACTACTGATGGGTCATGGACAGCCTCAGTTCTGGGAAGAAGGCAACTGCAAGTGCTGGGACCAGGCAGGATCTGAAAACACAGGTCCATGTCAAATTCTACATAATTCTAAAATTATGACTAGTTGCACAACAATTATTTTCCTTTCTTTTAACATAGGTCCTACCTTCATAGATCTGAGGTAGCATAAGCTACCTGCAGCCTTTAAGACAGATCATTCCGACAAATCAGAAATGGAGAAAAAGGCCATCCTCACAGCTTCAATCAATACTTCTTCCAAGTTTGAAGCAGACTACCTATTTTTAAACTACCTCGCTATCCAGGGTTGCATGTTACAATACCTATCTGATCTTTCATCTTGAATTGAATCTTAGCAAGCAGAACTTCAGAGTGTCCTGAAATAGCTATTATTATATAGAGCCAAGTTCTACTGTTAACCTATCATTTGCTGTATGTGCATTACAGGTACATTACATGTGCTGAAAGGGATATTAGCGGTTTAAGATTAGAATTAGATTTCCTCTAACATATTTGGAGAACTTCTGGCTTGATTATCAGGTTTATATCGATTGGTCAGTAGCAGTTACAAAATTTTACATAGCAATAGGGCTGCTGATAAGATATTCAATAGGTTGGGTTTGTTGTTGCTGTTGTTGAGTGTGTGTGTGTGTGTGTGTGTGTGTATTAACCACACCTACAGAGAAAGCAATGAATTATATGCTTTCCTCAGATTATAGAAGTAAAATGTAGGCATGATAAAGAGTCATTATCTATCCAAATTTTCAACAACATGTCTTACCGTGTCTACTGCACAGCAGCTGAAAGATTCTTGACTATTGGCTTGCTTTATAGATTACTTTTTTCAAAAGGCAGAAGGGAGCAAAAAGAGAGCTTGCGACCAGCCAAAAAGGAAAACAAATTAGTGGTGTGAAAGTTAATGGAATCCCGAATGAAAGTGGCCCTCTCACTATTCTCTTTTACATCCTGCCCATTCCACTGGCTTCCCAATTGCTTTCACTGCAACCCCTGCCTCACCCCAAACCCCTAGTACATACACAGCCTCATACTAATCCACTATGTGCACCACCACCGCAGTGACTGTTTTGACTTCCAACTTTTGTCACGTCACTTTCCTCTCCCAAAGACAAAAATCTATCTTCTCCTTAACGAGCACTTAGCACGTACCATGTGCCAGGCACTGTGCAAGTGCTTAACAAATATTAATCCCGTAAACCCTCACAAAAACCTTAAGAGGCAGTTGATATTTTAACTTCATTTTGCAGACAGATAAACTGAGGCACAGGTTTTAGTAAACTACCTAAGGTACCTAAGATTACACAGCTAGTAAGTGGCACAGCAGGATTTAAACTCGGGTAGTCTGGCTCCAGAGTCCATGCTCCTAACCAGTACACTGTTGTTAGCATGGCCAAGTCCAAGTTTTAAACCCAACTCTCCAATATCATTGTGTACTGCACTCTCCAAAGCACTCATGCTGTGGTGATGGCCAATAACTTACTGTTCCACACACACAGCCTGCACCAGGCCCACTCCACGCACGCAGCTGACAATCTCATGGCCTGCACAGCCCTCCACATCCCTTTTAAGGTTCAGCTTGCATACTGCCATTAAGATATAGCCTTCCTATTTCCCCAAACAAGATCTATCTCTTCCCATTTCAAATTTCCCTTGGTCTGTATATATTGGAGAGAAAATTCATCATGGTTAATACATAATGACCTGTATATTTGTTTGTTCCCTCCTCCCAGACAGGCAACCACAAAAAGAAACCAGACACAAAAAAAGTGTTTTGTTCTTCTTGTCATCTGCACAGGATCTAATATAGTATCTCACTCTTGATTTCAGTTGCATTAAATTCACATGGACAATGTAGAAATATGAGCAGAATGAGCACATGATTAGATGGATCCATAGCTGGTAAATCAACCCTAAAGAAGGGGTTGAAACTAACATAGTAGGAATACCATATGAGTAGGTATCTGAAATCAGCAATATTCAAATATAAGATGAGGGAAATACAATTCATAAGTCTTTGTAGGAAAAAAAGAACCACTTGCCTCAACTCTTCCTAACTGTATGACCTTAGACAATTTACATAACCACTTTGGGCCTTTATTTCATCCTTTATATAATATTATGCTTTACAACTGATACATGTAATGTGCCAGTTATGCAGAAAGTATGTGGTCTCTGTTAACTCTTATTGTTATTCCTATTATGGAGGGTTAGATTTCTGAAAACTCAGTAAACAGCAACAATGTGACATGACTACTAAAACGTTAGTGCAGGCCAGGCGCGGTGGCTCACGCCTGTAATCCCAGCACTTTGGGAGGCCGAGGCGGGAGGATCACAAGTTCAGGAGATCGAGACCATCCTGGCTAACACAGTGAAACCCCGTCTCTACTAAAAATACCAAAAATTAGCCGGGCGAGGTGGCGGGCGCCTGTAGTCCCAGCTACGCGGGAGGCTGAGGCAGGAGAATGGCTTGAACCCCGGGGGGTGGAGCCTGCAGTGAGCCGAGATCACGCCACTGCACTCCAGCCTGGGTGACAGCGAGACTCCGTCTCAAAAAAAAGAAAACGTTAGTGCAGGCTTAAGCCTAACAGATATGAAGACCCAGGTCATAAGAAGAATGATCCAACTGGACTCTTCACTGGCAGTTCCAGAGAACTTTGCAATGAGATGTAACAGCCTGAGAAATCTCAGGTACAGAATTTACTATTTTATCATTGCCTACTACCATCACTGCTCTGCTCTCTACCTAGGTATATCAATACAATACCCATTTATTTTACAAAAGATTTAAAAGTGAGTAAAAGTTCCAGAATCAAGGCTGTTATTAGAATAAACAAGACAAGAAAGACAGAAAAGAGGTTAATCGCACAGACATTAAGAGGTAAAGAAAGATTCCATAAATAAGCTGGTGTGCTTCAAAGGACAGTTAACATTATCTTAACATTAAAAAGAAAAAAATGAAGATTTGTATTATGGAGCAATAGGAAAAGATGGCAGAGTACAAATAAAAGATAATGAAAAGCAATGCCCAATGCCAGCATGGTTAAAATACAAATAGGTCAGAGGTAAAGAAAGCACAGATGATAAAGATTATGAAATAGAAGTGTAGATAAAGGGAAGAAAGGGGCCAAGGGACGTAGGAATGCCACGGCGCTCAAGAAGTAAATATTCAACAAATATCAATTTAGTATGTATTTTGAGAAAAAGCCAGTCTATACTGATTTCCTAGACACTGGATTACACTCAGTGTAAGCATGGTTTAATCAGCAGGGTTTTGGGGGTTTTGTTTTTGTTTTTAGGAAAGAAGCGACTCACTCACAGGTAAGGCCTAGAAAAAAAAAAAAAGCATGAGGGAAATGGAGCGGTCTCTAAGTGTGTCCATAAAAACCACATTTATTTATACGCCGTTCAAGATTAATTACAATTTCTATCACATAACTTACAGGAACTAGATCTACTTGTAGCTGGTGTGAACATACGGCTCAAAGGCTCACTGAAAGAGAAGGGAACAAGGTCTTGATTCAACCAACCCTCTATAATATTTTGCAGGTATCTTTTGATCTGCAGGAGGTATATTGTGCAAAGGAAAGAGGTATCCGGACATTTATAAAACCTCTGTCTTCTTTTAGGTAAAAGCACTTTGAAAGAATGGCACCAATGTCAACCATGCTTGATTGCTTTGCTCCACACCGACTACGTAGCAGTGGATTTAGGGGAACATGAGACAAATAGGCCTCCTGCTATTATAGAATTTACAGGCTACTAGGGGAAATGGACTTTAACAAAACTAAGTACAGAAATAATTAACTGCTTTTGTGCTAAATGTTATGAGGAAATAGAAAATTGCACTAAAATTGCATATAACTGAGGGTTCTAACCAAGTCTGGGGTATAGGGATGATGAGAATACAAAATCAGCAAAGGAAATAAAACTTACTGAATTATTCTATTTTCTGCCAGGAGTGACAACTTTGTCATGCTGCTGATGAAAAAATGGCAAGAAAATAAGCTCATCTGACATAAATGGAAGAGAACTTGTCTGGCAGAAAAAGAAAAATGTATTTGAGGGCCACCTCAACCTTTGAGTTCGGTACAAAGGAACCAGAGAAGACACACACAGTCCATGGGCAGAAGGTAGCAAGAGGTGCTGCCAATTGCTTTCTTTCCAATCTCGATGCAGCCCTTGGAGGGGTCTGCTTTTTTGTTTTGTTTTTTACATTTTTAAGATCTGAGTTCTATTTCTAACTCTCAGATTCATTTAAGAGTCATTTTCATTACAGACTCCAATCATGGGTTTTGTTTCTGAGGTCTCTGCCTGAGAAAGACTATTGTCTTTTTTAACACTCGGGCTTCAATAATGAAAAGTATTGTGACATAGTTCTCCTTCTGATTTAAAGTTTATACTGAAGAGATAATGAAATAACTAATTTTCATAAAAATATCTTTTGTCGTAATATCGTATTACTGGAAAGATATTATCTAACTTGGCAATAAATCTCTTTGCATTTAATATTACTTTAAGATTTCATGTGAGTAGTAATAAATGTAATGTCACTCGCTAATTCAAGATCAACTGCTAAAGGGTTGATGTAAATAGCATGAGGCCACTGGAAATGGAGGGTGACCAGTAAATGTCACTTAAGGGCCTGCATAGCCTTGCATCTTCTTTTTGACCTTGAGGAAGAGTGACAATAAAAAAAAAAATACTAAGGATGGCCAAGCCAAAGAAATGTGGCCAAAAGTCATATCATGAATTCAAGGAGCTTTTCCCTTTTTTAAGCTGATCCACTAGGAAATGTTCATAACTGTACGCTGAAATCCAGTGCATGCAAAAGGCATTTATTATCAAACACAGTAAAATCATAATCCTCATAAAAAGTTTTGAGGTTACAGATAATTTTTCCTTTTTTTTTTTTACCTAAAACTCAGTGGACATAAGAAGGTCAAAAAGAAAAAATGAGTCACAGAAACAGAGTGTTATCTAACAAGCACTAACCCATAACAAAAGCAACATCTTAGACAGAACCAAGTCCTCCCAGTTAAAATGAAGGCTCTCACTTTCCTCCTCCTAACATTGTTTCATAATATTATTGTGTGCTGGTTAGGGATAAATACATGCATTATGATAGCCCCAAATAGAAACCCAAAAATAATCTTGTTCAATAGACAGTAACCCTATATTGACTGATAAAAGCCCCAGGAACTTATTCACTGTTATATCTCAAGCCCCTGGTACAGGGATTAGCATACAGGGTACTCAATAAATTCTAGTTGATCTAAAACGAACTGAACTACCTTGTAAATAGTAGGTATTGATAGTAGACAGGTATGTAGATATAGATGTACATGACACAGATATACATGGCAGGGGTTGGAGAAACTAGTTTTTGTACCAGAAAGAAGAAAACAAAAATCAAGCTACACTAAAAATGATACAAATACCAATGTTTTAGAAATAGTTGGGGTTAACGCATAATCATGATTTTAAAATATTGCAATTGCAACCAATAACAAAAGTAAATCTACACCTAACAAAATGAAGATGGAGAGAATTCACTGGACTTGCAATCTAGGTTCCTTCCACCGGTCTAGTGCTCTGATGTGTTACTCTGCATTTGGCCAGCCATTTCAAGTTAGTGTTCAGCATCAGATGGGCTGATTCCACACGACAAGGTTACAGACTAGAACAGCATCTCGTGAAGTCAAAGATTCATTCATTCTGCCGCAGCTCACTCAGCCTTCAGACACATCGAGCTACCTCCAGAGTAGGAATTATAGCTACTGACATCACATGCAACCTCATTTTACATTTGTAATTTTGAAGGCTTTAAGTGAAGCTTCACTTAGGCAGAAACTGAAATGTTGAAATGCACCTCTATCTTGGATTCTGAATACTCTCAAGAATCAAACAGTAGATTCTGAGAAACTTTGACTTGACTTACTTTTTTTCAGAAAAATCAACCTTCGAATTACATATTTATTCCAGTTTCAAAATGACATAATTAACAAGTTCAAAAATCTGTTAAATGGTACTACAGGTTTTGCACATCCTTTACTTTTAGAGAGCAGCCTTTATGACTCCGTCTCTGTAAGTGCTGGTACTCACCTTGCTCAGTGACTTCTGATACACTAAAAAAGTAAAAATTACTAGAAATTTGCATTCTAAGTTAAAAGGCATTTATGTTTTCCTTTGTCCAGTCATAAAGATTTCTTACTGAATGATGACTGTAAGATGCTTGCATTCTCCTTCATGTCTTTTTTTCCTTAGCTGGTCCCCAACCCACACAACAATGACACTTTCACATACATCCCTGAAAAAGAGGCCTTTGGCCCTCATGCATTGCCTAAGGTGATGTGCTTCAACCAATGTCAAGAAAATATCACGTGATAAGCAAGGTGAGCTCTGTGGACCACTAGCACATTCCTCAGGAGAACAGACAGATAGCTGCAGTTGAAGCTGACTTCAGGTTGATAGATTTCTGTCTCCTGTCCATCTCTGAACAACCGACAACATGGTTCCATCTGTTGTCCAGGAAAAAAAAAAGCGTATATTCTACAATCTAATGAAACCTAAATTTACCACCTTGGGCAGCTGATAACACGTCTGGGTTTGTTTCTTCTTTCTGTCCTACGACAGATATGTGCCGCTAGACTTGGACCTATGTGGTTGAGGTCAATACCATGGGATGACACTGCACTCCCAGGAGCAGAAACCATTTAATGTTCTGTGGCCAGAATAGACCACGTCAGGTTTCAAGTCTTGCACTGAACCCAAGAACTTCCTGATATGGGAATCAAAATGAGGGTTCCTTCTGGTTATATACCCATCATTTTTTTGTTTCCTTGTTACTTTGCTTTTATAGTTGTTTTTAACCTTCCCAAATAGACTACAAAATTGGCTGGACAGAGAAAATCTCTCATACTTCTGTTATTTTTTAATCACAGAAACTTTTCTGCACATGCCAGGGATTTAACCAAGTTGTCAGAACTATACATTTGAGAACTTCTAGCAACTTCTATTTCTAGCTTAATCTTAAATCTTTAATTTCTAAGTTAACTATGTTTCCGTAAGATTCATGATCATAAAACTTTAAGCTAGAAATATGCTATTTTATCTGATCTGACTCCTAGTTTTTAGATTTGGTAGCTCATGAACTAGTTCTAAATCATATAGAATCTCATCTCCTTCCACTTCATATGACCCCCACAAGAAGGGAATTCACCATTTTGGCTTTTGCTGGTTTTTGCTAAGAAAAGAGATCTACTGATTCACACTATGAATCATGCCAGCTCAAACAGATGGAATCTCTGGCACATTCCTCACTCTGGATCTCAGCGCCCAGGCCAGCTCCATACTCACAAATATGTTCTAGTCCTCTACCGTCTCCCCAAACCAGGCTGCATCTGCCTCTGAATGGGGATGCTTACTGCCCACTCCTCAACTCTATCCTTCCTCTCCCCTCTGACTGAAAAAAAAACCTAGATATCTGTATTTGCACAAGCCAACTTAGAAAGAGAAATTAAAGCACATCTAATAAGGTCTCATGGTCACCTCCTAGAGAATTTAAAATCAGCCTGGAGACCCCAAAAAGGAAGAGCAATGACAAGCTCAGCAGCATCCCAAAGAGCTCCAGTGCCAAGCTGTAGGGCATCCCTCTCTCCCGGAGGCCAGCTGCTAAAATAGGCCAGTGTCCCTCTGAATGCTTGCTCACCATAGTGCCACTTTTACAAATAAACTTCCACATTTCTCAACTCTCTCTCTGATACTAAAAATGATTTCCATTTTAGGGAAAGTGGCAGACAAGATAAAATGTAGTGGAAAATAGAATTTATGAGTTGCTTCCCGCACATCTGGGCTACAATTCTTGCACTTGTCACCCCTGTTGACAAGCTTAAAATAAAACCATGATTTTTATTTTTAGGTCCCAAGATATTCTTCCAGGAATTCCTTGTAAAGTCATTTTTCCCCTCTGGCAGGAAAAATTAACACAACCCAGAATGAATAATATATTCATTTATTTTGTTGCTTAGACACTTTTAAAGGAAAAAAAGTATATGGCTTGATTTTCAAAGAATTACTCTATCTTGTCAAAAGACAAAAAGATGGTTAAGGCAGTGCAAGTTAGCTTCTGTTTAAGACAGCTGGAGGGCAAGCTTACTGTTTCCCAGGACCCACTGTGCAGAGATGCCACTGCCAAAAAGTAATGTACAAAATTCATGCCAATTCCCTTATTTCTTTTTTTTCCTTCTTCTTGAGACAGAGTCCCACTCTGTTGCCCAGGCTGGAGTGCAGTGGCATGATCTTGGCTCACTGTAACCTCCACCTCCCAGGTTCAAGTGATTCTCCTGCTTCAATCTTCTGAGTATCTGGGATTACAGGCGCCCGCCACCATGCCTGGCTAATTTTTGTATTTTTAGTAGAGACAGGGTTTCTCCATGTTGGCCGGGCTGGTCTCGAACTCCTGACCTCAGGTGATCCACCCACCCTGGCCTCCCAAAGAGCTGGGATTACAGGCATGAGCCATCACACCCGGCCCAATTCCCTTATTTCTATCTAAATATATTTAATGACAGAGACCTTGTGTGCATTTGTTTAATAGATATTCATGAGTTCCTACTATGTTCAAAGTCCTAGGGGATATAAAGAAGCCTACTAATGGATGAACACCTTAGTAGGTTCATACTTAGTGTGTAAGACACTGTACTGCAAATATACAAATATGTTCTCATTTAAAGTCTGCAGACACAGTAAGAGCAAAGAATAAACTTTGTTGGGCTGATTTAGTTGGATGCTCTTACCTCCAACACACAAATGGGGAATCCGGGATTTAGAAAAATTAATTAACTGGCCCACTAGTAGGAGGAGATGCTTTAAAGTCTATTCTACTCGCACTTTTGTTGTTTCCAATTTACTGAGCTGTTTGTTGGGAAGCAAATAAAAAGGTTTTGGACTTGTATTTATAATCCAAAAGGACGAAACACACAGATAAAGAAATCAACCACAACACAATGCAAAAGAAAAAAGTAATAATGTAAAAGAAGTTTTGCACGAAGTGTCAAGAAGGAAAAGGTTTTATGAAAGAGAAAATTTTAAAAATTCTGAAGTTCATCCAAATGATTAATTTACCCAACCCAAGACTACAAATGGGCACTGTGTGCTTAGTTCAATGCACTGTCCATAGTAGGTACTCAGTAAATAACTGTTGAATATTGGATGAATGTGTAGGGTTCTTTGAGTGAACATAAAGTGGGAAAAGGATTACTAAAGAAGAGAGTAACTAGCTGGGTGCAGTGGTGCACACCTGTAATTCCAGCTACTCAGGAGGCCTAAAAAAGAGGATCCCTTGAGCCCAGGGACCAGCCAGCCTGGGAGACAAAGTGAGAACTTGTTTCAAAAAAAAAAAAGTATTAAAAAAAAAAAAGAAAAGAGTAGCATATGTAAAGACATGGAGACATCCAAGATGCCCAGATCCCATTCCATGAACTGAAACAGAGTGCAGAGGGGAGTAGGAAGAGAGGTGCCTGGAGGTATGAGCGGGGGCAAACTGGAGCACCATATCTGCCTCTACTTAAGGGCTTGAACTTAATTCCACTGGGTATGAGGAGACGTTCTGTTACCAGAGAGTTTCCAATGCAGGTAAACAAGATCAGCGTCATCACACTGCACAAATTCAAAGGGCACCAGCCTCTTTTTATTCTAAATGAATAGCGTCACCCTGGAACTGCACAACTCGTAAGTCCTAAAAACTTGGATTGGATAAAATAACCCTTGGATGAACCTCAGAATAAAACTACCTCTTTCATAAAACCTTTTCCTTCTTGACACTTCGTACAAAATTTCTTTTACATTATCACCTTTTTTCTTTTGCATTGTGTTGTGGTTGCTTATTTCACCTGTGATAAGGCAAATGAATAATATTGCATATCCGTGACTGAACCTGGCGAAGTAGCATATGGAAAAGGGCCTAAAATCAGCCACGAGATTCCCAACTCCCAACTACATAACATCACGGACAAAAAAAAAATTCCCTAGAGGATGTTCATTGTCAAAGCTACAATGCTGGTTACAGAAGCAAGCAGAAACTCCACCGAGATCACTACCTCTAGCTTGCTACAGATAGGGGAGATATTCGCTTAAGAATTGTAACAAAGGTGACGTTCATGAGGTGTCTACACTAATGCAAGCAATATACACTTAACTGGCTCTACTTTTCAGAGAGTAATTATCTGCAAGTTAACTCATGCCAGGGTCATGAATTACAGCTAATAAACAAACTACAGCTTTTTCCAGTGATTCGTTCCTATGAGAAAAGTTTTTTGGCAGAACTTAAGAGTAAGTGTTAAAAGCAATCTAAATGTAGACCATACCCTAGTGACATGACTATTAGGAAACATCCTTTTCTGAATATATTGCATGTCACTTTAATAGAAAAATGGGCTGTGCTGGTGGAAATGGCTTTTCTGCAGATAAGAATTAATGAGCCTCATTTTCTCCGTGTAGATAGCCATGCTTACATTTTGTTTCCCTGTGGACACATAAAATTTTAAAGACAATAAAAAACTTAGGGTGTGCCTAAATAAAAGGGAAGAGATTATTTTAAATTAACAAAATGCACTTTGGGGGTCTCATGAGATTCCAGACAATGCAAGCCAAACTATTCTGGGCCACCAAAGCCTATACACTTGGAAATAAAAGGGTATAGAAGTACCAAATTTAAACTGGGAATTCCAATGGTTGAGCATTAGGTCGTAAAAGCTCCTCAGACTTCAGGTAGATTCCTTCTAAGATCTGCAGCTTCCCAGCAGCCCATGAACACCAGATGTGTGTGGCCAGATGCTGTAAAAATCTCCTGACAGAAGTGTGACCACCACATTAAGAGCATAGACAATTCAACTAAAGAGTAAATACCTTTTGCTGGATAAATATCATATTACAGAACATAATTGCATAACTCAACCCTTCTGCCACAAGTACGCTGAAGAAAGGAGAGTCATGGGGGAAAAGGTCACGTGATATAGGCCAACACCCTGAAAAGTGCTTCAGGGGTGTCAAAAGCAGCCACAAGACAGGTTTGGCTTTCGTGTTGTCAAGTATAGTTCATGTGCTTCTAATTTTTCATTTTCTGTTATTGGTTTATGTTTCCAAAAGCCACATTTCAGCTGTATGCAAAATATAATGCCAACAGCAGGAATGTAAAACAGAAAGTCTGGAAATTACCCCTGAATCATCTTCCCTTTGTTCCTGTCCTTGGGTGTTAGTGGCCTCCTGCCTAATAATCCTGCCTCCCTCCAGCATCCACCTACCCTAAACCCTTTTTTGTCCTGCTGTCAGAATATTCTTCTTAAAGAACAACACTAATCCTACTCCTACCCCAACCCCCTGCCCGAAAACTCTCAGTGGTTCCCAAGTGCCTACCAAATTGAGTGGACATTCACAGCCCTCCACAAAACAGCCCCAACTGATGTTTTCCATCCCACAACCACCACTTCTCGACAAACACCAACTTTTCGACTTATTTTTTGACTTATTTTTGTGGCTGTATCACTATTTTTTCCAGTAAAATCCTACCTATAGTCCAAATAATACAAAGCAGATAAAAATGGTTCCCCATTAGAATGTTATTTCATATATTCAAATTTATATCATTTTATTTTCATAAAGACAAATATCAGTCCTTTTTACTTGAACCATGTGTATATCCCATGGGACCAAATATGCCGTGTTCCTCTAGACCTTTAAAATAAAGTAAACATGGTGTCTTCTATGAGTTAAAGTTTGAATCAATCAAAATGGATGAGATATAGTCATCCTTAATAGAGACAGAATGTTTTCTAGACTAGTAAAATACAATATAATTGTAACCCTATAATGCTATCATTCCAACTTATGTTTAGAAGAACACTAGGATTCCACAAAACATTACTAAGTGTTCCAAAGAAAGAAAGAAAGAAAGAGATTCATGGCCAAATTATATTGGACCACATTGCATGCTGTATCCTCTCACTGGAAGATTAGGGTATTCATTTCCCACTAGAGGCTCTGAAGAAACTAGTTAAAGTTATATGACCCGTTATTTTTCAAATATACTGTCCTTAAATCATCTCCCACACCTTTTTTGGAAGAATTCCCATTAATATATGTTTTCTGAAAAGCACTTTGGGAAATACTGCTATCACCAGCTTTACACTAACCAGTCCCGTTTTAAGCCATAGACATTTCTCAAGCACAGACTTAAATAAAGGAAACAAGAGAATACATTGCAACCTTGGACTCTAGGCTGCTCTAAAACTAGTCATTTGTACCTTCAATATTTGATTCCAGAAGATAGTTAAAACATGTGGGTGGCCCAAGTCCTTACCCATATCTAGGTATGTGGGTATATTTGTTAGGACACAATCTAAGCTGCTGAAACAAAGAATACCCCCAATATACAGGGGCTTAAATGAGACAATAGTTTATTTCTCTCTCAAGGAATATTCCAGGGCGGTAGGATGGCTCAGCTATCTTCAACATGTGGCTTCTCTCTTGAATCCAAGATGGCAGCTCCTGTTTCTACCATCACATGCATGTCTGAATAGAGAAAAGGAAACAGCAAAGGAACTCACACCTTTCTTCTAAAGGTATGGCCGGGAAGTGCCCCACATCACTTTCACCCACATCTCATTGACCAGAACTTGGTTAGCTACTACACTTAGCTGCAAAGGAGGCTGATATAAACTCCCTAGCTTGGATGCTGATGGAAAACCACTCATCTCTGCTACCACATCTCTGGCAAATACATAACCAAGTGAAACGGAAGGGAGTCCTCCCCACCGCTGGAGTCCATGCCAAGAACAGAGGTCTTCTAGTGTGCTTTCAGAAGGACTCATCTACCCTATTTCTATGGCAGATTGGAAGACACGTGGTCTTCCATATTTCCATGTCTGAAACAAGACAATAATGATACAGATACTTACCAACTCCTTTGCCATCATACACAACATTCCACACATTTCCAATTCCCAGCTGTCAAGTTTCCAGTGAAGAACCCATATTTGAATGGTGGGTAGGGGGTGACAGTCATAGTAATTTTAGGGTAGAACATTGGGTTGTGCATGTGATTGGCTCACATCCTCAGTATAAAATACACATGTACTCTTGTTGTCGCCATCCTAGTTAGGAATGTTCAGAAATATCAAAAACAGACTCTGCTTTCCTGGCATAAGTTCTGTAGAAAGAAAAATCGGATCTATAACGCCAAAGAAATGATGTTTTTCAATGATGACAAGTAAAAAACAAGAGATAAGTTTTTTAACATGAAACTAACCTTGAGGCAATTTGGCAGTATTTGGAACTACATATATAAATTTACTCTTTTTTTTTTTTCGGAGCCTACAACACAAATGGAACTTGATCCTGTTCCAATAGCAAACATTTCTTTTTATGTTCTTTAGGCAAAGGAAATTGAAGCCTTCTCGTTAATCCTCCTGCCCTCACCCTAGACAGGTTAAATAAAATACGTAAGCCATTTTGCACAGTACCTAGCAATGGCAGTTTTCAAAATGCAGTGGTGTTAAGCATCCCATATATGATTGTGTGGTACACTAACAACGGAAACTAGAAGAAGGAAATTACTGGGCTTCATATATAGGTCAAATTTAAATCTTCCCTATTACATAATAGCTCTGTAAGTGTTAATATTCCCAAATCTCAAAATATATTGTAAGTGAAAAGTCAAGATCCAAAATGTGTAAATAGCACATTGCTATTTATTAAGGAGAGATGGGAAAGGAAGGTGGAAATTATTAAATGCTTATAAATGCATTGCACACTTTTTGAGTGATACTCAAGAAAATGGCTAAGAGTGGTGGAGACCTGGGGAGGTGGGGGAAAATGTAGTAACAGAGATGCTTTTACTATACATCCTTTTATACCTTTATAATTGTGGACCATATCTATGCATTACCAATTTACATAAATTGAAATTAATAATTATAAGCATTTTCTTCTCATTGCCACCTGTGCAACCATCACCCTCTCACTACCCATTTTATTTTCCTAGGGTTTCCACAACAAAGTACCATAAACTGGGTGTTTTAAAACAACAAAAATTTGTTCCCTCACTGCTTTGGAGGCTAGAAGTCTGAAATCAGGATGTTGGCAGGGCCGTGCTCTCAGCCAAGCCTCTAGAGGATGATCTTTCCTTTCCTTGTCTAGCTTCTCACACCCCCGGGCCTTTCTTGATTTGTGGCAACATAACTGCAATCTCTACTTCTGTTTTCATGCAGCATTTTCTCTGCGTATCTCTGTCCAAATTTCCTTCTTCTTAAAAGGACATCAATCATATATTGGAGAAGGGCCCCCCCTAATGACTTTATCTTAACTTGATTACATCTAAACAAGGTCAAATTCACAGGTATCTGGAGGTAGGACTTTAACATATGTTTTTGTGAGAGGCAATTCAACCTATAACACTAACATAACCCACATCATCACACACAACATTTTATAGAACTTGTTTCTCTGTCTCCTCTTTTTGTTCCAAGCTCGACACAGCAGAGTGGCTGGGTGATCCCAATGATCACTTATCTTATTCCAAATTTCATTAAGGAATAACTATTACATTATTAAGTATAACAATTTTAAAGATTAATGGCTGGCATTGTAAAAAAAATTTAAATGCATGTTTTGGTGGAATAAATTTAGATAAAAATTCAAAAGAACAGAAAGTGGCTATTTTTGTAGGAAATCAAGGTCATCATATATCACCAAACAGGATGTTCTATGAATTCAGGAACAGTGTACACATTGTTCTACTAGCTATCATTTTTTACCTGATTGAAGTTGACCTACATAGACATGTGTGCTATTACATTTTATAGCTAAATTAAAGCAGATAAGAAATTAACTTGAAGATTTGTTAAAGACAAAAACATCATTCTTCTGTTGTGATTTTACCTCTTCTTTTGAGAGTCATAATCACCTGTTCCTAGTTATTATAGCAAATAAACAATCAAGCTCAGGACATAAATGAGCATGGGGTCTGGCAGAGACCGTTAGCATTCTAAATAAATAACTCAAGCAAGGAGAGCTCAGAATAAATGTAATCAACCACTCGTGAGGCCTATTTGATTACCTGCTTCAGCTTTCTATTTGACACTACGTAGGAAAGGAAAAATGCGACACGCTAACCTCACCCCATTCACTTTATACATTCAATGTGTTTTCATTATCTAGTTGGTAAAAGATCTATTTGCCAGGTCACAGCTCCAAGTTCACAAGCAGCAAGTAGTCAGCTTTCAGTATCAAAACATTTTTCCTACAGAGCAAGTTCTAAAATTTTAAAGAAATGTACATTGCAAGGCACCACTCTTTGACATTCAAACACTCTTGTTCAATTTAATTACATATCAAGTGATTGCTATGAAGGTAGGGGAACAAGAATGCAGAGAAGGAGTCATACCAGTTGCTTTTGAGGACCAAGTGTGACAGCCACGGAGTTGTACCACTCAGAGCTCCCTTCGAGAGGGGAGCAGTTAACAGAGTGGGCATCAGTTGCAACATCTCCAGGCTCTCTGCACTCACACCAAAGCCGTGCCTCTTCCAAGGTGCTCCCAGCCGATGACCGAGCACTGTGAGGTCACTAGATTCAGCCTTCCTGCCCAACTCATGGCTCTCCTAATGCACAACTCCTGCTCAGGGACTCCCAGTGGCCTGGCTGAGATCTTTTCAGAACCACACTGAAGTCTGGAGCTCTTCCTGCTCAACTTTCTTCTTTCCTTCTCTCCTTCCACAGGTCTCAGACTATTGTCCAGTCCAACAGCTCTCCCTATCTTTTCCTATCCTTCCCCCTTTATCTTTCATCAGTATTTCCCTCTCCTCACCCAAATGTCTTGCACATCTAACCAGCAGAATGCAGTTAAAATCCTACTTGAACTAGTTTAATAGTGAATCAGTCAGTAATTAATCCAGTTCTGATTTACCTCTTGTCTAGTTAAGACCTCAAGGGCAAGTAATAGGTAGTTTCCTTTTAAGCAGTCATTTTTCCTAAAACAATGAAGCATGATTTGTTATTTTTCAACTCCTGACCCTTAGCTGAGTCCTCTCTGTACCTATTCTAATACATCCACATCCAAAAGAAGCTCAGACATTTCCCTGAGGTATTAAGAAGCTGTTGAGAATGTTCCCTCCATGGGGCCTGTTCCTCTGCCCCTGTCATTTTGATTAACTGTCTTCCTACTGATGGCAACCCTTCAAGCCTTGTGGGAATTTTTAAAGTTCATTCATGGTTCTCTGTTTGCAGTGTCTTCCTGCCTTTCACTCTAGCCCTCCTCTTGCAAAGGCCTTAAACACATTCCTGCCTGAAAATAATGGAACTGGTTGGGCCACTGGCAGCTCTAAGTTCACAGTCCTCGGCACGCACACCACACAAGTCCACATGGCTTTAGGGACGATGCACCAAAACCTAAACCTGGGCTATACAACACAAGTTTATGAACCAAGGAAATAATAGGTATAAAGCAAAAGAGGAAACTTAGACTAACACAACAAAAGTCCATTTTAGAAGGTCACAGGTCCCAGCACGTGTCCGCCTCTGGCAGATTTATCCTTACAGGTCTGGAATATTTCATGCCAGGGAAGTGGACTACAACCATCCACACTAGGAAATTTCAGGGCTTTAAAACCACATTCAAATTTTTTAATGGCGATAATTACCTAAATGTACTTGTTAACTTACAGCCTGGGGTTTTCTATTTAAGTCTCAATAATTACAAGTCCTTTAGATTTCTTTCATGTCTCATTATCAAGCTTTACCATCTTTAATCATTTTGTTGCTTTTCACTGATATTCCTCTACTTAAAAGGAAAGAAATACAACAAAAACAAAACCCTCAACAATCACAGAACCCAAACAAAGCACAATTATCAGGAAAATAGGCCTACCCCCATTCTGCTAAGCCACTACAAAATGTCATGGAGTAAGAATATACTTCAGGCACAGAACCACTGAGAAAGCAATAGAGAGTCAAGATCAGGTTACCACATAGTCTAGAGGGCATCCTGGAACAAAAAAGGGAGCAAGAAATCAATGTCAGGTGGCTAGTTCAACTTCTAGCTCTTTACTTCTCATACCCTGAATGCCATTTTTCTTTTTTGCTTTCTTTCTTTTTTTGAAACGGAGTCTTACTCTGTCTCCCAGGCTGGAGTGCAGTGGCGGGATCTCAGCTCACTGCAACCCCCGCCTCCCAGGTTCAAGCAATTCTCCTGCCTCAGCCTCCCAAGTAGATGGGACAACAGGTGCACACCACCACAGCTGGCTAATTTTTGTATTTTTAGTAGAGACGGGGTTTCACCATGTTGGCTAGGCTGGTCTCGAACTCCTGACCTCAGGTGATCTACCCGCCTTGGCATCCCAAAGTGCTGAGATTACAGGCATGAGCCACCACGCCCAGCCCATTTTTCTTATCTTTAAAATAATTTGTTGACTAAGCTAATGGTCAAATTTAGTGTCACTAACAGTGACACAAATCTTCAGGTCTGATGCAGATTTTAGGATCCCTTTGAATGATTTCTTGCCAACCATGTTTAACCTGAATTCAATTGAGATCTAACTTCCAGTTTAAGTAAATCTGGGTCAGAGAGCAACATACTAGAGGATACCACTCAAAAGCAATCAAATATATTTCAGACATATTCTACGGGACAAATGGCACGGCCTTTTCAGGAGTCAGTGTCATGACGAAAGGTACATATCTTGATTAAAGGAGACTTGGGTGACACAGACACCAAATGCAAGGAATAATCCTGAATTAGATCCTGACTTGGAGAAACCAGTTGTAAATAATATTTTCGAAGCAATTCAGAAATTTTTATACGAATTGGTAACAAATTTCATTAAGGAAAAACTGTTACTTTATTAAGTATAACAATTTCAATTTGGTTATACAGCAATATTATTTTTGAGATATTCAATAAAGAAATTAGAAGTAAAATGTAAGGATACCTGCAATTTACACTAAAATATCTTTATATAAAATGCGATTTATTCATCTACCATGGAGTTATTCATCTACTCCAGATGGCAAACTTTTTAGGGTAAGAGTAAATATTTTAGGCTTCGCGGGCCATATGGATTCCGTTGCAATTACTCAACTTTACCATTGTGGCATGAAAGCAACCATAGACAATACATAAATGAATGTGCATGGCTGTGTTACAGTAATGCTTTATTTATAAACACAGAGGGACACACAGGCCATAGTTTGCTCACCCCTAATCGGCCCTTTCAATTAAAAAATAGAAGCTGGGCTTATGACAAATATAGTCCTTGGCCCCAGTTAACAGCAAGGCATTACCTTAGCCTTTTAGTTCTTTTTCTTTTGCATTTAGAAAAGCAGGAACATATGGTTTCATATTATCTGCCAAGCGTTTTCTTGCACAGCTAGTCTTTTCTCTATCATGTGACTTGCAGATTTTATTTTTTTTTTAAAAAAAGCAACATGCTTATAAAATGAAATAACCATATCAGCAGGAAATGGAACTCTTCAAAGCCTCTTTCATCCAATGAACCAAATCACCAGTGATCTCTGGTCCTGGAGCTGATTCGTACTTGAACAGCTTTTGATGATAAGTGGACGATTCGGCCCTTCACCTCATTTTACCACTGGAACCCAGCTCATTCTTTCAAGTCCTCTGGATACTGGCTATTCAGCAAATCAGTATTTTCCTCAACAATATGCTGCACATGCATGTGACTGGGAGAAGAAATACAGGTGCCACTGGGGAAAATGAACTCAATTAATCAGCATAAGGCATAGGTGAGGTCAGTGTCTCTTACCAAGCAGGTGCAGATTCAATTAAAATGTGTGTTTGTCTGTCTGGATGCTCATAAATGAGCAATCCTTTAAGAATGATTCCCACAAACCCAGACTGCTCTTCAAGATGACATTAGAAATAGAGAAGTCAGTATTAAATATTTAGAGGATTAATTAAGTTGCCCCTTTGGTTCAGACTGCCTATTAAAAGTTTACCTATAATAGAAAGCTTTCATCTATTCAGTTTTGTGCTCTGCCATTAAAACTGCATGTAATACACTTTTATAGAATATGGCATATCATGAAACCCAAATAGACTTAGTTCTTAAAAGAGTTTCATATGGATGATAAGTAAAAACTGAGAGAAAATTCATGTTATATAGATTCTCCATTAATAAAAAGAAAGCTAAATCATGATTCAAATTTTTTAAAAACCCACAGTGTTAAGATAGCCTATAAATTCTTTGGAAATGAAGGGTAAGGGTGGAGGGGTGAAACTCCTGCCAAGTTTCAAGGTCATAAAAGCAGTTGAAATAGAATATAAAGCTATATAAAGAGCCACAATTTTCATGATAATATACTTTAAGGTTCAAACTAGGCAGTAAAGTAGGATACTCATGAAAAAATAGCATATTAGAGTCTTCTAATTATTTACGTATTAGTTAGGATTCTTAATTTAAACTGACCAGAAATGATATAAGAAAAAATTCCTAATTTTAAGTCTTGTTAGAAAGTTGTTTACAGAAACATTATTTATTTTTACCTGCTTTTAAGAATCTCATACACCTCAGGGCATAATATGTTTATTACTAGATATACTACTGTATTTCTACAGTAATTTGTGCCATGAAATGTATGCTAATTTGACAAGAGAAGGAGAAATTTATCTCTCCTCTAACACAGCAGAAAGGATTTTCTGATGGAATATTAGAAATATCTGTAATCTGCTTACTATAACAAGTATTTAACCCACTGTGTAAGTTTTGGGGGCTAACAATATTATAATTATAAAATAGTTTTATGCTTCTGTAAAATAGGCTTCCATTGGACAATACTTCCCTAAGAGTTGAAACAACTGTTTTAGTGAGAAAGTAATAGAAACACACTCCTTTCAAAGTATTTTAAGTTGCCAAACCTCTGTTTAGCTAAATTGGGAACACCTCTTTATTAACTTGGATAAAGAACAGTTTACCAAAGAGCAAAAACAAATGCATTTAGAAACATTTTTTCTCTCAAACATTTAGAACACATGTTATCAGAGAGAAAACTATAAAATGTGCATTTCAGTGTTGAAGAGAAGTTTAAAATGAAACAAGAATAGTTAATACTTAACAAGTACGCTGTCACCGAGAAACAATTATACTAGACATATACTTTCTATACAAGAGAAGTAAGCCTGACAAGATTAGTAAAGGTTTATTTCTCCAGAAATGTAGCCAGTGTTTTGTTAATGATAACCATCAGAGTACACAGCATGGGAACATAAGCCACCTCTGGGAAGCCCAGTATTGCTCCTGAAAAAATCCTGCATCTCTCCACTCCAGCTGGGCCACTACTGAGTAAATGGATCTCATGGACACCCCAAAGGAGAAGAGCTTGGTTTGGGTTGCTTTAAAGACATAGTTTGAATACCAGTGAAGTCCATTTTTCCATGCTTACTCGTTATGAAAAAATTCAGACAAAAAAATAAGCAAAACTCAATTCTGCAGACATATTGCCCCATCCTAGTGTCCACAGCTCTCCACAGGCCCTCCCCTAGCTGTGCGACATTATGTCATTGATGATGCAGCCAGGCACCCTCCATAACCTGCTGCCGGGATTGTTCTTGCCATTAGCCTTCACTCCCCACCTGCAGGCCTCATCCTCTAACTCTGCTTCTGTAAATCTTATTATCCTTCAGGACCCAACTAAAGTCCAGTGCACAGACTTTACTAATTACTCCAGCTCATGAGGATTGTCTCTATTCACTCTCACTGGCCTTAAACACATATTTGTTGGAGTATTTAGCCCATTCTTTGTCTATGTGTCATTCCGTCTCTGAGCTATGATCTGCTACAGAGCAGGGATCACCTTATTTATTTTTGTGTCTGATCCAATGCCTAGAACATTGCCTAACACATAGCAGAATCTCATTTAAAATGCATGGGACAGGTTGGCTGGGCGCAGTGGCTCACACCTGTAATCCCAGCACTTTGGGAGGCTGAGGCGGGCAGATCACGAGATCAGGAGATTGAGACCATCCTGGCCAACACAGTGAAACACCATCTGTACTAAAAATACAAAAAATAATTAGCCGGGCGTGGTGGCAGGCACCTGTAGTCCCAGCTACTCAGGAGGCTGAGAGAGGAGAATGGTGTGAACCCGGGAGGTGGAGCTTGCGGTGAGCCAAGATTGCGCCACTGCACTCCAGCCTGGGCGACAGATCGAGACTCCATGTCAAAAAATAATAATAATAATAATAAAATAAAAATGCATGGGACAGGTTACCAAAGGCATGTGAGGGAGGCTGAATAGAAGGAAGGATTAGGGAGACTCCTAGGATGCTGGCAATATTCTGTATCTTCACCTGAATAATAGTCATGTGTGTGTTTGCATAGTTAAAATGTATTCAGCTGTGGAAAAAAATTGTGGAAGAAATAAAAGAATGAACTAGTGACATAAATTACCCAAATTAATAAACACTGGAAACACGGCCACATGCTCACTGTCGTTTCAAGTAGCACAATGCCAGCCTCACCAATTAGTAACAATGAAATATTCAAGTGACAATGACAGTATAAGCACAGACACACACACACAGACACACACCACAGAATGTCTTTCCCATTTGGCTCATCGCTCCACTGTGCCTCTTCTGCACCTGCCACCAGCCCTAAGAAGGCTCCCCCCCGACTCTGTAAGACTGTTTAACAAGCCACTCCACTGTCAGGATGCCAAACCTCTGGGAGAAGCTTTTTGCCATTGTGGGAATCCACCCTGCCTGAGTAAGCTGAAATCCCCAGTTCTCATGCAACCCCCAACATGATTTAATCAACTTTCTCTTCAGTTCCTTGTCCTCTGGCACTTGGTTCAATTCAGTTCAACAAATACTTGTCAAGCCTGTTATGTGCTAAGTCACATGGGTCATAATGATGAACACGACGTGTCTCAAGTTTTTGTGTGTATGTGGCAAAATAGACGTAACATAAAATTTACCATTTAAACCATTTTAAATATAAATTTTAGTGGCATTAAGTATGTCCACGATGTTGTACAACCATCACCACTATCCATTTCCAGAACTTTTTCATCTTCCCAAATGGAAACTCTGTACCAGTTAAACATGAACTCCTTGTTCCCCTCTTCCTC
The DNA here is from genome assembly GCF_006542625.1 of Nomascus leucogenys. Taxonomy (NCBI): domain Eukaryota; kingdom Metazoa; phylum Chordata; class Mammalia; order Primates; family Hylobatidae; genus Nomascus; species Nomascus leucogenys. Next base: position 87,471 of record NC_044389.1, on the reverse strand, counting down.
TAGCCCCTGGTAACCACTATTCTCCTTTCTGTCTCTATGAATTTACCTATTCTAGGGACACCATATAAGTGAAACCATATGATATTTGTCCTTCAGTGTCTGGTTTATTTCATTTAATGTTTTCAAGGTGTATCCAATCCATGTTGAAGCACTTATCAGAATTTTATTTCTTTTTAAGGCTGAAAAATATTCCACTGTATGTATATATCACATTTTCTTTAGCCATCCACTCTCCTATTTTGGAGGAATTTACTGTCTAGCAAAGGAAAGCATGACAGTTCTTGCCCACCAGTTTGCAGACCTTAGTCCAGAATCTGTTTTCTCAAACCTAGAACCTTCCACCAACATTCTTTGTGTTTGGTTTTTGCAGGGAACACATGTGACTCTTCCACCTCTTTATCCCACCATCTGTCATGGTGCTGGCACATAATAAGCACCCAATTAACAGTCATTTATTAGTGCATGAAGGACGTTCCCTGGTGTCTTCTGAGAAGTCTCTTTCTGAAGTTTCTTTTACCTCCTCGTAGTCCCTACTTTTGACCTGCCACTCATTTTCCCTGCATAAGACTAACGGATCTGGCCCCTGCAGACGAAAATTTTTACCAAACTCCTCTTCTCAGCCCAGAGAAAAGAGTATCTACAAGAAATTATAAGCACAAATGGTGCTGGATTGGGAGTCAAGAGATATGAATTTTAGTCCCAGCTTTACTATGACGTAACTATGCCAAATCACAAGCTCCTCAGGTCTCAGGAATCTATGACTGTAGCCTAAAATAAAGGTGTTAACTGGTCCTTTTCAGTTATAAAATTGCATAATGCCAATTTGCATAAAGCAGACAAAGCAGTATCTTGATGACATGTCTCAGACACATCTGGAAAATGTCCAAAAAGATTCCTAAAAAGTCTTGTGATTATGAAAACAGTTTACCTACAGCTTCTTTAGCAATTCTGCTGTGTCCTTTCTTTTATATTTCGACTAGTTGGAAAACTATCATAGACTTTTATTTCAATGGGCAAGAGAGGTATAATTTCCAGTTGGAACTAGACTATTTAGCTATTATCATTGAAGAGTAGAAGAAAATGAAGGAAAATAATATTCATTTTGTCTAAAACCTTAAAGAATGGAATGAAGATATTACCTCTCTTTTGGCAAAAAGAGAGCGGGAAATTGATAACAAGTACAATTTGAAAGAAAATTGTCTGGGCTCGTTCACTGAGGAATTTATTTTGCAGTCAGCTTGGCTAGTACATTTTGCCACTATATAATTTTTTGCAGTTCTAGAAACTACTCTGAATGCACGAGCAGGAAATTAGCTCATATGACACCTTTCTAGCTCGTACAATGCTATTTCAGCTATTTGCAGGCAACAGATATGAACTGAGAAAATCTGAAAGTGGGGAACAAAAATCAAAAGGCTAATGAATAGAAGATAGCCTCCCAATGATACAGAGAGCTACCACTTTTCTTCACTAAGCTCTCCCTTAACCCAAGGAGCTCCAAGTGACAATCCTGAGAGTACCCTTGTTCTCCTCGGTAGGTGATGACAACGAGATAATCATTGCCAACAAAAGTAATGCAACTTAAATGAACAGAAACCCTCTCAGACTACATTGAATGGGAATGATTCTTTCCTTATAAAGAAACATTAATAATTCACATGTGAAAGACAAAGAAACCTACAAGAATCTGGTAAAAGTAGACATACTAAAATAGAACTATCAATGGGAAAAGTCCTAAGGAATGAACTGGATGGCAAAAACTGTTATAGTACAAAAAGTTTCAAGTGTTCTTTCATGGCTAATTTTGCATTGTTCATTGAATTAATTATATAAAGGTTATTTAATAAATAACACCAAACTTACTACAAATAGGCAAACACCCAACTTAATTTTCAAACCAAGATTACTAAAAAGGAATAAAAAGTGACCAGGGGGGCTGGGCGCGGTGGCTCACGTCTGTAATCCTAGCACTTTGGGAGGCTGAGGCAGGCAGATCACGAGGTCACGAGATCGAGACCATCCTGGCTAACATGGTGAAACCCCGTCTCTACTAAAAATACAAAAAGAAATTAGCCGGGCGTGGGGGCGGGCGCCTGTAGTCCCAGCTACTCCGGAGGCTGGAGAATGGTGTGAACCCAGGAGGCGGAGCTTGCAGTGAGCCAAGATCGCACCACTGCACTCCAGCCTGGGAGACAGAGCAAGACTCCGTCTCAAAAAAAACAAAAGTGACCAAGGGTAAGTGGTCAGAAATCTAACACAATAAGCACAGAGGGAAGGAATCCTAGTTGGTATTGGCTCCCTCACCACCTCCCTCCAGCCATACCATATTGTGTCCATTCCTAAAATGCTCACTTTTACACCCTTGAACGCTGTCTACTACACAGACAGTAAGTGGCTCTGAAGCCACTGAAAGTAATCACAGATAAGTAAGAACCCACTTACTAGCTCTGGGATCTTGGACAAATTACTAACCTCTCTCAGTTTCATCACCTTGACAATGGAAATAATAATAGTAGTACAGTCATCCCTCCCCATCCATGGGGGATTGGTTACAGGACCCTTGCAGATATCGAAATCTGGGGATGTTCAAGTCCTTGATATGAAATGGCATAGTATCTGCATATACCCTACATACATCCTCTTGTATACTTTAAATCATATCTAGATTACTTATAATATTTAATACGATATAAATGCTACAAAGTTACTATACTGTATTTTAAAAACTTGTAGTATTTTTAGGCTGGGCAAGGTGGCTCACACCTGTAATCCCAGCGCTTTGGAAGGCTGAGACAGGAAGATCACTTGAGGCCAGGAGTTTGAGATCTGCCATATCAACATAGTGAGACTGCTTCTCTGCAAAAAAACAACTGAAATAATTAAATTAAAACGGTATTATTTTTATTGTTGTATTGTTATTTTTTATTGTTTTTCTTTTCCCTAATATTTTCTATCCAAGGTTGCTTGAATCCACAGATGTGGAACCTATGGATATGAAGGGCCAATTCAATCTCTTTTGTAAAATTTGGCAAGCTTTAAATAAAACTGCATATTGTAAAATGATTAGAGAATGCCTAGCCCATGGTAAGCCCCCAACAAATAATAGCTATTAGACTAAGAAATCTCATGATGAGATTAGATATAAGAAAATTGGGGCCAGATGACCTAGCTAGTAATACACACCTAACTCACGCCATAGACCAGCCCTTAATCTAAATGTTTCTTAAAATGTGGCCTATGTTCTCATCAGCATTACAAATCACTTCTGATCCTTTATAAAAATGTAGATTCCTGGGCAATGCCTACAAATTGGAACTCAATTAGTTTTAGGGCATGAGAATCTACTTTCTTAAATAAACACTCTAGCAGATTCCGATAGACATTTTAATTTGAGAACCAATAATCCAGCTGTTCTCAAGTTTTGGTATCTGCATCACTTGAGAACTTGTTAGAAATGCAAATTCTTGGGTCCACCTGACCTAGTGAATCAGAAACTTTAGGATAAACCAGCCATCTGGGTTTTACAACCCTCCAGCTGGGTTTTACAACTGCACTAATCTGTACCTTCCCATTCAGATACAGCCAGAGACCCTGACAGGGGAACCAGCAATCAGGGTCACCCTTGACTCCACCCCATCTCTATTCCTCACTTACAGCAGCCAATCAACCACCAAGTACTGTCTATTCTATTTTGTCCTCTTTCTATCCCAACCTCTATTTCTCTATTCCATGTCTTTGTCCACCGCTTTTTGACTGCCACAAAGGACTCCTACCAAATTTCTCTGCTTCCAGTCATGTCACTCTCAAATCCAGTGCTGCACCTAAATTGCAAATCTGATACTGTCACTCTCCTGCTTAGCACCCTTTAGCAAATTCCCATTGCTTTGAAGACTAAAGATCCTTAATATGGCTTATAAGTCCTTTCAGACTCTGCATCTGCCTCTTCCTAGTATGCTGGTTTCGCTAATAACCAACCTCTGCCTCCAATTTTCTGCCCTAACAGCATGAAGCCTCTCAGAATTTTCCTCCACAAATTCTGCTATTTCCCACCTGCAAACTTTAGCCCCTGCTGCTCCCTTCCTTCCACATTCCACTCTCCCCACTCCAGTGCCCTGGCTAAATTTTACTAGTTCTAATTTTTATTTATTTATTTATTTTATGGGGAAAAAAATCCCAAGCCTTTTTTGCCTTTCTCCCAAGATAGAGTTACAGCCCATTCAGTGGTTTCCGACACATTGCCTTGTCTCTGGTTGCCTGTTTCCTTATGTCCATTGCACGCACTCATTGCTCCATTCATCTTGTATCCCCAATACCTATCAAGGGGCTTTGTCACAGAAAGAAATCAAAATCAATTTGCTGAACCATTTAATCCACCAGTAACAGGATTTACTATGTTGTTGGCTGAGATCAGGGTTGTGGTCTGCAGCCAGGTAATTTTCTGTGTAGTGAGTCTTTCCAAGGAACTGGTCTTAAATTCATGATTATTATTCTCAAATTAACTAAATTAGAATGCAGACACTATATTCTGAACATTTTGCAAAACAGTAAGATATTGCAGCAAATCTGATCTGGACCAGCTCCTGAGAATTGTTGAGGCTTCTGTGTTGCATGCTGCTAAACCTCAGACAGAAGGGCTCAGCCAATTGTAAATCATACACTTTTTACAAATCGAAGACCATACTTAATGTTTTCAAGCTCTTTAAAAAATTTATTCCTTTTTTTCATATTGTAAGGAATGATTTTCCTTATAATAATTTTCATAATATTGTAAGGAATGAAATATTATTCTGATATATATTATGTACTTAAATGATCAGAATCAATAAGTTAAATGGAGCTGAAATGCCCCAAAGTGAAGAATGCTAGGTAATGTTATACCTTAGATGCAAACTTAAGTCACTTTCTTTTAGGAACACAATGGATTTATGTACCTTATCCCACTCCCTGGAAAATCAACAAAATTTAAAGGTCATAAAACTCAGTGGGACCACATTGTTCTACCTGAAAGATAAAATAATTACCATGGCAAGATAAGAAAGACTAGGAGATGTTCACAAAGTATTATAAAGGACTGCTTCCAAAAGAATACATATATGTAATAAAACTAAGTTAAACAGAATATTATGAAAACATTACCTGGGAAATTACCTCCTTCCAAAGATTTAATAATAGAATATGCATTGGGAATTCAAAGCAGACATTCCTCCCCAAAGGCAAACCAGTGGGCAAATTTAGGAATCAGAGACTGTGTCCCCTTATGGTTGTTGTTACTCTGGCAAGGTGAAAGAAAATCTTTTAAAAACAATAGATTCTAATTCAAATTAAAGAACCACCTGGATATCTGTAAAATGTGGAAAAGACTAGTGACCTTTTCTGTTGTAGTCTCACTATTTGGGCAACAACATATCTCCCGATGGTCAGCAGCTGCCGTAGACTAGGCATGGGACACATGGAGATCTGTCTTCAAACAACTCAGAGTTACTGATGATGAGCTTTTTCCCTTATTATTTCTTGGTTTAAAAAAAAAATCATATTACCTACCTTCAGAATCAAACTCATGTCCAAAATCATAATGCAGAATGATTCATAAGTCTATGGTGCATGTTAAGGGAGAAAAGAGATAGAAGAAGTTTTTCAAAATTCTCCCTCCTTAATACCATGCATCAGTAAAAGAAACCAGGGTTTGTCCATAGAAATGGCTGATTCCAGGGTAAGGCAGGGAAAGTGTAAAGTGAGGCCTGGAATACCTTGTTGTTCTAGAAAATGAAGAAGTACTTGAATAAAAAGATGGGATTGTGTCATGGAAATGCAGCAGCCACTTTGGAAGCATCAAAAGCATAATCCATAAAGGTAAATATTGATAATTTAGACTTGATCAAAATCAAAACTTCTGCTCTTTTAAAGATATTGTTCAGAAAAAGATGAAACAACAAGTTACAGACTGAGAAAATATTTGCAAAAGGCATGTCTTATCAAGTAACATATCCAGGATATTTCAGGAACTCTCAGAACTTAATCATATTAAAACAACCCTATTACAAAATGATCAAAAGATTTTGAAGAGATACTTCATCAAAGAAGATGGATGGATGGCAAACAGGCATATGAAATAATGTTCACTGACCATCAGGAAAGTGCAAATTGAAATCACATATATGTTCAACTGATTTTCAACCAAAGTGCAAAGGCAGTTCTACGGTGAAAGGACAGTTTTTACAACAAATAATGTTGGAACAATTGTACATCCATACGCAAACAAAACAAAACAGATAAAAAACCGCCTTGACTTCTAGAATATACAGAAAATAGACCAATATGTAAAATCTAAAGCAATTAAACTTCTAGAAAAAAGTATGCAAGAAATCTTTGTGACCCTGAATTAGACGATTTCCTAGATACAACACAAACACCACAATGAAATACCATTATACATAGATAAGAATAGCTAAAATTAAAAAGACAGACTATACAAAATGTTGGCAAGGATGTCAAGCAACTAGAATTCTCATATACTGCTGGTAGAAACAAAAAATGGTACAGCCACTTTGGAACACAGTTTGGGTTATAAAGTTCAGCATACATAAACCATATAACCCAGCAGTCTTAATCCTAGTCATTTACCCAGGAGAAATGAAAACTTATGTTCACCCAAATCTTTCAAACAAAATGTTTATGGTAGCTTTATTTATAATCACTATAAACTGAAAAGAAAATAGAACAAATGTCCTTCAACTGATACATATGATACCAAAAATGTGATATAGCCATGCAATGGTATACTACTCAGCAATAAAAGGAAACAAAATAATGTCATACGCAACAACATGGATGAATCTCAAATGCATCATCCCGAGTAAAAGAGGCCAGACTCATTAGGCTACATTAGACACAGAAAGTAGATTAGTGGCTTCCTGAGGCTGGGAGGTTGGGAGAAAATGGGGAAATGAGAATGCCAATAAATGGGTGTTGAGTTTCTTTCTGAAGTGATGAAAATGTTCTCAAATTGTGAAAATAACCACACAATTTTGTGAATATACCAAAAACCATTGAATTATATAAAGGGGAAATTGTATGATACATAAATTTTATCTCAATAAAGCTCTTTTTAATAAAAAAGTTACATATTGTATGATTCCATTTATATGGCTTCCTGGAAAAGGGAAAAACTATAGGCACAGAAAACAGGTCACTGATTGTCAAGGCAGGTGGAAGGGTTGACTAGAAAGGGCTTGAGGGAACTGTCTGGGAGTGATGGATCCATGTTATATCTTGGTTATGGCGGGGGTTACACATTTGTACATGCTTGTCAAAACTCAACTATTAACTAAACAGGATTAAATTTACTGCAAGTAAATAATACCTCAATGAACTTGACTTTTAAATATCTATATACACATTTTCCATCAGAAAAATTGTGTTTTGCTTTATGGTTTTTAATTTGTATATTGGAGTGATAAGACTATTCACCAACCCTCCCCCACCAATACTGTATTAGTGCACAATCATAATACCTTTGAATACATGATGTCATTCCATTTTTTATCATTAAAATAGTTCCATTCCATGTTTTAAATTGTCTTGAATAAATATAGGAGGTAATGCAGATACGTGCATTTCCAGTCACAATTATAAAGCTATTAACTAGACCTGAATCCATTTATTTTGGCTTTATGAATAAGATAAATTCAGTTTACATATGCTTATTATTAAGTTAACAATGGGCTTTACATTCTAAAAAAGCATGTGCCTAATTAAGAGAAATATTCCAAAATTTAATTATTTCAGTCTTGAATGCTTTTAAAGAGTATGTTAGGTTTTTCTACTAGGAAAGTTGTATTTTTTTAATCAGAAAAATTGTGAAATACAGAAAGTTTGCAAGAATCAGAATAGTATAAAGAATTTCTAAATAACATTTACCCAGATTCACTGACCTTTTACCCACATGTTGTCATTTGCTCTCTTTTATACGTATGGGGCTAGTTCTGTGCTTTCTAGTCTGTTCCATTGATCTATCCTTTGTCTATTCTTTTGCCAATAGCAACTGACCCTGATTAATGCAACAGTCCATAAATCTTTGTCTTAGTCCATTTTCTGTTGCTCTAGCAGAATGCCACAGACTGGGTAATTTATAGAGAACAGATGCCTATTCAGCTCATGGTTCTGGAGGCTGGCAAGTCCAAGAGCATGGTGCTGGCATCTGATAAGCATCATCCCATGGGGGACTGGTGGGTGGCAGAAGTGTGTGAGACAGGGCAAAGCACCAGGGGCCAGACTCACTTTATAACAACCCACTCTTGAGTTAACTAACCCACTCCTGTGGTAATGGCATTAATCCATTCCTGAGGGCTCTACTCTCATGACCCAATCACCTCTTATTTGGCCCCACCTCCCAACGCTGTTGCATTAGGGATTAAATTTCCAACACACGAACTTTTGGAGAACACATGCAAAACATAGCAATTTTGAAATCAGGTAGTATGGCTTTCCAACTTTGTCCTTCTTTTTCTTTTTTTTTTTTTTTTTTTTTTTTTTTTTGAGGTGGAGTCTCGCTCTGTCGCCCAGGCTGGAGTGCAGTGACGCAATCTCGGCTCACTGCAAGCTCCGCCTCCTGGGTTCACGCCATTCTCCTGCCTCAGCCTCTCCGAGTAGCTGGGACTACAGGCACCCACCACCACGCCCGGCTAATTTTTTTTGTATTTTTAGTAGAGACGGGGTTTCACCGTGGTCTCGATCTCCTGACCTTGTGATCCACCCGCCTCGGCCTCCCACAGTGCTGGGATTACAAGCGTGAGCCACCGCGCCAAAACTGTTTTTACCATCCTAGCTCCACTGCCTTCCCATTTAAGTTTTTGAGTCACCTTGTCAACATCTACAAAAAGTCCAGCTGAGGTCTGATTGGGAATGCATTGAATCTATAAATCGACTAGAGGAGAATCGATTTTAACAATATTGACTCCTTCCATGCAAGGACACAGTATCTCTCTCCACTTATTCAGATATTTAATTTTTTTCTAAGGAAAAAATTAGTTTTTATTTCTGGCATCTTCTTTTTCACCCCTGCCTATCCCTCACTCAATTCTTCAAAGTCAAGTTTTGACATTTGAAAGAATGTGCTTAAAACAGGGACAAAAGTAATATTTTTATATTTTTAGGTTTTCAGTTACTAACATATTAATAGCCCTCTGTATCTAAAAGTTTTGACTGAATAATGACTCAGAATATCTTGGCTAACTTCCTTAATTATGAGTGAATTAGCTATATACTGCTGGCCTATGCTTTTTTATTAAACAATGGTAATTATTTCAAACATCAGAAAATAATCATGAGAACATAAAATCTGACAAATCAGTACCCACTGTGCCAGATAGCATTCCCTTCATGGATCAGAAATTGTATGTGATTATCTCATTCACAAGGTTCAAAATAAATTGCATACATGGATAATCTAACCCCAGTATCAACAGGTCAGTTTAAACACATACCCTTGAAGCCTATAACAGAAGCAGGGGTCAGCATTAATATAAGGAGAATCCATTAACTGAGAAGAACACACACAACCATATTCAAAGACTAAGATTGTGACAACAATTGGTAAACTGACTATTTTTCAAAAAGTCTCTTTGTTCTTAATGGCACAAAAACCATTGTTGGGCAGTGACAGTGACACACTGTCACTGTCATGAACAGCAGGAGTGAGTACTGGTGCATGCAAAGGATCAAAGCCTGTGATGAAAGGGTCCGTAATTAATAATAATTGCTTCCCAAGTGTCTATTTTACATGAAGATTCCACTTCATAAGGGACACATTCAAGACCACTGGATAGGCGTAATATTTTCACTGTGGGTGGTCCTTTCTTAGAATGCTATTCAAAGGCTCTGCATGGGACTAGCAAAACATCATTAGTAAGAATGATAGAGAAGAACTGTAGGGACCAAGCACACCCTGCCAAGGGCAACATCTTGCAATGCACCAGCAACAGTGAAAAAATAGCCCATGAAGCTTCTGAACTGAAGGTCTCCACCCAAAGACAATGGAGGCACAGTTACATATTTAGCCAATTTTTTTAATTTAATGGGTGCCTTTTTGGAGGTGGTGACCAAGAATGAGGATGATGCTTTGGGATACCTTACTTGCAGGATTTGTTGTATACTTATTATTCTTCTGGAGGTAATTCCAAATAAAAGAGAAAAAACTTTATTAATGCTTTTGAATGAAGTTAAACTTAAAAACGTAAAGCATCAGGAACTCTGCAAAGAGCAACCGGAATAATATCCCACAAAATGAGAAAATTGAAATATGTCAACACTTTTAAGCTCATATTAGAAAATCATTCATTTTACTCTTCACGGGAAAGCATACAAATACAATTAATGGAATACAATTTAGAAATTATTTTGATAATCATCTAATAATTATGAATCACTGTGGTAGACTAATTACAGCAAAAACCCCATTCTTCAACCTTTCCTATACCCAACTCCCTGGAATGTAAATTTGCAGCTTCACCCCATGAAGTTAGACAGGCTTTGAAACATCCTTTGGCCAGAGAAAAATGCAGTGGAAGTGATACTATGTCAGTCTTCAGACTGGATTTCAAAACTTCAGGCACTGCCAGGCATGGAGGCTCACACCTCTTATCACAATACTTGGGGAGGCCAAGATATGAGGATCCCTTGAGCTCAGGAGTTCAAGACCAGTCTGAGCAATATAGTGAGACTTCGTCTCTACAAAAAAATACTTTTTTTAATTAGCCAGCATGGTGGTGTGTGCCTGTAGTCCCAGCTACTCAGGAAGCTGAGGTGGCACTTGAGCCCAGGAGTGTGAGGCTGCAGTGAGCCATGATTGTGCCACTGCGCTACAGCCTGCGTGACAGAGCAAGACCTTGTCTCAAAAAATAATAAAATAAATAACAAAAGGAAGTTTTCATAACCCACTGTCATGAAAACAAACTTTACCTAGCCTGCTGGATGAACAGAAACATATAATGGAACATCATTCCAGCTGAGGCCACCCTAAACCAGCCAGCCACCTGTCAATTTCCCTGCCGATGGCAGATAATCAGTGAAAAAAAGGTCAGACCAACCTAAGCCAGCCCAGACCTGATGAACCACCCTACCAACCCATCAGCTCACAAGCATAATTAATATATGGTTTTTGTTTTAAGCTACGAAATTTTGAGGTGGCTTATTATACTTTATGAAAGGCTCATCTACCTTTCAAAGTTGCTCCTTGGATTTTATTCTATAACTTTCTTTTTAACTCTCCTTGTGTTTTCTCAGCTACAAATATCACCATTACTTGTCCTATGACTCTGGATTAAGCAATCTACTTTGACTTCTTCCTCTCCTGTACTTCCCATGATCAATCACTTAATCTGGCAGCTTCTATACAGATGTAGATCTCAAAGCTATCTACTAGTCTCCATTTTTTCTGCCACACCACAAGTAAAGGTCTTCATCATTTGTCTTCTAAAAGGTCTCCTTTCCTCATTCTTTTGCCTCTTCAATTTACTCTTTAATCACTAAAGAAGAATAATTTTCTTACTAAATCGAAATCATTGTTTTATTAAAATGCACGTCAGGACATATCATCCCATAAATGCAAGTCAGACACTTTAATAACCCCCAGTTTCCTACAGAATGTTCTGAACAGTTGAGCATGGAATTCAAGATGTTTCATTATCTGATCCCAATTTTTCCTTCTAGTTGTTTCCCCTGCATCCCTGAATACTTCTACAGTCACATCACACCAGAATCACTGTCCAAACAGACCACACTTTTTCACATCTCCGTGTTTTCAAATGTTGTCGTCTTCCCCCTCCTCCCCACCCACTGAACTTCCAACAAGCTGATTCAACTACTGACAACTTTCTGACCATCTTCTTCAGTAGGCATGTGTCCCCCCAACCACTCACATCCCCATCTACTGCCTTGGGTATATCTGTCCTTTTCCCTGAACACCTTGAATATGCCTCCATTGTTATAGTAAAGTTTTCATTAAAGTTTAACCTCTACTTAGTCAAGTACTAAAGGTTGTAAATTTTTGACAGCATGGCATATGAACCTTTGCATCCCTCGTACAACAGTACAATGCTTGATAGGCTAAATGCAACGTGTTGTGGATCTGGGGTCTTAGAAGTGGGAGGAACTCTTCAGAAAAAATTTTCTTTTGTAGCCAAAAGTCAAGTCTAGATGTGGTGCAAATAAATACTCTTGCTCCATGATCAAAAATAAAAGATTACAAACAAGGACAAGTAAGCTTTTGGCTCCTTCAAAATTCTAACAATATTACAATACAGCATCAGCTACTTCACTCCTACTCGGAAACTGACAAATATGACTATATTAAATTCAATTAGAATCAGGACCCAGAAGTGCTCCAATCCCTTTGTATTCTCATCCTCGTCTGTCTGACATATTGGGCAGAATCAAATAAGTGAAAGGTGGCTTCTGAACACAGTAAAACTTTGAAAAATAGAGCTCTCGTCTTTTATTATTATTATTTTTTTGCATTCTGCTGTGAAATTAAGATAGAAAATAAGGTGCTACCAGGACTCATGCGATAGCCATTTCTTTCAGGCACATATTACAGCATTCAGATGAAAGTTCTGTAATCACACACACACTGTGCCTCTAACAACAAACACAGTGACTCTGAGCAAAGTCTCTCAATTTCTCTGGGTCTCTATTTCCTCATCTGTAAAATGAATAGCTGAGGCTAACTTAGCACTAAACTTTAGTGAGCTTATTAAGCATCAGTTTATTGAAACTGGTGTTCACAATCATAAACATAAGTGAAGGCAAGACATTTAGTAACAAAAATTTAAGTATTAAATTATGCATAGCATATAACACATTTATAAAGATAGCAAAGGAAAACAACATAATTTTGAAAGATTTTTAACAAAACTGAAAAATATTTTCATAGCCTTCAACAAGAAATTTCAATTAATAAGCACACTCCATCCATACATGATATGGTTTAGATATTTGTCCCCTCCAAATCTCATGTTGAAGATGTTGGAGGTGGGACCTAGTGGGAAGTACTGGATCATGGGGGCAGGTCTCTCATGAATGGCTTAGCACCATCCCCTTGGTGGTAAGTGAGTTCTCACTCAGTTAGTTCACATGAGATCTGGTTGTTTAAAAAAGTCTGGGACCTCCCCCTTCACTCTCTCACTCCCACTCTTGCCATGTGACACACCTGCTCCCCCTTTGCCTTCCACCAAGATTAGGAGCTTCCTGAAGCCCGCACCAGAAGCTGAGCAGATGCCAGATCCATGCTTCCTATACAGCCAGCAGAACCGTGAGTCAATTAAATGTCTTTATTAATTACCCAGTTGCAGGTATTTCTTTATAGCCATACAAAAACAGACTAACACAGAAAATCGGTACTAAGGAGTGGGGTGCTGAAAATGTGAAAGCAGCTTTGGAACTTGGTAATGGCCAGAGGTTGGAAGAGTTTGGAGGTCAAAGAAGAAGACAGGAAGATGAGGGAAAGTTTGGAACTTCTTAGAGACTGGTTAAATGGTTGTGATCAAAACGCTGATAGAAATATGGACAGTGAAGTCCAGACTGAGATCTCAGATGGAAATAAGTAAGTTATTGGGAACTTGAGTAATGGTCACTCCTGTTACACCCTGGCGAAGAACTTGGCTGCACTGTGTTTATGCCCTAGGGATCTGTGGAAGTTTGAACTTAAGAGTGATGACCTAGGGTATCTGGCAGAAGAAATTTCTAAGCAGTAAGACATACAAGAAGTAGCCTAGTGTCTTCTAACAGCGTATAATCAGATAATGGGACCAAAGAAATGACTTAAAATTGGAATTTATATTTAAAGAGAAAGCAGTGACTGGATATGGTGGCTCATGCTATAAACCCAGCAATTTGGGAAGCCGAGGTGGGAAGATTGCTTGAACCCAGGAGTTTGAGACTAGACCTGGCAACACAGTGACACTCCATCTCTACAAAAAAATAAAAATCAGCCAGCCATCATGGCACATCCCTGCAGTCCCAGCTACTCAAGAGGCTGAGGCTGGAAGATCTCTTGAGCCCAGAAGGTTGAAGCTGCAGTGAGCCATGATCACACCACTGCAGTCCAACCTGAGTGACAGGGCAAGATCCTGTCCCTAAATAAATAAATAATAGGAGCAGAGCATACAAGTCTAGAAAACTTGCAGCCTGGCCCTGTGGTCGAGAAGGATTCCAAGCACGCTGAGGAGCAACCACCTGCTAGAGAGATTACTATGACTAAAAGGGTGCCAAGTGTTACTATCCAAGACGATAAGAAAAAGGCCTAGAAAGCATTTCAGAAATCTTTGAGGCAGCCACTCCCATCACAAACCCAGAAGCCTAGAAGGAGAAAGTAGTTTCAGGGGCCAGGCCCAGGGCCCCACCACCCTGACCAGCCTTAGGACACTGCTCCCCACATTCTGGCTCAGGACACCACTTTAGAGAGGGCAAGCCATAAGCCTTGGTGGCTGCCATGTGGTGTTAAGCCTGTAGGCCTATGGAATGCAAGAGCGAAGAAGGCTTGGTGTCTTCCACATGGATTTCAGAGGACGTATGGGAAAGCCTGAGTGTCCAGGCAGAAGCCTGCTGCACAGCCTCTACTAGGGCAGTGTGGAGGGAAAATGTGGGGTTGGAACCCCAATACACAGTCCCCACCAGGGCACTGCCTAGTGGAGCTGTGGCAAGGGGGCTGCCACCCTCCAGTCCCACCTGCAGTAGATACAGTGGCAGATCTACTACCGAAAAAGGATGATTGTGTTTTACAACGTGAGAAGGACATGCGATTTGTGGGGGCCACATGCAGAAAGATATGGTTTGGATATCTGACCCCTCCAAATCTCATGTTGAGATGTGATCCCCAGTATTAGAGATGAGGCCTCATGGGAGGTGTTGGATAGTAACACTTGGTACCCTTTCAGTCATAGTAATCTCTCTAGCAGGTGGTTGCTCCTCAGCGTGCTTGGAATCCCTCATGAACGGCTTAGCACCAACCCCTTGATGTTGAGTGAGTTCTTGCTCAGTTAGTTTATGCAAGATGTGGTTGTTTAAGAGTCTTGGAGCTCCCCCTTTGCTCTCTCATTCCTGCTCTGGCCATGACACACCTGCTCCCCCTTTGTCTTCTGCCATGATTGGAAGCTTCCTGAGGCCCTCACCAGAAGCTGAGCAGATGCTGGCACCAAGCTTTCTGTACAGCCTGCAGAACAATGAGCCAATTAAACCTCTCTTCATAAACTACCCAGCCTTAGGCATTTCTTAACGTAATGCAAGAGCAGACCAACACACTACCACACCGTTCAGTTAATCAAGGTACTACTGTGAATATTAAAATATTACACTAGTCTTACAGAGTGTAGAATAGTAACGGACTTTGTAGATGAGCTGTGGGGCCTTGGACAGGTCACCTAACCTGCAACTCATTACATGAAAAATAGGAATAATTCCTGCCTCATGGTAGGGAACAGATAAGGTTATACAGATTGAATGAGACAACGTACATGCAATGCCTATAATACAGAAGTTACTAAATAAATATTAGGTGTTAATTACCCTTCCTCCACCATCGCCGGCAAAGTTCAATAGGACATTTTGACAACACATAATTGGAAGTTACCTCTAAACTGTATAATGCGCTTCTTTATTTTTCATCATTCAATGTTCTCTCATAATGATGAAATATTTTTTCACCGATAGCACTTGCTTCAAAGTCACTTACCTCCTCTGCTTACTAGATGACAGGATGATGATATCATTTTTAAAAGGCCACAACAAATATATTCATTAAAGCAGTTCTGACACAAGTTGTGGCTTAAGTTGTATGCTGGCTTATAAAATAAAATCAGGGATATCTGACAATGACTTTGGGAAGCAGAAATGCTATAGAGAGGAGAAGCCTTTGACCTGCCTACTCTCTCCCCAGCACCAGGCAGGATACCCTATTTTAGGAAGGGAAATCTATCATTTTCTTAAATAATGCTTTCCAGTCTTTAAATGCCACTCTGTTTGCATATATTTAAGCAAAGTTGACCTTTTTAAAATCCTTACTGGAAATGATGAATACCGTTAGAAAATTCCATTCTATGAAATTCTTGTTCATTTGATGAAATCATACCTTTGGTCTTGGCCCATTCAAGTTTAAATGAACAAAGCAGGGTAGGAGGGGCTAGGGCCTCCCCGATGTAGAGGTGCTGAGAGACAGGTTCTGTTGCAGGCACTGAAATAAGCCCAGTCTATCAGACCAAAGGCAACATCCAAGGAGACAACAGCAGACAGCTGGTGGAAGTCTCACTGACCGCCAAGAGTCAGGGAAGATACCAGGTTGGAGGCCAAGGGAGGACTCAGTGCCTGTCCTCCAGGGACAGGTAGAGATGTCCTCACCCAAAGGCCACATTCAGCAGACGTGGGAGAGGCCCACAGGCTCCATTCTTTAGGCTGGGATTCAGAGGCAGGGGCTGGTGTCCGAGGATGGGAGTTGATCGGAGGAGACAAGGTGTTTATTCTCATGTGACTGACCTAATGAACAGGAAGCATGATGCGGGGGCAGACAGGGTTAAAGAGGGGCACTTCGATCTCAAAAACAATATCCAAAGTAGGGCACAGAGTCAGAATTGACTAATTGACTAATTAACAAGGACACTGCAGATTCCCAGAGTGATGACACGGAGCTCCGTAAGCCCCACCTCCTCCAGTGCCATTCCTTTCTACCAAGGATAACACAGCTCAGAGAATAAGTGTGTAGATAAAAGCATTAAGTGAAAGCCAACGATGTGCCCTTGCTCAAGGCAGTGGGAAATCAAAGACAAAAAGACAACTGTCTGCCTCAAGAAGCTCAAATCTAGAAGACAGAGTGAAAAGTACTGATTATAGTAAATGTGAGGAGTGCCAGGCTGCAAATGGCCACTGCATGCTGTGAAGCGCAGAGAAGGCCACCTAACCTACATGTGGTTATGTCAGGAAAATCTTCTTAACTATATTATTCATAATGTGTTTTATTGAATTAAATCCTTGGGGAGTACTATGGCAGTCCCCCATTTGCCCTCCCCAAAGAGAAAACATTTCTTTGTCTTTTTTATTTTTAAACATTTAAGAAAATCCTTCCCACCCTTTACTGAATGAACGCCCTCTCAATTCTCTCATAGCATTGCCGAATCAGACAACCGGTGCTGCATGCCACCCACAAGACCAACTGAGCTTCCAGCTGATGATGGCATCAGAACCCAACACGTGAGAAAAGGCACTTGGCAATCTATTAAGATGGTAACTATCCGATCTGCCAGGTCATTTCCTAGGCAAAAATTCATGGGAGCTCCAAATCAACATTAACAATAAGTTAACAAATACTTCCTGTTATCAACAAACTGCATGCTTTGCCAAAATGTAGTGCTTCAATGAATTAAATGAATGACTTCCTCTTCACAATTCTTTTATGAGACAGGATTTATTGCATCCTTTCTACAGGTGAGAAAACTAAGATTCAGAAAGTTAATTAATTTTCTTGAGGTTATATAGCTAGAAAGCAGGGAACCAGAAATCAATTTCTGTTCTGTTTGTCTCTCAAGCCTGTGGAAGTCTAAAAACCTGCCTCTCAACTACAGTCTTATTCCTTTGCAGATTATTCACTGTCTGGGAGTGTTCAAGCACAATCTCCTTTGGGTTATGCAAATTCTCTTTTTTTTTTTTTTCTGAGACGGCGGCCCCCTCTGTCGCCCAGGCTGGAGTGCAGTGGTGCGATCTCGGCTCACTGCAAGCTCTGCCTCCCAGGTTCACGCCATTCTCCTGCCTCAGCCTCCCGAGTAGCTGGGACTACAGGTGCCCGCTCCCATGCCCGGCTAATTTCTTTTTGTATTTTTAGTAGAGACGGGTTTTCACCGTGTTAGCCAGGATGGTCTCGATCTCCTGACCTCATGATCCACCCGCCTCGGCCTCCCAAAGTGCTAGGATTACAGGTGTGAGCCACAACGCCCGGCTGGGTTATGCAAATTCCCTAACATGATGCAGTATTGGCTATTTTCAAAGCAGTTTGTCATGTCCAGTGTAACTAGACATCTACGAAACCTCAAGACTCCCTGCTGACTGGAGTCTTAGGTCTTACCATGGCAAACAGGACTGACCCTTCACTATCCAGCCCCTGGTGAGCTTTCCAGCCTCCTCTCTGGCCATCGCCCCATCACCTTCTTCTGCATTCTTCACTCTATGCAGGAGCCAGCCTGGGTCCACATCCATGGTGCTCCCTCTGACCAAAGGCCTTTCCTACTTTTCTGCTTGGTAAATTGGCTCACCTATTCAGGGCCCAAGTCATTCACTTCTAGGAGGCTTTGCCTGCCTCCTTCCCACTCCCCATGCCCCTCTCTATGTCTCACTCTGCTTTTAGAATGCCAGTAGAGCAGTACTCACCCACCCCGCATTATTACTTGTCAACCTCTCCCTAAACTCTTTCTATCCAAGCCGTGGCCCACAGACCAGCAGCATTGATGTCTCCAGGGAATCTTGAGTCATCTTCAAACCTACAGCATCAGAAACGTCACTGTTAATAAGATCCCCACAACTTATGTTCACTTTGGACTTTGATGAGAAACTCTCGCAGTGTCTGAGTTTTGGGAAGAGAGAAGTGGCATTTGGTTTGTTAGTTCTGAATATTTTTAAGAGACAGGGTCTTGTTCTGTCACCCAGGCTGGAGTGCAGTGGTGCAGTTTTGCAGCCTCAAACTCCTGGGATCAAGTGATCCTCCTTCCTCAGCCTCCCAAGTAGCTGGAATCATAGGCACAAGACACCATGTCTGCTTTGTTTGTTTGGTAAAAACAGGATCTTTCTATGATGCCCAGGCTGGTCTTGAACTCTCGGCCGTAAGTGATCCTCCCACCTAGGCCTCCCAAAGTGCTGGAGATCACAGGTGTGAACCATGGCACCAGGCCAGGAGTGGCTTCTTATTTATTCTCAGAACTTACCCCAGGGCCTACCACTGAGTGACTACTCTGTAAATGTTTGTTGAATCAAAGTGAATATGGGCTTTCGCTTGATTCTCACAACAATCCTCTGAGTTAGAAACTATTATCTCTCTGTAATAGATGAGAAAACTGAAGCTAGAGACTTTTAAAAAAATTTCCTAAAACTCACACGTAGTCAATAATTAGCAGGATGAGGGCCAAATCTTCTAATTTCAAGTTCTGTATTCTTTTCATTTCTCTAAACTATTTCCCATGCATTATAAATAAGAACAAATATTTATGCAATAACTCATACAACATGCATTTTAGCATAAGAATTTTGCCCAGGAAGGATTAGCAGCCACTCTGCTTTCATGTTCATGAAGCGAATGTACACTTTCATTCCTCTAGGTAGGAATATCTACCCAGCATGAGTGGTGCATTGTGTGCAGTACTAAACATGGAGAGGAAAATGAATCGAATCAGCTCCTGCCCTCATGGAGATACCAACAAATAAAGAGTAATCCTCTTCCAGTGTGAGAAGAACCATGTTCTGAGTGTGTGTGTGTGTGTGTGTGTGTGTGTATATACATATATATATATATATATACTATGTGTATAGAATAAAGAGAAAAACATGAGGAACGGCACTTTACCCAACCAATAGCACCTGCTGCAAAACAAAATCTAGTAAGGTAAGATACAGAAAAAGACCCACCAGAGTGCCATTCAGTTTTCAATGCTTCAAAGATTTACACACTCTTCCTATTATCATTAGTGGCTATTATGAACGTAATCTGTCCCCATGCACCAAGGGGAGAATAAATTCCTCACAGAGGGGAAATAGAGGGTATTCAAAGAAAAAAAAATATTTTATGCAGAAAGCTGATGCCTGCTAGTTGATAATGAATGCAGTAGGAGTAATAGTAATTTGTTTAAATTCCTCATTAAATGAGTCATAAAGGTCATGGGGCAATACTAGAAACACACACACCACACACACACACACACACACACACACACACACACACAGCATCTCTGAATTATCCAGCAAAGCAACAATGTTAAAAATGTCTTTTTAAAAAAATTAGAGCTAATTACATTAAAAATAAAAATCAGGATTAAACTAAAAATAAAAGGGAGCTGGAATTCCAATAACTTTAAATTATATAGATCATATAAAAGCAGAAAAGTAGAAGAATGGATCAAATAAGAAAACCCCTCTGTGACAGTCCATGCTGCCCCAAGTCACTAAATGTGCAGATGACAGAAACAAAATACAGAGATATATCTTGTGCACAGGAAAAAAGCAAGTATATTCCTAAGTGACTAGAATACATGAGTCTGGTGGGTTGATAAGTGACTTATACAGATCAAATAGGTGTTAGATAATTAGACCAGGGAGCAAAAATATTCTTAGAGGGTAAAAGCTCACAAGTCAGCAGTATAGAGGCATTCTCAAGAGCAGAATCGCTGCATATTTTAATGCCTTCTTGGCTAATAAGAATAAAACAGGCAGGCAAAGTGGAAATATGGGACTCGGAACATAATTTCTACTTCCCTGGGAGCAGCATTTCTTAGGGTGATTGGGAGGTTTTTGCTCCCCATCAGATCTTTATTAATCCATTGTCATGTCTCTGTGTTTTATTATTCCTGCCGGGGTAACAGATTATACTCATGCTTTCAGGTCATAAAGTGTACCAGCTAACTCAGGGGATTGAAAACAAAATTAAGAATGAGGTATGGCATGTTCCTTTTCTTCTCAGAGCCTCGGCTTTTTCCCCCGTAAAATGAGGCTAATAGACACTATCCCCTAGGGCGGTTATGTAAGAGAATAGACACTTATTGTATATACCCCATAGGTGATAAAAATGGTGTAAGCCTCCCCGTATCATGTTGAGCCCATGGTGAACACTCAGTAAACATGGACTGCTATTATCATTGCACTGGAAGGCTTCCCACCACCGAGAGTCATTAAATCCAGGAGATTGGGAGCTGTTTTCCTCTGGAGCATTTTATTTTTTTTGTTCAAAAGAAATACAGCACAGATTTGGCCATATCCACAGATAAATTGTCAAGGCTAGGAATAAAGTCTGTTTAGTACACTCTGAATATAGCACCTAACACACAATTATAAATATAGAGTGCTTAATGGGGAGTATTTGATTTAAAAAATGGTAAAATCTATTGCCAAGATTAAATGAGGTGACCTCTTTGGAGTCCTTCCAATAGAGGCAATAAAGAAAAAAATTGAACATTAAATATGTATGTGTCTCTCTATCTCAAACCCATCTGGCCTATGATATCAATACTGGGCCAGAGCAACAAATATGTGCATCTTGATATTTCTAAACTTCAAAAAATGGCCCATGCAGTACAAAACCCAAGAGCACTAAAAATGGCCTTTGACTCTGCTTGTGATACACCACCTGTAGCCACCATATCCAGAGGTGAACTGTAGATCAAAAAGAATTACTGTGGTGCCAAAGAGACTCCCATAAAATTGCACTACGCTATTATACCATTTTGGTTGCCTTTGGGAAATATGTAAGTCAAAAGCATCTAACCATGGGTAAATAAAGTCAGTTTGCACTTAAGAAAATAGAAAAGCTGATGGAAGAATAAGTTTGCTTATTTAAGTAGCCTTTTATGTAAAAGGGTTAAGAACACTACTTCCACCTTCTGCCAATGAGCTATGTTCTTCTGAAAATTGGAGCAGTATACTAACTTTGATGTGACAAAATTTGAAAATGCTAATGGGGCAAGGTTCTGTAAACTCTGTCTCTATACCTTATTATATCTTGCTATTGTATAGTGAGCATCGTTCAATAAGAAGTAAAGTAAATATAAAGGGCAACAAATCAAAGATTGTATTCTCACAGAGGAGTGGCTCTGGATGAGTGGCAATCCCAAGGCATAAACATCTCTTTTACATTCCAACGCTCTAAGAATGGAAGACCGATCTCCGAAGATCAAAATGACCATTGTTGTTTAAAAACTACCATCTGCTTAGAATAAAAAACAAACTGTCCTGAAATAAGCTTGCCATCTATATCATCTTATATCCAGGAGGACAATAAGCCAAGAAAGATAAAACAGAAAAAAAGCAGTTGAATTACAGTATATTTCATCATAGAATGACAGTGTACTCTTAAAAAAAAATCTAGTCTAGTTCAAAGAGAACATCATTTCTAAACATTATAGGCAAAAAGAAAGGTTTTTTAAATTTCATTTTGTGTTCAAGTTTACTGCAAATTACATACGACAATACAGTTCTTAAATAGTACAAAATGAAGCTCCAACTTCAATTTTGGTGCTGTGGTTTTTATATTTGTGTAGTTGTTAAAATAAGATGGAATGTTGGCATAACTATCAGACAGCAGAAAACAAGCTGCTGAATGAGGAGGAAAGAACCAAACAAACAGTAGAGAAGGGAATTGTAGTTTGAATGGAATTTTGGTGCAAATGGTGGCAATTTGTTGTACAGTCTGCATTAATTGGGTTATTTCTGAATGAACATTTGATTATTGTAACAGAACATTCTATGTATAATCTCGTAAAACTGTAAATTCCTGGCAGAGTCACTTTGAAAGTATGAGGCTGACAAGCCCTTCTTTTGAAAAACTGAGAACTATTTGCATGAGAATTATCACTCTGAAGCAAGCAAATTCCAGTGCTGTTGACTCACTGCCTCAGCCACCTACACTGGGGCTCCCAGGCAGAATGGGTTCCAACCCACTGTACGTGGGGATTCCAGGACCCACCAGTTCACGGGAGTCACATGAGAAATAACAACAGGAAGAAACTTTGCTGCCAAATAAAAAGAGACCAAATCAACAGAAAAACAGTAAGGACATTTTGTTTATGGTTTAACTGGATTTTTAAATTATTATGCCCTAGGATCTATCTGAAACACAAACTCAAACAAATGAAGAAAGGACTTTTAGGAACTTGAAAAATCGTGTATACTTATTATGGCAAGTATGTGCCTCTCAAGTTCAACATGTCAAACACATGATTTTATCCTGTTGGAAAAAAACAAAAAGAAAAAAGGAGGTAGAAGTCTTCATACAGAACTCTCATCCCCTCATTAAGAAGTTGGGAATTGGATATTTGGGTTGGTTCCAAGTCTTTGCTATTGTGAATAGTGCCACAATAAACATACATGTGCATGTGTCTTTATAGCAGCATGATTTATAGTCCTTTGGGTATATACCCAGTAATGGGATGGCTGGGTCAAATGGCACATGTACACCATGGAATACTATGCAGCCATAAAAAATGATGAGTTCATGTCCTTTGTAGGGACATGGATGAAGCTGGAAACCATCATTCTCAGTAAACTATCGCAAGGACAAAAAACCAAACACCGCGTGTTCTCACTCATAGGTGGGAATTGAACAATGAGAACACATGGACACAGGAAGGGGAGCATCACACACCGGGGACTGTTGTGGGGTCGGGGGAGGGGAGGGATACCATTAGGAGATATACCTAATGCTAAATGACGAGTTAATGGGTGCAGCACACCAACATGGCACATGGATACATATGTAACAAACCTGCACATTGTGCACATGTACCCTAAAACTTAAAGTACAAAAAAAAAAAAGAAGAAGTTGGAAATTGTATTTAGCTGTACAGAACAGAGGAATATATGACTGCTAATTTTCTAACTCATTCATTTTTGTTAAGTTCTAATAAGGCAACTGGATTTTTCTACTTGCTAGGCATCAAGCATCATTTTGAAATATTAATAAATCCTTAGAAAGCAGAAAACATGTCTGAATGACTCAGTATACATTGTCCATTGTAGCATCACTTGCAAAAGGTTACTGAGATTGACAAAGTAATAAATGGTGAGTTCAGCTGGGAGCTGTGGCTCTCACCTGTAATCCTAACACTTTGGGAGGCTGAGACAGGTGGATCACTTGAGCCTAGGAGTTCAAGACGAGCCTAGGCAACACAGGGAGACCCAGTCTCTACAAAAAACTAGCTGGGCATGGGGGCATGTACCTGTAGTCCCAGGTACTTAGGAGGCTGAGGTGGGAGGATCACCTGAGCCCGGGAAGTCCAGGCTGCAGTGAGCTGAGATTGCACCACTGCCTTCTGGCCTGGGCAACAGAGCAAGACTCTGTCTAAAAAAAAAAAAAGTTTGCTTTAAAGGCCATAGTAGGAAAATTGAAAGTGACCTCTACTTGGGGAAACTCGTCTAAAACCTAGGTTAAACCCCATTTCTACCACTATCTGGCTGTTAATCCTGGACAAATAATAATACTTAATTTCTCTGTGTCTTGATCTTTTCAACCCTAAAACCAGGTTTATAATCACACATGCCTCCTAGAACAGTAAGAAAATAATGTTAAAAGCATTTAGCATGGTGCCTTTCACATAGTTAAGCACTGAATAAACGTTAGCCAGGGTTTTTTTTTTTTCATTTTTGTTTTTGTTTTTTTGCTAACATCAAAGAACATTACAATTATTGAAAAGGTTTTAGCATAGATAGAGCATTCTCTGTCCCAAACACAGATCAGAAGACTCCAAATTTCAGGCACAGAATTAAGCAGGAATACATCCTTGTTTCTTATATTCCCACTTAAAAACAGTTTCAAGACAAGAGAATAATATACATTTTCAAAATTTCTTATAAAATCTCAAATTTCAAAAGAATAAAGTGACATAGAAAACAATCAGTATTTTTTCTGATAGCCAATATATTCCCAAAATTTTAAATTCTGTATTTTATCTGACTAATAAACTTACTTGCTCCATATTACGAAGACTATAAGCATAGGAAAATAGAAAACGAGCACAAAATCAAATCTATAAGTTGAAATTATCGAGGAAGTTACAAGTAAACAATCTCTCAGAGCAAGATCTAACAGACTTTTTCCATAGAGGTCCAAATGGTCAACTTTTAGGCTCTGTGGGCCACATAAGGTTTTCTTCTTCTTCTTCCTCTTCCTATTTCTCTCCCTTCCTCTCCTCTTCTACCTTTTCCTTCCTCTCCTCTTCCCTCTCCTCCTTTAACAACTCTTTGAAAACACATAAACCATTCCTAGCTCTGTGGCCAAACAAAAACAGGCTTCAGGCTGGAGTTGGCCCTGGGACATAGTTTCCTACTCTTTTTATAGAGCAGGGATGGGCAAACTACAGAACACAGGCTAAATCCTGCCCACAGCCTATTTTTGTAAATAAAGTTTTATTGGAACACAGCCATTCCCATTCATTTACAAAGTGTCTATTGCTGCTTTCCCACCCCAAAGACAGAGTTGAGCAGTTTTAACAGAGAGCCTATGGCCCACGAAGCCAAAAGTATATACCATCTGGCCCTTTACAGAAAAATGTTTGCCAATCTCTGTTCTAGAGTAATGAGAATACTTTGTTACTATCACTCTTCTCTATCCCTTTCCACTACAAGAAGAACTAGAACAAGTGGTCTTAGTTACTTCATTGGGAGTTATTTTTTCCTGCCAATGTTAAATACCATAGAAACCAAACATCATAAATTTTATATGTGAAAGTGTTAGGTAGAGAAAACTTCCAGACATCCACCTGTTTCTTTAAATGAGTTGCAGGTATTTTCATAGTCTTTGTAACAGCAGAGAATAGGAAATGCTACTTCTTACAAAATGTTGAAAGAGAACAATATGAAGTGGAAATATCCAGAAAAAAAAAACAGAATATGATATAGAATATAAACTTAAGCAAGAAAAACACCCTTTTGTGATATATGAATATTGGGTGAGCTTGCACGGTGCCTGAGAGAACACAGTGGCTCATTTTATTCAGGACAATGACCTATTCAATTCTGAAAATATTGCTTCTACCTATCCATTTCAATTTAGTATATAAAAAGGTATAAAGCTATGTAAACAGAGCAAAACAGCATATATATCTGCCTATATAAATGAAAAAACCTAACCCAAATAAAATCACTTCCAAAAGTCATATTTCTCAATTAGCTTTCTCTCAGTTCTGTAAGCAGAATATTTCATCCTAGAAATTAAGCTTGGAAAGCACTGTGAAATTGTTTTTATGTGTATTTATATTTCACTTTTTCTCTGCATGATGCATAACTCAAAAACTCCTTCCTGCCCATCTCAGAAGCTCCAGGCTCTGGCTCCTTTCACCCCTACATCCTCTAATGTTCACACTGTCCAGTTTAGGTGGAGGCCAGTGCTACCTCCAGAGATGGACTCTTGCTTTGCTTTCCAGCAGCAGACCAGAATTTGAGTTGATCATATCCAGTGATCTCAACCCTAGAGTTCAGGATTCGACAAACACAGGGGGATTTCTACTGAACTTTCACCTGCACTCCTCAATCATCCATCCTCCAACCTGAGCAGTTAACCCTTTTCATTGGTGCTTAAAACTATTTCCCATATTGGTTTTCATTACTGCTTGGAAATTGAAAATCCTAGCAGAATAAGACCCATGAGGGCAGAGATCATGTCAGCCCTGCTCATCAATGTATCTTTGGCCTTAGTTCAGTTTCTGGCACACAATAGAGGCTTAGTAAACACGGATGGATGGATGGATGGATGGATGGACGGACGGACGGATGTATGGATGGATGGATGGATGGATGGACGGATTGATGGATGGATATAAACTGCAAACATCAGAATTGTGATTGGTTTCTAAACCATACAGAGCTTATCCACAAATGTCTTTGCAAATCTATTTGAATAGTTAAAACATAGTGGTTTTGGAGTTTATAAATGTAAGGGATCTATTAGCAATTAATGATGGCAAGGACTTAAGCAAGCATAAATAGGCTAGATAGCCAGGTCTTGGAACCCATCAATCTATTGGTCTCATTTTCAAAAGGAGAAAATGTTAGTTTTTGGAAATATAAGTCAATAATTTTATGTTGAGAACCTGAAAAAACTGCAAATGGCATTATTTACCAGATGTCCTAAAAAACTTAAGAAAAAGTAGATTACCAGCAAGCAACACTATATCACCAAGAATAAACTGTGTTAAATTTACCTCAACTTTGGTTTTGACAAGAAAATGCTACAGGTATAAAGTGTCTTGATTTTTGTAAGATATTTGATGAATTAATATTCTCTATGATCAAAATGGAAAAGTCAAGTTTGGATGACAGGATAGTAAGGTATATTCAAACTATTGAAAAATTATCGCCAAAGGGTGCTATTAATAAATTAATATCTTCACTTTCTTACATATACAGAGTACCCAACTAGAACTAGCAGAAATGAGCGGAAGGCACAAGCTCATTTGGAAAATTATGAAAATGCTAATAATTTGAAACATTGTAAAATGGATGAAACAACTTCTGGAGTCTTTAAGCACCTGTTCAAGCACATGGTGACTCTGACTGTCCAGAAGGAATGATTTAGAATGGTGGAAGAAAAGGGAATTCTTACATACTTTTCACTTCAAAATGCTAAGAGTCTATGAAATATCTATACACAAGGGAAACAATGGCCTAAGGAAAAGTCATATGGGCAGGTTCTGACTCCAAGTTAGCTTTTCAAGCTTAATCTTTCTTTACTCTTTTTAAATTTATTTTATTGTATTAATTTATTTATTTTTAGAAACAGGGTCTTGCTCTGTCACCCAGGCTGGAGTTCAGTGGCACAATCATAGTCACTGTAACCTGGAACTCCTGGATTCAGGCAATCTCCCATCTCAGCCTCCTGAATAGCCAGGACTATAGAAGTGAGCCATCACTTTAAATTTTAAAATCTTTACATTTTTTGTAGAGACAGGGTCTCACTATGTTGGCCAGGCTGGTCTCGAACTCCTGGGCTCAAGCATCTGCCAGCCTTGCTGTCCCAAAGTGCTGAGATTACAGGCATAAGCCACCACGCCTGGCTGATTTATGTAATTTTTAAATATCCAGAAGGATTCATTAAAAACACGGCAAGAAAAGAGGATGTGGGAGTAAAATAATAGAGTAATATATAATAGAATAATAGTATAAAATAAAATGATAATCTTATATAATACAATATATATAATGTATACATTAGAATGATACATAGAATGATAATCGAAGAACTAAGTAAGAAGATTGCCATGCAATTAACATTTGCAGCAACAATGATTTAATCATGATTATAGCTCTGGTAGATATAAAATAGTTGTACTTTAAGTATTAACACTATCAACGGTCAGTATGGGGCAACAGTGCGTGCATGTGAGTGCGTGTGAGTGAATGTGTGTGTGTGCATGGGCATGCCATGTGTGTGTTTTTCTCCTAAATATTTAAGGCAAAAGCCTAAAGCAAATGAGGCTATTTCTTGAAGATGAATGTTCAAAGTAAGAAGAACCCTGTAATTTCTTTTACCCATGGATAACATTCTTTATCTCCCCATCCAGTCAGACTCAGTAGGCGAGAATCCTTGATTTCCATTAATCTAGCCACTGCTAGATTTAAAGTGTAAAAAATAACAATAAACTAACCATTTCATGTGGTTCAGATTTTAGGCAAGCTTATTCTTTTTAGGAAATGTTGAAAGATGCCTCAAACCACAAATCAGGCTTTATTCCAATAAATGTTTGCGACCACATATTGATAACGATAGGAGGCAGCCAAATGCCTAAACAGATAGGGCAGGTCCCTGGTGAAACCCCACCTCCAAGCCAAAGACAGTTTAAAGCCTGAAAGCCAAGCTACAAGTTAAATTCTCGGATCAGATTGAGAACTTGTCTTCCTGTTTGATGTGCTTTCCTCTGATTGATCCCCACACTTCACCTATTTTACATATCCCTACCCTTTCCTAATTGGTCTTCTACACCGTCATACCCAACTTTGAGTGGTGTCTTCACCTTAACCTTTTGCCTATAAAGACCCCAGACTCAGTCAGTAGAGGAGGAGACGGCCTGACTTCAGGGAGGTGACAGCCTGACATCAGGGAAGATGACCTGCCCTTCTCGTCCCCTCTCCAGCTGAGAACTGCTTTCATCACTCAATAAAACTATCCACCTTCACCATCCTTCAACTATCTGTGTGACCTCATTCTTCCTGGATGCCAGACAAGAGCTTGGGACCCACTGATTGCGGGTATCCAGAAAGGCTGTCACGCCAGCCCTTTGCCCTTGATGGCAGAGGGCAGCCACCCTACACAACAAGGCAAGAGGCCAACTGAGCTGCTAACACACCACTGTCCATGGACAGTGGAATTTAAGGAGCACTGTAACATCCTCTCTGGGGCTTTGGGGTCATGGGCACCCTCACAGGGGTGCCATCACATTCCCCTCAAGGTGACATGCCTGGTCTGGCCACGGGCCCCTCATGGAACTTGCTCCTGTGTCAGCACCCAGAGTGGCTGGCTGTATCCTACACTCACTCGCTCATGTGCTGCCTCTTGCAAGGGGTTGAGTGTGACGAGCCAAGTAGAGGGGGCTCCCCTGCCGTGAGTTGGGGAAGGGGCCGAGAAAAATCCTGCATCAATATGTCCAAGGTTATAAATGTGACAATTAAATCAGGGGCAAAGGACGTGAACTGACCGAGGATACTATATCACAGGACAAGAATCTCCTAGAATTGTACTTGTGTCCTACATAAGTAGCAATCAGATAGCAACATAGTAAGCTTTCATAAAAATAAAGACACCTAATATCGCATACAATCAAATATAAAATAAAGCATTTAAGATAGAACAATCTAAAGAGTCATCTATGGCTCAGAGCTGCAGTAGTATATTTTTTAAACTGTGTGTGTGTGTGTGTGTGTGTGTGTGACAGTCCCCAGTGAGAATCAGTCTGAGACCTCTTTCCAGAAACACATACACATACACAAATGCAGGGCCCAGACACAGATCTTCTATGAATATATGTATAAAGCCATAATTCAGAAGTCCCAGTCCTATTCTCAATAAAGGGTATTATACAGTACATCCATCTCCTATTACTCAAAAACCTCTCTTTAAGAGGTAAAAGCTTTATCCCTAATTGTTACAGCTTTTGAAAAGGAAAACACACCACAGTCCAATTTTCTACGCAAAGTAGGCTTGGCCCCCTATCTTCCTTCTGCTCATAACTAAAATGTGTTGGCGGTTCTGTGTCTCCTCCACTCTTGATGCCTGCCTCTCCTGTCCTCTATTTCCTTTAATCATCACCTTCCACTTTAGAGCTCAGCAGTTGCACAAATAGCCAGATCTTAACCTTCTGAGTTTGCATACCCAAGCCATCAAAAACTGGTAGAAAAAGCCATCTTTCTCCTAAGTGGAAGGATTTCTGGATTTCTGAAATACCAGTCAATGACCATTAGCTTCTCCTCCAAGTCAGCCAGTCACATCGTCTTCGGGTCACAAGGCTGAGGGCAAGGGGATCAGAATTCATAGGAAAGTAATGAATAACGTTATTGAGGTTAAAGGTGAGATACGCAATCTAACATCTGATGATGGCAAATTTCCTAGCTTATTTCCACATAAAGAAGAAACAACCAGGATTGAAACTAAATGTACTGCATACTGTTTTTTAACCTAGCCACTGCCGTAACTTCTGTTGTGTTTTGAAGATTTGTAAAAATGTATGGCATAGGATTCCAGATACAACAGTATTTTAGGTACAAAACACATTTGATACAGATTTTCCCCTATCGAATAGGTGAAAATGTGGAATAGAGATTCATTTTTGCCTAAATACTCCTATTTCTACTAAGCAAAAAAAAACTAGGTGAAACAAATTAACTCCTGAAATAGATTTTACAATTTAAATGAGTATATATCAATAGGTCTTAGCCTTCAAAAGGAAGGCATCTTTTTTTAATGTATGTTTTTAAAAAGAACTGCTCACATGGAGTTTGTTCTGGGACCAGAAAAATACTTGGAAGATCTTAATGAAAATATAGAATAAAGAAAACTATTTTAATAGAACAATAATCATCAAAATAGATTAAAATTTATGAATACATATCTGCATCTAAGGAAAAGCAGCCACAGTTGTAAATAGAAAATTTTCTGAGCTTGAAGGTTAGAACTTTAAATGCTCTTCTTTTACGTGGTATAACTTTTTACAAAATACTTCCAGTTTAACGTTACAAGTTTTTTAATTACAGTGTATCTTTATTCTACTTTGCCCTACACAAAAGGGATTGGAAATAATCTTGCATCTAGGAAAAATAACTAAAGAAAAAAAAGAAATAACATTGCATCTAGTAAATTCCTTCCAATATTAATATTTATGAGTAGGCTAATAGTTAATCATTTTGAAACTTTATAGGAAATAATTACAAAATATAAAAAGGAAGCTTGAAATATTTTTCCTCTGTTTATTATTTTTGAAATATTTTTCCTCTATTTATCATTATGAGTCCAAGGCACCTTCTCTCATCATTCCAGAGAAAAATGAAGTATCTCCCAACAGAAAGTATTTAGCTTCACTATAAGTCATCTGTGTGTGAGATAGGGAAGGGGCATATTATAATGGGAAGGAACAGCTTTGGATACACCTGATCCATATTTGAATTCCAGCTCAGCCAGTAGCCTGCTGCATACTCCTGACTTCTCTAAACCTCAGCTTTCACAGCTGTGAAACAGGGCCCACACTATCTTAGAAAGATACAGTAAAGATTACAAATAAGGCTGGGCGCGGTGGCTCACGCCTGTAATCTCAGCACTTTGGGAGGCCGAGGCAGGCGGATCACAAGGTCAGGAGATCGAGATCATCCTGGCTAACACAGTGAAACCCCATCTCTACTAAAAATACAAAAAATTAGCTGGACGTGGTGGCGGGCACCTGTAGTCCCAGCTACTTGGGAGGCTAAGGCAGGAGAATGGCGTGAACCCCGAGAGGCAGAGCTTGCAGTGAGCCGAGATCGTGCCACTGCACTCCAGCCTGGGCGACAGAGCAAGACTCCATTTCAAACAAACAAAAAAAAAGATTACAAATAAAATGTTCCACCTATGGTGTGTAAATAATAGGTCACATTTCATATTATTTGGATTATTCATTAATTGATTATTCAATGATTTTTGCATGTTAAAATTTGTTCACCTAGCTGCACTGCAGAGCAAGGTCTTGCATCCATAGTTAGCTGGATGATGACATACTGAGATTTCTGCAAATTGATATGGATGTACAAGAGGCTGGATGTGCAAGGCAAGTGTACAAGCAAGAATGAGGCAGTGTGGTTCCTTCATCAAAAAACAGGTTGGCCGGGCGCGGTGGCTCACGCTTGTAATCCCAGCACTTTGGGAGGCCGAGGCGGGCGGATCATGAGGTCAGGAGATCAAGACCACAGTGAAACCCCGTCTCTACTAAAAATACAAAAAATTAGCCGGGCGTGGGGGCGGGCGCTTGTAGTCCCAGCTACTCGGAGAGGCTGAGGCAGGAGAATGGCGTGAACCCGGGAGGCGGAGCTTGCAGTAAGCTGAGATTGCGCCACTGCACTCCAGCCTGGGCGACAGAGCGAGACTCCGTCTCAAAAAAAAAAAAAAAAAAAAAAAAACAGGTTGGGCCAGGAAAGGTGGCTCACACCTATAATCTTAGCACTTCGGGAGGCCGAGATGGGTGGATTACCTGAGGTCAGGAGTTAGAGACCAGTCTGGCCATCATGGTGAAACCCTGTCTCTACTAAAAATGCAAAAATTAGCTGGGTGTGGTGGTGCGCGCCTGTAATCCCAGCTACTCAGGTGGCTGAGGCATGAGAATCACTTGAACCTGGGAGGCAGAGGCTGCAGTGAGCTGAGATAGGGCTACTGCACTTTGGCCTCGCGACAGAGTAAACTCCATCTCAAGAAAAAAACAAAAAAACAAACAAAAAAACCCAGGTGGGTCTAAGAAATTTCCATTCTGTTCCCAGCCCATCCCTCTCTGTCTTTGTTACAGCATACCTCATCAAACGAAAACACAATGATGGCCGCATACACGGGTAACCAGAGCTATACCACCTTTCCTGGGAATAGCAGAGCACAGATGTAAAGACTGAAAGACGATGTGTTGTATTCTGGTTTGTGATTCTGCTGATACCCACAGGACAATCATTTCTGAAACTATTTGTACCCTTACTTGTATTTCAGACTTTAGCGCACAGTTAAGGAATGATTTTTAATACATTTTCCTCCAGGCTACTAGCATTTCTTTATCTATATTAAAATTAAAGACTAGTGTTAAAATTAAAAACTAGTATCATGAAAATCCACAAATAGTCATAAGATATCATTTTAGTCACAACGCCTTGCTAATTTACTATAACATCTCTATGTTTCAAAATTAAGAAGTCCAAGTGGCCAGATTTATTTTTAGCTTCATTTTAATTCTAAAAGCCCTAGCTTTTAGTAACAAGTTATAATGCTGTGAATCAGGCAGTCAACTAAAGGAAAAGAAGCAGCAAAGAACTGGGGTAGGAATTTGCCAGTCAAAAAGTTCAAAATTCTGAAGTGGGAAGGACATGGGGACAGCTGTGGAGTGGGGAGCTCCTTCCGCTGTGGGGTCCGGTTCGCTTCTGCCCGGGTGTGCACGGTTTCTCCTCATGTCTCACTTCTAAGCACAGGACAGCCCTGGTGCAGACTCCAGCCTGCTCCTGATCTTCAGATTGACTTTCAGCAGCTGAAGGATTATCTGTGCTGACACGTCTGATTAGAAATCACCAGTTTACTTTCAAATGTATGGAGACCACAGACGGGCCAACATTTACTTTCTATTCAGGTTTATGTACCTTGCAAGGAGGCCTAGAGGAGGTATCTCTTCCTTCTGCTTTATTACGATTCAATTTCACTTGTAAACGAAACCCAATTTCACTTGTAAACGAAACCTACCCCAGGGGATTTCTTAAATGTGAAGGTTTCGCTTACCTCGTCCTGGGACCAGTGGCTTTTTGGCAATTCCATTTGGGACTTGTTCCTGTGTCTCCAAAAGTAGAGGAAATAAGCTCATTTTTCACTGCTCTAATTTAAAATCATTTTAACAGAGTTCATACAGACTAGATTTGGGTCAAAATGACTTACTAGTACAGCACAGTTAAAGTCAGTAAAAATAATGGGGCCATGAATGAGAATAGATTGCTTAGGTTGGTAGAGTTTACTGCTTTAAATTTTGTGCTAAGAAAACTGGCGGAGGCTGACATCAAAGATGGTAAATTAAGCATTAGTTCCAATTTGTGGTGTGTCAGGTACTAGTATTAAATAGCTGTTCTCCCTGTTTCACTAGGAAGCAAAGAAGCAAAGCTTTCATACTATTAACTGGAAAACAAAGAATAAAGTATGCTTACTTCACAAGCAAAAATAAAAAACGGGAATTCAAATCTGTGACTTTTTTTTGCATTACAAAAGAGTTGCTTCGTGATTTCCGACCCGTGCAGCTCCAGAGGGTCACGCTTGCTCTGCTGTCATCATCTTGAAATTCTTAATAATTTTTTTTTGAGACGGGGTCTCACTCCATTGCCCAGGCTGGAGTGCAGTGGTGTGATCATGGCTCACTGCAGCCTTGACTTCCTAGGTTCGAGTGATCCTCACAACTCGGCCTCCTGAGTAGCTAGGACTACAGGAAGGCACCATGATGCCCAGCTAATTTAAACACATTTTTTTTCTAGAGACAATGTCTCATTACATTGCTCGGGCTCTTAATAATTTTTGAACAAGGAGCCCTGCATTTTCACTTTGCTTTCAGTCTCCCAAATTATATCACCAGTCCTGCATTAGATATATGAACATGATTATTCTATAACCCTTACCTTCTTACCAATAGAATGTGTTTATTCATTCATTCATCCAATGACCTAATTTGTTGAGACCTACTGTGTGCTAAAGATGCAAAACGCTCCAATAAGACAGATAAACTCACTATCTTCATGGAGTTAAAAATGAAAAGAAAAACAAAACAGTGAAAAAATGATAACACTTAAGAAAAATACTTAAGTGCTAATGTGACCTTTAAAACTTTAACAAAAATTTCACTGGGCAGTTAAGAAGGTTACAGTATTCCTAAATTGAACAAATATGCCTAATTTTGCGCTCCTCCTAGTCTTCCAGAGCACCCGCCCCTTCTCTCCTCCAGGCTACACCCTGAGTGAGAAAGCAGTGTTCCTCCAAGGAAAATGAAGTAGCAAGTACTTGAGGGCCAATTGTACGCATTTCAGGAAACTGTTTTTCAAATTTGGAAAGGTTAGCTTTTAGAAAGGAGCATATGTGCTTCCAAGTACAAGTTAAAAGAATGAAACTCAATGTGCACACACACTCAAGAGCTCCACTTGTCTCTAAGTATCAAGCTCTAAGCACCCCAGTGAGCTATTATCCCATTAGATGTATTTGGATCATCTATGAGAGGCAGTCTGGTGTGATGGTCTTAATGAAAAACACAATATCTGCATTAATTGGTGGCTTATGAGTATCTTTCCAACAACTCAATTTTTTTTTTTAAGACAGAGTCTCACTCTGTCGCCCACGCTAGAATGCAGTGGCGCCATCTTGGCTCGCTGCAACCTCTGCCTCCCAGGTTCAAGCGATTCTCCTGCTTCAGCCTCCCAAGGGTGGGACTAGCTACAGGTGCATGCCACCATATCCAGCTAATTTTTGTACTTTTTTTTTTTTAGTAGAGACGGAGTTTCACCATGTTGGCCAGGCTGGTCTCAAACTCCTGACCTCTAGCAATCTGCCCACCTCAGCCACCCAAAGTGCTGGGATTACAAGCATAAGCCTGTAATCCCATGAGCCCAGCCCCAACAACTCAATATTAATGCTGACATTTGATAATATTTTAAAATAGAAATGTCGGGTAGCACACAAACAAGCATGTCCTGGCGGCTTGCCAGAAAAGACACGTTATCCATCAACCAAGACTGAATTGAAGAGAAGTGTTCTCAGTACATTCACCACCTTTAAAATACACATGGGCAGCAGGTCTCAACCCATATCACTGGAAATTTCTCTTTTTCCTTTTCAGGAAAAGAGCAACCAAGTTAGTTGTTGTCTAAAGTAAATGGGTGAATTAATCATCATGGAGTGATAAGACAAAAGCACCCTACTAAAGACCCCTGACAGAAATGATTAAATCAGCATAAAGCAACAGCCGTGGACTACCTCACAGTAACATGTTCAACTGTTGGGCATTTCTGTGCTATCTGTATGAGTGCAACTAAAGTAGGAACAGATATAAGAAAATCGTCTTTTGAAATTAACTTGACCAGAGATATTTACATTTAAACAGAATTTTATTTTAAGCATACAGTCATTGGCATCCAAGACAGAAAACTGCATAGAATCTGCTGCATTGTGCCATGAGGTGTGAGAGTGATGGACACAAGAAGGAAATTAACAGCACAACACAGAGGACACAGGGCAAGCAAGTCATGAACCCCAAATCAGTATCTTGCTCAGGTAAACACCTGAATTCAAAAGTTTCCAGAATACGTTTCAACAAGTCATCATTCAAATGCATATAAAAATTGTGACAGGTACAGGTTATGCTAAGAGGCCACATTCGGGGGCCAGGGGAGCTGACAATCATCTATGGTAGATGGTGCTCTCCCAAACCCCCACCAAAAACATTGCTCATAAAGTTTCCCAGGAGCTCAGGAAAGAGAGGATTCCCTCCAGCTGGGCAATCAGAGGAGACTTCATGGATAAGTCAACATTCAAACCAGGCCTTAAAAGGCAAATAGGTTTGGGGTCTGTGAAGAGAGGAGAGAAAGGTGAAGGGAACAGTGTTCAGCAAAGGCACAGCAATGTTGTTTTAATCTTATGTAACCTCTTCTGTAGCGAGTGCACAAGAAACATCAGAAGACTCAGTGTGGCTAAAGTAGAATAAACAAGACGGGAGTGAATGGATGGTAATATGTCCAGGAGTGCCTGGGGTAACACTGTAGGAGGTCTTTATCTTACAGGGAGCAGCCAAGGTATTTTGAGCATGAAAGGGCCATGCTCACACCCCAGAGGATTACTCTGGCAGCAACATGAGGCTGCATAGGAGGGAGGCAGGTATGCAGGAAGGGAGCCCAGGCCAAGGACAGATGCTCTCCACCCCCCACAAGTCTTCTGAGCCATTTTGAAACAAATGTGATCGTGCACCAGGACACTAAACGAGAACAATATTTAATGTCAGAAGGCTTTTTAAATGGTCACCCAGCAGGTCATGACCCAGCAGGTCATGACTCTTGTAACAGCATGCTTCCATAACATAGAGGTACATACTACATTAAGTAACTCTCTTACAGTAAATTCAAGACAATGAAATTTCTTGTCATTCTGTCAGATTCAGCTTCTAGTTTCAAAATAATTCAGTTTTACAGCACATTCTTCTGTCCCATTTCTGACATCAATTTCAAAAATTTTTTTTATATTTTTCTAATAATATACTTGTTATAGTTTTTAAAGAATTATATACAACCATCAAAGATATTATTTTCTTTTTATTTTGCTCAGTTCCCCTGAGGATCAGAAATGAAAGCTCTGAAACCCCTGAATTGAGCCCTAATCTTAGAAAATATCACTTCAACATACACCTGCAAATATCACTGGCAAGTTTCATTTTGTGAAGATAGAATAACGATCTAACAATATAACATGATACTGAAGCTTGCTGTTGGTAGAATAACAATGGCATGTTTCTGAGGAAAAGAGTCTAGTGACCAAAGCAATGAATTTGTAAACTCCTCAGGGTCACAGCCCTGTAGTATATTTACTTCTTTTGTTTCCATAGTACCTATCACAGTTTCAAGCACAAAGCTGCAGCAGAATCTTAAGATTAAATGAGAAAATGTATACAAACATTTCTTGTATATTACGAAGTGCCATATTAAAAGTAGCTGGCATTAGTTGACTTAGAACTCTAAAGAACTAATTGTACTTTTAATTGGTCTCAGTGGTTATGCAAAAGAGATAAAAATACAAATTTATGAACAGGTAGTAATCAGTCTATAAACACATGAAAGCATATGGAAAGAGAGATGGGGAATTAAAGATGGGGTCTCACAGAAGGGACAGATGATATTTAAAATGCAATCAGAAGTAAGAAAACCCATTATGTGGTGACAGGTGTTAAAAAAAAAAAAACTTGTCCAGACACTGAGAACATGCATAAGGATATCTGCATGGCATCTCAAATTATGATCTGTGGAGGTCAAATATATCTAGTAACACAGTGTATTTACCAGGTCCTGAATAAGAAGTCACCTACCGATAAGAATATTACAAGTTCAAAAATCAGCCAGCTAAGGAAATGCAATGGGAAAGCAATAGAAAACTAAAAGTAGATGAAAATAGAACCAAAGTCCTTTCTTTGTAGTTCTTCCTTTACAGTTCTTTATAATTCTTTACTGTTCTTTGTTAGTCTGCTTCTGTTCATTATGTTATCCCCAGTATCTAGAATGTTGCCTAGCACAGAGCAGGATTCAATAAATATTTATGTAACCAACTGTTGGTAATAGCAACCATTTATTGGGAATCTACTTTATCACACCTGATATTAGGTAACTTACATGCTTTTAAACTTCACAAAAATTCAGAGTTAATATTACTATTAAGACCTAATATTACTATTACGTCCTGTAAACAAAGGACCTGAGGCCAAGAGTCTGTAACTTGTCCAGAACCAGGAAACTGATGAGCGGCAGAATTTAACTCTGTCTGTCCAGATCCTCTGTTCATTTGCTTTGCACAACAACACGTGGTCATAGAGTAATGTGAACACACGAATAAAGGCAGTACTTTAAGACTTGCTAATACAAGAAAAAAGTACTGACACTTAATTTTGTTTACAGACTCAAGGAAACAGTTTTTTCTGGAATCTGACTGCATGTAAAATCCTAAAGCATCCCACATGGGGGGAAAATGTTATTCTAATCTCATGCTGTAAGTAATGCTACAGAAACAATCTGCCAAACCCTACAAGCCTAACAAGCTAAATAAGGAAAGTATAGAGAAATGAAAATATTTCCCTGGTCCAATATTTTCCAACATCTTAGAATCCCATCAGATTCAGATTTCCAGATCTGCCCTATCTGGACTGCAAGATTATTGTGGTAAAACCACTCCACACAAAGTACAATTGTCTGAAATTACACTGAAGTCAAATGTACATCAAAAGGTGCCACACAGGGAAGAAGAGCTCACCGCTGTGTAATTTAATGAAACCTACTGAGCACCAAGGGCACAGACAGCCAAATTGAATTTTAAATGGTTCCTACCAGGAGGCTATAATCAGGATAGCCACCAGTGGGTGGATGAGATAAATGAACTGACTTTCTTCCACCAGGCGATCAAAATAGAATACCATCTTTATGCATGAGACAAAAAAAAAAAAAAAGAAGAAGAAGAAGAAATTAAAATATTCAGCTTTCACATCTCTTTTTTTTTTAACTACATGGTCACTTCTAGATTCTACTTTCCCCCAAGATATCTTTTGTTAATGAACATCATAATTATTTTCCTACTTTGATTTTTATTGCAATCTATTCCAGACCAAAAACAAACAAACAAAAAGTGCTATTCCTATAAAGTACAAACTTCTCCATCATCCTGGTCCACCAGCGTAGTAACTGTTAAGCAGCTGGCACTATCTGAGGGGAGGCTGAAAATTATGATTAAAGTAGACACAGCTAGGAGCTTGCCTTTCAACCAGTCAAATGTAAAAGAAAATGTCAAAATTCAAAAGCCATGTGTTTTTAAGAGTAAATGAAGTAGTATCTACTCACGTGAAGGTTTTCAAAACACAGTTTTCATGAATCTATGTATTTTACCCTCATCTTTCTCATGTGCTCTATGCCCAGAGTTTCCAACTATCCATTTGGCCTTCCACCTTAAAGTCCCTGCAGAACTTGAACCAAAAGCTGTCCAGAACTCAACTCATCCCCTTGCTTCCTAAATCAGGCCTCCTGTAGACACATCAGTCGCCAAAAGCAGCGGCCTCATTCTAGGAGGCACACGGATTTGAAAATAGAGAGCTGCTACTGATGCATAATCTCACATGACATTGAGTTGCCAAGTCACATCGACTGCATTTCTCATCCCATCTTTCATCTCACTCTTTCTGTCTTACATGTCCCAGAGTCCAGGGTCTCATTCTGCAAATCGCTAAGAAGAGGGTAACAAGACCCAACCATGTGAATTGTGGTCCAGTGAGACTTTTATCAAACTGGGGTATTTGGAGGGTAAGACCATTAAGGAAATCAATGCAGAGCCAATCTTATAAAGCAGGATCAGGGGAGAGGATGGAAATTTAATGATCATGTGGCTACCACAGCTAACCTCCAACCAATGGGAAGGCATTTCACAATGCAGGAATTTGATCAGTAGCAAAACATTCAAGAGATCTGAACGTACCCTTGCCTGGCCCTTTTGTGGGGGTGTGGTTTTAATGGCAATGCTGAAAATTCAGGAGAAAAGATTCAGGGTCTGCAGCTGAGTTTGGCTAAGGCAGACAGACGATGACCTTGTTCCATAGCTTACCCAATATGTGTATCTTACAGGATCTTGAGGATATCAACCAAACAGCAATCATCTTAGCAGCTGCATCATTCGTCTGTATAATTCCACACACCAGATTTTGAGCCTCCTGAAGACAGACATCGTCATATTTAAGTCATTATTCAACACAAGGCCTAGCATCTGCCATTCTGCAAAGTAGAAATTGGATCAAAAGCTGCAAAATTGAACTGGGTTAAAAGTATATATACAACAGCTTTTCAAGGAGGCCACATTATATTAAGTCTCAGGCAAAGAGCAAATTATTATTGCATTCTCTGTCAGGCACTTTGGTAGGCTCTGGAAATAGTGTGGTGATTAAAACAGACCTCTGACCTTGGGGAGTTACAATCAGAGAAGAAAGACATTATGCACCTAATTGCAAAAATTAAGTTATCACAAGCATACAATATTCTATGAAGAAAATGTACAGGATGCCAAATTCTTTTTTTTTTTTTTTTCTTTTTTTTTTTGAGACGGAGTTTCGCTCTTTCACCCAGACTGGAGTGCAGTGGCGCGATCTCCGCTCACTGCAGGCTCCGCCCCCCGGGGTTCACGCCATTCTCCTGCCTCAGCCTCTCCGAGTAGCTGGGACTACAGGTGCCCGCCACCTCGCCCGGCTAATTTTTTGTATTTTTAGTAGAGATGGGGTTTCACTGTGTTAGCCAGGATGGTCTCGATCTCCTGACCTTGTGATCCGCCCGCCTCGGCCTCCCAAAGTGCTGGGAGTACAGGTGTGAGCCACCGCGCCCGGCCTTTTTCTTTTTTTTAAGACAGGGTCCTGCTCTGTCACCCAGGCTGGAGTGCAGTGCACAATCTCAGCTCATTGCAACCTCTGCCTCCCAGGCTCAAGTGATCCTCCCACCTCAGCCCCCTGAGTAGCTGGGACCACAGGCACATGCCACCATGCCCGGATAATTTTTATGTATTTTTTGTAGAAACAGGGTTTTGCCATGTTGCCCAGGCTGGTCTTGAACTCCTGGGCTCAAGCAATTCACTGGCCTCAGCCTTCCAAAGTGCTAGGTTTACAGGTGTGAGCTACCACATATGGCTGGGTGCAAAATTCTAACAGTTGTACCTCCTAATCAAATACCTAGACACCAGTGTTAACTTACACGTTCAAACAATACATAGAGAAATTCCAGAATGACATTTTCTCTTTCCAAATTACAATAATGGTTACCTCTACCTCACAAGGACTAGCATAAGTGAAAGAATCCAGGTGCCTTCCAGCCAACAAACCCTCAAGTTAACTCTCCCATGGTTTGCCTAAATGAACAGACTTCTCATGCAAGCAAGTATAGGGATAAACAGCAACTCCTGGTTCATACCTCTTCACCTCTTCATTGGCTTTTGATCTCATAAATATCATGAACAAATCCTCAATGCAAGTCCTTCTGGCCACTGCCTCCCTCTCCAGCTTCACCTGACCCTTCCTCCCTCGTGTCCTCTGGTCTAGCGTGCCTCGAAGGCAACTTGCTCCCTCACCCCCAAGCGCCTTGTCCTTGTCTTGTCCCCGCCGTTCCCTCCCTGAGAGGCTCCCTCCCCTCCTCCTCCGTGTCAGGCCTCCACTAAAGCCTGACTTCCTTAGGAATGTCTTCCTTGGCACCCATCTAGGTCATGTCTGCCTGTGACATATTTTCTCTTTCTAATGTTTATCATGTCTGTAATTTTACTTTCATTTTGGGGAGAATTTGATTAATGTTTGTCTCTCTTACTAGATTTAGATTCTTAGTAGGCAAGATCCAGACTTTTCTGAGCATCACTCTATCTCCAGGGCCTAGAGCAGAGCCGGACACCTAAAATACATTTGTTGAATAAGTGAATAAAAACAAAGAACCAATGGCTGGGCACAGTGGCTCACACCTGTAATCCCAGCACTTTGGGAGGCCGAGGCAGGCAGATCGCCTGAGGTGGCCTGACAAACATGGAGAAACCCCGTCTCTACTAAAAATACAAAAATTAGCCGGGCATGGTGGCGCATGCCTGTAATCCCAGCTACTTGGGAGGCTGAGGCAGGAGAATCACTTGAACCCAGGAGGCGGAGGTTGCGGTGAGCTGAGAACACCATTGCACTCCAGTCTGGGCAACAACAGTGAAACTGTCTCAAAAAAAAAAAAATTATTTTTTTTCTTTATGTTTTTATATCTAGTGTGTACCAGGGTAACTTCCTTTAAGACTAGAGTTAATATTCTTCTTTAGAGTAATGTTATGGTAAGTAATATTCTTACGTAGACCTGACTATACAGTCTATAAAGGAACAGGCTTAATGTCTAGGATGATAATTTTCCCTTTAGATTGGGTAATGCAAATCCAAGTAAGAAGGGCAAAACAACAAAAACAACATTCCAACATATACCAAACTGCAGAAAATAATGACTCCATTGTAGTTCCCTTCTAGACATGAAGAGAACATGGAAAACCTCATACTTCTACTCAAGACAACTGTGCACACACAGCCAGGAAGAAGAAATAATACAGGGAGCTTGGATTGTTATGGGGAGCCAAATCTTGCCAAAAACGAGAAGTCCGTGGTGACTCTGACCATGTACCTGGGTTCCCACTTTCCTGCCACACACATGTTGAAATGACAGAGTCCTGTAAGGAGTCCACCGCTTTATGTGTGTGCCCAATTGCACCCCACACCACCCCAATACAGCCATATGGAAGGTGCAGTAGTAGATTACTGAGAGGGCAAACAGGATAATCTCATCATAAGATGGCATAAGAGGTATGTGCTTCAATACAACTTCTGGAGCTTGAGGGAATATACAGAAACAACGAGGAAATCCATGCCTCATACATAGTGAGTCTGGCTAAGGAGCACAATATCAAATGAGGATTATATTTTATCACAGAATCGTAACATTTTACAGCTTACAGGCACATTGCTTTTCCCAAAAATGTGATATGGCAAATATATGAGAAGTATAAATTACACTAGATTCACAAGAGTACGTTTTGTGTGTCATGGCCTTCAATGCAATTGGCTCTTGGGACATACCATGAGCATTAACTCATAGACAACAATCAAGGGATAGCTAGTTTATTTGCTTTACTTTAATACATAGCTGTAACACAACTAACATAAGCTGTGAAGGCAATCTATTAGGTCTCCAGACTAAAAGATCAATTTACTACGGGTAACTGACAGCAATTTTCAGTGGTAAACAGGTTGATAAATAACATTCATTTATGTCTTTATAAGTAAAATATAGGTATAATTTAAAATATCAAATTATTGATCAAGCTGTTTCTGTACCTCACTTCCGTCTCTGTCTATAAATGCTCCCTGCCCACCTGTTTGCCCAGTGAGACTCTCTGAGCCTCCTTTGGTTCTGAGGGCTGCCTGATTAGAGAATCATTCTTTGCTCAAATAAGCTATTAAATTCAATTTGTCAAAAGTTTTTCTTTTCATAGTATTATGTATCATGTGTTATGAGACATCCTTCTTGGGCAAAAAGGAAGCCATTAATGGCTATTGCAGGATGCTTAACCTAATAAAATTTAGGACATTTTAACTTTAGCTATGACTAAAATCTACTAGATTTTTCTCAAAAAAAATATTTGGGGCACCCTCACCCCATACCTCGTAGTAAATCTGTTTCCATTCCCTGAACTCCCATCAGATCTCTATACTAATAAAATAAGAATAGATTCATTAAAACATGGAGGGAAAAAAAGAAAACATCAGATTGTTTATGAAAATGAGATGTATAAAATCACTCTTACATCTAATTATTGTGTGTATATATATATATATATATACACATA
This sequence comes from Nomascus leucogenys, assembly GCF_006542625.1. Classification (NCBI taxonomy): domain Eukaryota; kingdom Metazoa; phylum Chordata; class Mammalia; order Primates; family Hylobatidae; genus Nomascus; species Nomascus leucogenys. The sequence goes on along the minus strand of NC_044389.1, from coordinate 43,388 downwards.
CAAAGCATTTCCTGCATTTTTAGGAAGAAAAAAAGAGTGTCTTTTTGTGTGAAGCAGTGAAGTTCAGTGACACTGTCAGCTGCTTTAATTGTCATCAGTATGCCCCTTTTAAGCCCCCAGGTGTGCCAGACAGTGAGTAACACATGCTTACATGCAGACCAATGTGCAAATGATTCTAAAATCAGAGATATGCACATTGTAAAGCTGTATAATAAGTCACATCTATATACCATGGTAACGACAATATTTACTACTTTAAAAAATAACCCACTGAAAGCCAAAACAGTTGTAATTTATTGTATTTTCTTTCCCCCTTTTCATTAACTTTTGAGGAACTAGAAAGAAAAAAAGAAAATGCTGGCCACTTATATAAACAGAGATATAAAATTACTGAGATATTCATTCATTCATCTATTCATCTAAAAATATTCATTGTGACAGCAGGGCTTGACCCTACTTCAGAAAATTCTTCAAAATCCTTTTCTTTCTGTTCCCACAGCTTCACTGAGATTCTCACCATCGCTGGCTGACATTGCTATAACAGGCCTGTAAACTGCCTTTCCTGCTTTTAGTGTTCCCCAAGCCAATCTCTGCTCCTCACTGCTACTAGACGATATAGTTCCTAAGTCAGCGGCACCCATAGCCACTCAAAAGCTTCAATTTAGTTAAGTACAGAATCCTCAACTTGGGGCCAGGCACGGTGGCTCATACCTGTAATCCTAGCACTTTGGGAGGCCGAGGTGAGTGGATCACCTGAGGTCAGGGGTTCAAGACCAGCTGGCCAGCATAGTGAAACCCTGTCTCTCCTAAAAATATAAAAATTAGCCAGGCGTGGCGGCAGGTGCCTGTAATCCCAGCTACTCAGGAGGCTGCGGCAGGAGAATTGCTTGAACCCAGGTGGCAGAGGTTGCAGTGAGCCAAGATTGCACCACCTCACTCCAGGCTAGGCAACAAGAGTGAAACTCCATCTCAAAAAAAAAAAAGAATCCTCAGTTTGGAACATAAATCGGGGCCTTCATAACCTGACTCCATCTGTCCTCTCCACGTTAGTCCCTATCACATCACTCTCACCTCATACCTTGTAGTAAACCCATTACCATTCCCTGAACTCCCATCAGATCTCTTTACAATTCCTTGGCTTTGAGGACTTGATGTTCCCCTGTTTGAAGGCTGAGGAGGCTGTCTGCTCACCAGACCCAGGTCAACTAGCACCTCTGCTATGACACCTTCCCAGACACAATGTCACTCCTGCCCTGCACACCTGCAGCATTTTATTCATACTCCATTGGGCCCTGGACATTCCTAGATTAAACATCTGTGATTTTGGTCTAGTCACCAAGAATCCTACAAGTTCATAGCAAGACACAATCCTCCATACTGCCTTGGCAGCAGTATGAATTTGAATTATGTATTGTGTTTCACCCAGGGTCCATCCAGGGAAGACAAAACCATCCTAGATATTTCAAACACAGAGAATTTTGTGCAAGAAATTGGTTCTACAGATGACGGAAAAGCTAAAAAGCCAAACAGGAGCTAAAGAGGCAACCCATAAAGTAGCATCAACAGAAAACTATTGCTGTCCAATAGGAGTGATATTGACAGAAGATGGCATTACTAGTGATGAGAGGACTGGGCTTCCTGACTAGGGTAGGATCGCGTTGTGATTTTCTGATGAGAGCTGGGACCATGAAGGGCAGGGCTTTCTAGGAGGAGAGAACCATGCCCACGAAACTGCACAAGGAAATGCAAGAGAAGGAGAAATACCCTGGATTCTCCCAGTCTCCTTCTGTCTTCCAAAAGTGCCTCCCACTGGCCGGATGTCTAGGTGCCAGATGCTCAGCCTTCCAGGAAACATAGTCCTTGTGATTTACAGCCAAGCAGGGAAAGGGCGGGATGGAAAATCAGTGGCACACAGTGTGTGAGGCTGCTGAGCCCCTCACGTGGCTGCTGAGTGAGCCTCACCAGCTGATCACCATCTGAGCAAAACACAGAAGTGTGTGTGTTACATATCATGAGTCCTTGGACTGTAATTATACCTTGCATGTTGGTTTCCTCTATAAGACCGTGAGCTCAGCAACAGCAGGAACCCAATTTTTATCCCAACACGTAGCACATTATTTGACATACAGTGGGCACTCGAAAAGTAAATGCCCTTAACCACCAGTCCCCTGGATCTACAACATACTTTAACTTGGTATTTCCCAAAGTTTGTTCTGTTGACCATTAATTCAAAGAGATGTTAATGCATATTACAAGTAAATAGGGCCCTGCCATTCCCAAATAAGTTTGTGAAACAAAGTGTTAAATAAACTTAAGCTGATTTGTTTATTGCAGAATGATTCAGAGCTGTTAAAATGTGCTTGAAGAGGGAACTGTAGTATGACACACCATCGTTTCAACATACATGACGACTAAATACTTTTTCCAAAGAACTAACATTATGCAGGAACCTCAGTTCTAAGGGGACATTGCTTAAACATCTTCACATTGGTAGCATTACTTCCTTTTATCTTTGAAATATTCCCATGAGGTACAGAAGAATAAGGTCACACCTTGTAGATACAAGTGTTGCTAATAAATAATTAAATCTAAAGAATACACCAAGTATTAATTGGATATATAAGGTGTCATTTACTATTCTAGTCACTGCAGCGCTAGAATAAAAATATAAGTCATAGTTCCTACCCTATTTGAAGAGATAAGAAAAACAGAGAACCATAAAATGAAACTTTCTTTTTTATCCAACAATATTTTTATACATGCTTTGTACATCAAGATACCTGGTGCTGTTCATTAAAAATCTGAGACCCATGGAGGGCAATTATTTACTGAAGTGATAAGCAGGTCAGCTCTGGAGCTTACAACTTCAATTTCATTAATTCTAAGAGCAAATCACTAACTGGAATGACATCTACCAGATAATTTTTTTTTTTTTTGAGATAGAGTCTTGCTCCGTTGCCCAGACTGGAGTGCAGTGGCACAATCTCGGCTCACTGCAAGCTCCGCCTCCCAGGTTCAAGTGATTCGCCTGCCTCAGCCTCCTGAGTAGCCGAGATTACAGGTGCGTGCCACCACACCCAGCTAATTTTTGTATTTTTAGTAAAGATGGGGTTTCACCACATTGGTCAGGCTGATCTTGAACTCCTGACCTCATGATCTGCCCACCTTGGCCTCCCAAAGTGCTGGGATTAATTACAGATGTGAGTCACCGCACTCGGCCCAGATAAAGAAAATTTTTTAAAAACTAGATCCCCAATAATAACTTAACAATATTAATGACCAGAAATGGGCAATGTTGTATCCAACCCCATGAGCCTCTAAAAATGACCATTTAAAAATCTCTGAGAAATTCCTGGACTTTTTTTTATTATGATATAGCTAAAACTTCCATTTGTTTCTACATTTTATTGATCCAGATTGATAAAGTAGGACATTATCCTTCATTTTTAAAGAAAGACACAAAGCCTTTCATTTTGTTATTTAAGAACTATGTCCTTTGGAATTAATATTATCATTAACCTTAATAAACGGTTATTACAAAGGCTTCCAACAGTGGGTGTCTACACTAGAAAATTTAGCCAGCACACGATCGTCTGTTAAATAATTTTTAAAAGACAGTATGCTTCCTTTGGTCAGATATTTTGGCATTCTCCCCAAATGGCCTCTCTATTACACATTACATTATTAATATTAACATGTAATATAATTTTTTGAATATTGGCAAAAAGTTGCTATATCATATTACAAGTATTTCTATCATACCAGAAGCATAAACTGAGGGCCAAAGAGACAATAAGAATATTCCCTGATGTTGAGACTTATTCATGGTGAACAAAAATTCTGATTTCTAAATGTAATATAAAGTAGAAGTTTAATCAACACTTTTAATATTATGGTGATAGTATTCATAGCCTAGGCAGTAACTAGGTATAATGGTATAACTTTGGTTTTCATGCTCTAAAATTCAGTGTTCTCATCTGTTAAAAAAAAAAATTAATCACCTGCTTCACTAAGGTGAAATGAAAACTGAATATGTTCTACAGATCAAGGGTCCCTTCAGGGTGCAGGACCCGAATAAATTAGGAAAATATTGAATCCTATATTCCTCCCCATTTTATCTAGGAGATTGGCAATATGCATCAACACACCAAAAGCTCTGTGAAGTTCTGCTGCAATGAATCTATTAACTTTCCAAAACCAAGTACTTCTCAAATATACTTGTCCCTAAAACTGTTTTTCTTTTTCCTGGTAGCACCTATTGGTACACCCAGGAATTAATGTTCCGCAGAACTCACTTGAGGCTGATGCTTCAAGGGAGCAACAAGATCAATTCTTGTGACATTCAAGAATAAATGTTTTGAGTTGCTGCTTTTATTCTTTCTGATTATAACCAACACCCACAATAAGACACCCCTGCCAACCTGGAGAGTTCAAATACAGAGTGTATAACAGTGATGACTTTGTGTGGAGTGCAAATTGTATGCATCTCATGATACTTACATAGAATGATGTAAGTATCATTGATATGTAAGTATGATATGATACACAGAATGATGTAAAGATCTCTTGAGTGTGGTTTTTGAGTTCTTTCTATAGAAATGTTTATGAATTTACATTCCTCAGTTGGTTTGCTTTGTGACTAACAATTTGTTTTCACAAGATGGGTCAACAATTTGCATTTCAGTCTGTTAGTGAGGCTAACTAATCCATACTGACGATGGCCTCAGAGGTATCTCGCTATGGCTGTGTTTGCTGGTGGAAACTAAGGGAAGTGAGTTAAAAATCAAACAACTCTCTTAGAAAGACGCTACTCTGCCTAAAGTAAATGGAGAACTGAACCATGTCAAAAATAAATAATTTTAGTGAAAAAGTGTTGCATAGCTGCTAATAAGTCCAAGTATAATGGAAAACTCTATATCTCACTATTTTAAGACTTACTATGATTATTATTTTTACTTCAAAAATACAAAGTTAAAAAGTAAAAAACAGTAACTCAAAACAGGGAAAAACTGATAAATTTGGCAAAAAAGAAACTAGATCTGAGCCCACTCTAACAGAACATGTAGCAGCAACATCACATTGTTGCAGGATGAAGGAGGAAAAACACAGCACTGGGAATGATGGTGGGGTTTGCAATTTGTAGCTGGAGTCATACATCAAAATACGGTCCTCATCTAAGTATAGGATGGAAAATATTTCATTCTTTTTTATGAGTGTATATACAAGGCTAACCATCACCTAAGGTCAGCAAGCAATATAAAAGCAAAACCAACAATAAACGCATCTGTTCCTACACCAGTTCTGATGTTCTGCAGCTCAAATCACATCACCCCCAAAATGACCACTACAGAGGTAACAATGATTCACTCTAAGCTTAACAGTGGTGTAAGTCTACATGCCAATACTAGTACAATATGAGGTTTTAGGCAAATAAAATTGGTTTGTATTTCTCCAAATATGGTCTGTGGACCATCTGTGTCTAGAACACGTGGGGAGTTTGTTCAAAGTGCTCCCTGGGCCCCACCCAGACCTTCCCAGCAGTCTCTCTGGGGCTAGGCCTTGGACTCTTTACATGGAATAAGCTCACTGGTGAGTTTTAAGCCTACTAGAAAGCTAAAAGAATATTGTATTGAGGTTGGGTGCAGTGGCTGATGCCTGTCATCCCAGCACTTTGGGAGACTGAGGCGAGTGGATTACCTAAAGTCAGGAGTTCAAGACCAGCCTGGCCAACAAGGAAATCGTCATTCTCAGTAAACTATCACAGGGACAAAAACCCAAACACCGCATGTTCTCACTCATAGGTGGGAACTGAGCAATGAGAACACATGGACACAGGAAGGGGAACATCACACTCCAGGGACTGTTGAGGAATTAGGAGATATACCTAATGCTAAATGATGAGTTAATGGGTGCAGCACACCAACATGGCACATGTATACATATGTAACAAACCTGCACATTGTGCACATGTACCCTAAAACTTAAAAAGTATAATAATAAAATTTTAAAAAAAACACTATCTCTACTAAAAATACAAAAATTAGCCAGGCATGGTGGCAGGCGACTGTAATCCCAGCTACTAGAGAGGCCGAGACAGGAGAATCGTTTGAACCCAGGAGGCAGAGGTTGCAGTGAGCTGAGATCACACCATTGCACTCCAGCCTGGACGACAAGAGTAAAACTCCATCTCAAAAAAAAAAAAGAATATTGCACTGAATCCTGATATGGAGAACTTAGAAACTTCATAGGAAAACATCAAAACAATAAAAATCTTTCTCATATTAAGGCTTAGAAAACAAGTTTTTTTAGAAAAAAAGTAGGTAAAAAACTAAACTGGTGACCATGACAATTTGGAAACATCATTTAAAAACACTCTTAGAATCAAACATATAAAATTTTGTGTTCTCTATATTATAAAAGATTTATTAATTTCTCAACATCCTTGCTTTTAACAAATCCTGAGCTTACAGTGCATGCTCTCGCTGGTGCTCACTGTCAGCTGCCTGCAGTGTATCTTCCTTTCGTTCCTTTTTTTTGAGACAGAGTCTTGCTCTGTCACCCAGGCTGCAGTGGCACAATCTCGGCTCACTGCAACCTTGGCCTCCTGGGTTCAAGCAATTCTCATGCCTCAGCCTCCAGATTAGCTGGAACTACAGGCACACACCACCACATCTGACTAATTTTCGTATTTTTAGTGGAGCCAGGGTTTCGTCATGTTGGGCAGGCTGGTCTCGAGCTCCTGGCCTCAGGTGATCGGCCTGCCTTGGCCTTCCAAAGTGCTGGGATTATAGGTGTGAGCCACCTCGCCTGGCATGCATCTCCTGTTCCCTCCTCCTGGCTGGCAAAGCCCCACTCCCACTGTTTCACCATGTAGGCCTCCATCTCAAGCTTGCTCCTTTATATTATCAGTGTTCGTGGTGGTGATGAAAGGCATGGTCTGTGGCCCTAGAAAGTATGACCACTGAGCAAGAGTTTATCATCTTCTTCCCCAAAGACGCTGAAGACCAGGCGATCTTTTCATTAGTTAAAGCTGATTCAAGTGCCATTCTGCCTTGCAGGAGAAATTCAGAAGGACTGGCTCCTAGGGTGCCCTTCTGGCCTAATCATTCTGTGTTTCCAAGATGCACATGACTGTACAGAGTTGGCCAAGGGATGTCCAGGACCATCCCTATGGTCTGTAGTACAGTCTCCATATCTTTCAATTAACAATTTCTTACTGAAAATCCACTGCATGCAAACTTCAGAAGTTGTATTAAGGTCTTATTTTGAATACTTCATACATAAAATCTTGTGTCTCGTATAAGAAAATGATAAATAAAAGGAAATGTTATATATAATGCATATATTATAACATATATATGTATGTATCTATATATATAATATGCATTGAGAGAGAATTCCAGACAATTTGTTGTGACAAGAACTAAGAGAAATGGAACAAGAATGTGCTAAATCAATACCAAACTACAGAGGTACACCCCTTTATAGTTCAGTTTTAGAGAGGTTTATAGCAGATTATGACACAACTACACTTTAACTCAGTTCTGAAAGTAAGCCATCTACCAGAAGTCTCATCTTCTTAAATAGGAAATGGTTAACTTAGAACATGGTTTTCAAGGTGTCGTCTCTGAACCAGCAGCAGCAGCATCACCTGAAAACGTGTCAGACATGCAAACTATCAGGTACTCCACCAAATCTACTGATAGAAATTCTGCAATCCGTGTTTTAAAAGGTCCCGCAGGTGATTCTGATGCATACTAGAGTTTAAAAACTGCTGGCTTAAAACTCAAGACAACTCACCTGGACCTTCTATCATAGGTTAGAGTGAGCCAAATAAAACAAGAGTAGTTATTATAGTAATCTATAAGGCATAATTTAAAAAAAAAAAAAGAGCCCTGCCTGCTTCCCCAAGTGGCCTAAGAAGAAGCCTCTACATTTCTTTAAATTAGAGCAACTGTTTTCAGTTAAGACACTGTCACAGAAAGCCACTATGCCCATTAATATGCCAACACTCATTATTTAGCTTATTACTCAGCTGTCACTTGGCAGAGAGCTTGGATATAAAGAAAAGCATAACGTGGCATATCATATGACAGGTCAGGTTTACAGCAAAGCAAGGGAAGGAGAGTCCTAAGCAGTCTCCCTCAAGGCATGAAAGACAGGCCCAGGTGGAACTCTACAGTAAGGAGACTGAAAAGGCAATGATGCTTTCATAACATAGAGAAAGGGATGCTCAAAGAAACATTCTGACATCATTACTGTCTTCAGCAGCACTTAACTATCAATTAGCTGAGATAATCTCTGGCTTCTTAGAACAGTGTCTAAACAGGAAAGGTAATGGTTTACTGCTGATTAGCATTCCACACGCATTTCATATGTATATATGACTAACGATCAAACTAAACGTGGAATAATATAAATCTGGGACTCTCTTTGGTACTTCCTCATTACTGCACCAGCAGTTTCTTAAGATGAAATGTACACATTCAGATTCTGACATTTGCAAGCACCACCTGACAGAACTTGCAAATACACTTAATATGTCTTTACAACATTCTTACGTGTATCATTTGCAAGGCATGTAAATCTTACTAATACGTGCATCAAAAAGTTTGATATTAATTTTTTAAATTCTATTAAAGTCCTTAATGACTAAAACGGTACTTGAAAGCACAAAATTTTATACTCACCAATCAAAAACATTAAAGCCTCTATTTTCTCCCAGCATCCTTACCATACTACATACATGTTAACATTTTTATTTTACATTGTATTTCCCGCAGGCTTTCTACACGTCTTTTAAAAACTCAGTTGAGGGTGACTCAACTCACACTGGTTCTTTAAAGTTAGGACATAAACATACCTTATAACATGAAATGGAGATGGTGGCAATTACAGTTTCTGTACAGATTACCATAAGAAAAGTGATAGTCATTGCCTCCTCGAGGTATTCCTACTATAGGTAGAAAATATCCATGTATGGCAGCCCCATTTTACATTGCTCTATCAGTTGACAGCTGACATTTTAACCTCTAACCAACCATAGCAAGAAGATTCAGAATTAAGTTTGACATTTTGTCCTTTAACTTGTTCCAAAGTACTGCAGGGGTTTTACTGCCTGATGTTATACCATATGTGCAAACGCTGGACACAGCAGGCAGGGTTAAGCAGGATGCCTCTGTATTTTGCCATTCTCCTGCTTCCTGTTGTTTTTGGAGCAGCCTAACTTTAGCTAAACATAACCCTCCTGGGCATATCATTTTTAGCAGGAGAATCTGCCTCATAGCAAAGTTCCCTGCATGTTGATTACATTTCTGAAGCATGGCAGTCTATGAGATTGATAGAACTCACTGGTTTGGCATTCTGCCAAGTCTTTATGAAACCCAACTCATCATAGGAAAAATTTATTAAAATAAAATTACTTACTGCATAAGTTTTTGTGAATAAAAACCCAAACAATTATGAAATGAACAAGCTACCTAGGGAATTCTTTTCGAAGCTTTTTTTTTTTTTTTTTTTGTCATCTGGTCTCCATTAAGTAACAGTGATAAACAGCAGATTCTTGAAAACCTTTTCCATATTTCGAGTTATTTTTTAATTCTAAATTTACTGTTATCTTCAGTAGTGGGTATGTTTACTTGTGCCCTCGAGAGTTGAGATTCTGTAAAACCCTCTTAGATTTTACGTCCAGAATTATTTTTGCCAGTATAAGAAATATTTTTGAGAAATGAGAGAGTATCAGCTGCTACTAACAAATTTTATTTATCTTTTTTATTTTATTTATTTATTTATTTATTTATTTTGAGAAGGAGTCTCGCTCTGTCACCCAGGTTGGAGTGCAGTGGTGCGATCTCAGCTCACTGCAAGCTCCCGGGTTCACGCCATTCTCCTGCCTCAGCCTCCGAAGTAGTGGGGACTACTGGCGCCCGCCTCCATGCCCGGCTAATATTTTTGTATTTTTTAGTGGAGACCGGGTTTCACCGTGTTAGCCAGGATGGTCTCGATCTCCTGACCTCGTGATCCGCCCGCCTCGGCCTCCCAAAGTTCTGGACTACAGGCGTGAGCCACCGCGCCCGGCCAGCTGCTACTAACAAATTATACTCTTAGTTTAATGTCAGTAACTCTTACCAAGCCAGAGTTCACGAAAAGTACACACAAAGAAAAAAACATGGCTCTTTAAAAATATATATAATTTCCCCAATTGTCTGTCCCCTTGGGTATTCTGTAAAGTAGAACATTTAGCTCTATATAATTCAAAAAAAATCTATACACAGCTTAGAGAAGGAACCATAAATCTCATGGGTCTCAGATTCACTTCCTGTTGCCTTCCTTCATTACACGTTTAAAGATAATCAATAAAAACTGATTTCTCTTTGTAAGCATTTTCCTGTTCTGCCAGAAATAATAGCAGGCCCTGCCCTAAGATGAAGGAAAAATGGAAAGTAATATTTACCATAAGAGGAGAAAATGAAACTGCCTAAGCATTTTTCCTGAGCCAAGTGAAACACAAACAGCAGACCAAGTTTATTCTTACAGAAAAAAATTTTAAATACTCTTGGCATTAATTCTATTCTTAATAGAATTAAATTTGAAATACTTAATTTTAAATACTCTTGGCATTAATTCTATTCTTAAAATCTATTCTTAAAATTTGTAAGTTTTCAAACTCTGAATTTACATTTCCACTTTCAACGACAACTTCTTTAGGTTTCCTAATAGTTTTAACTACATACCTGTGTAAATAAACATCTCACATGCAAGACTTTTGTCAGTGTTAAACACTGAAGCTGTAAAGAGATGACAGGTAGGTCCCCCACACTGCCTCCCAGGAGGGACTAACGTGCAAGACCAATGGGAAAAAAACCAAATGAGAACAAAGTTACATCAGTAAGGAAAGAATGGACAATTCTATCTCACTTCAAAACAAAACTTTCTATCACATTTCAAAACACAAAACTTTGCCACTTGCATTTTCAGCACAAGAATTAAATATTACTTAAAATGTTACTTGAAAGTTTTATATTAAATACTCTGAAATAATCCACTGGGATTCTCTAATATGGGAAGACCACCTCACAACTACTCATTTTTAATTTGTTTTTCTTCTGGATTCTTCACAAAAGACTGTAAGAAAACACCAAACGAGGGAGTAACAGACCTTTACTTTGTAATGAAGTTCCAAATACATTGTATAAGTTTTCCAGGCTTCCTATTTCCCTTCACTCTGCACTATCTATGGAGGTTGTCATATTTCACCAGAGTGGACTGTAAATCAGACAAGTTCAGCCAGTCAGGTTGAAGAATGGAGGTGAAAAGCACAGTGGAAAATACATAAAGTACAATTAAAACCATATGACCAAAGATATTGAAGCAATACTTGCTGGAGGAAATCCAAGTAAAAATCAAACCTTTTCTGGCGTTAGTGAAACTATCCAGTCCATCTGGGACAAGCACACATCATTTGCTAAATATCCCTTTTCTTTTTTTTCCACAGCAAGAGCACCCAGGAAGGTTAAGATCTAACAAGGTAATTAAGTGGATAGCTATCTCTGTAGAATAATTAAGTTCATAGTTGTTATATAAAACTGATCTCTCATTTAAAATAGTTAACATTTATTTAGAAATAGAGTTTAAGATTGGGCAAGAGTAAATTTTGCATCCACCAAAGTGTATTAGAGGTTCATGATAACAATGTTGAATCAAAAACCTTTTCCACGTTTCTGTGAAATCTTTACCTTTAAAGACCCGAGGATTCCATGAAGACAAAGATAATCGAATTGTCTATTGTTTAACACAAAGAACAAGAAGCTATAAAATCCCAACTGTCACCCCTACTACACCTCAAACAACCTAGATGTTACTGTTTCACATAGGTGGCACTCAGCAGGCCAGTGATGTATACGTACAGAAATCAAGAACTCTTGAAGTTGTAAAGCAATTCTGACAATAATCTTGACTTTGGCAACCTATCATCAAAGCCATTCCAAATCTACTTCTCTTATGCATTCCAGGTGTCATTTATAATAATCTCAGTAGACAACTGAAACATAACTTTTAATACTGCTTTGGGATTCCAGTAAACAACTCAAGCTCAGCAAGTCACTTACCCCCAAGAAACTGAATTCCTCCAGCCACTCTTCCCACTGTCCTGGAGATGAGGTCGGAAACACAGCAACCCATGAGGGCAGTGAGCGCCACCAGGAGAAGGAGGCCACAACCCAGGCCGGTCACTATGGTGCAGATCCTCCATTCTGCGCTGGGAATGCCCTGGAAGGAGGCATAGCGCCCACATTCCTCCACCATCACCATCATCTGCCGACTCTCATCATGCACAGGATATGAGCACCTCCGGAAGGTACCGAAGGACACAGGCTTGCCCAGCTGTGATCCCCAGAGCCAGTACGGCATAAAGAACCCCACGCAGGAGGTGGCAGCACAAAGAAAAGACAGCAAAGCCCAGATTACTCCAGTACAAGTCAGGCTGGATGCCATCTTTCACCAGATAGGGCAATGAGGACCCCAAGTAAGTGTTCAGGGACTGCAGGAGTGAATGAAGGTGTGAAATCACCAGGGACCCACAGATAATCCACAGTTCCGTAATGCAGAATGGATCTTCAGTCTTACCGGGCATCAACTTTCCATCCTCTGTACTAAAGATGATGGTCCCTGGTAAAACAACAGGAAACATTAAAAATTAAAGGCATTAAAAGAAGTGATAACACTGTTTCAGCTAGTCTACAATTTTCAATTAATGAACATTGAGACTTGCCTCAATACTTTAAAAGTGGGAAGAACTAATTCTCTCTATGAGCTTCTCCATAACTCGATTTTTGTCAAACCAGCTCAAAGCTTTTTCATGTCTTTATCTTCTATAAATGTTTCCAAATTAACTCTGACAGCTATTTACTTAAAGAAACGCCTGATTTTTATTTGACAGGCCAATGAATTCATTCTATATATTATATACTCACATTAAAAGTAATGTAGCATTTTCACTGGCAATAAACAATTAAAATAAAATGAACCGTGCCATGATTTCCTTTTTTTGGCTTGCAAGTTCATGCTCATAGTTTGTTGCAACTTTTCTGTGTCCCTTTGAGGGTGCATTAAGTCTCTGCACGAGCCAAACAAACTAATTAGGATAATTTTTCACAATTGCAGAGTCTCATAAATGTAACAAGCGTTGTGGGCTGCGGAAGCACACACAGTACAGAACTATTACCAGACACTCTTTGTACTCATTGAGCAGCATTTCAGAATTTCTTTAGTCTTAACATCTTCTAGTGTAAAAGAATGCCTGTGTATGACTTATTTTGGGTCTGCAGTTTTGATTCATTGATTCCAACAGTTTTATTGCAATCATTTCTCACGCTGAATGACTGTCTAATCTGAACAGCAATCCATACTTCCCAGTATTCTACATCAAACCCCAGTCATCCAAATGATTCCAGGGGCATTTACTTCCACCCCAGCCTTTCAAAAAGAGTTCCTTAACCATTTCTCACACTTTCTATAAAGAAATGAATACAGAAGCACAGAGCCCATCCACCCTAGAGTTCCACCCCAGGACCCCTAACTCTAGCTTTCAGGGTCCATAGCAAATTTCCCCCTTTCTTCACCTCGCCCCTACCCGTTTTTTCCCTAACCACCGCCCATTTTCAGTTCTGGATGTCACTCAAAAGGGAGGTCCGGCTACTACTTTTTTCTCTAATTTTGTCAACTGCAGTCAGCGGCTGAAGTTGATCTATCTGGGCCATGAGGCTGGGGAAGACCAGCGGGGGGTGGCCTGGGGGCAGGGGGCCCCCATCTCCAACTGCGGTGAGGCGCCCTCGCCAAGACAAGCCCATATTTAGCCCCCTGCCATTGCCTCACCGAGCCACTGCACCCATGGAGACACACAACGATCCCTCCATTCTCAAAAGGGGCAAGAGGCATTTTCCAGGGGGTTCTGGACGAAGGGAGGGGATAAGGATGGGAAGGCAGCACCCCCCGGAGGCAGACGCCAAGAGCGGACGCGGCTGGCAGGGAGAGCCGATGGATCCGCCGAGCTCAGGAAGTCCGGAGCCCGGGAGCAGCCCAACTCTGGCTCCGGGGCAGAGAGGGAGCCCGGGAGAAAGCAGCGGAGCCCACGCCCACGGGGCAGCCGAGTGCTTTACTTACATGGCCGGCGGGCGGCTGCCTGCTTCCCTCCCGCGTCCCGGGCGCACACACAACTTGCTGTCTTTCTCGGGCGGGAACATCCACGGGAAACCAGGTCCGTCCTGCCCTTCTTTGCCTCTGCCCCTAACAGCCGCAGAGCCCCGGGGCCCGACTTGGAAGAGCAGGGCTTGGCAGGAGGCGGAGGGTCTCCAGAAGCGGGCTGGCACCAGCGGAGACCCTCGCTCCCGGCGAGTCCGCGGCGGCGGCTGTGGCGGAGCGCTGTACGCAGAGGAGCGGGTCTCCCCGTGGCAGGCGAGGCACGCACCGCCTCCTCCCCTCCGCTGCCCGGCCCTCCTCTTTCTCCAGTCCCCTCCCCTCGCGCCCCGGGGAACTCCGCGCAGACCCGGGACGCACCGAGGACGTTCCTGGAGCGCCGGGAAGGGAGTGGGGGGCGCCCTGCGGCGCGCGGGTCCAGGCCCACCCCCGGGGGCAGCTTTCGCGGCTCCTCCCCCGGCCCCGAGCCCCCTCGCGCCCCCTCGCGCCCCCTCGCGCCCGCTCTCCCGGCGTCTCATTCAAAGCTGAGAGTGGGGAAGGCAGACGGACCGAGAAGTACGGGAGAAAGTTGCTTGTCTTCCTGGGTGACCCCGAGGGGCCGCGGAAGATGACACACCTGGGCTGTTAGGGTTTTTCTGGGTTTTCTGTTCCGGTTTATGCTCCAGTTTTCCTGCCGCCGTTAAAAGAAGCCGTAGACGGGAAGGAGGGCCTTAAAGAGTGGGTAAAGTGGCCCCTTTGAGATTTGAGGAGGCTTTTGAGAAGTGGTCACTCTGGAAGGCGGTGAATGAGGCGGTTGTGGACGTGGGAATTAAGGCACAGCAGAGAGCCCAAGGCTCCTGTATGGCATGGGGGCAGCTGCCTCTCCAGAGGGGCCAGGGAGAAGGCAGGGGCGGACGTCCAGCGAGCCTCTCCCGAGAGATACACTCTTTCAAAGGTCTCTCTCTCTCTCTGTCTCTCTCTCGCTGTTTCTGTCTCTCCCTCCCTCCCTTTCCCTTCACTTCCTCCCTCCCTTTCCCTTCACTTCCTCCCTCCCTTTCCCTTCACTTCCTCCCTCCCTTCTGCTCCATCCTGCCTCCTGATCACTTTTGCAATTTATTCCATCATTTGATTTCTTTTCTGAGAAACAACTGATTTTTAATTCCCCTCTGGACTCGAGGACTTTTTCCACTTGTCAGTAGCACTAACCCCTTTAGAAGTTTAGAGCTAGATTCAGTAGATGACTGTGGGAGTCTCTGCTGAAGACAGTATTTTAAGAAGTATGCCATCTGGGAACAGCAAGTAGACAATTTCCCAGATATAGTTTTTGTGAGGTGTCTTTTTACAGGAGTTGAAAGTAATAAATTGGTAGGTATATATTTCA
Organism: Nomascus leucogenys; assembly: GCF_006542625.1. NCBI lineage: Eukaryota > Metazoa > Chordata > Mammalia > Primates > Hylobatidae > Nomascus > Nomascus leucogenys. The sequence goes on along the minus strand of NC_044389.1, from coordinate 27,835 downwards.
TAGCAGATTTTCAGACTGCACCATTTTAATTAGCCATGATGGTGTACATTTTTCCCACAACGACAGCTGGAGATATGTGTTCTTTTATTATTATTTTGAAAGACCTTAAGTGATTGGTTCCAAGCCTTTTAAGGTCACAAGTTTTTTAAAAAATATGATGAAACTGATAAGCCTTCCAGAAAAAAAAAATGCACAGACATATAAAGTTTTACCACAGCAATTCTGAAGAAGGAAAGGGATATTTGGCAAGGTCTGCAGATAATTTTGATTATCATAACCCATGACTGGGCAGTATTACTGGCATCTAGGGGGTAAAGACCCGAGATTCTGCTAAATACAGTGCACAGGACAGTCCCCAAAATTACCTGGGCCAAAATGTCAATCATTTGAATGAAATATCAGGTGGTTTCCCATTCCCTTAAAGCCCATCCATGAATCCCATATTCAGAATCCCCAATTTAAGTGTTTTTGTTTTTGGTGTTGTTGTTTAGTTTAAGTTGTTTTAACTCTTCTCTTAGAAATCACCAGTTACTGGGCTCAGTGACAGCATAAGAATGATTGGTCTGACTTCCACTTAGGTACCGCACCCTCAGTTATTACACAGAGCCTTCATATCTACATAATATGATGGTGGAAGATATGATCATAAAAGACAAAATAATAATAGTGAGAATCAGAGTCACCTCTATACAACCTGCGGGGGAAATTGCTCTCACTTTCTTAAGTTTTAAGCACTTGAGCTGGCTGGAGAGATACTAATGATAATCATGGTTACTACAGATTGACTCCTTGCTGTGTGCTGTGTGTTAGTACATTACGGTCTCTTAATAGTTACTTATCCGGTCCTCAAAAAAGAAAAGAAAAATTATGAAGAAGGAACAATTATTATTTTACCGCACGGATAAGAAGTAATTTGCCCAAGAATTTACAGCTAAAAAATGACTTTAAAAAAAATTTCATTATTTGCACTCTATTAAGCAGAGTAAATGCTATCACAGAGATTCTGCCAAAAATGAAAAAAAAAAATGATAGAAGAGGCCAAATTTTTAAAAATCTTTTGGGATGCAGCATCAATTATTTGTGAAAGTATAATACTGGGACTCAAATTTCTAACTTAAATAAGTGAATTTAGACAAACGGTGATCTTTCCAAGCCTAAGTTATCTCATTGTAAAAAGAGATTGGAATAGATTATTTTAATTTTTTTTAAGCTCACGACTTCCAGCATCATGGTTATATGGGTCCTCTTATCTTTGAGAAGGAATTTAGAGATCATCTAACCTTGTTCAAGTATGTAATTTTACAGCTGACAAAACAGAGGCTCAAAATTCTTCCAGTGTCTTACCCAAAGCTGAGGCTATAATCCACATATCTTGATTTCTCTTTCTAATTATCTTACTAAACTATAAAATCTTCTGAATTACTCCTTACGTTCTTCCATGCACACTTTCTAAGCAAAATGCATTATAATTTATTTAAGCCCCTTTGCATTAAATTTGTACCTTTAAAGGACCATTAAATTACTTCACAGCCAGAAGTTCCCACATAGCAGATGCCACTTATAACACCTATTCCAGGTTTGGGTTTCCAGTATGTTTGGATAGTAGTCTCATTGAGTCACAAGATGAGATCATGAATGCGACAGTATATGGAAAGCTATGAAGTGTTTATGACAACACTCTTGGTTGGCTACCCAGTATTAATTCACAATCCCCTCTCCCTTCTCACCAGATACTCTTCTAGCATCCCTTAAAGCAAGTAATGGCCACCTGATCCTGCTCTAGCCAATGAGTTCGCTAAGGAGGCCTCTGGGGAAGATTGTATTCTCTGATAAAATAAGGAGACGTGAGAGAATAGTTCTCTCACCACCACGACTGTCTTCAGGCACATTCCTGAAGGATGAGGTGTTTAGAGCTCTAGCAGCCTTCTTGTAACCAGGTGGGGGGGTCACAGAGACATAATCCCAGTGATCTAACATTGTAGAGCTTCTCACTTCCATTTGAATTATTTAAAAAGTAAATTATAGATTTTTAATATGGTTTAAATCACTATGAGTTGAATTGTCTCCTTTTAGTAGCTAAAAGCACTCCTAGTTGATAAAGCATGGTATAGATAAGACATTTTCAATGAGAGGAAATATACGTCAGTGAACATTGTATCTCAGTGCTTGGCAATGTAGGCAGATACTCAATAAGCAAACAGTAATTGTGGGATTTAATGAACAAATCAATATCATTGTGATTACTACCCTTGTTCTAATGCAGCCTACAGAGTGGGTATTTAATTTTTAAACAAATGTTATGCTATGTGAAATTAGGGAAGGAGCATGATAATGAAATATCGAGAACATAATGAAATCAATCACTTCTGACTACCGGAGAGAGATTGGAAAGGGATTTAGTCTGTCCACGATTGTGGCAAGAACTACAATTTGGCTGATATCATTTCCAACTCACTTCTTTTACACTGTTATCTCCTGTGAAAGCAGTGAAAGCTAAAATCTCCACGTCCCAGCCTCCCTTGAAATTTGAGGGGCGATGTGTGTGTTATGATATGTATTAACTTTTGTCTACAGTTCCTAGCTCCCAACACCCATAGCCCTTGTTACGGTATTTTGTTACAGTGTTGGGTATGTTAGGCCTCAGGAGCAGACCTCAAGAAACAGAACCTCTCTAACCTGCTTCTGCTCTCCTTTCACCTGCCCCAAAGCAGGACTCTAATCTTTCCCCCTCCCTTCTGACTGTGGGTCTTAGGACCCTCCCCTGAGAGGGACCCACCCCATATCCTGAGGAAAGGAATGGTGACATCATGAAGCTTCCATAAAAACCCAAGAGGGCAGGCTTGGCATGGTGGCTCACACCTGTAATCCCAGCACTTTGGGAGGCCGAGGTGGGTGGATCACCTGAGGTCGGGAGTTCAAGACCGAGCATTGCACTCCAGCCTGGGCAGCAAGAGCGAAACTCTGTCTCAAAAAAAAAAAAAAAAAAACTCAAGAGGGCTGGCGCGGTGGCTCACACCTGTCATCTCAGCACTTTGGGAGGCCGAGGTGGGCAGATCACCTGAGGTCAGGAGTTCAAGACCAGGCTGGCCAACATGGTGAAACCCTGTCTCCACTAAAAATACAAAACTTAGCTGGGCGTGGTGGTGTGCACCTATAGTCCCAGCTACTCGGGAGGCTAAGGCAGGAGAATCGATTGAACCCAAGAGGCGGAGGTTGCAGTGAGCCAAATCGCACCACTGCACTCCAGTCTGGGCTACAGAGCCAGACTCTATCTCAAAAACAAAACAAAACAAAACCAAGAGGACTGGACGTGCCTGGAGGATGGTGTGCCCCAGGAAGGCATGGAAGCTCCACACCCTTTTCCCCATACCTCGCCCTGTGCATCTCTTCATCTGTTTCCTTGGTAATATCCTTTTATAATAAACTGGTAAACATAAGTGTTTCCCTGAGTTCTGTGAGCTGCTCCAGGAAATTAATTGAACCCAAAGAAGGGGTCATGCAAACCCCAGCTTGAAGCCAGTTGGTCAGAAGTTCTGAAGGCCCAGACTTGTGACTGATGTGGGGTGACAGGGGCAGTCTTGGGGACCGAGGCCTCAATCTATGGGATCTGATGCCATCTCCAGGTAGATATTGTCAGAACTGAACTGGAGGACACCCAGCTGGTGTCTGCTGCAGAGGTGATTGCTTGTTTGCTGGTGGGGAAATATCCCATACCTTGGGGTCACAGAAGTCTTCTGTGCTGACTGTTACTGTGTTGATGTGAAAGCAGAGGAAAAACCTGGTTAGAGATTCCAGAAACACTATGTGATAGTTCTGGCCATTGAAGGATGCTGGTACCATCACCTCCACCTTTTCTTTCTTGCAGCCCAGAGAACGGTTGTGACAGCACCTTGCAGCCCGGCATTCATTGTGCAGCCATGAAGCGACAGGCATGAGGAGGAAAGCCAGCACACGAACCATGATGGAGCGAAGTGGTGAAAAGAGTCCGCTTCTTCCCTATCCGCACTAGGCTGCTTGGACTTCTCTTGGGGTAAGATCAAGAACCCTTACCTGGTTAAGTCACTGTTATTACCTGCTACACTATTCATACCAACTCTTCTGTTACACTCAAGAGGGCAGCACCACAACAAAGGCACAGAGTGTGGGGACATGAAATAGAACCAGGAAAGAACATAACAGTGTTGAGGGAGAATTTCTCAAGCAAACAGTGGCTACGGAGGCATTCATTGTCCACAGTGTGCATTGCAGAAGATGGACCCTCCTTAAAGTGTGGCAATAGAAACAGGAACAGCTATGAAAATGGCTTATAAAATGTTTCTTCTTAAAGTCTCAACTTTGAGCAATTCAGAGAGACAGAAATTCTCAGCATTATAAAATAGCCTGATACAAAAAGGTTCCCCTTAAATACAAACCAGCAAGAGACAAATGCAGACAGGTGGGAGGTCCAAATGAGAACCAGTAGATAACAAAAGAGAGGCTTTAAGTAGGGGCAGGGAGGAGAGATTTTTCCTTAACTTCTCCTGGATGTGGAGCTCATCATTTCTTTGTCGGTGAAAAAATACATGATTTGTTCCTCGACACATGCTGTGAGATATCCCATGAAATACTCCACCAGCTGAAAACCTACAATCACAGTTTTCAGTACAGATGCAGTGAACAAGGTTTCAAAAAACATAGTTGGAGATCATGGTAAGTTCCTCCATTCTGCCATTTCCTTCCTCCCTTCATTCTTTTTTTTTTTTTTTTTTGAGACAGAGTCTCGCTCTGTCTCCCAGGCTGGAGTGCAGTGGCGCGATCTCGGCTCACTGCAAGCTCCGCCTCCAGGGTTCACGCCATTCTCTGCCTCAGCCTCCTGAGTAGCTGGGACTACAGGCGCCCGCCACCATGCCTGGCTAGTTTTTTGTATTTTTAGTAGAGACGGAGTTTCACCATGTTAGCCCGGATGGTCTCGATCTCCTGACCTCGTGATCTGCCTGCCTCGGCCTCCCAAAGTGCTGGGATTACACTTCCCTTCATTTCTAAATTGCCCTTTCCCTTCACAAATCCCTTCCCAAGACTAATTTAAAGGGGCATTGATTGCTATGATATTTTACTGCATTGAGTCCATTATATACATGGGGGAAAAATCTCAGGGGACAAGTGATCTCTCAGATTTCCTGGATTCCATCTCCAGTAGTCTATGAGTGAGATAGTGTATTGCTTTTAGAATGCTAACTCTCCTATTTGTATGCATATATTTACCATAGCTATCTCAACATTCTATTAAATCGGAGTTGCCCATTTCATTTTTGATGAACTTTCTTTCATGTGTTTGATAGACTCAAGACACCCCCAACCCCATAGAAACTGTATTTGTCTAGTTACATACAATTTCTAAACATAGTGATTTGTATGACTGAATTCCCCAGGAGCTCTCATGGAAATGAGGTGGATACCGTCTGTGACCTGCTCCCAGTATTGCTGTCTGCATTATTCATTTAAAGTTTGCAAATTACTTTGGACTATGAAGTGCCATAGAGTTTCTATGTATTATTCTTTTATGAATTAAAGTAGCATACAAATATTAAATTAATAACTTATTTATAAGAAAAAAGTGAAGCGTTAAATCAGATTTAACATAGCAAATACTTCATATTAAACCATCAAAATTGAAAATGTCCATAATACGTAACATATATACTTTTGCTACATGATCCAGTTTGCATTTTAAAGCAGTACATAATTATGTTTAATACTGAATCAGGGTCATGCTTCTGCTGCTTTTAAGTTATTTTTTTTCTTCCAGGGTCAAAAATCATCTCTGTTTTTTTCAACATTATGACTATGCTTTTTGGTTTGTGTTTTTATTTTCCCATAATATGTAGAAAGATGAATATTATGGGTATATAGATAAAAAAAGTGTAATATTTGCCACCAATCAGTTTTAACTTGTAAGAAAATTCACAAAGATTTATTTCCACAGTATTTAAAAATCTTAAAATAAGATGCATTGCAAGGACCAAATGAATATACTTTTATACATTTTAATATAATAAAATGATCCATACAGTAGAAAATCAAAATTGAAAACACTTAATTGGTATTATAATACTAAGAGGGACTTATATAATACTAAGAGGGACTTAGCAAGTCCCTCATATTTAATTAATTAAATATATATAATTAAATATAAGTCCCTCTTATATTTAATTTCCCTGAAGTAAATAATTTCATATTGTAACCATGGTAAAATGGTAGAGGGAAAATGCCTCTTCCCCAGGTCTCTGGTTTTCCTCAGGAAGAATTTTCCCTCAATGCACCTGTGCTCTGTCCCCTCCTCTGAGCCCCTTGGGCAATTAGAGAATCTGCAAGAAACATCCCATGCATGCGTGCCTGGTTTGCTCTGCTCTTCTCTTGTGGGCAAATCTCCCACGTGGGGCAGGAGGGCCTGTGTGCTACCCAGAAGGCCTTCCTTGTTCACACTGCTGAGACTGGGACAGGTGGACAAATCTGCTGAGCTCTGGGTTTCAGTTAGCAAACCTGTTTGCCCCTCACTAAGCTATAGCCTCCAAGTTAGCCGTTTTCAGGAAGAAACGTGATATTTTGTTCTCCATCTGCCACTTTTTCCCCCCAGTTAGCTCAGATTTCAGATGGAGAAGAGGAGTAATATTTATTGGCCCCCTTCAGAGACCCCAAGATGAACTAACACAAAGTGAATGTTAGCACATTCATTTAAATATCAGTGAAATACTACTGTTTATTGACCGATGTGCCGGCTACACCAGGGCTGTACTACGGAGTCATGTGGAAAAGAGGGAACTGCGAGGCAGGTGGATCACTTGAGGTCAGGAGTTCAAGACCAGCCTGGCCAACATGGTGAAACTCCATCTCTACTAAAAAAAAAAAAAAAAAAAAAAAAAAAAAACACAAAAGAAAGAAAGAAAGAAAAAAAAATTAGGCGGATGTGGTGGTACATACCTGTAATCCCAGCTACTCAGAAGGCTGAGGCAGGAGAATCGCTTGAAACCAGAAGGCGGAGGTTGCAGTGAGCCAAGATCACACCACTGCACTGCACTCCAACCTGGGTGATAGAGTGAGACTCCTCCTAAAAAAAAAAAAAATAAAATAATTTTAACAAAAGAAAAAAAGAAAAGTGGGAACTAATTTTTAGCAGTTGGCACTGAGTTAAATTGTCAAAGATTGCATCTTAAACACTGTACTTGGTGGATTTCCCAGTTACAGTGAATGACTGGATGAAAAGAGATGCTATTATATTTGGCTACTTTTGCCTTTGAAAGATCTATGTCTGTGTGATCAAAAGCTAAAGAGCAAGGGTGAGGTGACAAGAGGCAGAAGATACAATCAGAGTAAAGAGCAGCATACAACATCAACCATATAAGCAGTTAGACAGCAGAGTTGGAGAGGAGGGAGAGAGAGGTAAAGGAGACAGAGATGGAAATAGGGAGGGAAGAATAGAAGGAGAGGGAAAGAGAAGACTAAAATTTCATATGCTACCTTGACTCTGAGCCTAACACGTCGCAAAGGCCTAACTTTGGGTCAACTTAACACTCTGTAGTAGCTCACACTCCTATCTGGTGAAGCCCCTGCACTTCTGCATATTCCTTGGAGAAACACTGGTCTCCTCTCTCTGAGCTGTGGGTCTCACATCTGTCTCATCCTAGAGTTATCCTAGTAAATCCCAAGTGGTAACAGACTTCTTTATCTCCCAAGTAAGACCATACCAGGTAGCGGTTTTCCTAAAGGCTTACACGATGACAAGGGAGGGGGATTGCAGTTGGGTTCTTCATAGCAATTCACCCAAAATGGAATACTGGGCCTCCTAATCCTAGAACCCCTGCCATGGGGGATTTCACACAGGCTGCCATCTCCTCAGGGAATTCTGCCTACTGCCAATTTGTACAGCCAGGCCAGTCCCTCTCCCTCCTTCAATGACTTCCCCTGCACCCCTAACTTCTTCTGAGCCCCTTAGCACCTCTCTCTTAGGCTGTGCTCGGAAAGGTAAGTCTCTGTTCTGTTCTCTGTGGTGTTTGACATTTCAGCATTCGCCCTGTGTCTCCCTGTTGTTCACCCTTTGGGGGTGATCATGACCAAAGGCACTATAAGAGTTTTTCTGAGCCCCACCCCTTGCCCCAGTTAAATAACAAAGTTATCTTGCTAAGGGAATTTAGATTTGTGCCTTTCTAAAAAATTAACTAGCTCAAATGTCAGTCTGCTTTTTAAAAACATAAAATAATCTTATTTAAAGTATATTATTAGAAAGGAAACTTCTTTAAGAACAACACATTTTCATCTATTTAGCATGAATTCTATATTGCCTTAAAGAGATACATTGAGCCAAAATGTTAAAATAAGAATCCCACATAACTACTGGTCTAAAAAAAAGCATATAAAAATATACTGCTCAACTGCCTTCAGAGAGATCTACCTTTTCCAAGAAGAGTCAGAACGGGCTTCTGACCATCATAATCAGAATGCACTGCCTTCAGGAGTGGAAGGAACACTACATGGGGAGTCAGAAACCCGAGTTCAAATTCGGAGACTGGATCTTCAACATACTAATTATGACTCAAATATCACGTCTATTATAACCTATTTACTCTCAACAGTGTCTTTATCTAATAAAATTATTCACCATTATATATGATCATTTGCCTTAGATGACGTGAATCAGTTCCTTTATTCATATTAGTAATTGGTAGAGCTTGAATTAATGATAGTGATTGGATTGCAATGCAATTTTCCTGACTGTTAAGTACTTGTTTCTTTATACCTGGCGCCTCCTAGTGGCAGAAATGCAGCAAAGAAGGAGATTGAATCCAGTAATTTCTCTTCTAGGTATAGGGATACATGTTAGATTTCAGCTTAGTTTTGTCTTTTCTGTTAATTGATTTGTATCTCAAATGTCTCTACTCTTAGCACATTAACATGGGTACAGGCTTGGCTTAGTATAGGTATATTGAAAGTGGCATTAAGTCAGGAGAAGCCCACGTTCTACTTTTGCCATAAGCTCCCTGTCGCTTAATTATATTTCTTCCTTTGCCTTTGTTTTCGTATATGTGGCTATTATTTCTTTCATGGTCACGATTCTCAATCAGAAATTATGTAAAGGTATTTACTTCAGAGTTTTAAGTTTTTACTTACACTGCTTTTGATCTGAAAACATTGCAAGTCTTATTTCAACCTGGATGTAACTTAGAAAACAAATAATTATGGTGCAGCAAAGAGAGGAAAAACCTGATTTCCTTGATTCAAAGAAGCCTTTGAGTCTGGCTAAATAGACTGAGAATAAACATCCGGCGTTCGATTGATACCTCCTAACTTGCAATTTTGTATATAAAGAAAAGAGGGAGACACAAAAAGAAGCTCAATGCCACATCTAAACACTAAGGTAGAAGTCAGGAACACCCACTTCTGAGTTTGGTGTAGCTGTTAAATTGTTGCTTGGTTTTGGACAAGTAACAATATAAAATGAGGAATCTGGTCATCCTTCTGTTCTCTGCTCCAAACAAAGCTGTATGGTTGTCTTAGTGCCTTAGGGCTGCTATTAGATTGGTGCAAAAGTAATTGCAGTTTTTGCCATTACTTTTAATGGCAGAATACCATAACAGAATACCATGAATATATATAACAGAATACTTAATACAATATAACAGAATACCATAAATCATGTGCCTTCTAAACACAGAAATATATTTCTTACAGTCCTAAAGGCTGGAAAGTCCAAGATCAAGACACTGGCAGATTCAGTGTCTGGTGAGGGCCAGCTTCCTGGTTCATAGACAGCTGTCTTCTCTTGTGGTGTCCTCACATGGCAGAAGGGGCGAGGGAGCTCCCTGGGATCTCTTTTATAAGGGCACTAATCCCATTATGAGGGCTCTGTCCTCGTGACCTGATCACCTCCCAAAGGCCCCGCCTCCGAATACCATCACATTGGGAGTTAGGTCTCAATGTTTGAATGTTGTGAGGGTTACAAACATTCAGCCTATAGCAATGATTTACATAAAGTTTGTGGAATGAGACTGATAAAGTAATTACCAATAGCCAGTCAGGCTGGTATCAGAAAATTTCTTGCTGTAGTATGTTAGCTACGTGAGATAAACTTTTTGAAGATTAAACAAACCACAGCAGGGATATAGGTGAATGAATGCACCATTGTGCCACTGATTAACTTTTCTCCCATTTCTTATTCATATACTACTTAGATAAAATAATACTCTTTAATTTTTTTAAAGCCATAATAATAATTCCATTACACTAATCAGTACTAATCAGTGCTGGAGAAGGATAGAACAATCTGATGTCAGGCATCCAAATGTACTAAATTAATCCAAATCATCAGTTTTAAATCATTTATTTCCCTACCCAGGTTCTTCATAATTTCTCTTCTGCCATCTTAGAAGTTATTTAGTTAAAAAAAAAAAGTTCAATACATTCAAATCTACAGTAAATGTCTGACAAGCTCCTTTAAGATGAATTACAGGGGACAACTGGTTTGCCAGGAGCATGCTCAGGTCAAGAGCCTAAACATAACATAGTACAATGAACATAATTCCCATTACTTTTTTTGTTTAATATTAAAAAGAAAAGATTTTTTTTTTGTCTAGGTGCTTTTTTCAGATTTTCTTGGATTAAGTGTTGACATGTCATAAACTTAAGTAGAAGCATCAGAAATAGCATAATGATTTGCTGCCACCAAGACAGGATTGATCTGGATTTGATTTAGCCATAGAAATACCTCCTATGAGAGGAAGGCCAGGTGTAGTTTAGAGCAGGCAGATTTGGGCATTGCCACTCACTGGTTTTCTTATCTTAGATAAGTTTCTTAGTGATATGGTTTGGCTGTGTCCCCACCCAAATCTCATCTTGATTTGTAACTCCCAGAATTCCCACGTGTTGTAGGAAGAATCTGGTGGGAGGTGATTGAATTATGGGGGTAGGTCTTTCCTGTGCTGTTCTTGTGATAGTGAATAAGTCTCATGAGACCTGATGGCTTTAAAACAAGAGTTTGCCTGCACAAGCTCTCTCTCTGCCTGCTGCCTTCCATGTAAGACATGACTTGTTCCTCCTTGTCTCCTGCCATGATTGTGAGGCTTCCCCAGGCACATGGAACTGTAAGTCCAATCAAACCTCTTCCTTTGTAAATTGCCCAGTCTCGGGTATGTCTTTATCAGCAGTGTGAAAATGGACTAATACACTTAGCCTGTGTCTAAAACTCAATATGCTCATGGGCAAGGTAGAGATAATAATCTCTGCCCATAGAGTTATTGTAAAGACTAAATAAGATAATATTTGTAAAGTACTTAAAGCCATGCCTGACATGTAGCAACTGCTCAATAAATGGTGGCTATTATTGTATCAATAATAAGGTTTCTCTTCTATTATTCTAGGATCAGTTAGCAAGAAATAATCCAACACACTCAAACTTACAATAAAAGTCTGACTTACCCTTTTAAGATGAATTGTTATATGAAACTAACATGAACCTTCTTTTAAAAGCAGGATTATTCAACATGCAATCTATTGTGTTTTCCACAGTTTCTTTTCAGAGAAAAGACAAATTCTGACTAAGTTTTTCATAGAAATAAAAATATCAGACCATACCCTAATTTTGATGTATTGATCAGCTTACTATCTTGAACAAAATGGTGGCCAGTAAAGACTTCCCAATGGACATGATACTTTGATACATTTTAATGAAAATCAAACAATGGAGAAGTGATAGAAATATATGTTTACTCTGAGCTCAAGAAATCTGAGAGGGGGCTGGTCACGGTGGCTCACACCTGTAATCCCAGCACTTTGGGAGGCCAAGGTGTATGGATCACCTGAGGTCAGGAGTTCAGGACCAGCCTGGCCAATATGGTGAAACCCCATCTCTGCTAAAAATACAAACAAAATTAGCTTGGCGTGGTGGCAGGCACCTGTAATCCCAGCTACTTGGGAGGCTGAGGCAGGAGAATCGCCTGAACCTGGGAGGTGGAGGTTGCAGTGAGCCGAGATCGCGTGATTGCACTCCAGCCTGGGTGACAAGAGCAAGACTCTGTCTCAAAAAAAAAAAAAAAAGAAATCTGAGAAAAGCCTCCAAAAGTGAGATTTTTCTTCCTCTAATCAAGTCCAACTCTAACTTTGTTTTCTTTCTCCCTCCCTATTCCTGAGCCTATCTTGACAATCCAGTTTAGTAGCCATCTTAGCAGAGACAAAGAAAATACTGGACTCAACAATTTGAGGCCCAGATGGTTCTACTAAGTAACTTGAAGATGTGAAAGCACTTTGGATTCCATAGAATACTTTGGGTTCATTAGTACAATCTCGAAATATTTCTTAAATAACATTAACTCATACATGCAATCAATAGCCCTAACTGATTTATATCAATTCTAACTAACAATTATTTTTGAAAATGAGTTTTGTGGATAGAATACAAAACATACTGTCTCAAAAATATCCGTGACCTTCTAATTCTTCATATTGTTGTTCATATTTATCACTGCAAGAATAGAGATACATTTGAGTATCAAATGTTTAAGAAAGCCTACTGACAAAACAATAAATTAAATGGAATATTTACCCATGTTTCCACTAAAATAGTCTATATCAGACTAGAATTGATATAGAAACCCCCACACACTGTTTATTTTGATCAGTTTGCAGAAACTGAATAAATATTATGTTTCTTATTTAAATTTTAAAATATCTTCCAGGGAAGAATTTAAATGGTAGGTATAGAATGTTGCTTCTTCAGTCTACGGCAAGGGCTTAGTATTTAGCCAAAGACCCCGTGAGGGAGAAGGTACACGGCCGTTACTCAATAGCGACATCTGCTGTTATCACAGGAGTATGGTTTCCCATATTAGGAAGCTCTGCTCTTTGGCAATGGGGTAGCTGGAATGACAGTCAACTCTCAGGCATGAAGAGGCTTATTCTCTAATTTGTGGGTTTTCTAGGTCTTTAGTGACTCTTCATTCTCCCACCTGCTGTCTGCCTATTGGCTGAAAGGTTAATCTTAGCTTTCTTACCAGAAGTTAAGTAAGTAGAGAATAAAAACTGAACCTCATATCAATCAATATTGTTTCTGTTATTCCATAGTTTAAAAGATACTGTTTCCTGGGTGTGGTGGCTCATGCCTGTAATCCCAGCACTTTGGGAGGCCAAGGTGGGTGGGTCACCTGAGGTCAGGAATTCGAGACCAGATTGACTAACATAATAAAACCCCATCTCTACTAAAAATACAAAAATTAGCTGGGTGGGGTGGTGGGCACCTGTAATCCCAGCTACTGAGGAAGCTGAGGCAGGAGAATCGCTTGAACCTGGGAGGCGGAGTTTGCAGTGAGCCAAGATCATGCCATTGCACTCCAGCCTGGGCCACAAGAGTGAAACTCTATCTCAAAAAAAAAAAAAAAAATACTGTTTCCTTACAGAAGAATTCCAAATAATATATGTATATATTTCCCCCTCTCCCAATCCACCAAAGAGATGGAATTTATCCCCCTAACCCTTGAAGATAGACTCAACTGAATGACTCACTTACAAAGACTAGAGTATGGGAAGGGAAAAATAGTAACTATTCGGTGAAGGCTGCAGATGCTACCTTAACCCACTGACTCAGGTGAGCATTGCCAATAATGTCGTATGGACACCAACTACACCTGATATTATATGAAAAAAGGGCACTCCAACATCATGGTTTTCCTTCCAAAATCCCATGACTCCAACAGACCAACCCGGATTGGGGGCTGTCCTACAAAATACTTGACCAGAACTCCTCAAAACTGTCAAAATCATGAAAATCAAGGAATGACTTAGAAACTGTTGCAGAGCAGAGGAGACTGCAGAGACCTGAGGATTAAATGCAGCATAGTATTCTGCATGGGATCCTGGAGCTGAAAAAGGACATTAGAAGAAAAACTGGGATATCAGTTTGGTGAAAGTCTGGGATTTAGTTAATAGTTCTGTATCAATGTTGGTTTTTTGTTTGGACAAATTTACCATTGTATGACAATGACAACATTGGGGGAAACTAAAACTGAGTGAGGGGTGTATGGGAACTCTTCGTATTATCTTTGCAAATTTTCCATAAATTTCCAAGTATTCCAAGATACAATTTTTAAAAAAAATATATTAAGAACTTACTCTATGTCCTTCTCTGTGCTGGACATTCTTGTGGGTAACACTTCACTTTTTTTTTTTTTTAATAGGGATTAGGCCTCACTATGTTGCCCAGGTCTCAAACTTCTGGCCTCAAGAGATTCTCCCTCCTTAGCCTCCCAAAGTGCTGGATTATAGGCATGAGCCAATATGCCCACCTACACCTCACATTGACAGACATGGCACAGATTAGAATGTGTTTTCAGATACTATTTTTCTCATGTAAACTTCCACAACAGCTATGTGAGGCAGGCCAGATGGGATTATTTCCATCTAGAGATGAAAAAAACAAACTCAGAGAAGTTTCATCCTGCTAAAAGTCATAAAAGGAGTTAAATGCAAAGCCAGAACTCACCCACAGGACTTGGCACCATCTTCAAAATGTTTTCTACTCCTCACAACAAGTTTCTTATCTTTAAATTCTAATAAAGAAGAGGGAGGAGGAAGATGGCGGGTCCGAGACAGGGCTAATGTGCAGCTACCATTTGGACAGACAGAACATGTGGAGACTCACACCATGGACTTTTGCTCCAAGAACCACCACAGGAAAGTACCAGGGAAACCAGGACAATTCACAGATCCTTTGAAAGAAGTGACAAGCCACTGCAAATTCCATGAGACAGGTGGAAAACTGTGAGTTCCCAAAATGTGAGAGGAGGGGCAAACCTGCCTCCAAACACACATCCCCACTGGGGAACCTGAAAATCCAGATTGTGGGAGAAGGATTTAACCTTACCTAGACCCAAAACAGATTTAGCATGAATATAAAAGCAGAAGCAGTAGTGGAAAGAGCAACGTAGGCACTCCCAGTCTCCAACTCAAGCCCAGCGAAGCCATCCTTGACTATATCTCACGGGGGCCCTCACGGAAGGCAGCTAGCAGAATTTGGGAGGAGGTCACAGGGTCAAATAAACTTCCAACTGAACTTTGTAATAATTTCGGCTGTGCACAAAGACTTGAGCAGAATCTGGGTAGCAAATGGCAACTGCTGCAGAAGGAAGAGCAGCAGACACAGCCAACAGTGTGGGGAGATGGGGAAGGGTGAGGGGCAAGGCCTGAAAGCCATGCTTGCTTTTCCAGCAGGGAAAATATAGCCTGGGGCAAGGTCTGAGTCCTGCACTCAGGCTTCCTGGAGATAAACTCAGAGCTGTTAGCCGGGCACAGCCAAAGTGAGACCAGCATCGCCAACTGTGTGGGAGCTGGGTGAGGCCTATTGCTACCAGCTTTCCCCCACTTCCCTGGTGACAGAGGCAGCCATAATTCCCTCTAGAACATAATCCCATTGGCCTGAGAATCACCCCCTCCATCCCTCACAGTGGCCACAGCAAGACCCACCCAAGAGTAGTCTGAGCTCAGACCAGCCTAACCCTGTCCCTACCTGATGGCATTTCTCTACCCACCCTGGTAGGCAGTCACAAAACACATAAACGCTTGGGAGCTTTATGGCCCTTCCCATTGCCTGAGAAACCCAAATACTTATCCTGGCCAACTTAGGGCAAGCTTACGTCCCCCTTCTACTATGGCAGCTGGTGGTCTTTAAAACACCACCTCCTGGCTGGAGACCAACCAACTCAGGATATCACAGCAACTCACCACAGAATAACCTTGCTCCAAGGAAGGAGAAAACAATAGCTAATTCCGTTGCCTGCAACATCCTGGCTAACCAGAGGTCCTGAGTCTGTCCACGTGACAACTTCTCTGCTAGCATAATCAGCATTCAAGAAAGCCAGCACATTAAACATATCTACAACCAAGGACTCTCACACAGTCTGCTTCACTCCCCTGCCACCTCCACCAAAGCAGGTGCTGGTGCTAGTATCCATAGCTGGCAGATCTGAAGATGGATCACATCACAGGACTTTTTGCAGAAATTCTCCAGGACCAGACTGGAGCCCGTTGGGTGGCTAGACCCAAAAGAGCAGTAACAATCACTGCAGTCTGGCGCTCTGTAAGCCCCATCCTTAGGGGAAGGGGTAGTGCACCACATCAAGGGATCACCCTGCAGGACAAAAGATTCTGAACAGAAGCGCTTGAGTTCCAGATTTTTTCACTGAAATAGTCTACCCAAATGGGAAGGACTCAGAAAAGTAATTCTGGTAATATGACAAAACAAGGTTCTAGAACACCCCCAGAACACCACACTAGCTTCCCAGCAATGAATCCAAACCAAGAAGAAATCTCTGAATTGCCAGATGAATAATTCAGCAGGTTGATTATTAAGCTACTTAAGGAGATATCAGAGAAAGGTGAAAACCAACTTAAATAATTTTTTTTTTTTTTAAGACAGAGTTTCACTATTGTTGCCCAGGCTGGAGTGCAATGGCATGATCTTGGCCCACCACAACCTCTGCCTCCTGGGTTCAAGTGATTCCCCTGCCTCAGCCTCCAGAGTAGCTGGTATTACAGGCACCCACCGCCATGCCCGGCTAATTTTTTGTATTTTTAGTAGAGCCGGGGTTTCACCATGTTGGCCAGTCTGGTCTTGAACTCCTAACCTTGTGATCCACCCACCTCAGCCTCCCAAAGTGCTGGGATTACAGGTGTGAGTCATGACGCCTGGCCTTAGAGAAATTTTTTAGAAATACAGGATATGGATGAAAAATTATTCAGAGAAATGGATATCATAAAGAAAGAACAATCATAACTTCTGGAAATGAAAGACACACTTACTTAGGGAAACACAAACTGCACTGTAAAGTATCAACAATAGACTAGAACAAATAGAAGAAAAAACTTCAGAGCTCAAAGACAAGACTTTCAAAATAACCGAATCAGACAAAGACAAAGAAAAAAGAATTTTAAAAAATGAAGAAAGCCTCCAAGAAATTTGGGATTATTTTAAGCAACCAAACCTAAGAATAATTGGTATTCCTGAAGAAGAGAAATTCAAAAGTTTGGAAAACTTATTTGAGTTAATAATTGAAGAAAAATTCCCTGGCCTTGCTAGAGATCTAGACATCCACAAACAAGAAGCGGGAAATTCATTGCAAAAAGATCATCACCTAAGTACATAGTCATCAGGTTATCTAAAGTCAAGACTAAGCAAAGAATCTTAAGAACTGTGAGGCAAAAGCATCAGGTAACCTATAAAGGAGAGCCTGTAAGATCAACAGCAGATTTCTCAGCAGAAAGCTTACAAGCCAGAAAGGATTGGGGTCCTCAAACAGAATAATTGCCAATCACAAATTTTGTATCCAGCAAAACTAAGGTTAATAAATGAAGGAGAGATAAAGTCTTTTTCAGACAAACAAATGCTGAGAGAATTCACCACTATCAAGCCAGCACTACAAGAAATGCTAAAGGGAGTTCTAAATCTTGAAATAAAACCTCAAAATACACCAAAATAGAAGAATCTTTTTAAAGCATAAGTCTCACAAGGCCTATAAAACAATAACACAATTAAAAAAAACTAACACAATGAATAAAGGAATGCCTCACATCTTAATACTAACATTGAATGTAAATGGCTTAAATGCCCCACTTAAAGATACAGAATGGCAGAATGTATAAAACTTCACCAACCAAGTATCTGTTGTCTTCAAGAGACTCACCTAATGCATAAGGACTCACGTAAACATAAGGTAAAGGGGTAGAAAAGGTATTTCATACAAATGGAAACCAAAAATGATCAGGAGTAGCTACTCTTATATCAGACAAAACACACCTTAAAGCAACAACAGTTAAAATAGACAAAGAGGGACATTATATAGTGATAAAAAGATCAGTCCGAAAGAAAAGTATCACAATCCTAAATATATAGGCACCTAAAACTGGAGCTTCCAAATTTATAAAACAATTATTACTAGACCTAAGAAACAAGATAGAGAGCAACATAATAATAGTGGGGGACTTCAGTACTCCACTGACAGCACTAGACAGGTCATCAAGACAGAAAGTCAACAAAGAAACAATGGCCTTAAGCTGTACCCTAGAACAAATGGACTAAACAGATATATACAGAACATTCTACCCAACAACTGCAGAATATACATTATTTTCATCAGCACATGGGATATTCTCCAAGATAGACTGTATAAGAGGCCACAAAACAACTTTTAATAAATTTTTTAAAAATCGAAATTATACCAACTACCCTCTCAGACCACAGTATAAAAAAAACTGGAAATTAACTCCAAAAGGAAGCCTCAAAACTATAAAATACATGGAAATTAAATACTCTGCTCCTGAATGATCTTTAGGTCAACAGTGAATTCAAGATTGAAATTAAAAAATTATTTGAACTGAATGATAACAGTGATACAACTTATTAAAACCTCTGGAATACAGCAGAAGTGGCGCTAAGGGGAAAGCACATTGTATTAAATGCCCACATCAAAAAGTCTGAAAGAGCACAAATAGACACTCTAAGGCCACACCTCAAGGAACTAGAGAAACAAGAACAAACCAAACGCAAACCCAGCAGAAGCAAAGAGATAACAAAGATCAGAACAGAACTAAATGAAATTGAAACAGTAAATAAATAAATAAATAAATAAATAAATAAATGAAATAAAAAGCTGGTTCTTTGAAAAGATTAAAAAATGATAGACTATTAGTGATGTTAACCAAGAAAAGAAGAGACAAGATACAAGTAAGCTCAATTGGGAATAAAACGGGAGATAATTACAACTGATACCACAGAAATAACAAAAGATCATTCAAGGTTACTATAAACACCTTTATCTACACAAACTAGAAAATCTAAAGGAGATGCATAAATTCCTGGAAATATATAACCCTCCTTGATTAAATCAGGAAGAAATAGAAAGTCTGAAGAGCCCAATAATAAGTAGCAAGACTAAAACAGTAATTTAAAAATTGTGGACAAAAAAAAATTTCAGGACCAGATGGATTCACAGATGAGTTCTATCAGGCATTCAAAAAATTGGTACCAACCTTACTGAAACTATTCCAAAAGATAGAGAAACAGAAAATCATCTGTAAATCATTCTATGAAGCCAATATCACCCTAATAACAAGACCAGGAAGGGGCATAACCAAAAAGAAAACTACAGACCAATATCCCTGATGAACACAGATGCAAAAATCCTCAACAGAATACTAGTTAACTGAATTCAACAGCATATCAAAAAGATAATACACCATAATCAAGTGGGTGTCATTCCAGGGATGCAGGGATGGTTTGACACATGGAAGACCACAAATGTGATACACCACATAAACAGAATTAAAAACAAAAATCTTATGATCATCTCAATAGATGCAGAAAAAGCACCGGACAAAAGCCGGCATCATTTTGTGATCAGCAAAATAAGCATAGAAGGGACATACCTCAAGGTAATAAAAGCGATCTATGACACACCCACAGCCAACATTACACTAAGTGGGGAAAAGTGAAAAGCATTCCCTCTGAGAACTGGAACAAGACAAGGATGCTCACTTTCACCACTGCTATTCAACATTGTACTGGAAGTCCTAGCCAGAGCAATCAGACAAGAGCAACAAATCAGAACATCCAAACTGATAAGGAGGAAGTCAAACTGTCGCTGTTGGCTGGTGATACCATCATATACATAGAAAACCCTAAAGACTCTTCCAAAAAGTTCGTAGATCTGATAAATGAATTTAGTAATGTTTCAGGATGCAAAATCAAGGTACACAAATCAGTAGCACTGCTACACACCAGCAATAACCAAGCTGAGAATCAAATCAAGAACTCAACCCTTTTGCAACAGCTGCCAAAAAAATGAAATACTTAGGAATATAGCTAACCAAGGAGGTGACAGATCTCTACAATGAAAACTGCAAAACGCTGCTGAAAGAAATCAGAGATGGCACAAACAAATGGAAACACATCCTATGCTCATAGATGGGTAGAATCAGTATTGTGAAAATGACCATACTGCCAAAAGCAATCTACAAATTCAATACAATTCCCATCAAAATGCCATCATATAAGAAACAAGATGAGTAATCATCCCTCCATTCATTCATTCAACAAATATTTTTGAACATCTGACACTTATCACACACTGCCCTAGGCACTTAGGATACATCATTGAACAAAAGAGACCAAAAGCCCTTCTGTCCAAGAGCTTATATTTCTAGAGAGAAACTACATTAAATTCAAATAAACATTTTTTGTTCACCATAAAAGGTAAAAATATGGGCCACAGGCTGAGAAAAGGTATATAGCCAACAAGAATTTGTATCCAGAGTACATAAATAATGTGTACAAATAAACTAAAAGAAAGATAAAGAAAACAAAACAAAACCTCATGGGCAAAAGAATAAGCAGTTCCCAGAAGTAGAAAGTCAAATGCCAGTAGACATGAAAAGATGGGTATTTCATTAGTAATTAAGGAAATACTAGTTATAATATCAAAGAAATACCATTTTATAACTATGAAACTCAAAAATGAAAAAGCCTGACAATATCAATCATTGGAGATAATGTGGTACAATGAGGATTCTTAATTGTTTAGTTAGAATAAATTGGTGCCATACTTTGCGTAATAGTTTTTACAATAGCTAGTAAACTTGAAGATGAGTGTATTATTTCCCCTAGCAATTCCACTCCCAGCCGTAGACCTCAGAAAAATGGACATATATAAAGAAGATATACATAATTGTTTGTAAAAACAAAATTGAAAACAACTGAATGTCCAACAAGCTAATAAATAAAGAAGGTTTGATGCTTTCAAAAAAATTCTAATAGAAGTGATTCTACTAGGAATGACTGACTCTATAATATAAGACTGTTGGATTTACTATATCCATATTATCCTGGCCTCTGACTTTGGGAGAACAGTAATGAATGCTATTAGAAAAATATTGAAGTGGGAAAGAATAAAATCAAAGTTCTAATATTTATTTCTAGACTTCATCATGAAGTAATAAACTTCTCTCTGCCAAGGAAAATCCTTATCCTTTAAGGCTCAGTTCAAGAATTAATTTGCGAGTCCTTCTTCCTTGGTTCTCCCCTGCCTACTGAAAGTATACTCCTATAACCTCTGTATTTGAGTAACACTTTTCACTGTTTCCTTTGTTTTTTTATATTGGGGGTGGAGGGGGCATAAATATTAGAACTATACATTTATATTTTTACTACATATAAAATGACTGACTGTCCCACCTCTCCTTTCCTTAGAACCTCTTTTTCTATTCAAATTGAACACTCAAATGTTTCTTCTAGCCAAAATGACTCAAGGTGGATGGCCAGTAATTGTTAAATTACTTAAGTTAAAAGTCTCAAATTCCAATGCCTTCAGAGACCAGATATGAAGCATAAATAGGCAAAGGAGGCCAAGTATAGGAAAAGTCAAGTGGCCTTCCCCATCATTTATTTTCCCACTTTTGGAAGATTCATAAAAACTGATGTTTTTTTTCCACTGTAAGAGAAATGGTAGCCAGGCTTGGTGGCTCGTGCCTGTAATCCCAGCACTTTGGCGGGGCCAAGGCAGGAGGATTGCTTGAGCTCCGGATTTCAAGACCAGCCTAGGCAAAATAGTGAGACCCCATCTCCACAAAAAGTAAAAAATGTGCCAGGTGTGGTGGTGCATGCCTGTGGTCCCAGCTACTTGGGAGGCTGATGTAGGGGAATTGCTGAGGTGTAGGAAGTTGAGGCTGCATGGGGCCATGATCGCAACACTGTGATCCAGCCTAGGTGAGAGAGTGAGACCCTGTCCCAAATACACACACACACTCACACACAGAGAGAGAGAGAGAGAGAGAGAGAGAGAAATGGTGCTTGATGATAAATGGCAACTGACATTTGACCTCAGTATTTGATTCCACTTATTATATGAGCTACCTAGAGTAGTCAAAGTCATAGAGACAGGGAGAAATTTGGGGGAGCAATAGAGAGTGATATGAATTGAGGCAAACTGGAAAGTTTATGGCCTGTTTAAAGGGAAAGTATGAGATGAGGCCAGGCTATCTTATTATGACAGAACGCAAGCAAATAAGCAAAAAAAACCCCATGGAAACGTAGCAAAAATGCACAGAAGCCAATTTGGATGGCCTCCTACTGATGAAGCCCAGTCCAATTTGAGCACTAAAAGAAATAAATGTAGCAATGGGTTATGATTCATTGAATACAATAAGAAACCATGATGAGAAATGGGATATCACCAAGTTACAAATTACCTTCCAATGAAACACTTATTAAATAGAAATGAGGCCAGGTAAGGTGGCTCACACCTGTAATCCCAGCACTTTGGGGGGCCGAGGCAGGTGGATCATCAGAAGTTAGGAGTTTGAGACCAGCCTGGCCAACATGGTGAAACACTGTCTCTACTAAAAGTATACAAATTAGCTGGGCATGGTGGTGTGCACCTGTAATCCCAGCTACTCAGGAGGCTGAGGCAGGAGAATCTCTTGAACCTAGGAGGCGGAGGTTGCAGTGAGCCAAGATCGTGCTACTGCACTCCAGCCTGAGTGAAAGAGTGAGACTTTGTTTCCAATAAATAAATAAATAAATAAATAAATAAAATGAGAAAAGTATAAGTTTACAGTGAAGAATCCCAGCAGACTCTATCTTAATCAAATTATCAAAGTGAATATCATTAGTAATTGGACAAATTGAAATTCTGCACCACCTGATAAGATGCAATAAGAACACAGCATCAAAGTGATATACCTAACAACAGTGCATACTGAATCTGACTATGAGGAAAACAACATCTCCCTCCAGAGAAGGGTTCCATCTCTGGAACCCTTCATCTTGCAAAACAGAAACTCTATACCTATTAAACAATAACTTCCCACTGTGCCATCTTCCCCAGCCCTGGAAACCACCATTCTACTTCCTACTATGATTTTTACTACTCTAGGTACCTCATATAAGTGGAATCATACAGTATTTGTCTTTTTCTGCTTGATTTAATTCACTTAGCATAATGTCCTCAAAATTCATCTATGTTGTAGCATTTGTCAGAATTTCATTCATTTTTAAGGCTAAATAATATCTCACTGTATGTATATGCAACAGTTTGCATATCTAGTCATCTGTCCGTGCACACTTGATTGCTTCCATGTTTTAGCTATTGTTAATAAAGGTGCTACGTATTTCTAGTAGAGACGGGTTTCACTATGTTGGCCAGGCTGGTCTTGAACTCCTGACTTCGTGATCCTCCGCCTGCCTCAGCCTCCCAGAGTGCTGGGATTACAGGCATGAGCCACCACACCCAGCTCTACTAAAAATACAAAAAAAATTAATACAAAAAAATTAGCTGGGCGTTGTGGCGGGTGCCTGTAATCCCAGCTACTCGGGAGGCTGAGGCAAGAGAATTGCTTGAACCCAGGAAATAGAGGTTGCAGTGAGCCGGCACAGTGCCACTGCACTCAAGCCTAGGCGATAGAGCTAGACTCTGTCTCAGTAAATAAATACATAAATAAATGTGCTATGAACATGGGTGTACAAATATTTCTTCAAGATTCTGCTTTCAATTCTTTTGGGTACATGCCCAGAAGCGAAATTGCTGGATCATATGGTAATTCTATTTTTAATTTTTTAAGGAACTATATCATACTGTTTTCCACTGCAGCTATATAATTTTACCAACAATGCACAAAGGTTTCAATTTCTCTACCTCCTCATCAACATTTGTTATTTTTAGGTTTTGTGTGTGCATACTTTTTTTCAACAATAGTCATCCTAATGGATCTGAGGTGGTATCTCAATGTAGTTTTGATTTGCGTTTCCTTAATGGTTAGTGACATTAAACATCTTTTATGTGCCTTTTTGCCATTCATATAAGGGAATGAATTCATAAATATATGAATGGCAAAAAGGCACATAATCCTAACAAATCGGATAATGCGTTTTTTAGTTGTTGAGTTTTAGAAATTCTTTATGTATTCTGCGTATGTTAATCCCTTAACAGATAAATGATTTGCAAATATATTCTGTCATTCAGTAGGTTACCTTTTAATTTTGTTGGTACTGTCTTTTGATAAATGGAAGTTTATCATTTTCCAGAAGCCCAGTTTGTCTCATTTTTTTCTTTGGTTGCCAGTGCCTTTGGTTTCATAGCCAAGAAATTATTGCCAAACCTGATATCATGAAGCTTTTGCCTTACGTTTTCTTTTAGGAGTTTCATAGTTTTCGTTCTTATGTTTAGGACTTTGACCCGTTTTGAGTTAGTTTTTGTATATAGTGTTAGGCAGGGGTACAACTTCATTCTTTTGATGTGGATACCTACTTTTCCCAGCGCTATTTGTGAAAAGATTTCTTTTCCTCATTGAATAATCTTAGCACTCTTGTCAAAAATCGTTTGACCATATATGTAAGCAATTATTTGGAGGCTTGTTACTTCTTTCTATTGGCTTAAATGTCTATCTTTATGGCAGCACTGCACTGTTCTTATAACTGTAGCTTTTTTTTTCTCATTATAGAGATGGGCTCTCGCTATGTTTCTCAGGTTGGTCTTGAATTCCTGGCTTCAAGCAATCCTCCTGCCTCAGCCTCCCAAAATGCTGAGATTACAGCCATGAGCCACCATACCTGGCCATGAATGTAGCTTGGTAACAAGTTTTGAAATCAGGATGTATGAGTCCTTCAACTTTGTTCTTTAAGATTGTTTTGGCTATTTGTGATCCCTTGAGATTTCATATGAATTTTAGGAAGTATGTTTCTATTTCTGCAAAAATGTATTGGGATTTGCATTGAATCTGTAGATCACTTTGGGTAATATTAACATCTTAATATTAAGCCTTTCAATAATTGAATAATACCTTTTCCTTTATTAGCATCTAATGTATTTCAGCAATTTTTATAGTTTTTGTTATACAAATCTTTCACCTCCTTGGTTAATTCCTAAGTATTTTATTTTTTTTGATGCTATTGTAAATGGAGTTTTTTTTTTTTAATCTTCTTTCCAGATTGCTTATTGTCTACTTCTTTTAAGTTATTTAATTCCTTGGCATACAATTTTCAGAGTGCTCTCTTATAGTCCTTTATACTTCTGCAGAGTCAGTAGCAATATCTTAAACTTTCTGATTTTAGTTATTTAAATCTTCTCTCCTTTTTTCTTAGTCAATACAGCGAATGGGTTGTCAATTTTGCTGATCGTTTCAAAGAAGCAACTTTTGGTTTCATTGATTTTTCTCTATCGTTTTTCTATTCTTTCGTGTTTCTCTCCTAGTTTCATTATTTCCTTCCTTCTGTTATCTTTGAGCTTTGTTTGTTCTTTTACTAGTTCTGAAATTGTAAAATTAGGTTATTGTTTTGAGATCTTTCCTGTTTTTTAAAATGTAAATGTTTATGGCTATAAATTTCTTCCTTACTACTGCTTTCACTATGTTCCATAAGTTTTTGGTACATTGTCCTTTCATTTTTATGTATCTCTCAGAATTTTCTAATTTCCCTGTAGGGATAGGGTTTTCTGTGTCTATTCTTCTTCAAAATAAAAGGTAGAGAGAATGGAATCAGGAAAGGTTAAAACACAAAGGAACACAATGATGATGATAGAGATTATTCATTTGCGGCTGGCCAGGGCCTAAAAATATCAAGAAGAAACATGATCAATAGAAAACCTGCATGTCCTTGAACATTATAGAATTTTTAATTTCTCTTAAAATTATTCTTGATAAAAGTCTCTGTACTTTGCACATTTAAGAGAGATAAAATCAGAGTGCAGGGTCCTCCCTGATCCTGATAAGAGCACCCAAAGCACAAAGGATGTGTCTTTATCTCCTCCCAACTCCACGGTGGAAACAGTTGCTCTGGTTATCTTATCACAGTGATGCACATAGACAGATGGTCAAAGAGCTTGCGCACTTTAAAAAAGAAATGTTGGCCAGGCGCTGTGGCTCACATCTGTAATCCCAGCACTTTGGGAGACCGAGGCCGGTGGATCACGAGGTCAGGAGTTTAAGACCAGCCTAGTCAAGATGGTGAAACCCTGTCTCTACTAAAAATACAAAAATTAGCTAGGCACGGTGGCAGGAACCTGTAATCCCAGTTACTCAGGAGGCTGAGGCAGAGGAATCACTTGAACCAGGGTGGTAGAGGTTGCAGTGAGCCGAGATCTAGCCACTGCACTCCAGCCTGGGTGACAGAGTGAGACTCTGTCTCAGAAAAAAAAAAAGTTATATTATGTTGAGGTTAAAAAAATAAATGACATGATTTGTCTACAGATCTTCATTACTCTACCTCATTTACATTAAATTTATGAAAAACTTATAAAATAACACACAGGGCATTTATTATTATTGTTGTGATCATTTCTTTGTCAACATCATTTTTACCATATTGTATTAACAGCATTGTAAGACCTGTGACTGGTCATTGACAATATATATAATATGTGTATATTTGTACACAGGATCTAGGTCTGTCATTCTTGCTGGAGTGCAGTGGCACAATCACAGATCACTCCAGATTCAAACACCTAAGCTCAAGCCATTCTCCCACCTCAGCCTCCCTAGCGGCTGGGACTACCGGCATATGCCGCCACAGTCGGCTGGTTTAAAAAGAAATTGTAGAGACAGGGTTTTGCTATGTTGCCCAGGCTAGTCTTGAGCTCCTGGCCCCAAGTGATCCTCCAACATTGGCCTCCCAAACTGCTGAGATTACAGGTTTGAGCCACCATGCCCTGCTTGCTCATATATTCTTCAATAATGAGATAAAAACCTATCACCAGGCAGGATTTCTGTCTTTTATCTCTGCAATAACAGTACTACTACTTTTTTCCTCAACAAGCTAAGAATTAAATGTCTCGAGATCAAAAATGTCTATGTTAGTAAACATTGTGATTCTGGCTGCACCCTGCATTAAGTTAAATTGTCAGAGAAATTGAGACGTATTTTAGTTATTTGGTTATTATCTTATAATTATTCTTTCGGCATTTCTGCATTTCACAAGGTTCTTTTCATGGAAATATCTAGTTAGAAAGAATAACACTTTTCTAAAATTGTGAGCTCAGTTTCTCAGGTTGCTGACTATTGCCACTGCACTAACCAACCTTCATCTGTCACATGAAACTCTCATAGTCACTTTATGTTGTTGATAACCAGTCATAGATCTTACAGTGCCATTTATAGAATATGATCAAAATAGTGTTGACCAAGAAACTATCAATATAATAATAAAACAGCCCAGTATTTTATTATATAAGTTGTATATGCATTTAATTTAAGCCAGACAGAGTACAAAGATCTGTAGACAAATCATGCCATTTTTAAAAAATCTCAACAAATTTGACATGAAGATGAAGAAACAGATTTATCAAGCTCTATTTTCTTTAAATCATTTTTTATTACACTCTTTCTTTACTTCAGACATCTGATCTAAACATCTGCAGTATTTGTGATCAGTCTTTTGGTACATTTAATGGTGTTATTTTCCCCACAGCTACTCATGATTATATATATGCTTAGGGACTTACACAATTTTGAAGGTCAAGCAAGCACAATGAGAATGAACTTGATTTGCATTGTCTGTCTCAGAGTGCTCAGGGACTTCACCCTCAGCCCAAGGGCAATCTGGTTGCCACGTCTCCTGGTGAGAGCTGAGATGTACATCCTGATTTATGTTTTTAATGTATCATATGGGACTCAGTTTTCTTTTATACTCTTACCAACCCATATGACCTCTAAGGATTTTTATTTTATTCTTTTTTCCTCACATCTGTGCAATGTTATTGTAAATCCTATGATACTTCTAAAATCAATGTGTCAGATTTACTGAAAGAAAATATAAGGAACACAGTAAAGTTTAAATTGG